>NW_026947507.1:25722500-26955000 GCF_034190915.1 Cavia porcellus | reverse complement strand
TGAAGAGGAAAAGAAAAAAGATTTTAAAAAAAGCCAAAAACCAAAAAACAAAACAAAACAAGACGGAAAGAAAGACCCAATGTGACAAAGCAAAACAGAGTCAGTTAGACCAGGAGGATGGGCATAGTATAAAATGAAAAAAAAAAAAAAAAAAAAAAAAAAGGATTACTAGGTGATCAACAATAGTTACCATTATGCCTCTTGTTATCCTAAAAAGAGTAGCCTATATCAGTTCATATAAAAGAATTAAACAAAACTGTATATAAGACCAATAAAACCACATTGGAGAGCTTACAGGATTCCAAAGAAGATGATAGTCAAACAATAATGGACATCATAGAATACCTGGTTGCCTTCCAAGTGGTTGCCTATACCCTCAAACTTGATACTATTAAGCGAAACAGAATATAATAAAATCAGTCTGAACAAGATGTGGAGAACAGTACAGGGGTTCAAATCAGGTTAATGGGGAAACAAAAAAAAATACTATAATCTATGGCACTATTTTTAATTTAGTTTTCCATTAGTTAAAAGATACTAAAAAATAAATTAATTTTTAAAAAATGAAAGAAAAAGGGGGGAGATTGAGATAAAAAAAGAACATATCAATAGAACAACACCGGTCAGAACCGAAAAATTTAAGCATCATTGTGTTTCACCCCCAGATAGCTTGACATTAATAGTAGTTACCTTAGTGATTCTTTCCTTGAAATATTTGAGTCTAACTTCGTATACTATAGCATCAAATTTATCAAGACGTGTGAAACCATTCAAGAGAATGAAATTATTGCAGGGTATTTAGAACCAGCTAGCAGAAACCACATCAATTTCATATTGTCTCTTTGTCTATAAAAAATTTGCTTATACTATCGCATACATTAAGATATAATAAGATACAACATGTTAGAACCAATGGAAACAAATGAACAACAACTTGATGGGGCTTCAAACAGAATGATATTAAATCAGTGCTAGCTATTATGCTCTTATTTTCTTCAAAATAGTTATTCGTAGTATCACAGACAATAAAATAAAACAACCCAAATTAAAACCATTCCAATTAATGAGTGAAAACATTATATGACTTCAAACCAGTGTGACTGGGAATCATGATTACCACGTACTTTCATGTATTCTTATTGTTTCTTACACTAGGGAAAATATTCGGTATTTATACATGTGAAGTTGATTTATTTCACTTACGAGTATGGTCTCGAGCTGCGTCCATTTATTTATAAATGTCTCAATGTGATCATTCTTTATGGCTGAGTAGTACTCCATTGTATAAAAATACCACCACTTTTTTATCCATTCCTCAGCTGATGGACACTTAGGTTGTATCCAAGATCTGGCTATTAAATATTGTGCTGCTATATATGGGTGCACATATATCACTGTGGTATGATGCTTTCAGTTCTTCTGGGAATATGCCTAGAAGTGGAATAGCTGGGTTAAATGGTACTTCCAGTCCCAGCTTTCTGAGAAATCTCCAGACTGACCTCCACAATGGTTGCACCAGTCTACACTCCAACCAACAGTGTAGGAGAGTTCCTTTTCCCCCACAGCCTCTCCAGCATTTGTTGTTGTTGGTTTTCTTGACCTTGGCCATTCTTTCAGGAGTGAGATGAAATCTCAGTGTGGTTTTAATTTGCATTTCTCTAATGACTAGTGATGCTGAACATTTTTTCATATATTTATTTGCCATTTTTTCATATATTTATTTGCCATTTCTTCATCTGAAAATTGTTTATTCATCTCTGATGTCCATTTTTGGATGGGGTCTTTGAATTTTGGGGGTCTGTTTTTTTTTTAATTCTTTGTATGTTTTAGACAGAAGTCCTTTGTCTGAGAGGCAGTTCACTAGGATTTTTTCCCAGTTTGTGGGTTTTTCTTTTCACTATGCTAGAGATTTCTTTCGATGTGCAGAATCTTTTTAATAAGATGTGAGCCCAGTTATTGACTCTGGGAAGTATTTCCCGTGCGGTTTGAGTCTTGTTCATGAATTCTCTACCTACCACTATGTCTTCAAAGTTTTTACCCAATTTGTCTTCCAACAGATATAGTGTTTCTGTTTTAATATTTAGATCTTTGATCCATTTAGATTTTCTTTTAGTATATGGTGACAACATGGGTCTAGTTTTAGTTTTTGGCATATGGAGAGCCAGTTTTTCCAGCACCATTTATTAAAGAGACTGTCATTCTTCCAGTGAACCTGCTTGATCCTTTATCAAAGATAAGGTGGTTGAGTGTGTTTGTAGTTGTGGTTGTATCTTCTAATCTATTCCATTGGTCTTCGGCTCTGTTTTGATTCCAGTACCATGTTGATTTTACTACAGTTGCTTTGTAGTATAACTTCAACTCAGGGATTGTGATGCCTCCTGCCTTGCATTTGCTGCTTAGAACTGTCCTTGCTATTCTAGGCCACTTCTGGTTCCAGATGAATTTTAGGATTGATTTCTCGAGATCTATGAGGTATGTTGATGGTATTTTTATTGGGATTGCATTGAATGTGTATAAGAGTTTTGAGAGAATGGCCATTTTCACAATATTTATTCTTCCTATACATGAGCAAGGGGTGTCTTTCCATTTTCTGAGATCATCTTCAATTTCATTTTTCAGTGTATTATAATTTTCCTTGTATAGGTCTCTCACTTCTTTCGTGAGAGTAATTCCTAAATATTTCATTTTCTTGGTTGCTAGTGTGAAGGGTATGGCTTCTCTTATTTCTCTGCGATTTTGTTGTTAGTGTATAAGAATGCTATTGATTTTTGAGTATTGATTTTGTATCCAGCCACATTGCTGAATTTATTTATTATATCTGGGAGTCTTTCAATGGAGTTTTTGGGGTCTTCTATGTAGAATATCATATCATCTGCAAATAGTGATAATTTAACTTCTTCTTTTCCTATCTTTATGCCTTTTATTTTTCTTTCATGTCTAATTGCTCTGGCTCATATTTCCAGTACTATATTAAATAGGAGCAGTGACAGGGGACAAATGTGCCTGATTTTAAAGTAAAGGCCTTCAATTTTTGGCCATTTAGTATGATACTGGCTGTTGGTTTGTCATAGATGGCCTTTATTATATTGAAGTAAAGATCATCTTTTCCAATTTTCTGTAAGGTTCTTATCATAAATGAATGTTGTCTTATCAAAAGCTTTTTCTGCATTTATAGAAATGATCCTGTGATTCTTACTTTTGACTCTATTGATATGGTGGATTACATTTATTGATTTACGTATATTGAACCATCCCTGCATACCTAGAATGAATCCCACTTGGTCATGGTGTATGATCTTCTTGATGACTTGCTGCATCCTATTTGCCAATATTTTATTGAGGATCTTTACATCTGTGTTCATTAGGGAGATTGGTCTGTAGTTCTCTTTTTCAGTTGGGTCTTTCTCAGATTTTGGTACTAGAGTAATATTTGCTTCCAGGAATGACTTGGGAAGGATTGCTTCCCTTTTAATTTCATTGAAGGGTTTGAGGAGTGTCGGCATTAGGTCCTCTTTGTATTTCTTGTAGAATTCTGCAGTGGATCCATCTGGGCCTGGGCTCTTCTTTGTAGGTAATGACTTAATTACATTTTCGATTTCATTAATAGAAATTGGGTTATTCAGCAGTTTTACTTCTTCTTGATCTAGCTTTGGTACTTCATATGCTTCTAGAAATCTGTCTATTTCTTTTGTGTTATCAAATCTTTGAGAGTAGAGGTTTTTGATATAAGTGCTGATGATCTGCTGTATTTCTATTGGGTCTGTAGTGATTTCACCTTTTTCATTCCTTATTGCATGAATTTGAGCTTTTTCTTCCGTTTTTTAAATAAGGTTGGCTAGGGGCTTATCAATTTTATTTATTCTTTCAAAGAACCAACTCTTTGATTCATTGATTGTTTGTATTGTTTTTTTAGTCTCTATTGCATTGATTTCTGCTCTGATTTTTACTATTTCCTCTCTTCTTTTGGCTTTGGGCTTGACTTGCTCTTCTTTTTCTAGATGTTTGAGGTGTAGCATCAAGTTACTTATTTGTATTCGTTCTTTTTTCCTGATGTGGGAACTCAGTGCAATAAATTTCCGTCTGAGGACAGCTTTCATTGCATCCCACAGATTCTGGTAAGTTGTATTTGTGTTTTCATTTGTTTGTAGATATTGTTTAATTTCTTCTTTAATTTTTCTGTGACCCACTGATTACTCAAGAGTGTGTTATTCAGTTTCCATGTGTTTATGGGATTTTTGCAGTATCTTTTATCATTAATTACTAGTTTCATAGTGCTATGATCTGATAACATGCAGGGGATGATTTCAACTCTTTTGCATTTCTTTAAATATGTTCTGTGAGTTAATATATGGTCGATTTTAGAGAATGACCTATGTACTTCTGAGAAAAATGTGTACTCTGTTGTTGTTGGGCAGAATACTTTGTATATGTCTATCCATTCCATTTGTTCATAGGTGTGATTCACTTCTTTTGTCTCTTCGCTGATTTTCTGTCTTGTTCATCTGTCCATTGGTGTCAATGGTGTGTTAAAATCTCCTGTTATAATTTTATTACTGCTAATTTGGTTTTTCATTTCTGATATTACTTGTTTTATATAACTGGGTGCTTTGGAATTTGGTACATATATATTTAAGATAGTTCCTCTTCCTCTTGAAGTTTTCCTGTAACCAGTATGTGGTGACCTGCTTTATCTCTTCTGATCATTATTGGTTTGAAGTTCACATTGTCTGCAAACAGAATAGCTACCCTCGCTTTTTTTTTGGGGGGGGGGGGTTCCTGTTGCATGATGTATTGTTTTCCATCCTTTAACTTTCAGTCTGTGAGTATCCTTTTGGGTTAGATGGGTTTCTTGTAGACAGCATATGGTTGGCTTTTGTTTCTTGATCCATTCTGCCAGTCTATTTCTTTTAATTAGTGCATTTAGACCATTTATGTTAATGGTTATAACTGTGATATATTGGTTTATTGGTGACATGTTATATTTCTGCTGTTGCATCTTTATCTTTCTGTTCTATTTAATTGTCTGCTTTGTTAAGTGGTTTTTTCTTAAGTGTATCTAGACTGTCTTTCAGTATTCTTTGCAAGATTGGCTTGGTGATCATGAATTTCTTCAGCTGTTCTTTGTCATGGAAATATCTTATTTCTCCACCAATTTTGAAATACAGTTTGGCAGGGTACATCAGTCTAGGTTGGAAATCATTTTCCTTCAGGGTCTGAAATACTTCACTCCATGCTCTTCTTGCCTTTATTGTTTGTGTTGAGAAGTCTGCTGTGATTCTGATAGGTTTTCCTTTATAGGTGATCTGTCTTTTCTCTCTGACAGCTTTTAATATTCTATTCCTTTGTTTGATTTCTGGAATGGTGATTATTATATGTCTGGGTGTAGTTTTATTTTGGTTATGGCTATTTGGAGTTCTATATGCCTCACTGATCCTGATATCAGTTTCCAATTTCATGTTTGGGAAATTTTCAGCTATTACTTCTCTAAATATCCTCTTGACATCCTTTGTATTGTCTCCTTCTTTTCATTTATCCCTATCAACCTTATGTTGTTTTTCTTTGTGTCATCTTGCAGGTGTCGAATTGTTATTTCTGGATTTCATGTTATTTTTAAATAATTTTCCTTTCCTGTTCACTGGCTGCAATCTTGTCTTCAAGGTCTGAAATTCTATCTTCGCATTCATTCAGGTGGTTTTTACAACTTTCAATGGAGTTTTTGATTTTTGTATATTTCTTTGCATCTGTTTTATATATTCTGTTTGTTTCTTATATTGTTCATCCAGAGATTCTATCCTTCTGTTTAATTCCTCCAATTTTTTAGCTGTGTCTTATTTAGATATGTTCAGCATCTCCTTCATTTCTTTTATTATTTCTTCTTTTACCTGATAGATTATTTCTAGTTTGAATTCATTTAAAGCTTCCTGGAGCTGCTTCTTTATTTCAGTTACTATTGTTTCAGGTATTTCAGGTATATGGCATGTATTTTCTTCTATGTACATGGCTCCTAGGCTTTCTTGGGATGAGTTGGATGTTTGAGATTGCATGTTGGTCTTTTGTTTTGTCATTTTCTTATATTACTGTGTTTCACGTGTTGTTCCAGAGTTTCTCCTGGTCGCGTTGTAAATTGACTCTTATGTCCTGGGCTCTTGGGATTCCTCTGATAGTAGCTCCCTCCTTGGGCAGCAGAGCCCCTGGATTAAAAGAGGCTTGCCAGGCTCTTCTCAGGTAGACCTAAAGCCTCCTCAATTTGCACAGTTTCCCCTTCTGGTAGCAAAGCTCTCCTCCTCAGCAGGACTGCTCCTTCCTCCAGGCAGTGGCAGTAGTGCTGGTGCTCTCCAGATCATAAGAAGGTATCAGGCAAGGTCAGAGCAGCTTTCAGCAGCTCGGCCCAGCTCCCTCCTTCCGGCCAGCAGCTGCGGTGTGCTCCTTGGCTAGAGGAGGCGGCAGGCGGACCTGAGTCCCCTCCGCTGGGCTGGGCCCTCTCCTTCTGGCCGGCAGCGGTCGTAGTGTGGTCCCCGGGTGGGAGAGGTGGCAGGCAGGGCCGGACCAGAGGCTGGGCGCTCACCTTCCGGGCCGCATCAGTGGTAGTGTGGGCCCTGGGCAGGAAAGCATCATTTATTTTTCCAGAATAGAAAAGAGCAGTCCAAGGCACTGTATTCTTTGTTGACTTCCCAGCTTTTTATTTTTTTTGTAATCTACTTCGTTTTTGCCCTTAAGCTAAGAATTTATCTTTCCTGCATGTACTGATATTAATTTTTTCCCCTAAATACTGTTGACTTCCTGCCAGGGATGGACAGAAGTCATCTGGGTAATTATGCATGCTTCGTCTCTTCTCTTCTTCAGCTTGAATACTCACTACACAGACTTCCCTGTCACTCAGATGGCAGAGCAAAGTATGTGACTTACAGCTTTCAAAAGTTTTCATAATTGAAAGGATTCACGTATTTCACAGGACATACACCAACAAGCTTTTAATAAAAGTAAAAAGAAAGTGATAGAATAGTGTAGAAAGGCATGGACCGCTGGAAATATTTCTAGGCTTAGCCACTCAAAGTCTTTCTCACATGCACAAGACAATTTTTCCATCTTACAGTGTGCCACCACTATTTGTATGAAATCTTGGTTTTGCAAGACCTCGTTAGAAATTTCCTGTGGAATCTTTTATCCCCTTGATGACAATTGTCTGATTGGAAATGCCCCTTAATAACTCTGCCTGTCTGATATCACTGGAGAAGTTTTGAATTTTGAATGATACATTATACATTACTAGCTGTAAGGTCCCTTTCAATTCCTGTAGCTACAAGTCAATTCCAGACTTTCAGCTGACCCTGTCGATAGATGATAAATGATTTCATCATTGTATTTTCCACTGGTGTACTGAGGCACAGAAGGCCTGGCTAAGTTCATATAACTGGAGGTACAGCAGGAGTTGAATCTAAGCATTCTTTTCTGGAGACCTATATCAAGCTTCTGGTTCTTGGAGACATTTTGGTAGTTCTTGTAACTGCCATTAGGGTCACTTAGAATCTCAAAAGGAAAGAAAGACATTATCAGCTTATGGTGAAGAACTACAACTTGGTCTTCACATGGAAAACAAGCACATTGTCTATTCTAGTATAGGTAATTAATATTTATTACAATTGATTCAAACAAACACTAAACTCATTGCTGTATATTTCCCCTTTATGTTTATGTATTAGAAGAACTGTATTCTGGTTTAACTAAAAGTGAATAAAGAGAAAGGAGACATACACATAATTGAGGTTCTGGGGCCAATCCAGTCCACATTCAGTTGAGTCATGCACTGTTCCCGCTGGCTGATTTCTTTTGAGAAAATGAGGCTAGTCAGTGTCAAATCTTTATGGCCCCACTTATAATACCTGCAACCTCTGTGACACAAAGATAGTTCTTTTTTACACTTGATAATCCACTTTCCAGGGATTTTCATACACACAAAAATGTAATACATGTAGGTGTTTTTTGATTCAAAATCAACTTCTGAGCTCAATAGGAAATACACTGAAAATATTCTAAAAACATTACTTTGGAAGGTATAGTTATATAAATTCTTGCTAGGATTTTAATGCTATATTATATTCTCTATGTTTTAAGTGACTGAGCAACATACTAACAGTTTAAAATGTAACACAATAATTTCCAAGTGCATACATGCTATTCAAAATAATGATAAAATTAAAGAGTTACAGTAAAAGACATATTTGCCTTCACACTCACTGTTCTTGACACTTTCTGAAGCAGCTCTCTAAGTCTTCTTTATGTCTGATCAAAACTGCAGTGGAGGTTGCCGCTGGGTGCCATCTAACAGAAAGGCAGATGGGTGGAAACACTGTGGTGTGTCCTCTTGTACTCTGTTCACCAAATCTGGCACCTCATGGGCTTTGGGCTCTTCCCTACAGTGAAATGGCCTTGAAAGGTAAACATTTTGAATGGACTGAGGAACAGCCAGGGAGCCACAACAGTACAACTAATGACACTTGTGAAAGAGAACTTCCAGATCTGCTTCAGAAAGTAGAGATATGCCATAAATATTGGGCAAGTGGGAGGATATATTTTGAGGGAGACTAATGGTGATGGCTTCTATTGTAACAAATTTTACATAAAATCGTAAACATTTACTGTAGCTTTTAATCACACCTTGCATGTAAAGAACTTAAGCAGCACCTCAACAATGGTTGTTAATTGGTTCCAGCAGGCACAAGGACCAAAAGGAGTGAAAACCAAATTGTTTAGTAGTGAGTAACCAGGCTACTGACACTAACAAGTGTCACTTGGGCTTTGAGTAGAAAACAGATGCTGAACACCAGGATGAAACACAAATATCATCTATTCCAAAAATTATATAAAAGGTAAGTAATGAATAGAATACTGAGTCATGATATGTTTTCATTTGAGAGCAGAATATTCTGCATACAAAATTTTGTTTTATTTTTTCTTTGGAAAAATAAATGTGCAGATTTTTTCATTTTTTCTTCAATATTTAAGTAAACAGAGTAAATATTTAAGTAAACAGAGTAAATATTTCATGTGACAGTATGTTTGTGTATAACAAAACCTGTTCCTGATTTATAAACAATCAGGTATGGTGTATGCATGTGCATGCGTGTGTGTGTGTGTGTGTGGTGTTTGCTTGGGGTTTGTTGCACTTCTTAAATGTGTGACTTTATGAATTTCTTACTTAGAAATTTTGGGACAGCGCTTCAGGAACCAAACATATTTTTTTTCTGGTCCTCCTTTCTTTTCCTTTCTCAGTATCTTCAAGGCAGCTTAATGTAGCAAAACAAATGTATTGACCCTGTGAGATTAAACTGAAAGAAGAATAAAAATGACATTTAATTAAAAATAAAAAATGATAGATGATATGTCATAAAGAAAAATATAGCAAGAAAGTGCCATGGCTGGGTGGAATTTCCATTTTAAATTGGGTGATCTTATGGAGTACATGACACAGCAAGTTCTGTTAAGAAAATGACTTCTAACCAAAGACAGCAGGGGAAGGATAAATAGCACACATATTTTTGGGAAGTGTGTGTTATGGTTTGGGGCTGGATGTTCTCTCAAGCCCTCATATGGTCATGGGAGCATGTTTCTAGAGTCTGTGACTGATTCATGGTCCTATGCTGGGATTAGGGTGTGAGTGCTACACCACACCCTAGGGAGGGTGTGAACTACATTCAATATAAGGGACAAAAAGAAGAGAGTGCCTTCCCTTTTTTCTCTTGCTGCTTTTACAGTCTTTTGCCACCATGAACTGTTTACCTCTGTCATTCGACACTCTGCCTTAAAGCTGCCAGAGTATGGACTGAAACCTCCACAACATGTGAGACAAATAAACCTTCCCGCCCCCCCTAATTTTGGGCATCAGGTATTTTGTCTCAGCAACAAGAGAATAGAAACCAAGAAAGTATATTTCACGCTTAGAGAAATACTTGGGCAAATTCCCCAGAATTAAAATGTTTCTGGCATGTTCAAGAAAGTAGCAGAAGGATAGTGGGGATGTACTTGAATGAGAAAGAAAACAGTATTAGAAAATAAGATCAGAGAGGCAAGGCAAGTATTGACCTATTTAGAGACATTAATGCAAGAATGAATCCTCTCGCTATTGTTCTAGGCGGGATCAGGAGTTTGGGCAGAGTGACATATTCTGATATACAATTTAATTGAATGATTTCCAACATTAGATTGATACGAGGATAAAGCGGAATAAAGGAATAAGCAAGTAGAATAGTTAACATGCTAAAAGTATGAAACTTTTATGAGATAACCAAAGAAATAGCAGAGAAGTTGGTATGAGAGTATGCGATTTTGAAGTAGAGTCAATTTTATTTCCAAATAAATTAAATCTGTGATGGAGAAAAAGGAGAAATCCAAGATGACTGCCATGCTTTGGCTTGGAGAGCTGGAAAGATTTACTTCTTTAATTATACTTCTTTAACTCATTAATATGAATTACTTCTTTAATTCATTAATATTCCCATAATTTACTTCTTCAATTCATTAATATGAGAAAAGACTTGGGGGAGGAATGAGAGATGAATTTTTTGGCATGTTAGTTTAGATATTGTTTGACCTTCATGTGGAGAAGATGGACAAGTGACTATATTTGCTACACTTATTCCTGTTGTAAGGTCAAGATTTGAGGGGAAAATGTGAATACCCTGGGTATATACACTTTGTTAAAATTTGAGGATCTGATTAAGGATATGAGAATGGAGAGGTCAATGAAACTTACCACAAACAGCTGTAGAGGGCTGGGAAGTAATGAGTGAGTAGAAATACTATGGTAACCTGAAAGGCAAGTGAGGAAGTGATTGAACTAAATAATCATACTTTGTCCCTTAAATGTTATGAAAAGTTCTAGAAATCTGATCAAAGTCTAATCAGTAGTTTTGGTGACGTAAATTGATGAGCTCAGTGAAAACAGTTTCTGTGAACTGAAAAGATGAATCCTGTTTGAAGAGGATTTAGATTCCACAAGGCTGTTGTCAGCAGTAAACTCTATAAAAACTCAACTCAGATAGAGCTCATTTTGTAGCTCTGAGTTGCTTCTCCAACTTTCTTCCGTACTTTTTGGCACGTTGCTCTCATGTTTCCTTTGGTTGTGTTGGATGAGAAAAGAAAACTTGTTAAGAATCAGCCTCCTATAGGCTAAGTCACATGGCACTGTTACTTGGTCACTTGGTGATGTTAGGAAAAACGCCTCTTAGGAATTTCATTGCATTATTGATTTTAGAAGTAGACATTGAGTGAAAAAAAAGCCATCTATTTTTAAAAACTATTTAAAGCCCATAAAATACATAGACTATTAAGCTTGTTCAAGTAAGTTCTAACTTTCTTCAATATGTATTTGCACCTCCCTCACAGGGTTGCTAGAAGAGTTGAGACTTTCAGGATGCTTTGGCTTTGAATAAATCCACCCCTTTAATATGGCAGATTAGTTGGAACACATCATTGAATGCTTGTTTTACATATCACTGGATTATGTACTATCTCACTAAGCACAAAGTGATTATAACCATATATATCTGCTAATCCATATTAGTTTTATAAGTATGATTTTTAATGCTTTACCAAAAGTGAGTGGGTTGCGATTTGTTTTTGCTTTATTTTGATTAGTTTCCATTTTTGTTAATATACAACGTCACATTTTTAGAGCTCTCCTGTGACTATCTCCTTGGTCAGTGAAAAGAAAGACATTCAGCTAAAATGGTTGTAAAGGAAAAATGACTCTGAAGAGAGACCCCTATTGAGTCTTCATAGTATTTACCACTATTGCTTATTTTTTCTTTTTGAAGTAAGGCTCATTTCTGAATGCCAGGCAAGTGCCCTTCCACTGCATCACACCCTCCGTCCTATTACTATTCCGACTATTTCACACTTAGACAACTTTCACTTCATCAAAACCAGTTCTCAAAAATAAAAATCCTGCTTGTGCATAAAAATTAGTTGCAATTAATTGACAGAAGGACTGTTTTGAATTATCTAATGATTTGTGTTTGCCTTACCTCTTTTCTTCCCATCACCCCATTCTGGGTCTCACACGTCAGATTTTAAAGGCATTCCCAATGTGGTCACTTCTCACTAGCTGTCAAACTTTGCTAGATACAGAGAAAAAGAGTTCAAGTCTCACAGAAAAATACTATACAAAGTGGCACATGCAGTTGTAATGCTCCTTACAGTCTCAGTTTCTGGTCCCTCTCAATGATTGCTTCTGCTTTAACAGACACCCTGACTTTTTGGTTCTAGCTCCTGTCAGGCATATAATTTTGAATTTATTGATGTCACATATGAGACAATCAATATATTAAAGGAGCACTGGATTAACAGTAAAGGAAATTTGAGGTTTCATCCAACTCTAGATAGAAAGCATCATTTGAGAGAAGCTTCCTTAATTCTGTGGGTCAGTTTCTCATTTATGCATGAAAAGGTTTGATATTGACTGGTAGTTTGCCATCAAACCAGGAGTTCCCTCTCCCCTTTGCAATTCAAAAGGAATATTAAGAATGAATACAGCGTTGCAGACTTTAAATTTTGTCAAAAGTGACCTTAAAAACAGATTTTCTGTTACTATCATTTAATAGAAAGGATATTTTCATACCAGAAAATGCTGATGATATGTTATCTTACAGTTTAAATTTTTCTAAGAAATTTCTGCTGACCGTAGCTTCCCCACAGTACTGTAAGGTGTGATTTGTCATGAATCACATGTCTACAAACAGGTGTTTGGAGAGCATAGACCAGGTTTGTGGTTCTCAAACTTTGCATGTATTTACATAGCGAGGAGGGCCTACAGTTTTCATGTTCAGTAGTTCTGCTAGGAAATTGACAACGTTTCTACCATATTCTTAGTTGACACTGGTGCTATTTGTTCTAGGCCATGTTTTGCAACATCTGAGGCTAAATAGGTTCTAATGTGTTACCTCTTAAAATTATATGGCTGTGCTGATTGTTTTTATAATTCATCATAATCAAATTACAGAGACACACTAGAAATAATTATGAATGAGTATAATATATTTGACACAAAAGTTTCTACCCACTATGATTTTAAAAGCCAGCTTATAGGCAGGCATTGTATCATACCCATGTAATCGTTGCTACTTTAGAGACTGAGACAGGAGTTCCAAGTTTGACCCCATGCAGAGCAAATTCATGAGACTCTGTAACGAAAGCAATTAAAACCAAACCAACCAAACCACAAGTGGCTGCGTGGTTCACCTGTAAAGGTCTATGGGACTCATGAAATTGGTAAAGATAGTTGTTCTAATGAACAAATTAATGAAAATCATGTTGCAAAAATTATTTACAGCCTATATTTCAGATATTGTCACACATAATAATTTTCTTTGTGTATCTAAGGTTTGGTATGAAGAGATGATAAAATTTATAACCTCCCTGTAAGAAATAATTAAAGACAGGATGTATTCTTTGTGAAAAAAACAAGTATTTACCTTAAGCAGCCCATATGATGCATAGGTGAGGCCCTGAGTTCAATCCCCAGTACCACAAAATGAGTGAATGAGTGAATGAATGAATGAATGAATGGGTGGATGGATAAATGAAGTTTAGAAAGTCAACTTATAATGTATTCAATTTCAAATACAAGAAATAAGAAATAATTAAATGTTTTTATTATATTAGAGTAGTGCAGTACATATACAATTAAAATTTATACAAAAGTTATAGTAACATACAAAGAAAAGTGGCATGCATGAAATTTTCTTTATAAATTTTCTTTTAAAATTTAGCAAAGTAAAATCTGGAAAAATAACATAAAAATACATATTCTTTTAAGCTCTCATGATTAAAATTGGTTTGGGTTTTTTAAATTTTGCGTATGATTTATATGAAAAGGAAATAGGTTTTCTGAACCTTATTTTTAATGTTGAATCAAGTGATTTCTTTTAAAAATAGAAGAAATCTCACAATACTAGAAAGAACATTTTTCTGTCTAACTATGTAGGCAGGTTTCAGGATATAAATACTCTATAATCATTTGCTTTCAAAGCCAGACAAGGAGACAATGAAGCATAATTAATACGTTGCAATGTAACTTTCATGCTAAGGGAAAAGCTAAGTGTATAAATGCTAAGGGAAAAATATCTGACCCCATCATTATAATCTCGTGGATGTTTAACTTTATACTCTGTGTCCCCCTCCAGGAAGCTGATTGAATGAGTCAAAGTAGTAAAATACCCACTTTTTAGTATTCAGCAGTTGCCTTGACAACTAGAAATTGGTATTAAGTGTTGTTTCATTTGTAATGTGAACCAAATTTTTCTAAAAGCAAGCATTTTTATTGAAAGCAGTTAGTTTAAAAATGTAATTGTGAACATCTCAGCATAATTTGAATTTTACATGCAGATGGCTGAACATTTTATTGTAATTGCTTTTTATGTTTCTAACTCGGACATTTATTCATCACATAAACATACTGCACTTAACTTTTTGAGGATAGAGAATATGAAAATAATTTCTTTTTACTATTTGAACTTTTTTCTTTTCTTGACTTTCATCACCTATGTATAATTATGCTTAGCTTTTAAAGGCATTTGTTTTTGCAAATTAAATCTTAAGGAATTGGTAAGAATAGTTATTCTAATGAACAAATTAATGAAAATCATGTTGTAAAAATTATTTACAATCTATATTTGAGATAATAATTTCTTTGTATACCTAAGGCTTTGTTTGGAAGAGCCGGTAACATTCACAACCTCCTTGTAGGGAATAATTAAAGACAGAATGTGTTCTTATTGGAAAAAAACACAGTATTTACCTTAAACACAGCTATTACATTATCATGGGATCAGAAAGAGAATACGACAGTGAAATACCTAAAAATGTTCTTTATGACTATGATACACAACTGTGAAAGATAATTTACTTTGAAGGATACTGTCTTTCTCTTGGTAAAATTTTAATTCTTATGTTATACTATAAGGTATGCTAATAATGAGCTCTAATGTAACAAATGATGGATTTTTGTTAAACTAATGGCATCTGGCTCAAAAAAGAACAAAAATAAAATGTTGAGTGAATTATTTAAGACAGAAGTAGTGACTATGGGTGAAGAAAAAAATTTAAAAGTTTGTGAGATATTTTTGAGAAAAAGTTTGCAAGATTTGGTAATTATTGAACATGTAGTGGAAAGTATTGTTGTGGGAAAGTGCAATTAGGTGGACTTTATTTCATTAGTACAGATTGGATAATTTGGGTATTTGAAATGCTGGTGAACAAATAGGAATAATCAGTAGGTAAATACAAAGAAAAATACAGAACTCGAGTGACAAGTTAGACTTGAACATATAGATGTGGAACTGCTTAGTTTTCAAATTACCAATTGACAATTTTGGTGTTGTCAGATTATTAAAACAGATATTAAATCAGTATGACAGAATTTGAGCAAAGTTTTAGGGAATAATAATATTTCAAGGAAATTAAAGGAGAAACCATGCTATCAATCTTTAAAAGAAGAAATAATATCAATGTATCACCAAAAATTCCAGGAAACAAATATGAGGAAACTGCATCACAGCTAATTTTACGATGCCAATAATACCAAAGTCAAAAAAACACAAAAAACTCTTGATCTATATTATTTGTGAATACAGATGAAAACTTATTAGTAAAATATGAATAAATCAGATCCAGCTATATCATAACCCAGTAAGGACTACATTATAACCAAGTAGGATTTAAGACACCAAAAACATAATAAAAAAGAATAAAACATAAAAATTGAAAATCACTGGCATATTCTCTTTCTGATCTCATGTTAATGTAATAGCTGTGTTTAAGAAGATAAAAAGAAAAGTATATATTGGCCGAGAGAATATTTGAAAATTAGGTTTTTTTATTTAAAGAAAGATTAAACAAAACAAAAAATAGGTAGAAATAGTACATACATTCAGGGGGAAAAACAAGTAAGAAATCACTAGTTGATGTTGTCGTTTTACAAATAGTTGTTCAAGGTACAAAAATGGAACATGTAAAGTGGGAATTCAAACAGAGAGACTGCAAAAAGTTCTAATCAACTGTCCAACAAAAACTTAGTAACATGGTTGTGAATCCTATACATTTAAACATACATGCAGTTATCCATATCTTCATTTATGTTTAGATTAAACCAACTAAAGCAGGTTAAGATTATTTTGAACAAAGAATAATAGTATTGCTGGATTTCACTTCATGGCACTCCATGATCAGCACTGGGTACTGTAGTATCTTCTTTTTAAAACTGAATTTAAAGAAAGACTAAAAAAACAGAAAACAGGTAGAAGTAATACATAATTTCAAAGAAAAATAAACAGTAAGAAATCACTAGTTGATGATTATAGATTGTCTTCTTACAAATAGTTATTCAAGATACTAAATTAGAGCATATAAAGTGGGGATTCAAACAGTGAGATTGCAACCAGTTCTGTTCAACTATCCAACAAAAACTTAGAAATATGGTTATCAATCCTCTACACTTAAACGTATATGTAGTTACCCATATCTTCAATTATGCTGACTTTCAATAAACCCAAGCAGGCTAATGTCACTTTGAACAAAGAATAACACTATTGCTGGGTTTCACATTATGAAACTCCAGGATCAGCACTGGGTATTTTAGTGTCTCCTTTTCTTCAAAGTATCTGTTCATTTCATCAATTGTCATAAGATCAGTTCTCATAAACTGTTTATAGATTCTACACATGCATGGGTCTTAACATGTATTTTTTTTTAATTTTGAAAGTTGCAAATATGCAACAGTGCAAGACAGAACAAAGCCAATCGAGACAATCCATTGAAAATGGTACAGGATTTCACAGTAGGATACTGGGATATAGCTATCCAGTCAATATCATATTGTAAAATCAAACCAAAAATAGAACATTGTAAAACCAATTGAGAATACTGAATAGAGCAAAAGAAATACAACAAAAAGTGAAAACAACCTATGATTTCAAACAGAAGATAGAAGGAAATCCCCCATATTTGCTATAGTGCATATGGTCATCCTCCCAAGAGATGCTGAAATATCTATCCCTAGTAGGTAAGGGGGGAGGGGCAGGTGGGAGAAGGGTGCTTGATTTTCAGCTCACGTGGAAGTTGGCTGAAAGGTAATGGTTCTCCTCCAGGCCCAAACTGGAGGTGCTTATCAAGAGGGCAGGTGAATAAGCTGCCTGAGTCCCTCCATGGCCAGAGCTCTGGAGCTCTGTTCTCCTCCTGGCCCAAGCTTCAGATGCTTGAAAATTAGATATTTGATAAAAGATTTTGTATGCAAAGAATAAAAAGAACTCTGGGAACTCATTTTATAAAACAACTAATATTTTTTGGAAAAGCAAAATACTTAGTCGTTTCACCAAAAAAATGTACCAGTGGCTAATAAATACATGAAAATGCTTACTACTATTGTTCATTAGGAAAATGCAAATTATAACCACACTGAGGTAAAGCTACATGATTCTTCATTACATCCCCTCCATTACATCCCAGAGGGTGGGCCAGGGGGAAGAAATTGAGTTCACGATCTGGGCCTCCTGTATTGCATCCTGGATGGGGACAGGCTGGAAGAAAGTGAATTCGTGTCCTTTATTCCTCCATTACACCTCAGGCCATGGGACCAGTTGGAAGATAGTGAGGTCGTGATCTGGGCCTCCTCTGTTGCATTCCAGAGAGTGGGCCAGCTGAACGAGAGAGAGTTTGTGCTCTGGTCATCCTCTATTAAGCTCCTGAATGGCAGGGCCAACTGGAAGATGGTAAGACTGATGGAAACTCCAAGAACCAGGACAACAGCCTGGCCCACAGAAGCACACATACATTTGGAGAGAGAGATAATCATTGAGGTCAGTAACGTGGAAGCATCTGAAGGAGCAGTGAGGAGAAGGCTGTTGGACTCTGGAGAGTCCACTGACAGAAAACAGAAGACCAGTGACTGCTTCTGCATCCAGAGGTCAAGACTGGCTTCATACCCAGCATATCTCTGGGCTGTAATATGGACATTATCACAGAACCTCCACTGAAATTATATGCAACAGATTGAATGAAGAAAAGGATAGAATTTCAGATCTTGAAGACTGAATTGTAGCTAGAGTTCATAAAAAAAAATCCTAAAAATAACAATGACAAATCAGTCCAATAGCTACAAGACAAAGGAGAGGAAAACAACACAAAATTTATTGGGGTCATTGAGAAAGCTGAAGATAGCACAAGTGTCACTACAGTCATAAATATAAATGCATCTAATACAGGAGCACAGAATTATACAAGATGGTTATTGGTAGACATGGAAAACAGCACAATTGTAATGGAAGATCTCAATGCCCCGTTGTCACAGAGAGACAGATTAACTACATAGAAAATCAGCAAAGAAATATCAGATCTGAACCAAATCTGTGAACAAATGGACTTAATATCATGAATAAATGAACATGGGTCATGGTTCTAAATGAATTTAAATAAAGTTTCTGTTACAGGAATGAATGTTTTCTTTTTTCACTCTGGATTATGTTCCATAGATAAATAGCTTTTACTCCAACTTTTTATTTCAGTGACAAAATATCTGATACAATTTAAGGGAGGAAAAGTTTATTTTAGCTTATACTTTCAGAGGTTCTAGACCATGATAGGTGGCTCTGAAGCAGAAATACTATAAAGGTACTGTGGAGGGAGGGAAGGAAAGAGAAAGAAAGAGAGAGACAGAGAGAGACAGAGAGAGAGAGAGAGAGAGAGAGAGAGAGAGAGAACGAGAGACCGAGAGAGACACAGAGAGAGAGGGATTTCAATGAAGACGGAGGAAGTGGCAGGCAAGGCTTTCTCCCTGAGCCCACTCAGAATGGGAGAGAGAGCTCCAGCCTACAGATGCTCAGTGATTACTGGTGTCCCCAGAGTCCTCCACAGAGAAACATTTCAGTAGACTGCAGCAGTAGATGCAATGGACTGGTGAGTTATTTGGGTCCAGACGTCCGTCCCTCAGACAGGGGAATTAGCTGGTAGCCATTCCGGAGAGGGGACAACTAAGCATTTCTCTTAGTATGACTGAAGTTGAATATATTTTCATACTTTCATACTTTTAGGGTCATATTGTTAGTATTATATTTCAAAGTGATTGAGATAATTGAGTACATAATTTACTTAAATTATTAGAATATTTAGTTTGAAAAAGAATTTGTAATTGCTTTTACTTTGTCAATTATAATTTTATATTCTAGTATATTGAGCATGAATCATATTTGGTACTACATTCATATTTATAATGTGTTTCTCTTAATTTAAGAATTTAAATACAATATTTCTAAACAGAGTTTACTTCATCACTTAGTTTTAAAGTTGATTGCTTGATTTTAAAATGATTATGGAATTCCAGAGTCACACAGAATTTTGGAAACAGCATATAATTATTATAGTTTAGATGTGCAGAAGAACATTATTTTTCTCTCTCTCCATGTGTATACACACACACACACACACACACACACACACACACACACACACGGCTTAAAATTCTAAATTGTCACTGACATTTTTTAGTGGGGACAATTTTTATTTCAGCATATTTTCAAACATATAGAAAAATCTATAGATAATACAGAACAAAGAATTCACACATAACCATTACAATATTTATCATTTGCTAACTTTTTGTACCATGTATTTAAACATTTGTTATTTGTTCACATTTTCTGTCACATTTATTTTTCTTGTTCTGTTTTCTTACAAACTTACACACAGCAACTCACAAATATGTGCACAAACTCACTCATTTGAGCACCTGGGTTAAGAGTCATTTGTGGGCATCAAAGCAAATACTTTTGTCCTAAATATTTCTTTCTGTATTATTTAAGGAAAAATAAAACATTTTCCTTAACCATAATTGAAAGGTTCTTGCCTTAGTATAAATAACTGTACAATTATAGCCATGGACTAATATGGTGGAAGGCCAAAGAGGGAACACTTACCACTTCCTGCTTCTTTTCATCGCTACGTGCAACTCCCCTTCCTGTTTCATGCAAAGAGAATTCCAATCAGCTCTTCACACGTCATCAATATGCGCCCCATGGACCACTTCAATCAGAGGATATATAACGCTCTGCCTGTCTGCATCTGGTTTAAAGGAGACAGCCAGCTGCCACGGGTTGTGTGCTTCTTTCCATGTCTTCAACTCAATAAACCTGTTCTTTTCATTTTACACTTTTTGCTTCTCTATTTTGCCAGGTAACTCTAACAATAATAGAATGACATAAATCAGGAAATATACTATTATGCACCGCTATCATATATTTCATAGACCTTACTGAAATTTTGCGAGTTGTTTCACTAATGCCATTTCTGGTTACTTTTTTCTCTACTTAGGATCTAATCAAGGATCCTTCAGGGCTATTAGTTAGTATCTAGTTTTATTCTCCTGTAACCTGAAAACAATTCTTAAGATTTTTATCATGCTGACATTTTGATAAGTATTTAGTGACTGTTGTAAATATATGTTTGTATGAGAGTTTATCATGCTTGTACTAAACCTCAATATTTTTGCTAAGAATTAAAAAAAAAGTTTTCTCCTTGGTGCATTGTATCAAAAACACATTGTTTCCATTTATCCCATAATTTGTGTTGTCAAATTTTATCATTTGGTGATTTGTGTCAGCCTCTTTCAACACCAACTGATTGTCCCTTTGGTAACTAACAAACTCCTCCTGTCAATAGCCTGTCCCTCATTAGACATTTATATCATAGATTTATCTGCATTGATGATTATTTCCTGATACAATTATTATCATGGGCAAATAATTTTCTAACTTCTTCATTCACTGTACATCTGTTTGAGATTTCCCACAGTAGAAATAGAGCCTTTCTTCTCTGCTATCATTAAAATTTTGTCATTTACCTATATCACTGAGGACTCATGAATTATTTTACTTACTTTTAATTTATTTGATGCTGTAATTCTCTGATTTGAAGCCCCTTAAATGGATGCTGCGGTTTGGACAATTCTCCCTCATTTTTATTCCTTTTCACAGCTCTGGGTACTGAACCAGGGCTTTGTGCAAGTGCGGTGCCAATAAATTACACCCTCAGTTCTGCCATTATTTATCATATCTCCTTTAAGCAACAAAGTGATTTGGATTCACTTTTCACTAGCTGTGTTTAGATCTGTAGTCAGTCATATCTCCAATATCCTCGATTGTTTTTGAGAAAATGAAAGTATTTAGAAGCCAAGATCTGTATCTGTTTATATTAGGTTGTCATTGCTTCTAGGTATTTGTAGAAGACAGAATTAGGAAATCTTTCTATCTATCTATCTATCTATCTATCTATCTATCTTTGAGTTCCATTCCAATATAACATCTCATGGTGGATTCTAAATCTATATTAGTAATATATTTCTCTAAGAGTAAGAAATCTGACCTCCCATAATTTCTGTTAGGGATTAAAAACTAATGGTCAACTTAACACCAGTTGAATGAAATCAGCATGGTTCTGAGCCTAGATGTTCCACCTGAGGAAAGTTGCCAGCATAAATAGAGGCATGGACAAGGAAAAGAGAGGCATTTTGGGTTCTTATGCATGTTGTTGTTTGAGCTGCTGGTTCTCCTGGAGGAGCTTATCATGACTAGTTTCCCCAGTGTGAGTTCGACCATTCTCATCAAATGAGTGTAGGGCCTTGTTGGTGAGAGTGGCTATGGTTCACTTCGGGGGAGCTCTGGTCCTTACACTGAGCATTGCTTCCTGGCTCTGGAGGGGAAGACATGTGCTGCTTAATCTCCAGAATGAACTCATCATGCTGGGTTCCTGGCATGTACTTGACTGTTTTTCTTGTCGGAGGAACTATGGACCTCCATGTAGCTGAGGATGGCTGTGGTGGTTTTCAGGACAGCCCTGGTGTTTATTATGAGCATGATTTCTCGGCTCCAGTGTAGAACCTTCAACCTACCAGTTCAGCTCCTTCAACCCTTCAACCCTCTGGCATAGACTTTCTGACTTCCATCACTCAACTTTGGGCTTTCCCAGCATGGATCTGTAAAAGAGACTGGTGTGTGCTCTAGACTTCCAGCTGGATTTGTGGAAGGTATTGTCATGGGCTCTAGGTCTTTATCTGGACTCAGGCAGTACATTGCTGTGGGATCCAGGCCCTTAGCTGAATAGTCTATATCTTTAGTGTTGTGGACAGATTTTCTGCACTTTCTTTTGTTAACTCTGGGTAACCATTATAAATAATATTATGAATTCTGTGTCCTTATTCTAACTATTCTCTGCACCAACCCCTGACTACAACAATTCCTAACTCTGCCCACTGGAATTTTGATTGTTTTCTCTTAGTCATTTCTTCTATTCCATGATAAAAGAATTTTCAAGTTGCTTTCTTCTTTAACAAACTGTTTATAAAATCAAACCAGACCAACTGAGAAAAGGAGGATGAAAGGTAATTAAAAAAAAAAAACTACAGTATTTCTATTCCTTTCAGTAAAATCTGTCAAATCCTTTCAAATATTATGATATTAAAACATTATGTGTATTAATTTTTACCCCAAATTTAGACGAAAAGTACCCAAAGAATTTGGGAAATGTCCTTGTTTTTTACTGAACTTCCTACCAATTTGCCAGTTAACAGCTCTTTAAAAAACTATACTCCTTAATGAAGTATAGTGAATCCAGAATTTCTTTAAGACTCTGAAAAAACTCTTGTCAGTTTCAAGTAAGCGCTGCCTTTCGGATCTTTAACATTTAACAGGAATATTACAGACCCACACTGAATTTGATCTATCCTTGAAAGTCACTTTAAATTCTGAACATATTGCTGGCTTAAAACACCATTCCTGTCTTTTATATTTCTTTAGAAGGCCAAGAAATAAGTAGTCATTGCTTTGTTTCTTTCTTTCCTCTGTATTGTGGAAGGCTAGGAAAAAATAATACTAGGTCACTGGACTATTAGTGCCTGACTACTCTCAATATTATTTCTTGGAAATATTCTGAAATTGATTAGCACATTTTCTACTTTCTGTATTACTATAGGAAATCAGTTCCTCTTGCTTTCTTCTAAATCCTTACTGTCAAGGTGGGTGTTTGTGCTAGCACTTTTATAAAAACCCATGAGGTTTTACTTTCCACCCAATGCTTTTCCATTCACACTTATTCTCACCACTACTCAGTATTGATCCTGGACATCTACTTACATTTTTTATCATGTAGTGCCTAAAGTCCTAGTCAAATTGTTATCAACTGGAATGTGATTAGAGGAAAAATATTATGGAATAAATAATTTATTATAGTAATTAAAACATGCAAATTTGGGTGCTGATAGATGTAACTTAGAGAAACTAAGTTGTATGCTTAGTGCTGAGCTATAGCCTTAGGCAAGTTATACTAATAGTCAAAAAGCAACAGTAATTATGGAAAGAGCAATGAGAAAAAGGGAACTGTAAGGAGTACTTGAGGACAGATGGAGCTCACAGATAAGTAGTATTTATGAGGACAAGCTGGAACTATGCTTTCCTATAAGACTTCTAGCTCTGATGCCATGAATGATCCATAGGAATCACTGAAGATTATTTTTTCTCACATTTACTTATCTTTGAGAATGAGTGGCTACCTCTGTCATGGGAATGTGCATAGTAAATAAATGAGTGATAGTGAACAGAATCTAGAAGAGCTTAGAGGTAAGTACTACCCATACTAACATAGTAACCCACAAATGACCAGCTAAGTTGACCTGCCACAATGCCAAGACTTTGAAGTGACCCTAAGAATATAAACATGTCTGCTTCTTCACTTTGGCCTTCCAAATGTAGCATATGTGAATCTAACTTTGAAGTCAACTCAAATAAAAAGATTCTGGGAAAACTAGTTCCAGCTTAGTTAAATTCATATATGCCTCAAATTTATATATATATATATGGCATATTATATATTGAATTTAACATCTATAGTATATTTATGTACATTGCATATAATGTATAGTATATATTTGCTTTTATTTCTTTTGTTTGTTTTCCTGAAAGTTACAACATAACAGTTCAAGCATAGATTACTCATGCTTTTACTTATTTACTTATTTTAAAGCTGGATATTACTTCATTTTGGGGGAAATTTTATTCAACAAATTCCATTTTTCATAAAAATTAAAATTGATAAAAGGTTTTCAGTTACAAAAATGAGGATACATGGTTTTTGAAATGTGTTTTTGAGGTGAATTTCCAGAAATGCCTAAGTTCAACAGTAATGCATACAGTTTTATTCCATAGTGTCAACTTTTCCTCCATAAAGCTGCCAATTTGCATTTCTACAAGAAATATATGAAGTACCCATTTTCTCTCCCAACTTCCCTAACCTCAACAAGACAAAAGTGTTAAACTCTTTAGGTTTGCCAGCGACAATAGAGCAAAAATGATATCTCAGCATTGTTTTCATATTGATTTGTATTAGTATGACTGAAGTTGAATATGTTTTCATGTTCCTAAGGTAGTTTTGTTTGTCTTAGAATTGTTTTTGCTTTAGGGTCTTGAACATTTTTAAAATAAGCTTTTGGTATTTCAACTGCCTGAAACCTCTCTCTATATTCGTAACATTAGTTCTCTTCAATTATATTTTTAAAAATTTTCTTCACATTTACTACTTAAACTTTTGCTTTCATCCTGATTTTTTCCACATAAATGTTACTTTTAAATGCATGTAATGCGATAATTAATTACTTATTGTCTTGCATTTATATTTTGAACCATGGTTATTTAACCTTTCCTTGTGTGCAGGTTATAGAAGAATTAATTCTTTTATGTTTTCTTTAAGTATTTTTATGATTTTATCTTTCATATTTAACTCATTTGATTAAATTTTCTACATGTTATGAAGAGTAGATATAATTTTATGTTTTAAGCAATAATTATCCTATTATTATAATATCATTATCAAAAACTGTGATCTTTCCAGTGACTTAAAATGTTGCACTGAATTTGCTTATGCACTTGCACATGTTTTGGGATTCCTATTTTATTCCACTGGCCATCCTTTGTATTCATGTGCCAGGACCACATGATTTTAATAATACTGCATGTCATGAAATGCTCTTGTTTGTACAGATACTTTGGTGTTATAGCTGTGTGTGTTTGCAGTTTACTTTTTCTTAAGTAAACTGTTCTTTCTTTCTTTCCTGTTCCCTTGTCCTTGTGAACTTTATTAACAAACCTACACTTACATTAAAAGTACATTGTTTATTGGGATGATATTAAGATGACAAGTTCAGAAAAACATTGACAAGTTTAGGATAATTCTTTCAAGATTGTTTAAGTCGTTTATGGATCTCCAAAGCCTTGAGAAATTATTAGAGGAACAATAGCAACATAGCTTAGAGGAATATAAATGAAGAGAAGAAAAAATGATGACTTTTAGAACTGAAAGAAATTTCATAAAGATGAGACCATATGTTGTTTGATCTGGTAGATTTGATGGGTTGAAAGAAATGACAGAATTGTTCTGAAAGGAAACAGTATGAAACATGATAGTACAGGTAACAGGGGACAGGAATCTATTACACATTGTTGACTTAATATTATTTTATTATAAAGAAATAAACTCTTCACTTATGAGTATGGCTTCAAGGTGCATCAATTTACCTAAGGTGAAAAACTTACAATAGATACTATGAAAGGGCAAGGGAAAGAAACTGCTCAAAAGGGAAGAACAACTGGGATATGGGAAAGGAGAAAAGAAAGACGGGAAAAGTACACATACACATATACATATATATATATACGGATAACTATATGTTAATTTCTTTTCATCAAAAAGAACACATTATACTTTCATTGTTTGATTTTTTAGATCTATATCTTGTAATCTGAACAACTACTTTGAAGATATAATATGCAGTATATCAACCATTTTCAATTTCCTATTTTAAAGATTTCTGTCATCATTTTTATTCTTTTTTTAAATTAAAAAAGAAATAAGCTTGTTGATGTTGGAAGTGCTTAAATAAGGAACAGATGAAAATACCTCAGAAATAGTGAAAAATTAAAATGGACACATCTCCACAGATTTTCCCAAGTATGTAACATGACGAATCTCTATTCAAATTGACTTGAGACCATAGTGCTCTGTATGGTTGACCTTACTTTTTCTGTATCTTCAAGTATATGTGAATTTATTCTATTTTGCTAAGTTTAAACTTCTTTCATTCTTTTTTCTTTTTATGCTAGGAATCAAAATCACAACTTTGTGCTTGCTAGGCATGCACTGTACTGCTGAACTATATCTGTTTGTAGCTCTGCTAAGTTTCATACATAGTTTTTTGGGCAAAATAAATTTATAATTATTTAGTATAATGACTTTTAATAAACATCAAACAATGTGGAAAATGACTACTTTTGCACAGTTTTTGTTTTAGTAAAAAATTAAGTTTATGGAAATCATCTCATGTGATAACATATAGATTGTTTCCACAGATTAAAGGGAACAGTGATAATTCTAAGTTATTGTGAGCCCAATACCAATACATTCGACATTCAGCCTGGCACATATGAATGTATTTGAAATGAAGCAATAACAAATTTAGCATTTTGTACATATATAAATTATTCTTGATGTAATTAAGTAAGACAAAATTTCCTACTGAAGAAAATAGTACAAAATCACTTTTATTTCTGTTCAGGACAAGCCAATACCTTGTCTTTACTCTTTTTCCCTGACTCTGAACTACAGGCGAGCCTTCTTCTAAACTTAGTTACTCCCTGCCAGTATGCCTGTTTTTTTTTTTTTCCTTTTCTTACTTCTATATCTCTGTCTCTGAATTCGTGTTCATGTTCCGCCATGAAATGCAATCATTATCTTCTTCTTATGGACCAAATCACTAATAGATTTCAGCAGTCACTTCTTTTGCTTAATCTTTGAATTGAATTCAGCCATTCACTTTCTAAATTGACTAATATTCATTCACCTCCAGGTTTTAAGGTGGCTTACACATAACTCAGCATTTTAAAAATTATTTTTGGTTTTTATAACCAAATATTGTTACTTCACTGAAAGCTAATAATGCCCTTAAACCCTTCTTATGATAACTGCTAATACATTATTGATAGATCAGATTAGCTCACAATTGTTTGTGCTGGAAAGTTTTTCATCTATGCTGTTGACCTCTCCTTTTTCTAGTTTGCTGTAACTCATGTTTGAGTTTCTGTTCTTAACATTATCACAGATTATGCACTTGAGCACATATTTTAGCTGTTGAAAACCTGTTTTTCTTTTAGTTTAATGCAAAACTGACAAAGTAATCACAGATGTTTAATGAATTATTGCCAGAATGTAAGTCCTTATGGAGACATACAAGTGAAGACAAAATATTTCAACAATTGTCATGAATGTTTGCTAATGAAGACAGCTTTTAGAATATAAGTGGTTTCAAATCCACCTCATTTAAAAAACACATATTCAGTTGAAGGAAACACAGTAGCATTCATATTCCAACAGTCTAATTTTGTCAATAGATTATGCACGGCAAGCTAACTGTGCTGCCAACACTGAGAATATGCTCCTTCCGAGGTGCTCTTCCAGCCTTCTGTCTGCTGCAAACTTGCTTACACACATTCAAAACTTCATATTTAAAAATTTTTATCCAAAGCACATAAAAGCTGTCAGCAGCAGAGTTAGAATTTTCATGACTGCTCTTGGCGCAGTACATTTCCGATAGAAAGATTTTTCTTCCCAGGGTCCTCTCTAGTAATTATTTTCTTTATTAAAGAACTTTACTATACTTGGATATTCCTATATATGAATATGACACTAATTATTG
The DNA here is from genome assembly GCF_034190915.1 of Cavia porcellus. Lineage (NCBI taxonomy): Eukaryota > Metazoa > Chordata > Mammalia > Rodentia > Caviidae > Cavia > Cavia porcellus. Next base: position 26,927,222 of record NW_026947507.1, on the reverse strand, counting down.
GAATGTTTTTAAATGCATTTTAAAACCACTGTTGTAGAAAATTATCATTTCTGTTTGATTTTAAGGTGTTTTGTAGCAATAATTACTACCCAGAAGATTTATAATATTTATTATAGAGAAACGACTAATTCCTATGGCATAATTTCCTAGAGAAATTTGTCTGATTTTTAAACCCTCAATACTATTATCTATCTTATTGCTGCTATTGCTTCTAACAGACTTTTGTATTATATTCAAAAGTGTTTATACTTGACATACTTTAGGGTTTTCTCACAAATCTGTATTTTGTTGGTATATAGCCAGTTGAAGAATTTAAGAACAAAATTGGCATGATTATGTATTCAGAAATGAACTTTAATTGACATCCAGGTTCATTCGGGAAGGACATGTTTAAGGGAATGAAATAAATATAGTAGATGTTTGTGTAAAAGAGCTAATAAGTTTAGAAAACAGAAAGATTAAATATGTCTATTGCTACAGATTCAGCTGTCAGTTTGGGTTAGAATATGCATGATAGCTTCTAATGAGATGAGACAATTCATAAAAACAACTACTTATATTTTGATGATGAGATCTAATAAATGAAATTTGTAATTATAATATTATTTTGAGATTCCTGCTTCGATCCGTGAATACTCCTGATATAGAACTCACAGCCTGTAAAACATGAATACAATATATTTGAAATTTCATTGTTTTACTTGTCATTTCAGGTGAAAAAACAGGCTTTCAAGCCCTGAGTGGGAAGACAAAAAGAGATGAACCCTAGAACCTTACTGAGTTTCTTTACTACGTGCATTTATTTTCAGACCATAGTTCAAGAAAGAAGGTGACAATCAGAATTGAGTAACCTCTCCGAAGATGAGAACTTGTGTTAGACTGAGACACCTGAAAATGTGTAGGGCGGAATACTAGTGGAGAGATAACTATGAAGAAAATAAAGTTCAAGAAATCAACTTACAAATCTTGCTGAGTATTTGGCTACTTACTAATCTATTTGTGAACAAGCCCAGGTGTTAGGAATCTAAGCCAGAACAAATCTCAGAGATGACTATAAAATAAATAATTCCTAGTGCTCATCTAGGCCTTGGAAATACCTGCGTTGCCTTCATCCATGTAAGAGTTTGTTTCAAACAATGAATATTAAATGTTTAATGTCAAATATTCATAATAAGTTTCCTATACATACAAAAGTATCAAATATAGCCCATAATTAAGAAGGCAAACATATGAATAGAAACTGACCTATAAATAAGAGATGATGAAATTTGTTGAGAGCAGTTGAAATAAGTGTTATAAATGTTATAAAATATGCAATGATCCAGAAGGAAGAAAATAATATAATTAGAGGAAAAGTATAGAGAAAACATTTTTACAAATAAAAAAAAAAAACATAACATCTAAAATGAAAAATGTGCTAGATGAGCATAAGATAAAGGCTTTGAAAAAACATGAAAAATTAGTGTCAGAGAATTTAAAGATATGGTATTGGACACTGGGTCAAAATAAAAGAGTGAGAAAAAGGATAGAATATTAGATATCTGTTGGACAAGGACTTGAATTACCCTGTGCTCTGACAATTCTAAAAAGGAATCAGAACAGAAAACATTTGCAGTAACATCGATAAACATCAGTAGTCCAGAAATGAAAAAGCTCAATGAATATTAATGCATAATCACAGGCATGGTTGCAGCAAGGTATCTACTGATAACTTCTTGAAATCTAGGAATACTAAATATAAATTTAAACAAAATTCATAAAAAGTTTATCATATGCACTGTAAAACAAATGCAGACACAGACAAAAAAAAAACATACAGTAGTAACATGCTATACTTTATGGTTTGATGTCACCCCAAAGCTTCATGTGTTCAGAGTCCAGACTTTTGAAAGGTAATGGGGTTATGCGGTGGTACAGCTGGCTTGCTGTTAGGTGGTGAGGTCTTGTGGGAAGAGACAGATCATGACCTGAAGAGATATTTTTCCTTTCCCAGCTCCTCAGTTGATGCCCTCTGTTTCCTGTCCACCATGTTGTGAGCAGCTCTCTTCCACCCTTCTGCGGTGCCGTCAGTCTTGGAGCCAATAATCTATGGTTTGAGACTTGAGCCATTAGTGGGTGAGTCTTTTGTTACTTCCATCACCTCTGAACATCAGACACCAACTTTTCCAGTATTTAATATGGAGTCACACGAGGAGCTCCACAGGGAGCTTTCAGAACTTCAGTCTCAGACTCCAACTGCAGCCTTGAACTCTCTTGTTCTTCAGCTTCCAGGTTCTTGGACAGTGAAACTCTGGGATCTCTTGGCTCTCCAGTTCAGTCAGTCATTGTGCATTCTTCCACCTTCGATGCCGTAACTTTATCTAATCAATTTTTTTGCCTAACTCTACTGATGCCTTTCCTCTACAGAACCTTTACCATATACCAAATAGTAGAAGAAAATTTGCAAGTGTTGAAAGAAAACAACAGCAAAAACTAAAATATATTAAAATAGACTTTTTTTTTAACCTTTAAACTGTTAATTAAAAATAATGTGACATAAAAAACACTTTATACTAATAGAATCTGACCAAATTGCCATAAAAGTAAAATAATTTTTTGGGTATATTCTGAAAGTCTGCTAAGATTTAGTAATCTAAAATGGCTAAATTCGTAGCAGCTAAAATAAACTTGAATTCTACCTATATTATCAGAGATAAGGAAAGACATTTTAATAATTAAAGAATAAATTCATTGAGCCAATCTAGTAATCTTAAAAATGAGTGTGTTTCATTATAAAGCTATAAGAAAGCTATATACACTAAGAAAAACATTTAAAATTGGGCATATCAATAATTACAGTCAAAGTTGCAATATTATTCTCACTACCTCTTTCTAGGAAACCAGTGTAAAATCCTTTAGAATTAAAAAACAAAACCTTGAACAACCTATTAACAACTTGAATGACAACTACAAAATATTCATGTTTTATAAGTAAACATGGAGGATTCAGCCATTTACTGAGTGACAAAAAAAGCCTCAATGAATTTCAAATGATTAGTTTGGTTAATATAATGTTTTATAACTAGAATGAATTTAAATAAATAGTAAAATTATTTGAAAAATCATGAAAATTTAGAAACAAATTGATGACATTTGAGCAAAAATAAAGTTAAGGAAATGATAATGAAGACGTAAACACAGGTTTCAAGCTAAATAAATCACATATCATAATTATTAGTAGAAGCTAGATCAGTGTTTCAAGAGAAGGTGATAATATTAGATGATCATATTAAAACACTGAAAATTGTTGAAATTAAATGTAATACCCAATGGGATACAATTGGGGCCTGATTGAACTGGGGAGTGATAAAATTAAGACCCAGTATGCAGGGCTTGATGGAGGGGTTCTCTTTTGCCCTTTCTCATTCTGGTATGTCCTGTATGTTAGGACACAACATTCCTCACTTCTCGAAGATGCGTTGTCACTGTAAAAGTGAATATTAGATCCTCAGTAGACAACAAATCTTCCAGTGCCTGATTTTTAACTTTTCATCTTGTAGAATTGTGAGAAACAAATTATTGTTTTTTAAAGAAATTGTTCATCCAATGAATTTTTATAGGAATATTAATGGGATTAAAACAAAGACTTTGTAAAGAATTCTGCCATAGAAGTTAGCCAGGGTATGTAACATACTCAGGGGTTTGCTTCAAAGCCACATTGAAATAGAGAGTGATCCTCATCATCCCGTAGGGATGAGACTCTATTGACGAATAGGTAGGAAAATGGAAGTGATCCAATGAGGATGAAGAGCAATGAAGTATTCTGCAGATAAATAGATAAGTACTTGGAGGCCACAATGTGAAGGTCAGATACCTTCAGGATGAAGCCAAGGGAAGGGTGCCTCAAGTAAACTGCAAGTGTTATTGAAAATATTATAGCCAAGAAATCAAAATCTCTAATACTGTGCAGCCAAATTTTGCAAAATACAGGCAAAATAATGAGAAAGAATTTATTGTTGCTACATGCAAATATTTCATAATTACACTCCATTTGATCCCCTTTTACTGCTATGCATGATTGTCCATACATTAATGGATTATGAAAGATTAATGAAAATTGAGCAGTAAATAAAGATGACGTGGATAGAAAATTGTAATTCAATGAGAAATTCTTTTCACTTCTTGGAACTGTATCATTAAAAGTAAAAATTTATGGGAAAGGGCTGGATTTCTTAGGATAACATTGAATATGCATATTTTAGAAGCATAAATTTGAATAGAGGAAACTGTCTCCATTTCTTTCTGATACATCTGTGTGGTAAAAGAATATTCTTAATAGTAAGCAACAAGGATGCTGTAAGTGCAGCTGCAGGACTAGAATTCAATACTGAGCAACCTTCGAGCAAAATCCCCCATGAAAAGTCCACAACCTCAGAATTATCTTTTGCTCATGAAAAAAAAGATACAAAATAGTTCTCTTGTAGCGTGGTTTTCCTTAAATGCTTTTTAAAAGTTGCTGGGTGTGGTAGCTAATAACATGGGGCCTTTGATCTCCTTAATTAATTTCTGGCTTAATTGATTGATAGTTTGGAACTTATTGCCAAGGTTATGAAATGGCCACAAGCTGCTCACTGACCAAATGTGGCAGTGGTTCTAAGGCAGTCCATTCATATAAGACAAGACACTCAACTGAAAAGTAGCACTAACTCAAAGACTCTCCATTGGCCTTCTCTAAGCTTTCATAGATGTGCACAGTGGTTGAAGCCTCTTTGAACGATACCTCTCTTACTTCATAACTAATCGCTCTTTAGTTTCCCTTGCTTTTCTCTCTAGTTTATCTCACAAGCACTTTTTTCTCAATGAATAATTTTTATACTGCCTCTATTGGGACATTCCTAGCATATCTGTCTGTATCTATATCTATATATGTCTATCAGTGAAATATATATGTATATATATATATATATACATATACATATATATGAGAGAAAAAAGATACAGAAAAGAAAGGCAAAAGAGATAAAGAACAACAACAAACTCAAAACAATGACAGTATAGATTTGTAAAACTGGGTCATAGAAATTGAATGATGGTTGCAATATTGTTGCCTTCAAAAGAATTGCTTAGATTACCAGATATAGACATGTAAAATGATCTAATCATATGAGTGTTTACTGTTTTTTTCCAACAATCAATACAGTTAGTAATATAGTCATCTTTGCTATCTTATACATATATACATATGTACAAATTTATGTCTTTTTCCTTTTCCCATTTTTCTTTCCTCCTTTCCCCTAAGCCAGTTACTTTTTCTCTTTAAGCAGTTTCTTATCCTTACACAATATTCATTGTAGATTATGGATCATATTTGATTTTTCAATTTTTTACACTAAGGGCACAATATAATATTTATACATGAGAGGCTGATTTATTTCACTTATGAGTTGATATCGAATTGTGTCCATTTAGTTACAAAGCCTTGATGAAATCTTTCTTTATAGCAAGTAGTACTCTATTGAATAAAAACATCATGTCTTTTTAAAAATCCATTTCTTGATTGATGGGCACTTAGGTTGTTTCTAAGATTTGGTTATTACAAATTGTGCTGATATAAACATAGGTGGACATATATCATTCTGGTATGATGTTTTCAATTCTTTTGGGAAAATACTCAGAAGTGGGATAGTTGGAACCTCTAATCCGAGTTTTCTGAGGAATCTCCACACTGATTACCACAGTGTTTGCACCAGCTTACACTCCTTTTTCCCCACACCAGAATTTGTTATTGGTTGATTTATTGATTTTGGCCATTCTTTCTGGAGTAAGATGGAATCTCAGTGCTGTTTTAATTTGTATTTCTTGAATGACCAATGATGTTGAACGTTTTCTCATGTACTTATTTACCATTTGTATTTTTTCATCTGAGAAGCACATATTCTTCTCAGATGTCCATTTTTGGATTGGGTCTTTGAATTTTGGGGCTTGGTTTTTAAGAATTCTTTCTATGTTCCAGACCTTTGTCTTAGGGACAGTTGGCTAAGATTATCTTCCCAATTCGTGAGTTTCCCTTTCTCTCTGTTGGAGATTTCTTTTGACATGTAAACACATTTTAACAAGATGAGATCCTAGTTGTTGATTCATGGAAATATCTCCTGTGCGATTTTATTTTTGTTTATGAACTCTCTGCCTAATTCTACCTACTTTGTCTTTCAGCAAGTTTAGTGTTTCTGTGCTTTTGTTATCTAATTGCTAAAGTCTCAGCTAGAGATAACCAGAGAAATAAAAGACAAGTACCAGCGAAAGACCAAGTTAGAAAATATAATATATACAAACTGAAATAAAACCAAAGATTAGAGTAAATAGCCTGAAAAGACACAAAAACTAAGAGGTGTTTATTTATTTATTTATTTATTTATTTTTTGTACTGAGATATGGCGCAGTCCTGTGAATTCTTTCCTAAGGCTTTACCTATATGTAGACTGGTCAGTATCTGGAGTGATGAGAACAGGGCTTTGGATGTGTTGTCTCCTTAAAGTGAGCTTTAGAGGAGCTGATTGGTCCAGGTGAACTCTCTAACAGTCATCTGGATGGGCTCTTTTAGTTCTGGAATGGTGGATTTAAGGCTGAGTTTCTGAAACTTGTACAGGTAGTTAATTTGTACCTAGATTATATGTATGTGGCAGAAGTGTCGCTGGGTATAACCAGCGTTTCTGTTAATTTTTTTTTTTTTGTCTTTTTCGTTTTTATTGGTACCAGGGATCAAACTCACGACTGCCTGCTTGCAAGGCAAGTGCTTATGCCGCTGAGCTAAATCCCTAGCCCCCCCCCCTTTTTTTTGTTTTAGTTAAATTTTATAAAACTGGTTACAAGCTGTTCTTGTAGGATTATGTTTTTGGTTTTTTTGAATCTTTTTAGAGCTTTGTGGTTTATGTTATGTGTTTACAAATGTAGACCTATTATCCTGGCAGGACTCTACAACTCTTCTTGTCTTTTTAGTGTGGGAAGGGAATATCCTGAGCAGCCAGCCTGGGTAGGTGCAGATGAGCACTAATAGGTATGTATATCTCCTGTAAGGGTTTATTTCCGTGAAGTCTATCTATATCTTTAAATGTGGAGAGTGCACTATATCGTGTGCTGGGTGGAGGTCAGAGCCAATGACACAGATGCTCAAACCTGAGCTGGCTTCAGGCATGTGACTGCCAGTGCTATAGCCTGAATTTGCGGAATATGTAGGGGGGAAGGGGATGACCTGACTCTGATTAAAATGCATCTTCTGGGAGTTTTGGGTAAAGATTTTCTGACTGGAGTTGATGTTTTAGTTAATTGAATCCTCCAAGGCAGCTTAGGCCTCAGTACTAGATTATTTTGAGCACAGATTTGGTGTTGTTGGTGGCAGGTTTCCAAGCAGCAGAAAGCAGTAGACCTTTTTGTTTTTCAGTTTTCTGTGTAGACCATTTCTGTAGGAGAACTTTGGCCAAAATAGCTTTGTCCAACTTTGTCCAATGACTAAAGAATATCCAGCCTTTTGGACTATATCTTGTGGAACTACTTCCATTCATAAACAGGGTATACTCAGCATATGCCAGGGGGCATTTTTAAGTCTGTTTGGCTTAAGAACATTTCATCAGTCAATCCCAGGCAGTCATGGCATGGAGGGTCCAGATTTGTTAGAAAGTACTTGGCAGCATTGAGTGGTCCTCAGTCATACAGGAGGTCCAGTATAACATGTGGCACCTGGACAGTATGATTTTGGTCTAAGGTGAGCTTGTCAGCTTTCCTGATCACAAGAAAAGTGGCTATTAGAGCACAAAGGCAAAGGGGGAAGCATCTCTTAGTGACTGGATCCAAGAACTTTCTCAGTTAGAGCATTGAGTGCTTCTGGGGTAAGCATTATTGTTTTTTGAACACAAGGATCCAGATTTTATAGAAACCAGCAGCTTAAGAAATTTGCAGAGGTTCTGTCTTGCAGTTGGGTCTAAAGGCATGGCACCTCTGTTTTAAATAGAATTCCTGATATTTGTTTTGCAGATTGGTGTCTTTCCAAGATATGTTATTGCCAGTTTTTGCTAGATATTGCAGCAAAGCATTTAACTTGAAGAGGCAATTTCTTCCCAGGAGCATTATGGGGCATTTAGGCCTACATAGTAATTCATGTTTCGTGAGATGTCATCCCAGGCTGTAAGTTTGTGCCTGGCAGGAGGAGTGAGAGGCAAGAGTTCCAGTTGCTCTGGTGATGGTAATCTTTTTCTGACTTTTGACAGAAGAGTTCTGTTTCATTGTCTGTCAGGGAGAAGGGAGCCTAGTATGACCTACTCTGAGCCCATCAGACTGAAGAAAGTGTTGGATCTTCTGAGGGTCCTTACCTTTTAATCTGAAAGGGCGTTTACTTTTTAATATCCATTGATCTTGTTACTCACATATTGGTAAGGGCTCTATCAGGCTTTCAGGTAACAGTAGTAACTTATAATGTATTGCTGTACTTTTTGCTCACTCTTTGATGTTTTATAGAAGTGCTTGACTAGGTTGCTTTGTTTTTTTTCTGCTGACTGGAAAGTTAGCCTAGTAGGAGCTGCAGTGGAATCTGCCAAGGTGGAATGCTCAGGAGAAATGGGCTTTGGGAGCATCAGCCTCAAGGAGTCTTGCAGCAGCTTGATTTCATTTTAACTCCAATAATCACCAGAAAAGTCCTTTTTAAAATTCTTGGACTCGAAATAAAGGACTGTGAGCCTTGACTAATTAGGTCCCATTTCCAGCTCCCTACATATGTTGTGCCCTGAAAGACAGCACAACAACAAAGTGTGGGTGCTCCTCAGAGAGAGACCATTCAGATTCCTGGTTAGCTGTGCCCTTCACAGAGATGTAAGTGTTATTTAGCTAAGTAGGGTTTGGGGCCTGTGTTACCACATACATCAATTGACACAGATCAAGTGAGAGCCCACCTGCCACCATAACCAGTACTTCCCTGTCTTGGTGCACAAACAGAGCAGCCCATGGCTTGCACTGTGTTTCACTCACAACTTCAGTCAGCAGGTACTCAGTTTGAACATTTCAACTCATTTTCCTTAGAGCAGACTTGACTAATGAGAGTTGATCAGACTCTCCTTGTGCTTGAACTGAGCAGGTCTATTGACAGACTAACTGGGTGCCCCCAGAGTCTTACCAGCATTTGGCAAGGAGGGAGATTATATCCTCCTCTCTTTTGGATCCAATGCAAGTCACTCAAATAGGGAGCTGGAATCTTGCAGACCTGTGAGAAGACTGAAGAAATCTCAAGAAATCTCAAGGGGGTACCTTCCTATCAGGACCTGGAGAGGTTCTGGCTCCATCTTTGAAGGTCACAACTGATGACTAAAGTGGTCAGCAGAGTTGGTTTCCTTGGCCAATGCATAAAATGCAGTGGCAAATGGAAACACCTAATGACACCTAAGATTTGTAGGCAGATTTATTTAATTTTGGATGGGTACTGACAAGGAATCAACCCTCATAAAAATATCAAGCAAAAGAAAAGTACAGAGTTAGAGTATTTGGCTGTCTTTGATCGGTTCTTACAATATGCATCATAGTGACCAGCTATGCATCAACTGTTTCTAAGAAACAGTAATTGGAAGAGTTACCTGAGTACCGAAGTATACTAGTGGTGGTGGGGATTTTCTGTTATAATTATGTACGAAAAGCATCTACTAATGAAAAAAAAAATTAAAAAGTGCCTTTGCCAGTGGGTGTTTGTTAGTCTGTTATATGATGACCAGAATTGGCAGTATGGACATAAATGTCATTTCAATGCTAGTGGAGATAGGGAATGTACATAGACTGTCATTTATAAGGCTGATATGGCTATTGCTGTCTCTGAAAATCCATCTTTTTAGCAAAAGGGACCAACGGTTGGAATGTTTATATTGAATTCCTTCAATGAAACTAAGTATCCTCTTGGTGGCTTAGGTTCTTTCCATCTGGGGGACTTCACTTCAGCCTCTCAAGGACAGATATTTATGCAAGCAATAGTTGTGCCTTCATTGTTTGTAGCTCATCAATACATAGAGTTTTAGAATGTCTGATAAATATACTATCATGTAGTTAAGCTCATTTTGTTATCTAAATTTAGTCATGTGACTACATATAATAGCATAAAATGGGAAGTTTAACTATGTAGGGACAAAAGCCATTTTAATTTTTATGAATAATCGTTTTAACCACTTACAATATGTATTGTTGTATAATATGATTACAAAAAAGTGATAGGTTTTATAAATAAACCCACAGATTGATAGCTTTATATTTTTGACTTAGTAAGTTAAATTAAATTTTAAAATTAGATTATACAGTCATGATTTAAAATATATTTCTCTGTTTCTATTATTGTTCTTTATGCTTCTTAATATATGTTTAAGGAATTTTTATTCATGTAAATAGTATGTCATTTTAGATTATATGTATATAGTCTTATACAGTGAATGTAAATGTAGATGATTTTTGTGTTGACAACTATTTTTAATTCTAATATTTTGTTCATATATAAGTTTTCATGAAAATAATATATTGAAATGATGACATTTTATTTTCATTTTGCATTTTTATTGATACTTTTCTTATATTGTTATAATAACCATACTTTTCAGTGTTATGCAGTATTAGAGACAATAATGGTTATTTTTATTTCTGAGACAGGTTAAATTTCTGCATTAGGATTATTGTTGTAAAATATTTGTAAATGACCAATGTTAACTTTCAATTAATGTTAAATAATTGTTTTTAGTATATGATAGGGAATAAACTGCTATCTTCTTAAGACTTATTGGAAAAGCAATGTGTTCATAAGAAACATGGCAAATAATGTGTATGTTTAGAAAAGCAAGTAAGTCTTGTCCATTTTTAGCAATCAAAATTTCCTAAGATATTCTCTGTTAAAATACTTTATACTCCACATTATTTTATTGCACTTATTTAAATCCATTATTAATTTTGGAGCCATTTTGTTAATTTATAAATACATTTACATGTGTGTGGATGAATGTAACCTAATATGATATAGCAAGAGAAAAAAAAGTAAATCGCTGCAAAGTATGTGAGTACTATGAGAAGTTGATACAGGTAGAATAACATTACAAATATTATATGTAGAAACACTAAGATTTTGAAGATTGGAAAGTATAGGTTTAACTTTGTCACCATGTTATTCAAAATCATTCAGTTTCTTCTGATTTGATTACTTCTTTATAAATATAAAGGTACTTGGTTGGAATAACTATGAAACTACAATAAGAGATTATTGTTTCAATAGCAAATACACCAGAGAAAAAATGACCGATCTCTTTCCTTTATCTAACTTTAAAACTTTATTAAATCAATGTATTTTAATAAATGTTTTTGAGAAGGTCTTAATAATCTTCCTATTTATCTGTCTATCTAACTGTCTATCTATCTATCTATCTAATATTTTTGAAGGCCATGCAAATAGCTCAGTGGCACAGTGCCTGCCTGGCAAGCATGAGGTCATGAGTTTAATTTCTGATACCAAAAAAGGAGATTTTTAAACAGTATTCAGTTGACCATATTTATTATTGTTAGTAATTCTTTTTAAACAACTGATGATGTTCTTAAAATGGTTCTAATTTAAATTGCATAAAGGTAACACATCAAATCTAGTACTTTAATATACATTACAAATATATTCTTTGCTTGGGATATCATATATGTAGTATTATTCTATGTTATGTAAATATATATGTTTAACTTTATGCTATATTGTATGAAGACAGCATGTTAAATGGTTGGGGAAAATTCATTCCTTGTGTTTTACTTGTTTACTTCATTCTATTCCAGATATTACCTGTGAATAGAAATATTTATTTTGTTTATAAATACAGATGCTACTCAACTTGTTATATTCTGTATCATGAGAAATCCATTGTAATTAGAAAATACCATTAGTCCCAAATGCACTTAGTAGATTTAACCTTTCTATCATCATAGTTTAGCTAGCCTGCCTTACACAAGCTCAGAACATTGGTATTTCCTTAAAAATTATTTGACACAAGTCTCATTTTGTAATCAAGTGTTAAATATTTTATGAAATTTATTACATATAGTACTAAAAGTAAAAAACAGAATCAATGAATATTTCACACCATCATAAAGTTAAAAAATCAATGCTCAGTGATAGCTTGCATATGAAAGAAACATGATATGGTTAATACAAGTTTGTGTCTATGTAGTTGAAATATCTATCGTAGTTACAAATATAGAAATAAATTTATACTGCATATAAAAATATGGTAAATTTTCATAAAAAATGGACACACATTTACATTTCTGATTATAACTCTTCTGTTTTGAGGAGTTTAGTTTTGCAATACTTAAGTGTTTGGTATAAGCAGCTGCTGAGTCTGATGTAAAACTGTTTGAGATAAATTTTCACAAGTATATAGACTTGCAATGAAGGGATAGTTTAGCCTACTAACTTGTAGATACAATGAAGTATCAGCTCCAACCATAATTATTAATAAAATTGTGAACAATAAACTGAACACCAAAAATGTGTGAAGAGAAAAACCTCTAATGCATATACATGTGATATATTTTAAGCATGGCTTCAAGCTAATTTGCAACCAAAATCAAAATGAGTTTTTAGGGAGTAACAAATTGAGGGTTCATTCATGTCCTTTCAATGAAAAATGAATACACTACCAGAAATGTGTTTGCTGTCTCGCTGTTTGAATGTCCACTTTGTATTCTTTGATACTGTGATTTGGGCAGCTGTCTCTAGGATGATAGTGTGTGATCTATTGACTGGTGATTTCTTACTGTTTTTTTTTTTTGTTTGTTTGTTTGTTTTGTTTTGTTTTTTTTTTGTAGTTCTGTGTTGCTTGTACCCTTACACCGCTTTGTTTTGTTTTTTCTCTTTTTCCTTTTAAATAAAATTTTAAAAAAACCAGAAAAAAAAGAAAATTCATACTCAGCAGAACCATCATAAAGAACCAACTTCAAGTTAATGAACGCTAATGACATTAGTCCTACTGTAAAGCTACTTAAAAAGACACAAATGTAATAAAAATATGTGTTCTGTCTTTGATGACACATATAACCCAGAAGAATAATTACTATTGTGAATTTTTTAGAGTATGATATTAAAGTATTATAATTAATTCAGTTACTAATGTATATCTTTAAATTAGTATTTTATAACAATAAAGACATGATTAAGTGCAATTACTACTAGCTTAATTAACAATATTTGACAATTTATCTTAAATTCATAACTGTCATATTTTAATGATTCATTAAGTATAATTGAGTAATAAAAATTACTGAGGAACACCTGATTCATTCTTATACTAATTTACTACATTAGGATTAGCATTAGTAGCATAAACTAGGGAATTAATAATTATTTTTAGTTTTTAACAAAATATTTTACTATTAAAGATACAAGTTTATGATATGTTCAAAGTTCAGAGATTGTTTTTAATCCTAATGGAATACAAGGTGTTACTGAAAAATACAGTTAATATTTAAAATTTAAAAAAAATTATTATACTAAAAGACATGATATTAAGCACCCTCAAAATAGTTTATTTTAAACATATCTATACCTTTGTTCTTGCCACTTTTTGAAGAAGTTCTGGAAGTTCTCCTTTGCGGCTTTAGCTGTACGGTTGTGGTGGTCTCCATGTGTTAAATCAATTAAAGTGTTTATTTTGTATGTTCATTTTGGCTTTAGGGAAGAGCCAGAGAGGCATAGTGGCAGATCCAGTGAACAGAGTGGTCAAAGGCACACAGTAATGTTTTAAGGACTCTGCCTTTCGGTTGGGTGGCATTCAGTTGTGGCATTCACTGTAGTTGTAGTCACTCCTCGTGTATTCATCATAGTTGAAAAGAGGAGGATCATATTGGAGTTACAGAAAATCATTTAGAAACAGAGATAATTGCATAAAATAGCTATCTTTTATCCATTTCTCAGTTGATGGGCTTTTGGGTTGATTCTGAGAGTTAGATATAACAAATTGTGCCACTATAAACATGCGTACATATGCATTACTGTGGTATGATTTTTTTTTGTGCCAGGAATTGAACTCATGACCTTGTGCTTGCTTGCCAGACAGATGCTTACAACACTGAGCTAAATCCCTGGCACAGTATGATGTTTTAAATTCTGCTGGGAAGATACACAGAAAAGGAATAATTGGGTAAAATGGGACCTCTGATCTTAGATATTTGAGGAATCTGACATCCCCAATGGTGGCACCAGTCTAGACTGCTAGCAACAGTGGAAAGACTTCTTTTTCTCCACATCATTTGTTATTGGTTGATTTCTTGATGATAGTCATTGATAGCCATTCTTTCTGGAACAAGATGGAATCTCAGTCTTGTTTTAATTTGCAGCTCTCAGATGAACACTGATGTTGAAAGTTTTTTATATTTATTTATCATTTGTATTTCTTTTTCCTTTTTTTTTTTTTTTTTTTTGGTACTTGGGATCAAACTCATGACCTTGCACTTGCCAGGCAGGCACTTATACCACTTAGGTAAATCCCCAGCCCCTCATTTGTATTTCTTTATGTGATAAAGTACTTGTCTTAGATGCCCACTTTGGACTGGACTTTTGAATTTTAGGGTTCAGTGTTTCATATGTTCTAGATAGAAGTCTTTTATCTGAGAGACAACAGGATAAATTTTTTCCATTCTCTGTCTTGTCTTTATTCTATTGATTTCCTTTGATGTGCAAAAGCTTTTTAGTAAGTTGAGATGACAGTTGTTTTTTTTTTTTTTGAAGTATTTCCTGAGCAAGACGACAGTTCTTGTTTTTGAAGTACTTCCTGAGCAAAATGGGTTTTGTTCATGAATTCTTTACTTACACCTATGTATTCAAGATTTCTACCTACTTTCTCTTCCAATAGATTTATTGTTTCTGTTTTAATATTCAGATGTTTGATTCATATTGCCTTTAGGTTAGTACATAGTTTTACTATGAGCTTAGTTTTAGTCTTTGGCATGTAAAGAGCTAGTTTTTCCAGCATTATTTATTAATAAGGCTGTCTTTCTTCCTGTAAACATGTTTAGACCTTTTGTCAAAGGTAAAGTGGTTGAGTGTGATTGAGGTTGTGTATACATCTTCAAATCTTTTCCACTGATCTCCAGGTCTGCTTTTTGCTAGTATCATGACGATTTTATCATAGTAGTTTTGTAATATAATTTCAACTCAGATATTGTGATGTCTCCTGCCTTGCCTTTGTTCCCCAGGATTGTCTTTGCTATTCTGGATATCTTCTGGTTACAAATGAATTTTGTGAATGTTTTCTTTTGTTCTGTGAGGTATGTTAATGATGTTTTGATTGGGATTGTATTAAATCTATGTAACAGTTTTGTGAGAGCGGCCATTTTCACACTGTTGGTTCTTCCTATCATGAGCAAGGGATATTTTTTTTCCATTTTCTGATATCCTCTGCAATCTACTTTGCAAGATAACTGTAGTTTTCAAAGGAGAGATCTTTTATTTCCTTTGTTAGATTATTTCATAAGTATTTCATTTTATTGATGTGATTGTGAAAGGTAAGATTTCCCTAATTTCTCTCTCAGTGAGTTTGTTGTTTGTGTACAGGAATGCTATTTACTTTTGAGTGTTACTGTGTATCCAGCTATGCTACTGAATTTGGTTATTGAATCTAGAAGTCTTTTATTGGAGTTTTTGGTGTCTTCTATGTAGCATATCACATCACCTGCAAATAATGATAATTTAATGTCTTCTTTTCCTATTCTTATTTCTTTTATTTTTATCTTTTGTCTAATTGCACTGGTAATGTTTTCAGAACTATATTGAATAGAAGTGGTGATAGTGGAAATCCTTGTCTTGTTCCTGACTATAGAGAGGAAGCTTACAATTTTTTCCAGTCAGTATATTGGCTGTTGATGTGTGATAGATGGCTTTTATCAAATTAAGACAAATATCATTTATTCTGATTTTCTGTAAGTTTTTTTTTATCATTAACTAGTGTTGGACTTTATCTAAAGCTTTTTCCACATGATCATTGATTTTTGTCTTTGGCTCTGTTGTTATGGTTTATTAAATTTATTGATTTACCTATGCTGAAGAATCACTGTTTTCCTGGGATGAGTCCCAGTTGATCATGATATAATCTTCTTTATGATTTGCTGCATTTTGTTTCTAGTACTTTATTGAGGATTTTTGATTTTTGCACCTATTCTCATTACAGAGATTTGCCTATAGTTCTCTTTTCTTGATGGGTCTTTCTCTGGTTTCAGTATCAGGGTAATACTTGTCTCCAGGAATGATTTAATGATTTCTTCACTTTCAGTTTCATTAAAGAGTTTGAGGATTATTGACACTTCATTGACTCTAAATTTCTTATAGAATTTTGTAGTGAACATATCAGGACCTGGGCTTTTCTTTATGGATAATTTTTAAATTATGTTTTCAATTCCATTAACTGATATTGGATCATTCAAAATTTTAATATATTCTTGATTTAGGAATCTGTCCATTTTTTGTGTGTTTCCACCCTATACGAGCAAAGATTTTCAAAGTAGATATTAATGATCTTCTGAATTTTCACAGGATATGTAGTGATTTCATGCTTTTTATTTCTTATGGTACCAATTTGCGTTTTTCCTTTTTTGATAAGGTTTGCTAGGGGTTTATCTGTTTCATTTGTTCTTTCAATGAACAAATTCATTGATTCATTAATTCTTTGTGTTGTTTCTAACTCTTCATTGCATGAATTTCTGCATATATTTATAATTTTGCCCCTCATATGGGCTTTGGACATGATTTTCTTTTCTTTTAGAAGCTGGAAGTTAACATTAGGTTGCTTATTTGTCCTCATTCTGTTTTCTTGAAGTGATAATTCAGTAATATAAATTTGCTTCTTCAACTGCTTCTATTACATCCCACAGCTTCTGGCATGTTGTATCTGTACTTTCATTCAGTTGTAGATATTGTTTAATTTCTTCTTTAGTTTCATCTGTGACCCATTGGTTGTTCAGGGATTGTTATTTATTTTCCATATGTTTATGGAGTTTTTGCAGTTCTGTTTTCCATTAATTTCCAATTCCATTGCACTATGGTCAGATAACATACTGGAATAATTTCAATTCCTTTGCATTTACATAAGTATGTTCTATGGACTAGTATACGATCTATCATAGAGAATGATCCATGTGCAGCTGAGAAAAATGTGTATTCTAATATTTTTGCATGGAACAGTCTAAAAACATCTACTAAGGGGCTGGGGATTTAGCTCAGCGGCATAAGCACCTGCCTTGCAAGCAGGCAGTGGTGAGTTCAATCCCTGGTACAGGTAAAAAGGAAAAAGACACACACACACACACACACACACACACACACACACAAAAAAAAAAAAAAAAAAAAAATCTACTAAGTCCCTCATTTACAGGTTTGATTCTGTTCTGATATTTCTTTGCTAAATTTTGGTCTAGTTGATCTGTCTCTTTGTGATAATGGGTATTTAAATCGCCTGTTTACAATTGTGTTATTGCTCATTTGGTTATTTGGTTTTTCCTGTCTATTAAATTTTGTTTAGTTGATTGCTCCCTTCTTTGGTGCATATATATTTGTGATTGTTATATTCTCCTCTTGAAGTTTTATTCCTAATAGATATGTTGTGACTTTTTAAAAATGTCTTTTGCTCATTCTTGGTTTGAAGTTCACATTGTCTGCAAACAGAATGATTACACTACATTTTGTGGGTTTCTATTGCATGGAATATTATTTTCCATCCTTTGACTTTCAGTCTATGAATTTCTTTTTGAATTAAGTGTGCTTCTTGTATGCATATTTTTGTATCTTGTTTCTTGATCCATTCGGCCAGTCTGTTTCTTTTGATTGGAGAATTTAAGCTATTTACATTGAGAGTTATTATTGATATGCACTGGCTTTGTCATATTGTTTATCTTCTTTCATTGTCTGCTTTTCTCCTCTGTTTAATTGCTTTCCCTGCCTGGTGGTTTCTTTCTTTTGTTTTTTTTTGGAACTGTGGTCATTTTTATGTGTCTAGAATATATTCTTTCTTTCTTTCTTTGATAAGTGGCTAACTGTAACCTCTAGTGACAATGAAGTTTGGAAATCTGGCAGCAGCAGTGAAGGTAGTGAATGAAACTTGATGATCCGTTCTTCCCTACTTCCAGTTGCATAAAAGAGAGAAAGATGTGAGGTTTAAGCAGCTTTGGGTAAGAATGGTGCAACAAGTTGGAAATCAGAACTGCTTCAACCCCTACCCCAATACAGAGGAGAGAGAGGTAGGAACCAAGCAGCTATATGCTATACATACAGGCCACACAGAGGCAATGAGTCAGAAGGCAGCAAAACACCCCACCCAATCTCAGCAGTATGAGGTGAGAAACCTGTGAATGAGAATGAGACAGAAGAGGCAATAAAAGGGCCAATTGGGTCCAATTACATGTAGGACTTGGAGCAGACTTGGGCTGTCTTTTTCTGAGGGTATCACAACTATTGGGAGAGTAACAAGAGACAAATAGGATAAGAAGATGTCATAGGGAGACTGCCTAGGGACATCCAGAAAGACTGTGGCTGAAGACTCTGGCTCCAGCTCTCACATCCAGAAAGAAAGACCAGCTACGCGCTCAGCACTGGTTATACTTCAGACTTGCTCTGGTTTGTCAACAAAGATTTGGGCTCTGACATGGACACTACAATGTAACTGTGGACACCAGCTGAGTTTTACTTAATATCCAACATAGGAAAGAAGTGTAATGCAAACAGATATCTGGAAGATTAAAAATTCCATTAAAAGATTGCACAGTTGAATGAATCAAGGTGAGGATAGAATATCAGATGTAGAACACAGGATTTTGGTTAGCAACCTGGAAAGAAACACGTCTTAAAAATAAGAAAGGATTATGAAAACACCAGTAGAATAGCTGCAAGATGATGCAAAGAAGGACAACATAAAATTGATTGGAGCCAATGAAAAAGCAGGAAATAATGTAGACACAAAAACTTGTTCACAGTAATGGCAGAAAATGTCCCAAGCATAAAAATAGAATTTGATATACAGACAAGTGAGACATATGAAATTTGAATTAGCTATGACCAAAATAAATTTATACAAAGGCATGTAATAATCAACATTCCAGAAATTTAGCAGAAGAGAACATTAAAAGCAGTTCGAGATAAGAAACTAATCACTTATGAAGGCAAGTCTATAACAATCACAGCAGACTTCTCAACCCAAATCCCTAAATCAAAGAGAGGTTGGAATAAGCCATTTCATGTCCTGAAAGAAAACAACCTCTAAACCAGATTGACAGACCCTGCAAAACTACCTTTCGAAATCTATAAAGGAATGACATACTTCCAATTCAAAGAATACATAGGGAGATTCATGAACACCAAACCTTATCTAAAAGAGGAAAGGAGTCAAACCCATACAATTAAAAATGAAAAGGGTGAGGTGGACTTGGTGGACTCTGCCGGGCTTGGTGGACTCTGGATTTCTGTGCCTGCCAGCACCATCCCTTCCAGAGGTTGGTTTCCTGGAGTGAGTATCCCTGCACCATCCCTAGTTTGGGAATCTCGCTCAGCCCGGGACAGGGAACTTCACAACTTCCAATTGCATTGGATCAGCTCAGTGAGTTTGAGCCAGCCTGCCCCACTTGCAGTGACCCTCTCTCAATCCAAGGAACTGGGCAGCCAGAGTCCCAGGAGCTGAGGGCATGCAAGAGGATTTCCAGCAGGCCCTGGGGAAGCCTTGGAATAACACTTGAAACACAGAAATATAGGAAAATTACAAAACAAAAGATCAAATTACAATCTCAAACCTCCAGCCCATTCCAAGAAACCTTAGGAGTTATGTACATAGAAGAAAATATATGCCATACACTTGAAATATTGGACATAATAGCAACTGAAATAAAGAAGCAACTCTGTGAAGGTTTAAAGGAATTCAAACTAGAAATAGTCTCCCAGGTAAAAGAAGAAATGATAAAAGAAATGAAAGAGATGCTGAACATATCAAAGAAGACACAGTTAAAAAAGGAACTAAACAGAAAGGTAGAATCCCTAGATGAACAATATAAGAAACGAACAGAATACATAAAGCAGGTGCAAAGAGATATACAGGAAATAAAAAATTCCACTGAAAGCTGTAAAAACTGCCTCAATGAAAGTGAAGAGAAAATTTTAGACTCCAAGATACCATTGCAGCTAGTGAACAAGAAAGGAAAGATCTTTTAAAAATAACAAGAAATCAACATAACATTTCAACGGCTTCAAGATGATGCAAAGAAAAACAACATAAAATTGACAGGGTTAAATAAAAAAGAAGGGGACAACATAAAGGATGTCAGGAGGATATTTAGAGAAGTAGTAGTTGAAAAATTTGCAAACATGACATTGGAACCTGATATCAGGATCAGTGAGGCATATAGAACTCCAAAGAGCCATAATCAAAATAAAACTACACCCAGACATATAATAATTAACATCCCAGAAATTCAACAAAAGAATAGAGTATTAAAGGTTGTCAGAGAGAAAAGACAGACCACCTATAAAAGAAAACCTATAAGCAGACTTCTCTGCATGAACAATAAAGTCAAGAAGAGCATGGAGTAAAGTATTCCAGATCCTAAAGGAAAATTTTTTCCAAACTATACTGATGTACCCTGCAAAACTGTCCCTCAAAATGGATGGAGAGCCCTCCCTGGTAAGCGGAGGCAGTGTGGCAGACTGCAGCCCTTCCAGGGAGAGAACCAGCAGTGTCTCCTGAGATCCACACCATGTTGGAGACTAGGACCATGGGAGCCAAGCAAGCACCTCCCCTCCCTGGTAAGCGAAGCCAGTGGGGTAGACTGCGGCCCTCCCAGGGGGAGAACCATCAGTGTCTCCTGAGATCCACGCCATGTTGGAACTTAGGACTCTGGGAAGCCAAGCAAGCACTTTACCTTCCTGGTAAGGGCAGGCAGTGTGGCAGACTAAAGCCCTTCCGGGGGGAGAACCAGCAGTGTCTCCTGAGATCCACCCCATGTTGGAACCTAGGACCCTGGGAAGCCAAGCAAACACCTCCCCTCCCTGGTAAGCAGAGGCAGTGTGGAAGACTGCAGCCCTTCCAGTGGGAGAACCAGCAGTGTCTCCTGAGATCCACGCCATGTTGGAACTTATGACTCTGGGAAACCAAGCAAGCACCTCCCTCCCTGGTAAGTGGAGGCTGTGTGGCAGACTGCAGCTCTTCCAGGGGGAGAATCAGCAGGGTATCATGAGATCCAGGTCATGTTGGGACTTAGGACTCTGGGAAGCCAAGCAAGCACTTCCCCTGCCAGGTAAGTGCAGGCAGTGGAGCAGACTGCAGCCCTTCCAGGGGGAGAATCAGCACTGTGTCCTGAGATCTGTGCCATGTTGAAACTACGGGGGCTGTGAAACCAGTGACCATCCTGCCTCCCTGCTAAGCAACAGTGAACCTACTGCTACATGGCCTAGAGTCAAATATCCCACCTCCCCTATCATCCTTCTCTTCCCCACCCCACCGATTTGCAAATAGGAACCAGAAGTCTCAGTGTCTCCTGGGAGGTTGACCATAGCAAATATTTGGGACTTCCTTCTACCATTTCTTTGAAGGCAAATATTTTTATTACTGTTCTGCTCTTTTATTAATGGTACCTCTCTATTCAATGTTCTGTTTTGATAAGTTCCATAGTGTTCTATCTTTCATCTCATTTTGATATATGTGATTGAAAGAACAACTATTATGAAGATAACAATATATACTGTGATACCTATTACTGTTATCCCGGTAACCTGCTGGTACCAATTTCACTGTACGATCTTAGTTGGCTTTTTGACTTGTTCTGTTGTATACTTTCAAAATAAAATTTTAAAAAATGGATGGAGAAACAAAATACTTCCATGACAAAGAACAGCTGAAGAACTTCATGATCAGCAAGCCAACCCTGCAAACATTACTGAAAGACAGTCTAGATACACTTAGGAATAAACCACTAAGCAAAGAAGACAATTAATCAGAATGGAAAGATAAAGATGCAACAGCAGAAAGGTAACATGTCAACAATAAACCACCATATAGCAGTTATAACCATTAATGTAAATAGTCTCAATGCACCAATTAAAAGAAAGACTGGCAGAATGGATCAAGAAACTCCAACCATATGCTGTCTACAACAAACTCATCCAACCCAAAAAGATACTCACAGACTGAAAGTTAAAATCTAGACAAGAATATTTCATGCAACAGGACCCCCCCCCACCAAAAAAAAAAAAAGCAGGGGTAGCTATTCTGTTTGCCTACAATGTGAACCTGAAACCAATAACGATGAGAAAAGATAAAGAAGGTCATTACATACTTGATAGGGGAAAACTTCAAGAGGAAGAGATAACGATCTTAAATATAGGTGCTGGGGATTTAGCTCAGCAGCATAAGCTCCTGCCTTTCAAGCAGGCAGTCGTGAGTTCGATCCCTGGTACCGATAAAAAGAGAAGAAAAAATATATATATGCACCAAATTCCAGAGCACCCAGTTATATAAAACAAGTATTAAAGAAATAAATATATATGCACCAAATTCCACAGCACCCAGTTATATAAAACAAGTATTAACAGAAATAAAAAACCAAATTATCAGTAACACAAGTATAACAGGAGATGTTAACACACCATTGACACCAAGGGACAGAACAACCAGACAGAAAATCAGAAAAGAAATAACAGAACTGAATCACACTTGTGAACAAATGGACTTGATAGACATATACAGAGTGTTCCATCCAACAACATCAGAATACACATTCTTTTCAGCAGTACGTGGGTCATTCTCTAAAATAGACCATATACTAGCTCACAGAATATATTTAAATAAATGCGCAAGAGTTAAAATTATCCCTTGCATGTTATCAGATCATAGCACCATAAAATTAGAAATTCACAATAAAAGATACTGCAAAAATCCCAAACACATGGAAACTGAATAACAAACCCTTGAGTAATTAGTGGGTCACAAGGGAAATTAAAGAAATAATTAAACAATACCTACAAGCAAACATAAATACAAATACAACCTACTGGAATCTGTAGGATGCAATGAAAGCTGTGCTCAGAGGAAAATTTATTGCGCTGAGTTCCCATATCAGGAAAACAGAATGAATTCAAATAAACAACCTGATGTTACACCTCAAACATCTAGAAAAACAAAGAGCAAGTCAAGCCCAAAGTCAAAAGAAGAGAGGGAATTATAAAAATCAGAACAGAAATTAATGCAATAGAGTCTAAGAAAACAATCCAAAGAATCAATGAATCAAAGAGTTGGTTCTTTGAAAGAATAAAAAAAATGCCAAGCCTCTAGCCAACCTTAATTTAAAAAGGGAAGAAAAAGCTCAAATTCATACAATAAGGAATGAACAAGGCAAAATCACTACAGACTCTGTAGAAATACAGAAGATCACCTCATCTATTTTGAAAACCTCTACTCTCATAGGTTTGATAACACAGAAGAAATAGACAGATTCCTAGAAACATATGAAGTACCAAAACTAGGTCAAGAAGATGTGAAACTGCTGAATATCCCAATCTCTATTAATGAAATTGAAAACATAATTAAGTCCTTACCTACAAAGATGAGCCCAGGCCCAGACGGACTCACTGCAGAATTCTGAAAGAAGTACAAAGAAGACTTAATGCTGACACTCCTCAAACTCTTCAATGAAATTGAAAGGGAAGCAATTCTTCCTAACTCATTCCTGGAAACAAATATTACGCTAGTACCAAAACTGGAGAAAGACCCAAATAAAAGAGAACTACAGACCAATCTCCCTAATGAACACAGATACAAAAATCCTCAATAAAATATTGACAAATAGGATGCAGCAAATCATCAAGAAGATATACACCATGACCAAGTGGGATACATCCCAGGCATGCCGGGATGGTTCAACATACAAAAATCAATAAATGTAATCCACCATATCAATAAAACCAAAAGTAAAAATCACATGATCATTTCTATAGATGCAGAAAAAGCTTTAATAAGCAACAACATTCATTTATGATAAGAACTTGACAGATAATTGGAATAGATGGTCTTTACCTCAAAATGATAAAGGCCATCTATGACAAACCCACAGCCAGTATCATACAAATGACCAAAAACTGAAGACCTTTACTTTAAAATCAGGCACATGACAAGGATGTCCCTTATCACCGCTCCTATTTAGTATAATGCTGGAAATATTAGCCAGAGCAATTAGACAAGAAAGAGAAATAAAATGGGTAAAGATAGGAAAAAAAGAATTTAAATAATCATTGTTTGCAGATGACATGATACTCTGTGTAGAAGACCCCCAAAACTCCATTGAAAGACTTATAGATACAATAAATAAATTAGGAATGTAGCTGGATACAAATTCAGTACTCAAAAATCAATAGCATTCCTATACACTAACAACAAAATCACTGACCGAGAAATAAGGGAAACCATAGCCTTCACACTAGCAACCAAAAAAATGAAATACTTAGGAATTACTCTCATGAAAGAAGTGAAAGACTTATACAGGGTAAATTATAATACACTGAAAAAAGAAATTGAAGAGGATCTCAGAAAGTGGAAAGACATTCCATGCTCATGGATAGGAAGAATAAATATTGTGAAAATGGTCATTGTCCCAAAACTGTTATACAGATTCAATGCAATCCTAATAAAAATAGCATCAACATACCTCATAGATCTAGAGAAATCACTCCTGAAATTCATCTGGAACCAGAAGAGACCTAGAATCACGAAGACAGTTCTGAGCAGTGAAGGTAAAGCAGGAGGCATCATAATCCCTTATTTGAATTTATACTACAAAGCAACAGTAGTAAAATCAACATGGTACTGGAATCAAAACAGAGCTGAAGATCAATTTAATAGATTAGAAGATACAACAACTACAAACACTCTCAACCACCTTATCTTTAATAACGGGGCCAAACATCTTCACTGGAAGGACAGTCTATTTAATAAATGGTGTTGGAAAAACTGGCTCTACATATGCTGAAAACTAAAACTAGACCCATACCTGTCACCATGTACTAAATTAAAATCTAAATGCATCAAAGATCTGAATATGAAAACATAAACATTAAATTTGTTGCAAGATAAATTAGATAAAAACTTGAAGACATAAGGGTAGGTAAAGAATTCATAAACAGGACTCAAACTGCACGGGCAATGCTTCCCAGAATCAGTACCTGGGATCACCTCTTATTAAAAAGTTTCTGCATGTCAAAAGAAATCTCTCGCATGGTGAAAAGAAAACTCACAAATTGGGAAAAAAAATCTTAGTGAACTGTTCCTCAGACAAAAGACTTCTGTCTAAAACATATAAAGAATTAAAAAAAATCAGACCCCCCAAATTCAAAGATCCAATCCAAAAATGGGCATCCGAGATGAACAAACAATTCTCTGATGAAGAAATACAAATGGCAAATAAATACATGAAAAAATGTTCATCATCATTACTCATTGGAGAAATGCAAATTAAAACCACACTGAGATTCCATCTCACTCTTGAAAGAATGGCCAGAATCAAGAAAACCAACAACAACAAATGCTGGAGAGGCTGTGGGCAAAAAGGTACTCTACTGCACTGTTGGTGGGAATATAGACTCCTGCAACTTTTTTGGAAGTCAGTCTGGAGATTTCTTAAAAAGCTGGGATTGGAAGTCCCATTTGTTCCAGCTATTCCACTTCTAGGCATATTCCCAGAAGAACTGAAACCATCATACCACTATGATATGTTTATAGCAGCACAATTTGTAATAGGTAGACCTTGGAGGCAACTTAAGTGTCCATCAACTGAGGAATGGATAAAAAGTTGTGGTATTTTTATACAATGGAGTACTACTTAGCTATAAAGAATGATCACTGAGATATTTATAAACAAATGGGTGCAGCTTGAGACCATACTCATAAGTTAATAAATCAAACTCACAGGTATAAATATCGAATATTTTCCCTAGTGTAAGAAATGATAACAATACATGAAAGTATGTGGTATGCATGATTCTCCATTATATTGCTTTGAAGCCTTATGTTTTCATTCATTAATTGGAATGGTTTTATTCTGGGTTGTTTGATTTTATTGTCTGTGATGATATGAACAGTTATTTTGAAGAAAACAAGACTTCATAATAGCTAGTGATGATTTAATATCTTGTTTTGAAGTACCATTAAGCTTTATTTCTTCTGTCTCCATTGGCCTTATGATGTTGTATCTTATTGGATTTTATTATATGTAATAGTACAAACAAAAAGTTTTATAGACAAGGAGAAAATATAGAAACCATTGTTTGTTTTTTGTTAGTTGGTTCTAAATACCGTGTAATACTTTCATTCTCTTGAATGGTTTTACATTATCTTGATATGTTTGATGCTATAGTATATGAAGTTATACTCAAACATTTCAAGGAAAGAGACACCATGGTAACTACTGTTATGTTGTGTTATCTGGTGGTGAAACCCTATGTTGCTTGAATTGTTCTATTCTGACCTGTGCTGTTGTGTCGTTATGTCTTCTTTTATCTCAATCTCATTTTTAAAAATTTATTATTTTTTAATTAAAGGAAAAATAAATTAAAAATATCAGGATATATTATGATAACAATTTTGATTTCCTAGTAACTTGATTTAAAGCCCTGTATTGCTCTCACTATCTTGTTTTGACTGCTTTTACTCTATTCTGTTTTGCTTGATAGTATCAAGTTTGAGGATATAGACAACTACTTTGAAGATAATAACATTCACTATGATCCCCATTCTGGTGTAACTATTATCTTCTTTTGAAGTTCTGTAATGTCTTCAATGTTTTGGTTTTATTGTTTACTGTTTTGTTCAATTTTATTATAACATGACATAGGCAGTTCTTTTTAAGATAGTAAGTGGCATTATGGAAACCACTGTTTACCACTTTGTATTCTGTTTTTACATCATGTACTATGTCCTTCCTTTTGATTTGATTGACTCCTTTGTTTTGTATATTTGGTTTCATTCTCTTCAAAAAAAAAAAGTAATAAGAACTGTGGGAGTACTAAAACCCAAAATGTGCAATTGTTATTGTAAAAAAGAGAGGAAAAGAAAGTGCTCTAATGGATATAACTGTCTGTATATTTAAGTGTATAAGATAGATAATCATTTTACTGAGTTTTTGTTGGATCACTGAACTGTTTGCAGTCTCACTGTTTGAATGTCCACTTTGTATGCTTTTATTTTATAACTTGAACAACTATTTCTGCGATGACAATATGTAATCTATTAACTAGTGATTTCTTACTGTATATATTTTGAAATTCTGTATTACTTATAACCTTTTTCTGCTTTTTTTCTTTTTATCTTTAAATAAAAATTAAAAAAAAAGAATGAAAAAGGTTGAAACCACAACAGACCTTAGAGAAATGCAGATCATCAATACCTCCTTTTATAGCATATTCAAATAAGATGGAAAATGCACAAGCAAAAGACAGATTCCTAGTAAATGTGAATCATGAAAACTGAATCATGAAGGTATAAAAATTCTAAATAACACAATTACAGCCAATCAAATTGAAGATGTAATTAAAAACATCACAAAGAAAAGCCAAGATCCAGTTGTTTTCACTGCTTTATTGTTAAAGGACTTTATAGAAGACTGATTGCCACTACTCTTCAAACGCTCAAATGAAATATAAAATTAATAAATACTTACAAAGTCATTCTTGGAGACAAGAATTATTATTATTATTATTTTTTGTATCAGGAATCAGACTCAGGACCTTGTGCTTCCCAGGCAGGGAGTTGTACCACTGAACTATATCGTATCCTGTTACCAAAAGTAGGGAATGATCCAATCAAAAAAGAGTATCACAGGTCAATCTCCCAAATTAATATAGATGCAAAAATCCTCAATAAAATACTTGCAAAGAGACTGGATAAGTCATCAAGAAGATTGAACATTATAATCAAATAAAATTCATCTCAGGGTTGAAGGAACTGTTTAGCATATACAAATCAATAAATGAAATATATTCTACCTATAGAGCCAAACCAAAAATTACAAGATCATCTTAATTGATACAGAAAAAGAATTTGACAAATTCCTATACTCCTTAATGATAAAAACCCTACAGAAAATTGAGATAGATGGCCTTTACTCCAATCTTTAAAAGCCATCTATGCCAAACTATTAGTCAATATCACACTAAATTGTCAATAATGAAAGCCTTCACTCTAAAGACAGGGACAAGACAAGAATGTCTGCTATCACTAATTCTATTCTATATAGATCTGGAAACATCAGCGAGATGATTTAAATGAGAGAAAGAAATAAAGGAATAAGGATCAGAAAATAAGTGTCATTATTTGTAAAACTCATGAAACTCTACATAAAATACCCCAAAAACTCCACCAAAAGGCCTCTAAATTTCATAACTAAATTCAGTCACATAACTTGATTCAGTCAACACTCAAAACATCAATAGCATTCTGTACACAAATAACAAAATCACTGAGAGAGATATTTAGGAAACCACATTTTCACAATGACATAAAATGAAATGAAATACTTAGAAACCAATTTAACAAACAAAATACAAGATCTTTGTATTGAAAAATATAGTGGTCTAAAATCAAAGATTAAGGGGGATATCAGAACATGGAAAGATATCCCTTGTTCTTGGGTAGGAATAACCAACATAGTGAAAATGGCCCTACTTCCAATATTTCTATGGTGATTTAGTGCAATCCTCATCAATCTACCAATAGTATACTTCATAGAATTAGAGATTCTGAGATTCCTTCTCATCCCAGAAACAATGGCTACTATCAAAATATCAACCAATAGTAATTGCTGTTAGCATTGTGGGGAAAAGGAACCCCTCTCCATTGTTGTAGAGAGTGTAAATGGTGCAACCACTGTGGAAATTAGTGGGGGAGTTCCTCAAAAAAACAAACAAACAAACAAACAAACAAAAAAAACCCCTGAAACTGAAGGTTTCATTTGACCCAGCTATTCTCCTTATTGATATCTTCCTGAAAGAATCAAAAGTTTCATTAAACAATAATATATACACCTATGAGCAGAGCAGCACAGTCTGTAATATCTAAATGTTTAGGACAGCCCAAATGCCTATCAACTGATGAAGTAACAAAGATACGGCTTTCCTATGCTGGAATAACACTCAGGCACGAAGAACAGTAAACCTGAGACACTTACAGGTAAGTTGATTCCCCTTGGGACCACCCTGTTAAGTAAAAGACAGACAGGTGCAAGTGTTGGATTGTTTCTTTGGTGCAAGAAACTCAAAGTGTAAATAAGGATGAAAATGTGTAATAGATCCTGTGAAACTGGAAGAAAATGACCAAACAGAATGGAGAAGTAGGGATGTAGAAAAGGGAAAGGAAGGGAAGGGAAAAAACCATAAAAAAGGAATAAAATGGAAACAAACATTTGTAAACAAGGAGAGGAATGGAGGTAAAGGAAGAGGAAAAGGAAATGGAAAAAAAGAAGAATCAAGATATATAATGTACGAGTACAAATTCCTTATGATGACTGTTATCATTAGGTATATATAAAACATACAAATATTTTTTTTTTTTTTTTTATCAGTACCAGGGACCAAACTCATGAATGTGTGCTTGCAAGGCAGGCGCTTATGTCGCTGAGCTAAGTCCCCAGCCCCCATACAAATAAATTTAATTAAATGAAAGAATCTGCTAACCAGTTTTCTACTGCAATTGTGCAATTTTATTTTACCACAAGCTATGTGTGAGGGCTTGTGATGCTCTACAGACTCATCTACAGTTTTCAATATTATTCCTTTAGTTTATGTAAAGTGTTTTGACTTTGTTGTCATTTTTCTTCTGCTAAGAGGTAAATGATATTGTCATATGAATCTTATCATATTGTCTTATCAATCTTCTTTTGTGACACATACATTCAGGTCTTTTGTTCATTCATAATTGTGTTTGTTGCATAGTTATGTTTGAATAGTTCTAAATATAGTCTAGGTATCTGATCATACATGGTAGGTATACACATTGTGAATATTTTTTATGGCTTGTGTTTTCATTTTTGTAATACTTTGTTGTGTGCAGATGTTTTAATGTTGTTGAATTTTGATTTATCACTTAAAAAATCACACCTCGTAAAGTCACTTGAAGACGTAGTGTTTTGTACCTCCCACACTTCCCACAAAACAAGCCAATACAAAACAAAAACAAACTGGAAACAAGAAGAGTGAATGACTGCTCTTTCAGGCTTCTGGGTGACATAGTAACTACCACCCAGTGTCTGTCATGTCACAGGTTATATGTTAGAATAAATTTCAGATTCTTCTAATCTTTGCAGCAACTCTGAAAATTCAAAGCTATTATCTGTGTTTTGCAGAATTATAAAACTGATTTTAAAAATTTAAATGATTTGCCATCAATTTAAAGTGGTAATTGGCCTTTCTGAGATTTGGGCAGACTCTGTTGGCTTCCAAACCATGATACACTTCCTTCCATGGTTTGGGCCACAACATTTTTTTTTTCTGCAAAACACATTTGCACCCTTGAAGGGTGGAATCCAATATGAAATTCCTTCTAGTAGTTTTTAAAGCATGACATTATGTATAGCTCCATTTTCTCTTTTTCCCCCTTAAGAAATTGTATCTGTAGGAAAATATTGTGAGAGAAATTGTTATACATTTGTCCAAATTTGTTGTTTTTAAAATATGATCCCCAGACTAGCATAATTCCATTACCTGGGACATTGTTATAAATTTAAATTCTTTTTATCATTTGTTTTGTGCTGAAAGGTCTTAAGATTGTCTCCCTCAACAAATTTCTTCAGTATGCATTATTAATAGCTATCATTTATATGCAGCATATAGACCTCGAGAAATTTGAATTGAAAGTTTGTACCTTTAGCTGTCATTTTCCCATTCCTCCTCCTCCTGCCCTCTGCCAATCACCATTCTGTTTTGTTTCTATGAGTGGAATGATTTTTAGATTTTACATTTAAGTGGAATCATGTATTATTTATCTTTCTGATTCTGGCTTATTTCACTTATCAGAAGCTACTGGACCTGAATGATTCCACTGACAATTGTTTTGCATTTGTTTGGGAGTCATTTTGAGAGGAAGTTCAAATGAGGTGGTTGGTCTGAAAACTTGCAGTCTTTGTTGGCAGCCATCAGTTCTAATGACAAAAGTAAAACCCTGTTTATATCCCTTTTAAAAGTATTAGTGTCTTATTTAATTCACCGATTTCTACTGTGTCCAAGTATAAGGATCAAACAGCGCACAAAGAGATGACCCAAGGTTGTCTCATGATAAGAATTCCAACAATTGTAGTAGTTTATTTTCATCATTACTATTTCCTTTTAGCTTTTTTCATATTGCAATGATTAGGTTTTGCTACTCACAGAATAAGAGACCTTGAGCAAATCAATTACCTTCTACAGTTCAGAAGGAAAATGAGAGTTATGAAATTCCCTAACAGTCCCTTATAATATTTAAAATGTATAATACTTGTAATGACAGGCACAAGGCCTATGCTTCTTGGAGGTGGCTTATCTCTTCTTTTTTCTTGAAGAGTCCTTGTAATAAGTTTTTTATTTGCTTCCCGATGTGTCTATGGTCTAATTGCTGATATAGAATTCTCCTCCTTCTCTCTGGAATGGGTTTCGTCCACATTGCTAGCTAAAGAATGCTCCTTGTTCACATGAGATAGAGTATATTCATTGATTATCCTCAGGAATTAATGTAAAATTAACAAATGCTTGCAATACTATCATTGTAAAATGAGGGAGACAACTTTTAGTAGCCAAACACTGTCCCTATTTTGGGGAACATCAAATACAAGCAACCAAAAAAGGTCAACAAAATAATGACAAAATAGAAAAAGATTTGCTGACACAAGACAGAATATACACTTGCATTCCTAAATTTAAAGACAGAAATGGAAATGCCTTCCACAAATAATTTTATGTTGCTCACAAGTAACAATTTATTTAATCAGATCTGATCTTCCCAGTTTCACTCTCATCTCTTCAGACTGGAGACTTTCATAATTTCCAGGATTTGATGATAGGTTCCATATTAAAGTATCCTCTGTAGATTCCGGGATGATTTTCATCTTTTTAAAGGTTAAACTCATTTCATTTTCCTCCTTTTCCTATACTATTCTGCAAAGTAAGCTCAATTGCAAGGTCACTAGTCTCACTTTCATTATTTTTCCTCACCTCTCAGGGAGCAAAAGTATAAAAGAAAGATAAGTGAGAATCAAATAAGAAGAAATTGAGGTTTTGGGTCTTGTGTAAGATGTTAGAAATCAGAATCAATTGGCTAAAACATGTAGGCCAAAACTTTTTAAGACAAAGCAATGTGCCAAATTTTATTTCAAATTATGCATTTTACTGAATGTTTCACCATTTATTCAAGAACTGTTCCATATATATTTTTTAGTTTTAACCACTTAATTAAGTGGTTCACTCTTAGAGTATTTACTCACACTTTCTCTCTGCCAGTATTAAAGCCCAGAAAGTTTGATTTCAAAGCTTACTCTTAGTCATAGTGCTATGGTCTTCCACAATGTTTCATGTGACTCATACACACTCATGAATTGTCTCTAGGTACCTTACATTTTATTTGTGTCTGTACATTTATTAAAGTACAATGTGGTATTTGTTCATAGTTTCTAATTGAACAGGAGGACATTTCTTTTTTGATTACCATTCTATTTATTGCAACAAACATTCCAGTCCGTAATGTGGTTATTTATTCTTATGCTTCTAGTTGATTAGTCAACACGTTGCATAAAATTAGAAAATTCCAATTAATTTCTTCCCTTTACTTATGTGTCAGTCCTGAGCTATCTCTGTGATTTAGCCTTGAATTAAGAAATCTTCATGTTTATGCAATGCTGCAGAGTATTTGGGATCTTATAACAGTAAATAATTTATTTTCCATTAATTTTCCATTTTTAGTAAGTTTCAAAGGGGATAATTTGTGCAAATGTGTACTGGAAATTCTAAGCAACATGCATTAGAAGATGTTATGTTAATGCTACGTTAAAAAGCAATAATCTCTCAAATGCTAAAGAAAATTTCAAAATATACTTTTGCACAATGTTTTGTTGATAACTGTTTGCACTTTGTTCAACATTAGGTGATATGAAATTTGCTTTTCTTTTTTATCATTCATAGAATTTTTATTGCTGAATGCCAAGTGTGCTCAAAACTAAAATATGCCACCTTAATATGTATTTTATTGGAGTTCACTTATTTCTCCACTACTGCAAAATTAATTTATAAGAGGTTTAGCTGAAATGAAAAATAATGTGGGGGTAGATTCTCCAACCAGTGCAAAATCCCTTTGTTTTTGTGGAATTACCTCTCTATCTGTGTTTATTTCCCCAAAGATCAACTCCTGAAAGCCAGTGGTCTTGTTGTCTGTCACTCAGTTTTCCTCTGCTGATTTAAAGCTGAAATCAGTGAGCTGATGTGTTAGAGAAATTGTGGTGTGCAGAATGTTTGCTTGTAGGTCAATGTCACATATGACTAGTCTGTCAAATGTATTTCAAAACTTTCTCTAACTTTTCTTTTCAGGCTTTTCTAGCTGTCAAGGATAATCAACTACTCCCAGAAATAATTTTCAGTGTCCAAGCAATAGTGATCAATCCTCAAGACAACTCCTCATTTTAAATGATTTGCTGAGTAATTTTATGGTCTGTAGTAACAGCCAAGGCAATGAACACCAAACAAATACAGACTTTAAAATTCAGTGTAGGAATTTTTGATGGGGTGTTTTAAAATTTGTCATTGTACGAAATGGTTGTTAGGCTTGTGTGCTAATTTTTGTTCAATCATTTACTTGTTGCTTCCTGAGTTATTTGGAGCCTCTTCCTATCCCTTTGCCACTGTGTTTGGAATAATCTCACGGTTTCTCATGACTTAAAACATTATGATTGATATCATTTTATTCCGCATCTCCATCCAGAGGTTCTAATTTCTAATGCTTTGCTTATTAAGGGCTGCAGACTATTTGAACTTGAATAATTTGCCAGCAATTTCTTATTAAAAATGCTTTTGTATACATTGATATCTTTTTCTTCTCCTTTTCTTCCTTGCCCCTTTTCTCTATCACAGTTTATCTTTTCTTTTGAACAGATGCTTCCCAAATTATGTCTACTGTACATTTTGGAATTAGTTATTCATTCAGTTTCTCCACTAGTGAGATAGTATGATGGTCACATATATGTTTCTGATTAATTTCACTCCTGAGTATGGTGTCCAGTAGCAATCATGGACCTATGTCTCCAGTTCACCCTTCTCTATGGGTGAATAGTACTCCATAATATATTTTTAAAAAGCACAATTTTTAAATGTATTCCTCGATTGATGGGTTGTTTCCAAGGTTTACCTATAATAAAATGTGCTGCTATAAACATGAGTTCTCATATATTGCTGTGGTATGATGTTTTTAATTCTTCTGGGGAGATAAGCAGAAAGGGAATAGCTGAGTGGAATGAGACCTTTAATCCTACCTTTTAAAGGAATCTCCATACTGATTTCCACAAATTGTCATATCAGTCTCCGTACCTTGCAATGGCAAAGGGTTTCTTTTTTCTCCAGACCCAACCAGAATTGGTTATTGATTGGTTTTTTGATGATAACCATTCTTCCTGGGCTGAGATAGAATCTCAATGTTGTTTTAATTTGTATCTCTCAAATGACCCGTAATATTTGAACATTCTTTCAGATATTTACCTGCCATTTGCATTTCTCAATCTCAAAAATGCATATTCATCACAGATGCCCATTTTTGGATTGGGTTTTTGAATTTGAGCGACCTGATTTTTAAAATTTTTCATATGTTATAGTTAAAAGTCCTTAGTCTATGGGGCTACTGGCCTTAGATTTTTGCCAGTCTGTGGGTTGTCTTTGCACTCTGTTGTGGTTTCTTTTGTTGTGCAAATGCTTTTTAATAAGGTGAGATTCTATTTGTTGATCCTTTGAACTATTTCTCTTGAAATAGTCTAATTTTTGTTCACGTAGTCTCTGCCTTCATCTGTGTCTTAAAGATTACTGCCTATTTTCTCTTCCAATAAATTTAGCGTTTCTATTTTAATATTTAGATTTTTGATCCTTTTTGACTTTAGTTTAATGCATGGTGATAGAAACGAGTCTAGTTTTAGTCATCAGCATGTAGACAGCCTTTATGTCCTGGGCTATTTATTAAAGAGAGTAGGTTTCTTCCACAGAAACTGTTTGGCTCCCTTGTCAAAGATAAGGTGGCTAAGTGTGTTTGGGAATGCATTTGAATCTTCTATTTTGTCCTACTGCTCAGACCAGGTTTTTTTGTTTTGTTTTGTTTTGTTTTGTTTTTTTTTTTTTCCAGTACCAAGCTGATTTTATCACAGTAGCTTTGTAGCATAATTTTAAGTCCGGCTGTGATATTCCCTGACTTGCCTTTGTTGCCCAGATTTGCTTTCACTAGGCTTTTCTGTTTCTAAATGAATTTTAGGAATAGTTTCTCTTTATCTGTGAGGTATGCTAATATATTTTGCTTGGAACTGCATTAAATTGTAGTTAGGGAGTATAGTCATTTTCATTATGTTGGCTTTTCCAACTCAAGAATATGGGATATGTTTCCATTTTCTTTTCTTTTTCTTTAATTTTGTTTAAAGAAATACTACACAAAACAGGAAATGCGTAGAAATAATACATACTTTAAAGGAAAAAATAAACAATAAGAAATCACTAGTGGATGATTACATATTGTTCTCTTACAAATAGTTGTTCAAGATGCAAAAGCAAAACATATAAAATGAGGATTGAAACAGTGAGGCTGCAAACAGTTATGTTCAATTATCCATCAAAAACTTAGTAATATGGTTATCAATCCTACACACTTATGTATATGCAGTTATCCATATTTGTTCATTTCATCATGTATTAAGAGATCAGTTCTCATAAACTGTTTATAGGTTCTATACATGCATGAGTCTTAACAAGTATTTCTATCCTTTCTATATTAGAGGGAGAAACAAAAGAAAGGAAGACAAAACAAAACATATTCCTATAAACACATGAAATGAAAAATGCATATAAAACTGCTATACAAGGAGTTCTACCATGATTGCTGTGTTGTCTCTTATTATCTTCAATAGAATTGGCTATAGTATATTTGAATATAGCAGTACATAACAATATTAATAAAAACAACTTTTTAGATAGTATAAAATTTCAAAAACAGCTAGTAATCAAATCAGAATAGATACCATAGTGAATCTTGTCATCTTCAGTGTAGTTGCCTAAACTCTGACTTAATACTATCAATCATAAAAGTTTTGAATAAAATCTGTTGATACCAAATAGCAATGAAACAAACCAGATTTAATTAAAATCAGTCATGATAAAGCAGTATAAATTATACAGGACTCCAGTTCAGTTAATAGGAAATTAAAGATGATTGCTGTACTATATCTTGTTATTTTGGGGATAGCTGTCTCAGCCCTCAGATCTAGTACAAGTAGACAAAATGGAACAGAATAAAATCTAAGCAGAGCAGTGCTAGTAATATGGGTTTTAAATTCAGATGCACCATTAACAATATCTTCTGCCATCTTTTTAAAGACTTTTCCTCCCCTTTTACTTCCCTGTCGATGTCCGCTCCCGGCCGGCAGGAAGGACACACGACAAAGTCTGGTAGTGGACAACCTTTTCTTTTTATTTTTCTTCTCCGTACAGCCTGCCCTGGGTTCTCCCAGCTGAAGCCTCCTCTGGTCCGCTCCCCGCGGCTCCTTTTGTGCTTCAGTCTGCCCCAAAGCCTCTACCGGTCCGCTCTCCGCGGCTCCTTTTGGGCTTCTACTTCCGGGCTTCTATCTGGCTTCTACTTCCGCCCAGGGGTGGCACCGGTATATATACGGGTACAGTGTCCAATCATGTTAAAGTAAGCAAGGCAAGCTGATTGGCTAACATCATCAGTTGCCAGGCAGACTATATTGTTGAGCGGGTTGTTTACGCGGTAAGCAGGAAACTAACATATTCGATGGGAGGGGCAATCTACCTCAGGCTTCACTCTTTACTACAGGCCTCACGTCCGCCAAGTGAGGCGACCGGGCTCGGGGCTGCGGCTCCCAACATCTCCCCCTTTTTTATTTTTTATGAATGTGCGCATCGTAGCCCTTCCTGGACTGGGTGCAGAGGCTTATGCCCTATGCGTAGGCCCACCGTAGGTCCTTGGCTTAGACCCTGGTCGGCCGTCCCATGGTCTGCCAAGGCCCTGAGGCCCTCGTCCTTTTTCTAGGGCCAGGCACAAACTGGACGGAACCTGGATGCACACAAGCTTGCACTCATTCTCTCTCCGTAAAGAAATCCCCTCGGAGAGAAATTTAGACCTGGGCAGCATCTAACAGTCCAGCGGCTTACGTGCAGGATGGGGTAGGGCCTGGCTTAGGTCGAGTCGTGCTGGGGAGGCACGCTCTTACCCGTCATTGACTCATCTACCCTGCTATATCATAATTTTTTAGAGGAGGAGTGTGGGAAGCTCACCGTCCCTAGACTCGGTCGTAGGCTAGGCGAGCGAGCCATGCATATGCCTGAGGATCTTCTTGTCCATTTCGGGCTACCGCTATTTCTATTCATCTTGTTGGTTGGTCTGTGATGGATCTCCAGTAGGGCAGGTCTGATCTTCAGTCGAGGGCTTTGTTGCCCGTGTCAGTCTCTCCGGTATCCACAGTGGTTCTCGTCCCGATTCCTGTGGGAAAACACAAACCGCGCCTCGGTTCCAGCTGATTACCGGATCCGGGCTCATCCATTGTCCTGTCAGGACATCTTTCCACTTCACCCACCCTTTATGGTTGGGGGAAGGGTTGCAGTGCTCCACAGCTGGGGAGCGATTATCATTATTTAAATTTAAAAAATTGTGTGTGAATAGTGCCATGGATAATCGTGCCTTTGGGGCCAGGCCTTGGCCTACTCCCCCTTTTTGTTTTTGTAAAATTTCTTTGAGGCTTCTATGAGCCCTCTCAATGATTCCTTGACCTTGGGGATTGTATGGGATACCATGTTTTAATTGAACCTCCATCATTTTGTAGAACTCATTGAAGGCTTTGCCTATATAGGCTGGTCCATTATCAGTTTTTAATATTTTTGGTTTGCCCCATGCGGCCCAAGCTGCCAGGCAATGATTGATCACATTAGACACTTTTTCACCTGTTTCTGCTGTTGCAAATATGACGCGAGAACAGGTGTCTGTGGAAACATGAACATATTTAAGAGTCCCAAACTCCTGTATATGTGTGATGTCCATCTGCCAAACATCACCAGGGATCAAACCTCGAGGGTTTACTCCCATCGGTATGGCAGGTTTGTATGTGGCACAGGAGTCACATAGTCGCACGATATCTCGTGCATCTGCTCTAGAAACATGGAAATGGTTTGCTAGTGTCCTGGCATTGACATGAAACTTATCATGGAAGGCACGGGCTCGCTTGATTGGTGTTAGTAAGGTAAAAATCCATAACGGGCGAGTGGCAGTGTCAGCAGCCGCATTCCCCTGTGCCATAGGCCCTGGCAGGGATGTATGTGCTCTTATGTGGGTGGTGAAGACCTTATGGTGTCTGTTCTGAAGCAATGTCTGGATAGACAGGAACAGTCCAGCCACTGTGGAAGTGGATCTAATTAAACTGGCAGTCTCAAGCACTTGCATAGCATTGACCACATATCTAGAATCGGAGACAATGTTAATGGCTTCTGAGAACCGTTCAAGAATCATTTTAACGATCTGCAGTTCCACCACCTGAGGCTGATCTGGTTCAAATTGTATGGTAACCGGGGGCTTGCCTAGGGTCACATAGGCGCCTATCCCCGTCTTAGAGCCATCTGTGTATATTGTAGTTGCTAGGACTAATGGCTCAGAGGCAGTAACCTTTGGAAAAATTATAGGGTGCTGAGTGACAAATGACAAGATAGGGTCTTTAGGGTATTGATTGTTTATATCCCCATGGAAAACACATCTCAGAATGGCCCAAGTATCTATGCAGGCAGCCAGGGTCTTGATCTGGCTGGCGGTATAGGGTACTCGGATGGCTTGTGGTCCTGAGCCAAAATGTTGGACTGCTCTATCATGCGCTTCAAGGGCCAATGAAGCGACTGCCTCCGGGTAATGCTCTATGACTTTTGCAGGTGAGACCTTAGGGTGTATCCACAGTAGTGGTCCTTTCTGCCAAATCACCGCTGTAGGCTGTAGACTAGTCTGTAGCAAACAGACATCAAAGGGTCGCCCCGGTTCAATTCTGTGTAAGGTAGCCCCACCTAAGGCTTTTTCCACTCTCTGTAAGGCAGCTCTTGCCTCAGGAGTGAGCCTCCTGTGGGAGGCTATATCTGGGTCTCCCTTCAGAAGGTCGAACAGGGGTTTGAGATCTGAATTTGGTATATGTAAATATGGCCTAATCCAATTAATGTCTCCCAATAGCTTTTGCATGTCATTTAGGGTCCTAACGCCATCCGTCCTAATGGTGACCTTCTGTATAAGTCTGGAGGCGACACTGAGGTCCACACCTGCTGACCCAGGGGTGGCCCTTGTTGAAGGCTGCCACCCTGAGCTGTCCTGTCTCTGGGGCGGGGGCCCGGCTGTGAAGGGGGCCCCCTCTGGCCGTTTTTTGGCTCTCTAGCATCTTGTCCACAAATACGGTTGCCCTGAGCATCAAAGACCGACCTACACTCCTCAGCTTTGTGTGATCCCTTCTTGCATCGCCCACAAACATATGGTTCTTCATTCCTAGGGCGAGGCCTAGCATCTGCATTGTTTGGGCAGTGACGTTTAATGTGTCCTGGCTCCCCGCAGGCAAAACACCCTTTAGCCTTACATTCCCCTTCTAACCCGCGAGGTCCCCTCTGCTGTACAGCCGCGGCCAGGAGAGCAGCCACTCCCGAGTTGGAGAGCGGCCCCCCTATCTCTCTGCATATCCTAATCCAGGCGTTGAGGTCCTTGTTCTTATGAGGAGCTATCGCTGCCTTGCACTCCTTTGTACATTGCTCAAAAATCAGCTGTCTTACCAGCGGTTGAGCCACTCCCGGATCAGGAAATATCTTATCGGCAGCATCTTGCATTCGGGCCACAAAGTCAACAAATGGCTCTGTGGTACCCTGAATTATTTTTGAAAGACACAAGGAGGCAGTTCCGGCACCACTTACCTGTTTCCAGGCGCGGAGCCCTATGGCATTGATTTGTTCATAGACAGCGCCGGGGAACTGGGTCTGGTCATCAGCGTGCCGACCTTCTCCCATAAGCATTTCCTTGTTCCACCCCCGGTTTCCTCGATTGGCGTTTTTCTCAGCCTGCTCGGCAGAGAACTCTGCATACCAGGCTCGCCAATCCAGGTAACTGCCCGAGGGCAGACAGGCCTTTGCCAGCTGAATCCAGTCCGCGGGGGTGAGGGGCCCAGAAGACAGGTTCTCCAGCATGGCAATGGTGTAAGGCGCAGTCGGCCCAAAGGTTGTAACTGCATTTTTAAGTTCTCTAATCTGCTTTATCTCAAAAGGCTCCCATGCATTGCGTCCCTGGCCCATAGCTACTTGTACAGGAAATATCCCGTAGGGGCCACTATCTATCCCAGGTGGATGTACCTCATGAGACAAGCGTCCCCCCTGCCAAAGCCGCCTGTAAAAATACCGACCCGCCGGCGGCGGAGCATAAGACGGCGGCCGTGATTGGGCGGAAAATGGGGGCCCGTGCATCACTTCCTGTTCTGGCGAAAGGGGAGGGAGCTCCCAGGCGGCCGCCTCGTGGCGAGGGACCGCCTCCCTCTCGCGCCGGGGCGCACTCAGGAGCTCTCTACTCCTCCGCAGACCAGGTTGAGCAGAGCGCAATTCGCGGCGTGACGCTGGAAAAGAACCCTGCGACTCCTTATTGAGCGACTTAGGCTCCTGACAGCTGGTCTCTTTGGCCTCCCTGCCATTCAACTTTCCCTCGTCCTCGGAGTCAGACGACTCCGAGGCTAGAGCCCCGTCCTCCTCCTTAGCATCCTTGTTCCCCTTGACAGACACCTCTCGGGAGCTCCCTGACTGGGCCTGCTCAGATACCCTGCGTACTTTTGTAAGCTCTTGAGAGCTTTCTCCACAACCACCCTCGCTCTTAGTGTTGCTACCTAACATGTTTCCCATCTTTTAATATGTTACTCACCGCGTGAGGCCCAAGGAATCCGCCACTTACGCGTGAGCCTGAGGGGAGTCTAAAAGCCCTGTAGGTGCGCGCCACCCAGAGCCCAGGCTTATCCCCAACTCACCTGTCTCGCAGCTCTGTACTGGAGCGTTGTCCACTTCCACGTCTCGGGGGTGATCAGTCCCCGGGCGGGCCTCCAAATGTCGATGTCCGCTCCCGGCCGGCAGGAAGGACACACGACAAAGTCTGGTAGTGGACAACCTTTTCTTTTTATTTTCCTTCTCCGTACAGCCTGCCCTGGGTTCTCCCAGCTGAAGCCTCCTCTGGTCCGCTCCCCGCGGCTCCTTTTGTGCTTCAGTCTGCCCCAAAGCCTCTACCGGTCCGCTCTCCGCGGCTCCTTTTGGGCTTCTACTTCCGGGCTTCTATCTGGCTTCTACTTCCGCCCAGGGGTGGCACCGGTATATATACGGGTACAGTGTCCAATCATGTTAAAGTAAGCAAGGCAAGCTGATTGGCTAACATCATCAGTTGCCAGGCAGACTATATTGTTGAGCGGGTTGTTTACGCGGTAAGCAGGAAACTAACATATTCGATGGGAGGGGCAATCTACCTCAGGCTTCACTCTTTACTACAGGCCTCACGTCCGCCAAGTGAGGCGACCGGGCTCGGGGCTGCGGCTCCCAACACTTCCCCAGGGTGCACTGTGCATTTTTGGGTCTCTCCAGCACCCTTGGTTTTTAGATTGGGGGGGCAACCTGCTATTTACCTAAGTGGTTCGAAACCTTCTGCCTCCTGGACTTGATCTCCAGTTGTATTCCTTTACCTACTAAAGCCTGTCTTTCCAATCTATCCACAAATACTGTTCTAGTTGCCCCTATTACTCTTTGTTTCCCTGTCACATAGAACATCATTTTCTCATATTTGATTTTTGATTCATATACGCTTTTTCAGGTTAATTATATTTCCTATACAGAGCATCTCAGTGGATCCTATCTCCTGATCTACTCTGCCTTTTTTAAGTGTATCAAGGCCATCTATTTTAGAGATTATAGTCCACCTTCTCTGCCTTATTTCTGTTGTGCTCTTTTTCTGCCATTAGTTGTCTGCTTTTCTTCTTTATTCTGCTTTCTGCTCCATTCATTGAGGCCTCTCTGCCATTGTTCCTGGAATCCTGGCATTTTTCTCTCTCTCTCTAGAATGTCCTGAAGAATTATCTGTAGAGTTAGTGGTTGTGAATTCCCCTAGTTCCTGTTTGTCTTGGAAGCATCTTGTTTCTCCATTAATTTCTAGAGACAATTTTTCAGGGTACATCAGTCTGGGTGGGAGGTTATTTTCTTTCAGTGTTTGGAATATTTCACTCCAAGTTCTTCTTGATTTGATGGTCTGTGTTGAGAAGTCTACTGTGGTTTTGATGGGTTTTCCTTTATAAGTAATCTTTTTCTTGTCTCTGACAGCTTTTAATATTGTGTTCTTATATTGAATTTCTGAGACCTTGATTATTATATGCCTAAGTATAGCTCTGTTTTGGTTGTAGGTGGCTGGAGTACTGTAAGCCTCATACATCTGAATATCATTTCCTTTTCCTATGCTTGGGAAGTTTTCCTTAATTATTTCTGTGAATAGCCTTTGTATTTCCTTTGTTTTTATTCCTGCTTCTTCATTCACATTCTTTATTCTTAAGTTATAGATCCTCTTGTCATCTTCTAGCCTTTGTATTGTTACTGCTTGTTTCCTTGTTATTTTTAAGAAAATTTTCCTTTCATGATCCCACATTGCAAACTTGTCTTCCAGTTTTGGTAATCCATCCTTAGTTTCTTTCAAGCCATTTTGCCAGCTTTCAATGGAGTTTGTTATTTCCTGGTAATCTCTTTGAACCTCCTACATGTATTTTATGTTTTCTTTATATTTTTTATCAAACAATTCTCTTTTTTGTGCTCCTCTTTCTTCATTCTGTGTCTTCTTGAGAAGTGCTTAGAATTTCTTTTATTATCCTACTTATATATTGCTTTACTTTGTTAAATATTTCACTTTTGAACTCGTCTATTAAGGGCCAAGGTATCTTTTTATGTCTACTGATGTCATGTCTGATTTTGCATGTTTTCTGTCCTCAATCTCTTTTGCATTTACCTCTCCTACATCAGTGTTCTTAGGGTTGGGGGCTGGGGACTTTTTCTTGTTGCTTCGTCTTCTCATATATTTTTTTTTCTTACATGCAGGCATATACAGGAGGTCCCAGTCCCTTTCTTAGTTGATTACAGTTCTTATAAAGTATGCTGGCTAGTGATCCTGCCCATTCCAGTGTGCTACTAAGGTGCAAACAGGGGCAGCATAAGCTAGCACCCCCCCCCATAGAGTCAGTCAACCTGCTGAGGACTTCACTGTGTTAGTGTGCACTGTGAGTAAGGAATTGGTTTGGGACAACTTAGTGGGTCTCAGCCAGGGATGTGACGCAAGCCAAGCACACCCCACCAACCTTGTCTGGGAAGGGAACAACTGACTGAAGTTACTGCTGTTCCTTTTCTTGCCAGTCCTGCCCGATTCCAAATGTTGTCCCATTGGAACAACACCGTTTTCTGTGGAAAGGTTTTATTCCTGCCACTCAGTGCAGGTTAACGCAGGTCCCTTGCTAGCTCCGTTCTCCATTGGGCTCACCTGCCTCTGACTTCAGTGTGATTGCACTTCAGTACCACTG
Source organism: Cavia porcellus (assembly GCF_034190915.1). Taxonomy (NCBI): domain Eukaryota; kingdom Metazoa; phylum Chordata; class Mammalia; order Rodentia; family Caviidae; genus Cavia; species Cavia porcellus. The sequence goes on along the minus strand of NW_026947507.1, from coordinate 26,883,389 downwards.
CAGTTCCAGTGAGTTGATGTAGTGGGAATTCGGACAGCTTGATGAGTCACAGCCATGGGAGTCCGGGCAATGCAGTAGGATCACCGAATCTTAGTTGTTCCACCACAGCCAAGAACTTTAAATTCTCTGAATATTATATATAATATTTTGTGTATCTAAACATTTCCTGGAAAAATGACCATAGCTGATATCAAATTTGAGTATCTCTACTCAAAATGCTGAAACAGTTTTGATCTAGAGTGTTACCTTTAACGATAAACCAGTTTAAATTTAAAATATCATCACTTACAGGTCATAAGTAAATACTCAAATTTGAATGACAGCATTACAGGGAAGTCAAACTTATCAAGATCATAGCTTAGAAATTAGCTTCTGTGTCACTTGTATGAGTTCCCTTCTTTAAATGACAATTTGTTTAACTATTTACAACAATTCAATGTCAAAAAAACTCAGTTATGTGAGGTAAAATTTGTTGTTTTATTTGTTATCTATTAATAAACATGAATTCCAAAGCAAATGCCAGAAATTAAAAATTATCTGTCTCAAGTCAGTGAACTTTGTTTATAAAATTATTTTAGTTGAGATTACAGTACATAAAAATATTCAGAATCAGGGTGTGACGGTGCATACCTGCAACTTTAGCACACTTGAGGCTAGGACAAGAGGATGGTGTGATTTTGAGGGCAGCCTGGGCTACATAGTGAGTCTGAGGCCAGCCTGAACTACACAGCAAGACCCTGCCAAAATAAATTAATTAATAAAATAGCTAAGTTACATAGAAATATATGTGCTTTCAGTGAGGGAATGGGCTTCCAAGGGAATCAGCAGAAAAAAAAAAAAAAAAAAAAAAAAAAAAAACAGACATAACCTTGTGGCTGGAAGCACATCTGAAGAAGACCAGGCCTCAAGATTAAGATGCAGTGGCCAGGCCTCCAGGACTCCTTAAGAATGAGCAGTAACTCAGGATTGTTCTATAATTAGTACCACCTTGTCCAGGAAGTCCACATAGGCATCTGGACCCATCCCTTCTCAAAAATGCCTTTGTTCTTTCCATGCACCTTGATTCATGACCTTCTTCCCTACCGGGCCAATATCACTTAAAAAGCTACATTTGTAATCTTTTAGACTGATTAGAATTTGACCCATGTTATATCCGTTCAGTGACTCATAAAGGGCCTTGGTGGCAACTCACTTTCAGGAGCTATCTTTCAATAAATCCTTCCTACCCTTAACTTCCATCATTCCTTAGATTTCATCCTCCAGTTTTGGGGAACAGGAACTCAGGACATCTGTTATCTAACATGTTGGGAGTTCATTTCTCTTGAATTGAAAATAATATACAAATTTGAAGAACATACCACTTCAAATCTGCATAACATATATTCCCATGTGGCTTATTTTAGTTTCTATGTGATTTATAATATTGTAGGTTGAACCAAAGTTTTAATCTATTATAAAAAATAAGAAAGAAATTTATTCCAACAATAAAAACATAAGAATTACATTGTCTTCTTCTTTGGCTTTCGTTGTGTTTTGTTTTGTTTTGTTTTGTTATCAGGGATTTGAACTCACAACCTCGCACTTGCCAGGCAGGTGCTGTGCCACTGAGCTATATCCCCGGCACTCATTGTCTTCTTCTTTATACAGTTAGATTTGGCAAACATTAACAGGTCTATCTTAATTACTTTTCTCTCCTTGCTCGGACAAAACACCCAACACCAAAAATGAAGGAAGAAAAGGTTTATTTAGCTTACAGGTTTTGAAAGTTTCAGTCCATAATCAGCTGACTCCAAGGCAGGGTGGCATGACACTGGGGCAGCAGCCAGAGGCAAAAGCAGAACCACAATAGAGCAAAACACACTTTCTTTCTGCCATTACATCATATCTGGGCTCCACCCCTTCATGGGTGTAAGACTCTTACCACCAATCCAAGAGCTAAACAATGAACCAATCACAAACGCTAGATTTGGTCAAGTCCATCATTGCATGAGATTTGGGGGCCACTGAAATAAACCATGACAATGTCTGAGGGACAAAGAAGTTCAAAAATACATTGCTCTGCCTGGTACAGTTAAATGAAGAAGCAAATACATCAGGGTAAAACACATTTATAATCATTTTTCAGGCTCAGACACAATGATGCAAGGTATCTATTTCAGGAAAAGGTTTACAACATTCCTGGTTGTCAGAGACTATACAGACCATTGATAGCACACAGGGGTTTCTTTTGTTTGTCTGTTTGCGTGTTTGTACCAGGAATTGAATTCATAACCTTGTGCTTGTCAGGCAGCAGCTTATGCTGCTCTGCTAAACCTCCAGCTGAGGACTTTCCTTGAAAACCCTTCCAATTTGGACTGAGACATTTATTTCTTATATTAGGGTACAGGAAGTGGGTTGAAGTGTTGATAACAGAAGGAGACAGGCATTTTGAAATTCCAATTTAACCTCTAAAAAATGTCCACAAACATCCCAATTACCATAGTTATAAGTCTTGTATGTATCAAAAGAGATTCAGACTACTTGATGTGGCCGCCTGTATGGTACTACTGCCTGTTCTCTTGCTTGAAATCAGATTTTTCTGTAGATCTGTTTTACAACAAACTTTTCCTGTACTCAGCAAAAATACCTGTATGTCTAGCCTGAATTCTTCCATGAAAACACAAATGACCTAAGGTTCAAGGACCAGTTCTTCAAGTGTCAGGATCTGGCTTCTTGGTGTCATTTTTCCAAGGTCAGTAAGTTAAAAGCAAGTGTGTTTTTCAGTTAGACAGCCTAAGAAATCATTAAGCTACTTTTCAGGAATCAAACCCATGGCTTTCTTTGTTGTATTTTGAGGTAGAGTCTCACTAAATTTCTAAATTGACCTGGCTAGGCTCAAACCTGTAATTCTCTGGCTTCATTCTCCAAGAATGGTGGAATTGTAGGAATGCACCAACACACATGAACAAAAAAAAAAAAAAAAAAATCTGTCCTTGTAGAATCCAAGGTGATAGGTTGGGCACTAAGAAATTCTGTTAAGGCTATTTATGAGCACACAGACAAACCAATCGGAATTGGAGGAATTGGTATTACCTCAACAATGATACAGTATGATAGTAAAATTTGTATCCAACCTCTTCTATAGATATTAACCGGCATTTAGATTATGTTCCATTGTTTTACCCTACTTCTGACCATGGTACCAGTAGCACCATATAGGAGACTGGCTTTAGTTTTGCTTTTGCTTTTATCATCTTTGGGGATGGTGCCAACTTTTCTTTACTCTCTCCACAATCCATATACCACAGTCAACAGCATATTTAAAGAAGAACTATTCATTCCAAGAATAAACTTTAGGTTTTGGCAGCAAATCCAGGTGGCTTGCAGCTATTTAGAGGAAACTAAGCATTCTGAACTTTGATTTCTAGATCTCATTCAGTGATCTGCAAAACTCCTCATGGTTTTCAACCACACGGGGCAGGATGCTTGCTGTGCATTCCAAAGTCTCTTTTTTTCAAATTTGTTTTATTTTTTAAAGAAGAGGGGGGATGTCTTTTCCTACCCTAAATACTAATTTGTTTATTATACATGCTAGTTCCCTTTGTCAGTTTTTTAAAAAGTTTTACTTAGAAAAATGCACAGACTTAGAGAAAACTGTCAACTCCAAATTGAATGGTTTAAGTGACAATAACATTAACAAGTTGTCATGTTTAATGAGTGCAGAATCTTGCAGATAATGTTGCTAAATATTTTGATTTATTGAAAAATTATACTTGCCAATGGTTACTTTCAAATTTCACAGGTTCTAAACTAGTCTCCCCTAGTTATCAGTCCGATGTGTTCCTTTAATTCAAGTCATTTCAGTTAGTACAATAGTCCTTTAAAACTATAAAGCGTAAAAAATCTCAACTGCAAGAAATTACATTTTATTTCAAAGAAAAATTACTCACATAATACTGGGTTAATGCTGTTGATACAATGTTCTGGAAAAATCTTGCCCCAGGGAATGTTCCTTTTAGATGAAGCTGACTGCCTCAGGGACATTTGAGAATATCAGATGTTGCCAAGGGCACCTTAGACAGCCTTACTGGGAGACTAGGAGGCTGCTTATAATTTCATGCTATACTGTAGGCCATGAAAGAACTATAAATATTCCCCAATTTTCCAAAACTGGTTCTTCAGCAGATGCTAATACTCAGAACCAGGGCAATTATCAAGCTCGTATTTCAAAGTATCCTGCCTAGAGTATCCAATGTAAATATTTTGTAAGTCACAAGTAGCCTGGTGATAGAACAGTAAAAAGGAGCGTGATTAAGAAACTAAAATTATTATAGTTAGGACATACATCTAGTGAGTATTTTACTATATTCAAGAATACAATGCTCAGTAATGTTTAATACATTTGGAGAAAAATATTCTAAGTTAATACATTTTTGCTTCTTCTCCTTTTGTTCTTCATAAATAGGTTTTGTTTATATTAAGAATAAAAAATTAGGGGCTGGGGATTTAGCTCATCAGCATAAGCGCTTGCCTTGCAAGCAGGCAGTCTTGGGTTCGATCCCCGGTACCGATAAAAAGGAAAAAGACCGAAAAAAAAAAAAAATTTACAGAATTATCTGGTATATTTAACATAAAAGTTTCAAATTAATCATATGATTTATTGTAACATATATCAAAAATATCCCTGATAAGAACTTCTTTCATATAAACACTAAATATAAAATTTAGCAAGAAATAAATACAGCATTAGTTAACATTAATACAAATATAATACCTAAATCATTTAAACTCATGCTATATTTCTCTAAGTGTGTCATCTAATTAATTTACCTCTTTGTACAAAATTCCAAAATGGAGACTCTAAAACAGAGAATAATTTTCAATGATTACGATATTTAGCACCTAAAATAAAATTTTAGAGGTCTCTTAAATATAATCACATGACAAAATTATTTTAGAAACTATATTTCAAACAACCAAATATTATACTTCATTTTCTTATAAAAACTATAATATTTTGTCATCTTTTGACACATAATAAAAAAATCAGAAAATGAAGTGATCTACTCTGGATAGAAATTGGTAGGACTTTTCCGAATGCACTTAAATTACATGTGTGGGACTTGATTATATGATAATAATTCATGAATTTTTAGTATTTCCAGAAGCAAATAATTCTATTTTTCTTTTCCATTACTACTTTTCCTCCTCCTGATATCTCTGTGTAAAGAATAATAAATTTTAATGGAAGTTCCAATTCTTTTCAGCTAAGAAAATAGAGACAATGAAACCATTTAAAGATTTAAGGATAACACTTCAAAATATAAAAACCCATCTGAGCTTCCTATAGTGACTCACTCAAAGTAGTCAACTGTTGGTATGTAAGAAAACAAGCAAATATGATTTTTAGAGAGTAAACTCAAATATCTTTCATCTTGAAGAGGGTCATTGTTGAAACTCATTGTCTTCATTTGTATAAAGGGATTAATTATGTCCACTTTGTAAGTGGATAAAAAATTTTACTGAAAAGAAAAAAAATCAAGTAAATGGGCAAAGGACTTCAATGGATAGTTCTCTGTATATAATATATAAAGGCTATGGCTAACAAGGATAAGAAAAAATGCTAGACATTACTAATCACAAGGGAAACATGGATTAAAACCACAATGGGTTAGCACTGCAGCAGTATTATGGTGGCTGTGATCACAAAAACAGAAAATAAGGTGGAGAAATTGGAACCTTGTGCTACATTGATAGGAACCTGAAATGGTGCAACCATTAGTACGCGGTTCCTAAAAAGAACTAAAAGTAGAATTACTGTGTAGTACAGAATTTCCATTTTGGGCACATATTAACAAGAATTGAAAGTAGGGTTGTGCAGTATTTTTCAGTCATAATAGCCAAGTAGAAGTAACCCAAGCATCTATTAAAGGTGAATGGACCAAATGTATTCTCCTCACAGAGTAGAATAGCATTTAATCTTTAAAAGAAGGAAATTCTATGCCAGGTCACAGCATGGATGAACCTTGGGTACATTATACTAAGAGAAATAAAATAATCACAAAACACGTATACTATGTCATTCTATCATATGGGAAACCTAAAGTCAAATTCACACAAAGAAGAATGGTGATTGCCATAGCCTGGAAGGAGGGTGAAATGGGGAGATGTTTAATTGTTGTAATGTTTCAGTTCTGCAAGTTGTAAAGGTTCTAGACATTAATTATACAATAATGAGAATATACTTAACCTTAGGCAACTGGTCTTGAAAATAGTTATATTAGTATGTTTGTTTAAGGACAAGGACTCTAGAGTACAAATACCAGTATACATGATTTCCCAACTTAAAACACTCAATTACAAATTTCCAACCTTAAATTGATGTGAATGCAATGCGCAGTCAGTAGAAACTTCGGATTTGATCTTGCCCCAGGCTGTTGATGTGCTGAATGATGATTTCTCTCCACGTGGGCAGCAGGAGTAGCTGAAGCTCCAGCCAGCCACACAGTAGCAAGATGAAAGAGCTGAGGCTCTGAGGTGCGCGATATGCCTGCAGTGGCACACTCGGGGGGTGAGTGGATCACACACATTTTGGACTAATGATATTTTGAGTCATGATGGGTTTATCATGGTGTTATTGGATCCTAGATCAGAAAATATCTGTATTAGCTCTGAATACTGACTGTATTGTCTTTGGCCTCAGTATCCCCGACAATATAATAGATTAATAATCATCTATTCACAGGGATATTATTAATACACTTAAAATGTATGTTGCTACTGTCCTTTAATATGTTCTATTAAAGTGTTCTTTATCTTATAGTGGTATTTACAAAGGAAGTAACAAAAATTGTATCAGGTTACTCTTCATAGAAAAAATCTGTTGTATTTGTTAAGAAGAGGGAAATGACATTTCTGGTTAGGGCTATTATTTCCTTAATATAGGAAACATCTTGTAAGGAAGAAACTGAAGGCCAGATGACTTCTGTGAATAACTCTGCAAAACTCATCAGTCCTTTGAAAGGAATCACATGATTTCATAGGCCAAACTATTTTACAAAGTGGATTTAATCTACTTTTCTATCTTTGATGTATGTACACTCTAATATTGGTAAAGTATGTCAATAATGTATTACAAAATTTATATAATCACCAGTTGCAAAATACTGCTACTAGTACAAAAAGAAAAAAAAAAAAGAAATCCAACCTAATTTTTTTTTTCCTTCAGCAAATAGGTATTACAAAAACCAGGTAGACAAGCCATGCAATTTGCCTTCTCTGCCATACAGGCCAAGCGCTCAGGCACTCTAGCTGTCAGCCAAATCCAATGTCAAGTAACAAAATTGAAAGTGTAAAGTCTGCAGGCAGGTCTGACAAATGTGAGTTGGTGCAGTTTCTATTTTCTAACTGTCCCAGAGACACGAACGTCAAAAAGATTGTTCTTCATTTCCAAAACTAAGAGCTTCTTAAACTTAACGATAGCATCATTTCTGGTAGTGTTCCACCATTTCTAGTATTATATCTGTCTCAGGTCAGCACACTAGCATTGTATTACTATCATACTTACTGCTCTCTACTGATATTTTCCTTTTTTTTTCTGAGTCAAAAGAGATAAAAGAGAATATCTTGTTATTCAAATAAGGACTCTAAAAAATAAATTCTAATTTGCATTCTCTCACTAGCAATCACAATTCTTCATGTAAAAGCATTCAGATTCCATAAACAAAGACTCTTACCTAAAAAAATCAGAAAAGAAAAATTTCCCATAACATATTCTAAGTGATTCTACTAACAGAAAAGAGGATTAGTCATTAGCTTTAATGTGGAAAGCTACTGGACGTTCTACTTTCATTGTGACCAACCAATATTTCCTCCTAGAAACTACCATGCTACGTCAAATTCTTGTATGCACAAACTCAGGCAGCATGCACTCCAATTCTAACTTGTCCAGCTCTAGTCAACTTGTAGTCATGGCTAAGAGAACATACAGATAATACTGAGCTCTGGAGAAACGGATTTCAGGTAAAGCAAACATCTCAGGTAAAAATTCTTACCAAAAGGCATAGTGGTTGAACATACTTTTAAGAGATATTAGGCAATTAATAGGACATGATCAATACAGCCATTGCTAGTATTTTTCCTGGTCCCAGATATTATATTTCCTCTTTCTTTTACTTGTAATCTGTCTCATTTAGAGATTAAATTTCCTATAATTCTTTCTAGCAAGATATAGCAATGCAACTAATTTCAGGTGTGTGGACACATGCGGAAGTCATATGAGACCATTATCAGGTCAGCTCAGGAACAAGCTTCTTGCTCTAGGTTTTCTCATCGAATGCTTTCTGCTAGATAGAAAATGGGTATTTATGGAGGACCCTGCCAGAAGAATCAACCTGAAAACCTGACTCTAAAGAGGGTGTGTGTGTGTGTGTGTGTGTGTGTGTGTGTGTGTGTGCATGTGTATGTGTTTCTCGGGATCAAATTCAGGGGCCTTGCTAGTGCTAGATAAATGTACTTCTGAGCTACAACCCCAGATCTGTACATATTTCTTGACGGTTACATGGTTGGGAAATAAAATTTTATCTTACCAAAGGTATTCTGACACAAGATCTCCTTATTGGTAGAAACTTAAACTGCCTCTGACTAATTCATTGAGAATTATCAATGAGGCAGAAGTAAAACAAATAAATCTGGACTGTCTGTGGAATATTAGCGTTCAGCCCTATCACTACTTGTTGAAGTTCAGTGATAAGAGAGAAAAGATATTGTTGTTTGATGATCCTCCATAGGCAGTAAAAGTATTTAAAGGCTTTAAAGCAGCAAAATTATGTGGTCAAAGAGGACCTATAGCAAAATAATGGGATCACTTGACAGAAAGAATGCCAAGACCCATATTATTATCAACTATGGTTGATTATTCTAAAACCGTTTTGTCATAGCATTTCCATCTTGGTGCATATTAAAATACGTTGGGCTAAAGAAGTTTGGTTCTTGAAACTTTGCATTTTATAATAAGTAAAATTGCAACTGGGCTGAAGGGGGCAGAAATGAAGTTGGCCAAAACACTGAATACAGCATCACTTCCTTTACGTATTTTTTTAAAGCTAACTATAAACTAGTTATTGTAGAATGCTAAGGGAAAGAGGAGAAAGGATTAAAGGATTGTCATAGGTAGGAAAAGACATGTAACTATTGCAGGAGTTTTAGGATTTGGATGGTGTGTATGCAGATGTAATGGTGAACCTTTAAAAGTGAGCATATAAAATAAAATAAAATAAAATTGTGACCTAGGTTATGAAATTATGAAAACTAAAATTAAGAACATAAAATGTTATATGAGTTAGAATCATGTCATCTAAAAGCATCCAACCCAGTAGTCTTACTCTAAGAGTAGAAATAAATGTTTTAATCAGTTCTTGATGTTACTTTTGCATTCATAGTTTGAAAGTTTAAGCATATAAAATGAGCTAACTTCCTATAGACTGAAAGTAAGTACACTGTGGCCACAAGTGTAACATCAAGTGAGACTGTCTTCTCAAATCATGACATGTAGAAACCATAACTAGAAAAAAATTTTAAAAGTCCAACATGTTTTAACATTTTGTAAGGGTTGTTGGCTGTCTACATGACACTTTTTGTACAACAAATACATTCATATATAAAATATACCTATGCTACATTTATAATGTATTCATACATGTATATCTATAGTACCTACAACTTGGCTTTCACATTCTTTCATCTGACTATCTGAATACACAAATGCATATATATACTTTTACCATATGTACATTTGTGCATCAATCTGCATAAGCATAAATAAATGTATATAATACATACAGAAAGAACAATATATTTCTATATTTTTCTATTAATTAACTAGAAGTTATAAGAGATAAGATAAAGTACTGTTTGTTTCTTTGTAATTTCTGTTAGGGTGAATCCACAGGAGATAGACTAAATATTGTCATCAATTCAGACTTCCTGATGAGTCTACTAATGTAATTCTGTCACAACCCAAGATAATCCTTTCCAGAAACTAGATGGCAGTGGATATTATCTGGCCTGTCTCCCTTTATCAATTGATGCCCAATCTGACCAACCAATCAAAATCTTGTCTGATAAGTAGGCAGTGGCATTGACAGACTTATGAAATAAGAATGTGTAGGCACTACCACAATCAAAATTTACTTAGCACCCAAATGACAAGAACAAGAATTCAAGAGTTCTCTGTTTCTGCAGTTACTCACTGGCCCCAGATTTGTCAGACTGGTTAATGCTTCTCTTAAGAAGTCACCTTTCTAGACAAAATCTGCTCAGGACTTAAACATGATGAGTAACAACCCAGTATGAACAGTACCGCAATGAACTGTAAATGTGTATCCTGTTACATATTATAAAATACGTATTTTACTACATGTTATATGTTTTGTGTGTATAATGGTCCAAAGCTTATAAGGACTAAACACAGTGCCAATAATAATAATACAACAAAGGAAAACACCCAGGAAGATGAATTAACTGGAAAGGATTCCCAAGGAAAGTCTACATTCTCGTCATTATAAACTGATGATTGCCACAGTGACAAACATTGTTTTATACTGTGAAATAATGAAAATGTACATTTTCATAAAAATTGGATATACTCCATTAAGGAAGTATTTTGAGCAGAGGGACTAAAAGTTTACTGTGCTCAGTTTATCTAAATTATTGATAATACTTTAGTTTTATTTTGGTACCTAATGTGGAAGCAGTTTAACTGCTGGCTCCTGCTAAGGCAGCCCAAAGCAGAGTTCCTGCTCTGTTCTAAGTGCTGCCTGCTGCTGTAGAACTACAACCAAGGTGCAACATCCATTGAAAAAATAGAAAGAGGAAGTGTGTTTAAAGTTTTTCAGTGTTTTAATTTTAATGTATCACAAAGATATGTAAAGGTAGGCAGAGAAGCCAGCTGTTTTACTTAATTTTATAAAAGTAAAAGGTGACAGACTCCAGGGTCCTTACTTTTCTGTAATCCTCTAAGCTCTGAGGTAACACTCCTAACTATCAGCCATTATCTTTCCATTTATCTGTTCACAAAGAATCTCCTCTCAGATGAAAAAGAGATACTTTTAAAAAGTTTAGAAAGGTTTCCTTACTACTCAATATCACCAAATCAGGCATTTTCATTAAATCATAGTATACCTGAAGTGCCTCTGAGAACATTCCAACTGTATGTTATAGTTTTATGATAATGCACTTGTCCTTTAGCTTACCCTAAAGAATTTCAATGTTAAAAACACTAAAGTCTTTAATTTTCTAATGCCAGCAACTTAAATCATTTCAAGTCAAAATGTACAGCTTTACCCTTTTTCCAATGTATCTATTGATTACTAACAAGCACTTAAGGAACGTGAGTAACTTGGAGTTGACCTTGGTAACCATTTATTAAAGTACAAAATGAGTTCCTGATATTTTTACTTGAGACTATATCTAATCTAGACATTTCTTTCAGTTTATTTTAATGGAAAAATGTTGATTTTATTACATGATTTTTTAAATCAACATTGCTATCATTTCTCCTTTTGCTAGATTTTTATTGTACTGCTTTGAACATATAATATTTGAGGGCTTTTCATATTTTAACTTTCCTATCATTCTTAATGAGTTCATATACTTCAGTGAAATCAATAAGATATAAGGTTGATGATGATGTTATAATGTGCATTACCAGCTAAGTTACTGAATTCCAAATTCTGTTCTCATTTATATGATACATTGTATAGTTTAATTGAATTTATAAAATATAGATGATTGAAATACATAATGCATGAGCCATGTGATATGATGATTTAGTTTCTTCATAATAACCCTGATTTCAAACTCTCTGAATATGTATGTAAGAATTTAATGAAAGAATGCTTTCTATCACTGATCTGGGAGAACATGTTGGCACTCCTGGTATTCCAACATTGGGGACTCCTTTGTTATTGATTTTATCATTAGTCAGCAGTGTGAAAAAAGAGAAAACAATGCCCCACTAGGATATTTATTAAAAGTATCTCATTACAAAGAGGAGGTTGGAGTTTAATATTTTTGTATTTTTCATGCTGTGGATTGAACCCAGTGCCTCATGCATGTTAACATATGTGCTACAACTCAGTCTCTTCAATTTTAGTGTTATATAAGTATATTCTAATATAACAAAGCAGTTCTATCTATTACACTTATTTTTAAATGTGAAACTTTCATTTATGCTCTTAAAACATAGAAATTAAACTTTGTACTACAATTTTCAGATATTTCCAAGTATATTAAAAGATTTTTAAAGAGGTAAAAATTCTTTATGTCTCTGCAATTATATTTTGTGTGCATTTAAAGACAGCAAATGTAAGAAAATTTCATTTTGAGAAACTTTGCTAGTAGAGTGCTTAAAATTACTTGGGGCTTCCTTTTTGTTAATGCTTATTCATAGTAAGCTCAACTTTGCTTTTATAATTTCTTTGACTTATACTGAGCTGATGAGTCAGTAGGGGCAGTCATTCTTATATTTATCTATATTCTCATAACACTGCCTATCATTTACTGTGTAATCTTACAAAACTTCCTGTTCATGCATCCTGTCCCTAAAACTTAACTGCAAACAAATACATTTATACATTATATATGGAATATAAACTTTTACTTTTAAAATTATTCAATTAAAATAATCCCAATTTGTGTTGTTACATAAGATTCAATATAGTTTTCAAATATAATTCAAAAAAGGCACATGTCAAAACTAAAGGTTTCACTTATAAAACATTGTCAGTTTGGTAGAACAGCCTTTCACAAGAAGGAAAGCAGCAATTAATGCCACCATTAGTTACGCTGAAGCATCACTAAGGTTTCTTTCTAAATGTCATTAACTATATTTCAATGCTCCAGAGACGTGTAACATGGTACTTCCATTCAGTTGTTTCTGTAAGAAGTACAGACTCCCTCATTTCTTTGCCATCATACGAACTGAGGTATGTAAATCTCTTATCTCAGACATAAGTGTTCATACAGAAGCTTTAAAGGTACATTTGAGTAGAACACTCTTACTTGAAACCAAGTCTTATAATTATGAGTTTCCAGCCAGAAATGAACTAAAAAATTCCTGAAAATGCAGGAGAAAAAAAATTATTATGACAATGATACCTCAAAAGAGAAAGAAAACATGGAAACAGCAGTGGAGTGGAGGATCCAACCAAGAATTCTACGTTATCCATTCAGAGTTATGATTTGTGAACTCAGCTCTCAGCAAACATTACATCATGTCCATAATGAGTAACAGGTGGTTAAAGGGAGGAAACCATACAGCTTATCTTCCTTGTGGCTTTCAGAAGTCATCCTTACAAAAATTAATTGTCATACTGAAATGACAAGTCTAAAACCTTTTATAAGATTTTTAATCAATCATTGTTATATTTTCATGTACTACGTGCACTTCCAAACTGACAGTTATTCAAAATATCTCAATGAACACCTTTTGTAAATGTACATACAATTTTGGAGGCTTTCCACTGAAGGCATAAAAGAATGTCTGAAAATACTACAGCAATAAAATAATCCCTCTCTATAGAAGTTGTCTGCACTAACTCGACAGTGTTTAGCTCCACAGTGGGCATCTCAGTTTGCTAGGATAGCTTAAACCAAAAACATGCAAACTGAGCAAGGGTAGGCTGCTCACTTTGCATAATTCAATAAAGTAATTTAACTAAATTAAGAGAACTCTATGATCTGCAAGATTGAAAATATGTTCTAATGAAGAAAGGCCAAAATTCATTTTGAAACACATTAACCAAGTATTGACAACATTTTTCATTTCATATACATATTTTCTTTTAACTAAATGAAGGCATGATAAAACAGAAATTCTCTCCAGGTTCACAACTATCTCATTTGTTTCTTTACTTTTTACATTGGATGTAATGTTATTATAAGCTTAAAATATGTAAGCATTCAGCAGCGGAATGTTTGAGCTTTGTTGACAAAGCATGTACCCTTAAGTCCTCCATTAAGTAGCATCATTATCATTTTTTATCCTATCTGCCCAGCCTCAACTAGCTACACCTAAATTTAAAGTATCTTTGCTTCAGAACCCCTGGGTGGGATTTGGCTTGCCAGTTACTTCACAGAGGGGCAGCTGGGAGAAAGGGGTAAAGAAACCAAGATGAAAACTAGCCCCAAGCTTCCAGTTATTTTCCTAAATCCTGACAGAGTGTCAGCTGATGAAAGAAGTTAACTCATCTCCACGTAGAGCACTGCAGATGGCCTCCATAGAAATCCTCTCAAATGTCACCGGAAGGGTTGCCAATGTCTTTGTGAATCACTCTGGCTCCCTACAGGGTGGCTGGAGGCAGTAATCCGCGGTCAGCGCAGCTCCTCACCGGAACACCAAGTTGGATGTGTCCTTATGAACTGCGCCCAGGACAGAAGCCTCTCTCTCCTTGCTCCATGCAGATCAAATGGGGAAAAAAAAAAAAAAAAAAAAAAAAAATGTCTAGCAGTCCTGGCCTCTGGCTCCAAGCAAAGGAACATCCAGCGTCTCTAAAACTAGCTCCCTCTTAAAAACCCGTAGAGAAATTCTCCAAGGGGTTCTACAGTTGAACATTTTCATCCTTCAGAAGATCCCGGCAGCCTACAAGATCCCTGCACCTTAGATTTTACCAGGGTGCTTAATTTTGAAATAAAATGTAACCAAATGCATTGCAAACACGTTCTGCGTTAAAGTGAATGCTGAAACACAAATCAGATGGGCAATTTTATGTAATCAGGAGCAGTTCAACTTCTGCCTACTGGTGCCGCCAAACAACCTCCCACTCTTGGAGAGCGGGCATTTATAAATTTTACATCTTCCTGCCTCCTTCCTCAAATTCCTTAATGGACCATTAGTAACGGTTCGATCCTGGTTACTTTAGTAACAATACAACGCGAAGGCACATATGCCGTGTTGACTAGCGCCAGAAACACCATTCAAAAGTTGAGAAGGTAGAGCCAGCACTTTGTAAATCTTTGGGGTTTGGGGGTAGAGGACCAGGAGGACAGAGGGACAGAGGGAGGTGGTTCAGTGGGAACCCGATGGATCCCAACTCCTGTGCATCACCAAAGCAAGTGGTCCCTTGCCCCAGCCAGGAGGAAGGCAACAGAGCTGCTAAGTTAGCGGCAGTGCGCAGCTCTGAACCCCCAAATCCCTTCCTAGGAAAACAGACCCCACTCCCACCCCTCCCGGCCCCTGCAAGCCCTCGCCACAGAGCTGAGCGCGCGCGCGTCTGGGGATGCGAGTGCGCAGCACTTACGTCTCGGAATTTGTTCCACTGTCCGACTTCCTTGTCATACTGAGAGATTGTGGTGAGCCATTGTTTATCATCCAGAAAATTACCTCCGTCTGACCGCCCCCCGGCCGCAGCCACGGCCGCGGCGGCCGCGAGAGCCTGACTGCACCAAGCGGCTGCACACACACACAATACGGCGGGCACCGCGAGCATCTGGAAGGAGAGACACAGCCGGGTTGGGAGGGTGCAGGCAGTGTCAGACAAGGGGTACGGAGACCGGGGCTCCCCAGGAAGACATGCATCGGCAGCGATAGGAGCAGAGGGAGGCAGAGGCAGGCAGGAACGCGGGTGTCCTCTCCCCGCCGGATGCGCCCCCAGACCCCGCACTCATGCACACGCAGACCCCGGGAAGAGAGCGGGGATCAGGCAGGAAGCCCCAGCCTCGGGACCCTCAGCGGGCAAAGAAAGAAGCCGTTTCTTGGCACATCACCTTGCAGTGCGCCGGCTCTGAGCTCGCAGCTCCTGCTGGAAACGCAGCCCAGCCTGCAGCTCCCTGCTCTCGGGAGCTGCCGCACGCGCCGCCGTCTGGAGCCGTCCACTCAGCTCCTGCGCCCGCGCGCGCCCCGTGCCCACCCTCCCCCCGCGCCCGGCGCCCGCCGGTTCCCCTCGGTTCACCCGCTCCTCCTTCCCCACCTCCTCCTTTCCCCCTTCCACCTCCTCCAGTCCCACCTTCCGCTCCCGGAATCCCAGCTGCAGCGAGTGAGTGGGCTCCGGATGCGGCGCAGCGCTGGAGCCGGAGGATGCCGGAGCTCCGGGCCTAGAAACCCGCGTCTGCTTTCTAACATCTCGCCTCTGAAAGAGGCTCTGGGAGCCCGAGGCAGCTTGCTGGTTCTCCCTGCGCCCGGGTGATCTCTCTCGGAGTCCGCGGTCTCTCTCAGTTGCCCTGCTCTGCGATTTCCAGGGTAGTCAGGTAGATGTGCGAAATGAGATCTGAAGAAAACTTTATGCTTCACCTATTGCTTGGGTTCTTTCTAGCCTGTAAACCTGGACTGAACTCAGCCCTGGAGCGAGGCCATCACCGGGTCTGGGCAGATCTGCCTGATCAAGAAATGCAGTCCAGATGGACTAGGTTAAACACATGAACCGGTTCTCTTCCCTTTTTCAAGGTAGAATTAAATAGGGTCTTTTAGTACATGTAACCCTCACGAACAGTGTAAGTGCATTTTAATGGCTTTATAGAAACTCCTTGGTGACTGTGTTATGTTCTAGGATGGAAATCAAAAACTTTAAAGACCTTCTGTTTTTTTTTTTTTTTCCTGCACAAGGAGAAGAGTGCTTTGATGCACTAATATTTCAATTCTTCATGACACACACACACACACACACACACACACACACACACACACATAAACTCAATTAAAAATTACCCCCTATAAACAGAATCAGCTGAGTGGACACTCCCACATGCTTACAGGCTTCAGGTGAAGTAAGCATTACATTGCAATTCAAGAGGTTTCTGGAAGCCAAAAGACTACATAATGTTCTGTGTCCATATTTGAATTATTAGATATGTTGTCCAAAACTCTAGCTCTCAAAGCTTTGAAAAGGTTTTGCAGTTCCCAAAATTTCAGGAGCTATTTGAATACCAACAAGGCCTATTATGTTTATTTCCAATTCAATCTCAGATGACAGTTGTGTAACATTTTTCAAAAACGTTAAAATGTAAATTAAACAACAATTGCAATTGATTTATAACTTTAAATGTGGGGTTGCAATCAATGTGTAACACAATTTAAATTTTAAAAAAGCTACTATTTTGAACTCATTGAATGACATTAACATGGAAAGCTACTATTTTTAACTGATTAAAAGATGTTTTCTGTAATTCCCCTCATTTCTACTATGCTGAATCACAGGGAAAGAGCACCGAATCTGCCACTGCAGTTCACAGAAGCCCTAACTGACATAAACATTTATCAGATAACTTAGAGGACCCTAATGTGTCCTAGTTTTCCAAAAGGAAGGAAATTACTTTAGGCTAGTTGTGGGGAACCTTTCCATGCATTTTGGATTGTTTAAATTCTTGTTTGTTAGGTGGTTCACCCTGTCATTATTTCTTCCTGTCCTGTGGTCTTACTCCTCTTCTGCCTCCTTCCTTATCTATCTACATCAGAATCTGAAGAAGTGTTCTTGATACAATAAGAATGTTTCATCATGTTTTAAAACCTCATTCGTTTAAAATTTAAGTCTAACAATGAAAACAGAAGTTATGACTTGGGTGAAATCCTGATGCATGGCAGATGTCAATAATGTTTAAAGTAAAAATGGCCTTTTAAAAAAACCTTTCTAGCCTATCTCTAAAAATGACGTGTGTTTGATGTATTCTAACTCGCTTATCCTAACTTGTTCAAAGAATCTTTTGCTTCTAACTTTCACTGACAACTATCCAAAATACAGCACCAGACTTCTTCAAATTATAAACATTTGTGGACAAGGAATAACTGTACACATCTTGAAATAAAAGATTCTGATAGAGTAACTTCATATCTCATGGTTCAGTAGAATCTATAAGGGAACTGCAAGTTTAAAATTCTAAAGTTGGAAGTGATAGTTCTTACATTTGTACTGTTCTGAAATCTATCACAATTCCCAGAGTTCCATCCTGCAAAATCTTTACCATTATCTCTGCTAATTTCCTGCGCATGCTGTTTTAAAGAGTAATAGTTCACTCACTGTGTTGCTATTAATGACTGAAAAGCCTTTTCTGTCACTTTCTCTATATAACTGAACATTTGGGTCTTCAAAAAGCCTGCTTTCAACACTGAAATAGTCTTGAGAGGATTCACACTTCAGTTAACACTTTGGTTATCTCTGTAACACCTCAGTAGGGATTAATTGAAAGTCTGCTATGAGCAAAACACAGCAAGGAAGAGCAGAGGAAGGGTATTGGATGTGAGGTAAGATGTAAGGGGGTTGGTGGAAACACTTGCAAGTCAAGGTGGGTGTGTAGTAAGAAGAATGTTTTATCGTTGCTTCCCAGCATCCCAGTATCCCAGTATATCCCGGTCTAGGATATTCAAGGGTAAATAAATAAATTAATGCACTAAGTGGAGTGTGCTGGGTAGCCTGGGCAGAGCAAGTCTCTGCTGTTAGGAGACTAAGTGATGGCCTAGGTCTGGGCTTTGCCATTATGTTTCTCTTTCACAAAATCAGAACTCCCAGGGAGAAAAAAGTTCTCAAATTCCCAGCCTTTTTCTCTGTCACTTAATAAATTCATCCCTCGAGGCTTCCGGGAGAACATGGTGGATAGATAACAGCAACTACCGGAGGCTCTCTGAAAGGCTTGGCTCAGAAATCAGGAATGATGCGGACTAAGGAGACATGAACCGGTAGAGATATGCTCTGCTGACTCAGGAACGAACTGGGCTGAGAGAAACCAACTTGGAATGCAGTCCTGGCACTAAAATACGAACAGAAAAGTCTCGGTGGACTCCGCGCCATTGGAAACCGCGATTTGGGTTTCCCACCGCCCGGCGGCTGGCTGCCTCCACAGCGGCTCGGCAAGGAGAGACGCGCAGAAGCTCTGGGAACGGGAGTCTGCTAACGGAGTCGAAAACAGGACGGACAAGGAGGCGTACACTGACTGGTGGCAAGGTGAGTGAGAGAAACTGACACTCTACCACAGTTTGACGCCAGCAGAGGACTTTCTGGGCTCAGGCAGTCCTGTAAGAGCAGGGCGCGGTGGCGACTCCAGCCACACATTCCCCTCTCAGATGGGATTGGTGAAAAGTGCATGGCTTTCGTGACGCTGCGGGCGGACTTGGTAGGCTGGCCTAACCCAGATCCCAGAGCCTGACGGTGGCCTGGAGGGGTGACTCCCACGTAGGCTGCCTAGTCTGAAACTCCCTGGTGTGCAGCGGTGGGCGGGAACACCTAGCCAGAGCAATTTGATCAGGCTGTGGCTGACAGGCAGGGAAGCTGGGCCTCCCATGTAAGCTTGCATATATATAAGGAACAGAGAATATGGGAAAAGGCAACAACAAGAAAGGCTCTTCGGCCCCCAATTCTGAGAAACAGGCAATAGTGGACACCACACCAATAGACATTAAGCGCCATATAGAGAGCCTCATAGACCAATTCAGAAATGAAGTTATCAACGACCTGAAGCTAGAAGTATGCAGAATAGTTAGAGAAATGCTAAGCACCACCCAGGAAAAAACAGATGGTGGAATGGAAGAACAGAAAAAGAGGGGAGAATTGTTTGATGGAGAAAACAGAGAAAGCATAGAGTACGTGAAGCAGGTTCAAAGGGACTATCAAGAAATTAAGAAGTCTATCCAAGACTGGCATAACAGCTTGAAAGAAACTAAGGACAGACTATCTGAACTGGAGGGCAGACTTGTAATATGGGAGAATGAAATGAAAAACTTCTTAAAAATAACAAAGAAAAAAACAGCAATAATACAAAGACAAGAAGATGATAAGAGGAGCCATAACTTAAGGATTAAGAACATAAAAGAAGAAGTAGGGACACAAACAAGTGAACTACAAAAGCTACTCACAGAAATAATCCAGGAGAATTTTCCTAATTTAGCAAAAGGTAAAGATACTCAGATGTATGAGGCATACAGGACCCCAGCCACCTACAACCCTAACAGAGAAACACCCAGGCATATAATAATAAAAATTCCAGAAATTCAATACAAGAACAGAATATTAAAAGCTGTCAGAGACAAGAAACAGACCACTTACAAGGGAACACCCATCAGAATTACAGATTTCTCTGCACAAACCATCAAATCACGAAGAGCATGGGGGGAAATAATTCAAGCTTTGAAAGATAATAATCTCCAGCCAAAATTGAGATATCCTGCACAACTGTCCCTGGAAATTGATGGAAAAACAAGGTGCTTCCAGGATAAAGAGGAACTGGGGGAATTTGCAACCACCAATTCAACTCTACAGAAAGTATTGCAGGATATTCTAAAAAAAGAAAAATACAAAGAGCCCAGAAATAGTGGCAGGGAGGCCACAACGAATGGAGCAGAGAACAAAATGAAGAAGACAAACTGACAGCTACTGACAGAAAAAGAGCTCAACAGAAATGAGACAGAGAAGATTGGATGATAGGAACAGCTATTTTGGAGAAAATGACATCTTAATAGGTAATACTGATTTAGTATCATCTTGTTTTGAAGTCTCATCTAGCTTTTGTTCTTCTGTCTCTAATGGTCTAAACAGGTTGTATCTTATTGGATTTTATTATGTACGATAGTATAAGCAAAAACCTTTTAAAGACAAGGAGATTATACAGAAACCATTGTTCATTTTCTGTTAGTCGATTCTAAATACTCTGTAATGCTGTCATTCTCTTCAATGGTTTTACATTGTTTTGATATACTTAATGCTACAGTATACGAAGTTGTACTCAAGGACTTCAAGGAAAGAGTCAATATGGTAACTACTTTTGGGTCAGAATTATCTGGTGGTGAAACACTATTCTGCTTAAATGGTTATGTTTTGATGTGCGCTGTTTCGCTGTTATGCCCTCTTTTTTCTCAATCTCCACTCCATTATTTACTTTTTAATTTTTATCCGTTTAATTAAAGGGAAAAAAATAGCAGGATATATTATAGTAACCCACTTTGACTTTCTATTATCTCGATTTGAAGCCCTGTATTACTCTCACCATCTTGTTTTTGACTGATGTTCCCCTATTCTGTTTTGATGGATAGTATCAGGTTCGAAAGTTTAGGCATCAACTGAGAAGATAATGAGATTCATTATAACGCCCATTCTCGTTGACTTTTATCTACTTTTGAAGACCTACAATGTCTCCAATGTTTTGGTTTTGTCGGTTTTGTTCTTTACTGTTTTGTTCAATTGTATTATAACTAATGATATAGGCAATTCTATTAGAGATAGTGGGAGGCATTATGGTAACCATTGTTGATCACCTTGTATTATGTTTTTATATTATCTATTATGTCCACCCTTTTGACTTGACCGATTCTGTTCTGTTATGTCTCATTTGGTTTTACTCTCTTCCAAAAAAGCAATAAGAACCGTGGGAGCAATGAAACCCAAAACATGTAATAGTCATTGTACAAAAGAGAGGAAAAGAAAGTGTTCTAAACTATATAACTGCATGTATATTTAAGTGTATAAGATAGAAAATGATATCGCAGAGTTTTATTGGATCATTGAACAGAACTGTTTGCAGTATCATTGTTGGAATGTCCACTCTACAAGCTTTAATTTTGTGACTTGAACAATTATTTCTAAGATGGCAATATGTAATCCATTAACTAATGATTTCCTACTGTTCATTTTTTTCTTCTGTAAATCTGTATAACTTGTACCCTTTCACTGTTTTTTTTTCTTTTCTCCTTAAATAAAAAAATTTAATAAAAAAAAGTAAAAAGAAATATTCTGAAGGATATTTTAGAAAGAAATAAAGAAAAAAAAACACAATTCTGAAAACACCAACAGAAAAAAGTGCAAGACAAGCATTAAATAGAGTTGAAAGCCGGAGAAACTACAGGAAAATAAAAAGAAAAATATGTCAATATAAATCAGTTAAAACGTCAATGTAAAAGGTCCCAATTCACTACTCAAAAGAAACAGACTACCAGAATGGGTCAAGATCCAACAATATTTGGCATGCAAGAAACACACTTAACTAAAAAAGCTAGAAAACAATATTTCATGTGATGGGAACCTGGGAAAAAAGCAGTGGTAGCTATTCTATTTGAAGAGAATGGGAACTTTAAGACAAGACTAATCAACAGATACACAAAAGGTCACTACATACCTTTTAAGGGAAAACTCTAAGATGAGTCAGCACCACTCACCGACCAGGGGAGAGAAAACAAAGGACACATCAGCAAGAAAACCCAGTTTGGGAAGCAGAACATGCATGGCGCTCTGCCTGACTGGGACAACCAAACCCCAGCCCCTTGCAGTGCACATGCTGGAAAACAAAAAGTACCATCCCATAAGCCTCCCCTCCCCTGCTGTAAGCAACCAGCTTATCCAGAAAAACACAGGCTGTGATGATAGCTATGGAGGTAAAATGCAATTACATGCCTGTGGTGCTTTGGTGTTTCACTAACATTGCAGGTCTATGGCCAGTGGCATGATCAATGGTTCAGAAGATAGCAGTGTGGCATCTAAGGGAAATCTCCTTCTGAGGGTTGTAACTATTCTTGATTCCCTATGGCCTTGTTTTGAAGTTCTGTATCATTTGCATTGTTTTGTTGGATTGGGTTTTGTTCTTTTTTGTTTTGTTTGATTATGTCAAATCCAATAGCAGGCACCGCTACTTCACAGATAGCAACATACATTATGGTAGCAATTTTGGATTTACTATTGTCTTGTTTTGAAGTCCTTTATTGCATTAATTTCCTTGTTTTTATTGTTTCTATTCCATTCTGTTCTGTTTGACTTTTACGTTGTCTGAAGTTATCTGCAGCTATTTTGAAGACATTGAAAGGCATTAGGGTAATTATCATTGATTTCATAGTGTTTTAGGCCTGTATCTCTTACACTGGTAGGTTTTGATTGGTTTTATTCTGCTTTATCCTCTTTAAAATAAAAATAAACTCAAAAATGAAGAGATGACACTAATAAATATAAATACACATGCACCCAAGTGTGTAAAACAAATATTAACAGACATGAAGAATCAAATAAATACTACCACTATCACAAACACACAAGTCAACCAAACAAAAAAATCAACAAAGAAATACAAGAAGTGACCAAGCTTGTGAACAAATGATCATAAAAGATACCTACAGTGTTCTACCTCTCGATATCAGAATATGCGTTCTTCTCAGCTGCACTTAGTATATAATCCAAAGTAGACCACATACTACCCTACAGAACATGCTTGAGTAAATGAAAAGAAACTGAAATCACTCTGTGCATATTATCAGACTATAGTGTGATGAAATTGGAAATCAATAGCAAAAGAAAACGCAAAAGCTCCATAAATATGTAGAAAGTAAATAACACACTTGTGAACAACCAATGAGCCACAGAAGAAAATGAAGAAATTAAACATTATCTACAATTAAATGCTAGTGCCAGTACAACACACTGAAACATACAGGACATAATGAAAGGACTTCTAAGGGGAAAATACAATAGTTAATTTTTGTATCAAGAAAACAAAAAGAGTTCAAATAAAAAACCTAATGTTGAACTTCCAACCTCTGAAAAAAGAAGTGAAAACCAAAGCTCTTACACGGGAGGAAATTATAAACGTCAGAGCAGAAATTAATGCAAATGAGACTAAGAAAATGATACAAATAATGAATTTAAGGGTTGGTTCTTTGAAAGTTTAAATAAAAACTGAGAAACCTTTGGCCAACCGTATCACAAAAAAAGAAAGAGAAGATTCAAATTCATGCATCATTAAGAATGAAAAGGGTGAAAACACAGCAGATCCTGTAGAAATCTAGAAGATCAATATGCACTTTGAGGACCTTTATTCTAATAAGATGGAAAAAATAGAAGAAATGGACAGATTCGTAGGTGCATATGAATTACCAAAGCTGAATCTAGAAGATGTAAAAATTCTAAATAATGCAACGAAAATTGAAGAATTATAAAACTAACAACAAAGAAAAGCCCAGGTCCCGTGGACTTACTGCTGAATTCTACAAGAAATTTAGAAATTTAATGCCACTGATTCTCAAACTCTTCAATGCAGTTGAAACAGAAGTAGTACCCCCAAATTAATTCATGGAGGCAAATATCACCCAATACCAAAAGCTGATAAGGACCCACCCAGAAAGTACAACTACAGGAAAAATTCCCTACCGAATAAAGGGCAAAAATCCTCAACAAAATACTGGCCAACAGAATTCATCGAATCATCAAGAAGATCATACAGCATCACCAAGTAGGATTCATCCAGGAGATGCAAAGATGGTTGAACATATGCAAACCAATAAATGAAATACACCATATGAACAACGTCAAAGATAAAAATCAAATTATCATCTCAATAGTTGCATAAAAAGCATTTGATGAAGTCCAACACCCAGTTGTGATTTAAAAAAAAAAAAAACTACAGGATATTGGAATAGATGGTCTTTATCTCAATCTATAAAATCCATTTATGACAAACCAATAGCCAACATCATACTAATTGGGAAAAATAAGAAAGCTTTCACTCTAAAATCAGGAACAACACAAGGACTTCCATTATCATCACTCCTATTCAGTGTAGTTCTACAAATGTTGGCCAGAACAATTAGACAAGAGAAATTATAAAAGGAATAAAGATAGGAATAAAATTAAATTATTGTCATTTGCAGATGACATGACATTCTACATAGATGACCCCAAAAACTCCACCAAAAGGCTTCTAGATTTAAAAATCAAATTCAGTAGTATATCTGGATACAAAGTCAACACTGAAAAATCAACACCATTCCCGGACACAAATGACAAATTCACTGAGGGAGAAATTAGGAAAATAGCATCTTTCACAGTAACTTACCAAAAAAAAAAAAAAAGAAATACTTAGGAGTCAATCTAACAAAGTAAGTAAGAGAGCTTTATGTAACAAACAATAGTACTCTGAAAAATGAGCTCAAAGACGATATCAGAAAATGTAAAGACATTCCTTGCTCCCGGGTAAGAGTAAGCAACATAGTGAAAACGGCAATGCTTCCAAAATTGTTATACAGATTTAATGCAGTCCCAATCAAATACTACTGGAATACACCCCTCAGAGAACTAGAGAAATCATTCCTAAAATTCATGTGGAACCAGAAGAGACCATATATAAGCAAAAACAGTTCTTGGAAATAAAGGCAAGACAGGGGAAACACAATACCTGACTTGAAAATATACTACAAAACTACTATAATAAAATAGCATGGTACTGGCAAAAAAACAGACCTGAGAATCAATGCAACAGAGTAGAAGATTCAAGAACAATTCCAAACACAATCAGCCACCTTATCATTGACAAAAGGCCAAATACATTCACTGGAAGAAAGCATCTTTAATAAATGGTTCTGAAAAACTGGCTTTCTACATGCCAAAGACTAAAGTTTGACTTATATCTATCAGTATGCATTAAAATTAAATCAACATTGATCACAGCTCAAAATATTGAACCGGAAACACAAAATCTGTTGGAAGATACAATAGGTAGAACTCTTTAAGATACAGGTGTAGGCAAATGTGATATATGCACACCTCTGTTTATAGCAGCACAGTTTATAATAGCTAAATTTTGGAAACAACCTAAATGCAATCAGCTGATGAAAAGGACAAGGGAGATGTGGGCTTTTATATAATGGAGTACTACTCAGCCACAAACATTTATAACTAAATGAATAGATCTAGAGACCATGCCCTTAAGGGAAATAAATCAGCCAAATGTGCAAATATTGCAGTCTCTCTGGTATAAGAATATCAAAGTATAAATAAGTTTCTATATGTATAATATATATTTAAAATAGGAAAAAATTTTCCCTTTTTTTGAAGCAATTTTAATGAGAACATGCAGGAACTGAAAGCAAAACCTTGCCAATTGCAATCAGGTAGATTTCAATTATGAAGTAATAACCCTGTAAGTCTAAAAGTCTCACAGATAATTTTAAAATCATCTTTCAGTGGGAGAGAAAGAAGCTAAGTTCCCCTTTTCCCCCCTCCCCCTGCGCTGTGATCAACCAGCTGATTTAGAGGAACTGTATTGTTGGATTGACTTTGAAAGTCTAAAGTCAAGCAACTATTTAGAGGACAGCAATATGCAATACAGTAACTATTGTAGATTTCTTACCGTCTTACGACTTTTTCCTTTTGTTTCACTGCTATTTTATTCCCTTTAAAATCAAATTTTAAAAAATCATCTTCATCAATTTGCATTACATAAAAAAATAACAAATTTGACCGCCTTAGATGTTAGGCTGACATTTACACATATTACTACCTATTTGCAGTGAGGACATTTTTTAAGCTACTTCAAGTATTTTTCAAACAAAGCAAAACCAAAAAAAAAAAAAACGCTTATATATATGATTAGTATTTGTTTTTCCAACACATCTAAGTATCTTCTTTGATCTCCAGAGTTTAACATAAAAATGAATAAGCACCACTTACTGTAGTTTTTTGGTTGTTGGCTTTGTTGTTGTCGTTTCATTTTTTATACTGGAAATCAAACTCACAATCTTGTGCTTACCAAGTAGGTGTTATGCCACTGAGCTTTATCTCTAGCCCTACTGCAGTTTTTCATGTGAATTAATTGTAGGAAGGTAAAATCACATATTTTATATTTAAGTAGAAGTTGGTAAGATACTATATTATTGCCATAATCAATTTTATAAACAGTTTCTGGAAACAACAAGAAAAGTTCATTCACTTATAGAAGTTCTTACAAGCTTGCTGTCCTTTTTATTTTATTATTTCTTGTGAAAATACAAGCTTTATAAACCCTTCTAGTCCTTGAACCAAAAATTATTTTTAATTAATTTTGTGAAAATTAAAAGTTGATAATTTTCCTATTCCATTCAAATTAATGCCTAATGCTTTTATTTTTTTTTAATTTTGAAAGTAGTAAAGTACAACAGAACAAGACAGAATAAAGTCAGCTGAGACCATGTAGTGAAATTGGTACAGAACTTCACAGCAGGCTGCCAGGGTGACAGTAATAGGTATCACGTATATTTCGTTATCTTAACAATAGTTGTTCTTTCAATCATGTATATCAAAATAAAATGAAATACAGAACATTATAGAACTTATCAAAATGGGATATTGAATAAAGCTGTACCATTAAGCAGAATAAAGCAAAAAAGCAATAAAATTATTTGCCTTCAGAAGAGATGGTAGAAGGAAATCCCCCTGATTTACTATGGTCAACCTCCCAAGAGATGCTCAGATTTCTGGTTCCCATTGGCTAACGGGGAGACAGGGGATGGGGTTAGGGGAAGCGGGATGTCTGACTCTAGGCCGTGCACCAGTAGGTTCACTATTGCTTAGCAGGGAGACAAGCTGCTTGCTGGGTTTCCCAGCGTCCTAACTTCCAGCATGGTGCTGATCTCAGGAGACACTAGGGGTTCTCCCCCTGGAAGGGCCACAGTCTCAGAAGAAATTTTCAAAAGGAAAAGGACCTAAGGGGGTTAGGGGAAAGGAAATAAGGGGAAAATGAGAAAAGAGAAATAAAATGGAAAGAGCTATTTAATAAGAAGGATAAGAGAGGATGCAGGGAGGGCAGTAGAACGGGAAAATAAAAGGAATGAATGTATATCATGTACAGGACCAAATTGCTAATGATGAATAGTATCATTATGTATATCTAAATTATACCAATAAACTTAATTTTTAAAAATCAATAAGCATCAATACAATTGTAATGAAGTACCTCAATACTCCACTATCACAAATAGAACACTAGACAAAAAAATCAGTAAAGTAATATCAATATTGAACCAAACCCTTGAACAAATGGCCTTAAGAGATAGTCACTGTGCATTTCACCTAACAACAAAATACACATTCTTCTCAGCAGCACATGGGACTTTCTCCAACATATAGCATGTGCTAGCCAATAAAGAATACTTAAATATATGCAAAAAACTCAAAACTAAACCAAGCATAATACAAGGTAATAGTGTGATGAAACTAGAAATCAATGACAAACAAACCACTATAACGGTACACACAGATGGAAATTAAACAACTCCTGAATAAAGAATGAGTCATAGATAAAATTAAGGGGAAAGATCACACAATTCCTTTTTCTTTTTTCCCTTTTTTCTTTTTCTTTTCTTTTTTCTTTTTTCTTGTTTTAAAGATAAAAAAGAAATAATAGAAAAATAAAAAACCAAACAAAACAGAAAAAAGCAAAATGACGACAACAAAGAATAGCTATACAGGTTTGAAAAACACGATGATAGAAATTTACCAGTGTTATATTGTTATATTGCATATTGTTATATTCCAAATAGTTGCTCAGTTGCCAGATACAGGAATAAAACAAAACGGTAAAACTGAAGAAAACATTGAATAGTTCACTAATAGTGATCAGAAAAGAACACTATTTTTTTCAGATCCATTTTATTGCAGAGAGAAAAATAAAACCAAATAAAAAAAATAAAGTTTCAAAACACAACAATCAAGAAAAACAATGGAACACACAGTGAGCAATGCCATCCCCAAATCATCACTCGTAACACAAGACATCTGCATTCAATTGTCCCAACAGCACCAGCACAAATCTTTCTCTTCAATGAACAATGAACTCAGAGGAATCATTAATATAACTACCCTAGTCATGTTTACATACACACACATATATTGTTTCTTTCACTCTAGTGAAGCAATGCAATGTTTGCACATGCATGTCTGATTTCTTTTTTTTTTTTTTTTTTTTTGTACCAGGAATCCAAATCAAGTCCTTGCACTTGCCAAGCAGGCACTTACAGCACTGAGCTATATCCCCAGCCCATAAAGTACAATATTTTTCACAAAACATTATTTCAAGTTTTTCTAATCCTAATTTTACAACATCTCAAAGTAGCAATAATGTTAAATGGCCTCATGAATCAAAAAATCTAATTATAGTTTTAAGCTTTTAATTAAAAAATGTATCCTGTCCAGCACATCATAAATATATGAGTAATAAATGCCAAAAGGAAATGCTCATATGAAGTGAATACTATATCTACATTCTACATTTATCAAAAGCACGGAAAATTTTATCTAACATGTGTAACTTGCTACTCATGAGATTAATGGGGTTTACGTAACTTAGCAAACTGTTAACACAAAATAATGAAACTGTTGTCTGTATATAAGTCTTTCCATTCTTTCTTATCTGAATTCTATAGGAAAAACTTGAATCATAGCAAAACAC
This sequence comes from Cavia porcellus, assembly GCF_034190915.1. Taxonomy (NCBI): domain Eukaryota; kingdom Metazoa; phylum Chordata; class Mammalia; order Rodentia; family Caviidae; genus Cavia; species Cavia porcellus. Next base: position 26,854,253 of record NW_026947507.1, on the reverse strand, counting down.
AGAACAAGATCCCAAGAAAGTAGTTCTCCTTTACAGTTCTTAGCAAAATCCAGGAGAGCAGACTGGAATAATGAACAAAATGATGCATTTTCCTAGTACTCAGTTTTCACTGGTTCTCAAAACCTAATCTCTCTCTCCCTCCCTCTCTCTCTTCTTACTTTCTGTTGACAAAGAGTCTTGCTAAGTTACCACATTACCTGAGCTGGGCTCAAACTTGTGATCTTCCTGCCTCAGCTTCTCAGAGAGCTAGGATTACAGGCATGCACCCCCACTCCCTAACCTTTTTGGCGTCGTCCTGAACTGAATTCTGCCCAGGCTTTGCACAGCTCCCACACTGAGCCAAGATTCCTACACCCTGGTGCACATCTCAGGCTCTGATTCTAGCCTCAAAATCCTTCCCCAATCACATCTGGGCTAAGAAAAGGCATCATTCACATCCTGTTTTGCCTTTTGTAAAAACAAGCAATTCTTCCCCTTTCTCCTCATGCTTCAGATCGGAGCTTATTAAGGCACATCCTCAAATACTCTCATAATCCCCAAGTTAGACCCTGATGTAACTTATACTTCTAAGTCAACAGCACATGCTATATGCAAAATTCAATCATCTTTTACCACTATCAGCTGGGAAATTTTTCTAATACTTAAATTATTTTAATTCTTTAAAACCCTAGATTGGACACGTGGCTGGTACCTCCAAAAAGAGATTAGCCTGCTATCCCAGAGCTCTGGAGGTTGAGGCTGGAGGATCACCACATGTTGAAAGCCAGACATAGTGAATTCAAGGCCAGCCTGGATGATGTAGTAAGACTCTGTCTCAAAGAAAGGGGAAAAAAGAAAGAACAAAAGAAAAAAAGAAAGAAAGAAAGAAAGAAAGGAAGGAAGGAAGGAAGGAAGGAAGGAAAGAAAGAGATTAGAATGTAAACTGAAATTCTGAACTAAAAAGAATTCTAGCTATACATTACGGTTTGGAGGCAGGGAGATAGTCCCCACCAAAAGATTCAGGTATCTTTTCAATGTGCCTTCGTCATAATTCCAAAGCTGTGTTCTTAATGCACCATGCACAAGCATCCTGCATAGCACCACACCCCTGGGCTTTCAAAATTAACAAGAGTTTCCTATTACCCTGTAAAGCATATGTTCAATTACTGAAGAACAACAAGGGCAAAGGTATGATTCGATTGTCTTTTCATAGAAAGTAGCTTAAGAAAATACTGAAATGACCTTTGTGTGAATATTCTACAAATTCTTTTTATAGAAAATCCAAGAACCTGGGTTCTTACCTTATCATAAGAAGCAGAGGTGAGGTCATCATAGTTCGAGAGCCAGGGGTGAGCCTCAGCATCTGGCTTTGCCATCTCCTCCAACTCTGCCTGCAACTTGCCCCAGAAATCGACATCAGACTATTAAGGAAGGAAGGCAGTAGAGAGAGGAGCCTTCAGGACCATCTTACACTGCCTTCTGGCTTCTGGGATGCATTCCCTGGGCACTTAAATTTCAGGGTGACAAGGAACCTTCTGAAGAACTTTTTCCAATAAGGATTCTTAGATCCCACCCTAAATTCTCAAGCAGCAGTTAGGAGTGATGCCCAGGAGTCTGCATATTGAAAAGCACCAGCAGAATCCTTCCTAACTGACCCAGGTGGCCAGGGACATTAAGAAACAATGTTCCCTGCCTTGCATGTTATGCACCACCCTCCCCAGAGGAGCACTTGCTCACAGGGAGCCCACTCCTACTCTATCTGCTCTCACCTCTATGACTGATTCGGCTCGCTCAAACTCCATATCAAGGGCACATGTGTTTACTGAGCTTGTGAACTGGTCAGCCCAGGCATCTGAAGTACCCTGTGACAAAGAAAGAAAGTCAGCACCACCTCCATCAACCTTCTTCCCACTAACCCAGACTAAGGGCCCACTAAACACCTCCAGCCTGGAGTCTGAGAACATTCTCAGATTCTCTATCCCACCCACTCAGGCCCTGGGTGCTTACCAAGACAAGCTAATGATAAAATCCCTTTCCCATGTGGAACCACAGAACACTGAGGCCCAGGTCCAGGGCACCAGCTGCCTGAAACAGGCTGGGAAGTGACAATGTCCTACCCGCTGCTGTGTAAACTCTGCTGCCCACTGTTCTGCCTGAGCTCGGCTGGACCCTGCAACAGCCTCCAGGGAAACCTGGCCCTCGCCAATCTGCCGCACGAATTTCAGGAACTGGGCACAGAGACACACATAAGGACTTTGGGAGAGGACTTCCAGGTGTGCACTCAACCATGCCCAAGAGGACCCTGCACTCGTGGCTTCCCTGGAGACCTCCAGCTGAAAACAACATAGGCCAAAAATATCAGAGAGCAAAAAAAGACAAGGGTTTCTGCCTCTAAAGATTTCAAAGGCACGAGAAAAGACAAAAGGTTAGCTGGCAAGGAATAAGGGAAAGAATATTGGAAGGAAAAATCCAGAATTCTAAGTCTCTTTATCTAGGAAGAAAGGAACAGACCTACAATCTCGTCTGGTCTTTAAAGCAAAGTGAGAGAAGTAACCTTGGCTTCCAAGACCAGCTCTCCTGAGCACAGTAAGATGGGAGGTCGCTCACCTCAGAGTTGGCCGATTTGGGATCATCACCCTTGGCCTAAATACCCTGAAATACTTTCATTCACTTGAATGGTTTCACACTGTCGTGATATGATTGATGCTATAGTATACGAAGTTATACTCAAATATTTTAAGGAAAGAGACACTGTGGTAACTACTATTATGTCAGGTTATCTGGTGATGAGACACTATGATGCTTAAGTTGTTCTGTTAAAACTGACTGATAAGGAAGACGGTGTTCCTGAAAATTAGTAACACTCTGGCATTTTCGTGTTTCTTATGAACTCCTGAGAGAGACCAGCTTGTAAGCCTTGTTAGTATTTCACTTGATTTAATGTGGCTTTTACATAGAAATGTTCTGTAGAGAGGGCTGGGGATTCAGCTCAGTGGTATAATTGCCTGCTTGGCAAACACAAAGTCATGAGTTCCATCACCACTACCAAAAAAAAAAAAAAAAAAAAAAAAAGGTTCTTTTGTACTTGTTGTAAATTATATACAAGCCATATCTAAAATGATCCAAATAAATAATTTATTATTTTAAATAATTTATTCTTATTCATGAAAATTTGCATTCAAGTGTTATTTTAAGTTACTTTGAGCGAATTTAGGAGTGATAATGTTTTCTGTAAGTCATTTAAACTGGTGACTTTGTTATATCCTCAGTTCAGTTCCCAGAGTTGCCAGACTGCTAGTCCTGCACCAGTCTACCCCGTGGCAGCCGAGAGAGACCTCACGGACCCGAGCTGGGGCACCTGCGCCTCCAATCCGCAGAGGACAGAGCAGCGCCCGCCCAGTGCCCTCGGACCCGGGAGCCGCTACAGCCAGGCGGGGCCGGCGGCGCTGCTGCGGGGCTGGGCGGCCTCCTGCCTGGAGGCTGCAGACCTCGGCGTCCTCCACCTGCTCTTCCGGGCCTCCTGCGCGGCCCGGTGCGCGCCACTAGGGGGCGCATGCAGCGCCTGGGGAATCAGTAATGGGGGGTTCGCCGGCTGCTGACAGCACAGATTCAGCCACCGAGGATGCTTACGGAACAGGAGGTGTCTGACATGAGTGAAAACAATCAGTCTTAACAACTGCAGCAGAAATGATATCTAGAAATGTAACACTGAAAAATAAAACAAAAGCCCAAATAGTAAACGCAGTGTAATAGCTTACATTGCTTGGAAACAAGCGAAACCAAAAGACACAATATTTACGTATTCATATGTATAATTTTGGAAGACAAGATCCATAGAAATATGTCACGCAGGACAGAGGGTGGCAAATCGGTGGAAGATAAGACGAAATATAACTAGAGAAGAATAGTTATAAAATTCGTTTTCTGGGGAGTGATAAGTTTAAGCATGCCCAGTACGTGAAACTTAATATGATGTATACATGTTCCAGACACTTTTGTCTAATCAAGTGTTATATTAAAAAGTAAACAAGTTAACCAAAATTATCGGTAATACACAAAAAGAAGGCAATATTATTTGGGGACATATAGGTGTCGTACTATTCTCTTATTAAGTTGAAATATTAGTAATGCATTAAAAATAATCATTAATTTAAAGAAATAGGAATTTGAATACTGTGATTCAATCTCAACAGAATAAAAGTCTTAAGTTATCAGCAAAAATACCACCTGCACTATAATTTTGACAGTAATTTAATAATGTAGAAAAGTGAAATTTTGGGGGCTGGGGGTTTAGCTCAGCAGCATAACTGCCTGCCTTGCAAGCAGGCAGTCATAAGTTTGATTCCCGGAACCCATAAAAAGGAAAAAGACAAAAAGAAAAGTGAAATTTTTACTGTAATTTTAATGTAGTGAAATTTTTAGAAAAATGAACATTTCTGTGTAAGATCTGTAATTATTTGAAAGGTTATTAAAATATACAGCCTAACTAAGTTCAGTAATCACTCATACATCTTACTAAAATCTGTTTGTTTTATCAAGATAATAGTACTCTGAACACAAAAAACCCGCATCATAAATGAATATATGATAAAATAAAAATATTAAAGAATTATGTAGTTAACAGCCAATATGTCCAGTGTAAGGATTTTCCTTAAAACACTATAAAACTAAATTTAAATATACTACAAATTATTGTTTTAAAGTCTTATTGTTTTCGTGTTTTAATATATATTTACATATTTTAATACTTTACGCCTATATATTTGAATAACAATTTAATATTAAATAACTAATATTGTACATATTGTCATTTAATAATTTCAAGCTATAACAAATTATAAACAAAGACAACATGAATCAAGGTCTCTGCTTTATGTATCTTGCAAATTTTATTAACATATTTTTCTAGCTTCAAAAATACAAAGAGTATTCAAAACTATAGTGTGTATAAGTTTAAAATTACTTGCTGTAAAATCTACATGCCATTAATCTCCTGCAAAATGGTTCCCGTCTCTTCAAGATTCATTCCGTAGTTTTTGCTACTTTGTGGAGCAGCTCTGGAAGCACTCTTCCTTGTCTTTCTCAAGACTCAAAATCACCATGAAAGATAAATGTTTTGAAGTGATTTAGGACGGTTAGGGAGGCAGGACAGCTCCAGAGCTGCTTCAGAAAGTGGTAGAAACACGGAAGAAGAGCGCTGGAGGACAGCAAAGCCATTTGGAAGGAGATACATGACAATGGGCCTTACTGTAGTAAATTTTTAATTTAAATATTTGCCATTTTGTCACACTTCATACTAAATCCTTTTCTTTAGATACATTTCACATTTGAAAATGATTTTTATCTGAAGGAACAAACTTATACAAAAACAAAAATGCACCTTTATTTACAGGATAGAATTACTAGATTCCAAAATTATTGTGACATGTTATAGGTATACTGGGTACCAAATAGGGCAAAGGTGGGATGGAGATTGTTACCCCAAAAGGAATCCTTCCTCAGAATTCACTAGATCGGCCAGGGGAAAACAGGAATTCAGAGGCAGGATGGAAGTTAACACAGTGCAGAAAGGATTCTGGTGGTAGCAGTGTCTTCCAAAATCTGTGGAAATCAAAATCAAATCGCAAGAAAAAATACTGTGTCTTTCAAACAAATGCTACATGGTATTTGTGATTGAAACACATAATAGAATAGAAGCAGTAGAAAGGATCATCTCTTACTTGTCAAAGAAAACACACAATGTCATCCCAAGAGAGCAGCACAAGATGAGAACATGCCAGGGAAAATTACCAAGCAGCACTGTGGATGCTATTTTAACAAATGACACTGAACCTTGTCCTTTCGTGTTCAAGGGTATTTTGAGGTTGTTTGGGGACGTCAGGTTAACATTTTAGAAATAGTTACTGTTACTCCTCAATTTTTTGGTCACCTTCTCACTCGTTTTATGAGTGTTTTCCCCTCAACCTTATTACCCCACACTGATTATTCACTCAAGTACTGGATGTGAGATGTGAGCTGTGAGCTGTGGACCAGACCTGGCCCTTTGCTGTGGGAACAGAGAGCTAAACGTTCTTCCCGGCACCCTACTGAGGCTTGTGCCTGAAATCAACCAGCAAATAGTACTGCCATTTGCTGTAACAGTACATGCTGGGTTTTGTAAGAATCTTTTGGTTCACATTTTGTATTCTGTGTAACTACTCTGATGATGATAGTGTAATAACTATTATCATTCTCCTATTAAATTGCAAATAAATTTTTTTCATAAAAAGTATCAACAAAAAATTATTGTAAAGATTCTGTATCCCTGCAGGAGGACTGTTTGTTGAAGTTTTCAATTACTAAATCAGAGATGTTAAAACTTCCCATCCAAAACTGGTTTTTCTATATTTCTCCCTATAACATTTAGCTTCATGAATTTTAATGTTATACCATTTTTTTACATGAAAATGGTTGTTCAGCTTTCCCTATAACTTTATTATTTTCTTATTATACAATGTCTTTCATACTATACTGTGATATCCTTTTCTTTGGAGGCTGCCTTTTCTGATATTAATACACTTTGACCAGTATTCTTATGGTTAATATTTATATATTGTTTATTTCTTACACTCTCAATTTCTACCTATATTTCAAATGTGTACCTTCTAGAAGTCACATAATGTTATTCCTTTTTGAAACTTATTTTGTTGAGCTGTGGATCAGGAGGAAAACCAAGAAGCCAACAGTCCATGGGCTGGAAGAGAAGAAGAACCACACCTGCCCCCATAAGCAACCAACTGATCCAGGGGAACACTGGCTAACCTGGTAGCTACTTAGGTGCACAAAAACTTAATGCTACTATTGTTTGATTGACTTTTCAGGGCAAAAGCCAGTGATGTGAGCATCTATTTAGAGGATAACCATATGCACTATAACAACTATGAGGGATTGCCTTCTGTCTTGTATTTGAAATCCAAAATTGTTTCACTGTGTCATTTTATTCCATTTTTTCTTTTATTACCTTTAAATAAAAAAAGAAAATCATGTTGTTTTGAAATGAGTATAAATTCACAGGTAGTTGAAGAATAAGATGTTCTAAGACTTCTTAACCCATTTTCAATCAATGGTTAACAGTTTGTAGAGATAAAAGGGTGGTATCAAAACTAGACAATGTTCTTCTTCACCAGAAATGTATCACAGATCTGATTTATCACACACGCTTACATTAGGTAACTAGAGGTTTCATGTGAGCAACTCAAGTAGGTTTAGGCGATATAGCATCATGGTTTTTAATGGTATTTCATTAATGGGTTTTAGCTGCATTTCTTTAATGGATAATTATGCTAAATTTCATGTTATTTTTTAAGACTTTTGCTAGGTAATTAATTTTCCAAATAGGGAGCCAACCAGGCCTCTACTCCTGCATGCATGCAGGCCGCCATCAAGCCTGCCATGGTTAACCAGCACAAGCAGGAAAAAGACTGGCAGGTTTGTATGGATTGGGCCCACCAGTCTCCTTTGCCTTCCAGGACTTGCAGCCAGGCACTGATCAGGAGAACCACTCAAGCACACCTTGGAGAAGCAGTGAGTATCTGAAGAAGCTTGCCCTGCACCCGACCACCTCCCCAGGAACATGGGTTAAGAGAAACACAAGTGCCTAACTCATTTCCCTATACTGTGGATAGATAGCCAATGTGGGAAGTGCCTAGGACTCCACAACACGTTGGCCTTAAAGATCCTAGTGAAATATCAACATGGAGGAGCAAAAGGCCATCTCTGGCCTCCAGCTCACACAGAAAAAGTCCAGGAGAAGTAGACATGGAATAAGTGGAAGTCATACACCTGAAACGGCTGGGATGATGGCAACTGAAGTGAAGAAACTACTTGATGAGCCTGTAAAAGGAATCAGATAAAACATATCACAGATCAAGAAGAAATGACAAACATAATAAAAGAGTTGCTGAGTATACCTAAAGAAGACACAGGTTTAAAAGAAAAGGTGGAGCATAGGAAAATGAAGAAAATCTTGAATAATATAAAGGAGAACTGGAGACATAAAACAGACTCAAAGAAATATCCAGGAGATTAAAAACTTCATTGAAAGTTGGCAAAATTGCTTGAAACTGAAGATAGACTTTCAAACCTTGAAGTCAGGATGACATCCAATGATAATGAGAGGAAAGATCTCTTAAAAATAAGGAACCAGGCAATAGCAATGCAGTGGTGGCAAGACAACACAAAGAAAAATAATGTAAGAGTAATAAGTGTCAGCAAAGAAGTATTCAACACAGATGACATAAAGAGACTATTTATAGAAGTAATAGCAGAGAAAATCCCAAGCATGGGAAAAGGAGTTGACATACCAATAAATGAGGCACATACAACTCCAACTAGCCATAACAAAAATTAATCTACTCCCAAACAAATAATAATCAAGATCCCAGAAATTCATCATAAGAACAGAATGTTAAAGGCTATTAGAGAAAAGAAACAGATCACCTATGAAGAAAAACTCATCATACTCATGATCGGTTTCTCAATCAAAACTATCAACTCAAGTAGAGCTTTGAGTAAAGTATTTCAAATCGTGAACCCAAACAGCTTCGAACTCAGACTGATGTACCCTGAAGAACTATATTTCAAAATTAATGGACAAATTGGATACTTCCACGATAAAGAACAACTGAATGAATTCGTGACCACCAAGACAAGCCTACAAGGAGTATTGAAGGACATTCTAGAGAAACATAAAAATGACCACAGATCCAGGAACAGTAGCAGAGTGGGGTCACCCATAGGAGCAGACAATTGAATGGAGGGGAAAGTAAGGAGCTTCAGGCTAGCAAAGAGCATGGCAGAGATGAACCAGTGCATGTTGGTCACAAGCATTAATGTAGATGGCCTCAACTCATCAATAAAAAGAAACACAGACAGAGGGGATCAAGAAACAAAATCCACAAATATGTGGTATACAAGAAACACACTGACTTGGAAGGAAATTCATGGACTGAAAGTCAGAGGAGAAAAAACAGTGCTCCATGTGACAGGGAACCAGAAAAAAACAGAAGTAGCTTGCCCGTCTATCGCAGAATAGGTAAGAATGATTTGGCATTTTATACAATGGAAAGTTACTCAGGTATAAAGAAAGATAATCAGGAGGCTCTTGGTAAATAGGTGCAACTTGTGATTGTACACTTGGGTGAAATGGTTCAGACACACTTAGCTGAACATCATGTTGTCTCCTTACAATAAAAAAAAAAAACTAAAGGAATTAGTGGGTTCTAAAATGCATAATAGTGAAAGGGAAAGAGAAGGTGGTAGCCATTGTTAATTCACTATTATCTTGTTTTCAAGTCTTGTATCATTTTCATTTGGTTTTGTTTTAATTGGTGTCATTCTATCCTGTTTTGTGTCATTAGGCCTGATGGTATGACAGCTATTTTGAAGATAACAAGAGGCACTGTGGTAGTCATTTTTGATTTGCTATTATCTTCTTTTTGAAGTCCTGTATCACTGTTACAATTTTGTTTTAGTTGGCTTTATTCTGTTTTATTTTGTTTAGTTTTATTCTCTTAAAAAGAAAACAATTGTCAAACTGTTCTGGCCTTAAGATTTCACAGTGTCGTAAGTGTAATCCTGTCGCAGGTCTGCCCCCCACACCCAGCTTCAGCATTTTTGCCTTTTTGGAAAATTATCCTTAATTTCTGTTGCCTTTTGCTAAAAAAGTTTTTTATTTTAACTACTGGAGAACTCTATAAAATACATCCTAGAGGTTTCTACCTTCACAGACCATTATAACACATATTTTGTTCAGTTTATGGCACTGGTGCGCCCGGAGCTCCAATGGAGAGGAGCCTCTGCCTACAGTAGTTTTCCCAGGTCTCCATCAGGCACTGGATGGCTCTGATGCGCAGCCCAGAGGAGGAAGCAAGGTTCCTCAGGATTTGGCGCTCCTAGGAAAGAAGGACTCTGTGAGAAACATTGAAGCTCTAAACTCTACATGAGGTCCCTGTCCTGATCACACAGACCTTCCTGGAGCCCCCAGTGGGGACACTCGGGAAGCAAGGTATAAGAGAGCCCAGGACCACATCTACTGCCTAGGAAAGAGTGGCAGGATGAAGGACTGGGACACAGGAGTGCAGACCAGAGCAATCCTAGGAATGAGAGACCTGAGGTCTATGCAGTGTTTCAGAGCTTAGAGCCCATAAAAATGTAGTCCCAAGCCCCTCCTGAAGCTTATCCGGGACCCCTGGAGATTCAGTGTTCCACAACCTGATTATGCTCCGAGGCTTCCATGAGGCGATGCCTGAGGACAGTGCTGATGACACACTGGGCCACACTTGAGAGCTGAAGGAAAGTGGTGCAGATGGCAGCAGCATGGTGATCCTTGGCTTTTTTGTCCTGCTGCATCTGGGTAGAATCCTGGAAAGGGAAGAGTACAATGTTTTTAAACAGCTCCTGAAGAGAGATGGTATTACTGGGCCCTGCCACAGACCACAAGATCCCAAGCAAACATGGAGACTACTGATCAGGTCTGCAGCTCAGGAAGTCCGGACTGTGGTTCGGGCTTCATGGCTAATTCCGGGTTCTGTTTCCCTGCCACCAACAACCTCTCACATAAGAGTGACCCTTTTGTGTGCAAGAATGGAGCTGGGATTTGGGCTCTGGACTAGGGGATAACAGGCCTTTATAACAGATGCCTGAAAGGAGTTCATGCTTGCCTTTCCTTCTGAGCCCAGCCACGCCCCATGTCTCTCAGCATCACCCCATGACCAGGTCAGGAGGAAACACCATCACGTGAGGCTTTCCATACTCACTCTGCTCTTCATGATCATAGGTGAGGGCCAGCATGGCACCATGGGTAGAAGTGGCCCTGCCCTGATTGGCTCCAGCTCCAGAGTCACAGATACAGTCTGCTTCTTCTTTGCACCAAAAGCTCGAGGTGGCTTTAGAGGCACACGTCGCATTGGAGCTGGTACTGCAGTTGACTCTGGCTCCACAATGGCTGATGGATCTGCTTCTGGTTTACAGGCTGCTGCTGCAGCTGGTTCTCCCTCTCCAGTACGACCTGGCACTGGGGCTGGTGCCATAGCTGCAGGAAAAAGGTGCTCAACATCACTGCCTTGTTCTGAACCATTCCCTGCCTGCCAGAAAAATCTTCCATCCCTGATTCCAAAACATGATCTTCTCAGACTGTGCTCCACCAACTCAGGGGCCTGAGGCTCATGTATGGGCCTGGCCTGACCCAGCCAGAAGCCTCATCCTCATGTGCTTTGATGGACCCATCCCAGCCCTCCTCACCCTCAGTCTTGGCTCTCATGGTCTCCATGTCTTCCAGCTCTGCCAGTAGAAGGAACGCACGGTGCTCCAGGTCTGAGCCAGGCATGTGCAGCTGTACATACTCCACCAGCTTCTTAAGGCTCACAAACTCCGGAGGCTGATTGAACTGGTCTGAATACTTTTCAAGCCATGTACCCAAGATGGTAGAGATGGCACTGAGTGCAGATGGGTGTGCAGTGTCAGAAAACCCAGCAAACATGACAGAGAACCTCCCCTGGAGGGACTCCAGGTCGGCTACTCCCCTTCTTCAGACAAGACCATAAACTGCTGTGTGGAACTTGAGGGGACCCTGCTCACTGTAATGTAAATTGGTCAACAGTGTTTGCTCCAACCCATGAACCTGGTGACATCTCAACCTGCAGTCCATGTTACTAGGTTGTGTCTATCTCTGAGACACCTATGAAGTGGTCTTGTCTTCCCATCCACACTTCTATTGAGAGGTGCTGCTACTCCTTACAGTCACCAAGTCCCCTAAAACCTACTAGCAAAGTAGCAAGGCTGTGACAAGCATGCTGCTTCCCAAACAGCCAGTGTGTCCCAGTGAGGGATGGGGTGGACACACAGAGCTGGAATGGGCTCTGGAGGGCAAGGAGCTTCACAGGGCGTGGCTCAAATCTCTGGGCTAACTCATGTTCCCTGGTCTAGGACCCCACCCACAGCTCTCATTTCCTGCTCCTGCAAGGGGAGCCTCTGAGCTCCACCCACCAGCAGGAAACACAAGTAAAGGAGGTGGTGTTTATCCCCCTTCCTATCACAGCTCCCGAATTTCCTACTCTGGACACAGGCCCCTTCCCTCTTGAGTCAAAGCCCACTCACTTTTTCAGTTGATCCAGAGTCCTGCCATTCTTACTGGAGCAATGGAGGCTTTGGCTGTATGTAGAGGCCATGAGACTATCACATCTGTAACCAGTATGATAAAACAGTACTTTCAATGTGAGAGTTACTCCTTAGGGACAAATGGCTTCTCCAAATTTCTACAAGCTGAAGACTTAACCTCAACTCCCTCTTTTCCTTAGTCCAGGCAAAAAGAGAGACTATGCAGATGCAAGAAGTCAAGAAGGTCAAGTCCCATTCATGTCCAGAAGGGAGGGAGGGATTGGAAGGTGTCTGAAAGCCATGGAGCAAGCCTAAAGGGGTGTCTTCTTTCTTTTTCATGCCATCTCCCTTCTCTACCTTGCTATGAAAGACTCTGCGCACTTGGACACTGTGAGTTGGTGATCTCAGGTCAAGATAGCACCTCTGCCTCCTTGGAGGAAGGTTAAGGTAAATCTTTCCCTTTACCCAGAATAAATGGCTTCCTTTGATTTTTTCAGGAATGAGTCAATGAACCTGAGCAGATGGACCTGCGAGGCTGGTAATGCACCTGCCACAACTTCTTATGGCTTCTTGGGTTACTGGCTACTCTGACATAGAAATAAAGCCTAGGAGAGAAGGTATTTTCCTTAGGCTTGAATTGGGATAAATACCCAGAAACATGCCTATGTAAAATTACTGCTTCATATCTAATTGTGCCATGAATGAACCCAACCATCTCCTTCCCAAATAGCTCCATTGGGTCCAAGACCCAGTCTCCCCACAGCAACACCTCCCCCAGATTTTTCTCTGTGTGCATCAAACAAAAGAATCTCCCAGATGGAGTCCAGAGTCTCCCATACAGATGGGAAACTTGCTCTGGTCTTTCAAGTAAGTGAGGACCAAGATTGAGAGATTCTCCATGTGGAAGAAAGGAGAATGTCACACAGAGGTATACTGTGGCACTGGATAACCTGTGTGTACAACCAAGCCTCGGACAGACATTTGTAGGCTCCATTGGTCCTGATCACACCTATTAGCATCCCAATTTCCACATAGCAAACTGGGTCACTGAGTAATGCAAGGTATTCCCAAGACCCACCCAAATGGTGCTGAGCTCCCGTGACCTGTAAGATGATGCACAAACCTTTTCAATAGCTGATCTAGCACCTGATCCATGGTGCCAAATGCTTGGTAGTTTTTCAAAAACTTTTGTAGGAACAAGGGGTTCCCTTGAAGCAGGGATGACACAAGATGGTTGACCATCGTCTCCCTTATATCTGTCTTCAGAAATTCCAGGCAAGCTGGGATATCCACACTCTGACCTGACTTCTTTTCACCCTGTAGTGCGGTTAACATGGAAACAATAGTTGTATTAATCACTTGTCTATCTCTAGGACTAATACACAACACAATTTAAGAGGCAAAGAGGCTTATTTGGCCTCATGGTTTCAGATAATTTAGTTCATGGTTGACTCCAAGGCAGAAACTCTATGACCAATCAAATGGCAGAGGAAAGCTGCTCAACTCTTACAGCCAAAAGAGAGAGGCAGAGAGAAAGGAAGAGACTGGGACAAAAATACATCCCCCAGAGTCACACCCACAGTGACCCACCTCCTCAAATCAGGCCCCAACTCCTAGCAACATATTCAGCTAGGGAGTCATCAGTTCATTAGTCCACTGATGAGTGTGTCAGCCACACAGTCAAATCACATCTGAAAGCCCCACTGCTAGATACATGAGACATCTGGGAATATTATACAACTAAGCCACAACCTTAGAAAACTGCCAAATGACAAAAGACATTATGGGAGCCATTGTTATCTCTCTATTTTCTGGTCTTGAAGACCTAAAATGCTTTCATCATCCTGTTCTGAATACTTTAGTTCAGTATGTATTCACTGTGTGAGAAGCTGTGGGCAACTATTTGGAAGAAAACAAGAGACAATATGACAGACAGTGAATATTTCCAGGGTTCTTGCTTTGAATTCTGTGTTTCTTAAAATTAGTTCCTTAAGATATGCTTTTTTTTCTGTTGCATTTTAACCTCTTTAAAATAAAAATGGAAAAAGGAAAACCATCAAATGACTCTGCCATAAAATAATGTGAGAAAACCCCAGACTACGGATATACACACACATACATGTACATGTACACATACACTTCCACACACAGGGAGGGCCTGGATACACACAAAAGAGATTAGAGCAGTGCGCTGGCCTTTGCTGACCTGTCCTTGGCTACTGTGTGCCCTACTTTGTCCCTTCTTAGAAAATGGCCACAGGCGTCGAATGAGACGGGGAACCCAGTTTCTCCAGACATGGCTGAGTCGTCCCCTGTGAGATCTCCTGGGGCCGAAGCCTTGGGAAGTCGGGAAGCAGCAAGAAAACATCCTCACGTGTCCTATGTCTCCAGACAAGTGAGCAAGCTTCAGTTAGGTAAGTTACCTGGCGCTTGGCAACAGGGTTCCGAGTTTGATCATCAAAGAAGTGAGGTCATCTCCTGGGGTCTCCTTAACTGAACTTTTCATTTTACTGGACTTCAAACAGTCCCTGGGCTGCTGACTGCCCCAAACCTACACCAGATACACAACCAGACACATGCAGTGACACAACATCATTTGACCCACCCTCCACAGGCAGACTGAGGGTTACCTGTCAACCCACGAAACAGGTGGACCCTGCCCCTCGTAACTCATGGTTAGGTTAAGTAACACATGGGTTAGGGCTAGAAGTTAGGGTTAAGTTTTGTTGTGAGGGTCAGAGTTTGTTTCAGGGTTAGGATTTAGAATTAGGGTTCAGGAGTAAATAAAGGGCTATGATTTAAGGGGTAGGGATTGGTTCCTGCTTTAGAGCTAATTTTTAAGCTTTAAGGTTAGGTTTGGAGTTAGAGTTAGATTTCTGTTTTATTGTTTGAGTAATTGAAAAGATTACATAACGATTTCGTGCTAAGGCTTTGGTTAGGATATAGTTGAATTTAGAAGTTAAATGTTACGCTGACAGTTTTGTTTGGATATTTGTAGATCTGAGAGTTAGGGATTAGGATTAGAATTACCTTTATAGCTAGCTATATTGATAACAACATTAGAAGTCTAACTAAATTTGAAAACATTTAAGATATTTGGCTTTCAACAGTTCTTTGTGATTTCTAATATTTCAGTATCGCATGTACACCTTGAACCATCAAAATGTCTAAAAGCACTCATATGCACACCACCATTTTTCTGTTTTCACAGTTTCTGCCAAACATCTTCTTAGAAGTTGATTTTGAAGGTTCATTTAACTTTTCCATTTTACATAACATCTGTATTAAATATTGAATTGTTATGGCTATAAATTATGTTAACAGTTTACTATACTTTGAATGCATTTTGGGCTTAAACTTTGACAGTGCTTGTTACAGCTGAAGAGTATGTAGAGGAAGTAAGTATGCAAGAAACAGAAATGTAAAGTGGTCAGTTTTCAAGACAAAGTAGTTAACTTTGAATGGAAAATTACTAGTAGTTCCAATTGCCTGATGTAGGGGCCTAAGCAAAGTCAGCACCTCCTGAGAACTGGCCATGCTGGCACTGGGAGTAGCTGACCAACACACCAGCTTGCCAGCCTTTCTGGTAAGCTGCACAAGCCGTGTAAGACCCAGGAAGAGAAAAGTCAGATAGCACCTCCCACGAGCCTACCAGCACATAAATGAGGCTCACCAACTCCTTCTTTCCCGCTCAAGCAGTTGGCTGGTGCAGAGGACAGGCTGAGTTGATTGAAGCTGAGATACAAAATTCAACTGAATGCTTGTATTGTTTGACTTTTCAGGACAGGCGCCAGCAGACTGAGCCACTCTAGGGAGGACAGCAGCATGCATTAGAGCAAATATGGGGGATTTTGTACTATCATATTTTTGAAGTCAAATACTGTTCTCACTGGTTTGGTTTGTTCTCATTCATTGTTTTGCTTTGTTCTATATACTGTTTTGATTGGTTTTACTCTGTTTTGTTTTGGTTTGATTTTTCTATATCTGATAGAATGGACAACTATTGTAAAGATAAGCTATACTGTAGTAACCATTGTTATTGTCCTATTATCTTGATTTGAATTTATGTATCATTTCACTGATTTGTCTGCATAGGATTTAACCTATATTGTTTTGTTGGCTTTTATTATCCTTAAAATAAAAATTTTAAAAATTGCCTAATTTGAAAAGTCTCTAGGCAAATGGGACCTGAAGGGAGAGATTAACTAGTGAGAAAGCCTTGATTAAGAAACATAGATGTGAGTGGAAAAGGGAAAAGAAAGGCAGAGAACGAGCCATTTTCACAACAAGATATCTAGGACTAAGTGGAAACATAATAACCACAAGATGACATTAAAAGCTCTAAACAGGATCACCTACTCCTGGGAAACACCCATAGTAAGGAACAGATGGTATTATGAAGAAATCCAATTTTAGGGGGACCAGGAAACTGCCTTATCAGGAGATAATGAAACATAAGTGATGTCCAGAAAAGGCTGCACCCCTCATGGTACTCAGGCATGAACAGGAATGAGGGGAAGGGACCTGATGCTGGGGACAGACTGCTTGCTGTAACTTGCATAGCAGAGACCCAGCCTTGCAAGGCTGAATTAAAGCCTCACTCTCACTGCTCTTCATGCTTCTGAGTCCTTCCTTAAGGCTGAGCAAGCAAATGCATTTCTCACAAGTAGAGACCAGGTTTTCTGGGTCAGCATCAAGGAGTTAAATCAGGCAACGAAACCTAATTACACAAACTAATTCTTTAAAAGTTGTTCAGTTACGAACTGAAACAGGGTCTGTGTAATATGAATTTTTATTTTCTGTATAGTGAGCAGTTTTTCAGAGTAACCCAGGACATGGCTACTGCATAAGAACAAAATATATAGTGACGTTTACATGTACATGTTATTACTTCAATAGAAATATGTTAAAGTAGCTCTTATCTTGATTTATAGATTACTTTGAATCATTTAGTTTTGCCCAAATGCTCTTACTTAAAATCAGGGTTCAGGGCTGGGGATTTAGCTGAGTAGCTTCAGCACTTACTTGGTAAACACAAGATTGTGAGTTCAATCCCCAGTACCAAAAAAGAAAAAGCAGGATGAATGAATAGGATCAAATACAACCACCTAACTGTTTGAGTAAATGAATAAGCACGTGTTTGAAATTCTGTCACCCTGTCCTAAAATAAAGCTTTATTTTACAGTCCTTTTGTATGTCTTTAAAAACTGAACAAAGTACAGAGGTTTCTCCTGTAGCCGCAAGCGAGTTTCCTGTTTTGTTAGTATCTAGCCCTAAACCTAGTGCTAAGCCAAGGTGCTTTAGTAGCAGGAAAGAGAAAACTAGCTTAACTGGATGTGATACTTATTTATGTATTTTGAACAATAACATAGAACAGCGTGAGCTGTAGTGCAAAATGCCCAAGCACTCATGTGCAAGTCAAGCAATGAAGCACAGTAAATTGCGAGCTCCAGAAACAAATGCAATTGCATTCCCGCAGCCATGCTGAGACAGCTGCTTATCAGGATGTAGGGATGGTGCAGGCTTCTTTGCACACCCCGATACAGAAGAGAAGCCACAGCACACTGAGAAGCGGAGCCCCTCAAGCCTCCTGAACCAATCTAACTAGGAGCTACTCAATGGGCAAGATGTTTGCATGTTCATCACATTTGGCACATATTCTGTTAAACCTATTTTCTAGGAAAATCTATTTCCTCTTAAAACCACACATGACTTACAAGGGAAAGAAATGTGTTTTAAAATAATTTAATTCAGCAACTTCTGTATTAAGAAGTGCAGATAAAATAGTGATCTGGGTAAATACGTGCTTCATTGCCTTTGGGTATAACAAAATGCTACAGCAATATTGTAACATGCTATTGTTATTCCCAGTTTAACAGAGAAACTGAGGTTTACAGAGGCAAAGTAATCTCTTTTGAAGTATTTAATACACATCTTACTTGAGAGACAGTGCACTGGACCTAAAGAATGTCAGTGACTATGATACAGAATATTACTTATGAATTCAAAAGATACATAAATCATGCAGGAAGATACACTAGGTTATCTCATTGAAGCATTGGAACACCCACCTTAACCATCTGTATTTTTTCGCTGTTGGTTCAAGGTTAGTGAAG
Organism: Cavia porcellus; assembly: GCF_034190915.1. Lineage (NCBI taxonomy): Eukaryota > Metazoa > Chordata > Mammalia > Rodentia > Caviidae > Cavia > Cavia porcellus. The sequence goes on along the minus strand of NW_026947507.1, from coordinate 26,836,023 downwards.
TCCCCTTTCCCAAGGCCCACTCTGCTCAGGGCAAGAAAACAAAAGGCCATAAGTTGCCTCAGGACAAAGGACTCCTGTTCCACCAGTGCAGGCTCAAACCAGGAACATCTCCCAGAGATCTAGCAAATTTCTAGGTCTCATTCATCTTTCTACAAGCCCAGTGCATAGGTCCAGACACAGGACCAGATCAAGTCTACATACACAAGACAAGCAATACTAGAGAGAATGCATGTCAACCTTTAAAACGAACTGTAGCAGGAAGAATGTCAAAAACTCTAAAGTCATTTGGCTTATCAAGGTACATGCCATATAAGAAAATATGGCACCTTATAAAGAGTGACGAAAGACAAGAATAAGTCATGGCAAGATGAAAAAGCAACAGTATAAAAATTAAAATCATGAGACAGTCATATTTTCAAGGAAATGAACTGGAAAAGTGAGTCACATGTGGTGGTGCACAACAGTAATCCCAGGACTCTAGGATGAGGCAGGAGGATCAGTGGTTCATGCTAAGCTTGGGCAACTTAGCAAGATCTTATCTCAAAATGAAAAATTAAATTAAATTTAAAATAAAATAAAAGGTTGTAACTTGGTAAAAAGGCTCTGGGCCCAATATCCAGCAGAGAAGAAAGAAAAAGTTAAAAGAATCAGAAAAGTAAGAGAGAGAGAGAAGAAGGAAAGAGGGAACCAAGGAAAGAGAAAAGGGAAAATTTCAGTTCCATTTGTACTCTGGTTCCTACATTTTCTCACCTCTGGAGATGAGCATGTCCTTTATTACAAAAAAGAGCTTAATTCAGCCTACGAGATGCACTCAGTGGCACCCAGACAGCCATGTGTCTGTCTTGAAGGGAATTCACTCTGAAAACATATGGAGAATGAGTGTGAATGATTTTCCCATGACCTTTCCCTCTAGCAGGAAGAATAGATCTTGTTAATCCAAACACTAAGGAAAGTAACAGTATGAAACCTCAGCTATGAGAAAGCAAAAAACCAGAAAAATATATAGAAGACCCAGAAAGGAACGCTAGGCTCCCATCTAAGTAGGTTCCTGTAGATGCAAAGACAACCTTGTAGCAATCATCACCGGCATTCTGCATCTTCTGGATTTCACAGGTGCCATGATCAAGCATAATAAGCCTGTATTCTTTCTCGCAATGAAGTGCTTGTATGGCTTTCCAAATACCATGAGGCAGAATGACTGATGAGGCTTTGCCATACAGCTTTTCCAAAATTGGTAAACTATAATACAGTAACAAGGTATCAGGTGCGGTTATCAGGTGTGGTATTTACCAAAAGTGTATCCAGAGCAGCTTTGACCAGGAAAAGCCCAATGTTGGGCCCATTTGGAATCCGTACCCTGACATTATGGCCCTCTGTGCCTGTATTGCTTGACTGACTTTGCAGGCTGCCTAAAGCCAGTAGTCTGAGCATCTCTTTAAAGGGTAACAATATGCAATATAGCAAGTATGGGGGATTTCCTTCTGCCTTCTTCTTGAAATCCAGTATTATTCTCACTATTTTGCTACATTTTATTGTTTTTATTCCCTTCAAAATAAAAATAAACTGCTCAAGTAACAAGGGTTTGAAAATTACATTTCTCTCTAATGCTATCAGCAAGAAATTGTGGTATTATTTTCTTTTAGTTAGTCTGATCGTTATGAAGAAATACCACATTGTTAGATCCTATTTGCATTCTCCTGACATAGTGATGAATTTGAGCATTTTAAATGAACATTTTGATATAAAACATTTAAAAAATCAGGCCCCGAAATTCAAAGACCCCATTCAAAACTGGGCATCTGAGATGACAATTCTCAGAGGAAGAAATACAAATGGCAAATAAATACATGAAAAAATATTCATCGTCATTACACATTAGAGAGATGCAAATTAAAACCACACTGAGATTCCATTTCACTCCTGAAAGAATGCCCAGGATCAAGAAAATTACCAACAACAAATGCTGGAGAGGCTGCGGGGAAAAAGGGTCTCTCTTTCACTGTTGGTGAGAGTGTAGACTGGTGCAGCCATTGTGGAGGTCAGTCTGGAGATTTCTCAGAAAGCTGGGATTGGGAGTCACATTTGTCCCAGGTATTCCACTTCTAGGCATATTCCCAGAAGAACTGAAAACATCATACCACAGTGATACATGTGCACCCAAGTTTATAGCAGCACAATTCGTAATAGCTCTTGGAAACAACCCAAGTGTCCATCAGCTGACGAATGGATAAAAATGCTGTGGTGTTTTTATACAATGGAGTACTACTCAGCTAGAAAGAATGATCACATTGAGATATTTATAAATACATGAATGCAGCTTGAGACCATACTCATTAGCGAAATAAATCAAACTCACATGTATAAATACCAAATAGTCTCCCTAGTGTAAGAAATGGTAAGAGTACATAAGAGTTTATAATAATCATGATTTCCCATTACGTTGTTCTGAAGCCTTATAATGTCTGCCTTCATTAGTTGGAATGGTTTTATCGTAGTTTGTTTAATTTGATTATCTGTGACAGTATAAATAGCTCTTTTAAAGAAAAGAAGGCATTAGAATAGTTCAGAGCTGATTTAGTGTCATCTTTCTCTGAAGTCCTAGTATGCTTTTGTTTTTCTGATGTCCTAGTATGCTTTTGTTTTTCTGATGCCTTTGGTTGTATCCTGTTAAACCTTGTTGGATATTATTGTGTGATAGCATAAACAAATTTTCTATGGAAAATGAGATAATATAGTAGCCATTGTTCATTCCATGCTATTTGCTTCTGAAAGAACTCTAATGCTTTAATTTTCTTGGATGGTTTTATTCTGTTTTGTTCTGCTTGGTACTATTGTATATGAAACTTTGCTCAACTATTTCAAAGAAAGGGACCCTATGGTAGTTACTGTTAATTATGGGTTGTCTTGTGGTGAAATGCTATGTTGATTGCATTGTTCTGATCTGATCTGTTTATGTCCTCTTTTGTCTTAATCTCTTTAAAATTAAAAAAAATTAAATTAATAAAAATAAATGAACATTTTGTAACTTGGCTTTATTTTGTTTAAATTTTCTTTTAATGATTTGTTCAGTTATGCTTTAGATATTGTACTTGCTTAGGAAAATTTATATAAAATGATCCTTTTCATGACACATTCAAGAATAAGAATGTCATACATGTATGTGTGCATATATGATGAACACTTTACCAGATAGATACCGGTATAGACATTTTATTTGAGGTCTCTTGGTAGTCATAGTGGTTTTCCTTTTTGTTTTACTGTTAAATATCAAATCCGGGCCTTGAGCATGCTATGCCAGAGCTCTACCACTAGGGACACCCCTAGCCAACACGTCATACATTTTCGTTAACTGTTCCAATTTTACCCTTTGTCTCAATCTATATTTATTTTTCTTACAAAATATTTTACCAAAAAAGAAAACCCACTTTTTCTAAATGTCACTTCTATTCATATACTTCTTCCCTAAGTAATACTTTCTTGAAAAGGAAATGTATTCACTAACTCACCAACTTTTGCTTTGGGTGTGTAGCTTAAATTTTCTCACCATTAACACTTTTTAAACTTTTTAATGCTTTCCTCCTGAAAGAAAATTATACGGTGAAAGTCAGCTGAGGTCTTGCCTTATTGCTTTGTCGTAAATAAGAAACACATGTGTTTCCACGATGCAATCTCCGCAAGGTTTTATAAAGGAGTACAAGGATACCCAAAGGTATTTTCCTGCTGGGAGCCAGCTGAGCCTCAGCCCTGTCAGGCCCCACTGCAGGCTCAGGAGGAGGGACAGGAGATCCTCTACCTACCTGCTCTGTGCTAAGATCTAAGAAGCCATCCCAGTCTTCCGCGGCTGAAAGGAAGACTTCTCAGTTCTCAAACCATCAAGATAACTTGGGGCCTAGTTATCTGGAGATCCCGCCCCACACCCACCACTTCCTACCTTTCCACAGCTCCCTGACCTGCTCCCTGACCTGGTCGCACGGTGAGGAGCCAGCCTTGAGCCTGGGGCCCACCAGCCTAACACAGGAGATGACAGGCCTGGAGCTGAACCTGTGCTGAGGTCAGCAGCATCTGAACCCAGCCCCAGCAGCACCTCCTGGATCTAGAAGCCAGAGCCCTGCACAGAGCCCCAGACAGCACGGAGTCTTGCGAGGACAATGACCCCACACCTGCAGCTGAGGGGGGTACCAGTGCCAGCTCCCGCAAGGTTCCCACAGTTCTAAGAGCTCCTGGCCAGTGGCACAGGCCGAAAGGGGCGGAGTTTAGGGTCACACAGTCTCCTGAGCAGCGACTGGAGATGCCTTCTCTGCAGAGCTGAAAAGGCAAGGAGTGTGGGTTGCAAACTGTTAACTTTCCAGTAGACTGTTGGCTGCTCCCCAGCGTGAAAGTGAGTGAGGGACTGCTTCTGTGCACCTTCCCCACAGAGGCTCTCCGGGGGCTCTTAAACTTGATGCATCTTGGCGTGGCTCGCTCGAGCCTATGCTTGCGCGGAAGCCTTGACCGAGTTAGGCACCCCTGGTTCAGCAGACCTTGGCCTGCACAGGTCGCCTTCACTCACCCTGGCAGGCTCAGACCTTGAGGGAACTGACCCAGCTGGAAACATGCCTGAAGCTGATCTCTGGCGCCCCCTTCTGTGTGTGCCCACAAGTGAGATGAGCTCTTCTGGCACAGGCCACTTGGAGAGATGACAGGGGTCATTGGAGGGGAATCTACTGAAGCACAGTCCCAGCACTCTGCACAGGGGCAGACCTGCATCGCCTTTCTAGGAAAAGAACTTAGGCTTCTGTGACTGCCTTTCCCGGGGATTCGCATTTGCAGCTGTGTGAGTTTGGGGGAGGAGGGTTCAATGAGGGTCTCACATTAAGAGAACTGGGTGTGACCTGGTCCACATTTATAGGGCATAGCACTTGCCAAAAACAGCCATGTCTCACACCTAACATACGGAAGACTAAAACAGGTCTTTTACTAGGAACACAAAAAGTAACTCTCGCAAACCCATGCAACTAGGCTGGGCAATCTAGAAACTCAGGGAGGCCCTGATTGAAAAATATAAAATAAAACAGGCTAGGGTTATAATCAGTGCAAAGGCCCTAGGCTCAGTACCAGCAATGAAAGGGACAAGGAGAAACAAAAAGTAATACAAATATCTTGCAAACCATGTTAAAAATTTATTATATCTTAATTGTAGTGCTAATCTGGAGAGAAATTTCCATTTGATCCTGTTGTTATATTCTCCCTGGGCAATGTATAAATCGGCAGACTGACAGAGTGTAATGGTGATATGAATTCCCAGTATTTCAGGACAAACACTTTAAAGCTCCAGTTCTCTACCAATTTCCCATCCAAGTCTGGCTCTGAGCTGTCCCCAAGTCTACATATGCACTGCAAAGGCACCCTCCTCTGCTGCTATTGGATGCCATTCATATAAGTGGTCACTCTGTGCAGGAATTAAAAGTATTGTGGAACTCTTCACCTATGAATGCGTCCGGTCTATCTTTCTTTATAGCAGCATAGTGCTCTGTTGTAGGTAAATACATTGTTCTTATCCATTTACCCGTCAATAAACATTGAGACTGTTTCTAACATCTAGCTCTTATAAATTGGGCTGTTATAAATCTGGGTGCATGTATCTTAGTTTTTGTAAAGAAAGATTTATATTATCTGGGTTTTGTAAGAATCTTTTGGTTTGCATTTTGTATTCTGTGTAACTACTTTGATGATGATAGTGTAATACCTATTAACTTTCTCCTGTTAAATTTCAAATAAACTTTTTCATAAAACAAACATATAAACAAAAACTCATTGTGAAGATTCATTATCCCTGCGGGAGCACTGTTTGTTGAATTTTTCCTTTACTAACTCAGAGATGTTAAAACACCACATCCAAATCTGCTTTTCTCTATATTTCTCCCTTTAACTCTTAGTTTCATGAATTTTCATGTTTTACCCAATTTTACATGAGAATGGTTGTTTTGCTTTCCTGAAAACTTTCTTCTTTTCTTATTATGCAATGTTTTTCATAGTATACTGAGATATCTTTACTTTAGAGGCTGCCTTTTCTGATATTAATACACTTTGACCACTGTTTTTATGATTAATGTTTGTATATTATTTCTTACACTCTCAATTTCTACAGATATTTCAAATGTGTACCTTCTAGAAATCAGATCAAGTTATTGCTTTTTGAAACTCATTTTGTTGAGCTGTGGGTCAGGAGGAAAACCAAAAAGCCAACGCCCTCCCATGAGCCAAGCAGTACATGGGCTGGAAGAGAAGAAGAACCACACCTGCCCCCATAAGCAACCAACTGATCCAGGGGAACACTGGCTAAGCTGGTAGCTACTTAAGTGCACAAAATCTTAATGCTTGTATTGTTTGATTGACTTTTCAGGGCAAAAGCCAGTGATCTGAGTATCTATTGAGAGGATAACTCTATGCAATATAGGAACTATGAGGGATTTCCTTCTGCCTTGTATTTGAAATCCAAAATTGTTTCACTGTGTCATTTGATTCTATTTTATTTTTTTGTTTTATTCCCTTTAAATAAAAAAAAGAAAATCATTTTGTTTTGAAATGAGTATAAACTCACAGGGAGATAAAGAATAAGATGTTTTAAGACTTCTTTACCCATTTTGAATCAATGATTAAAAGTTTGTAGAGATAATAGGGTGGTATCAAAACTAGGCAATGTTCTTCTTCACCAGAAATGTATCACAGAACTGATTTATCACCCATGCTTACACTAGGTAACTAGTGGTTTCATGAGAGCAACTCAAGTAAGTATGGGCAATATAGCATCATGGTTTTTAATGGTATTTCTTTAATGGGTTTTAGTGGCATTTCTTTAATGGATAATTATGGTAAATTTCATGTTTTTTTTTTTAAGACTTTTGCTAGGTCACTAATTTGCCAAGTAGGAGCCAACCTGGCCTCCACCCCTGCATGCATGCAGGCCGCCATCAAGCCTGCCATGGTTAACCAGCACAAGCAGGAAAAAGACTGGCAGGTTTGTATGGATGGGGCCCACCAGTCTCCTTTGCCTTCCAGGACTTGCAGCCAAGCACTGATCAGAAGAACCACTCAAGCACACCTTGGAGAAGCTGTGAGTGTCTGAAGAAGCTTGCCCTGCACCCGACCACCTCCCCAGGAACATGGGTTAAGAGAAACCCAGGTGCCTAACTCATTTCCCTATACTGTGGATGGATAGCCAATGTGGGAAGTGCCTAGGACTCCACAACACGTTGGCCTTAAAGCCCTAGTGAAATATCAAGATGGAGGAGCAAAAGGCAATCGCTGGCCTCCAGCTCAAACAGAAAATGTCCAGGAGAAGTAGACATGGAATAAGTGGAAGTCATACACCTGAAACTGCTGGGATGATGGCAACTGAAGTGAAGAAACTACTTCCTGAGCCCGTAAAAGGAATCAGATAAAACATATCACAGATAGAAGAAGAAATGACAAACATAATAAAAGAGTTGCTGAGTATACCTAAGGAAGACACAGGTTTAAAAGAAAAAGTGGAGCATAGGAAAATGAAGAAAATCTTGAATAATATAAAGGAGAACTGGAGACATAAAACAGACTCAAAGAAATATCCAGAAGATTAAAAACACCATTGAAAGTTGGCAAAATTGCTTGAAACAAACTGAAGATAGACTTTCAAACCTTGAAGTCAGGATGACATCCAATGATCATGAGAGGAAAGATCTCTTAAAAATAAGGAACCAGGCAATAGCAATGCAGTGGTGGCAAGACAACACAAAGAAAAATAATGTAAGAGTAATACGTGTCAGCAAAATAGTCAACACAGATGACATAAAGAGACTATTTATAAAATAATAGCAGAGAACATCTGAAGCATGGGAAAAGGAGCTGACATACGAATAAATGAGACATATACAACTCCTACTAGCCATAACAAAAATTAATCTACTCCTAAACAAAGAATAATCACCATCCCATAAATTCAGCATAAGAACACAATGGTAAAGGCTACTAGAGAAAAGAAACAGTTCAATCACCTATAAAGAAAAACTCATCATACTCATGATGGGTTTCTCAATCAAAACTATCAACTCAAGTAGAGCTTTGAGTAAAGTATTTCAAATCGTGAAACCAAACAGCTTCGAACTCAGACTGATGTACCCTGCAGAACTATATTTCAAAATTAATGGACAAATTGGATACTTCCACGATAAAGAACAACTGAAAGAATTCATGACCACCAAGCCAAGCCTACAAGGAGTATTGAAGGACATTCTAGAGAAACATAAAAATGACCACAGATCCAGGAACAGTAGCAGAGTGCGGTCACCAAGAGAAGCAGACAATAGAATGGAGGGGAAAGTAAGGAGCTTAAGGCTAGCAAAGAGCATGGCAGAGAGGAACCAGTGCATGTCGGCCACAAGCATTAATGTAGATGGCCTCGACTCTTCAATAAAAAGAAACACAGAGCGGATCAAGAAACAAAATCCACCAAGATATGGTGTACAAAAAACACACTAACTTGGAAGGAAATTCATTGACTGAAAGTCAGAGGAGAAAAAAACAACACTCCATGTGATGGAACCAGAAAAAAACAGAAGTAGCTTGCCCATCTATCGCAGAATAGGTAAGAATGATTTGGCATTTTATACAATGGAAAGTTACTCAGGTATATAGAAAGATAATCAGGAGGCTCTTGATAAATGGGTGGAACTTGTGATTGTGCACTTGGGTGAAACGGTTCAGACACACTTAGCTGAACATCATGTTGTCTCCTTACAATAAAAAAAACAAAACTAAAGGAATTAGTGGGTTCTAAAATGCATAATAGTGAAAGGGAAAGAGAGGTGGTAGCCATTGTTAATTCCCTATTATCTTGTTTTCAAGTCTTGTATCATTTTCATTTGGTTTTGTTTTGATTGGTGTCATTCTATCCTGTTTTGTGTCATTAGGCCTGATGGTATGACAGCTATTTTGAAGATAACAAGAGGCACTGGGGTACTCATTTTTGATTTGCTATTATCTTCTTTTTGAAGTCCTGTATCACTGTTACAGTTTTGTTTAAATTGGCTTTATTCTGTTTTATTTTGTTTAGTTTTATTCTCTTAAAAAGAAAACAATTGTCAAACTGTTCTGGACTTAAGATTTCACAGTGTCATCAGTGTAATCCCATTGCAGGTCTGCCCCCCAACACCCAGCATCAGCATTTTTGAATTTTTGGAAAATTCTCCAATTTCTTTTGCCTTTTTCTAATAAAGTTTTTTATTTTAAGTATTGGGGAACTTTATAAAATACATCCTAGACATTTCTACCTTCACAGACCATTATAACACATATTGTGTTCAGTTTATGGCACTGGTGCGCCCGGAGCTCCAATGGAGAGGAGCCTCTGCCTACAGTAGTTTTCCCAGGTCTCCATCAGGCACTGGATGGCGCTGATTCGCAGCCCAGAGGAGGAAGCAAGGTTCCTCAGGATTTGGCGCTCCTAGGAAAGAAGGACTCTGTGAGAAACATTGAAGCTCTAAACTCCAGATGAGGTCCCTGTCCTGATCACACAGACCTTCCTGGAACCCACAATGGGGACACTGGGGAAGCAAGGTATAAGAGAGCCCAGGACCACATCTACTGCCTAGGAAAGAGTGGCAGGATGAAGGACTGGGACACAGGAGTGCACACCAGAGCAATCCTAGGAATGAGAGACCTGAGGTCTATGCAGTGTCTCAGAGCTTAGAGCCCATAAAAATGCAGTCCCAAGCCCCTCCTGAAGCTTATCCCGGACTCCTGGAGATTCCACAACCTGAGTACGCTCTGAGGCTTCCATGAGGCGATGCCTGAGGACAGTGCTGATGACACACTGGGCCACACTTGAGAGCTGAAGGAAAGTGGTGCAGATGGCAGCAGCATGGTGCTCCTTGGCTTTTTTGTCCTGCTGCATCTGGGTAGAATCCTGGAAAGGGAAGAGTACAATGTTTGTAAACAGCTCCTGAAGAGAGATGGTATTACTGGGCCCTGCTACAGGACACAAGATCCCAAGCAAAGATGCAGACTACTGATCAGGTCTGCAGCTCAGGAAGTCAGGACTGTGGCTCGGGCTTCATGGCGAATTCCGGGTTCTGTTTCCCTGCCACCAACAACATCTCACATAAGAGTGACCCTGTTGTGTGCAAGAATGGAGCTGGGATTTGGGCTCTGGACTAGGAGACAACAGGCCTTTATAACAGATGCCTGAAAGGAGTCCATGCTTGCCTTTGCTTCTGAGCCCAGCCACGCCCCATGTCTCTCAGTATCACCCCATGACCAGGTCAGGAGGGAACACCATCACGTGAGGCTTTCCATACTCACTCTGCTCTTCATGATCATAGGTGAGGGCCAGCATGGCACCATGGGTAGAAGTGGCCCTGCCCTGATTGGCTCCAGCTCCAGAGTCACAGATACAGTCTGCTTCTTCTTTGCACCAAAAGCTCGAGGTGGCTTTAGAGGCACAAGTCGCAGTGGAGCTGGTACTGCAGTTGACTCTGGCTCCACAATGGCTGATGGATCTGCTTCTGGTTTCCAGGCTGCTGCTGCAGCTGGTTCTCCCTCTCCAGTACGACCTGGCACTGGGGCTGGTGCCATAGCTGCAGGAAAAAGGTGCTCAACATCACTGCCTTGTTCTGAACCATTCCCTGCCTGCCAGAAAAATCTTCCATCCCTGATTCCAAAACATGATCTTCTCAGACTGTGCTCCACCAACTCAGGGGCCTGAGGCTCATGTATGGGCCTGGCCTGACCCAGCCGGAAGCCTCATTCTCATGTGCTTTGATGGACCCATCCCAGCCCTCCTCACCCTCAGTCTTGGCTCTCATTGTCTCCATGTCTTCCAGCTCTGCCAGTAGAAGGAACGCACGGTGCTCCAGGTCTGAGCCAGGCATGTGCAGCTTTACATACTCCACCAGCTTCTTAAGGCTCACAAACTCCGGAGGCTGATTGAACTGGTCTGAATACTTTTCAAGCCATGTACCCAAGATGGTAGAGATGGCACTGAGTGCAGATGGGTGTGCAGTGTCAAAAAACCCAGCAAACATGACAGAGAACCTCCCCTGGAGGGACTCCAGGTCGGCTACTTCCCTTCTTCAGACAAGACCATAAACTGCTGTGTGGAACTTGAGGGGACCCTGCTCACTGTAATGTAAATTGGTCAACAGTGTTTGCTCCAGCCCATGAACCTGGTGACATCTCAAGCTGCAGTCCATGTTACTAGGTTGTGTCTATCTCTGAGACACCTATGAAGTGGTCTTGTCTTCCCATCCACACTTCTATTGAGAGGTGGGGCTACCCCTTACAGTCACCAGGTCCCCTAAAACCTACTAGCAAAGTAGCAAGGCTGTGACAAGCATGCTGCTTCCCAAACAGCCAGTGTGTTCCAGTGAGGGATGGGGTGGACACACACAGCTGGAATGGGCTCTGGAGGGCAAGGAGCTTCACAGGGCATGGTTCAAATCTCTGGGCTAACTCATGTTCCCTGGTGTAGGACCCCACCCACACCTCTCATTTCCTGCTCCTGCAAGGGGAGCCTCTGATCTCCACCCACCAGCAGGAAACACAAGTAAGGGAGGTGGTGTTTATCCCCCTTCCTATCACAGCTCCAGAATTTCCTACTCCGGACACAGGCCCCTTCCCTATTGAGTCAAAGCCCACTCACTTTTTCAGTTGATCCAGAGTCCTGCCACTCTTAATGGAGCAATGGAGGCTTTGGCTATATGTAGAGGCCATGAGACTATCACATCTGTAATCAGTATGATAAAATGGTACTTTAAATGTGAGAATTACTCCTTAGGGACTAATGGCTTCTCCAAATTTCTACCAGCTGAAGACTTAACCTCAACTCCCTCTTTTGCTTAGTCCAGGCAAAAAGAGAGACTATGCAGATGTAAGAAGTCAAGAAGGTCAAGTCCCATTCATGTCCAGAAGGGAGGGAGGGATTGGAAAGTGTCCGGAAGCCATGGAGCAAGCCTAAAGGGGTGTCTTCTTTCTTTTTCATGCCTTCTCCCTTCTCTACCTTGCTATGAAAGACTCTGCGCACTTGGACACTGTGAGTTGGTGATCTCAGGTATCTCAAGATAGCACGTCTGTCTCCTTGGAGGAAGGTTAAGGTAAATCTTTCTCTTTACCCAGAATAAATGGCTTCCTTTGATTTTTTCAGGAATGAGTCAATGAACCTGAGCGGATGGACCTGGGAGGCTGGTAATGCACCTGCCACAACTTCTTATGGCTTCTTGGGTTACTGGCTACTCTGACATAGAAATAAAGCCTAGGAGAGAAGGGATTTTCCTTAGCCTTGAATTGGGCTAAATGCCCAGAAACATGCCTATGTACAATTACAGCTTCATATCTATGTGTGCCATGAATGAACCCAACCATCTCCTTCCCAAATAGCTCCATTGGGTCCAAGACCCAGTCTCCCCACAGTACCACCTCCCCCAGATTTTTCTCTGTCTGCATCAAACAGAAGAATCTCCCAGATGGAGTCCAGAGTCTCCCATACAGATGGGAATCTTGCTCTGCTCTTTCAAGTAAGTGAGGACCAAGATTGAGAGCTTCTCCATGTGGATGAAAGGAGAATGTCACACACAGGTAGACTGTGGCACTGGATAACCTGTGTGTACAACCAAGCCTCAGACAGACATTTGCAGGCTCCTTTGGTCCTGATCACACCTATTAGCATCCCAATTTCCACATAGCAAACTGAGTTGCTTAATAATGCAAGGTATTCCCAAGACACACCCACATGGTGCTGCTGATGATGGCCTGTAAGATGATGCACAAACCTTTTCAATAGCTGATCTAGCACCTGATCCATGGTGCCAAATGCTTGGTAGTTTTTCAAAAACTTTTGTAGGAACAAGTGGTTCCCTTGAAGCAGGGATGACAAAAGGTGGTTGACCATAGTCTCCCTTATATCTGTCTTCAGAAATTCCAGGCAAGCTGGGATATCCACAATCTGACCTGACTTCTTTTCACCCTGTAGTGTGGTTAACATGGAAACAATAGTTGTATTAATCACTTGTCTATCTCTAGGACTAATACACAACACAATTTAAGAGGCAAAGAGGCTTATTTGGCCTCATGGTTTCAGATAATTTAGTTCATGGTTGACTCCAAGGCAGAAACACTATGATCCAAACAAATGGCAGAGGAAAGCTGCTCAACTCTTACAGCCAAAAGAGAGAGGCAGAGAGAAAGGAAGAGACTGGGACAAAAATACGTCCTCCAGAGTCACACCCACAGTGACCCACCTCCTCAAATCAGGCCCCAGCTCCTAGCAACATATTCAGCTAGGGAGTCATCAGTTCATTAGTCCACTGATTAGTGTGTCAGCCACACAGTCAAATCATATCTGAAAGCCCCACTGCTAGATACATGAGACATCTGGGAATATTATACAACTAAGCCACAACCTTAGAAAGCTGCCAAATGACAAGAGACATTATGGGAGCCATTGTTATCTCTCTATTTTCTGGTCTTGAAGACCTAAAATGCTTTCATTATCCTGTTCTGATTAGTTTAGTTCAGTATGTATTCACTGTGTGAGAAGCTGTGGGCAACTATTTGGAAGAAAACAAGAGACAATATGACAGACAGTGAAGATCTCCAGGGGTCTTGCTTTGAATTCTGTGTTTCTTAAAATTATTTCCTTAAGATATGTTTTTTTTTTCTGTTTCATTTTAACCTCTTTAAAATAAAAAAAGGAAAAAGGAAAACCATCAAATGACTCTGCCATAAAATAATGTGAGAAAACCCCAGACTACGGATATACACACACATACACGTACATGTACACATACATTTACACACACAGGGAGGGCCTGGATACACACAAAAGATATTATAGCACTGCACTGGCCTTTGCTGACCTGTCCTTGGCTACTGTGTGCCCCACTTTGTCCCTTCTGAGAAAATGGCCACAGGTGTCGAATGAGACGGGGAACCCAATTTCTCCAGACATGGCTGAGTCGTCCCCTGTGAGATCTCCTGGGGCCGAAGCCTTGGGAAGTCGGGAAGCAGCACAAAACATCCCCAGGTGTCCTAAGTCTCCAGACAAGTGAGCAAGCTTCAGTTAGGTAAGTTACCTGGCGCTTGGCAACAGGGTTCCGAGTTTGATCATCAAAGAAGTGAGGTCATCTCCTGGGGTCTCCTTAACTGAACTTTTCATTTTACTGGACTTCAAACAGTCCCTGGGCTGCTGACAGCCCCAAACCTACACCAGATACACAACCAGACACATGCAGTGACACAACATCATCTGACCCACCCTCCACAGGCAGACCGAGGGTTACCTGTCAACCCACGAAACAGGTGGACCCTGCCCCTCGTAACTCATGGTTAGGTTAAGTAAGACATGGTTTAGGGCTAGAAGTTAGGGTTAAGTTTTGTTGTGAGGGTCAGAGTTTGTTTCAGGGTTAGGATTTAGAATTAGGGTTCAGGGGTAAATAAAGGGCTATGATTTAAGGGGTAGGGATTCTTTTCTGCTTTAGAGCTAATTTTTAAGCTTTAAGGTTAGGTTTGGAGTTAGAGTTAGATTTCTGTTTTATTATTTGAGTAACTGAAAAGATTACATAACGATTTCGTGCTAAGGCTTTGGTTAGGATATAGTTGAATTTAGTAGTTAAATGTTATGCTGACAGTTTTGTTTGGATATTTGTAGATCTGAGAGTTAGGGATTAGGATTAGAATTACCTTTATAGCTAGCTATATTGATAACAAAATTAGAAGTCTAACTAAATTTGGAAACATTGAAGATATTTGGCTTTCAACAGTTCTTTGTGATTTCTAATATTTCAGTATCGCACCTACACCTTGAACCATCAAAATGTCTAAAAGCACTCATATGCACACCACCATTTTTCTGTTTTCACAGTTTCTGCCAAACATCTTCTTAGAAATTGATTTTGAAGGTTCATTTAACTTTTCCATTTTACATAACATCTGTATTAAATATTGAATTGTTATGGCTATAAATTATGTTAACAGTTTACTATACTTTGAATGCATTTTGGGCTTAAACTTTGACAGTGCTTGTTACAGCTGAAGAGTATGTAGAGGAAGAAAGTATGCAAGAAACAGAAACTTAAGGTGGTCAGTTTTCAAGACAAAGTAGTTAACTTTGAATGGAAAATTACTAGTAGTTCCAATTGCCTGATGTAGGGGCCTAAGCAAAGTCAGCACCTCCTGAGAACTGGCCATGCTGGCACTGGGAGTAGCTGACCAACACACCAGCTTGCCAGCCTTTCTGGTAAGCTGCACAAGCCGTGTAAGACCCAGGAAGAGAAAAGTCAGATAGCACCTCCCACGAGCCTACCAGCACATAAATGAGGCTCACCAACTCCTTCTTTCCCGCTCAAGCAATTGGCTGGTTCAGAGGACAGGCTGAGTTGATTGCAGCTGAGATACAAAAAGCAACTGAAGGCTTGTATTGTTTGACTTTTCAGGACAGGCGCCAGCAGACTGAGCAACTCTAGGTAGGACAGCAGCATGCAGTAGAGCAAATATGGGGGATTTTATACTATCTTATTTTTGAAGTCAAATATTGTTCTCAGGGCAAGAAAACAAAAGGCCATAATTTGCCTCAGGACAAAGGACTCCTGTTCCACCATGTGCAGGCTCCAACCAGCAAAATCTCCAGGAGATCTAGCAACTTTCTAGGTCTCATTCATTTATCCACAAGCCCAGTGCACAGGTGCAGACACAGGATCAGATCAAGTCTACATACACAAGACAAGCAATACTAGAGAGAATGCATGTCAACCTTTAAAACGAACTGTAGCAAGAAGAATGTCAAAAACTCTAAAGTCATTTGGCTTATCAAGGTACATGCCATATAAAAATATGGCACCTTATAAATAGTGACAAAAGACAAGAATAAGTCATGGCAAGATGAAAAAGCAACAGTATAAAAATTAAAATCATGAGACAGTCATATTTTCAAGGAAATGAACTGGAAAAGTGAGTCACATGTGGTGGTGCACACCAGTAATCTCGGCACTCTAGGATGAGGCAGGAGGATCAGTGGTTCATGCTAAGCTTGGGCAACTTAGCAAGATCTTATCTCAAAATGAAAAATTAAATTAAATTTAAAATAAAATAAAAGGTTTTAACTTGGTAAAAAGGTTCTAGGCCCAATATCCAGCAGAGAAGAAAGAAAAAGAAAAGAAAGAGAGAAAGAGACAGAGAGAGAGAACGAGAGGAGAGAGAGAGAGAGAGAGAGAGAGAGAGAGAGAGAGAGAGAGAGAGAGAGAGAAGAAGGAAAGAGGGAAGCAAGGAAAGAGAAAAGGGAAATTTTCAGTTCCATTTGTACTCTGATTCCTATATTTTCTCATCTCTGGTGATGAGCATGTCCTTTATTACAAAAAAGAACCAAATGCACCCTAAGAGATGCACTCAGTGGCACCCAGACAGCCATGTGTCTGTCATGAAGTTAATTCACTCTGAAAACATATGGGGAATGAATGTGAATGATTTTCCCATGACCTTTCCCTCTAGCAGGAAGAATAGATCTTGTTAATCCAAACACAAAGGCAAGTAAAAGTATGAAACCTCAGCTATTAGAAAGCAAAAAACCAGGAGAATATATAGAAGACCCAGAAAGGAACACTAGGCTCCCATCTAAGTAGGTTCCTGTAGATGCAAAGACAACCTTGTAGCAATCATCACTGGCATCCTCCATCTTCTGGATTTCACAGGTGCCATGATCAGGCTTAAGTAGCTTATATTCTTTCTGACAATCAAGTGCTTGTATGGCTTTCCAAATGCCATGAGGCACAATGGCTGATGAGGCTTTGCCATAACAGCTTTTCCAAATTGCTAAACTATAATACAGTAAGAAGGTAGCAGGTGCAGTTATCAGGTGTGGTATTTACCAAACGTGTATCCAGAGCAGGCTTGACCAGGAAAAGTCCAATGTTGAGCCCATTTGAAATCTGTCTCCTGACATTATGACCCTCTGTGCCTGTGTCCTATGATAGCACTGAGGTAGCTTGGGGACGCAGGAGACTGGCATTCATAGAAACAGTTCTCTTGTCCTGGTGGTTTTGAGCATAATGCTATTATGATGACACATGGAATGTATGCACATAGGACAAATATGTCTCCATGCATTGTCCTTACGACAGATTTATCTAAATTCGTATTTTCCAAGTGATTGTTGCTTATTTTTCCTTTTTTTTCTAAGTCTGTGAACATCCAGGCATAGCCACTATCCATGAAACATCTGTAATTTCTGAACTATTCCTATTCCAGGAAAATAAACAACTATATATACTACTTAAATTTGTGCCTATTGGGAAGACATACCACCTTATTGCCCTTCAGGATCACCCTAGCGGGACTGATTCTACAACCCTGTGGTCATTCTCTCTCAGGTGATAGCAATATGCCATCAGAACGATCTGTAAATCAGACCTGGTTTTTTCTCCAGTCAGTTCATCATAGGAATCTTCCCATGGAACCTACACAGCAAGGAAAGCAGTTGTGTCCATTTAACAAGATTACACACTATTGAAGATACTAAAATTGGAGTTAGGAGGGGGTGGAGTCAGGAAGTAATGGCCATACACCTGAAACTGAGGGATGATGGCAACTGAAGTGAAGAAACTACTTCATGATCCTGTAAAAGGAATCAGATAAAACATATCACAGATAGAAGAAGAAATGACAAACATAATAAAAGAGTTGCTGAGTATACCTAAAGAAGACACAGGTTTAAAAGAAAAAGTGGAGCATAGGAAAATGAAGAAAATCTTGAACAAAATAAAGGAGAACTGGAGACATAAAATAGACTCAAAGAAATATCCAGGAGATTAAAAACTCCATTGAAAGTTGGCAGAATTGCTTGAAAGAAACGAAAGATAGACTTTCAAACCTTGAAGTCAGGATGACATCCAATGATCATGAGAGGAAAGATCACTAAAAATAAGGAACCAGGAAATACCAATGCAGTGGTGGCAAGACAACACAAAGAAACATAATTGAAGGGTAATAAGTGTCAGCAAAAAAGTAGTCAACACAGATGACATAAAGAGACTACTTATAGAAGTAATAGCAGAGAACATCCCAAGCATGGGAAAAGGAGCTGACATACCAATAAATGAGGCATATACACCTCCAACAAGCCATAACAAAAATTAATCTACTCCCAAACAAATAATAATCAAGGTCCCAGAAATTCAGCATAAGAACAGAATGTTAAAGGCTATTAGAGAAAAGAACAGATCACCTGTAAAAGAAAACTCATCATACTCATGATCGGTTTCTCAATCAAAACTATCAACTCAAGTAGAGCTTTGAGTAAAGTATTTCAAGTCGTGAAACCCTAACCCTAACCCTAACCGTACCCAAGAACAAGGGATATCTTTCCATGTTCTGATATCCCCCTTATTCTCTGATTTTAGACCACTATATTTTTCAATACAAAGATCTTGTATTTTGTTTGTTAAATTGGTTTCTAAGTGTTTCATTTCATTTTATGTCATTGTGAAAATGTGATTTCCTAAATATCTCTTTCAGTGATTTTGTTATTTCTGTACAGAATGCTATTGATGTTTTGAGTGTTGACTGAATCAAGTTATGTGACTGAATTTAGTTATCAAATTTAGAAGCCTTTTGGTGGAGTTTTGGGAGTATTTTATGTAGAATATCATGAGATTTACAAATAGTGACACTTATTTTCTGATCCTTATTCCTTTATTTCTTTCTCTCATTTAAATCATCTGGCTAATGTTTCCAGATCTATATAGAATAGAATTAGTGATAGTAGACATTCTTGTCTTGTCCCTGTTTTTAGAGTGAAGGCTTTCATTATTGACCATTTAGTGTGATATTGACTGATAGTTGGCATAGATGAATTTTAAAAGATTGGAGTAAAGGCCATCTATCTCAATTTTCTGTAGGGTTTTTATCATTAAGGAGTGTAGGAATTTCTCAAATTCTTTTTCTGTATCAATTAAGATGATCTTGTAATTTTTGGTTTGGCTCTATTGTTAGAATATATTTCATTTATTGATTTGTATATGCTAAACAATTCCTTCAACCCTGGGAGGAATCTTATTTGATTATAATGTACAATCTTCTTGATGACTTATCCAGTCTCTTTGCAAGTATCTTACTGAGGATTTTTGCACCTATATTAATTTGGGAGATTGACATGTGATACTCTTTTTTGATTGGATCATTCCCTACTTTTGGTAACAGGTTACGATATAGTTCAGTGGTACAACTCCCTGCCTGGGAAGCACAAGGTCCTGAGTCTTATACCTGATACAAAAATAATAATAATAATAATTCTTGTCTCCTAGAATGACTTTGTAAGTATTTATTAATTTTATATTTCATTTGAGCATTTGAAGAGTAGTGGCAATCAGTCTTCTATAAAGTCCTTGAACAATAAAGCAGTGAAAACAACTGGACCTTGGCTTTTCTTTGTGATGTTTTTAATTACATCTTCAATTTGATTGGTTGTAATTGTGTTATTTAGAATTTTTATACCTTCTTTATTCAGCTTTCACGATTCATATTTATCTAGGAATCTGTCTTTTGCTTGTGCATTTTCCATCTTATTTGAATATGCTATAAAAGGAGGTATTGATGATCTGCATTTCTCCAAGGTCTGTTGTGGTTTCAACCTTTTTCATTCTTTTTTTAAATTTTTATTTAAAGAGAAAAAGAAAAAAAGCAGAAAAAGGGTATAAGTAATACAGAATTTCAAAAATAATCAGTACGAAATCACTAGTTAATAGATTACATATTGTCATCTTAGAAATAGTTGTTCAAGTTACAAAATTAAAGCATACAAAGTGGACATTCAAACAGTGAGACTGCAAGCAGTTCTGTTCAATGATCCAACAAAAACTCAGGAAAATGATTATCTATCATATACACTTAAATATACAGACAATTATATCCATTAGAGCACTTTCTTTTCCTCTCTTTTTTACAATAACAATTACACATTTTGGGTTTTACTACTCCCACAGTTCTAATTACTTTTTTTTTTAAGAGAATGAAACCAAATATACAAAACAAAGGAGTCAATCAAATCAAAAGGAAGGACATAGTACATGATGTAAAAACGGAATACAAAGTGATAAACAATGGTTTCCATAATGCCACTTACTATCTTAAAAATAACTGCCTACATCATCAGTTAAAATAAAATTGAACAAAACAGTACAGAACAAGACCAACAAAACCAAAACATTGGAGACATTACAGAACTTCAAAAGAAGATAATAGTCAAACCAGAATGGGGATCATAGTGAATGTTATTGTCTTCAAAGTAGTTGTCTATATCCTCAAACTTGATGCTATCAAGCAAAATAGAATAGAGTAAAAGCAGTCAAAACAAGATAGTGAGAGCAATACAGGGCTTTAAATCAAGTTACTAGAAAATCAAAATGGTTATCATAATATATCCTGCTATTTTTATTTATTTTTCCTTTAATAAAAAAATAATAAATTTTTAAAAAGGAGATTGAGATAAAAGAGGACATAATGACACAACAGCATAGGTCAAAATAGAACAATTCAAGCAACATAGTGTTTCACCACCAGATAACACGACATAACAGTAGTTACCATGGTGTCCTTTCCTTGAAATGTTTGAGTATAACTTCATATACTATAGCATCAAACATATCAAGATAATGTAAAACCATTGAAGAGAATGAAAGTATTACAGGGTATTTAGAACCAACTAACAGAAAACAAACAATGGTTTCTATATTTTCTCCTTGTCTATAAAAGTTTTTGTTTGTACTATCACATATAATAAAATCCTATGAGATACCACATGATAAGACCGATGGTGACAATAGAAATAAAGCTTAATGGTACTGCAAAGCAAGATGATATTAAATCATCACTAGCTATTACGAAGTCTTATTTTCTTCAAAATAACTGTTCATACCATCACAAACAATAAAATCAAACAACCCAGAATAAAACCATTCCAATTAATGAATGAAAACATTATAAGGCTTCAAAGCAATATAATGAAGAATCATGAGTACCACATACTTTTATGTATTATTATCAGTTCTTACACTAGGGAAAATATTCGATATTTATACATGTGAGTTTGATTTATTTACTTATGAATATGGTCTCAAGCTGCACCCATTTGTTTATAAATATCTCAGTGATCATTCTTTATAGCTAAGTAGTACTCCATTGTATAAAAATACCACAACATTTTATCCATTCCTCAGTTGATGGACACTTAAGTTGCCTCCAAGATCTACCTATTACAAATTGTGCTGCTATAAACATATCACTGTGGTATGATGGTTTCTTCTGGGAATATGCCTAGAAGTGGAATAGCTGGAACAAATGGGACTTCCAATCCCAGCTTTTTAAGAAATCTCCAGACTGACTTCCAAAAAAGTTGCATGAGTCTATATTCCCACCAACAGTGCAGTAGAGTACCTTTATCCCCACAGTCTCTCCAGCATTTGTTGTTATTGGTTTTCTTGATTCTGGCCATACTTTCAAGAGTGAGATGGAATCTCAATGTGGTTTTAATTTGCATCTCTCTAATGAGTAATGATGATGTACATTTTTTCATGTATTTATTTGCCATTTGTATTTCTTCATCAGAGAATTGTTTGTTCATCTTGGATGCCCATTTTTGGATTGGATCTTTGAATTTGGGGGGTCTGATTTTTTTTAATTCTTTATATGTTTTAGACAGAAGTCCTTTGTCTGAGCAACAGTTCACTAAGATTTTTTCCCAATTTGTGGGTTTTCTTTTCACTATGCTGGAGATTTCTTTTGACATGCAGAAACTTTTTAATAAGAGGTGATCCCAGGTACTGATTCTGGGAAGTATTGCCCGTGCAGTTTGAGTCCTGTTCATGAATTCTTTACCTACCCTTATGTCTTCAAGTTTTTACCTAATTTATCTTGCAACATATTTAATGTTTATGTTTTCATATTCAGATCTTTGATGCATTTAGATTTTAATTTAGTACATGGTGACAGGTATAGGTCTAGTTTTAGTTTTCAGCATATGTAGAGCCAGTTTTTCCAACACCATTTATTAAATAGACTGTCCTTCCAGTGAAGATGTTTGGCCCGTTATCAAAGATAAGGTGGTTGAGAGTGTTTGTAGTTGTTGTATCTTCTAATCTATTCCATTGATCTTCAGCTCTGTTTTGATTCCAGTACCATGTTGTTTTTACTACTGTTGCTTTGTAGTATAAATTCAAGTCAGAGATTATGATGCCTCCTGCCTTGCCTTCACTGCTCAGAACTGTCTTTGCGATTCTAGGTCTCTTCTGGTTCCAGATGAATTTCAGGATTGATTTCTCTAGATCTATGAGGTATGTTGATGGTATTTTTTATTAGGATTGCATTGAATCTGTATAACAGTTTTGGGACAATGACCATTTTCACAATATTTATTCTTCCTATCCATGAGCAAGGAATGTCTTTCCACTTTCTAAGATCCTCTTGAATTTCTTTTTTCAGTGTATTGTAATTTTCCCTGTATAAGTCTTTCACATCTTTAGTGAGAGTAATTCCTAATTATTTTATTTTTTGGTTGCTAGTGTGAAGGGTGTGGTTTCCCTTATTTCTCGGTCAGTGATTTTGTTGTTAGTGTATAGGAATGCTATTGGTTTTTGAGTACTGAATTTGTATCCAGCTACATTCCTAATTTATTTATTGTATCTGTAAGTCTTTCAATGGAGTTTTGGGGGTCTTCTACACAGAGTATCATGTCATCTGCAAACAATGATTATTTAACTTCTTTTTTTCTATCTTTACCCCTTTTATTTCTCTTTCTTGTCTAATTGCTCTGGCTAATATTTCCAGCATTATACTAAATAGGAGCGGTGATAAGGGACATCCTTGTCTTGTGCCTGATTTCAAAGTAAAGGTCTTCAATTTTTGGTCATTTAGTATGATACTGGCTGTGGGTTTGTCATAGATGGCCTTTATCATTTTGAGGTAAAGACCATCTATTCCAATTATCTGTCAAGTTATTATCATAAATGAATGTTGTTGCTTATCAAAAGCTTTTTCTGCACGTATAGAAACGATCATGTGATTCTTGCTTTTGGTTTTATTGATATGGTGGATTACATTTATTGATTTGTGTATGTTGAATCATCCCTGCATGCCTGGGATGAATCCCACTTGGTCATGGTGTATAATCTTCTTCATGATTTGCTTCATCCTATTTGCCAATATTTTATTGAGAATTTCTGTATCTGTATTCATTAGGGAGATTGGTCTGTAGTTCTCTTTCATTTGGGTCTTTCTCCAGTTTTGGTACTAGCGTAATATTTGTTTCCAGGAATGAGTTAGGAAGGATTGCTTCCCTTTCAATTTCATTGAAGAGTTTGATGAGTTTCAGCATTAAGTCTTCTTTCAGAATTCTGCAGTGAATCCGTCTGCGCCTGGGCTCATCTTTGTAGGTAAGGACTTAATTATGTTTTCAATTTCATTAATAGAGATTGGGTTATTCAGCAGTTTTACATCTTCTTGACCTAGTTTTGGTACTTCATATGTTTCTAGGAATCTATTTATTTCTTCTGTGTTATCAAACCTATGAGAGTAGAGGTTTTCAAAATAGATGAGGTGATCTTTTGTATTTCTACAGAGTCTGTAGTGATTTTGCCTTGTGCATTCCTTATTGCATGAATTTGAGCTTTTTCTTCCCTTTTTATATTAAGGTTGGCTAGGGGCTTATCAGTTTTTTTATTCTTTCAAAGAACCAACTCTTTGATTCATTGATTCTTTGGATTGTTTTGTTAGTCTCTATTGTATTGATTTCTGCTCTGATTTTCATAATCTCCTCTCTTCTTTTGGCTTTGGGCTTGACTTGCTCTTCTTTTTCTAGATGTTTGAGGTGTAACATCAGGTTGTTTATTTGAATTCATTCTGTTTTCCTGATATGGGAACTCAGCGCAATAAATTTTCCTCTGAGGACAGCTTTCATTGCATCCTACAGATTCCAGTATGTTGTATTTGTATTTTTGTTTGCTTGTAGGTATTGTTTAATTATTTATTTAATTTCCCTTGTGACCCACTAATTACTCAAGGGTTTTTTATTCAGTTTCCATGTGTTTGTGGGATTTTTGCAGTATCTTTTATCATTAATTTCTAATTTCATTGTGCTATCATCTGATAACATGCAAGGGATAATTTTAACTCTTTTGCATTTATTTAAATATGTTCTGTGAGCTAGTATATGGTCTATTTTAGAGAATGACCCATGTACTGCTGAGAAGAATGTGTATTCTGATGTTGTTGGATGGAAGACTCTATATATGTCTATCAAGTCCATTTGTTCACAGGTGTGATTCAGTTCTGTTATTTCTTTGCTGATTTTCTGTCTGGTCGTTCTGTCCCTTGGTGTCAATGGTGTGTTAACATCTCCTGTTATACTTGTGTTACTGATAATTTTTTTTTTTATTTCTGTTAATACTTGTTTTATATAGCTGGGTGCTCTGCAGTTTGGTGCATATATATTTAAGACTTTTTTTTTCTTCTCTTTTTATCAGTACTAGGGATCAAACTCAGGACTTCCTGCTTGCAAGGCAGGTGCTTATGCCGCTGAGCTAAATCCCCAGCCCCTATATTTGAGATTGTTATCTCTTCCTCTTGAAGTTTTCCCCTAACAAGTATGTAATGACCTTCTGTATCTCTTCTCATCGTTACTTGTTTCAGGTTTGCATGAAATATTCTTTTCTGTCCTTTGACATTCAGTCTGTGAATATCTTTTTGGGTTGGATGGGTTTGTTGTAGACAGAATATGGTTGGAGTTTCGTGATCCATTCTGCCAGTCTGTTTCTTTTAATTGGTGCATTGAGCCTATTTACATTAATGGTTATAATTGCTATATGGTGGTTTATTGTTGACATGTTATCTTTCTGCTGTTGCATCTTTATCTTTACATTCTGATTAATTATCTGCTTTGCTTAGTGGTTTATTCCTGAGTGTATCTAGACTGTCTTTCAGTATGCTTTGCAGGGTTGGCTTGGTGATCATGAAGTTCTTCAGCTGTTCTTTGTCATGGAAGCATTTTGTTTCTCCATCCATTTTTTTTTATTTTGAAAGTATACAACAGAACAAGTCAGAATAAAGCCAACTAAGATTATACAGTGAAATTGGTACAGAACTTCACAGCAGGTTACCTGGATAACAGTAATAGGTATCACAGTATATTTTGTTATCTTTATAATAGTTGTTCTTTCAATCACATATATCAAAATGAGATGAAAGATAGAACACTATTGAACTTATCTGTCCGGAGCTGCTTCCGTCCCGCGGAATGGAGCACACGAACACTCAGCCTCTGCAAGCACCTTTATTGACTGGGCAGCAACCTCAATACATGTCCGTCCTCGACGGCTTCTTCCGTGTTGTGCGTCGGGCACTTCCTATACTTGGGCTTATATAGCTAATGTTATCCAATCATGGGATTACACGTGGGGACAGGCGATTGGGCGGCAACAAGGAAGCAATCAATCATTACCATATATGGCGGGGACAGTAAGCCAAGCAAGAACCAGGAAGCAGGATGTGTGTGCCATCTTGGGCACACGATGGGCGGGGGAGCAGCGGAGGCGGCAGGCAGGTGCCATCTTATGAATATGCTCTCATGAATAACATGGCAGGCTCCCAACATCTCCCCCTTTCTTATTTACAAGCAAATGACAGCGAGGTCTTCCAAGTGACTACAGTGGTCTGTACCCCGCTGTGCATGGCTCTGAGGTCATCCCCCGGCACAGGTTGGCCACCCCCGCGTCGGAAGGGACCTCCAAGCCTCATCCTTTTGCGCAGGGCTAGGGTAATTTGGATGAAACCTAGATGCATACAGACATATAGCCTGACATCTCTCTTCAAAAACCCCAAGAGTAGAATGTCATGCAGTACCATCTGGTCTCGCACCTTGGTGCCTCTTGCTGTCATTGTGTGGAATGGGGCCTGTCTTAGGTTGAGCAAGGTGGGGTACCTCAGTCTTACCCGTCTTTGGCTCACCCATCCAGCATTTTATAACTGATGCTCTGCGACATGGAGGAGATATGCAGCCGCCTGGCTACCGGATGGGCCCCCCTCCGCCAGCTGCATTGCCGCCATAGCTGTGAACTTGACCTGCTGCTGGGTTTGCATCAAGTGGTCTAGCAAGCATTTGACGACCACCAACCCCACCAGTATGGCAACAACAATCAGAATCCAAGTAGTCAAATTGGGCCAAGAGAACCAGGAAGTGACATGGTCCCACAAACCTTTTAGGACGTCCCTCAGGGTAGACAAATCAAACCTAACTGGGTTTAATTGAACCTTTTCTATCTCATTTAACTCGTGATTAACAATCACAGACAGATTATGAAATTTTGGCAGATAAATGTCCTATAACCACGCGGTCATAGCTTTGTGGTTTCAGTCAAGTTGGTGCGAACGGGAGTGACACACACCCGGAAGGACAGCCACCTCTGGTCGCAAAGTTGAGTGGCGACCTGCCACAGGGCATTGATCTCTTGTCCGATGAGTTGGATTTCTTCTTGTAGCCGGAGTATTGCTTGGCTGTTTAGCTCTATCTGTTGCCTTTGAGCCTTGATGGTCTCTCGTGTGGCGTTGCTCAGCCGATTGACTGCATCCATGGTCAGCGCGAGCTGCTTGGAGGTCCATGCCTGCAAAACAGCCTGTCCCACTGCAGGGACAAACAGAGAAGAGACCACCCCCGCTGCCTGCCACAACCAATCTTTTATCCCTCTTTTAGTTCTGGTTGATAAGGAAGAGAGCGAGATCTGCTGTGAGACCGGTCCAACCCAGCCCTGGGCTTGCACGGGAATCCAAAGATCAGGGAGAGAACAGCATAGGCTGCTCATTTTTTTTTTCTTTTTCGTTTTTATCAACACCAGGGATCAAACTCACGACTCCCTGCTTGCAAGACAGGTGCTTATGCCGCTGAGCTAAATCCCAAGCTCCCTCCTGTCCCTCTTAGTGACGGCGGGCACATGAGAGGTATTTCCTTGCAATTTGATGCCCAAGCCTTTGCCAGGGGTATAGCCCATCCGTTTCATCATGTTTTGAGCCACCTCGGAACATCCCGTATTGGCCACACTCAAAACATTTTTTACTCTTTTGCATCTGCTGTTTTGTTGCTGGAGGGCGGGAGCCGAGGGCCGCATTAATTGAAGCGCCCACCAGGGCTGCAAGACCTGAATTAGAGAGTGGTCCCCCCACTTCTCTACATAATTTGGTCCAGGTTTCTAAACTCTTGTTTTTATGTGGTGTAATGACTGCACGGCAGTCCTTAGTACACTGCTCAAAGACTAGCTGCTTTACCAGGGGCTGCGCCACACTGAGGTCGGGGAAGACCTTGCCGGCGGCATCTAGCATCCTGGCCACAAAGTCAGAGAATGGCTCTGTCATCCCTTGCACAATCTTAGTAAGACAGGCAGTATGTTCGCCTGGCTTGGCAAGCTGTTTCCAAGTGGCAATAGCGCACTTGGTAATTTGATCATAAACTGCCTGAGGGTGCCGGATTTGATCCTGCGCATGGGCTCCCTGGCCTAATAACATATCTTTGTTCCATCTAGCATTGCGCTCCCTAGCGTTCTTTTCAGCTTGCTCCCCACAATACTCGTCGTTCCAAGCCTTCCAGTCCATAAATTGGCCTGGAGACAGGCATGCCTTTGCAAGCTGTGCCCAATCCGAGGGTGTCAAAGGGGTGGTTCCTATATTATCCAAAAGAGCCTGCGTAAAGGGGGCGTTGGGGCCGTAAGTGGAGACTGCCTCTTTTAACCCCTTAACCACTTTCATGTCCAGGGGCTGATAATAAGGCGCGCCGGCCTGGTCCTGGAGGACCGGGTAGAAGCTGGGAGTGTCATACGAGGCAAGGCCCCTACGCAAGACGTCCCATAAACGGCCATGAAATGAGCGGCGCCCGGAGAACGGAAGTGTGGCAGGGAAGGGAGGAGGCGGCCCCCAACCACCAGGGGCATTCATTCCCTGGGATGGTTCCCAGGGAGGGGCCGACGGGACTAACCCCGCCTCGCCGGGGGTGCGCATTTCCTGCAGATCACTCTCCACCCTCTCGAGCTCCTCCCCTAGGCTCTCCATCATCCCTTCACACAAGGCTCCAGCAGGTTTATGAACTTTCTGCCCTGAATTGCAATGTGGGCCTATCTTACTGTCAGTTTCCTCCTTTGGGCCCACCTTAGGGTCTTCCCCCTCTGAATCTGAATGGCTCGGTGAGCCAACCTCTGAGGCCTCCCTGGAGCTCTCCGAGCGCGCCTGCTCGAAAGCGTGGCGTGCCTCTTTGAGTCCCTGGGCTGCGCCTACCATACTTTCGGTTCTGAGACATGCACGAACCATCTCCCAAATGGGGCGAACCATGGGGTCGACACCCGTGCCTTGCTCTTCTGCAAATTGAATGTCTCGTCCTAATTTCTCCCAGGAGGGCAAGGTGAGGGAGCCAGTAGGCAGGAACCACGGGGCCAAATCGTTGATGCATTTGAAGAATTGTAAAACCGTTTGTTTTTCCATCCTAATGCCCATTTCAGCAAATATAGAAAGCCCCGAGGCGCTATAGCCAGCAGGGGCCTGCCCTTCCTTTTCGGGCAAAATCGACTCTAACAAGGGGTCGACAAACAAATCCCTTAAAGTGCGTCCACCAAGGGCCGGGTTGAGCCTCCACTCACCCGTAGGTACGTACCATCTCTCAACGCAGTCACAGGAGTCGCAGAAGGCACGGGAATGGTTTCAAGTCCCCATACGGGCCACCAGCTGTCCGGAGCCGCTTCCGTCCCGCGGAATGGAGCACAGGAACACTCAGCCTCTGCAAGCACCTTTATTGACTGGGCAGCAACCTCAATACATGTCCGTCCTCGACGGCTTCTTCCGTGTTGTGCGTCGGGCACTTCCTATACTTGGGCTTATATAGCTAATGTTATCCAATCATGGGATTACACGTGGGGACAGGCGATTGGGCGGCAACAAGGAAGCAATCAATCATTACCATATATGGCGGGGACAGTAAGCCGAGCAAGAACCAGGAAGCAGGATGTGTGTGCCATCTTGGGCACACGATGGGCGGGGGAGCAGCGGAGGCAGCAGGCGGGTGCCATCTTATGAATATGCTCTCATGAATAACATGGCAGGCTCCCAACACTTATCAAAACAGAATATTGAATAGAGCAGTATCATGAATCAGAAGAGAGCAAGACAGTAATAAAAATATTTGCCTTCAAAGAAATAGTAGAAGGAAGTCCCAAATATTTGCTATGGTCAACCTCCCAGGAGACGCTGAGATTTCTGGTTCCTATTTGCAAATGGGGGGTGGGGTGGGGAGGAGAAGGATGATAGGGGAAATGGGATATTTGACTCTAGGCCATGTAGCAGTAGGTTCACTATTGCTAAGCAGGGAGGCAGGATGGTCATGTTTTCACAGCGTCCTCAGTTCCAACATGGCGCTGATCTCAGGAGACACTGCTGGTTCTCAGCCTGGAAGGACTGCAGTCTGCCTCACTGCCACTGCTTACCAGGGAGGGCTGGTGTTTGCTTGGCTTCCCAGGGTCCTAAGTTCCAACATGGCGTGGATCTCAGGAGACACTGCTGGTTCTCCCCCTGGAAGGGCTTCAGGCTTCCACACTGCCTCCTCATACCAAGGAGAGGAAGTGCTTGCTTGGCTTCCCAGAGTCCTAAGTTCAAACATGGCATGTATCTCAGGAGATACTGCAGGTTCTCCCCCTAGCATGGTTGCAGTCTTCCACACTGCCTCAGCTTACCAGGGAGGGCAGGTGTTTGCTTGGCTTCCCAGGGTCCAATCTCCAACATGGTGTGGATCTCAGGAGACACTGCTGCTTCTCCCCCTGGAAGGGCTGCAGTCTGCCACACTGCCTCCACTTAGCAGGGAGGGGAGGTGCTTGCTTGGTTTCCCAGAGTCCTAAGTTCCAACATGGGGTGGATCTCAGGAGACACTGATGGTTCTCCCCCTGGAAGGGCTGCAGTCTGCCACACTGCCTCCACTTACCAGGGAGAGGAGGTGTTTGCTTGGCTTCCCAGGGTCCTAAGTTCTAACATGGTATAGATCTCAGGAGACACTGATGGTTCTCCCCCTGGGAGGGCCGCAGTCTACCCCATTGCCTTCGCTTACCAGGGAGGGGAGGTGCTTGCTTGGCTCCCATGGTCCTAGTCTCCAACATGGTGTGGATCTCAGGAGACACTGCTGGTTCTCTCCCTGATGGGCTACAGTCTGCCACACTGCCTCCGCTTACCAGGGAGGGCTCTCCATCCATTTTGAGGGACAGTTTTGCAGGGTACATCAGTATGGGTTGGAAATAGTATCCTTTAGTATCTGGAATACTTACTCCATGCTCTTCTTGACTTTATTGTTCATGCAGAGAAGTCTGCTTATAGGTTTTCTTTTATAGATGATCTGTCTTTTCGCTCTGAGAACCTTTAATACTCTATTCTTTTGTTGAATTTCTGGGATGATGATTATTATATGTCTGGGTGTATCTTTATTTTGATTATGGCTATTTGGAGTTCTATATGCTTCACTGATCCTGATATCAGGTTCCAATCTCATTTTTGCAAATTTTTCAACTATTACTTCTCTAAATATCCTCCTGACATCCTTTATGTTGTCCCCTTCTTTTTCATTTAACCCTGTCAATTTTATGTTGTTTTTCTTTGCATCGTCTTGAAGCTGTTGAAATATTATGTTGATTTGTTGTTATTTTTAATAAATCTTTCCTTTCCTGTGCAATGGTATCTTGGAGTCTGAAATTCTCTCTTCACTTTCATTGAGGCAGTTTTTACAGCTTTCAATGGAATTTTTTATTTCCTGTGTATCTCTGCACCTGCTTTATGTATTGTATTTGTTTCTTATATTGTTTGTCTAGGGATTCTACCTTTTTGCTTAGTTCCTCCAATTTTTAACTGTGTCTTCTTTGATATGTTCAGCATCTCTTTCATTTCTTTTTATCATTTCTTCTTTTACCTGGGAGACTATTTCTAGTTTGAATTCCTTTAAAGCTTCACAGAGTTGCTCCTTTATTTCAATTGCTATCATGTCCAATTTCAAGTGTGTGGCGTATATTTTCTTCTATGTACATAACTCCTAAGGTTTCCTGGAATGGGCTGGAGGTTTGAGATTGTAATTTGATCTTTTGTTTTGTAATTTTCCTATATTTCTGTGTTTCAATTGTTATTCCAAGGCTTCCCCAGGGCATGTCGGAAATCCTCTTCCATGCCCTCAGCTCCTGGGATTCTGGCTGCCCAGTTCCTTGAATTGAGAGAGGGTCACTGAGGGTGGGGCAGGCTGGCTCAAACTTGCTGAGCTGGTCCAATGCAATTGGAAGTTGTGAAGTTCCCTGTCCTGGGCTGAGCAAGATTCCCAAACTAGGGATGGTGCAGGGACACTCACCCCAGGTCACCAGCCTGGGGTGGTGCTGGCAGGCCCAGAAATCCAGAGTCCACCAAGCCTGGCAGTGAGCAGTGAGACCTCACCCTTTTCGTTTTTAATTGTATGGGTTTGACTCCTTTCCTCTTTTAGATAAGGTTTTGTGTTCATGAATTTCCTCACGTGTTCTTTGAATTGGAAGTATATTATTTCTTTATAGATTTTGAAAGATAGTTTTGCAGTGTCTATTAATCTGGGTTAGAGGTTGTTTTCTTGCAGGACATGAAATGGCTTATTCCAACCTCTCTTTGATTTAGGGATTTGGGTTGAGAAGTCTGCTGTGATTGTTATAGACTTGCCTTCATAAGTGATTAGTTTCTTATCTCGAACTGCTTTTAATGTTCTCTTCTGCTGAATTTCTGGAATCTTGATTATTAAATGCCTTTGTATAAATTTATTTTGGTCATAGCTAATTCAAATTTCATGTGCCTCACTTGTCTGTATACCAAATTCTATTTTTATGCTTGGGACATTTTCTGCCATTACTGTGAACAAGTTTTTGTGTCATTTACATTATTTTCTGCTTTTTCATTGGCTCCAATCAATTTTATGTTGTCCTTCTTTGCATCATCTTGCAGCTATTCTACTGGTGTTTTCATGATTCTTTCTTATTTTTAAGACATGTTTCTTTCCAGGTTGGTAACAAAAATCCTGTATTCTACATCTGATATTCTATCCTCACCTTGATTCATTCAACTGTGCAAACTTAATGGAATTATTAATCTCCCAGATACCTGTTTGCATTAC
The DNA here is from genome assembly GCF_034190915.1 of Cavia porcellus. NCBI lineage: Eukaryota > Metazoa > Chordata > Mammalia > Rodentia > Caviidae > Cavia > Cavia porcellus. The sequence continues at coordinate 26,803,847 of NW_026947507.1, read as the reverse complement.
ACTTCTTTCCTATGTTGGATATTAAGTAAAACTCAGCTGGTGTCCACAGTTACGTTGTAGTGTCCATGTAAGAGCCCAAGTCTTTGCTGACAAATCGGAGCAAGTCTGAAATATAAACAGTGATGGGTGCGTAGCTGGTCTTTCTTTCTGGATGTGAGAGCTGGAGCCAGAGTCTTCAGCCACAATCTTTCTGGATGTCCCTAGGCAGTCTCCCTATGACATCTTCTCATCCTATCTGTCTCTTATTACTCTCCCAATAGTTGTGACACCCTCAAAAAAAGACAGCCCAAATCTGCTCCAAGTCCTACATGTAATTGGACCCAACTGGCCCTTTTATTGCCTCTTCTGCCTCATTCTCATTCACAGGTTTCTCTCCTCTCATACTGCTGAGATTGGGTGGGGTGTTTTGCTGCCTTCTGACTCACTGCCTCTGTGTGGCCTGTATGTATAGCATATAGCTGCTTGGTTCCTACCTCTCTCTCCTCCGTATTGGGGTAGGGGTTGAAGCAGTTCTATTTCTAACTTGTTGCACCATTCTTACCCAAAGATGCTTAAACCTCACATCTTTCTCTCTTTTATGCCACTGGAAGTAGGGAAGGAGGGATCATCAAGTTTCATTCACTACCTTCACTGCTGCTGCCAGATTTCCAAACTTCATTTTCACTAGAGGTTCTAGGGAGCCACTATCAAAGAAAGAAAGAAAGAATATATTCTAGACACATCAAAATGACCACAGTTCCAAAAACAACAAAAGAAAGAACCCACCAGGCAGGGAAAGCAATTAAACAGAGGAGAAAAGCAGACAATGAAAGAAGATAAACAATATGACAAAGCCAGTGTATATCAATAATAACTATCAATGTAAATAGCCTAAATTCTCCAATCAAAAGAAACAGACTGGCAGAATGGATCAAGAAACAAGATCCAAAAATATGCACACAAGAAACACACTTAATTCAAAAAGAAATTCATAGACTGAAAGTCAAAGGATGGAAAATAATATTCCATGCAATAGAAACCGACAAAATGTAGTGTAATCATTCTGTTTGCAGACAATGTGAACTTCAAACCAAGAATGAGAAAAAGACATTTTTTAAAAAGTCACAACATACCTATTAGGAGGAAAATATAACAATCATATATGTACCAAAGAAGGGAGCAATCAACTAAACAAAATGTAATAGACAGGAAAAACCAAATAAGCAATAACACAATTATAAACAGGTGATTTAAATACCCAATATCACAAAGAGACAGATCAACTAGACCAAAATTCAGCAAAGAAATATCAGAACAGAATCAAACCTGTAAACAGAAGCACTTAGTAGATGTTGTTTTTTTTTTGTTTTTGTTTTTGTTTTTGTTTTTTGTCTTTTTCCTTTTTACCAGTACCAGGGATTGAACTCACGACTGTGTGCTTGCAAGGCAGGCACTTATGCCACTGAGCTAAATCCCCAGCCCCTTAGTAGATGTTTTTAGACTGTTTCATGCAAAAATATTAGAATACACATTTTTCTCAGCTGCGCATGGATCATTCTCTATAATAGATCATATACTAGTCCATAGAACATACTTATGTAAATGCAAAGGAATTGAAATTATTCCATGTATGTTATCTGATGATAGTGCAATGGAATTGGAAATTAATGGAAAATGGAACTGCAAAAACTCCATAAACATATGGAAAATAAATAACAACCCCTGAACAACCAATGGGTCACAGATGAAACTAAAGAAGAAATTAAACAATATCTACAACTGAATGAAAGTACAGATACAACATTCCAGAAGCTGTGGGACGTAATAGAAGCAGTCTGAAGAAGCAAATTTATACTAGTGAATTATCACTTCAAGAAAACAGAATGAGGACAAATAAGCAACCTAATGTTACTTCCAGCTTCTAAAAGAAAAGAAAATCATGTCCAAAGCCCACATGAGGGGCAAAATTATAAAAATATTAGCAGAAATTCATGCAATGGAGAGTTAGAAACAACACAAAGAATTAATTAATCAATGAATTTGTTCATTGAAAGAACAAAAGTAATAGATAAACCCCTAGCAAACCTTATCAAAAAAGGAAAGACTCATATTGGTACAATAAGAAATAAAAAGAGTGAAATCACTACATATCCTGTGAAAATTCAGAAGATCATTAATATCTACTTTGAAAATCTTTGCTCGCGTAGGGTGGAAACACACAAAAAATGGACAGATTCCTAAATCAGGAATATAGTAAAATTTTGAATTATTCAATATCAGTTAATGAAATTGAAAACATAATTTAAAAATTATCCATAAAGAAAAGCCCAGGTCCTGATATGTTCACTACAAAATTCTATAAGAAATTTAGAGTCAATGAAGTGTCAATAATCCTCAAACTCTTTAATGAAACTGAAAGTGAAGCAATCATTAAATCATTCCTGGAGACAAGTATTACCCTGATACTGAAACCAGAGAAAGACCCATCCAGAAAAGAGAACTATAGGCAAATCTCTGTAATGAGAACAGGTGCAAAAATCAAAAATCCTCAATAAAGTACTAGAAACAAAATGCAGCAAATCATAAAGAAGATTATATCATGATCAACTGGGACTCATCCCAGGAAAACAGTGATTCTTCAGCATAGGTAAATCAATAAATTTAATAAACCATAACAACAGAGCCAAAGACAAAAATTACTGATCATGTGGAAAAAGCTTTAGATAAAGTCCAACACTAGTTAATGATAAAAAAAACCTTACATAAAATTAGAATAAATGGTATTTATCTTAATTTGATAAAAGCCATCTATCACACATCAACAGCCAATATACTGACTGGAAAAAATTGTAAGCTTCCTCTCTATAGTCCGGAACAAGACAAGGATTTCCACTATCACCACTTCTATTCAATATAGTTCTGAAAACATTACCAGTGCAATTAGACAAAAGATAAAAATAAAAGAAATAAGAATAGAAAGAAAAGAGATTAAATTATCATTATTTGCAGGTGATGTGATATGCTACATAGAAGACACCAAAAACTCCAATAAAAGACTTCTAGATTCAATAACCAAATTCAGTAGCATAGCTGGATACACAGTAACACTCAAAAGTAAATAGCATTCTTGTACACAAACAACAAACTCACTGAGAGACAAATTAGGGAAATCTTACCCTTCACAGTCACATCAATAAAATGAAATACTTATGAAATAATCTAACAAAGGAAATAAAAGATCTATCCTTTGAAAACTACAGTTATCTGGCAAAGTAGATTGCAGAGAATATCAGAAAATGGAAAAAATATCCCTTGCTCATGATAGGAAGAACCAACAGTGTGAAAATGGCCACACTCACAAAACTGTTACATAGATTTAATACAATAACAATCAAAACATCATTAACATACCTCACAGAACAAAAGAAAACATTCACAAAATTCATTTGTAACCAGAAGATATCCAGAATAGCAAAGACAATCCTGGGGAACAAAGGCAAGGCAGGAGGCATCACAATATCTGAGTTGAAATTATATTACAAAACTACTATGATAAAATCGTCATGATACTGGCAAAAAGCAGACCTGGAGATCAGTGGAAAAGATTTGAAGATGTATACACAACCTCAGTCACAGTCAACCACCTTATCTTTGACAAAAGGTCTAAACATGTTTACAGGAAGAAAGATAGCCTTATTAATAAATAGTGTTGGAAAAACTAGCTCTTTACATGCCAAAGACTAAAACTAAGCTCATAGCTAAAACCATGTACTAACCTAAAGGCAATATGAATCAAACATCTGAATATTAAAACAGAAACAATAAATCTATTGGAAGAGAAAGTAGGTAGAAATCTTGAATACATAGGTGTAAGTAAAGAATTCATGAACAAAACCCATATTGCTCAGGAAGTACTTCAAAAACAACAACTGTCATCTTGCTCAGGAAATACTTCAAAAAAAAAAAAAAACCTGTCATCTCACCTTACTAAAAAGCTTTTGCACATCAAAAGAAATCAACAGAATAAAGACAAGACAGAGAATGGAAAAAATTGATCCTGTTGTCTCTCAGATAAAGGACTTCTATCTAGAACATATGAAACACTGAACCCTAAAATTCAAAGGTCCAGTCCAAAGTGGGCATCTAAGACAAGTACTTTATCACGTGAAGAAATACAAATGAGGTGTTGGGGATTTACCTAAGTGGTATAAGTGCCTGCCTGGCAAGTGCAAGGTCATGAGTTTGATCCCAAGTACCAAAAAAAAAAAAAAAAAAAAAAAAAAAAAAAGGAAAAAGCAATACAAATGATAAATAAATGTTAAAAACTTTCAACATCAGTGTTCATCTGAGAGCTGCAAATTAAAACAATACTGAGATTCCATCTTGTTCCAGAAAGAATGGTATAAATGACTATCATCAAGAAATCAACCAACAACAATGCTGGCTATCATCAAGAAATCAACCAATAACAAATGATGTGGAGAAAAAAGAAGCCTTTCCACTGTTGGTAGCAGTCTAGACTGGTACAACCATTGGGGATGTCAGATTCCTCAAATATCTAAGATCAGAGGTCCCATTTTACCCAGCTATTCCTTTTCTGGGTATCTTCCCAGCAGAATTTAAAACATCATACTGTGCCAGGGATTTAGCTCAGTGGTGTAAGCATCTGTCTGGCAAGCAAGCACAAGGTCATAAGTTCGATTCCTAGCACAAAAAAATCATACCACAGTAATGTATATGTAGCATGTTTATAGTGGCACAATTTGTTATATCTAACTCTCAGAATCAACCCAAAAGCCCATCATCTGAGAAATGGATAAAAGATACCTATTTTATGCAATTATCTGTGTTTCTAAATGATTTTCTGTAACTCCAATATAATCCTCCTCTTTTCAACTATGATGAATACACGAGGTGTGACTACAACTACAGTGAATGCCACAACTGAATGCCACCCAACCGAAAGGCAGAGTCCTTAAAACATTACTGTATGCCTTTGACCACGCTGTTCACTGGATCTGCCACTATGTTACTCTGGCTCTTCCCTAAAGCCAAAATGAACATACAAAGTAAACACTTTAATTGATTTAACACATGGAGACCACAACAACTGTACAGCTAAAGCCACAAAGGAGAACTTCCAGAACTTCTTCAAAAAGTGGCAAGAACAAAGGTATAGGTATGTTTAAAATAAACTATTTTGAGGGTGCTTAATATCATGTCTTTTAGTATAATAATTTTTTTTAAATTTTAAATATTAACTGTATTTTTCAGTAACACCTTGTATTCCATTAAGATTAAAAACAATCTCTGAACTTTGAACATATCATAAAACTTGTATCTTTAATAGTAAAATATTTTGTTAAAAACTAAAAATAATTATTAATTCCCTGGTTTATGCTACTAATGCTAATCCTAATGTAGTAAATTAGTATAAGAATGAATCAGATGTTCTTCAGTAATTTTTATTACTCAATTATACTTAATGAATCATTAAAATATGACAGTTATGAATTTAAGATAAATTGTCAAATATTGTTATTAAGCTAGTAGTAATTGCACTTAATCATGTTTTTATTCTTATAAAATACTAATTTAAAGATATACATTAATAACTGAATTAATTATAATACTTTAATATCATACGCTATAAAAGTTCACAATAGTAATTATTCTTCTGGGTTATACGTGCTCATGAAAGACAGAACACATATTTTTTATTACATTTGTATCTTTTTAAGTAGCTTTACAGTAGGACTAATGTCATTAGCGTTCATTAACTTGAAGTTGGTTCTTTATTATGATTCTGCTGAGTATGAATTTTCTTTTTTTTCTAGTTTTTTTTTAATTTATTCAAAAGGAAAAAGAGAAAAAACAAAACAAAACAAAGCGGTTAAGGGTACAAGCAACACAGAACTACAAAAAAAAAAAAAAAAAAAACAGTAAGAAATCACCAGTCAATAGATCACACACTATCATCCTAGAGAAAGCTGCCCAAATCACAGTATCAAAGAATACAAAGTGGACATTCAAACAGCGAGACAGCAAACACATTTTTGGTAGTGTGTTCATTTTTCATTGACAGGATAAGAATGAACCCTCAATTTGTTACTCCCTAAAAATTCATTTTGATTTTGGTTGCAAATTAGCTTGAAGCCATGCTTAAAATATATCACATGTATATGCATTAGAAGTTTTTCTCTTCACACATTTTTGTTGTTCAGTTTATTGTTCACAATTTTATTAATAATTATGGTTGGAGCTGATATTTCATTGTATCTACAAATTAGTAGGCTAAATATCCCTTCATTGCAATTCTATATACTTGTGAAAATTTATCTCAAACAGTTTTACATCAAAGACTCAGCAGCTGCTTATACCAAACACTTAAGTATTGCAAAACTAAACTCCTCAAAACAGAAGAGTTATAATCAGAAATGTAAATGTGTGTCCATTTTTATGAAAATTTACCATATTTTTATATGCAGTATAAATTTATTTCTATATTTGTAACTATGATAGATATTTCAAATACATAGACACAAACTTGTATTAACCATATCATATTTCTTTCATATGCAAGCTATCACTGAGCATTGATTTTTTAACTTTATGATGGTGTGAAATATTCATTGATTCTGTTTTTTTGCTTTTAGTACTATATGTAATAAATTTCATAAAATATTTAACACTTGATTACAAAATGAGGCTTGTGTCAAATAATTTTTAAGGAAATACCAATGTTCTGAGCTTGTGTAAGGCAGGCTAGCTAAACTATGATGATAGAAAGGTTAAATGTACTAAGTGCATTTGGGACTAATGGTATTTTCTAATTACAATGGATTTCTCATGATACAGAGTATAACAAGTTGAGTAGCATCTGTATTTATAAACAAAATAAATATTTCTATTCATAGGTAATATCTGGAATAGAATAAAGTAAACAAGTAAAACACAAGGAATGAATTTTCCCCAACCATTTAACATGCTGTCCTCATACAATATAGTATAAAGTTAAACATATATATTTACATAACATAGAATAATACTACATATATGATATCCCAAGCATAGAATATATTTGTAATGTATATTAAAGTACTATATTTGATGTGTTACCTTTATGCAATTTAAGTTAGAACCATTTTAAGAACATCATCAGTTGTTTAAAAAGAACTACTAACAATAATAAATATGGTCAACTGAATACTGTTTAAAAATCTCCTTTTTTGGTATCAGAAATTAAACTCATAATCTCATGCTTGCCAGGCAGGCACTGTGCCATTGAGCTATTTGCATGGCCCTCAAAAATATTAGATAGATAGATAGATAGATAGATAGATAGATAGATAGATATACAGATAAATAGGAAGATTATTAAGATCTTCTCAAAAACATTTATTAAAATACGTTGATTTAATAAAGTTTTAAAGTTAGATAAAGGAAAGAGATCGATCATTTTTTCTCTGGTGTATTTGCTATTAAAACAATAATCTCTTATTGTAGTTTCATAGTTATTCCAACCAAGTACCCTTATATTTGTAAAGAAGTAATCAAATCAGAAGAAACTGAATGATTTTGAATAACATGGTGACAAAGTTAAACCTATACTTTCCAATCTTCAAAATCTTAGTGTTTCTACATATAATATTTGTAATGTCATTTTTACCTGTATCAACTTCTCATAGTACTCACATACTTTTCAGCGATTTACTTTTTTTTCTCTTGCTATATCATACTAGGTTACATTCATCCACACACATGTAAATGTATTTATAAATTAACAAAATGGCTCCAAAATTAATATTTAAATAAGTGCAATAAAATAATGTGGAGTAGAAAGTATTTTAACAGAGAAAATCTTAGGAAATTTTGATTGCTAAAAATGGACAAGACTTACTTGCTTTTCTAAACAAACACATTATTTGCCATGTTTCTTATGAACACATTGCTTTTCCAATAGGTCTTAAGAAGACAGCAGTTTATTCCCTATCATATACTAAAAACAATTATTAACATTAATTGAAAGTTAACATTGGTCATTTACAGATATTTTACAACAATAATCCTAATGCAGAAATTTAACCTATCTCAGAAACAAAAATAACCATTATTGTCTCTATACTGCATAATACTAAAAAGTATGGTTAATATAACAAGATCAGAAAAGTATCAATAAAAATGCAAACAGAAAATAAAATGTCATCATTTGCATATTTTATTTTCATGAAAACTTGTATATAAACAAAATATTAGAATTAAAAATAACAGTTGTCAACACAAAAATCACCTACATTTACATTCACTGTATAAGACTATATACATATAATAGAAAATGACATACTATTTCCATGAATAAAAATTCCTTAAACATATATTAAGAAGCATAAAGAACAATAATAGAAACAGAGAAATATATTTTAAATCATGAATGTATAATCTAATATTTAAAATTTAACTTAACTTACTAAGTCAAAAATATAAAGCTATCAATCTGTGGGGTTATTTATAAAACATACCACTTTTTTGTAATCATATTAAACAACAATACATATTGTAAGTGGATAAAACAATTATTCATAAAATTAAAATGGCTTTTGTCCCTACATGGTTAAACTTCCCATTTTATGCTATTATATGTAGTCACATAACTAAGTTTAGATAACAAAATGAGCCTAACTACATGATAGTCTATTTATCAGACATTCTAAAACTCTATGTATTGATGAACTACAAACAATGAAGGCACAACTATCGCTTGCATAAATTTCTATCCTTGAGAGGCTGAAGTGAAGTCCCCCAGATGGAAAGAACCTAAGCCACCAAGAGGATACTTACTTTCATTGAAGGAATTCAATATAAACATTCCAACCATTGGTTCCTTTTGCTAAAAAGATGGATTTTCAGAGACAGCAATAGCCATATCAGCCTTATAAATGACAGTCTATGTACATTCCCTATCTCCACTAGCATTGAAATGACATTTATGTCCATACTGCCAATTCTGGTCATCATATAACAGACTAACAAACACCCACTGGCAAAGGCACTTTTTAATTTTTTTTTTCATTAGTGGATGCTTTTCATACATAATTATAACAGAAAATCCCCACCACCACTAGTATACTTCGGTACTCAGGTAACTCTTCCAATTACTGTTTCTTAGAAACAGTTGATGCATAGCTGGTCACTATGATGCATATTGTAAGAACCAATCAAAGACAGCCAAATACTCTACCTCTGTACTTTCCTTTTGCTTGATATTTTAATAAGGGTTGATTCCTTGTCAGTACCCATCCAAAATTAAATAAATCTGCCTACAAATCTTAGGTGTCATTAGGTGTTTCCATTTGCCATTGCATTTTATGCATTGGCCAAGGAAACCAACTCTGCTGACTACTTTAGTCATCAGTTGTGACCTTCAAAGATAGAGCCAGAACCTCTCCAGGTCCTGATAGGAAGGTACCCCCTTGAGATTTCTTGAGATTTCTTCAGTCTCCTCACAGGTCTGGAAGATTCCAGCTCTCTATTTGAGTGACTTGCATTGGATCCAAAAGAGAGGAGAATATAATCTCCCTCCTTGCCAAATTCTGGTAAGACTCTGGGGGCACCCAGTTAGCCTGTCAATAGACTGCTCAGTTCAAGCACAAGGAGAGTCTGATCGACTCTCATTAGTCAAGTCTTCTCTAAGGAAAAGGAGTTGAAATGTTCAAACTGAGTGCCTGCTGACTGAAAGTGTGAGTAAAACACAGTGCAAGCCATAGGCTGCTCTGTTTGTGCACCAAGACAGGGAAGTACTGGTTATGGTGGCTAGGTGGGCTCTTACTTCCAGATGTGTGTCAATTGATGTATGTGGTAACACAGGCCCCACACCCTTCTTAGCTAAATAACACTTACATCTCTGTGAAGGGCACAGCCAACCAGGAATCTGAATGGTCTCTCTCTGAGGAGCACCCACACTTTTGTTGCTGTGCTGTCTTTCAGGGCACAACATATGTAGGGAGCTGGAAATGGGAACTAGTTAGTCAAGGCTCACAGTCCTTAATTCCGAGTCCAAGAATTTTAAAAAGGACTTTTCTGGTGATTATGGAATTAAAATGAAATCAAGCTGCTGCAAGACTCCTTGAGGCTGATGCTCCCAAAGCCCATTCCTCTTGAGAATTCCACCTTGGCAGATTCCACTGCAGCTCCTACTAGGCTAACTTTCCAGTCAGCAGAAAGAAACAAAGCAACTTAGTCAAGCACTTCTAGAAAACATCAAAGAGGGAGCAAAATGTACAGCAAAACATTAAAAGTTACTACTGTTACCTGAAAGCCTGATAGAGCCCTTACCAATATGTGAGTAACAAGATCAATGGATATTAAAAAGTAAACGCCCTTTCAGATTAAAAGATAAGGACCCTCAGAAGATCCAACACTTTCTTCAGTCTGATGGGCTCAGAGTACGTCATACTAGGCTCCCTTCTCCCTGACAGACAATGAAACAGAACTCTTCTGTCAAAAGTCAGAAAAAGATTACCATCACCAGAGCAACTGGAACTCTTGCCTCTCACTCCTCCTGCCAGGCACAAACTTACAGCCTGGGATGACATCTCACCAAACATGAATTCCTATGTAGGCCTAAATGCCCCATACTGCTCCTGGGAAGAAATTGCCTCTTCAAGTTAAATGCTTTGCTGCAATATCTAGCAAAAACTGGCAATAACATATCTTGGAAAGACACCAATCTGCAAAACAAATATCAGATATCTGGAATTCTATTTAAAACAGAGGTGCCATGCCTTTAGACCCAACTGCAAGACAGAACCTCTGCAAATTTCTTAAGCTGCTGGCTTCTATAAAATCTGGATCCTTGTGTTCAAAAAACAATAATGCTTACCCCAGAAGCACTCAATGCTCTAACTGTGAAAGTTCTTGGATCCAGTCACTAAGAGATGCTTCCCCCTTTGCCTTTGTGCTCTAATAGCCACTTTTCTTGTGATCAGGAAAGCTGACAAGCTCACCTTAGACCAAAATCATACTGTCCAGGTGCCACATGTTATACTGGACCTCCTGAATAACTAAGGACCACTCAATGCTGCCAAGTACTTTCTAACAAATCTGGACCCTCCATGCCATGACTGCCTGGGATTGACTGATGAAATGTTCTTAAGCCAAACAAACTTAAAAATGCCCCCTGGCATATTCTGAGTATACCCTGTTTATGAATGAAAGTAGTTCCACAAGATATAGTCCAAAAGGCTGGATATTCTGTAGTCATTGGACAAAGTTGGACAAAGCTATTTTGGCCAAAGTTCTCCTACAGAAATGGTCTACACAGAAAACTGACAAACAAAAAGGTCTACTGCTTTCTGCTGCTTGGAAACCTGCCACCAACAACACCAAATCTGTGCTCAAAATAATCTAGTACTGAGGCCTAAGCTGCCTTGGAGGATTCAATTAACTAAAACATCAACTCCAGTCAGAAAATCTTTACCCAAAACTCCCAGAAGATGCATTTTAATCAGAGTCAGGTCATCCCCTTCCCCCCTACATATTCCGCAAATTCAGGCTATAGCACTGGCAGTCACATGCCTGAAGCCAGCTCAGGTTTGAGCATCTGTGTCATTGGCTCTGACCTCCACCCAGCACACGATATAGTGCACTCTCCACATTTAAAGATATAGATAGACTTCACGGAAATAAAACCTTACAGGAGATATACATACCTATTAGTGCTCATCTGCACCTACCCAGGCTGGCTGCTCAGGATATTCCCTTCTCACACTAAAAAGACAAGAAGAGTTGTAGAGTCCTGCCAGGATAATAGGTCTACATTTGTAAACACATAACATAAACCACAAAGCTCTAAAAAGATTCAAAAAAACCAAAAACATAATCCTACAAGAACAGCTTGTAACCAGTTTTATAAAATTTAACTAAAACAAAAAAAAAGGGGGGGGGCTGAGGATTTAGCTCAGCGGCATAAGCACTTGCCTTGCAAGCAGGCAGTCGTGAGTTTGATCCCTGGTACCAATAAAAACGAAAAAGATAAAAAAAAAAAATAACAGAAACGCTGGTTATACCCAGCGACACTTCTGCCACATACATATAATCTAGGTACAAATTAACTACCTGTACAAGTTTCAGAAACTCAGCCTTAAATCCACCATTCCAGAACTAAAAGAGCCCATCCAGATGATTGTTAGAGAGTTCACCTGGACCAATCAGCTCCTCTAAAGCTCACTTTAAGGAGACAACACATCCAAAGCCCTGTTCTCATCACTCCAGATACTGACCAGTCTACATATAGGTAAAGCCTTAGGAAAGAATTCACAGGACTGCGCCATATCTCAGTACAAAAAAAAAAAAAAAAAAAAAAAAAACCTCTTAGTTTTTGTGTTTTTTCAGGCTATTTAATCTTTGGTTTCATTTCAGTTTGTATATATTATATTTTCTAACTTGGTCTTTCGCTGGTACTTGTCTTTCATTTCTCTGGTTATCTCTAGCCGAGTCTTTAGCAATTAGATAACAAAAGCACAGAAACACTAAACTTGCTGAAAGACAAAGTAGGTAGAATTAGGCAGAGAGTTCATAAACAAAAATAAAATCGCACAGGAGATATTTCCATGAATCAACACTTAGGATCTCATCTTGTTAAAATGTGTTTACATGTCAAAAGAAATCTCCAACAGAGTGAAAGGAAAACTCACAAATTGGGAAGATAATCTTAGCCAACTGTCCCTAAGACAAAGGTCTGGAACATAGAAAGAATTTTTAAAAACCAAGCCCCAAAATTCAAAGACCCAATCCAAAAAATGGACATCTGAGAAGAATATGTGCTTCTCAGATGAAAAAATACAAATGGTAAATAAGTACATGAGAAAATGTTCAACATCATTGGTCATTCAAGAAATACAAAATAAAACAGCACTGAGAGTCCATCTTACTCCAGAAAGAATGGCCAAAATCAATAAATCAACCAATAACAAATTCTGGTGCGGGGAAAAAGGAGTGTAAGCTGGTGCAAACACTGTGGTAATCAGTGTGGAGATTCCTCAGAAAACTCAGATTAGAGGTTCCAACTATCCCACTTCTGAGTATTTTCCCAAAAGAATTGAAAACATCATACCAGAATGATATATGTCCACCTATGTTTATATCAGCACAATTTGTAATAACCAAATCTTAGAAACAACCTAAGTGCCCATCAATCAAGGAATGGATTTTTAAAAAGACATGATGTTTTTATTCAATAGAGTACTACTTGCTATAAAGAAAGATTTCATCAAGGCTTTGTAACTAAATGGACACAATTAGATATCAACTCATAAGTGAAATAAATCAGCCTCTCATGTATAAATATTATATTGTGCCCTTAGTGTAAAAAATTGAAAAATCAAATATGATCCATAATCTACAATGAATATTGTGTAAGGATAAGAAACTGCTTAAAGAGAAAAAGTAACTGGCTTAGGGGAAAGGAGGAAAGAAAGAAGGGAAAAGGAAAAAGACATAAATTTGTACATATGTATATATGTATAAGATAGCAAAGATGACTATATTACTAACTGTATTGATTGTTGGAAAAAAACAGTAAACACTCATATGATTAGATCATTTTACATGTCTATATCTGGTAATCTAAGCAATTCTTTTGAAGGCAACAATATTGCAACCATCATTCAATTTCTATGACCCAGTTTTACAAATCTATACTGTCATTGTTTTGAGTTTGTTGTTGTTCTTTATCTCTTTTGCCTTTCTTTTCTTTTCTGTATCTTTTTTCTCTCATATATATATGTATATGTATATATATATATATATATATATATATTTCACTGATAGATAGACATATATAGATATAGATACAGACAGATATGCTAGGAATGTCCCAATAGAGGCAGTATAAAAATTATTCATTGAGAAAAAAGTGCTTGTGAGATAAACTAGAGAGAAAAGCAAGGGAAACTAAACAGCTATTAGTTATGAAGTAAGAGAGGTATTGTTCAAAGAGGCTTCAACCACTGTGCACATCTATGAAAGCTTAGAGAAGGCCAATGGAGAGTCTTCGAGTTAGTGCTACTTTTCAGTTGAGTGTCTTGTCTTATATGAATGGGCTGCCTTAGAACCACTGCCACATTTGGTCAGTGACACTGAGCAGCTTGTGGCCATTTCATAACCTTGGCAATAAGTTCCAAACTATCAATCAATTAAGCCAGAAATTAATTAAGGAGATCAAAGGCCCCATGTTATTAGCTACCACACCCAGCAACTTTTAAAAAGCATTTAAGGAAAACCATTCTACTAGAGAACTATTTTGTATCTTTATTTTTATGAGCAAAGGATGATTCTGAGGTTGTGGGCTTTTCATGGGGAATTTTGCTCAAAGGTTGCTCAGTATTGAATTCTAGTCCTGCAGCTGCACTTACAGCATCCTTGTTGCTTACTATTAAGAATATTCTTTTACCACACAGATGTATCAGAAAGAAATGGAGACAGTTTCCTGTATTCAAAATTATGCTTCTAAAATATGCATATTCAATGTTATCCTAAGAAATCCAGCCCTTTCCCATAATTTTTTACTTTTAATGATACAGTTCCAAGAAGTGAAAAGAATTTCTCATTGAATTACAATTTTCTATCCACGTCATCTTTATTTACTGCTCAATTTTCATTAATCTTTCATAATCCATTAATGTATGGACAATCATGCATAGCAGTAAAAGGGGATCAAATGGAGTGTAATTATGAAATATTTGCATGTAGCAACAATAAATTCTTTCTCATTATTTTGCCTGTATTTTGCAAAATTTGGCTGCACAGTATTAGAGATTTTGATTTCTTGGCTATAATATTTTCAATAACACTTGCAGTTTACTTGAGGCACCCTTCCCTTGGCTTCATCCTGAAGGTATCTGACCTTCACATTGTGGCCTCCATGTACTTATCTATTTATCTGCAGAATACTTCATTGCTCTTCACGCTCATTAGATCACTTCCATTTTCCTACCTATTCGTCAATAGAATCTGATCCCTACAGGATGATGAGGATCACTCTCTATTTCAATGTGGCCTTGAAGAAGACCCCTGAGTATGTTACATACCCTGGCTAACTTCTATGGCAGAATTCTTTGCAAAGTTTTTGTTTTAATCCCATTAACATTCCTATAAAAATTCATTGGATGAACAATTTCTTTAAAAAACAATAATTTGTTTCCCACAATACTAGAAGATGAAAAGTTAAAAATCAGGCACTGGAAGGTTTGTTGTCTACTGAGGATCTAATATTCACTTTTACAGTGACAACGCATCTTCGAGAAGTGAGGAATGTTGTGTCCTAAAATACCAGAATGAGAAAGGGCAAAAGAGAACCCCTCCATCAAGCCCTGCATATCGGTTCTTAATTTTATCACTTCTTAGTTCAATCAGGTCCCAATTGTATCACATTGGGGATTACATTTCATTTCAACAATTTTCAGTTTTTTAATATGATCCTCTAAAATTATCACCTTCTCTTGAAACACTGATCTAGCTTCTACTAATAATTATGATATGTGATTTCTTTAGCTTGAAACCTGTGTTTACGTCTTCATTATGATTTCCTTAACTTCATTTTTGCTCAAATGTCATCAATTTGTTTCTAAATTTTCAAATAATTTTACTATTTATTTAAATTCATTCTGGTTATAAAACATCATATTAACCAAATTAATCATTTGAAATTCACTGAGGCTTTTTTTGTCACTCAGTAAATGGTTGAATCCTCCATGTTTACTTATAAAACATGAATATTTTGTAGTTGTCATTCAAGTTGTTAATAGGTTGTTCAAGGTTTTGTTTTTTAATTCTAAAGGATTTTACACTGGTTTCCTAGAAAGAGGTAGTGAGAATAATATTGCAACTTTAACTGTAATTATTGATATGCCCAATTTTAAATGTTTTTCTTAGTGTATATAGCTTTCTTATAGCTTTATAATGAGACACACTCATTTTTAAGATTACTAGATTGACTCAATGAATTTATTCTTTAATTATTAAAATGTCTTTCCTTATCTCTGATAACATAGGTAGAATTCAAGCTTATTTTAGCTGCTACGAATTTAGCCATTTTAGATTACTAAATCATAGCAGACTTTCAGAATATAGCCAAAAAATTATTTTACTTTTATGGCAATTTGGTCAGATTCTATTTGTCTAAAGTGTTTTTTATTTCACATTATTTTTAATTAATAGTTTAAAGGTAAAAAAACCTCTATTTTAATATATTTTAGTTTTTGCTGTTGTTTTCTTTCAACACTTGCAAATTTTCTTCTACTATCTGGTATATGGTAAAGGTTCTATAGAGGAAAGGAATCAGTAGAGTTGGAAAAAAAATTGGTTAGATAAAGTTACGGCATCGAAGGTGGAAGAATGCACAATGACTGACTGAACTGGAGAGCCAAGAGATCCCAGAGTTTCACTGTCCAAGAACCTGGCAGCTGAAGAACAAGAGAGTTCAAGGCTGCAGTTGGAGTCTGACACTGAAGTTCTGAAAGCTCCCTGTGGAGCTCCTCATGTGACTCCATATTAAATACTGGAAAAGTTGGTGTCTGATGTTCAGAGGTGATGGAAGTAGCAAAAGACTCACCCACTAATGGCTCAAGTCTCAAACCATAGATTATTGGCTCCAAGACTGACGGCACCGCAGAAGGGTGGAAGAGAGCTGCTCACAACATGGTGGACAGGAAACAGAGGGCATCAACTGAGGAGCTGGGAAAGGAAAAATATCTCTTCAGGTCATGATCTGTCTCTTCCGACAAGACCTCACCACCTAACAGCAAGCCAGCTGTACCATCCCATAACCCCATTACCTTTCAAAAGTCTGGACTCTGAACACATGAGGCTTTGGGGCAACATCGAAGCATAAAGTATAGCATGTTACTACTGTATGTTTTTTTTTTTTTTTTTTTTTTTTTTTTTGGTCTGTGTCTGCATTTGTTTTACAGTGCATATGATAAACTTTTTATGAATTTTGTTTAAATTTATATTTAGTATCCCTAGATTTCAAGAAGTTATCAGTAGATACCTTGCTGCAACCATGTCTGTGATTATGCATTAATATTCATTGAGCTTTTTCATTTCCGCACTACTGACGTTTATTGATATTACTGCAAATGTTTTCTGTTCTGATTCCTTTTTAGAATTGTCAGAGCACAGGGTAATTCAAGTCCTTGTCCAACAGATACCTAATATTCTATCCTTTTTCTCACTCTTTTATTTTGACCCAGTGTCCAATACCATATCTTTAAATTCTCTGACACTAATTTTTCATGTTTTTTCAAAGCCTTTATCTTATGCTCATCTAGCACATTTTTCATTTTAGATGTTATGTTTTTTTTTTATTTGACAAAATGTTTTCTCTATACTTTTCCTCTAATTATATTATTTTCTTCCTTCTGGATCATTGCATATTTTATAACATTTATAACAATTATTTCAACTGCTGTCAACAAATTTCATCATCTCTTATTTATAGGTCAGTTTGTATTCATATGTTTGCCTTCTTAATTATGGGCTATATTTGATACTTTTGTATGTATAGTAAACTTATAATGAATATTTGACATTAAACATTTAATATTCATTGTTTGAAACAAACTCTTACATGGATGAAGGCAACGCAGGTATTTCCAAGGCCTAGATGAGCACTAGGAATTATTTATTTTATAGTCATCTCTGAGATTTGTTCTGGCTTAGATTCCTAACTTCCTGGGCTTGTTCACAAATAGATTAGTAAGTAGCCAAATACTCAGCAAGATTTGTAAGTTGATTTCTTGAACTTTATTTTCTTCATAGTTATCTCTCCACTAGTATTCCGCCCTACACATTTTCAGGTGTCTCAGTCTAACACAAGTTCTCATCTTCGGAGAGGTTACTCAATTCTGATTGTCACCTTCTTTCTTGAACTATGGTCTGAAAATAAATGCACGTAGTAAAGAAACTCAGTAAGGTTCTAGGGTTCATCTCTTTTTGTCTTCCCACTCAGGGCTTGAAAGCCTGTTTTTTCACCTGAAATGACAAGTAAAACAATGAAATTTCAAATATATTGTATTCATGTTTTACAGGCTGTGAGTTCTATATCAGGAGTATTCACGGATCGAAGCAGGAATCTCAAAATAATATTATAATTACAAATTTCATTTATTAGATCTCATCATCAAAATATAAGTAGTTGTTTTTATGAATTGTCTCATCTCATTAGATGCTATCATGCATATTCTAACCCAAACTGACAGCTGAATCTGTAGCAATAGACATATTTAATCTTTCTGTTTTCTAAACTTATTACCTCTTTTACACAAACATCTACTATATTTATTTCATTCCCTTAAACATGTCCTTCCCAAATGAACCTGGATGTCAATTAAAGTTCATTTCTGAATACATAATCATGCCAATTTTGTTCTTAAGTTCTTCAACTGGCTATATACCAACAAAATACAGATTTGTGAGAAAACCCTAAAATATGTCAAGTATAAACACTTTTGAATATAATACAAAAGTCTGTTAGAAGCAATAGCAGCAATAAGATAGATAATAGTATTGAGGGTTTAAAAATCAGACAAATTTCTCTAGGAAATTATGCCATAGGAATTAGTAGTTTCTCTATAATAAATATTATAAATCTTCTGGGTAGTAATAAACACCTTAAAATCAAACAGAAATGATAATTTTCTACAACAGTGGTTTTGAAAATGCATTTAAAAACATTCCAATAATTAGTGTCATATTCATATATAAGAATATCCAAGTATAGTAAAGTTCTTTAGTAAAGAAAATAATTACTAGAGAGGATCCTGGGAAGAAAAATCTTTCTATCGGAAATGTACTGCGCCAAGAGCAGTCATGAAAATTTTAACTCTGCTGCTGACAGCTTTTATGTGCTTTGGATAAAAATTTTTAAATATGAAGATTTGAATGTGTGTAAGCAAGTTTGCAGCAGACAGAAGGCTGGAAGAGCACCTCGGAAGGAGCATATTCTCAGTGTTGGCAGCACAGTTAGCTTGCCGTGCATAATCTATTGACAAAAAATAGACTGTTGAAATATGAATGCTACTGTGTTTCCTTCAACTGAATATGTATTTTTAAAATGAGGTGGATTTGAAACCACTTATATTCTAAAATCTGTCTTCATTAGCAAACATTCATGACAATTGTTGAAATATTTTGTCTTCACTTGTATGTCTCCATAAGGACTCACATTCTGGCAATAACTCATTAAACATCTGTGATTACTTTGTCAGTTTTGCATTAAACTAAAAGAAAAACATGTTTTCAACAGCTAAAATATGTGCTCAAGTGCATAATCTGTGATAATGTTAAGAACAGAAACTGAAACATGAGTTACAGTAAACTAGAAAAAGGAGAGGTCAATAGCATAGATGAAAAACTTTCCAGCACAAACATTTGTGAGTTAATCTGATCTATCAATAATGTATTAGCAGTTATCATAGGAAGGGTTTAAGGGCATTATTAGCTTTCAGTGAAGTAACAATATTTGGTTATAAAAAACAAAAATAATTTTAAAAATGCTGAGTTAGGTGTAAGCCACCTTAAAACCTGGTGGTGAATGAATGTTAGTCAATTTAGAAAGTGAATGGCTGAATTCAATTTAAAGATTAAGCAAAAGTAGTGACTGCTGAAATCTATTAGTGATTTGGTCCATAAGAAGAAGATAATGATTGCATTTCATGGCGGAACATGAACACAAATTCAGAGACAGAGATATAGAAGTAAGAAAAGGAAAAAAAAATAGAAAAAAAAAACAGGCATACTGGCAGGGAGTAACTAAGTTTAGAAGAAGGCTCGCCTGTAGTTCAGAGTCAGGTAAAAAGAGTAAAGACAAAGTAGTGGCTTGTCCTGAACAGAAATAAAAGTGATTTTGTACTATTTTCTTCAGTAGGAAATTTTGTCTTATTTAATTACATCAAGAATAATTTATATATGTACCAAATGCTAAATTTGTTATTGCTTCATTTCAAATGCATTCATATGTGCCAGGCTGAATGTCGAATGTACTGGTATTGGGCTCACAATAACTTAGAATTATCACTGTTCCCTTTAATCTGTGGAAACAATCTATATGTTATCACATGAGATGATTTCCATAAACTTCATTTTTTACTAAAACAAAAACTGTGCAAAAGTAGTCATTTTCCACATTATTTGATATTTATTAAAAGTCATTATATTAAATAATTATAAATTTATTTTGCCCAAAAAACTATGTATGAAACTTAGCAGAGCTACAAACAGATATAGTTCAGCAGTACAGTGCATGCCTAGCAAGCACAAAGTTGTGATTTTGATTCCTATTATAAAAAGAAAAAAGAATGAAAGAAGTTTAAACTTAGCAAAATAGAATAAATTCACATATACTTGAAGATACAGGAAAAGTAAGGTCAACCATACAGAGCACTATGGTCTCAAGTCAATTTGAATAGAGATTCGTCATGTTACATACTTGGGAAAATCTGTGGAGATGTGTCCATTTTAATTTTTCACTATTTCTGAGGTATTTTCATCTGTTCCTTATTTAAGCACTTCCAACATCAAGAAGCTTATTTCTTTTTTAATTTAAAAAAAGAATAAAAATGATGACAGAAATCTTCAAAATAGGAAATTGAAAATGGTTGATATACTGCATATTATATCTTCAAAGTAGTTGTTCAGATTACAAGATATAGACCTAAAAAATCAAACAATGAAAGCATAATGTGTTCTTTTGATGAAAAGAAATTAACATATAGTTATCCGTATATATATGTATATATGTATGTGTACTTTTCCCGTCTTTCTTTTCTCCTTTCCCATATCCCAGTTGTTCTTTCCTTTTGAGCAGTTTCTTTCCCTTGCCCTTTCATAATATCATAAGTTTTTCACCTTAGGTAAACTGATGCACCTTGAAAACATACTTATAAGTGAAGAGTTTACTTCTTTACAATAAAATAATATTAAGTCAACAATGTGTGATAGATTCCTGTCCCCTGTTACCTGTACTATCATGTTTCATACTGTTTCCTTTCAGAACAATTCTGTCATTTCTTTCAACCCATCAAATCTACCAGATCAAACAACATACGGTCTCATCTTTATGAAATTTCTTTCAGTTCTAAAAGTCATCATTTTTTCTTCTCTTCATTTATATTCCTCTAAGCTATGTTGCTATTGTTCCTCTAATAATTTCTCAAGGCTTTGAAGATCCATAAATGACTTAAACAATCTTGAAAGAATTATCCTAAACTTGTCAATGTTTTTCTGAACTTGTCATCTTAATATCATCCCAATAAACAATGTACTTTTAATGTAAGTGTAGGTCTGTTAATAAAGTTCACAAGGACAAGTGAACAGGAAAGAATAGTTAAGAAAAAGTAAACAGCCAACACACACAGCTATAACACCAAAGTATCTGTACAAACAAGAGCATTTCATGACATGCAGTATTATTAAAATCATGTGGTCCTGGCACATGAATACAAAGGATGGCCAGTGGAATAAAATAGGAATCCCAAAACATGTGCAAGTGCATAAGCAAATTCAGTGCAACATTTCAAGTCACTGGAAAGATCACAGTTTTTGATAATGATATTATAATAACAGGATAATTATTGCTTAAAACATAAAATTATATCTACTCTTCATAACATGTAGAAAATTTAATCAAATGAGTTAAATATGAAAAATAAAATCAAAAATACTGAAAGAAAACATAAAAGAATTAATTCTTCTATAACCTGCACACAAGGAAAGGTTAAATAACCATGGTTCAAAATACAAATGCAAGACAATAAGTAATTAATTATTGCATTACATGCATTTAAAAATAAAATTTATGTGGAAAAAATCAGGATGAAAGCAAAAGTTTAAGTAGTAAATGTGAAGAAAATTTTTAAAAATATAATTTAAGAGAACGAATGTTACTAATATAGAGAGAGGTTTTAGGCAGTTGAAATACCAAAAGCTTATTTTAAAAATGTTCAAGACCCTAAAGCAAAAACAATTCTAAGACAAACAAAACTACCTTAGGAACATGAAAACATATTCAACTTCAGTCATACTAATACAAATCAATATGAAAACAATGCTGAGATATCATTTTTGCTCTATTGTCGCTGGCAAACCTTAAGAGGTCAACACTTTTGTCTTGTTGAGGTTAGGGAAGTTGGGAGAGAAAATGGGTACTTCATATATTTCTTGTAGAAATGCAAATTGGCAGCTTTATGGAGGAAAAGTTGACACTATAGAATAAAACTATATGCATTACTGTTGAACTCAGGCATTTCTGGAAATTCACCTCAAAAACACATTTCAAAAACCATGTATCCTCATTTTTGTAACTGAAAACCTTTTATCAATTTTAATTTTTATGAAAAATGGAATTCGTTGAATAAAAATTCCCCCAAAGTGAAGTAATATCCAGCTGTAAAATAAGTAAATAAATAAAAGCATGAGTAATCTATGCTTGAACTGTTATGTTGTAACTTTCAGGAAAACAAACAAAAGAAATAAAAGCAAATATATACTATATATTATATGCAATGTACATAAATATACTATAGATGTTAAATTCAATATATAATATGCCATATAGATAGATAGATAGATACATACATACATACATACATAGATATAAAGTTGAGGCATATATGAATTTAACTAAGCTGGAACTAGTTTTCCCAGAATCTTCTTATTTGAGTTGACTTCAAAGTTAGGTTCATTTGGAACCTACATTTGGAAGGCCAAAGTGAAGAAGCAGACATGTTTATATTCTTAGGGTCACTTCAAAGTCTTGGCATTGTGGCAGGTCAACTTAGCTGGTCATTTGTGGGTTACTATGTTAGTATGGGTAGTGCTTACCTCTAAGCTCTTCTAGATTCTGTTCACTATCACTCATTTACTTACTGTGCACATCCCATGACAGAGGTAGCCACTCATTCTCAAAGATAAGTAAATGTGAGAAAAAAATAATCTTCAGTGATTCCTATGGATCAGTCGTGGCATCAGAGCTAGAAGTCGTATAAGAAAGCATAGTTCCAGCTTGTCCTCATAAATACTACATCAGTGAGCTCCATCTGTCCTCAAGTAGTCCTTACAGTTCCCTTTTTCTCATTGCTCTTTTCCATAATTACTGTTGCTTTTTGACTATTAGTATAACTTGCCTAAGGCTATAGCTCAGCACTAAGCATACAACGTAGTTTCTCTAAGTTACATCTATCAGCACCCAAATTTGCATGTTTTAATTACTATAATAAATTATTTATTCCATAATACTCCATAATATTTTTCCTCTAATCATATTCCATTTGATAACAATTTGACTAGGACTTTAGGCACTACATGATAAAAACTGTAAGTAGATGCCCTGGATCAATACTGAGTGGTGGTGAGAATAAGTGTGAATGGAAAAGCATTGGGTGGAAAGTAAAACCTCATGGGTTTTATACAAGTGCTAGCACAAACACCCACCTTGACAGTAAGGATTTAGAAGAAAGCAAGAGGAACTGATTTCCTATAGTAATACAGAAAGTAGAAAATTTGCTAATCAATTTCAGAATATTTCCAAGAAATATATTGAGAGTAGTCAGGCACTAATAGTCCAGTGACCTAGTATTATTTTTTCCTAGCCTTCCACAATACAGAGGAAAGAAAGAAACAAAGCAATGACTACTTATTTCTTGGCCTTCTAAAGAAATATAAAAGATAGGAATGGTGTTTTCAGCCAGCAATATGTTCAGAATTTAAAGTGACTCTCAAGGATAAATCAAATTCAGTGTGGGTCTGTAATATTCCTGTTAAATGTTAAAGATCCGAAAGGCAGCGCTTACTTGAAACTGACAAGAGTTTTTTCAGAGTCTTAAAGAAATTCTGGATTCACTATACTTCATTAAGGAGTATAGTTTTTTAAAGAGCTGTTAACTGGCAAATTGGTAGGAAGTTCAGTAAAAAACAAGGACATTTCCCAAATTCTTTGGGTACTTTTCGTCTAAATTTGGGGTAAAAATTAATACACATATGTTTTAATATCATAATATTTGAAAGGATTTTACAGATTTTACTGAAAGGAATAGAAATACTGTAGTTTTTTTTTAAATTACCTTTCATCCTCCTTTTCTCAGTTGGTCTGGTTTGATTTTATTAAAAGTTTGTTAAAGAAGAAAGCAACTTGAAAATTCTTTTATCATGGAATAGAAGAAATGGCTAAGAGAAAACAATCAAAATTCTAGTGGGTACAGTTAGGAATTGTTGTAGTCAGGGGTTGGTGCAGAGAACAGTTAGAATAAGGACACAGAATTCATAATATTATTTATAATGGTTACCCAGAGTTAACGAAAGAAAGTGCAGAAAATCTGTCCACAACACTAAAGATATAGACTATTCAGCTAAGGGCCTGGATCCCACAGCAATGTACTGCATGAGTCCAGATAAAGACCTAGAGCCCATGACAATGCCTTCCACAAATCCAGCTGGAAGTCTAGAGCACACAGCAGTCTTTTTTACAGATCCATGCTGGGAAAGCCCAAAGATGAATGGTGGAAGTCAGAAAGTCTATGCCAGAGGGTTGAAGGGTTGAAGGAGCTGAACTGGTAGGTTGAAGGTTCTACATTGGAGCCGAGAAATCATGCTCATAATAAACACCAGGGCTGTCCTGAAAACCACCACAGCCATCCTCAGCTACATGGAGGTCCATAGTTCCTCCAACAAGAAAAACAGTCAAGTACATGCTAGGAACCCAGCATGATGAGTTCATTCTGGAGATTAAGCAGCACATGTCTTCCCCTCCAGAACCAGGAAGCAATGCTCAATGTAAGGACCAGAGCTCCCTCGAAGTGAACCACAGCCACTCTCACCAACAAGGTTCTACACTCATTTGATGAGATTGGTCGAACTCACACTGGGGAAGCTAGTCAGGATAATCTCCTCCAGGAGAACCAGTGGCTCAAACAGCAACATGTATAAGAACCCAAAATGCCTCACTTTTCCTTGTCCATGTCTCCATTTATGCTGGCAACTTTCCTTAGGGGGAGCATCTAGGCTCAGAATATGCTGATTTCATTCAACTGGTGTTAAGTTGACCATTAGTTTTTAATCCCTAACAGGAATTATGGGAGGTCAGATTTCTTACTCTTAGAGAAATATATTACTAGTATAGATTTAGAATCCACAATGAGATGTTATATTGGAATGGAACTCAAAGATAGATAGATAGATAGACAGACAGACAGACAGATAGATTTCCTAATTCTGTCTTCTACAAATGCCTAGAAGCAATGACAACCTAATATAAACAGATACAGATCTTGGCTCATAAATACTTTCATTTTCTCAAAAACAATCAAGGATTTTGGAGATATGACTGACTACAGATCTAAACACAGCTAGTGAAAAGTGAATCCAAAACACTTTGTTGCTTAAAGGAGATGTGATAAATAATGGCAGAACTGAGGGTGTAATTTATTGGCACCGCACTTGCACAAAGCCCTGGTTCAGTACCCAGAGCTGTGAAAAGGAATAAAAATGAGGGAGAATTGTCCAAACCGCAGCATCCATTTAAGGGGCTTCAAATCAGAGAATTACAGCATCAAATAAATTAAAAGTAAGTAAAATAATTCATGAGTCCTCAGTGATATAGGTAAATGACAAAATTTTAATGATAGCAGAGAGGAAAGGCTCTATTTCTACTGTGGGAAATCTCAAACAGATGTACAGTGAATGAAGAAGTTAGAAAATTATTTGCCCATGATAATAATTGTATCAGGAAATAATCATCAATGCAGATAAATCTATGATATAAATGTCTAATGAGGGACAGGCTGTTGACAGGAGGAGTTTGTTAGTTCAAAGGGACAATCAGTTGGCATTGAAAGAAGCTGACAAAAATCACCAAATGATAAAATTTGACAACACAAATTATGGGACAAATGAAAACAATGTGTTTTTGATACAATGCACAAAGGAGAAAACTTTTTTTTTAATTCTTAGCAAAAATATTGAGGTTTAGTACAAGCATGATAAACTCTCATACAAACATATTTGCAACAGTCACTAAATACTTATCAAAATGTCAACATGATAAAAATCTTTTTTTTTTTTTTAATTTAAGAGGAAAAAGAGAAAAACACAAAACAAACCAAAGCGGCGTAAGGGTACACGCAATACAGAACTACAAAACAAAACAAAACAAAACAAAACAAAAAACCATAACAGTAAGAAATTACCTGCTAGTAGATTACACACTATTTTCTTGAAAATAGTTCCTCAAATCACAGTATCAAAGAACACAAGGTGGACATTCAAACAGGGAGACTGCAAACAGCTGTGTTCAATGTTCCAAAAACATTGATAAAGTCAGCTATTTAACACCCCCAAACACACTTGCTGTTATATCCGTTAGAGCTCCTTTTCTTTTTTTTTTTCCCTCTCTTTTTTACAACAAAATTTACACATCTTGGATTTTATTACTCCTTAGTACTTATTACTTTCTTTGGGGGGGGGAGAATACAGTCAAATATGGCAAAACAAAGCTGTCAGTCAATACCAAGGATAGACGTAGCACATGGTGTAGAACAGAGTACAAGTTTATCAACAATGGTTATCAACGTTGTCCCTTGTTTCCTTAAAAAGAATTGTCTATCTTATTAGATATTATAAAGTTGGACAAAACAGTAGAGAACAAGACCAATAAAACTTAGGCGTTGTAAACATTACAGGACTTCCAAAGAAGACAATAGTCAAACCAGAATGGGTATCTTAGTGAATCTTATTGTCTTCAAAGTAGTTGCCTATGTCTTCAAACTTGATACTATCATATAGAATGGAACAGAGTCTAATCAGTCAAAACAAGATCGTGGGAGTACTACAGGACTTCAAAACAAGTTAATAGGAAATCGAAAAGAGTTACTATTTATATATCCTAATTTTTTTGAATTTTTTCTTTAATTAAGACAAACATAAGAAATGACTAAATAATTTTTTTTGAAACAATAAGGGGGAGATTGAGATAAAACAGGACATAACAATATAACAATAGAGGTCACAGCATGACTGTTTCAATAACCTAGTACTTCACCACCTTATAACCTGACTTAATAGTAGTTACCATAGTGTCTTTTTCCTTGAAATATTTGGGTAAAACTTCATATACTCTAGCTTCAAATATTTTCATATCAAGAAGCCCAGAATAAAGCCTTTCTAATTAATGAGTGAAAACTTTATAAGGCTTCAAGGCCACCTAATGGGGAATCATGATTACCACATATTTTTATATATTTGAATCATTACTTACATTAGGGAAACTATTCGGTATTCACACATGCGAGATTGATTTATTTCACTTATGAGTATGGTCTCAAGCTGCGCCCATTTATTGATAAATATCTCAATGTGATCCTTCTTTATAGCTGAATAATACTCCATTGTATAGAAATACCACAACTTTTTTATCCATTCCTCAGTTGATGGGCACTTGGGTTGTTTCCAAGATCTGGCGATTACAAATTGTGCTGCTATAAACATAGGTGCACATATATCACTGTGGTATGATGCTTTCAGTTCTTCTGGGAATATGCCTAGAAGTGGAATAGCTGGAATAAATGGGATTTCCAGTCCCAACTTTTTGAGAAATCTCCAGACAGATCTCCACAAAGGCTGTACCAGTCTACACTCCCACCAGCAGTGCAGGAGAGTTCCTTTTTCCCCACAGCCTCTCCAGCATTTGTTGTCGGTTTTCTTGATCCTGGCCATTCTTTCAGGAGTGAGATGGTATCTCAGTGTGGTTTTAATTTGCATTTCTCTAATGACCAATGATGATGAGCATTTTTTCATGTATTTATTTGCCATTTGCATTTCTTCATCTGAGAATTGCATATTCATCTCAGATGCCCATTTTTGGATTGGATCTTTGAATTTCGGAGGTCTGAGTTTCTTTAATTCTTTATATGTTTTAGACAAGAGGCCCTTGTCTGAGAGAGAGTTCACTAAAATCTTTTCCCAGTTTGTGGGTTTTCTTTTCACTATGCTGGAGATTTCTTTTGACATGCAGAAACTTTTTAATAAGAAGTGGTCCCAGTTATTGATTCTGGGAAGTATTTCCCGTGCGGTTTGAGTCCTGTTCATGAATTCTTTACCTACTCCTATGTCTCCAAGGTTTCTACCTATTTTGTCTTCCAATAGATTTAGTGTTTCTGTTTTAATATTCAGATCTTTGACCCATTTACATTTTAATTTAGTACATGGTGATAGACATGGGTCTAGCTTTAGTTTTCGGCAAATGGAGAGCCAGTTTTTCCAGCACCATTTATTAAAGAGACTGTCGTTCTTCCAGTGAACCTGCTTGGCTCCTTTATCAAAAATAAGGTGGTTGAGTGTGTTCGTAGTTGTGGTTGTATCTTCTAATCTATTCCACTGATCTTCAGCTCTGTTTTGATTCCAATACCATGTTGATTTTACTACTGTTGCTTTGTAGTATAACTTCAAGTCAGGGATTGTGATGCCTCCTGCTTTGTCTTTGCTGCTTAGAATTGCCTTTGCGATTCTAGGTCTCTTCTGGTTCCAGATGAAATTTAGGAGTGATTTCTCTAGATCTATAAGGTATGTTGATGGTATTTCTATTGGGATTGCATTGAATCTGTATAACAGTTTTGGGAGAATGGCCATTTTCACAATGTTTGTTCTTCCTATCCATGAGCAAGGGATGTCTTTCCATTTTCTGAGATCATCTTCAATTTCCTTTTTCAGTGTATTATAATTTTCACTGTATAAGTCTTTCACTTCTTTCGTAAGAGTAATTCCTAAATATTTCATTTTTTTGCTTGCTAATGTGAATAGTCCAGTTTCTCTTATTTCCCTCTCTGTAATTTTGTTGTTCGTGTATAGGAATGCTATTGATTTCTGAGTATTGATTTTGTATCCAGCCACATTACTGAATTTATTTATTGTATCTAAGAGTATTTCAATGGAGTTTGGGGGTCTTCTATGTAGAGTATCATGTCTTCGGCAAACAATGATAATTTAACTTCTTCTTTTCCTATCTTTACCCCTTTTATTTCTCTTTCTTGCCTAATTGCTCTGGCTAGTACTTCCAGTACTATATTAAATAGGAGTGGTGATAAAGGACATCCTTGTCTTGTACCCGATTTTAAAGTAAAGGCTTTCAATTTTTGGCCATTTAGTATGATGCTGGCTGTTGGTTTGTCATAAATGGCCTTTATTATATTGAGGTAAAGACCATTTATTCCAATTTTCTGTAAAGTTCTTATCATGAATAAGTGTTGGACCTTATCGAAGGCTTTTTCTGCATCTATAGAGATGATCATGTGATTCTTATTTTTGGCTTTATTGATATGGTGGATTACATTTATTGATTTGCGTATGTTGAACCATCCTTGCATTCCTGGGATGAATCCCACCTGGTCATGGTGTATAATCTTCTTGATGATTTGCTGGATCCTATTTGCCAATATTTTATTGAGGATTTTTGCATCTGTGTTCATTAGGGAGATCGGTCTATAGTTCTCTTTTATAGTTCGGTCTTTCTCAGGTTTTGGTACTAGAGTAATATTTGCTTCCAGGAATGACTTAGGAAGGATTGCTTCCCTTTCAATTTCATTGAATAGTTTGAGGAGTGTTGGCATTAGGTCTTCTTTATATTTCTTGTAGAATTCTGCAGTGAATCCATCTGGGCCTGGGCTCTTCTTGGTGGGCAAGGACCCAATTACATTCTCAATTTCATTAGCAGAGATTGGGTTATTCAACAGTTTTATATCCTCTTGATCTAGCTTTGGTACTTCATATGCTTCTAAGAATCTGTCTATTTCTTCTGTGTTATCAAACTTTTGAGAGTAGAGGTTTTCGAAATAGGTGTTGATGATCCTCTGTATTTCTATTGGGTCTGTAGTGATTTCTCCTTTTTCATTTCTTATTGCATGAATTTGAGCTTTTTCTTTCCTTTTTTTAATAAGGTTGGCTAGGGGCTTATCGATTTTATTTATTCTTTCAAAGAACCAACTCTTTGATTCGTTGATTCTTTGGATTGTTTTCTTAGTCTCTATTGCATTGATTTCTGCTCTGATTCTTATAATTTCCTCTCTTCTTTTGGCTTTGGGCTTGACTTGCTCTTCTTTTTCTAGCTGTTTGAGGTGTAGCATCAAGTTATTTACTTGTATTCGTTCTGTTTTCCTGATGTGGGAACTCAGTGCAATAAATTTTCCTCTCAGAACGGCTTTCATTGCATCCCACAGATTCCGGTAAGTTGTATCTGCATTTTCATTTTCTTTTAGGTGTTGTTTAATTTCTTCTTTAATTTCTTCTGTGACCCACTGATTACTCAAGAGTGTGTTATTTAGTTTCCATGTGTTTGCGGAATTTTTGCAGTATCCTTTGTCATTAATTTCTAATTTCAGAGCGCTATGATCCGATAATATGCAAGGGATGATTTCAACTCTTTTGCATTTGCTTAAATATGTTCTGTGAGCTAATATATGGTCTATTTTAGAAAATGATCCATGTACTGCTGAGAAGAATGTGTATTCTGATGTTGTTGGGTGGAACATTCTGTATATGTCTATCAAACCCATTTGTTCACAGGTGTGATTCAGTTCTGTTATTTCTTTGCTCATTTTCTGTCTGGTTGATCTGTCCCTTGGTGTCAGTGGTGTATTAAGGTCTCCTGTTACAATTGTGTTAACTGATAATTTGAGTTTTCATTTCTGTTAATAATTGTTTTATATAACTGGGTGCTCTGGAGTTTGGTGCGTATATATTTAAGATAGTTATCTCTTCCTCTTGGAGTTTTCCCCTTACGAGTATGTAGTGACCTTCTTTGTCCTTTATGGTCATTGTTGGTTTAAAGTTCACGTTGTCTGCAAACAGAATGGCTACTCCTGCCTTTTTTTGGATTCCTGCTGCATGAAGAATTGTTTTCCATCCTTTGACTTTCAGTCTGTGAGTATCTTTCTGGGTTAGATGGGTTTCCTGTAAACAGCATATGGTTGGATTTTGTTTCTTGATCAATTCTGCTAGTCTGTTTCTTTTGATTGGTGCATTGAGACCATTTACATTAATGGTTATTACTGTTAAATGCTGGTTAATTGTAGGAATGTTATCTCTCTGCTGTTGCATCTTTATCTTTCGGTTCTGTTTAATTATTTGCTTTGCTTAGTGGTTTTTTCCTTTGTGTATCTAAACTGTCTTTCAATATTTTTTGCAGGGTTGCTTTGGTGTTCATGAAGTTCTTCAGCTGTTCTTTGTCATGGAAGTATCGTATTGCACCATCTATTTTGAATGATAGTTTTGCAGGATATATCAGTCTTGGTTGGAAATCATTTTGCTTTAGGATCTGGAATACTTCACTCCATACTCTTCTTGACTTTATCGTTTGTGCTGAGACGTGTGCTGTAATTCTGATAGGTTTTCCTTTATAAGTGATCTGTCTTTTCTCTCTGACAGCTTTT
Organism: Cavia porcellus; assembly: GCF_034190915.1. Lineage (NCBI taxonomy): Eukaryota > Metazoa > Chordata > Mammalia > Rodentia > Caviidae > Cavia > Cavia porcellus. The sequence continues at coordinate 26,772,399 of NW_026947507.1, read as the reverse complement.
AATTATCTATTCTTATGTTGGATTTCTGGGATGGTGATTATTATATGTCTGGGTGTAGTTTTATTTTGGTTATGACTGTTTGGAGTTCTATATGCTTCACTGATCCTGATGTCAGTTTCTGATCTCATGCTTGGGAAATTTTCAGCTATTACTTCTCTAAATATCCTCTTGACATCCTTTATGTTGTCTCCCTCTCTTTCATTAATCCCTATCATTCTTATGTTATTCTTCTTTGCATCGTCTTGCAGTTGTTGAATTGTTGTTTCCTGGTTCCTTGTTATTTTCAAAAGATCTTTCCTTTCCTGTTCACTAGCTGCAATCCTGTCTTCAAGGTCTGAAATTCTATCTTCACTTTCATTAAGGCGGTTTTTACAACTTTCAGTGGAGTTTTTTATTTCCTGTATATCTCTGTGCATCTGCATTATGTATTCTGTTTGTTTCTTATATTGCTTGTCTAGGGATTCTATCTTTTTGTTTAGTTCCTCCAATTTTTTATCTGTGTTTTCTTTAGATATATTTAGAATCTCTTTCATTTCTTTTATCATTTCTTCTTTTATCTGGGAGATTATTTCGAGTTTGAATTTCTTTAAAGCTTCCTGGAGTTGCTTGTCAATTTCAGTGGCTATTGTGTCCGATATATGAGGTGGATGGGATATATTTTCTTCTATATACATCGCTCCTAGGGTTTCTTGAGATGGGCTGGAGGTTTGAGGTTGTAATTTGGTCTTTCGTTTTGTCATTTTCCTATATTTCTGTGTTTCAAGTGTTACTTGAAAGCTTCCTCAGGATCTGTTGAAAATCCCCTTCTATGTTTGGAGCTACTGGGACTCTGGCGCCGCGCTACTCCAAGCCATTAGGCCTACAGAACCAGTGGCCCTCCTCTGCCTGCTCAGAACTCCGCAGTTCCAGACAAGCTGGGCCTCAGGGACACTGTGCGCCCACCTGCCCCTTGGAAGCTCCACAGTTCTTCAATCGCAGCCGGGTTAGGGTACTCACCACAGGCCACAGTGCTTCAGGAACCTGTGGACCCTCCCTGGTTGCAGAGATATCCACAGTCCTCCAGACACGCAGAGAGGCCAGTGAGGGCACCCCAGATCTGCCCAGCTCCTCCTCTGCAGACCTGTGGCCAGGCGCGGCAGCTAAACAGGCTGGGCTAGGCTGGTAGTGTGGGCCAGCCCACCTATTGGGAGCTCAGCAGGTCTCTAAATGAAGCCGGGAATGGGGAGGCTGATGTGGAAGCCTTAAACCCACCTCTCTCCTTCACTGCACCTGGAAGCCTGAGTGAACTCCAGCAGTCTCAACATGATAAAAATCTTAAGAACTGTTTTCAGGTTACAGGAGAATAAAAATAGATAATAACTAATAGCCCTGAAGGATCCTTGATTAGATCCTAAGTAGAGAAAAAAGTAACCAGAAATGGCATTAGTGAAACAACTGGCAAAATTTCAGTAAGGTCTATGAAATATATGATAACAGTGCGTAATAGTATATTTCCTGATTTATGTCGTTCTACTATTGTTAGAGTTACCTGGCACAATAGAAAAGCAAAAAGTATAAAATGAAAAAAACAGGTTTATTGCGTTGAGTACATGGAAAGGAGCACACAACCCATGGCAGCTGGCTGTCTCCTTTAAACCAGATGCAGACAGGCAGAGCATTATATGTCCTCTGAAGTGATACATGGGGCGCATATTGATGACGTGTCAAGAGCCGATTGGAATTCTCTTTGAATGCAAACAGGAAGGGGAGTTGCAAGTAATATGAAAAAGAAGCAGGAAGTGTTAAGTGTTCCCTCTTTGGCCTTCCACCATGTTAAACCATGGCTGTAATTGTACAGTAATTTATACTAAGGCAAGAACCTTTCAATTATGGTTCATTCTGGAGATTAAGCAGCACATGTCTTCCCCTCCAGAGCCAGGAAGCAATGCTCAATGTAAGGACCAGAGCTCCCCCGAAGTGAACCATAGCCACTCTCACCAACAAGGTCCTACGCTCATCTGTAAATAAAATAAAAACAAATAAAACACTTGTTTTATTTTTCCTTATGTAATACAGAAAGAAATATTTAGGGACAAAAGTATTTGCTTTGATGCCCACAAATGACTCTTAACCCAGGTGCTCAAATCAGTGAGTTTGTGCACATATTTGTGAGTTTCTGTGTGTACATTTGTAAAAAAAGAGAACAAGAAAAATAAATGTGACAGAAAATGTGAACAAATAACAAATGTTTAAATAAATGGTACAAAGAGTTACCAAATGATAAATATTATAATGGTTATGTGTGAATTCTTTGTTCTGTATTATCTATATTTTTTCTATATGTTTGAAACTATGCTGAAATAAAAATTGTCCCCACTAAAAAATGTCAGTAACAACTTGCAATTTTTAAGCCTTATGTGTGTGTGTTTGTGTGTGTGTGTGTGTGTGTATACACATAGAGAGAGAGAGAGAAATAATGTTCTTCTGCACATCTAAACTATAATAATTACATACTGTTTCCAAAATTCTGTGTGACTCTGGAATTCCATAATCATTTTAAAATCAAGCAATCAACTTTAAAACTAAGTTATGAAGTAAACTCTGTTTAGAAATATTATATTTAAATCCTTAAATTAAGAGAAACACATTATAAATATAAATGTGGCACCAAATATGATTCATGTTCAATATACTGGAATATAAGATTATAATTGACAAAGTAAAAGCAATTACAAATTCTTTTTCAACTAAATTTTCTAATAATTTAAGTAAATTATGTACTCAAATTATCTCACTTTGAAATATAATACTTACAATATGACCCTAAAAGTGTGAAACTATGAAAATATATTCAACTTCAGTCATACTAAGAGAAATGCTTAGTTGTCCCCTCTCCAGAATGGCTGCCAGCTAATTCCCCTCTCTGGGGGACGGACGTCTGGACTCAAATAACTCACCAGTCCATTGCATCTACTGCTGCAGTCTACTGAAATGTTTCTCTGTGGAGGACTCTGGGGACACTAGTAATCACTGAGCATCTGTAGGCTGGAGCACTCTCTCCCATTCTGAGTCTGTGCTCAGGGAGAAAACCTTGCCTTCCACTTCCTTCTTCATTGAAATCTCTCTCTCTCTCTCTCTCTCTCTCTCTCTCTCTCTCTCTCTCTCTCTCTCTCTCTTTCTCTCTCTCTTTCCCTCCCTTTTTTCCCCTCTCTTTCCTTCCCTCCCTCCACAGTACCTTTATAGTATTTCTGCTTCAGAGCCACCTATCATGGTCTAGAACCTCTGAAAGTGTAAGCTAAAATAAACTTTTCCTCCCTTAAATTGTATCAGATATTTTGTCACTGAAATAAAACGTTGGAACAAGAGCTATTTATCTATGGAACATAATCCAGACTGAAAAAAAGAAAATATTCATTCCTGTAACAGAAACTTTATTTAAATTGATTTAGAACCATGACCCATGTTCATTTATTCATGATATTAAGTCCATTTGTTCACAGATTTGGTTCAGATCTGATATTTCTTTGCTGATTTTCTATGTAGTTAATCTGTCCCTCTGTGACAATGGGGTATTGAGATCTTCCATTACAATTGTGCTGTTTTCCATGTCTACCAATAACCATCTTGTATAATTCGGTGCTCCTGTATTAGATGCATTTATATTTATGACTGTTATGACATTTGTGCTATCTTCAGCTTTCTCAATGACCCCAATAAATTTTGTGTTGTTTTCCTCTCCTTTGTCTTGTAGCTATTGGACTGATTTGTCATTGCTATTTGTTATTAAAACCCAAGCATGGATCTTTGGTAGACAGACTGTTGGACTATAAACTGCATAAACCTGGCATTTAAAGAAACTGTTAAATCATTTCTAAAGTGGCTATACCACTTGAGATTCCCACCAGGGGTATACAAAACTTCCAATTTCTCCACAGCTTTCTCATCCTTCTGTTATATCATTGCTAATATTAATTGTATTCTTGGCATATTAGAATCATGTAGCTTTACCTCAGTGTGGGTTTAATTTGCATTTTCCTAATGAACAATAGTAGTAAGCATTTTCATGTGTTTATTAGCCACTAGTACATTTTTTGGTGAAACGACTAAGTATTTTGCTTTTCCAAAAAATACTAGTTGTTTTATAAAAGGAGTTCCCAGAGTTCTTTTTATTCTTTGTATACAAAATCTTTTATCAAATATCTAATTTTCAAGCATCTGCAATGCGGACCAGGAGGAGAACAGAGCTCCAGAGTTCCAGACATGAAGGGATTCAGGCAGCTTATTCACCCGCCCTCTTGGTAAGTGTCTGCAACTTGGACCAGGAGGAGAACAGAGCTCCAAAGGAGCCATGGAAGGCCATGGAAGGACTCAGGCAGCTTATTCACCTGCCCTCTTGACAAGCACCTCCAGCTTGGGCCTGGAGGAGAATCATTACCTGTGAGCCAACTTCCACGTGAGCTGAAAATCAAGCACCCTTCTCCCACCTGCCCCCCTCCCCCCTCACCTACTAGGGATAGATATTTCAACATCTCTTGGGAGGATGACCATATGCAGTATAGCAAATATGGAGGATTTCCTTCTATCTTCTGTTTGAAGGCATAAGTTGTTTTCACTTTTTGTTATATTTCTTTTGCTCTATTCAGTATTCTCAATTGGTTTTACAATGTTCTATTTTTGGTTTGATTTTACAATATGTAATTGACTGGATAGGTATTTTTAAATTAAAAAGATATACCATAGTACTTAATACTACTATCCCAGTATCCTACTGTGAAATCCTATACCAATTTCACTGCATTGTCTCCATTGGCTTTGTTCTATCTTGCACTGTTTCAGATTTACTACTTTCAAAATTAAAAAAAACACAAATACATGTTAAGACCATGCATGTGTAGAATCTATAAACAGTTTATGCGAACTGATCTTATAACAATTGATGAAATAAACAGATACTTTGAAGAGAAGGAGACACTAAAATACCCAGTGTTGATCCTGGAGTGTCATAATGTGAAACCCAGCAATAGTGTTATTCTTTGTTCAGAGTGACATTAGCCTGCTTGGGTTTTTTGAAAGTCAGCATAATTGAAGATATGGGTAACTGCATATATGTTTAAGTGTTGAGGATTGATAACCATATTTCTAAGTTTTTGTTGGATAGTTGAACAGAACTGGTTGCAATCTCACAGTTTGAATCCCCAATTTATGTGCTCTAATTTAGTATCTTGAATAACTATTAGTAAGAAGACAATCTGTAATCATCAACTAGTGATTTCTTACTGTTTATTTTTCTTTGAAATAATGTATTATTTCTACCCATTTTCTGTTTTTTTAGTCTTTCTTTAAATTCAGTTTTAAAAAGAAGATACTACAGTACCCAGGCCTGATCATGGAGTGTCATGAAGTGAAATCCAGCAATACTATTATTCTTTGTTCAAAATGATCTTAACCTGCTTTAGTTGGTTTAATCTAAACATAAATAAAGCTATGGATAATTGCATGTATGTTTAAATGTATAGGATTCACAACCATGTTACTAAGTTTTTGTTGGACAGTTGATTAGAACTTTTTGCAGTCTCTCTGTTTGAATTCCCACTTTACATGTTCCATTTTTGTACCTTGAACAACTATTTGTAAAACGACAACATCAACTAGTGATTTCTTACTTTTTTCCCCCCTCTGGTACTATTTCTATCTATTTTTTGTTTTGTATAATCTTTCTTTAAATAAAAAAAAAACTAATTTTCAAATATTCTCTCTGCCAATATATACTTTTCTCTTTATCTTCTTAAACACAGCTATTGCATTATCATGAGATCAGAAAGAGAATATGCCAGTGATTTTCAATTTGTATGTTTTATTCTTTTATATTATGTTTTTGGTGTCTTAAATCCTGCTTGGTTATAATATAGTCCTTACTGGGTTATGATATAGCTGGATTTTATTTATTCATATTTTACTAAGAAGTTTGCATCTATATGCACAAATAATATAGATCAAGAGTTTTTTTGTGGTTTTTTGGCTTTGGTCTTATTAGCATCATAAAATTAGCTGTGATGTAGTTTCCTCATATTTGTTTCCTGGAATATTTGGTGATACACTGATATTATTTCTTCTTTTAAAGTTTGATAGCATGGTTTCTCCTTTAATTTCCTTGAAATATTATTGTTCCCTAAAACTTTGCTCAAATCCTGTCATACTGATTTATATACTCTGTTTTAATAATCTGACAACACCAAAATTGTCAATTGGTAATTTGAAAACTAAGCAGTTCCACATCTATATGTTCAAGTCTAACTTGTCACTCGAGTTCTGTATTTTTCTTTGTATTTACCTACTGATTATTCCTATCTGTTCACCAGTATTTCAAATACCCAAATTATCCAATCTGTACTAATGAAATAAAATCCACCTAATTGCACCCGGAATCATGAACTTTCCCACAACAATACTTTCCACCACATGTTCAATAATTACCAAATCTTGCAAACTTTTTCTCAAAAATAACTCACAAACTTTTAAATTTTTTTCTTCACCCATAGTCACTAATTCTGTCTTAAATAATTCACTCAACATTTTATTTTTGTTCTTTTTTGAGCCAGATGCCATTAGTTTAACAAGAATCCATCATTTGTTACATTAGAGCTCATTATTAGCATACTTTATAGTATAACATAAGAATTAAACTTTTACCAAGAGAAAGACAGTATCCTTCAAAGTGAATTATCTTTCACAGTTGTGTATCATAGTCATAAAGAACATTTTTAGGTCTTTCACTGGCATTATTCTCTTTCTGATCCCATGATAATGTAATAGCTGTGTTTAATTTAAATACTGTGGGTTTTTTTCCCACTAAGAACACATTCTGTCTTTAATTATTTCCTACAAGGAGGTTGTGAATGTTACTGGCTCTTCAAACAAAGCCTTAGGTATACAAAGAAATTATTATCTCAATTATAGATTGTAAATAATTTTTACAACATGATTTTCATTAATTTGTTCATTAGAATAACTATTCTTACCAATTCCTTAAGATTTAATTTGCAAAAACAAATGCCTTTAAAATAAAACTTTAAAAGCTAAGCATAATTATACATAGGTGATAAAAGTCAAGAAAAAAAAAAGTTCAGATAGTAAAAAGAAATTATTTTCATATCCTCTATCCTCAAAAAGTTAAGTGCAGTATGTTTATGTGATGAATAAATGTCGGAGTTAGAAACATAAAAAGCAATTACAATAAAATGTTCAGCCATCCGCATGTACAATTCAAATTATGCTCAAATGTTCACAATTACATTTTTAAACTAACTGCTGTGAATAAAAATGCTTGCTTTTAGAAAAATTTGGTTCACTTTACAAATGAAACAACAGTTAAAACCAATTACAAGTTGTCAAGGCAACTGCTGAATACTAAAAAGTGGGTATTTTACTACTTTGACTCATTCAATCAGCTTCCTGGAGGGGGACATAGAGTATAAAGTTAAACATCCGTGAGATTATAATGATGGGGTCAGATATTTTTCCTTAGCATTTATACACTACCATTAAAGTTACATTGCAACATTATTAATTATGCTTCATTGTCTCCTTGTCTGGCTTTGAAAGCAAATGATTATAGAGTATTTATATCCTGAAACCTGCCTACATAGTTAGACAGAAAAATGTTCTTTCTTGTATTGTGAGATTTCTTCTATTTTTAAAATAAATCACTTGATTCAACATTAAAAATAAGGTTCAAAAAACCTATTTCCTTTTCATATAAATCATACGCAAATTTAAAAAACCCAAACCAATTTTAATCATGAGAGCTTAAAAGAATAAGTTTATGTTATTTTTCCAGATTTTAGTTTGCTTAATTTTAAAAGAACATTTATAAAGAAAATTTGATGCATGCCACTTTTCTTTGTATGTTACTATAACTTTTGTATGAATTTTAATTGTATATATACTGTACTACTCTAATATAATAAAAACATTTAATTATTTCTTATCTCCTGTATTTACTAGAAATTGAATACATTATAAGTTGACCTTCTAAACTTCATTTATCCATTCACCCAATCATTCACTCATTCATTCACTCATTCACTCATTTTGTGGTACTGGGGATTAAACTCAGGGCCTCACCTATGCATCATATAGGCTGCTTAAGGTAAATACTTGTTTTTTTCACTAAGAATACATCCTGTCTTTAATTATTTCTTACAGGGAGGTTATAAATTTTATCATCTCTTCATACAAAACCTTAGATACACAAAGAAAATTATTATGTGTAACAATATCTGAAATATAGGCTGTAAATAATTTTGGCAACATGATTTTCATTAATTTGTTCATTAGAATAACTATCTTTACCAATTTCATGAGTCTCATAGAAGTTTACAGGTGAATCAAACAGCCACTTGTGGATTGGTTGGTTTGGTTTGAATTCATTTCTTTATAGAGTCTCATGAATTTGCTCTGCATGGGGTCAAACTTGGAACTCCTGTCTCAGTCTCTAAAGTAGCAATGATTACATGGGTATGATACAATGCCTGCCTATGAGTTGGCTTTTAAAATCATAGTGGGTAGAAACTTTTGTGTCAAATATATTATACTCATTCATAATTGTTTCTAGTGTGTCTCTGTAATTTGATTATGATGAATTATAAAAACAATCAGTACAGCCATATAATTTTATAAGGTAACACGTTAGAACCTATTTAGCCTCAGAGGTTGCAAAACATGGCCTAGAACAAATAGCACCAGTGTCAACTAAGATTATGGTAGAAACACTGTCAAGCCCCTACCAGAACTACTGAACATGAAAACTGTAGCCCCTCCTTGCTATGTAAATACAGGCAAAGTTTGAGAACCACAAACTTGGTCTATTGCTCTCCAAACACCTGTTTGTAGACATGTGATTCATGACAAATCACACCTTACAGTACTGTGGGGAAGCTACGGTCAGCAGCAATTTCTTAGAAAAATTTAAACTGTAAGATGACATATCATCAGCATTTTCTGGTATGAAAATATCCTTTCTATTAAATGATAGTAACAGAAAATCTGTTTTTAAAGTCACTTTTGACAAAATTAAAAGTCTGCAACGCTGTATTCATTCTTAATATTCCTTTTGAGTTCCAAAGGGGAGAGGGAACTCCTGGTTTGGTGGAAAACTACCAGTCAATATCAAACCTTTTCATGCATAAATGAGAAACTGACCCACAGAATTTAAGGAAGCTTCTCTCAAGCTTCTTTCTATCTAGAGTTGGATGAAACCTCAAATTTCCTTACCTGTTAATCCAGTGCTCCTTTAATATATTAATTGTCTCGTGTGTGACATCAATAAATTCAAAATTATATGTTTGACAGGAGCTAGAAACAAAAAGTCAGGGTGTCTGTTAAAGCAGAAGCACTCATTGAGAGGGACCAGAAACTGAGACCATAAGGAACATTACAACTGCATAGTATAGTATTTTTCTTTGAGACTTGAACTCTTTTTCTCTGCATCTTGTGTTAATAAAGTACATACAATTTATATGAAATGTCATTTTTTCACTCATAGCAATGAACATACAGAATTTCTTGCAAAATTTGACAGCTAGTGAAAAGTGACCACATTGGGAATGCCTTTAAAATCTGACTTTTGAGACCCAGAATGGGGTGATGGAAAAAAAGGTAAGGCAAACACAAATCATTAGATAATTCAAAACAGAGTCCTTCTGTCAGTTAATTGCAACTAATTTTTATGCACAAGCAGGATTTTTATTTTTGAGGACTGGTTCTGATGAAGTGAAAGTTGTCTAAGTGTGAAATAGTCTGAATAGTAACAGGATGGAGGGTGTGATGCAGTGGAAGGGCACTTGCCTGGCATTCAGAAATAAGCCTTACTTCAAAAAGAAAAAAATAAGCAATACTGGTAAATACTATGAAGACTCAATAGGGACCTCTCTTCAGAGTCATTTTTGCTTTACAACCATTTTAACTGAATGTCTTTCTTTTCACTGACCAAGGAGACAGTCACACTATAGCTCTAAAAATGTGATGTTGTATATTAACAAAAATGGAAACTAATCAAAATAAAACAAAACAAATCGCAACCCACTCACTTTTGGTAAAGCATTAAAAATCATACTTATAAAACTAATATGGATTAGCAGATATATATGGTTATAATCACTTTGTGCTTAGTGAGATAGTACATAATCCAGTGATATGTAAAACAAGCATTCAATGATGTGTTCCAACTAATCTGCCATATTAAAGGGGTGGATTTATTCAAAGCCAAAGCATCCTGAAAGTCTCAACTCTTCTAGCAACCCTGTGAGGGAGGTGCAAATACATATTGAAGAAAGTTAGAACTTACTTGAACAAGCTTAATAGTCTATGTATTTTATGGGCTTTAAATAGTTTTTAAAAATAGATGGCTTTTTTTTCACTCAATGTCTACTTCTAAAATCAATAATGCAATGAAATTCCTAAGAGGCGTTTTTCCTAACATCACCAAGTGACCAAGTAACAGTGCCATGTGACTTAGCCTATAGGAGGCTGATTCTTAACAAGTTTTCTTTTCTCATCCAACACAACCAAAGGAAACATGAGAGCAACGTGCCAAAAAGTACGGAAGAAAGTTGGAGAAGCAACTCAGAGCTACAAAATGAGCTCTATCTGAGTTGAGTTTTTATAGAGTTTACTGCTGACAACAGCCTTGTGGAATCTAAATCCTCTTCAAACAGGATTCATCTTTTCAGTTCACAGAAACTGTTTTCACTGAGCTCATCAATTTACGTCACCAAAACTACTGATTAGACTTTGATCAGATTTCTAGAACTTTTCATAACATTTAAGGGACAAAGTATGATTATTTAGTTCAATCACTTCCTCACTTGCCTTTCAGGTTACCATAGTATTTCTACTCACTCATTACTTCCCAGCCCTCTACAGCTGTTTGTGGTAAGTTTCATTGACCTCTCCATTCTCATATCCTTAATCAGATCCTCAAATTTTAACAAAGTGTATATACCCAGGGTATTCACATTTTCCCCTCAAATCTTGACCTTACAACAGGAATAAGTGTAGCAAATATAGTCACTTGTCCATCTTCTCCACATGAAGGTCAAACAATATCTAAACTAACATGCCAAAAAATTCATCTCTCATTCCTCCCCCAAGTCTTTTCTCATATTAATGAATTGAAGAAGTAAATTATGGGAATATTAATGAATTAAAGAAGTAATTCATATTAATGAGTTAAAGAAGTATAATTAAAGAAGTAAATCTTTCCAGCTCTCCAAGCCAAAGCATGGCAGTCATCTTGGATTTCTCCTTTTTCTCCATCACAGATTTAATTTATTTGGAAATAAAATTGACTCTACTTCAAAATCGCATACTCTCATACCAACTTCTCTGCTATTTCTTTGGTTATCTCATAAAAGTTTCATACTTTTAGCATGTTAACTATTCTACTTGCTTATTCCTTTATTCCGCTTTATCCTCGTATCAATCTAATGTTGGAAATCATTCAATTAAATTGTATATCAGAATATGTCACTCTGCCCAAACTCCTGATCCCGCCTAGAACAATAGCGAGAGGATTCATTCTTGCATTAATGTCTCTAAATAGGTCAATACTTGCCTTGCCTCTCTGATCTTATTTTCTAATACTGTTTTCTTTCTCATTCAAGTACATCCCCACTATCCTTCTGCTACTTTCTTGAACATGCCAGAAACATTTTAATTCTGGGGAATTTGCCCAAGTATTTCTCTAAGCGTGAAATATACTTTCTTGGTTTCTATTCTCTTGTTGCTGAGACAAAATACCTGATGCCCAAAATTAGGGGGGGCGGGAAGGTTTATTTGTCTCACATGTTGTGGAGGTTTCAGTCCATACTCTGGCAGCTTTAAGGCAGAGTGTCGAATGACAGAGGTAAACAGTTCATGGTGGCAAAAGACTGTAAAAGCAGCAAGAGAAAAAAGGGAAGGCACTCTCTTCTTTTTGTCCCTTATATTGAATGTAGTTCACACCCTCCCTAGGGTGTGGTGTAGCACTCACACCCTAATCCCAGCATAGGACCATGAATCAGTCACAGACTCTAGAAACATGCTCCCATGACCATATGAGGGCTTGAGAGAACATCCAGCCCCAAACCATAACACACACTTCCCAAAAATATGTGTGCTATTTATCCTTCCCCTGCTGTCTTTGGTTAGAAGTCATTTTCTTAACAGAACTTGCTGTGTCATGTACTCCATAAGATCACCCAATTTAAAATGGAAATTCCACCCAGCCATGGCACTTTCTTGCTATATTTTTCTTTATGACATATCATCTATCATTTTTTATTTTTAATTAAATGTCATTTTTATTCTTCTTTCAGTTTAATCTCACAGGGTCAATACATTTGTTTTGCTACATTAAGCTGCCTTGAAGATACTGAGAAAGGAAAAGAAAGGAGGACCAGAAAAAAAATATGTTTGGTTCCTGAAGCGCTGTCCCAAAATTTCTAAGTAAGAAATTCATAAAGTCACACATTTAAGAAGTGCAACAAACCCCAAGCAAACACCACACACACACACACACACGCATGCACATGCATACACCATACCTGATTGTTTATAAATCAGGAACAGGTTTTGTTATACACAAACATACTGTCACATGAAATATTTACTCTGTTTACTTAAATATTTACTCTGTTTACTTAAATATTGAAGAAAAAATGAAAAAATCTGCACATTTATTTTTCCAAAGAAAAAATAAAACAAAATTTTGTATGCAGAATATTCTGCTCTCAAATGAAAACATATCATGACTCAGTATTCTATTCATTACTTACCTTTTATATAATTTTTGGAATAGATGATATTTGTGTTTCATCCTGGTGTTCAGCATCTGTTTTCTACTCAAAGCCCAAGTGACACTTGTTAGTGTCAGTAGCCTGGTTACTCACTACTAAACAATTTGGTTTTCACTCCTTTTGGTCCTTGTGCCTGCTGGAACCAATTAACAACCATTGTTGAGGTGCTGCTTAAGTTCTTTACATGCAAGGTGTGATTAAAAGCTACAGTAAATGTTTACGATTTTATGTAAAATTTGTTACAATAGAAGCCATCACCATTAGTCTCCCTCAAAATATATCCTCCCACTTGCCCAATATTTATGGCATATCTCTACTTTCTGAAGCAGATCTGGAAGTTCTCTTTCACAAGTGTCATTAGTTGTACTGTTGTGGCTCCCTGGCTGTTCCTCAGTCCATTCAAAATGTTTACCTTTCAAGGCCATTTCACTGTAGGGAAGAGCCCAAAGCCCATGAGGTGCCAGATTTGGTGAACAGAGTACAAGAGGACACACCACAGTGTTTCCACCCATCTGCCTTTCTGTTAGATGGCACCCAGCGGCAACCTCCACTGCAGTTTTGATCAGACATAAAGAAGACTTAGAGAGCTGCTTCAGAAAGTGTCAAGAACAGTGAGTGTGAAGGCAAATATGTCTTTTACTGTAACTCTTTAATTTTATCATTATTTTGAATAGCATGTATGCACTTGGAAATTATTGTGTTACATTTTAAACTGTTAGTATGTTGCTCAGTCACTTAAAACATAGAGAATATAATATAGCATTAAAATCCTAGCAAGAATTTATATAACTATACCTTCCAAAGTAATGTTTTTAGAATATTTTCAGTGTATTTCCTATTGAGCTCAGAAGTTGATTTTGAATCAAAAAACACCTACATGTATTACATTTTTGTGTGTATGAAAATCCCTGGAAAGTGGATTATCAAGTGTAAAAAAGAACTATCTTTGTGTCACAGAGGTTGCAGGTATTATAAGTGGGGCCATAAAGATTTGACACTGACTAGCCTCATTTTCTCAAAAGAAATCAGCCAGCGGGAACAGTGCATGACTCAACTGAATGTGGACTGGATTGGCCCCAGAACCTCAATTATGTGTATGTCTCCTTTCTCTTTATTCACTTTTAGTTAAACCAGAATACAGTTCTTCTAATACATAAACATAAAGGGGAAATATACAGCAATGAGTTTAGTGTTTGTTTGAATCAATTGTAATAAATATTAATTACCTATACTAGAATAGACAATGTGCTTGTTTTCCATGTGAAGACCAAGTTGTAGTTCTTCACCATAAGCTGATAATGTCTTTCTTTCCTTTTGAGATTCTAAGTGACCCTAATGGCAGTTACAAGAACTACCAAAATGTCTCCAAGAACCAGAAGCTTGATATAGGTCTCCAGAAAAGAATGCTTAGATTCAACTCCTGCTGTACCTCCAGTTATATGAACTTAGCCAGGCCTTCTGTGCCTCAGTACACCAGTGGAAAATACAATGATGAAATCATTTATCATCTATCGACAGGGTCAGCTGAAAGTCTGGAATTGACTTGTAGCTACAGGAATTGAAAGGGACCTTACAGCTAGTAATGTATAATGTATCATTCAAAATTCAAAACTTCTCCAGTGATATCAGACAGGCAGAGTTATTAAGGGGCATTTCCAATCAGACAATTGTCATCAAGGGGATAAAAGATTCCACAGGAAATTTCTAACGAGGTCTTGCAAAACCAAGATTTCATACAAATAGTGGTGGCACACTGTAAGATGGAAAAATTGTCTTGTGCATGTGAGAAAGACTTTGAGTGGCTAAGCCTAGAAATATTTCCAGCGGTCCATGCCTTTCTACACTATTCTATCACTTTCTTTTTACTTTTATTAAAAGCTTGTTGGTGTATGTCCTGTGAAATACGTGAATCCTTTCAATTATGAAAACTTTTGAAAGCTGTAAGTCACATACTTTGCTCTGCCATCTGAGTGACAGGGAAGTCTGTGTAGTGAGTATTCAAGCTGAAGAAGAGAAGAGACGAAGCATGCATAATTACCCAGATGACTTCTGTCCATCCCTGGCAGGAAGTCAACAGTATTTAGGGGAAAAAATTAATATCAGTACATGCAGGAAAGATAAATTCTTAGCTTAAGGGCAAAAACGAAGTAGATTACAAAAAAAATAAAAAGCTGGGAAGTCAACAAAGAATACAGTGCCTTGGACTGCTCTTTTCTATTCTGGAAAAATAAATGATGCTTTCCTGCCCAGGGCCCACACTACCACTGATGCGGCCCGGAAGGTGAGCGCCCAGCCTCTGGTCCGGCCCTGCCTGCCACCTCTCCCACCCGGGGACCACACTACGACCGCTGCCGGCCAGAAGGAGAGGGCCCAGCCCAGCGGAGGGGACTCAGGTCCGCCTGCCGCCTCCTCTAGCCAAGGAGCACACCGCAGCTGCTGGCCGGAAGGAGGGAGCTGGGCCGAGCTGCTGAAAGCTGCTCTGACCTTGCCTGATACCTTCTTATGATCTGGAGAGCACCAGCACTACTGCCACTGCCTGGAGGAAGGAGCAGTCCTGCTGAGGAGGAGAGCTTTGCTACCAGAAGGGGAAACTGTGCAAATTGAGGAGGCTTTAGGTCTACCTGAGAAGAGCCTGGCAAGCCTCTTTTAATCCAGGGGCTCTGCTGCCCAAGGAGGGAGCTACTATCAGAGGAATCCCAAGAGCCCAGGACATAAGAGTCAATTTACAACGCGACCAGGAGAAACTCTGGAACAACACGTGAAACACAGTAATATAAGAAAATGACAAAACAAAAGACCAACATGCAATCTCAAACATCCAACTCATCCCAAGAAAGCCTAGGAGCCATGTACATAGAAGAAAATACATGCCATATACCTGAAATACCTGAAACAATAGTAACTGAAATAAAGAAGCAGCTCCAGGAAGCTTTAAATGAATTCAAACTAGAAATAATCTATCAGGTAAAAGAAGAAATAATAAAAGAAATGAAGGAGATGCTGAACATATCTAAATAAGACACAGCTAAAAAATTGGAGGAATTAAACAGAAGGATAGAATCTCTGGATGAACAATATAAGAAACAAACAGAATATATAAAACAGATGCAAAGAAATATACAAAAATCAAAAACTCCATTGAAAGTTGTAAAAACCACCTGAATGAATGCGAAGATAGAATTTCAGACCTTGAAGACAAGATTGCAGCCAGTGAACAGGAAAGGAAAATTATTTAAAAATAACATGAAATCCAGAAATAACAATTCGACACCTGCAAGATGACACAAAGAAAAACAACATAAGGTTGATAGGGATAAATGAAAAGAAGGAGACAATACAAAGGATGTCAAGAGGATATTTAGAGAAGTAATAGCTGAAAATTTCCCAAACATGAAATTGGAAACTGATATCAGGATCAGTGAGGCATATAGAACTCCAAATAGCCATAACCAAAATAAAACTACACCCAGACATATAATAATCACCATTCCAGAAATCAAACAAAGGAATAGAATATTAAAAGCTGTCAGAGAGAAAAGACAGATCACCTATAAAGGAAAACCTATCAGAATCACAGCAGACTTCTCAACACAAACAATAAAGGCAAGAAGAGCATGGAGTGAAGTATTTCAGACCCTGAAGGAAAATGATTTCCAACCTAGACTGATGTACCCTGCCAAACTGTATTTCAAAATTGGTGGAGAAATAAGATATTTCCATGACAAAGAACAGCTGAAGAAATTCATGATCACCAAGCCAATCTTGCAAAGAATACTGAAAGACAGTCTAGATACACTTAAGAAAAAACCACTTAACAAAGCAGACAATTAAATAGAACAGAAAGATAAAGATGCAACAGCAGAAATATAACATGTCACCAATAAACCAATATATCACAGTTATAACCATTAACATAAATGGTCTAAATGCACTAATTAAAAGAAATAGACTGGCAGAATGGATCAAGAAACAAAAGCCAACCATATGCTGTCTACAAGAAACCCATCTAACCCAAAAGGATACTCACAGACTGAAAGTTAAAGGATGGAAAACAATACATCATGCAACAGGAACCCCACCCCCCCAAAAAAAAAAGCGAGGGTAGCTATTCTGTTTGCAGACAATGTGAACTTCAAACCAATAATGATCAGAAGAGATAAAGCAGGTCACCACATACTGGTTACAGGAAAACTTCAAGAGGAAGAGGAACTATCTTAAATATATATGTACCAAATTCCAAAGCACCCAGTTATATAAAACAAGTAATATCAGAAATGAAAAACCAAATTAGCAGTAATAAAATTATAACAGGAGATTTTAACACACCATTGACACCAATGGACAGATGAACAAGACAGAAAATCAGCGAAGAGACAAAAGAAGTGAATCACACCTATGAACAAATGGAATGGATAGACATATACAAAGTATTCTGCCCAACAACAACAGAGTACACATTTTTCTCAGAAGTACATAGGTCATTCTCTAAAATCGACCATATATTAACTCACAGAACATATTTAAAGAAATGCAAAAGAGTTGAAATCATCCCCTGCATGTTATCAGATCATAGCACTATGAAACTAGTAATTAATGATAAAAGATACTGCAAAAATCCCATAAACACATGGAAACTGAATAACACACTCTTGAGTAATCAGTGGGTCACAGAAAAATTAAAGAAAAAATTAAACAATATCTACAAACAAATGAAAACACAAATACAACTTACCAGAATCTGTGGGATGCAATGAAAGCTGTCCTCAGACGGAAATTTATTGCACTGAGTTCCCACATCAGGAAAAAAGAACGAATACAAATAAGTAACTTGATGCTACACCTCAAACATCTAGAAAAAGAAGAGCAAGTCAAGCCCAAAGCCAAAAGAAGAGAGGAAATAGTAAAAATCAGAGCAGAAATCAATGCAATAGAGACTAAAAAAACAATACAAACAATCAATGAATCAAAGAGTTGGTTCTTTGAAAGAATAAATAAAATTGATAAGCCCCTAGCCAACCTTATTTAAAAAACGGAAGAAAAAGCTCAAATTCATGCAATAAGGAATGAAAAAGGTGAAATCACTACAGACCCAATAGAAATACAGCAGATCATCAGCACTTATATCAAAAACCTCTACTCTCAAAGATTTGATAACACAAAAGAAATAGACAGATTTCTAGAAGCATATGAAGTACCAAAGCTAGATCAAGAAGAAGTAAAACTGCTGAATAACCCAATTTCTATTAATGAAATCGAAAATGTAATTAAGTCATTACCTACAAAGAAGAGCCCAGGCCCAGATGGATCCACTGCAGAATTCTACAAGAAATACAAAGAGGACCTAATGCCGACACTCCTCAAACCCTTCAATGAAATTAAAAGGGAAGCAATCCTTCCCAAGTCATTCCTGGAAGCAAATATTACTCTAGTACCAAAATCTGAGAAAGACCCAACTGAAAAAGAGAACTACAGACCAATCTCCCTAATGAACACAGATGTAAAGATCCTCAATAAAATATTGGCAAATAGGATGCAGCAAGTCATCAAGAAGATCATACACCATGACCAAGTGGGATTCATTCTAGGTATGCAGGGATGGTTCAATATACGTAAATCAATAAATGTAATCCACCATATCAATAGAGTCAAAAGTAAGAATCACAGGATCATTTCTATAAATGCAGAAAAAGCTTTTGATAAGACAACATTCATTTATGATAAGAACCTTACAGAAAATTGGAAAAGATGATCTTTACTTCAATATAATAAAGGCCATCTATGACAAACCAACAGCCAGTATCATACTAAATGGCCAAAAATTGAAGGCCTTTACTTTAAAATCAGGCACATTTGTCCCCTGTCACTGCTCCTATTTAATATAGTACTGGAAATATGAGCCAGAGCAATTAGACATGAAAGAAAAATAAAAGGCATAAAGATAGGAAAAGAAGAAGTTAAATTATCACTATTTGCAGATGATATGATATTCTACATAGAAGACCCCAAAAACTCCATTGAAAGACTCCCAGATATAATAAATAAATTCAGCAATGTGGCTGGATACAAAATCAATACTCAAAAATCAATAGCATTCTTATACACTAACAACAAAATCGCAGAGAAATAAGAGAAGCCATACCCTTCACACTAGCAACCAAGAAAATGAAATATTTAGGAATTACTCTCACGAAAGAAGTGAGAGACCTATACAAGGAAAATTATAATACACTGAAAAATGAAATTGAAGATGATCTCAGAAAATGGAAAGACACCCCTTGCTCATGTATAGGAAGAATAAATATTGTGAAAATGGCCATTCTCTCAAAACTCTTATACACATTCAATGCAATCCCAATAAAAATACCATCAACATACCTCATAGATCTCGAGAAATCAATCCTAAAATTCATCTGGAACCAGAAGTGGCCTAGAATAGCAAGGACAGTTCTAAGCAGCAAATGCAAGGCAGGAGGCATCACAATCCCTGAGTTGAAGTTATACTACAAAGCAACTGTAGTAAAATCAACATGGTACTGGAATCAAAACAGAGCCGAAGACCAATGGAATAGATTAGAAGATACAACCACAACTACAAACACACTCAACCACCTTATCTTTGATAAAGGATCAAGCAGGTTCACTGGAAGAATGACAGTCTCTTTAATAAATGGTGCTGGAAAAACTGGCTCTCCATATGCCAAAAACTAAAACTAGACCCATGTTGTCACCATATACTAAAAGAAAATCTAAATGGATCAAAGATCTAAATATTAAAACAGAAACACTATATCTGTTGGAAGACAAATTGGGTAAAAACTTTGAAGACATAGTGGTAGGTAGAGAATTCATGAACAAGACTCAAACCGCACGGGAAATACTTCCCAGAGTCAATAACTGGGATCACATCTTATTAAAAAGATTCTGCACATCGAAAGAAATCTCTAGCATAGTGAAAAGAAAAACCCACAAACTGGGAAAAAATCCTAGTGAACTGCCTCTCAGACAAAGGACTTCTGTCTAAAACATACAAAGAATTAAAAAAAAAAACAGACCCCCAAAATTCAAAGACCCCATCCAAAAATGGACATCAGAGATGAATAAACAATTTTCAGATGAAGAAATGGCAAATAAATATATGAAAAAATGGCAAATAAATATATGAAAAAATGTTCAGCATCACTAGTCATTAGAGAAATGCAAATTAAAACCACACTGAGATTTCATCTCACTCCTGAAAGAATGGCCAAGATCAAGAAAACCACCAAAAACAAATGCTGGAGAGGCTGTGGGGGAAAAGGAACTCTCCTACACTGTTGGTTGGAGTGTAGACTGGTGCAACCATTGTGGAGGTCAGTCTGGAGATTTCTCAGAAAGCTGGGACTGGAAGTACCATTTAACCCAGCTATTCCACTTCTAGGCATATTCCCAGAAGAACTGAAAGCATCATACCACAGTGATATATGTGCACCCATATATAGCAGCACAATTTGTAAGAGCCAGATCTTGGATACAACCTAAGTGTCCATCAGCTGAGGAATGGATAAAAAAGTGGTGGTATTTTTATACAATGGAGTACTACTCAGCCATAAAGAATGATCACATTGAGACATTTATAAATAAATGGACGCAGCTCGAGACCATACTCGTAAGTGAAATAAATCAACTTCACATGTATAAATACCGAATATTTTCCCTAGTGTAAGAAACAATAAGAATACATGAAAGTACGTGGTAATCATGATTCCCAGTCACACTGGTTTGAAGTCATATAATGTTTTCACTCATTAATTGGAATGGTTTTAATTTGGGTTGTTTTATTTTATTGTCTGTGATACTACGAATAACTATTTTGAAGAAAATAAGAGCATAATAGCTAGCACTGATTTAATATCATTCTGTTTGAAGCCCCATCAAGTTGTTGTTCATTTGTTTCCATTGGTTCTAACATGTTGTATCTTATTATATCTCAATGTATGCGATAGTATAAGCAAATTTTTTATAGACAAAGAGACAATATGAAATTGATGTGGTTTCTGCTAGCTGGTTCTAAATACCCTGCAATAATTTCATTCTCTTGAATGGTTTCACACGTCTTGATAAATTTGATGCTATAGTATACGAAGTTAGACTCAAATATTTCAAGGAAAGAGTCACTAAGGTAACTACTATTAATGTCAAGCTATCTGGGGGTGAAACACAATGATGCTTAAATTTTTCGGTTCTGACCGGTGTTGTTCTATTGATATGTTCTTTTTTGATCTCAATCTCCCCCCTTTTTCTTTCATTTTTTTAAAATTAATTTATTTTTTAGTATCTTTTAACTAATGGAAAACTAAATTAAAAATAGTGCCATAGATTATAGTATTTTTTTTTGTTTCCCCATTAACCTGATTTGAACCCCTGTACTGTTCTCCACATCTTGTTCAGACTGATTTTATTATATTCTGTTTCGCTTAATAGTATCAAGTTTGAGGGCATAGGCAACCACTTGGAAGGCAACCAGGTATTCTATGATGTCCGTTATTGTTTGACTATCATCTTCTTTAGAATCCTGTAAGCTCTCCAATGTGGTTTTATTGGTCATATATACAGTTTTGTTTAATTCTTTTATACGAACTGATATAGGCTACTCTTTTTAGGATAACAAGAGGCATAATGGTAACCATTGTTGATCACCTAGTAATCCTTTTTTTTTTTTTTTTTTTTTTTTTCATTTTATACTATGTCCATCCTCCTGGTCTAACTGACTCTGTTTTGCTTTGTCACATTGGGTCTTTCTTTCCGTCTTGTTTTGTTTTGTTTTTTGGTTTTTGGCTTTTTTTTTTTAATCTTTTTTCTTTTCCTCTTCAAAGAAAAAGTTATAAAAACTGTGGAAGTAATAGAAACTAAAATGTGTGATTGTTAGCATAAAAAAGAGAGGAAGGAAAGTGATCTAAAGGATATAACTGCAAGTATATTTAAATGTGTAGGATAGAGAACCATATTGCTGAGTTTTTCTTGGATCATTGAACAGAACTGACTGCAATCTCACTGTATTAATCTCTACTTTGTATGCTTTAATTTTGTAATCTGGACAGCTGTTTGTAAGATGACAATGTGTGATCTATTAACTGGTGAACTCTTACTGTATATTTTTTCTCTTAAAATTCTGTATTACTTCTAGCCTTTTACTGTTTTGCTTCGTTTAGTTTTGTTTTTCTCTTTAAATAAAAAAAAAAAAGAAAGAAAAAGAAATGACATAGCCCTGCGTGGTGGCTCAGAGGCTGAGGTGGGTGGATCATTGTGAGTTCGAGACCAGCCTGGGCTACAAAGTGAGCTCAAGGCCAGCCTGAACTGCATAGCGAGACCCTGCCTCAAAAAAGACAAGAAAGAAAGAAAGAAAGAAAGAAAGAAAGAAAGAAAGAAAGAAAGAAAGAAAGAAAGAAAGAAAGATAACAGAGAAACTGTTGGTGGCTTCCTGTGCCCTGAACTTAGACCACGTGATCCAGAGTGTAATGCCTAATTGGAGTTATAAACATACCTATTTTAACATTAAGAATTACTAAATATTTTCCTATGCAACGTCACCTGTAGGAAAGAATCAAGAGATTCAAGCACAAGGATATTCAATTCAGTCACTTTGTGCATTGCCACAAAC
The DNA here is from genome assembly GCF_034190915.1 of Cavia porcellus. Lineage (NCBI taxonomy): Eukaryota > Metazoa > Chordata > Mammalia > Rodentia > Caviidae > Cavia > Cavia porcellus. The sequence continues at coordinate 26,749,947 of NW_026947507.1, read as the reverse complement.
TCACTTAAAAATTAAACTTCTGCTGAAATCTATATTGTGCAAATCAAACAACTATTTCCCTGTGGTAAGATTTGGTTTAATGAACCAGCATTTAGTGCAGACAAAGTAACTTCATTGACTTCAAGTTTTCAGAAATGTGGAAAGAAGAAAATATCAACTGCATTAAGCTATGTAAAGCAAAGATAAATAACATGAAATAACACAAAAAGGAAGAAAAATAGTCATAATTCATTTTTCTGTTTTAAATGAAATACTGCAGAGACTAAATATATAATGGACATTTATTAGTTACAGTAATTGTGAAAATTATCCTAAGTCTGCCCTTTGGGTCAATATATAGTTGATGCTATGATATAAAGTGATCCAATTGCTTACATTCTTTTTATGACTTTAGGACAGGATGAGATGAAGGCAACTACAGGTGGGTCACAATGGTAAAGTCATTAGGGTTAGGCAAAAGGAAATAAAAAGAATAACAGGAGCCAGGGATTTAGCTCAGCAGCATAACTGCCTGCCTTGCAAGCATGGGGTCATGAGTCCAATCCCTGGTATGAAATAAATAAATAAAATAAAATAAATAAAAACTCAAAAACTTTTAGTTGAACAAAAAATTCAAAAAGGTGATAAAAATGACATTTAAAAAGAGGAGACAGATGGTGTACACAAGAATTAAAATGAATTAATACATAAAGATTAGGTCCTCTGGCTGCTTACCATTTCTCAAAACAGTAAAGAACTGTTGCAGAGTCTCTCGAATTACCCTCCCTATACTTGCACAACTTTTATAAATCTGATTACTGGTCACAAAGGAACTTATAACTGTTCAGTGCCAATGTCAATTATAATTGTACAGTGAAAAGGAGTAGAGTACAGCCCTGGATGAAAGAAGAAACATGGTCACTTGGCTCCAGCTCCACCAAAAGCTCCCAGGTGTAGGGAAAATGACCAGAAGGGCAAGAAGAAACTTTAAGGGGGAGGATTTGCCCTGCTACTATAAACAGGGGGTCGTTAAGGTAAAATGACTAGGGTTATTCAAAAGAAAATGAAAAGCCTGAAAATGAAAAGCTAATAGTCAAATAAATACATTGTGTAAATGTGTTGAACAACTGCACAGGACAGCATGGAAAATTACAGCTAGAAGCACTCGCTTATTTACAATTTTTGCATATTGTTTTGCTCTGTGAATACGTACTGTTAGGTCTGAGAAGAGTAGAGGAAGAAGAGAGGAAAGGAAGGAAAGAGTGGAGAAGGAGAGGAAGGAGTGGTGGAAAGGAGTATAAAATATAAGTAACCTTTATTTCGGGAAGGTGGGGAAAGACCCCCCTGGCCGCGGGGCGCAGCATCTCCACCCCGGGGCCAGTGGTCTCTCTCTGGAACACACTCTCCCTTTGTTGTTGTTGTTGTTGTTGTTGTTGTTGTTGTTGTTGTTGTTGTTGTTGTTCTTCTTCTTCTTCTTCTTCTTCTTCTTCTTCTTCTTCTTCTTCTTCTTTTTCTTCTTCTTCTCCTTCTCCTTCTCCTTCTCCTTCTCCTTCTCCTTCTCCTTCTCCTTCTCCTTCTCCTTCTCCTTCTCCTTCTCCTTCTCCTTCTCCTTCTCCTTCTTCTTCTTCTTCTCTGGAACACGTGGAGTGAGGCCCATAAGTAGCCTCTGTCTGGTGCGGACCCTAAGGGGCATTAGGGGTGCACAGGTATTTCATTGGCACACATTTGGCACCAGGGACAGGTTCTTAGGGATGGGAGTATAGGGTTACAGGTAAATCTATAGGGGCAGGGGAGGCAGGAGCCCCCTAACTTGGCTGAGGCTTTTCCTGGTTAAAGTGTCCGGTCTGGGCCCGCAACTCTTTCACGTACCATTGGAATAGATGTAAGGTTCAAATGGAGAACTTTTAAATCCTTTCTAATTTATTCTGAAAAAGTTGTCCTGCAAATTCTTTCTCCAGCTTTTTTTAATGGAGCATGGCAAATGAGAAAGTTTATAAGATCACTCAAGAGGCTAATTTAAAACAATTAAAGTATAACAAAAATGGATTAAGGCTGGATACCTGAGGTGCACAAAGAAATTCTGGCTTCAGCTAAAGATCTTTTAGATACAGGTATATCAATACCTACAAATCTCTTGTTTAAAGGCCCTGAGAAAATACCAGTGGATCCTAGAGACACACAATATATTATAGAAATATTAATAAATAATAACCCCATGCTGCAAATTGTACACAGTATTATATTAGCTGTTCACGCTGTGTAGCCAGTTTAAGAAGAATATTATTCTGTGAACAATATGCTTAATATTTTCTTTTCCATTTTGACTCATGAAGAAATCCAAGCCAATTTACATTCATGTGAGATGGATGAAAAAGCACACATTTACTTTGCTTTCCTCTTTATTGTTATACCTGATGAGATGAAACAGATTTGATTCAGTTGGAAAGTACCATTATTTGTTATATTAATGACATAAGGTTTTAGATCAATCCGAACACTAAGCTAAAATTGAATTACAAATGCTTATTAATCACATTATTCCAGAGGATGGTTGATTAACCCAACTAGACCACAAGAGCCAGAAAAAAATGATGAAATTTGTAGATGTTTCTTGGACAGAGACTCCTCTGTACAACCAAAAGTAAGTTACTTATCTGCTGCCAGCAAAATAAAAGTAAAAAACACAAAATTGATTAGGTTGTCTGGTTTCAAGACAAATCATAACACACACAAAAAAAATAATAATAATACTTTGGAGGAGGCAGGACCTCTGAATTTGCATGGAGCTTTAGAGCAAGATTGCATTTTCCCTTTTTTAGCACTTCATAGAAAATATCATGAGTTACTGTCAACAAACACCATTGATGACTCTTCTTTATACCCTGCAGCTCACCTGCAGCCCCACTCGTGCTGGATTGATTTCCGAAGTATCCCTTAAAAACAGCCATGCTGACTTGGCGAAAGCTCATGACTGCCACCCAGCGCCCACTATTAGTATTTTGCCTATGAAATAACCTACCATAATCTCAAAGTGAACATAATTTGAAAAGAGATCTTAGCTAGTTATTTTTATTGCGATTTTTTTTATTTTAAAGAAGATAAAACCAAGGAAAATAAAACAGAATAAAACCAATCTAAATAAACTAGTGTAAGTGGTACAGGACTGCAAAACATTACAAAACCAAAAATATTGCCACATTGCCTATTGTCTTCAAAATAACTGCATATACCTTCAGACGTGGTAAAAATCAAACAAAACAGAACAAAATAGAAACAATAAAAACAAAACAATAAATTCAATAAAAGACTTCAAAACAAGACAATAGTAAATTCAAAGTTACAAATGTTTCTATTATAGAAAAACAAGTTTATTTTGAGACATGAGACATGCATTATTCTGAAATTCCACATGTGCCTGTGATGGTAATACTAATTTATTTAATTTAATTATGATCTTCAGTTTCAACCGTGTTGTAACAAATAATAGAATTTCATGATTTCTTTAAAAGGCTCAATAATATAGTTTGTGTTCATGCATCACAATTTTAATTTATTCAGCCTTTACTGGACATTTTGTTTCTTGCTTCTTGTGACTAGTTCTGCAATAAATGTGGATATCTAATGCACTGAATTCACTTTCTTTGGATATGAAATGCCAAATATCCAGCAGTGATGGCATTACTACACTATATGATAGTTGTACTTTTGATGACTTTTTGAGGAACCTCGGTAATGATTTCCAAACTGTCTACACTGGTTCCATTTCAAACATTATGTGAGGGCTCCTTTTTCACCAGGTCTTCACCAGCATTTCTCGCTTGTCTTTTTAATACTTCCAATTCTACAGTGCTGTCTCAATTGCAGTTTTGATTTACATTTTCCTTACCTTTAGTTATGTCAAGCAGATTTTGTATATTCATCATGGTATGTCTCATTTTAAGAAACATCCATTTAGACCTATTGTCTATTTTTAAGCAAATTGTTTGTTTTCTGCTTGCTTGAGTTCTTTGTTCATGATAAATGATCTTTTGAATGTGATGTTGAATTCAGTTTCTTAGTATTTTGTTAAGGAACTTGCATTTATAGTTGTCAATACAGGCATATTGGCCTGTAATTTCCCTTTTCTGTTGTGTCTTTATCTGATTCTGTACCAGAATTAATGCTAGCCTAGTAAACTCAGGTCAGAAAAATGAAAAGTTCTTCTAATTCTTCTTCAAATGGTGGAATAATTGAAGAAAAACTGGTATTTGTTTTTCTTTAAATGTTTGATATATCTGTTCTTGTTTAAATATTTTTAAAGTGAAGCCATAATGTCCTATGATTTAATATGATGGGAGGTTTTTATACTTTTTTAAAATTCTAATCACTATTTAATTTTATTTTTTAATTAGTTAAGTTTATTGGTACATTTAAGGTGTGAATAATGACCACGTTCATCATAAGGAATTTGCACCTGTACATGAAATACCTTCGTTCTTTTTCTCTCATTTCTTAACACGCCTTTCAACCCCTCTCCTCTTCTTTGTTTCCAAAAGCTTTTTTCCATTTATTTCTTATTTTCTCATTTTTCCCCTTCCTTCCTTTCCCTATCTGCCATTCCTAGTTCCTCTTTCCATTTGAACGTTTTCTTCCTAGTCCACAATATCTAGTATACATTTTGTTCCTTATTCACACTTCCTATTTTGCACACGAGAAAAATAAAGTAGTATCATTGAATTAGAGACTTTGCCTCCCTTTAGACTGACACTATTTGCTTCATACAGTGTGTGCATTGATACTGGGAACATATATTTTGAATACTTGCTCATTCCTGTTGAATCAATACCTTTATGATTGACATTCCTTGTCTCTTTTTGTCACTTTTTAAAACTATCCCCTCACTTTATTTGTTTTAAGTGAAGAATTTAAGACATATGGATTTAAGATGATCATCAGGTATACAATCATTTTGAAATTTGTTGCCCAGTTATATGTTCATTCTTTTTTATTCTTTTCACAGTTTTCCTTTGTACTTAGGTGATTTAATACAATTTTATGCTTTGAAATTTTCTTGCTTTGGTTCTGTTTATTATATATTTTTATGTTTACCATGTGGTTTACAAAAAATATTTAATTGCAGCAACCTATTTTGAAATAATAGCACTTTAACATTTATCATAGAAATAGAGATATACCCACAAAATTGCATTTACACTCCATTTTCCCCTGAATTATATCTTATTTATTTATCTTTCTATCTTGAGGATGAAATTTCATATCTAATGATGGACATGGACTTCCTCAGGCAGCACTAGTTAAACCCGTAATTTTAATGTTTGGCATTAATTTTATATCTTTCTAGCTTACCTACCTGGAAACATATGATTCCAATTAATATTTTTAATTGTTTTGCCTCTGAGTCTTCAAACTAAAGATATGAATACTTTATGTTCCATATTCACAGTATCATAGCATTTTGAATTTGTGTACTTACCCTTACCGGTGAATTTCAGACCCTCTGATATTGTCTTCTTTCTTTTCCTTTTTCTTTCTTTCTTCCTTTCTTCCTTTCTTTCTTTCTTTTTCTTTCTTTCTTTCTTTCTTTCTTTTTCTTTCTTTGTTTCTTTCTTTTACTTTGAAGTACTCTGTGTAGCATTTCATCTACAACAAGTCAAGTGGAGGTATATTTTATTAACTTGTTTTGTCTGGGAATGCTTTATCTCACTATAATTTCAATAGGAAAACTTTATTTGTACTCATGGTTGATAGATTTTTTTTTTTTTTTTTTTTTTTTTTTTTTTTTTTTTTTTTTTGCTTCAGCCATGAAAACTTCAGCTCACACCTAATCCTAAAAGGTGTCTGGTGTGAAGTGAACTGGAACGCTCATTTTTAAAAATTTTTATGGTTTAAGAATCATTCATCTTTAAATTATGATTGCTTAATTATAGTTGTCTTGTTGTACAGTTGATTGGGTTTAAATACAAGGGAAGGTTGGCTTCCCGCACCTGGATATGTGTACCGTTTTTGTGATTGACTGTTTGAATAACTTTCTACAACTTAGCCATTCTCAGATTCATGTAGCACCAACAATCCTAGTATTTGCCCTTTTAATAATGTTCCTAACTTCCCGTAAAAATTCTTCATTCCTCTTATTTTTTTCTTTTTCTCCTTCAACTATATTTACTCCCATATTCTGTCTTTTGCTTGCTAATTCTTTTCTTTATTTGATCTATTCTTCTATTTTGTCTTCTTTTGCATTTTTAATTTTGCTTAGCTCACTTTTCAGTTGAAAGATTTCTATTTTATCTTTACAATTTTTTTAGCATCTTAGTTAAGATTTCTGATGGAGTACAGAGTACTGAATTGTTTCTCTGTATTTCTGGAAAGTTACTAAACTTCCTTAAAGCAGCAAACACTGAGAGTTCACACTAGAGAAGAAAAATTTTGTCTCAATGAGATGGACTTCGATAAGGTCTTTTATGTTTACCTGAATTTGCTTTCTTTTACTGCACTGCATTCTTTGCTTTTGAAAAACTTATGCAGAAATATTCTGTAGATTCATAAGCATCCTTGCAATTCTGTGAAGCTGATTTTCACTTTATGCAAAGATCATTTGTACTGTGGAGTGATGGCAACGTATACTTTATTGAGTTGTTTAGGGTAATGTTACAGGTTAGATGTAAAATAGTCTCTCAAAAGCTTCATACCTGAATGTGGACCTGCTTGAGAGTACAGGTCACTGAGGGCAGCATTTGGAACCGTGCGTTCTTATCCCTAACTCCATCCTTCTTTCTCTGCTTCCTGGCAGCTATGTAGTGAGCAGCTTTCTTCCACCAGATCTTTGTACCACGTGGTTTCAACCTTGGGGGTTGGCTTCTATAGACTAAACTCACTAAAACCATGAGCACACATAAATCTCTCCTCAGTTACAGGTATAGGCTATTTTTTCCCCTACAGTGGAAAAGCTGACTAATACAAAGAATAAAATATATCACTTAAACCATCAGAACAGAGTTGACATAATGCAATTTTAAACAGGCTCTAAACTTCTTAAAAATATTTTTTAACATTACAGTTGTTTTTGTGTAATTTTTCAAGATAGAGGAAAACACAAAATTCAAATTTTATTTTTATTACCTTATAGTCATACTTCATAATGTAATATTTTTATTTTACTAAAAATGTATTTTAAATACATTTATACATTTGTATGTAATGTACATATTTATTTTAAATACACTTAAAAATTTAAATACACATCTAAATACATAAGATGAGCATATGTACATGTTGAAAATAGAGCATTTTTTTAAGTTATTATATAAACTTCACTTACTGATTTCAAGAAATGTGCAATAAAATGTAAGGCTCTGCTGATGGACAAGTTTGCTCCACAGACCACTTCCTCCTTTTGAAAATTAATAACATTCAAGGTAAATAAGATGTGTAATACTGCACTTTATGTTAAAACAAAAGAAAAAAGTATAAACTCAAAAGTAAATATGATCTAGAAACATTTGATGTTGTGTTTTAATATACTTTGATTTTAATGTTATTTCATGTAAGTATTAATAATATTCAGAAGAAACCAATTTACCAGCACAAATACTTGCTTTTCTTTAGTAATAATGATTCTCTGACTTCCACACATCATGAAATATATGAAAATTACAATTCTAGGAATGTGGACTCTCTTTCAAATTAATATATATGACTAATATTCTAAAATTTAATTTTCAAAATGTTGGAAATAATTCCATAGTGAGTTTTTTCTCAGAATTTTAATTAAATTTCTTCTACAAGGATTTGGAGATATAACTTCAACAATAATTGAAATGAGTCATTTTTATTCATGACCTTTTTGCCACAAAATGGAAAGGGTCAGTGAAAATTTTCAATTATCATGAATCTTAAATGAACTTTATAGTACAACTATTATGTCTGAAGTGCAGAAAGAAAAATAATTTTTCAAATCGTATTTAGTTCACTTACATAAAACATAGATATTCATTCTGTACTACATATGATTCATTTGATGAGTTGCATTTCATTTTAACACCAACTATTTTTGTGAATTTGTAAAGAAAAATAGGGATGTTTGAGTAGAACACTAGATATAGTAAAATATGAAAATTACAGTTAAAATCTATTATAAATAATATCTTATTTCAGGAAATATAATATTTGCTACTTTGGTTCAGAGAGAGTCTTAAACAACACAAAGAGTAAGATTATATAAATTACTAGCTAGGTTAACCAATCATAACATTTTTTTAAGGTTCTTGGAAAGCAATTCAAAATAAAACACAAATTCTGGTACACTGGCCCTATAACTAACAGATGATCGATTGTGCTTTGTTTGAGAGGCTAAAGGAATTATCACAGAGTATACCTTCAAATTTTTAGTAAATCAAATTGATTCTTGCAAAACATATTTGCTGAATGCTTTTGTCACATATTAAAGACTGTAATATATTCTGTAATCATCATACTAAACATGACCAAGAAATTTTCTGTCCTTAATGAGCTTATCCTACTGTAGAGACACATTTTGATACCAAATAAATTTATTAGAAAACAAGAAAGTTATGCAATATCCTCATATCTCCCCTTGATAAATTAAAAATAAAAGGCAGAATAAAGCCAAAACCAAATAGAAGAAAATAATAAAGATCAGAAAACACAATTTCTTATCAGACTACCAATATCATTAACATTATGAGTCTTAAATTTCTGTAGACAAACAAAAGACTCAGAATAGTCTAAACAACTTTGATGAAGGAACAAAATTAGAGCTCCAACCATCCCCAATCTCATGACTCATCACAGTTACACCAATCATGACAAAAGGGCATTGATATCAAGATAGACAAACCACCAAAGTATCAATATAAAGTCCCAGAAAAGATACCCACATAACACACAGTTGATTTCTGGCAAGGATGCAAAAAAATTATTTGCAGAAATCATTGTGCACTCAATAAATACACTGGAACAACTGGAGAGCCACATGCAAAAAACCCAAACCATATAGCACATCAAAATTTTCTTAAGACATCCAAAATTCAACTCCAAATGGCTCACAGTGAGTTAGTTGAAGCGAAGGCAGGTGTGGCCTGAGTTGTTGCTTGATTGAAGTCATTCTCTCTAACAAAAACCCCATGTTTTTTCCTTATCATACTAATGAAATAATATGAATTTTATACATGCATGATATATTTCACTAATAAGTATGTTCTGAAGGTGCATCCATTTACCTATAAAAATGTCCAGTTTATCATTCTTTATATAGAAGTACCTTATCTTTTTTATCCATTCCTCAGTCAATGAGCATTTGACTTTTTCTAAGATCTGGCTTTTATAAACTGTGCTTCTATAAACATAAGTGTACATACATCACTGTGGTATGATGTTTTCAATTCTTTTGGGAAGGTACCCATATTTTAAAAAGACCAAAAATACAATTTTCATTAATGGAAACATAAATAAAATAAAGCAGGCTAAGGCAGAGATGGTATTGAAATAGAATTTATAGTGAAAATGATCAATAAAATTAAAGGAAAGCCAAGAAAATATGATGCTTCAGAAAAATCCATTAGCAAGAAAGGGGACAGCTACGTTAAATTAGAGCAAAGGATAAGACATTGTACTTGCAAAGATGATCACATTTGTGACAACAGGGTTCAGCGTTATAGAGGAAAGCTTGGCTGAAATAGCATGAAGGAAGATGAGTTAGTGTGGAGAGGGGCATCTGAACATCTGTTTGAAGGAGATTTCTCCAAGTGACGAAACAGATAAATTGAGTTGTCGCTGGTGGTGAATGTGGAGTTGAGGTAATTTGTCTTTCTGTTAGGTTCATTACTTCTTTTTTGAAAATTAGAAATGGGAAGCTGGGGAGCTGGCAGATTGATAAGTAGCAAAGTAAAGATCCAGCTCAGATGCTGGAATGTGATATCATGAAGAGGACCAGATGAAAGAAGATGGATCCTCACAGGCCAGGGAGATGGTGAAAATCAAAGAAGGAAAAAGAAAATGGAGGAAAAAGGAAAGGAGAGGTGTGGACAGACGGCTGTAGCCAGATGCACTATCATGGAAGCCAATCCTACAGCGTGCAAGGAGCCACTGGAATCCAAGGATGTGTGGTCATGGTGAAGCTGGGGATTGGCAAGCCCAAGGGCTTCAGTGGAAGGACATGGTCATGGAGGGGAGCGGCGAAGTGGAAAATGGTGCCAGCATGGAGATCTGCACCAGCCCAAGGTGAATGTGTGGAACTTAGTTCTCCCCATTGGAGTGGATAACAATTCAGAGTCAGGCAGGACAAGCCTGGATCCTGTAGCAGCTTCAGTTAGTCATTCCTAGCACAGAGAAGATTGGTGAGAATTCTTGGAGTGAGTCCCACTCCTGTTGTGAGATCCAACAGCTAAGGTAAAAGTTTCCCCTGAAGCTATCCTAAACCAGTTCCATCTGAACAGCACACAATAATGTGGTGAAGATCCACAGTGGTTGGCCAGCTCAGAAGGGAGGGGCCAGCCTGCCCACCCCTGCTTGTACCTCAGTGATCAACAGCAAACTGGGGAAGGTAATAATCCCTAGCCAGCAATTTAGAGTAATCGTAACCAGTACAGAAAGGGTCTGGGAACTCTACTATACACTTGTCTGGAAGAATCCAGAAACATGACAAGAAAAAGTAACAACAGGAAGTCTTCAGCCTCCAACCAAATAATACTGGCCCAGGAGAGGTAAACACAGAAGAGATCAGGGGCAGCACACCTGAAGTATCAGAAGCAACATCATCTGACATCAAAAAATGACTTTGTGACATTATAGAAGAACTCAAAACAGAAATATTAATTATAGAAGAACACAAAACAGAATATTAATGAAGTAAAAGATGATATAAGAATATTAATAAAAGAAATGCTAAGAAGACATAGATGGAGGAATGTCAGAAAAAGAAGGGAAACCTTCGAAAAAGAATATTAAAAATATCTGGAATACATGAAACAGAGTCAAAGAGATTATCAGGAAATTAAAAATTCCATTGAAAGCTGGCAAAACTGCTTGAAAGAAACTAAAGATAGACTATAAAAACTTGAAGATAGGCTTGCAATGTGTGCTCATGAAAGGAAAGATCTCTTAAAAATAACAAGGAACCAGGAAGTAGAAACACAGGCTCGAAGATGAGAAGAGGTTCTATAACTTAAGAATAAAAAATGTGAGTAAAGAAGCAGGGGTAAACACAAATGAAACACAAAGGCTATTTACAGAAATAATTAAAGAAGACTTCCCAAGCATAGGAAAAGGAAATGATATTCAGATATATGAGACATATAGAACTCCAGCCAGCTATAATTAAAATAGATCTGCACCCAGACATATAATAATCAAGATCCCATAAATTAAACACAAGAAGAGAATACTAAAAGCTGTCTGAGAAAAAAATAAATCACCTATAAAGGAAACCCATCAAAATCACGACAGACTTCTCAACACAAACCATCAAATCAAGAAGAGCTTGGAGTGAAGTATTCCGAGCCCTGAAAAAAACCCCAACTGGATTTGATGTACCCTGCAAATCTGTTTCACAAAATTAGCGGAGCAGCAAGATGGTTCCATAGCAAAGAGGAACTCGGGGAGTTCATGACCACCAAACCAACCCTACAAAAAATACTGGATATTCTAGAGAGAGAGAAGAAAAAAACCATGGTTTCAGAAACAGTGGCAAAAAGGCCTCACTGAACAGGGCAAAGAGGGGAATGAAGGAGAAAAGTAAAAAGCCAATGGCAGAAAAATAGCATGGCAGAGATGAGACAGAGAAGGTTGGCTATAATCACTAATATAGATGGCCTCAATACACTAACAAAAAGAAACCCAGGCAGAGTGGATCAGGAGATGGGTTCCATCAAGATGCTCTATATAAGAAATATATTTAACCTGAAAGAGGGTTAATGGACTGAAACTCAAAGATGAGGAAATAAAGCTCTATGCGACAGCGAACCAGAAAAAAGTGGAGTAGTTCATCCAGCAGCTACAGATAGGTTGGAAAGACATAACATGTTTATACAATGGAGAATTACTCAGCTATAAGGAAGGAAAACCTTGAGGCTCTTGTAGGTAAAAGAATACAACTTAAAATCAAGCTCAGGGGTAAAAAAGGATCAAAACCACTTAGGTAAATAGCAGGCTGCCTCTCTAATCTAAAACTAAAGGAGTTAGTTGGATACAAAATGAACAATGTACCCTGTGAAAATGAAAGGGAGGAATTTTCTAAAAAGAGAAGGCAGAGGGCATTATTAATCTTGTATCATGATTTGAAACCCACATTGTTCTCATCACTCTATTTAATTTGGTTATGTTCTGTTCTAGTCTTTCTACTTGTACTAGATTTGAGGGCACAGACTGCTATTCCAAAAATAGCAGGATATAGTATGGTAACCATCTTTAACTTCCTATTAATTTAATCTGAAGCCCTGTATTACTTACACTGTCTCATTATGACTGATTTTATTTGAATCTCTTTTGTTAGATCACTGTCTTGTCTCGATTGATTTTATTCAAATCTGTAACGTTTGATAGTATAAAGTCTGAGAGTACAGACAACTACCCTAAAGACAGTAAGATTCACTAGGATACCCTTCCTAGTTTGACTATTACCTGCCTTTGAAGTCTTATACTGTCTCCAATGTTTTGTTTTTATTGATTTTGTTCTGTACTATGTTCAGTTTTATTGTGCCCAATGATACAGAAAATTCTATTGAAGACAATAAGAAACACCATAGTAACCACTGTAGATCACCTTGTGTTGTGGTTTAAATAATGTGCTATGTCCATCCTTTTGTTTTGAATGACCCCACTTTGTTTTCTTTCTCATTTGGTCTTATTTTTCCAAAATTTAAAAATTTAAGAAAAGAAAATGAGAACAGCTGTTACATGACTTGGAGCTACTGTAAATAATCTTCTGATAGAGTTATGGTATTAAATAGAAATGCAGTAATTTCAGGACTAACGTTCTTGGATGAGAGAGAATGTGAGATTCAAGTGTGTTGATGTACATGACGAGGGAACCTGAATTAGAAGCAGTGGTAATGTGATGAGAGAAGGGAGGGTAAGAAGAAAGTAAAAGTGTGGATTCACATAATAAAAGAACTGTAGGAACACCTGTTTGTAATAATGACTTATTCTCAATGAACAACATGAGAAGTATCAGCTGAAAATCCAAAGAAGAGTGGGAGTGTGTGGGGTCAGCTGTTGGGTGAAATGGAGGTATGAAATAGACCTTCATGAGACTAGAAAGTGAAAAAAAGATTGTCGAAACCAATTGTCATGCAGTTAATCTTCATGGGCACATATTTAAAGCACACCCGATCAAAACAATCTTACTTTTGTGTTTTCTGTATTCATTATCTGTTGATAATAACATTTTCTCACTTGTGTTTCGGTCATGTACTTACTAGATTCAGATGAGCACAGTAAAATGTGAATTTCATGGTAACTAAATTACTTAATAAAGGTATTAATATAATCATTAAGGCTTACGCTTTTAATGGCTTAGGAGCTGTTCGCTTCATTGTTGTTAATATCCACAAAATAAATACATTCTCATTCCAAGAAGAACATTGACTTATTATAGGCCAGAATGATGTCCTTTACCGCATTTTAAGACATAATGCTTAGGATTTTGAAAAACTTGCTCCATTCATTTAGAATTCTCTCTCTCTCTCTCTCTCTCTCTCTCTCTCTCTCTCTCTCTCTCTCTGTCTCTTTCTCTCTCTTTCTCCCTTTCCCCCTCTCCTTCTCTCCCTCTCTCTTTCTTAGGTATTGCTTTGGTGCTCCAATACTGTTTGAAACTTAATTATTTTCAAACATGATCTGAAAGTGTCTGTACTTCTGTTTACATGTCAATCCTTTTCAAGCGACTTTAAGATCAAGAAAATTGGACATTGGCATTATTATTAAATTTATTTTAAAATGTTTCCTAAAGATAGAATACAATAAAATATTAGTATAATATACTTGAAAAAAATAAAATGTGAAAAATAATGACACACATAATATACTCCTTGAAATACTTTTATCGCTAAAGAATCACTTATGTTCTAAAAATGTCATGTTTTCATAAAAAACCAAATATACAATATGGTAGTTGAACTATTTAGAGAATAATATCAGTGTGGCCAAAATATAATAATCTAACATATAAAACTAGAGCTGAACCGCCCATAGGACTCTGTGTTTTAACAATAATTAATCAGAAAATAAATCATTAACTTTGTGGTTAATCAACTTACCTTTCCATGAGTCATTAGCCTTTTCAAAAGGTTACACTTCTTTCGCTGTTGGCTAATTTATAATTCTCAAATCACACACAACTATGTTTTAAGCTAATGGTTCTATTTATTTTGTGCAGTAATTCTGCCTATTTACCTATGATTGATAACTAAGTATGAATACTGTACCTTGAGTCATGCTGTATCTAGAAGTGACCCTCCCTTTTCTAACCTGAGAAGCAGACATATTTCACTTTGACTGAACAGTGAACCTCAATTTTTTCTCACCCTGCAGTGAAATAACTCTATTGGCCATTCAAAGAAAATCTGGTGATCTACATTGAATTTACTCCTTTCCATCAAAATGTTTTGTGGGGACTATGTAAGTACAATGGTTACTTTAGTCAATTTTTCCAGGGTTTTGAGATTTGACTATTATTCATAAAATTTCTTTTGTGTTACTTGACATTTTCAACAGAAATTTTTGGTGATTTGATTTGTTTTCATTAAATTTTCAATTAGTAGATGTTCAAGCTAACTATTAAATGCAGTTAATATTAGTTTTAATTTGGTGTGAATATATTTTTTATTTCTTTGAGTAAACGTATTTGGAAATAATTTTTATATTTTGTGTACTATATATTCTTACAATAATACTTATGTCAATTTACCAAAAAGAAACATTTATACAATATTCAAATTATATTTCAAAAATTATTAAATGTTACAACAAATGTTTTTAAAATGTATTTGTTAGGCTTCGAGAGCTGATAAAAAATGGAGGTTAATGAGTTGTATTTAAATACAAGTAAAAATTCAATGCAAGAATTTTTCAAGTGTATTCTCAGCAAGTATAGAGTAAAATTATTTTAAATAATCAATATCATTATATTCTAAAGTAACTTTCTGTAAAAGATATACAGTCCAAGTAATAGAACTTTGGGTCTTTTAGAGACCATATTTATGGTTTACCTCTTTAGCCTCTATTTTGTAACTGGTGTCCACAAGTAAAAGACAAGCTCTTCCACAGGCAAAAGTTTCTCATTACATACTATAGATTATTACTGACTGGGTTCTTTGTTAAAAATAGATTCCTACATCCTCACTCATGATAATTGAACAGGCCTATTTGGTAGAAATGCATTGCAATTTTTTGAGAACCATTTGAAGTAATTTATTCCTGCTAATTACAAAATATTAATTATTAAATATATATCAAGCAATAAGCAAGAATCAAAGAAAAGCATTTATAATTTTCTTAAAAATAAGCATATGTAATATTACCTTTTAATTTTATTTTATGTAAAAAAAAACAAAATTTTATGGCATAATAATGTGAGACTAACAATAGTTATACATTACATGTTGTTATCTATAAAGTAGTTGCTCAGAATATAAAACATGGGCATAAAACTTTTGATAATCAATATTAATACAAATTTTCTTTTTTAATGAACTAAAATACACTAATAGTACAACTGACTTGCATTTTTTTCCCATTTTCATACTGTACCTACTTTCTAGAATTACTCTGATTGTTTTAGAAAAATTGTAGATTTAGTCATGGCTTTAATCAATGGGTCATCTCATTTATGCATAGCAGCATTTTATTTAATCCAGATTCCTATATATAATTATATGCATTCTTTTGGTTATGAAGCTGACTTTAAACTTAGTTCCCTTTCCATGCTTTTGACAATTTTCCATACCTCTATCACATTTATTTATTTATTTACAAAAATGTTAGTCACATGAATATTAAAAACAACATATACATTGATATCACACATCTATATGTTCCACATCTAAAATAACATTATTGATTGTACATAAAATAAACAAATATAATTTCTGGGTAGCTACTCAAGAAAGATTCTGCATTTCCACTTGAATTTTGCAGATCTTATCATCTAATGCTCAAAAAAGATATTTTATAAGAGCATCATTTAATATACAAAGATTTTGGGCCAGGGGTTTAGCTTAGGGTCACAAGTACCTGCTTACCAAGTGCAACATCGTGAGTTCAATATCCTGTACCAAAAACAACAAAAAAAGTAATATACAAAGATTTTGAGATTCTTCTTTGATATATTCTACTCACTGCTTTTAACCACATAACTTTGAGTTCTTACAACATTCACCAGAATTATTATTATACTCATTTTCTAGATAAAGTATGAAAGCTCGGCAATTAACTACTTTTCCCTAGATAAAAAGCCAGGAAATGTCAGAAATATGATCATGTCTAAATCTAAAATCAGAGAGAGACTAATCATGGTTATCCAAGGAAAGTCTGTGAACCTGATTAAGATATGTGTAATTGGCAGCAGCAGTAAGATCACAAAGATGCTCCTCTTACTCAGAATGATTGAAGAGCTCCAGAGTTAGACAACAGCAAGTCAGGCGATGTACTGCAGGGAATGAAGCGAGTTTCCAGAAACAAGATCCGATAAGTTCATTGTTTTTTAGCAATGAACTACACATAGGAATGAAAAAGACTTTCTAAGTCAGAAGCAACTTCAGGGCATCTGATTGAGGAACAGTTACAGCCTGAGAAGATAGGACCTGGGACCAGCGGCTGTCAATAAAGCAAGATCATTTCCAAAGTCAATTTTCCTACTAAAAAGATATTCCTGAGAGAAAAACTTTCAAGCATTCAAGAACCTAACTTTGATTGTTTATCTGCGATATGACTTACTGGACAAATATTATTAAAAGGTTATTCATACTTTATAGATTGCTTTCTCACTATCACAAGACCACACTGCCTGAACTTTACACACTTTGATTCAACGTAAGTTTGGAGTCATGCTGGTATGGCTTTCACCTTTACTGGAGCTTCTGTGGAGCTAATAAGCATTAAACTGAAAAAATTAAATGAAGTAGCTTTTTCCTTGAAATGATGAAGCATGCTGCTAAATTTGGTGAGGGCAGGGGAGTCTCTTATAGAAGCACGGGTTGTAATATAGGAGTTGGGCAAACCTGAGGCCAGAGCAGTGGCTAAACATATAAAGTCAGTCTTAACAAGCAGGACCCTTGATTTAGAGGACAATTCTCTCATCTTTGTACATCTTACTACTTCTTTTAAGAAGACTTGGTAATAGTGTCCATCTTACAATGACGGCTTGAGAATTAATTCACAGATAAGCACTAGGAGAATTGCTTGGAGCTTACAAAGCATGCACAAGAGGTGAACTATGATTCAGCTTTATAAAGTACAAATGTCAAAGCCTGAATACAACAAAACTCATGGCCTTCAATAATCCAAGACTGATTTTTGAGAGAAAGTTTGAGATTTTATCTATTTTTCTCTAAGTATTCTTTACATATGTGTAAAACATAAAAGTATAGATACATAGGTATCTCTCTACATAAACATTTGTATCTATATCGAATTATCCCATTTTTATTGAGTATCATCAAAAGTTTCATGAATGGAAATATATTTTTCCTAAACTCAATATAATCTTTATTTATAAATAAATTCTACCATCTTAAAATTTTCATAAATTCACTTTCTGCACCAACTACTACAAAACTTTTTTTCTATTTTTTTAATCACAAAAATCTCCAATAGTGTTTGCATTCATCATATCTAATTCCTATCTTCCACTTTTCTCTGAATCCACTCAAACTGGAATTCTTTCATAAAATGCTTAACTTCCCTTAAGGTAATTAGTGACTTCCATGTGTCTGAGTTCCATGACCAATTCTCACTCACTTTTCCAGATATATGAGCTTTATTTTGCTGTAAGTATTCTGGGGCTAAATTCTTTAAACTCTGTCTTCCATTTTAGCCACCCCTTTTGTCATTACATTGATATTATGGTGTTTACTACAATGCATGCACAGGTATTTTTGAATTTACCTCTCAACCTGGCACCTATGCCTGAACTCCATATTCAAATAACCAAGCATCTACTCAGTGAATAGAAGCTCTATCCTCTTATTATTGCAGAAAAACAGTCAATCAATCAATCAATGTAAGAAATTTAAAAAAAACTGGAAATCAGGGATAATCACCCCTTAACAAATACATACAGTAGCCCCAACCTGGACTTCATAATTCCACTCTTACAACCACTTTCAGGTACTGAAATACGGTAGTAAAAATGATTGCCAAAGACTTTGCCCTCTTGAAACACGAATTTCAAAGTCTTATAGAAACCATCAGTGCTCTGAAATTAATGTCACAGCACATATAATAATTAGAGGAAGATTTTGAGAAAGTTTTTGATTATGCAGTTTCTTAGAGTATTTGCCACAATAAGAAGAAATATAAGAATTAAACTTACAGAGTTATTTCCATTTTTACAGGTGCCTTCCTTATGTAACTTAGACCTGCTACAGATGATAGGACACATCTCTGAGTGTATTGTTTTTGAGACATTGCTAGAGTTTTCTAAGTGATTACTAAACCTTTGAAAAGATATATTTCAGTATCACCCCTCCACTGTTAATCGTAATACATTGTGTGGGTTTAAATATTAATATAAATCTAGAATAATGTCTTTTTTGTTGTTGTTTTGGTACCAGGAATCAAATTCTAGACCTTGCAGTTGTCAGACCAGTGCTAGTGCCGCTGAGCTATACCCACGGCTCCAACTTTAATTTTTAAACTTAAAGTTTTGAAAGTCTTAAAATCCCCCAATAAATAGAAACATAGTTAACTACATTTTTATTTGTCCTAATTAATCAAACCACTTAACAAACTGTACAGGAAGGAAGTCACTAGATTATCATAAATCACAAACTTTTTTTAAAAATCCTTTCACTAAATCACAATCTTAACAAATTATGTGTAAGCAGTATGACTCATAGTATTTTAATGATCATGCATTTCTGTAATTAGGTGGAGGGGGGAAAACAGAAAGAAAGGATTCATTTACAGAGTATTAGTCACTGAGTTTTCATTTTGTAGTGCATTTTATAGATACATCCAGCCTGTATGTGCCATGGAATTCTTCTATCAGAAGAAATTCTTGGTGATAAAGGGTAGCAAAGTCTGATTTGCCAAACAAGGGAGGTATTATGGGATTTTTTATAATAAGTTGGAGAAATTGGAAGTATTTTGAAGTTCACATTCTCAGTCTTAGCCTCATTCTCTTCTGTGTCATCTGAAATGATTCATGGAATATTGCTTATAGCTTGTGAATGTGAATTTCTCATTCAAGGAGTGAAAATTGCCTTTAAGGGCTTCTTTTACCCAGGCTATGTATCACAATCCATAATTATGAATATGTCCTTTTTAGTTTAAATCATTCATACATTCTGATAATTTTGTTAGGAAAAAATAAAACAAAAAATAATGACTATAGTAAGATCATGCACAAAATTTGAAACTATTTATACACAAAATAATATGTTTCAGTACTTCTATTATGGGTAAAGTGTGAATCAAGATACTCATGACTGGCTTCTCATCTGTATTTTATGAAAGTTTATACTAAAGCAACAGGATACTTTAATGTATTATGTTAACCTATCTCTTAATTGAAACATTTGAGTTATTGTAATTTTAAATAAAACCAAACTAAAAACCTTGTAGTAGTACTGAGCAAGTTGGGAATAAAAAAGAAAGTCCTTTAAAGCAGTAAACATATCACTTTAAAAACTATGAACTAATAATTTTTAAAATATGTAAATCATGTATTTTATAGATAGGTTATTCTCTTGTTGTTGCCATCACTACAATGACAATCACCTTGAATTATGGGTCAAGTCTTTTGAGATACTGAATGTGTGTACAAGGTTTTCTAGGCATTCATTTAGCAGCCAGTCAAAAATGTCATTTTTAAAGAATAATTAAGAAAACAGACAAAGCCACTAAACATTAGAGATGTTGGTACCTGGAGGCACACGTACCTTCTGTGTACCTTTCATTGCCTAATGAACCTACTGCTGGGTGTTTAATCAAGCGTGTGGCTTATATATAGAAAAGAAAATATGCACGGTGAATGCAGTAGTCCTTCCACAGTGGAAAAGAGTTCAATCCATGTACCCTCCATGATAGGGAAGTTAGTGGTTCTGAAATGGGGAGTTTTGTGCAGTAAACTTGCAACTTATCAGTAAAACTCCTTAGGATCCAGTTCCCCTGTAGTTCTGATATTTCTATGCACCTAATATGAGTATCAGCATGACTGCCCATGAACATGCCGGGTTTTCCTTTAAGATGTTCAGCATCTTCTAATTTCATGAATTAGTGTAGTTGGTCTTTTTTGTATATGTAATATTGATATGGAGCAACCAGAATGATTCACAGATGGAAATGATTTCTAGAAAAATGTTGCGTTAGCTATTAAATAACACTCACCAAAGTCACTGGATCACATACAATCCATCTGGTAACAATGTGAAAGAATAGATGTGTTTGTCCTTTCTAGGCTATAAGGTTCTATTTTCTCCTCCTGAAAGATGCCAGGGTGCTGCTTTAAGAACTAGGTTTCTTTTCTTCCATTCCTCCTGTCTCCTGTCCCAGTTGTTCTTTCCTTTTGAGCCTTTCTTTCCCTTCCATTTACACTGTATCTATTGTACATTTTGGATTTTATTACTCTTTCAGTTTCTTATGTAGGTACACACATGTAACTGTATATAAGTATATGTGTGCAAGATAGATAACTATACTACTAATCTCTGTTAGCTCATCAAAAGAACAGTTTGTGCTGTCATTGTTCGATCAGCTTTTATGCCTAGATCTTGTAATCTGATCAATTACGTCTAACATAACAATATGAAATAGATGACCTATTTTTTTAAAAACTAGGTTTCTTTCTTTTCTGATTGTGCACTGATGAGTTATTCAAAGAAAAATTTGTGTACAGTAATTGAAAATTTGGTATAAAAATTAATCATTAATATAGGAGTAGCAGACTTTTTAGTGTGGTCAAGTAACACTGTAATCAAAAGCATCTGGTTAATTTTTACCACATTAAGTCGCGTTTTTAACTGAGCTGTGTCTCTCTCTGACATAGACAAGTAGGTAAGATAAGATTTTTTATATGCTTAGCTTTTTTGTGGTGTAGTTTATTCTTCCCTCGTTTCAGTTTGATCTACAAGAGCTGCTTTTCCTCAGAATGAGATATCAACTATGTACTACAGAGGTGGATTCCCCCATGAGACTTTCAATCATTTCAGTACAGCAGGGTGTGCAACAGGCTACTTCCACATCGTAATTAATCTATTATTAGCATAATAATTCTGCCCATAATCTTGTTCTCTCTGAAAGTTCCCTTTACAGATTTATTCAACTTAATCTTTGGAATCCTCTGGTCCTCTCCTTTGTGTGATTTGTTCTTTCAAAAAGAGGGAAAAAATTGCTGTTTTTTGTCTTTTGGTCTTTCTTTCTTTCTTTCTTTCTTTCTTTCTTTCTTTCTTTCTTTCTTTCTTTCTTTATTTTTCACCAGGAATCGAACTCAGGAACTTGCACTTGACAGGCAGGCGCTGTGCTACTGAGCTCTAAATTGTTCAAAAGGAAAAAGGAACAGGATGAGTGAAAGGGTTAAGGATGGCAGAGAAAAGGGGGGAAATGTAAGTCAGTTAATACTATATAGTGTCTCAATTCATTAAAAAGGAAGGCTTGTGCTCATATTGATTCGAGAAATTTTTATGCCAATATCTTGTAGTCTGAGGAACTATTTTAAAGATATCAACATGTATTAACCATTGTTATTCTCCCATTACTTTGTTATGAAATTTTGTTTTATTTTTTTCCATAAAATAAAAACAAGAAGAAGAGCAAAAAGTAGTTGTGAACTATCTGCTTCCTGCTACACGCCATTATGATTCCCAAGTCCAATTCTATATCCGAATCATCCAGTTGTGACCTTTAGAGCACCATTTCATCACATTATTGTCTAAGACTAAATTCAAGCCATTGTAGTAATTTCTGATTTAACAATGTGTGCTCTTTGGCTTTGTGATGCTAGATTTGCAAGTAAAACTATTTTTAACATTTTATTTGGAGAATTTTTTAGAAGACATATAAAAATATTTTAGAATTCCCAGTTAAATTGTCTTCAGTTTTCCCCAATGTTTACATTTTACATAATCATGCCAAAGTCATCAAAACTAGGACATTAGCATATGCATAGGGCTATTAACTAAATAATAGATCCAATTTAGATTATGCCCAATTTTCTGCATATATTCCTTTGTTTTTCTACCCCAGGAAAAAATCTGGGATCCCATGGTCCATTTAGTAGTTAAGTCTCTTAATGTCCTCTGATCTGTGACAGTTTCTCAAGCTTTGCATTGTATTTTATGACCTTGAGACTCGTGAGGAGTACTCATCAATTTTGTGCCAAGTACCTTTCAATTTGAGTCAGGCTGATACTTTTCTTTATGATGCTGAGGATCATATGTATGGGAAAAGCATACATATGCAGTGTGCCCTCTCAAGTCCATCCTGTCAGCAAGTACATGATTCTGCCCCATCTTTCCTGGTGACAGTCACTTAATTACAGTGTATTTAGTTATGCCGGTGTCATGCTGAGTTCTCCACTGTGAAGATAGTGTGAGTATCTTTATAGAGAACAAGTATTTATTTGGGACCAAATACTTTCAGAATATCCAATCGTCTTATCAGTATCTGAAGTACATTTGCTTGTTTGTTCAAATCTAACAGACATAGCTTAAAATTCGCAATGCCATTGCCTGGGGAAAATAATTTTAACATGGTTTTTCTCAGTTTCAGCCTCACTGTCGTCATTAAAAACTCCACTTTCTAAAATTCCTTAGAATTTTCCAAAGGGAAACCCAGAATCAAGATTGCCAGTAGGTGCTGTCTCTGCTTAGGACTGTACCCTAAACACTCTGTCCCCTTGCTGTGTCCGCACACAGCTGAAGACAACAGGGTGAAAGGGTCAGAGTCCCTCCTGCAAGCCTTCGGCAAGAACCCCTGATTCTGTTCAGGAGGACTCCACCTCCTCACCCCAGAGGTTCCTCCTTCCCAAACTAGCATCCACTTCATTTCATTCCAGAAGATCTGTAACTGATGCTTTTCATTTTAGCTTTCTTTTAAAGTGTGGTTTTACTAATAATTTAAAGTCTGTGAGTCCTAGACGTCTTTCCCCTGGATCCTGAATAGAATCAAATGCCTTCTTACATTTTATTTTATGGAAGAGAACTCTGATGCCTATTTATTTCCATTTTAAAGATGTCCATCCGAATGGTGTATTTGAAGTGGTCTATTTTCATTTAAAGATGTGATTTTTTTTTTAATTTTCTGAACTTTTAAACAGTACTTCCTCATTACTACTTTCCTTTCCCTTCTCATCTATCCCAGGTGTACACACACCTTTTCATGCGGATAGAGGGGACTTACTTAGGGACTGCACAAATTTGTCATGTAAGCAGTTAAGAATGGCTAAAAAACAAAAATTTTATAGTGAATGTATTACTTTTCTGTAACAAATTATGACAAACTGAAGGCTTAAACAAACAAAGTTTATGCTGTTATAACCCTGGAAGTCAAATTTTAAAGTTAATTTTCATTAGGGCAAAAATGAGGTATCCAACAGGATAGTTTCTTTCTTGAGACTCAAACGCAGACATGGCTTCTTTGTCTCTTTCACGGGCCCCCTGCATTCCCTAGGTGACACTGACTTTCTTCATTTTCCAACCCAGAAACACAGAATCTTGCTTTCATCACTGTTTTGCCCTCTTTTTTAGTATTCAAATCTCCCTCCTACCCTCTCCTGTAAAGACACTAGGAGTCACATTTATGACCACATCAAAAATAAACTATTTCCAGATACTTAACTGTACCCATTTTGCCATGTAAAGATAACATTCACAGGTTTCAGGGATCAGAAATTACACATCTTGAGCCATGAAAGTAAGTGACATTTGATGCTTTGTACTTTATTCCAATCACATTAGGTTTTATAACTTAAAAGGCCAAAGTGATTTTAATTATGACTTCCTGGAAACTGTTTCCCGGAATAGTGAAATTATGTTAGTGAAGACATTCTGAGATCTTAATGGTAAAAGACTTGGGGATAAAATTAGATCTCCCATTTTCTCTCTTAAATTCCTTGACATCTAACTAGTAAACTATATGGGCTTCACAGTAGTTAATTTAGCATTTGGCTCATATTATAAATATATCTGCAGCAATTTGAAAAAGTAATATGACTAAACCTATCTTACTATGACTAACTCTGCCAGTACTGATAAAATAGGCATGAGTTCAAGAATTTTGTTTTCATTAGATAATATAAACATATTTCCTTTGCAAATAACCCAGATGGAAGTTGAAATGGTATTGTCCTTGAAATTAAGTTCACAAAAAGCCCTTCCCAGTAACTCTGTCTCCCTAAAGAGCCTTTGCTGAGGCTAAAGGACTGGAAAAAATAAAGATTAATGTCTCTCTTATTCCTTTAGAACTCTGCTGCCATTAATTAATTCATGGAACAGCCAGACAGCCCATGCACTTTCTTTGTGTTAGATTATCACATCTTGGCACAGCCCTGTTTCTTGTACTCCCCAAAAATATTGCCAGCAAAAAGGTGTCCCAATAAATATGTATTTAGGAATATTGAGTTTCTGTGAGTAACTTGTTATGGCTGATAGACTGTGTCAACTTGAGAAGTTTAAGAGGTTAACAGAGAGACTCAGCAGGGAACCAGGATCCTTGCTTTGTGAATATCCTCAAGAGAAGCGCAAGGAGATTTTTGTGGTGCTACATACACCTTGGAAGGGGGGATGGTGGCCTGTGTAAGTATAAGGGAGGAGAAGAGGCTTGTTCTCCCCACCACAACTTTTTGCTTTGACTGATTTGGCTGGTTGCTGTCTCTAAGTGTTGCCCCTGTGCCATGCCACTCTGCCTTGGAACCAACTGATTATGCACTGAAACCTCCACAAACAGTGAGCTAACTAAACCTTTCCTTCCTTCATTTTGGGTGTCTCAACAATGAGAGAAAAGTGAACAAAACATAAATTGAAATTAAACATTAGATTCTATGTACTTAAATGCATTTTGGCAACCAAGCCAAAAGATTCTCTCTCTCTCTCTCTCTCTGTGTGTGTGTGTGTGTGTGTGTGTGTGTGTCTCTCCTTTCTCTTTTCTCCCTTCCTTTGCTCTCCACACACACACTTCTTTCTCTTTGAACTGATATCAATGTAAGAGCAAGTGTTTCTCAAATGTTTCTGCCTGTAGGGTCCTTTGCAAAAGAAAATATTATTTCTCTCACAAAGATAATAAATACTTTAGTCATACATTTTATTTTATTTTACATCAATTAAAGCTACAATGGAAAGAGAATTAACCATACAGTGAAATTTAGATTTCAGTCTTAGCTTCATGACATAGTACCTATGTGGTTATAAACAACTTACTCAGCCTAATGTGCTCCTTATGAGTGAAATAAGATTAATTATATCAGTCTCACAAGACTGCTGAGATGATTACCAAGAAAGTTCAGGTAAACATGCTTAGAACGTAATCACTCATATGAATAGTAAATTGTGAAATTCACTGGGTACACTAAAGGCATCACAGTGAGACATGGATTTATATACTTTATAAGAATTCCTTGATTCTTTAAGCCAACATTATACCTAAAGCAATACATTAGGTGCTTTGAAAATCAAGGAAAACTAAAAGTAATGCCCTATGGAATTGTAAAACTTAAGAGATAAAAATAAATGTGCAACAAAACAAGTCTACATGTTATACAGATGCAGAATTAAAAAATAATATTTGATACAAGCTGAATTTTACATAATAGGGTTTGAATTATCAGTTTTTCATTACTGTAACTAAATATAAGAGATTAATGATTTAAAGGAGGAAAGTTTGATGTGTGATTGTTTTGAGTCCTGGGCTGGCTCCACGACAGAAGATTGTGGAAGGACCCTGCCAAGGACAGCTGCCAGCTTCATGGCACCAGGATCAGGAAGAAAGAGAGCACACATTGCAGGCTTCTCTCTACATTTGCTCCATCCAGGCCTCCACTGCTTGGGTAAGAGGCTCACTTTTGGGGAAAGTTCCTCTGCTTAACTAGCTAACTCACATGCAAATCATCTCCGGAAAACTCTCAGACAGCACCAGAAGTGTGCCTCCACTGAGGTGTTTCTCCATCCAGCAAAGCTGACAATCAAGATGGACCATCAAAAATCTGAACTACTGGATTTGGAATTTTTGGCAGTATACAATTCATGTAGATGGAACAAGTGAAGAAAGAATCTTGTTTTTCATTTCTATATCTAAGAATTCAGGGACTGGGGATTTAGCTCAGCGGCGTAAGTGCCTGCCTGGCAAGCGCTAGGTCAAGAGTTCAATCCCCCATTCCACCCTCCCAAAAAGAATTCACTGTTATATAGTCTCTTGGCAAGCAAGAATAAAGCCAAAAACTGATACAGAAGTTAAATCAATGTATTCCAGTTGTTTTTTTCTTTAAACAATTCCTCTTTATACTCATTATGTTTGCAGTATCCTCCTGAGCCAATTATGTTACACATAGGCCAGAAATATGTCAGTGATATTTATTCTGAAAAAACTATAGAAATGTTTAAGGCTTTATTTATCACCAGAATAGCAAAAATGTAAAAGTAGTATCTCTGTATTCCCAAATAACTTGAACTTCCAGTGACTAAACTACTGGATCAGCATATCTAAAAGCTTTATTAACTTAAAATGAACCAAAAAATACATTTAAAACCATATTTTAAGTATTGTACAGAAAATATCATTGACATGTAACTATTGAAATGTTCTCATAATTAATAACAACATTTCCATTATGGTATACAGTTGATATTAGAAACTTATGCCATTCTTCATATAGAATGAATACTAGCCAGGACTCAGTAAAGCAAGTATTTTTCCAGAGGTATTGACAGATTTAAGTTAAATCCACCCCTGTGTTTTTAGTTCAAGATTTTTGTGAAGTTTGGTTTTTAAAATCCATATGATTGTGAAATACTGTGCTCTAACAATTTTTTTCAATTTTAGAATTTGCTTCCAGATTAATTAGTATCCTAATATATTTTTAGCACAGTTATAAAATGGTGTTAAACAGTCCTATTATTCTACATGTCATTAGTCCAAGATTTAGCTAGTTATAAATATCAAATCCACATTTAACTTCTAAGTATTGAAATAGTACTAAAATCAATTCTGAAATAACCCAAAATGATGTTTGAACAATTCAAATAATAGTGTGTCCTCCAAAATATCTTCTTTTAAAATGCATTTAATGATTAAATATAAAAATATGTATTTTTGTTCTTGTAATATTCTAATCACATTGTTTCATAATGTCTTATCACACTCGATATTACCAGCTGCATGCCAAACTTCTCGTGAGCACGTACTGTATCTCCTAAGTGTAGCTCTGAGAATGTACAGAATTAGGGTTTGTTATAAAGCAGTCAAGAAAAAAAGGGGAAGAATGTGTTCTTAGCCTCATTAGCAAAAGGTACTTAACAACAGATCTTTCAAAAGATCATGTGAAAGCATAAGCATTTCCCCGGTTTCTACTGAACTGATCATGTACAGTATCATCTGATGATCAGTCTCACAGTGAGAGATCCCTGCCCTGTGTTTTCTTTATGGAAAAAAAAAAAAAAAACTGTTGTAACTCTGCAGGTTCCTGTTCATTTTGATTTATGCTGAGCTCTCTGCTTCAGACTAATCTGGGGGAAAGTGATTATAATGTGATTGTTCTCCCAGAACAGTAGGGATCCCACAATCTTAGGATTGCTCTGTCTTTGCTAATAAGTCACAGTAATGAATGGGGAGATGTTGCCTAAATTATTGAGAACTTGGCTCATAAGTCATCCAAAGAAGGATGTTTATAGCCTTCTGGAATATATTCCATATTGGAGAAGTTTGACTTGCTAAACCATTTCATGATGTAAAAGAAGAGTTTTAGAAATTTACTTAAAAGGAGCTTATTTTTTTAACTAACAAAGAAAAGATTCTGAATATATTGTTGAAATGTATAAGGATATAAAATGTATAAATTTATGACATGTAAGAAATAAAACGCACCAAGGAGTAAAAATATGATACATGGTTTCTGTATTTCTTATATTTTATAGCTATAATTCTAAATTCTGGTTATCATATTTATACAAGTAATCAAATATTATAGAAATTATACTACTAGAAATATTTCATGTTTAATTAATAGTATTCTTATTTTTACCTAATGTTTCCTTTGACTTTTTTTCTGTGATACATGTCTCTCTCACATGTTTTCTGTTCTCTCATCACTTCTAACCATTGAGTACTTAGATTGGTGATGAAGAAATAATGTAGGAACTCATATGATTTAATAAAATGGAGCTAAGGGTATCAGCCCATAAAATTATCTCTGGACAGTAAGAACCTGGAGAGAAACCCTAGCAAAAAGAGTCAAAATAAACAAACAAACAAACAAAAAACCTCAAAACCTACATCACCCATCTACATCATTGTAAACTGACTGTAACAGGAAACTAAGAAAATCTGTTTGCAGATGCAATCACCTCACAAACTGCTTTTAATTTAGCACAATTTTCCCCATGTACAGCTGTAATGAAGCAAATGTCATAGAATCATAAGTTCACAGATTTTCAGAGTTTATAGTTCTTCCAAAGTAGCCACCCCTGTTTACACTGTGAGGTTTATACCATCATGAAGTATTTGGATTTACTGGATTACACTGAGCTTTGCAGTACAAATGAATATACACCAAGAAGCTTAGTCCATCTTAAAGGATTTTAATACATCTCTTCCTGTAATAGATGGACTAACTTTGAAATGTTTTATGCACTTCAAGTAATTGGCCAGTTATGAACTCAGGTAAAGCGCCGAGCATTAAGCTTAGACAAATTACCATGCAAAGCAAGATTCTTAATTTAAGGAGCTGATTTGATCACATCCAAATAAATTATTTATCTGATAAAACAATGAAGTTTTCATACTCAAGTGGATGATACAAAATATAGAGAGACATATTTAAGGGTCTGGCTTTGCACTCAAGTCAATTTGGATTCAAGTCTTTTCTTTGTCACTAGACAGCTGTGCACCACTGTAAACTCTTTACTACACCACCCTCCACTTTTCTCATTCACAAAGTAGGGACAATAGACCCTTATTATCATAGGGTTGTTCTGAGGGTGAAATATGACATTGAGAAATAGACTGTGTCCTGTATTTTGCATTTTGAAGTTACCAGCTATTTTAGCAATTATAGCAATTCATGAAAGAAAATGTTTAACATTGACAGTCAAACAATATTTAATGAAGATAGCATTTGAGTGGAATATTGAAATCAAAGGAGAAAAATCATGGGAGAGACATTAGGCTAGGAAGCTTGAGTTTTAGAAATAATCCATAGATGAGAAAATTTATAAAATCATTTTTATTTAAACCTGGCTCCCAAGAAACTTGAAATTTCTAAATAGTGTGTTTTCATCTGTTGAAATCTAAACATGAGATTTTCATCTCAAGAATAATACTACTCTTAAGCACTTCTTGGAAAAAAATTACCTGTAAGAACTAATTAAGAAAATATTAACACTTCAGTATTAGAAAAGTCTAGGTAAAATAATTGGTTTAAAACAATTCTTCAATGTATCTCTATATATTTACTGGAATACTATTGAACAATTGTAGACACTAAGTTACAGAATGCAAATGTTATGGATTTTAATAGCAAAACAGTGTTAATGATATTAATAACTATCAATGTTGAAAATGAGAAAAGGGAAATTAGGAAGAAATATGTGAATATTAATTAGGAAGAAAATGTGTTCAATTTTCCATTAAATTTGTATTTGATTCCATCAACAACTACATTATTAATAAAATGTTTCCAATTTAAATGCCTTTAAATATTATCCAAGTGTAGCATTTTTAAAATTACTATTTCTAATGTTTAAAATAAAGTTTGTTCTCAGTAAATGTTTCAATGTCATTTCATATGATCTTTTATTATTTTATTTGAGTAGTACTTATCCCAAGGTGTTTCTCTTTAAAAAATTTATTGTTTAATTTTGTGTTCTACATCATACATGGGAAATATACATGGAAATATCAAAGTGACTTAGTTATATAGTGCAAATTTTACATTTTGTTATGTATATTTTTTTCAATATAAAACTTTAAATAATAAGATAAATTTATTTCATAAATATCCTTCTAATTGTCCATCTGATGTTTATAATATTTACTTCTGAATAGAGAGATTTAGGGTTTTTTCTGTCTTATTTGTAATTTTCTGCCCTACTCATATTCTTTCTTTTTAATAAATGTAGTTTTTACACACATCAAATGGAAGGGAAAACTCACAGACTTCTTCCCTTGATTTCATTCCTGTTTTACACTTGAAAATTATTCTTCTTTTCCAAATTCCAGGTTCATTTGTTTGGTTTCTTAGAACTATCTTAGCATCTTCTCTGTTTAATCATCTCTGTAGGTACATGTGATTTACATTAGTAGACTTAGTATTGATAGTACACAGCACAATGATTAACTGCTTACTTTCTTCAAAAGCATAAATGAATAAATTGATAGGAGATATGTTAAGGTACCACATGTAAAACTTAAATTAATACCCAAATCACCTTAAATTATTTAGTAAATACCATCTGCATTAGTCAGGGTTTTCATGGAAAATGATTTAAAACAGGACACATCATTTATAGGATTATTTTATAATAGTTACCCAAAGAGTCAAACACAAAAAAAGAAAGTGCAGGAAATCTGTCCACACACTAAAGAGTCAAAGAATCTATCTGAGGGCCTGGATCCCATGGCAGTGTCCTGCATGCCTCCAGCTAAAGAACTAAACCCATGACAGTGCCCCCTACAAGTCCAGCTGCAGTCCTTGAGCCCATGACAATGTCCCATGCAAATCTGTTTTACCAGTCTGTGCCAGGAAGGCCCAGAGTTCAGCGATGGAAGCTAGAAAATCTATACCAGCAGGATAAAAGATCTATGCCATCAGGCTATGGGATCTGCACTGGAGCCAGGAAGCTACGTTCAAAGAAAGGACCAGAGCTTCCCAGAAAAGTACCACAGCCATCCTCAGCAAAACGAGGCCCCAATCTTCTTTAATGATAACCGCCGAGGTCTTATTAGGAAGCCAGAGTGACAAGATTCCGCTAGAGACTAACCAGCACACCATCTTCCCCTTTGGAGCCAGAAAATGATGCTCAAAAAGGTACCAAAGCTCTCCTAAAGTGAACTGCAGCCATTTTTAGCCACAAGGTCCTAAGCTCCTCTGGTGATGAGAACAGCCAAGTTCCTATCAGAAAAGAAGCTTGACAAGCTCCTCTATGAGAAGCAGCAGCAACAGGAGAACCACCAACACCACTTCTTCCTCTCAAGCTCTCCTTTTCATGTTGTTGGCAACAATCCTCAGGTGGGCCGTGCACACTCAGCCCCGCGCTGACTCAGTTACCTGGATGTTACACACTGACCATCAGTGGTGAATCCATCATGTAGAATAAAATTTCAGCTGGGGATGTAGCTCAGCCACATAGCATCTGCCTAGCAAGCACAAGGATCTGAGTTTGATTCCCAGTATAAAAAAAAAAAAAAGAAAAAAGAAAAAAAACTACTTGTAACTGTAAACTCAAAATTACTTATCTAATTATGCAAATCTAGAAAATTTAATTTCCACAAAACTTTAATAAGTATGGGTGCAATTAAATCAAAATCCACATTTTGCCAAGCTAGTGATATCTATTTTTTAACAATATCAAAATCAATCTCAAAATTTGATTAAATGCATTATCAATTTACTAAAATCCTAGAGTTAAATTGAGCACATTTGTTATGCTGTACAAATAACTACCAAGTTTGAGTCTTTGGGAATATTAAAGATCATTTTTCCATATTCTAAAATACATAAGAAAATATTTCCCCCTTTTCTGCCATAAGGTCTAGTTTCCCCTTTAGAACAGCTGTTTTCACTCAGGTACGTTCTATTTTGATTGATTGACTTCTCATCCTCTCTTCTCATCTTCCACAAATAGACCC
Organism: Cavia porcellus; assembly: GCF_034190915.1. Lineage (NCBI taxonomy): Eukaryota > Metazoa > Chordata > Mammalia > Rodentia > Caviidae > Cavia > Cavia porcellus. The sequence continues at coordinate 26,717,745 of NW_026947507.1, read as the reverse complement.
ATTCTCTAAAATCCATATCAACTTCAGTTTCTTTAGATAACTTACATCCTGATATTGTCTTTAATCTTCCTAATTTTACTGGAAATAGAATGGTAGTAAGAGGGTGGGTTAGATGTTTCTGTCAAATACTAGATGAACAGAAATAATTACCTTTTATTGGACTGTCAGTAACTCAGCTGGAAACTTACACAAACTTTCAAGTCATGGCATTACGTGGTATAGAAATCAAATCCAGTTACCCAAATTAAAAATACTCAGAGGCAATAGCTAGAACTAAAGTCAGTCAAATTTCGGGTTAATTTTATAGAGTCTGTAACCAAAGCTCTGGAAGTTTATTGAAAACTTGGAAAAGGTACAATCAACAATAATTGTATGTCAAATATGGCACCACTAAAAATAATATCACATGAAACATATGGCTTTGAGAACATATGCTTATACACTGCTAAACCTTCTACAGATAAAAGACGTAAATTGTATTTCAAAAGACAAAAAAGTGAATCCATTGACTAATTATTTCTTAGAGCAATATAATGTGAAACGATACTAGATATACGAGTCCGGTACCTAGTTTAAAAACAAGTACTACATAGGAAACGTAAGGCTTTAATTACAAATAAAAACAAAATGAGTGGAAGGTAGGTGGTGACAAAACACTCAGCACAGCCCGACTTCACTGGAGGCACCAGTGCTGGGCACTGAGGAGTGCATAGGAGAAAGCTAAGTTGATATTTTTTTTTGGGGGGGGGGTGATGCTGAAAGTTAACATCACCTTAAGGTACGTGGTACCTCTAGATCACATAGTAACTATTTAAACACTGTTTAAAAAACTTTTACACCCCAAAACGATGAATAAATCAACTGATCCTTTCAGGTAATTAATTCAGGAAGCAAAGTTAAAACCTATAATTAGCTGTTGCAATAAATTTTGGTGGTCAATTCAATCAAAATGATCATTAAATGAAAGTTAGTATGTCAGTGAGAAAATAAGTGAAAGTGATTTCGTGACCCTTACATGCACTAAAACTGCTGACTTCAACCTAACTATAGCATACTTGGTATAAAATGAGTGTAAAGATTTCATATGCTGTACAAATGAATAGGAATATAAATGCTTTCTAGAAAAATGTGTTTTGTAAATCACTAAGTATTCTAAACTTTTAAAAAATTTTAGTGCTGAATTTATTTCAAAACTATTTTAGTGTATTATTTTTAAGATCAATTGGCAAAAAAATCTGTAATTTTAAATGCCAGTGCAGACAACTATAAAGAAAATAATTGCTACAATTACAGTAAAAATGTTATAATAGTGACCTGTAAAAGATTTTTTTAAAAATATGTATTACGATTATCTAATAACTTTCAGAGATTCTTGGTCACCCCCCTCACAAAGATACAGCTTAATTTTTAATACATACTTTATTAGAAATTCTTGGAAATGCTAGCCAGGCTACTAAGAGAATGTTTTCTGGTGTGTATTTTTGTTCAGTCTACACTTAAAATTTTTAAATAATTTACACATATTGAGAATATATCCTATTGTTTCCAAATACATTATATTATGTGAAAGCAGTCCTGTAATCTGCCACTGACTGATAGAAGTCAGCAAGATGAAGGCTGTGAAAGCAGGAAGCAGTAATGTTCAAAAAAGTTTTTCAGCTCCTAATAGCAGAAATAAAGGCTCTGTTGCTCAGTCCTAAGAAAGCCTTTAATGTGCTGGGGGTAGGAGTGTGAAAGGCAAAACAGATAGGATCCTAGATAGGATCAGTGAAACTGGTCTATGTGATTTCATAACATTAGATATATATCATTATAAAAAATGTTTATCGGCCTAGGGATTTAGCTCAGTGGTATAAGTGCCTGCCTGGCAAGCACAAGGTCATGAGTTCAATCCCAGGTACCAAAAAAAAAAAAAAAAAAAAAAAAGTTTGTCAGGACCCAAAGAACATACAAGATCAGCCCAAATGTTACCTGTGGACTCTAGGGGACCATAGGGAGTCATTGTAAGTTTATCTACCAAGTGCATCACTGGCAGAAAATGACAGTGGGAGAGAGTGTGCATGGGTGAGATCATAAGACATTTGGAAAATCCTGTGTATGCTCCTCACCATGAATATCAACCAAAAATTGTCCTTTAAAAGTCTATTAAAATAAGCTTTTACCTTTCCCAATCAAATTCTAATGAAAAACTACCTAAATAAATAAGGACTTAGAAAAAGAATCAAATAGCAGAGTTTCACATTGAGAAGTAGGCAGCTATGACTTCAAAATTTAAATCTTAAACTCCTCTAAGGTTATGAGATTGTAAAGAAAAAATGAGGAGAAAAGAACTCAAATTCAGGATACTCATTAGAATCTGCTATCTGAACTTCGCAAGTAAAACACAAAACAGTCATTATCCTAAGAGTCTCACCTTATGTGACAGATAAATAAAGGAGATAAAACTCATTTTATCTCCTAAATTAAATGTCCTCTAAGATTGGAACTGGCTCAAGAGGACATCTAGGCCATCTTCAGTAAATTTAAGATCTCAGGAACAAAATGGAAATTCATTAGTAAATGAATGCACTTGAGCAGTATAGTGCAGTCCAAGCTCTTATTTTAATTACACATACTTCTCTATGTGGATGTCCACATAGACACTCCACCATGATAGTCATACTTCTAAGTATGGAAACAGCATCATATCACATTCATCATGTGTTATTTGATCTACTTCAAATGTACAGCTTCATGTTCATTTATATCAGTAAAATATATCCAAATAGAATTTTATTCTTAAGTGAACAGTGGTTGTAATCCTCCAAAATCCTTTCATAAATATTTTGGTGTTGGTCTATAAATATTCAATAACAGAAGTGTGGTCCAAGCTTGTTTTTATTAAGTTAACTTGCTACCATTAAGCAGTAAGCACTAGAAAGCCTTATTTTAGCAAAGCTCATATTGCCACAGAAGAGCTCAGTAAGTGTCTTGAGTTTTTCTCAGAGGTGACAGTTCATTTGATATATTTCCCTGAGTCTTATGGGCAGACTGACAACAAACGGGAGAATTGCCTTCTTCTTAATAAATTCTGATTACCAGCTCTCTCATGCTGAGTGTGATCATATGGTGCCTGGCTCTGGATGGCTCTGGGTGAAATAATGGACCGTGCAGATCCAAAGGCTGCCTTGAATGTTCTGCCACTTTATTATTGGCAGGAGAGAGAATTTAAATGGAATGTCAGTCAGATTTTATGTTTTTCTCTGCAGCTGTGAGCTTCTGCTAAATAATCTCGGCCCTATCTCTATCACCCAGATTTTTATGAATCCTATAATCCAAATTCAAATATTTTAATTTCCTCTCATGATTTTAGGGTCAATTTTGGGCAAAAAGCTGTGGTGTCAAGGACCACTTCCAATACATTGGAATCACTTCAATGCTCTTTGTTCTCTTTTTAATTTTTATAAAATGGATTCCAATTGATAAGAAAATGCTGTTTGTTAAGAAGTCATAAATTTTCTTTAACTCTTACATTTTTTTCTATACTGGTTGTAATACCTCAGCTTCTTTGAATAAGAGAGACCAATTTAGTGCAAGCAAATGGATAAAATAAAAGTCAAATGTGCTCTCTACATTTGATATACAAGAGAGACATTTGCATAATAAATTTGTGTATTTCTCATATAGTAATTTAAACATTTAGAATATATTCTTATATGCACTTATCAGGAATGAATGTGTTGAAATCCTTGATGTAAATGATTACAGTCACTTTCTTACTTGTCTCTATCAGGTACAAGGAACCATCTTCCCAGCTCCCAATTTCAACCCTGTAATGGACGCTCAAATGCTAGGGGGAGCACTCCAAGGATTTGGTAAGGCTGGGAATGTCTATGTTTCGTCATAGTACTACATGTATTCTTTGGATAATTGTAAAATAGCTGATGTCATTGGGGAAAAAAGAGATGCAGGTTAACCTAAAAACTTGGAAAAAAGTAGAGTGACATGAAAAAAAAAAAAATAGAAAAAGATAAGCACAGAAAACGCAAAAGAAATGCTCATGAAACATAAAGATTTTCCTGAGGAAACAAGCTCTTAATTTTAAAGGCAAGGTCGACTTTTATGAGAATCATATGCATGTACACGGATACACGGATAGATGCATTTTGATATTTTATTCACTGGCAATATCTCTTAGAAAAACAATTTAAAAAACTTTCACCATGCACTCTGAAGTTAACCTTAAAGTTTGCAATGCTTTCATGGTTTTAAAATATCAGTCATCACCACAAAAATATGGAGACAATATAACAAAATGCTATGAATTAGCTTTTTCTTCAAGAGTACAATTTTAGCTTTAAAACTATTGATCAGAGCAATCTGTTCACCATTTTTTGTCATTACTAGAGTTTCAGTTTTTCCTGTCATTGCAGTTTTAGGCTCACAATACGGCTTCATTTTGACCAGTGTAATTTCTTGCTTGTCAGTGCTCTAGGCTGAAAGACTTCAGGATGTTTCCATGGCGGAGTGTCCACGGTAGCGTGTCCAAGCAAGAACATGTTTCATGTGCTTTAATATCTGCCTTGATAGCTTCAGCAAAGTGCAGCTGAAGAAGTCAATTATCATGTTTTCCTTGGCTCCTCTCTTTTGATTTAGATCTAAGAGAAAAAAATTTAAGGCAAATAAAAATCAGTTGCTTAAATGAACATAGTCTCAAACTGTATGAAAATCTCTGGTACTAATCTCACTCTAAAAGAAAACACTTCTCAGGCCACATTCTTTAATAGTTCCCCTCTCCCAATATACTGCCACAAGATGCTACTTGTGCATTCTTAAAAGAACTATGCAGCACTTATTGCGTATCTACCAACACGTACAATTTCCAGGTCATCTCTCTAACATCCTTGACAACTAAAATAATTTTAACCTGTATTTCTAGTATTTTTAAAGAGAGATTGTACAAGTACAAATTAATCTTTCCTTAAATGGTGCTGTGTACGATGGATATTCACACCTTTTTCTCCATCATTCCCACTACTAAGCACATTGCTTGCTGTAGGATTTTGAAGATGCCCTGTATCAAGTTGAAGAAATCCCCTTCTATTCCTGGTTTGGTGAGAAATTTTATCTTGAGAGATACTGTAGTTTATTAAATGCTTCTTATTCATATGGATACAATCCTATGGTTTTGCTTCTTTAGATAGTTGATGCAAAAAATTACATTAAATGATTTAGAATGTTGGGCCATACTTGAGCACTTCTTTAAATCTTTGTGTGCATTATTATATTCATTTCCTAATTATTTGCAAGTTCTTACATGTCTGTTTATCAGAAATGTAGGTCAGTAGTTTTTGATCGGTTTTGTTTCTTGTAATTTATTTTTCTCCTACTGGTATTACAGTAGTATTGGTTTCACAGAAAGAGCTATAAGGAATTTACTCTGCTTCTAATTTATGAAAGAGATAATAGAAAATTAGCATTTCTTTTTAAAAGTTTGTTAAAATTCACCAGTGAATAATTTATTTGATCTTGGTGGGTTTTTTGTTTTGTTTTGGTTTCTTCTCTGTTTTTTTGTTTTTCACTTTTAGTTTTTTATTTTTGGTACTGGCAATCGAACTCACAACTCATGCTTGCCAGGCAGGACCTTAGTGTTTTGATAGGCTATTAATTATTGTTCAGTTTCTCCATAAACACAGGATTTTTCAGGTTGTCTTTTTTGTTGTGTTTTGTTTTTGAAGTGTGAGGTCTTTGTGTCCTCAAAAGAATTGAACCATTTCACCTAATGTATCAAATTTGCAGCATAGAATTGTTCATCATTTCTGTAATATCCATAAGATCCATAATAAGAGCCTCCCTTCACATCTGATATTGCTATTTTATGTGTCTCTTTCCTTTCACCTGGCTAGAGGATCATAGATTTTACTGTTTTTTTTTTCAAAGTTATGTCATTGATTTTCCCTATTGATTTTCTATTTTCAATTGTATTTGCTTATACTTTTATTTTTATTACTGTTTTTCTTTTTTTAACTTTAAGTATACTTTGCACATCTTTTCAATTTCCTAGACCTCATAGCTTTCTTCTTTTTTCATTTATGCACTCAATATCATAAATCTACCTCCAAACATCATATTTGTTGCATCCTGCAAACTGTATTTTCATTCAATTTTGTTTGAATTTTTAAAAATTGGTATTTGCTATTCAAAAGCATTTTGTTTAACTTACATGTATTTTAGAGTTTTTAGTTAGCGTTGCTTGTGGATTTCTAGTTACTCATTTCTAGTTTATTTTTTTTTTTCTGGCTTGAAAACATATTTTATATGGTTTTCCCTATTCTTTTGAAATTGTTAACATAAGTTCTCTGGGCCAGAATCTGGTCTATCATAGTAAATATTTTATGTGAGCCTGAGAAAAATGTATGTTACAGTTATGTTATATAGACATTGACTCAATCCTTTTTATTTTCCAAAATACAACATAAACATAAAATGTAACATCATTTAACCAATGTTAACCAATAATTGTCAAGAAAAAAATAAAAATTACACAGCTTGAAATATTTATAAAAATATAAATATGGACATGTTTAGAAAAAGTTTATTTTCATGTGAAAGAAAAAACTATATGTCTTTCCTAAGCACTCTAGAAAAAAACACTCAAGTTGGCAGATAGAATATGTTAGTGACAGAAAGACCATATTTTTGAAATTGACTCTTAAATTTATATTTATATTAAAATATTGTATTAAAATGTTTAAGAGCCATAAAAAATCCCTCTGAAATACCTCTGGAAAGATAAACAAAAACTTCTATGAAAATTTAAAAATTAAGCATAGTTGAGAAGATTGTGAATAATCTCAACGACAAAAGCAAAAAATCAAAAAAGATTGTAACAACTTAATAAATGTGAAGACTATAATGAAAACTGTAGAAGTAATTGAAGTTTCTGTATTTTATATGTTCATTTTAGAACATAGCTAACAGCCTTCTCTACAATGGTTTTAATTCTTTTGAGTCTGTGACTAGGTGAGCCCAAGATGCCCCATCCTCTCTTTCTTCTTCAGAGTTTGTTGCTTTACTCTAAGAAGCGAAAGATTCGTCTTTGGAGCTGATTTCATGGCTTCCTGCACCCCTATAAGCTTCCAGACCATTTCTCTCATCTCCATCACACACCCGGTTTTGTCAAAGGCACAGCCACCCAAGTAAAAGCCTGTTACCCGCCCATATTCACTCGCAATTTCAGGATCAGCTCATAACTTCCCTAGGATCCTAGGATAGGTTTAATTTCTAAAATGATGATTTGCTTAGTATTCTAAACTCTCAGTTTATTCTTCTGTATGCATTAAATATCTCCTCTTGTCAAAGGAAAATTACACCAGATGTGATTAACCTTCATTCAAACTGTAGACATGGGGATCTAGAGGGGAAAGAGATTGAACTCAATTTCCCTGAAACAGAAAGCGGGAGAGTTATTAAACACAAGTTCAACTGGCAGGAAAGCAGTGAGCAGGAGGCTGATGGTGGGTCTCGGAGAAGATAATGAGGTAGCCTGGGACTGCTGATCAGTGCTTACCAAAGCTGGACTCCCCCTCTCAGACAGAGGCACAGAGAAGTGACTCTGCATTCCTTGATGCTATCATTCCAAAGGAAAGGCCTGAGAACATTTCTGAGTTGTAAATCTGGCAGGAAGGTGAGAAAAAATGTACAGGTCTAAAATGTACAGAATTTCAATGGCAAGTTTTCTATAAATCATTACCCTTAGAGGGGACAGGTCAAAGGACATGGTTAGGCAAAAAAAATCCATCTTATTTTAGTCAAGCTGAGTGAAAAGTTAAGATCTTCTTAGTCACTCCACTATAACCATAATTACGTGAAATGCATCTAAACTTGCTGTGCATTAAGATGAGCTGTTAGGTTAGTGTGATAATATGATACGAGATGCGACGGGTGCGGTGAAGTAGAGGATGCCCAGCCGGACAGCAGAGCCCATGTATGAGCAAAAGGACTGCCCTCCATGCAAAGCAGGATACGCTCACACTTTCCCATGGAAGTTTCCAGACACAGTATATTCATGATTTCCTTCTTTGCTAAGCCTCCTTCCTCTGGAAATTCTAACAACAACACCCCTGTTTTCAAACTGTGTGTTCATAGTAAGTCATACCTCTCTGACCATACAGTGTGAAAAACATGGTGTCCACTTACCACCCGTAAATGAAAATTACGGCAGCCCTTTTTGGTATGGTAGGACAGGCAGCTAAGAAAAGGATCTATTTCCTTAATTTATTGTGTTTAATATTAAATCTTTAGGAATGTCACCAGCTAGTATGGATTGTTGCTTCAGTGATAACGCAAGTTAAAACCACGGCAACAGCATGCGTTTACAGAAAAAGGATTTGACAGGAGAGTATGAGAACACAGAGAGGGACTTGAGCTCGAGAAGAAAATCTGAAGGGGACACAACTCTAACCTAGAAGATCAGGCTGCTGTCCTAACAACAAAGGACAGAAGCCAGTATTTATGGAGGTCCTGGCATGGGCTAAAATCTGGTTGATCGTTTACTTGGTTCTGATTTTGCAGCTCTGGAGAAGCCCTTATGGCTTGAGGAGTTAATTGTCTTTATGAGATGATTGTGTGTGAGAAACTGTTCTGGTTTTGCAGAGGCTCTATTGATACCCAGGGTGACTGCAGATTCAGAGAATGATGAGAAACTCTTAGGTGTCCATTTTAGGTAACTAAATTTGATAGGAGCGTATTATTGCAAATCTTTTATCTTGATGTCCTCAGTCTCAGTGGAACGTGAGATAGGTTATATAATATAAATTTAAGTCAAATAAACTTATATTATCAGTTTTTAGACAGCTATTATTTAAATGTTAAATATGCCTATAGGCAGAGCCCAGAAAGAATCTGACCCAAAGGTTGAAAGTGACAATAGAGACATGTACAGAATGAAGGCAGAGCTGCCCAGAGTATTCAGTCAGCTTTCCTGCTGCTGAGAGCAAATACCTGATACACAGCTCAAAGCAGGAAATGGTCATATGATTTCAGAGAGTTCATTTCATGATCACCTGGCTCCAAGGATGTGACAGCATAAAATTGTTCAGTACATGGTGGTCAGGAAAAAGAGCAGGGGAAAATGACAGAGAGGAAGGAATGAGATATACTTGCCAAGGACATCCTCCATCCTCCATGCAGAGCAAACACAAAAGTGTGAACCAGCAAGCCCCTACACAGCTCATAAGCCAATCAAGTTGACAACTGTGCTTGTATGTTACAATAAGATTTACCCTATGTTTAGTTAGCAACTACATATCTAAATTGTCAAACAGTTCCTGGTTTTTAATTCTCCATATACTTTTCAAGAAAGCAAAAATCATGATTTTGATGAGTAACATGTTAAGGGCTTAGCAGTTAGTCTGAGCTTTCTCTCTGTCATGATCTCCAGCAGCCTTATTTTTTTCATCTAGTTTATCCTCTGACATCCTGTTAAAGGCATCCTGGCTTTAACGATGCACCTGGTTTCTGCAGTCATGCGATTATTCAGGTTAGGAGGTAGTGAAGAATACACACTCTATTTCTAATCAGTACCAGGTCCTGAAGTAAGGCCCAGAATTATAGCTGCCCTTTGTCCTCATGGTCGCCTCTGACTATCTCAGTAAGAGAGACAATTTACAGTAATAATAGCAAAATGAGAGACAGGAAGAATCCAGGCTTCATCAAGCACTGCTATGTGATTTCCAATTTTAGTTGAAATTCCTCTCTGCCCCTATCAATGATAATGCTTGCACACTGATTTTCATCCTTAAATAATGGATTCTCACTACAGAGTAGTAACGTTAATAATGTTCAAACATTATTCTTTCAGACTGTGATAAAGATGTGCTGATCGACATTCTAACACAGCGCAGCAATGCACAGAGACTGATGATTGCAGAGGCATACCAGAGCATGTATGGCCGGGTAAGGACTTTGCATCTTGTCCTGTTTTAAGGACAAACTTCTGAGCACTACCAGTACTCCTAGGGAACTGGAACCGTACATTTGTCAGTTTTTCAGATCACAAAGATTTCAGAGCTCACTGTATATTGGAAATAGTCCATGGCTTCTTACACATTTCAAAGATCAAAAAATATATATCGTGTGTGTATCAGGTACATTCATAATTATAGTGACCGTCATTCCATCCCCAAATCATACAGCCTCTCAAAAAGAAAATTTTGATAACCTTTCACTGCTAGTTGGTCCAATTAGGCTTACGTGTGGGAATGGAAACACCTGTGTGCTGAACTTTAGGGACAGCATAGAAAGGACTAATGACAACCAGGTCAAAAAGTGCCATTTGTTCCTGGAATTCTCTCCAGGTCCTCACCCAACTCTCCACCAAAGTGAATTCTTCACTAGCTTTTCTTCTCCACAGCAGGCAGTTACAGACACCATTTAAAAAGAATGGCAATTTAAAAATAGCTGAGGGCAATAAAACCATCCACAGTGCTTTAAAGTAATCACATTCTAATTCCAAAGCAAGTACCATTAAAGATTCCTGGCTTTGTTATGCATTTAAACCACAATTCAAAACAAAAACTCTTCAGGCCAAAAGGATCTTAAATAGCAATTATTTTGTCAACTGAGTATTATCAATGAAGCACTACCATAAAACTTCCTTTATAGAGTTTGCCCATATAAATTTTCTCCACCTCAAAGCCTTAGTCTTTGAACAACTGTAATATATGAGACAAAATATAGTCTTCTTTTTTAGAATGAATTTTTTTAAAGCCACTACTAGTGATGACCATAGTTGAATTATGCTCAAGGAGATCAGTTTAACCATTTTTCCCTAAAAAATTGTTATTTTAGCTTATGTTTCTAGGATTTCAATGTTAGTTTTCTTGAAAAAGAGAATTAAAAATTGTAATAAAGGATAAATCTTTCATTCTCTAATATGGTTTTAATATGCACAGCATTAAGGAAGATTTTTCTGTAATGTTAACTCAAAGGTTTATATACATCTTTGCTATTTTATATCTTGTTAATTTAGGCTAAAGCATTACTTTATCAAGCTCTATAAAACTAAGCTAAAGCAGATTTAAAATAATTAAGAAACAACGTACTTGCACTCAAGGGATTTAAAATCCATTAAAGAACTTGTTCTGGAATGAAGCGCTTCTTACTCTACACTTAAGGTCTCAGAGTTTGTTAAGCCCTCACAGTTACTGAATAATCCACCTGTGCAAGAGAAGCTTTAGCTGCTCACTGCATTGCACAGGCTGGAACACATGAAGCCACGCTTTCCTCATTCCTCTGAAAGGCTCTTGTTATTCAATCAGTTATTAAATATTAATGGTTATCTCCCCTCACTTTTCTCTCTTCTTCTTCACTTAGCCAGAATTGATTCAGATCTCCATTCTTTCAGGCTAATACTGTAACTCCTCACTGGCCAGGCTACCACCAGTCTCTGTCCACTCCAGTTCACTGTCCAATTTGAAACCACAACAACTCAAATTCTAAATTTGACAGTGTTACTTTGCCATGCTAATACTTGAGAGTTTATTCCCTTCCTCCCCCAAAGACATCCATATTTGCATGGGACAAATCCAAATGCCCTCCGGGGGCAGGTAGGCTTCCTGCCCTCATCCCTGTGCTGCATCTTAATCCCAGTCTTCTCTCCTCACACACTTCAGCCACAGCCCAGTGAAAGTACTTTTAGTTCTCCAAATTAACTCACTTCCTCCCTTTGGTCACGTTGTGCCATCCATGCTCGGTGGCTTGGCTTTCCATTTCTCAGGATGTATAGCCATCATCCCCCCAGAGGATGGATACCACACAGGCTCTGCCATCCTTGTCACACGGGGCATGTGTGTGCTGTTAATGCACACTTTCTGCATCTTCCTGACAGTATCTCATGGCACACCCTTGAGTTTGTTTGAATTTGTTTTCCATTATCACAGTCTAAGACTGATCCATCCCAAAACAAAAATATCAAGCTTGAGAGTTATAGGCTTCTGCAGATCAAACATTCGATTTCTACAGGATTCAAGAGCAAGTCAATAGCTGCTTTTCAGAAATGATACACCTGGAAGTTATATCACAAAATAAGTTTTAATAATCAAGCAATAACTTCAAGAGGCTGTTTCCCTTGCCAGTTTCCAACTAGCCAGCTATCTGTCAGAGAAACTTGTAGCTAAAACTGGTAACTAAGATTATAGGGCCACTTCCTTACCTATGTCACTTTTCCAATGAAGAGCATTGCCTTTGGTAGTTACAAGCATTCACAGAAGCAGCAGATAAAACCAAGTAAAGTCAACAGTAAACACTACAATAATAGTACAGCACAGTCAATGAGGCAAAAGCCTGCAAGCAAAAAATCCTGCATCTCTAATTCAAAACTGGCCCAAACTCATCATGTGAACTTGGGTGTACTTCCACCAATGGGTCCAGATAGAATATTGACTTCAGCACCTGAATCCAATGAATGTATAAAAATTTGAATCCATTTGAGTCCCTACTCAGAAAAGTATGCACGTCCTTGAGCGCACAAAGAACAGGAATAGGAAGACCTTGGATCTTGATTATGCAAAGCAGTTACAGAATTTAGGATCAAATTCTGAAATCAGAAAACAGAATTTGGGATCAAAGGAAGAGAAAGATCAAGAGACATGAGAGAGAGAGAGAAAAGGTCTGCATTAATACCAAGACATATTGTTACCTGCATGAAAACGATGCACACCTTAATCAAGTGAACTTCTGTTATTTTTGGCCAACACACAGTCCTATTTCAGTTGGTAAGTTCATCATTACAATACCAGATGTCCAGCCTTGTGGAATCTTGACCGAGATGAATTTTAGCTGGTCCCACACGAGGGTGATCATTCCTTTATCTGGCTTAGCTTTGACTCATACATGGTGTTGTAGTCAGGGCTTTACAAGGGAAAGGATTTAATACAGGTCACATAATTTATAGGATTATTTTGTGATATTCATTCAATGAGTCGAATGTGAAAGAGTGTAGGAGCTCTGTCCATACACTGGGGAGTCAAAGAATCCACCTGAGGTCCTGGATCCCACAACAATGTTCAGTTGAAGGTTTAGAGCCCATGACAGTGCCCTTCCATGAGTCTAACTGGAGGTCTAGAGTCCACAATAGTGTTTCATGAATGTCTGTATCAGAGATCTGCACTGAGAAGGCCCAAAATTCAGAAGTAGAAGCTAAAAAGTCTACACCAGCAGGATGAAAGATCTGTGCCAGCAGGCTGAGGGATCTGCACTGGAATCAGGAAGCAATGCTCAAGGTAAGAACCAGAACTCCCCTGAAAAAAAAAGCAGAAGCCATTCTCAGCAACAGCAAGGATCCGAGTTCCTCCAGTGATGAAAACAGCTGAATTCATATCAGTAAAAACAGAGTGGCAGGCTTCTCCAGGAGAATCAACAGCACACCATCTTCCCTTCCACTTCTCCTTTGTATGCTGTTGGCAGCAATCCTCAGGTGGGCCTTCCACACCCAGCACCACACTGATTCAGGTCAGCTGGGTGTCACAAGGTGACCACAAGTTGTCAATCTACCACACATGGCAATTTTCTAATGAGTTACTCTTTAAAATGGACTTAATGGTTTTAACATACTTGAAAGACTGAATGAAAGGCCAAATTTGTCTCATGGGACTTACAGTGGGAGAGAATATTAAAAGTGGCAGAGAAATATGCATTCACACTCTGCTCTGGGAAATTTTTGGTCATTTTTAAAGATGTAGTAGTTCCATTTTCAACTGCTTATTAAGGTAAATATTGCATTTCAATTATAGAATTTTTGATTTGTAGAGTTTTATTTGTTTCCTTTGAAGTACTCTTTTTTTTTCGTACGGCCGTTTCTAATCTTTATTGTCTCAGATCTATGTGTATTAATTCTGCTGCTTGCAGAGTTCATTACCATTCTGGGAATTTTTTTTCTAAGTGTATGTCATAATTTTTTTATTGTGAAAATTTTTAAATGCAACATTTTTAGAAATAATCTTTTTTTCCTAAGTCAGAGAATTTTAGAAGATTAGCTTTGCATTTGCTTCTCTCTGTTTTCCCAGGAAAGTCAAGATCAACTTGCAGGATGATTTCTCTGCCCGAAGGTCTCAATTCATACATTCAGAATAAGTTTGATCTTCATGTCCAAGATTATATAGATGTATTGTTTTAGATTATCAGGGGGAAAAAGTCTACTCAAAACCCAGGCAACGAGAAGTGCGTCATCACCTCACCTTCCAGTGATGAATGAAATTTTCCTATCTCTCACTTTTACTGAAAATAATAATACAATAATAAGAGAAAAATTAGTTGAGGATACTAACCTCTTATGTGAGACTTTGGGCTTAACTTCCTGTGTTATGCTATTTCAATATATATTTTCCAATCCTCATGCAATGCCCTAATTGGGCATTAAAACTCGGAACAAATAGTTTGCAAACATTTTCTTCACTTTTCCCAGTCACCTACAAGATCATCACCAAAGTCAACTCAGTTCTGATTTTCGTTTGTCTCTTAGTTCTTTATATGCAAACATTCCTTGCACTTCTGAGATGATGTACTTCTAAAAGATTTTTTTTTCCTTTTGTTTGGAGAGGGAAGGCTTTTGTGTTTCAGTTAGCATTCTATAGCTATAATGTATCACCTGAGATATTCAACCTATAAAAAGAGCAAGTTTATTTTTCCTCACGTTTTTGGAAGTTCCAGCGCATGACTGATTTGCCTTGTTGCTTTTGGAGCTAGAATAAGGAAATAGATCCTGGTGGAGTATGTGGTTTGGTGGAGTAAAAATACTCACTTTACGGCTCACAAACAAAAAGAAGCCATGTCTCACTCTGTGCTGTGAATGAACACCCCACTGACTTACAGGTCTCCCACTGGGCCCTTAGCTCTTGCAGGTCCCACTTCAACCCAGTAGCATCAACCTGGATATCAAGCACTTAACCCAGCAGATTCAGGAAGACAGTCAAGATCAAAGACAGCAGCTCTGACATACTGTTTCTCTAGCAGATCACAGCATAGTCACTATTTTCAGACAAATGAATAAGTCAAAGTTTCACTGAGACCTGAATCAGGAATTAAAATGTGAAATCACCTATAAAAAGTAGCTATTGGAAGGAATATTCGCTTACTGTTCCAAAATAACAAAGCAACTCTCACAAAAGTTTCTGTAATATAACACAAATTATGCAATATTTACAGAGTAGCTGCTGGGGGAGATAGATTAGAACAAATTCTAAGTCCCGCTTGTTGTGGATTTGCACCAGTGAGGGTTTCAAGAGCAAGTACCATTTTTTATGATAATAGAAAAAGGTGATATGAGTTTAAAAACCTATGAAACCATTTCTCTGAGCATATTTAGGCAAGAAAAATGTTAGTCATCCTCTACTTCTTACCCCTGTTCTCATATAATAACATAAAGGCAAGAGAAAATAGGGAAAAAAATGGAGCCGTAGTTTTATTTTTAATTTCAATGAAGAGGTCAGAATAGCTGCAAGCTGGCTAATCTGCAGTTTCTCGTCAGCCACATAGAAAGGAACAATTTGCAAAGCAAAGACTCATTAGCTTAATGTAAGGCCACGCTGTGATTCCAGCAGAGCCCGCTGCAGGGTGAGTCTTCAGAACCCAGCAAAGCAAAAGCAGTCAGACTGAGGAAAGCCACACTCTGAAGGCTGCATCTGAAAAATTATTTATATAACTCGAAGTGAGAATCTAAAACTCCTAATTAGAGACTATTTTAGTGCTTCCCTTTGAACTTGCTAAGGTTAGTTATTTAAACATATTATTCAATATTTATCTTCCCAACTGAAAGAATTGTCTTCTCAGTATCCTGAGAATACACTCTGCTTGAGAGTATTTTCTCTTGTTTATCTTTGAATTACCAGAAATGACTATGAACAAATAATTGTTGGATTACGAGTGATCCTGCTCATACATGTGCCTGTTTTGCAGATGTTTCTATTTAGCAGGCACAGTTCTGTGCCGTGGATAAAATAGCCATGGGTATAATAGGCTAAAATCTCTACCATGATGGAGCTTATAGTCTTCCTGAATGAGAAAGGTCATAAACTGGTAGAATACGTCATGTTGTAAAGCAGTAAGTACCAGGGAATCCAGAGAGAGCCAGGTGAGAAATTCAGTCGGTGTTGAGGGTGTGGGTATAATTTTAATTAAGGTAAGTAGGGCAAGCTTCACTGAGAAAGCAAGGAGGGCGGTCCACGTGGATACCTCTGGAACAAAGATTTGAGGCAGAAATAATGACAAGAGCAAAGCCCTTAGACAGGAGCAGAGGTGGTATTCTAAGTTTAAGAAGCACTTTGGAGCAGAAGTGAAGAAAAGGGAAGCAAGGAGATTAGTAGGAGAAGCAAGCAGAGAAATAACCAGAGACTCACCGCGTGTGTTGTGCACCACTGTGATGATACACATTTCTACCGAGTAAAATGCCTGGTGTTCACTTTCTTCTGGATCAATAAGACACACAAAAATTATACTTCAGTAGAATGTGAGGAATGGAGAAGGAACAGAGGAATCACCGATCTGATTGCTCACAGCGTTACGTTGTCAGAAGTGTTGAGAAAGTACAAGGGACAACAGAAGAAACACCCCTTTGGAGGCCATGAGAGTAAGACAGGACAGTGACGACTGTGCCTAGACAGAGCCGTAACAGTGAAAGTGAAAGCTTCTGTGTATGCAGTTGTGCACTGCTTAAAGACAAGGGTGCACTCTGAGAGATGGATTTTTAGCTGATTTTGCTAATGTATGAAAATCATAAAGTGTACGCCCACAGACTCAAGCAGCTGTGATGTCACTAGGCAGTAGGAGTTCTTAACTTGATTAAATTCTTAAGACCATTGCAACATACACCATCACTGAATGCAACATTATTATGTATGCAGACAATGACTATGAGGGTTTACCGACAGCTGGATATACTAAAAACTGGAAGAAATGCAATAAAAGAGAACAAACTCTGAGGTGGATAAATAAAAAGAGACAGAGAATGAGAAGAGGAGAGAGAGGAAAATAATCTAGTGTCAGCATCGCTAACAATGAAGTATGCTTATTTTGCAAAAAATTGCCTAGTATTTCAAAGGAAGAAAAAAATTTAAGCACCTTTCTTGAGTCAGAAAATATTGTGAAAATCTCACTTCAATTAAATTAAATTAAATGGTTTAATACTTTTACCAACTCTATGAAGTCGGTGCTCTTATTTGCTTACAGAGTGACACAGACTCGGATGATGCAACCCACTTACAACCTCATAATTACGATGGACAGGATTGAAAACTACTTTCTACTAACAGTACATGATATCTGATACTCTTTCTTCCTCTAAAAGTGCATCATTTGTTTGATTGTTTTTTTGCAATATTGCAATAGCTGTGTTACGTTGACACGGTTACCAAATAAAGATAAATATTGCCATCTAGTGGCGTTGCTAATCTCAGTGTATAGTAGAACATACACATAAGCATTCAGTAATTGTACGAAGATGTCCTACATAAAGAGATTAAAGATATTCTTATAAATGTATGAAATGATTGTATGATCAAGTAAATGTGATTAAAGATTAGATTTTTGCAGCACTGAAGTCAACTTCTGCTTGAATATTGTTTATTATTTATAGCTAATATATTAAAGATTTTCTTTTCACACTCACACTGTATTCCTTAATTTGCTTATTCTCTTACTTCTTCATATATCCATCTGCATAGTATAATACACTCTATGTACATTTTTTATACTCAGAACCATGATAGAACTAGATGCTGAATTTAGAAAAATTTGTGCAAAAGGTCCATGTCCTAATAGGCACCGAGGGAAAAAATACACATAAAATTTTATCTTATAATCAGATTTTTTAAATACAGCACAGTACAAAGAATGTAAAGATACAACAGTGGTTGCAAATACATTCAACTTAGAGTTAGAGGAAGGTTCATGAAGTAGGTAATAATTCCAATGTTGTAAATTTCCATCGTCTACCAAGTGCCATTGTCTCCTTAGGATAAAAAAAAATGAGTAGGTTCATTTGCATTCAAACTTTCAGTGTAGCCAGTGTTACCAAATTAAAGCATTCAGAAATGCCTCACTCACCACCTATATGCCAAATTCATCACTTTGCTGATGTATCCTTCTTGACTCTCTATGGCCTACATGTTATTAAGAATAATATTCTTACTGGAAGGTCAGAATAATCGATATAAAATCTGGTCTCCATTACTGATTTGTGAAATTATATAGAGCTAGCTAATCTATATAGATTTCTCATCTAAATAATGGATAATCACTGTTTCTTATTCTTGGGGTTGCCATAATGTATTATACTAATTTTTCACATACACAATAAACTTTCTGACCAGCAGGAAGCACTCAGTCAGTATTAATGGTTTCATCATCATACACTCTGGCTTGACTTGCTCAAATGTTCATTCTTAGGGACTTTGCTCTATGCAATTGAAAAAAGTCTACAATAATTGACATTTGAAGTCTCTCTCAGAAGCATTTAGACTTCAAATCCATTAAACACTTCTGTGTTTAGAGCAAACTTATGTATCTCAGATCCACATTGTAATCCACACACACGTGTTTCTCTGGGATCAAACACTGCCTACGAAGTGTGATCTAATGTATGCTAAATGTCTAGATTTTAAGAGTATGTGACAATGAAAGGCACATTGCCGTTAATCTTCCTCCAGCTATTCCTTGTCACTTCAAGCACACTTGTTTTATTCCTTCCACTTTCTGAAGCAGTTCTGAAGGTCCTCTCTCACGACTGTCTTTACAAGGTGTGACAAAGTAAGACACAGTGAATGCTGCTGCCCAGGGCCATTCCAAGGAAAGGCAGCTTGTAGAAACATTAGAGTGGGTCCTTGTCCATCTGTTCACAGGGCCTGACACCCTGGATCCTGGCTCTTCCCCAAAGCCAAAATGACCATGAAAGACAAATGTTTTTAATTGATTCAGGGCATCAAGGCAGCCACAACAGCACAAATAAAGACACTTGAGAAAGAGAACTTCCAGAGCTGCTTCACAAAGTGCCAAGAAAGACAGGATGAATATGTTTGAAGGGACAGGGAGTATTTAAAGAGGGGCTAATGGCAGTGTGCTATTTACTGTAATAAACTTTTGATTTTACCTTTATTGTGTGTTTTGTTCATGTCATATTTTGGTATCTCCTAAGCTTGATAAATAAAATTGTTACTATTTTATTGTTATTTCAATAGAAGTTTATTTGCTTTGTTAGTATCTTTTATTGGAATTATTTTACTGAACAACCTCTAAAGTCAAATAC
Organism: Cavia porcellus; assembly: GCF_034190915.1. Taxonomy (NCBI): domain Eukaryota; kingdom Metazoa; phylum Chordata; class Mammalia; order Rodentia; family Caviidae; genus Cavia; species Cavia porcellus. The sequence goes on along the minus strand of NW_026947507.1, from coordinate 26,698,469 downwards.
TACTACTTAGTTGTAAGTAAGACTGGGTATACTTTACACATAATTAAAGAAAGTAAAATTTAAACCTCTTTTAGATACCTTGGTAACTCTACAGAAAATCAAGTTAGTATATGTTTTTCTTAAATTCCTTTTACATTATAAAAAATAAAAAGCAAAAAATTAGAATATCAATTCCATATTTTATAACCATATTCCAAATACAAAAATCTACCATGTGTATTTTTTCTTTGAGTAATTCACTTCCAGTATTTTGAATAATGTGCCTAATACGTGAAGAAAGATATATGATCATTTTACATTTTACATGATATATTATCATTTTACATAAGTTATTTGACCATAGCATAACCAAAGACATCCTGCTAAAAGAGATTACTGCAGGTAGAATAAAATAAAATAAAATTTGTTGTTTCTTTAAGGATTGTTGTATCATTAAGTCTATACATAAAAACCAAGAACTTCAAACTAAAATATTTTCAGGTTTCATCTTTTCTGTATTTTCACAAGTTCCAAAAAACGGTTGAGATTGGAGGCTAGACCAAAAGAAATCTTTCTACGTTAATATGACTACAGTGTCCATATGCTTTATCATATGGCATGATTAACTCAGTCATGTTCAAATCCTCAAACCCACTCCACTGTCTCATGTAATCTAGAGTGCGTGTGTGAATTAAAAGCAGACTTGTTACTATGTAAAAAGAAGTGGAAAAGAAATCTTAATAGGCTACTTCCTGCAGTTACCCCATGTCTATTGTAAATCTGGTAACTGAGATGCAAATGTTTACATTCCCTCCACAGGACCTGATGTGGGATCTGAAGGAGCAACTTTCCTCTCACTTCAAAGACGTCATGGTTGGTCTCATGTACCCACCACCAGCTTATGATGCTCACGAACTCTGGCATGCCATGAAGGTAGAGATCTGACACAAAACAACCCCACAACATGCACAGGCTGATATTTCAATACAGGGGAACTGCCCTGCAATGCTTCTACATACTTACATAATTGGGGAGAAAGCCAAGAAAATCTAAGCAAGGGTGTAACTAATATAATGTTTTGGTCAGGAGAGGGGAGTCCCCAGAGTTCTGTGGCCGGGATCAGCTTGTTCTTGTATTGAACAAATCCAGATATTCTGTACCCATTCCAAACAGAGCTATCAGAAGGAAAAGAAATTAGCTCACAGAACCATTTAGATCTGTTAGTCCTCAATATGATTCATAGATGGAGGATGTGTGTTACAAATCATGTGAATCTCTTTAAACTATATGTAAAGATTTGGCTCACAGTCAAAATAACATACTAACATAGAGACAAAATATAAAATGTCATTGTTGTGTGTTTTTATGATTTTAAATTTCCTTTTCAAAAATTGTTGCTTAAATGCAACAAAATTTTACTTTGGAAAGATTAGAATGATTCATTCTTTACAGCAAAGTAATTTCCATGCAGTAAATTGTTACCGATTTGTTACAGATTTTGTTGTCTGAGCACATAAGAAGAAGAAGACTTTTCATGTTCAGGAAGAGAGGTTTCTTTCAGATGATATTATCTGGGATAATTAGTAAATGCCAGAACCAGAACTAAAATTGGATTTATCTTCATACTAAATAAATTTTCTTTCTCCTTTGTCATCTCGAACAGCACTCAAAATGTAATATTCCTTTATTGTATGTAAGGTTAACTATTATTCCAAATAAAATGTTCTTTCATTTCTCTTTCTAGGGAGCAGGGACTGATGAGAATTGCCTCATTGAAATACTGGCTTCTAGGACAAATGGAGAGATATTCCAGATGCGAGAAGCCTATTGTTTGCGTAAGAATAAGTATTGTACATTGTACACGTGTGAATTTAAGATTTTTTCAAACAATACACAAAAATATTTCAGTTTGTGCATTCTAAATAGTTTCCTAAGACACTTCTATGTTGGAAATATGACTCACTGGGGTAGCAACCATGGTTACCAAAAGTTAAAAAGATTAGGTGAGAGGAGAGAAAAAGAGTTGGACAACCAGTCCACTGTTATATCAGGAGAAATAGCTCTAACACTCTATTTCATATAAGGCTCAGTATTGCTGACAATAATGCATTGTCTACTCAAAATAGCTATGCAAAAGGATTTCGAATGTACTCACTATACAGAAATGATGCCAGTTTAGGAAGATAAGTAAGCTAATTTCTTAGACTGGATCATTACACAGTGTACTCATAGGTTGAAAACTAGATATTTCAGTCAGCTTTCCATCGCTGAGACATGATAATAGACACCATAGTTCAAGGAGATATTTAATTTGGCTTAGTCCCAGGATATGTAGTCTGCAGTCAGCCAGGTTGGGCAGCTTCAAGGCAGGATGTCCTGGCAGAAGGAGGTGATGGAGGAAAGCTGTGTACTGAGAAGCAGAACAGAAACAGAGAGACACAGGAGATCAGGAGGGTGATAAATCTGTCCAAGCCACACTCCCACTGACTGGCTTCTTCTGACCAGAGCCCACCTTCCAACAGCAAGTGAACTATAAGCTCCTATAATCCAACCACTTCTCCAAACCCCTGCCTATGAGACCCTGAGGCTGTTGGGAGACATCTAGATATGAATCATAATTCCAATCAGATAGACACTATGAGCTTGCATACTTATTTTTATTGTACCCCCTAAATAGGTATGATTATTATGTCAATCAAAATAATAAAAATAAAAGATTTTTTTAAAAAATAGGACTTTTAAGACCAGCTAATTCATTTAATTAAAACTGGGGATTAACATACAAAAATGAAATAATTCCCTAGAAAAATCAAATTTTTCACAGCTTTAACTCTAAACATCTAGAAGGTGAATGTTTTCGTTGTGAAAGGAAATTATTCATCATCTTATTTCAAGGGACATTTTATCTCTACCCAGGAGAGACTTGATGCACAGACAAGATGAAGTGAAGTACAATCATTTCTCAGTGAATTGTACAAATAGATTTGCTTCACTTTATGTGATATACATAGTCCCTGTAATCTACCTCCAAATCAGATTTTTGCACATTTTGAAAGTTAAAAAGGGTTGCTATTTTCATTTTCAAAAACCTTTCCATTATGTATTATGCAATACCAAATGTCAAGAAATGGTTCCAGACAGTCATCTGTATTACATCTGGATTAAAACAATATTTTTTCAAGGGGAATGAAGCAAGAAGCTTCACTTAAAATATTAAAATGAGATGAAACACTTGAAAAAAGTACTAGGCTAGGTAGCAGAAGATGTAAATAGATGCATAATCCCAAATTGGGAGAATTAGAGAATGTAAAGTAATTCTCAATGTTCCTTTTCAGTTGAGTAATAAAGATCATTACTTAAGGCAGTAGATCTGTGCCAATGTCGCCATTCGTGAACAGATTTCTTTGGCAGATGGTCATGAGTAAAGACATGTTAACAGATCCATTGTATTTTTTGTGCTTTGCATTCATGGCTGGGAAGGTAGTGTAAACTTACTCAAAGCACATGAATATATGATTCTATAATGAATCATACTTCTTTTTTTTTTTTTTTTTTTTTTTTTTTTTTTTTGCTTAGAACATAGCACTAACCTTCAGGAGGACATTTACTCAGAAACCTCGGGACACTTCAGAGATACTCTCATGAACTTGGTCCAGGTATGGCATTCCAAAATTCATACCACTTTATACTAGTAAAATGCATATGGGGCAGAAATCATCATTTTTTTACAGTTCAGCAGTAAGTTTCTTATAATAATACTATCAACAATGCACAAGGCACTCAGCTAGAAACTTTGACTTGCAGATAGAAATAAATACAAATATATACCAGTCTGTCTATGAAGATTAATTACACTTTTTAAAACTGCTGGATGCATTAGCTACTTACAAACATGCCTGGGTTGGTATTATGTACCTACTACTGTGTGATAAGACAAGTATATTTCTCATCCAATGACAACAAAATACTGTATTTTTATAAGCCCTTTAGAAATGAAGATGTACAAAGAATATAAAGTTCTAGTTCTCTGATTGTTAAAGGAGATAATAAGCAGAAATTCGGAATTTAATTGAATCGTACAGATCCCTAGAATCAACACAGGATATCTGTGAGACCTATAAAAGTTGTTCAGTGCTATACATAGCCAAAGGGAGCACCACTTAAAATAAAAATTAGATTTTGTCATTTACCCTGTTTTTCTACATCAACTAAATGGTGTGTAATCATTCCCAATTAACATTTTATCATAAAAGTTAATGCAAATTAATTGCACGAGTTAGTGGCTTTCAATGACATTTTCATAGCTGCTGTATCCTGCTTTGATCACAGCCACTCTCCCTGCTACCTTTTTTGTCCTACTCTTTCTCCTCCCTTCACCTAACATTTCTTGAAAACATCTCACATAATAGCACTGTAATAATAATATTTTAAATGTATAATTATCTTTTGTATTATGCAGATTCTCAAATATGCCTATCATCCTCTAGCAAAGGCATCTAGGAAAGCAAAAAGAGTTAATGTTTAGCTCTTAACAATTAGAGAATCTAAAGGACCACAGCTGGAAAAAGGTCTTAAAAGCCAGTAATTTGTTGTGCTATGTGTGTGTGTGTGTGTGCGTGCGTGCGTGCGTGTGTGTGTGTGTATGTGTGTGTGCATGTGTGTGTGTTTGAAATAAAACATGTGTTTCTAAACCCGCAAAACTTTCCTTTCCACCTCCAATTAAGAGCATACTATTCAGCAAAAAATTCTACTAAAATTCACAGGTAGCAATTAGACATGAGAATATGGAATCAAGAAAAGATTTCTCTGCCCTAAAAGACAGAAGAATAAATGAAAGCTCTTTTACTGGCGATGAATGTGGTAGAGTGATGTCTGGGACAGAGAAAGACCTGCAGGAGACCTGAGCAATAATCATGTCTAACAGGCCGGGGACATAGCTCAGTGGCACAGCAATGCCTGGCAAGCACAGGTCTTTAAGTTTGACCTGACCAAGTTGATCCTGGTCCCAAAAATAGAAGAAAACATATGTTTAAGCCCCACTGGAACACAGGGACCCAGACTGAGGTGAGCATTTAGAATCACCACGTAAAAACATAAGCTAACTATTATGTATTATTTCTTTCTTTTCTCTGAAATACTGCATTGCCAATTGTTTTTATGATTTCTTGGACTGTTTTAATCTAAGCATTTCTGTGTCTGCAAGTGACAAACTGTCTTTGCCTTTTAGCCGTTCTGTCTTTATCTGTAGTATGCTGTGATGTTTGTCCTTCCTGATGCTCCTTCCTCTTTCACAGCTCAATTTTGGCAAATTTACCTGCCTTTTGGGTTTTTTTTATAGCTTAAATAGTCCACTTAGCCTTCACCTGGGTTTGTGAGTTTATTGAAAATGAGCATCCTTAGACCTAGAAAAAATTAGTATCTTATTTCCTTTCAGCTGTATTTTTCTTAAAATAGTTTTCTCTATATCTGTACACACTCTTTTCTTTTTCTTTTCACAGCTTAAAGACAATTGCTGAAAATCTCTTTCAGACAATAAAACCAGCCAAGTACTTCTGCGAGACTGAGTTGTACAAACCCTCGTTTTCCAAAGCCTTTGCAGGTTGCAGGTCACATTGCTTCTCTTCTGCAAGTAGTTTCCTCTTCTAACTCTCAAAAACACCAAATTTCTAAACTTTCTCCCTCTTCTCTTTTATCTATGCTTAGAAACCAATTATTTACGACCCAATCTTTCTTGTAATACGAGGCTAGAAAATAAGATAAATGCCGTTTCTCAAGCTCACATGAAGAGCAGAGCACGTGTTACTGATCAGAGAACACCTCTCCTGCAAAAAGTGAAACAGATAATTTGCAAAGCAGAGAGACAATGGAGAGTTATTTGCAGGACTTGTTATCAATACTTTGTTGTGCTGCATGTAATTTTTGCTCAGATTTTACTTGCTGAACTTCAAATATCCCTGCTTAAAATCAAAGATGACTACAAAATATGGTCAGTCTGTTTTTCTTCAAAAAAGTTGAAACCAGTTTTTCAATTGGTTACTATAGTACCTCAGACTTGTAAAGAGAACTGAATACTACACTAAAAATGTTAAGTGACCCCCAGAAGGTTACAAAGATGAAAAAGCCTATTAGAAAGAAAAGTCTAAGGATGACTGTAATAGGCACAAAGGAATTTCCAAAAGTATAGTAAGCATAAACAGTCAAAAAAACTCAAATTGCTGTTTGTTCTTTCTTAAAAGTACATCTAAGTAAGAAAATATCTTTGCATTTTCATCTATTGTATCTATAGATGTATAGATCCTTTTCATGTTACCATTTCAAATGATCTTTTAAAAGACCAATATATGAAAGTTGCTTCTTGGCTTTGGTCTTATTTGTAGAATGATGATGTCAATAATGTAAATAACAAAGAAGAAACAAAAGATTACAGGAAGAGAAAGAATGTGCTACTTTAATCAGAATAAATCAAATCTCTGTATAATTAATGCTATGAATAATTAGCCTCTGCACTGAGGAAGGGCCAAACAGGTGGTTACATTCTGATCTTTTATTTCTTCTTCTTTCTTTCTGGCAAGAAGTATACTCAAAACATGTAGTTTACATTTACATAAGAACCAAATAAGCTAGTTTCAAAATTTCTGGTATCAAATTAAATAATCATTTCTTATCCAGACCTCTCAAGGGACTCACTCTGTAAAGGCATCCATTCCATGAGAACTTCTCTCTTCCAAGCTTTTAGAGTAATTTCCATTCTGTCTAACCAAACAGGATGAGTGTGTGTTTGCTTATTCATCTTCCCAGGAGACCGATTTCCCTAAACAAGAGAAGTATTTCCCGCTTCATAGTACAAACTTACTTCTCTTACTAGTCATCTTCTAGCAGACTTTTTAGAATGAGTTCACGATATTCTGGCTCAGATTAGAGAATGAAAAGAAACAAGGAAACAGTTACATTGGGAAACTATATTTCCCAATAATATTTAGAAAAATAAACTTGTAACCATATGCTGACCCACACTTTACCCCAAAATTTCAAGTTTTCAAATCTTTAACTAGAGAAATCTACTTTGTTGTTATTTTCTATAAGAGAGATCAAAATGAGATCAGTCTCTTTTTCTGAAGTATCTTTATGATTTCACACATGAAAAGTTAATGTTAAGAATTATTTCTTGGGCCAGGGATATATATCTTGGTGGCACAGTGCCTGCCTGGCAAGCTTGAGGTCGTAAGTTCGAAGAAACAAAATTATTTCTGGCAGATATAGCAGTTCTTGCCTGTAATCCCTGCTCTCTGAGAAGCTAACACTGGAGGATGATGGCAAGTTTCAGGCCACCCTGAGCAATATAACAGCTTATCAAGACCTTGTTTCAAAATGAAAAATTAAAGAGGGCTGGAGATGTAATTTAGTGTGCAGGCCCTGGGTTCAATCTTGTGTAATGAAGAAAAGTTATTTCTTGTGGAGAACTATATGGATACAGAAATAGTCAAAATAAGAAAATGGCTATTGTTGGTTTTTTTATTTAGGGCTTTGTTTGTTTTGTTTATTTGTTTTTTTGTTTGTTTGAGATAGGGTCTCACTATATAGTCCAGGCTGGCCTTGAACTCCTGGTGATCTTCCTGCCTCACCCTCCCAAGTGATGAGATTACAGGTGTTGACCTCTAGAGAAAATGGCTATTTATGCTTAAGGAATCCCTTAAAACAATAGTAATTTGCAAGTGTGAAGTACTATTTCATTTCCATTTTGTTCTTTATTGTACTCTGCTATCAGTCTCATTTGAGGTAGATTAAGATGTCCAAACACAAATGTTTCCTTTAATGTATACTTATTGCAATATATGCTTCATATTGTATTTAACACTTAGTTTATACGATCAAATTAAAGAATGCATAAATATACATGCTAGATTAGGACATAAACTAATAATTCAGTTTATTGCCAGGCTACTCAGATGCTGATTATTTTATATCCTTTGTGTGTGTGTGTTGATGTACACTCAAGCTATTGTGAGTTTTGAATTAAGAATACAGAAGTTTCGTAAAGTTACCAAGAAGGAGATACATTAACTGCCCCATGCTGACTCTGGTACTTGGGTTACTTGCATTCCTTCAAATTGTCAGTTTAAAAATAGCAAAATCACAAAGCAAATTTATTGACCTTTTAACTAAATTTGAAACATTAAATTTCATTTTAAAAATCAATACTTACACTTTTCTGTGTTTGGCTTTGGTTTAGTTTCTTTTGGATTTTCTTGGTTTGGTACAAAGTTCATAAAATTCCTCCTATCTCCAATCCCAATTAGGTCTTATTCTGAGAATTTCAATAGCTAAGACTACAGCCCTGCAAAGAAGGAAGTGTGGTTTGTCAGAGTCTAAATTGAAACTTGGGGTGATTTACCATGGGAATAAGATTTTAATTTGCAATAGAAGTTTAAGTCATTTGTAGGAAAAGTACCTTTAACAATATTTTAAGATAATCTCACTTGACAATATAACCATTGTACTTCTTCTAAATTTTACATTGCATAAATTTAAAACATTCAGTGTAGAAAGGGAATTTTCTTTTTACTTTTAGAGTATAAATTGAAACAACAGTTTCCACTCATATGTTCCTCTTGACACGTTCTGCTTCTAGTAAAGCCCATTGTGCCATTATAAATCCATGAGCTGCATTAAAATATCAAATAAACTTTCTGAAAATATCCAACTAGAAATTTATTTCATTGAAAAACTTTTAATTCTTTAGCAGGAAAACAGTTCTCTTCCAGGATTAATCTCTTTGCATCAAGACTACATCTCTGCTCTGTTTTCTCCTCTGTCAAATCTTTGTGTCTTGCTTACCCAGATAGCTGACTTCAAACTCACTCTATAATAAACAGACTATAGAAAAAATAAATAATGAGGAAAAAACTATAAACAGTGCCTTCAGGGGCTGGGGATTTAGCTCAGCAGCATAAGCACCTGCCTTGCAAGCAGGCAGTCGTGAGTTCGATCCCTGGTACCAATAAAAAAGACAAAAAAAAAAAAAAAAAAAAAAAAACAGTGCCTTTTGATGTAATAAACAAGTAATCGTATTCATAATTGCAGCTTATTTCTGAAATTAAATGCGATGCTTATTACTTAAAGTATGTATATTTGTGTATAAGACAGTTTTATCTGTGTAGTCCCAAATAATTTAAAATAACATGGGACAATTTATTTTTATAGCTGAGTTGCACTTAATTTGCATTATGAATTTACAGGATAAAACACTACTTCTTAAGTCTGGTTAATAGACTTGTAACATAAGGAGTGTATGTGTACATGTGGATGTTTGTGCTTGTGTGTGTGTCTGTGTGTACGTATGCATGTGCATGCTTATAATTGGTACAGTTTTGAAATCTAATAATGTTGTCCATTCAACATATAGAATATCAAAAAGTAAGAATGAATTAAGACTTCAATTTTTCAGAAATCAAGGAAAATCATGTAAATTTATCTTAGTTTTTTATTGTAATTTCTGTTTTGTGTTTAAGGTTTAATTTTAATTTTTCCATTTAAAATCATTTAAATTTAATTAATTTTTCTTGGTTTTCTATTTTTTAATTCTACCTGTTTCTTTCCATCAATACTGCAATAACAAGCAGAAATACTGAAATGACTCCCAGGATTTGGAGGCAGATTTGTTTAGCATAGGACTGGCACTGACCAGGAATCAATTGTTCCTCAAAATGTCAGCCTTCAAAGACCCAGGGAGGGAGGTTTCTATAGGGTTCGAGGGGAAGTACAGAGGTAGAGCACTTGGCTGTCTTTGATTGGTTCTTACAATATTCATCATAGTACCCAGCTATGCTTCACAGTGACCAGCGGTTCCTACGAGACAGAAGCAACAGGAACTATCACCTGGCAACTGAAGTATACTGGCTAAGGGGAAGAGTGGCATTTTCTGCGGCAATATTGTCTGCTTATAAAATTTACTTTGATATTACATTCTTTTAAAGTTGCATCATGCTTACTCCTTAAAATGTAAAACAGACTAGAATGCAATAATATATAATTCATAGGCTATCCCAGGATACAAAGGTAACAAGCTTATAAATGACCACCTAATCTCATTTAAAGGTATTTCTGAAAGTCAGAAGTTTCCTGATATTTTCAGACTGCCTATTGGTCTCTCTTGATCAGATTTCTAAATATTTCAAAAGTTTCTCTTAGGTTTCTAAATAGGTTTTAAGTAAATAGGTTTTAAGTAAACCTATTTCTAAATAGGTTTCAAAAGTTCTTATTTTAATTGACTGCTGACTTTCACATTTATGAATGTTTGATTTGATCTCCTGATTTTCAAGCAGTGAATTTAAAAGATTAAAAAAATAGCATAAAGAAAATTAGGGATCTGGAAACATCAATCACTTCTCTTATTCACTGTCTGTAATGTACAACATTCCAAGTGTCTGTCTAGATATCTTACTAAAAATGGAATTTCTTGTTAAAGAATTGGGAAATTTTGAACTGATAAATTCCAATCAGATAACTGTTGGGGACTCCTGTGTAACCAAATCTCTCCCACCCGCTGCTGGATTCCGTATGTTCTCATATATCTGAGAGAGACAATTTTCTCTTCTTTTGGTTCTGTGTAGGGCAGTTTTATGTCCTCAAATTCATCATTCAGTCTTTCTGGGATTCAGGGTTTTGCTGTATGAATTAAGAGATATAAATTCATTCTGTTTTCAATTGCTTCATGATACATACATTCATTGATTCCTTGTCCATCTTTAAGTTCACAATCAAAGGTGATTTGTGATTTGCATCTTATTAACATCATTAAAACTCAGACACACCCTTTTTTGTGAGTTAAGGAAGTTTGAAGGAATCCAAAGAAGCTTTAAAAGGTGTTAAAGAAATAGAAAGTGTTGAAAATCATAGTCATATTTTCTGGGAGGGGAGATCCTTTACTTAATCAAAACAGTTTTCTGACAAAACTGTTTCTAATAAGAAAACAAACTGAGATGGAACCTGTTATTCTTGAAACGTATGCCAGTTATTAAGCTGGCTCAAAACACTTCCTGCATGCTTTTTTTTTTTTTTTGGTAACAGATTTACAGAAGATCTGACTATCTGTCAAATAATGAAAAAGTAAGCATTGGAGATTAATTAATCAATATATGAAAATTACACTAGGATAATAAATGTTTCCCGGAGAGAAAGAGTAGAGACTACCCAACCGATTGCTAGTCCTCCCTTAGCCTTCAGGACTCTGCTGAGGACACGTTCCCTAACTCACCAACAATTTTCAGTTATGGTCTGTGCTGTGTTTATTGAATCAAATGTTTTCAACCAAATTTTAGTTCTCATAATTTCTTCAAATGTTGATGTTGTTCAAATCCTGTACTCACTTATGCCATTTATTTGGCATTGGCATCAACTTTAGACACCTTGCTGCTCTCCCTTTTCTCTTTATATAACTAAGGAAACTTGTTCATCGACACATCATCCCACAGGTCTTCTCTTGGCAATAGGCTGACAGCAAATTACTTAGCTATACAGTTAGATCTCTAACAGATCACTAAGAAAGTATCAGTGACCAAGAAAGTCTTCCCCATCTACTAACTCTGATCTTCAAAATCTGCTACCTAGAAGTTATTTTTCTCTTTTCCAAAACTAAAATGCCAAGCATGATTTTAGACAATTACAAATTACCAGTGGAAAAAAGAAACAAAGATCTCAGGCCTTATGAAATTTATATCTAACAAGATGATATGAACAATTAAACATAACCCTAATAAACAGGTACATTAAAGAGAATTTTAGAAGTCGATAAAAATATCAATGAGTAGAGTATAGGAGATAGGAATTGATGACCCAGCAGAGTATTGCAGTTTTATGTAGTTTGGTCAGAGCAGGTCTCCCTGAGATTTGAGCAAAGATATGAAGAAAACAGTAAATCCACAAATGAATAGATGGACTAATATATGCCCAGCAAAATTTATAGCTAGAGAAAAAGTCTAAGGCAAAAAAATAGCTAATGAACATCTGTAATAGCAAAGAGGCCAGCCGGTGTTGTCTGAGTAAGCAAAGGAAATGTACTTGGTAAGTAGATGCTTAGATGGGGTCAAAGACATAACAAGTGATGAGATTACGTCTAGCTCTATAGCATGTGTAAAGACCTTGGCTTTTATTTGAATGAAATAAGGGAAAGCTATGATTTTACTGAGTTTTGAGCAAAAGGATGAAGTAATGCTATGGTTTAAAAATATTCACAGCAAATGCTGTATTGAGAAAAGATTGCAGGGAGCTGAGGAGAGACAGAAGCCTGTTAAGGAGCTTTGTTAGCAACAAAGCTAAAATGAGATGATCACCCCGGCCCAGAAGAGCATCAGTATGGCAAAAAACTCCCAGATTCTGGCTGTGTTTTGAACATGAGCTATTTCTGGAGGAATTAGATATAAGGAATGAAAAGAAAAAGAATCAAAAGTGACTCTGAGTTTCTCAGACTGAGAAAACCAGCGTACAATAGTGAAAAGCTTAAGATGTGGAGAACAGTATGTAGGATGTTACTGAAATAGAGGGAGACCCGGAGTTGGATTTTTCAACCTGCTAGAATCCATATACAGTATACAAGAGAATCATGTGGTGCTACTGAGCTGGTAACTGGAATATATTCCTTTGAAATTCAGGCTATAGATTTTAGCTACAGGTATAAATATAGGTGTCAGGACAATATGAAAGAATTTAGAGCCACATAAATAGAGAATATTATCAGGAGAAGGAAGGAGCTGTAAACATAGACAAACTGGCAACCTGTACAGCCCACCAAAAAGGGACCTTCCAAAAATGAAGACATTGAAAAGAAGTGAAATAATTTCACAGGACTGAGAAATTTACAATGAAACATAAAGAAACAGAGAGAGAGAGAGAGAGAGAGAGAGAGAGAGAGAGAGAGAGAGAGAGAGAGAGAATATCCCTGGAAGTAAAACCTTTAAAGAGAATTTGAAAAGAGGCCAGAGGAGATCATGTGAAAAGAATGAGTTCAAGTATGGTAATCAGATTTCACAGCTGACACAGCCCCTGCAGTCCCATAATTATTCCTCTCTTGCAATTAAACCCTGAGCGATGCACTTCATAGCCCTAGATCCATTTCTTTTTATATCCTCAAATAAAGAAGGGAGGGACCCGATGAGCCCCAGGCCTTCTGTATCTCAACATTTTCATGATTTAAAGATAAAACAACGAACATAATCTACCTCTAATAAAACCACTTCCATTTTTTTAAAATATAGCCTTCTAATACTTGTCTGCATAAATGTAAAATACCCATGTCGTATAAAACACACAGCTTTGAAATAAGAATTGGTGAAAGAAATGAAGCAGAATGAATGTGTCTGCCCAGATCATTTCTATTTACCACCAGCTGTTCATCTTCAGGTGATATGCAAATTCTGAGTTTTGATTAAACACACAAAAAAATTTCCAGGACTACAAATTTACTGCCAAGAAAATGTAGTTTATGTGTTTCTGTGAATAAGTTGAACTTTCTCAAATGCCTCCAGCTATTGGTTAGAAACAAAAGAAAATACCTAATATTTAATGTGAAAGTAGCCAATTTAGTCCATACAATACTTTGAACTGTGAACATGTTCAATTTTATACTTTTGTTAAGTTTTATTCTTTTATTAAGTACTCAGTAGTCAATGTTCTGGTCACTCCCTTTCTATTCAAAAGGGCATTTGTTGTACAGAATTATGTGTGGTTCATGTGATGTCTTGCCTTTAGGAAAGTGGTACATAATACATAAGAAATCCAGGGTACAAACATTCCAGTGTTAGCTGCCATGATGTGCAATGCTATCTGTCTCCACTTAGAGCCAAGTCACTCTTCATGGTGACTCAGTCTCCCTTCTCTTCACCAGAGGTGAGCAATCCCGGAAAATCTAATTATGTCTCCTACACAGTTCTAGCCAATGGCGCTAGCCTCCTCTTGACTACTGAGCTCCTCTCTCCATGCCTTGATTATAAACAGGTCCATCTGGCAAGCTTCCCCACCAGTTTTTCAAGCAAAGTGCAAGTTCCTTGATCAGAAGCGTGTGAAAAATATCAGGGACTCATTTGCCTACTTTGGATTGAGAACACAGTAAATCAAGAGTGTTTAATTCAAGACATCTCTCTGCTGCATTGTGGAATCTCACTGCAATGACAGCGGTGTAGTCAGTTTCAGAGTCCTAGACAAGAAAAGGAGCAGAAGCTAGGGTAGCCTCCGTGTTCTCTGAGAATAACTTCAAAAAAGTTCTCCCTTCCATACTTTGACTCAAAAGGAGAAACAAAATAAACTCTCATCACATACTTGCCCGCTGTCTTTCTTGTCGTACTCAAATAATTCTCAGGGCTCAGTTGAGTCTTGCACTGGTGAACGCTCCTTCCCTTTGCCTGAAATGGTTGCCTAGGCTATGCCTGTTCTTTATGTGGTAAATACGCAGAGTTAGAACAGATTTTCAAAATATTCTAATCCACAAAATCTGGAGTTCTCTATTATTTTGCCATTGCATAAATAAATCCTAACTTCTGAGTCAGACACTTTTTCTCTTTGCCTTTTCTTTCTAACAGTGTTGAATTCTACCCACTTCCAGGCAGGGGGTGTTTAGTCTGACAAGGGAGAAGATACTGCATAGAAAACTGGAAAGGTAGAAAGCACCTTGTCTTAGTTATGTTTCTCTGTGCTGACACCCACAGTTAAAGGAGGAAAAGTTGATTGTAGCTCACAATTGGAGACATTTCAGTCCATAATCAGCTGGCTTCAAGGCAGGGCAGCATGGCAGAGGAGGAGAAAAAATAGTTCATGGCAAACAGAAAGCTGCAAAAGCAGCGAGCAACAAAAGACACATTCTTTCCTCCCTTTTATATTCTATCAGTAGCACTCATACCCAAGGAAGACCTTCCTGTTATCCACAGCCATCACTATGCCAAACTAGTCAGTACACTAATTTAGCAATCACACACCCTTAATGGCAGCATTACACATTTAATCCCAGCATCTCAACTCTGGTTCCAGCCTCCTCTGAAAAGCCCTACCTACTCCTGAATGAGTCTCTGGGAGTGGGGGACATCTAGACACAAGTCATAACATACAAAAATGCATTTCAAAGATCAACACTGTTGTAAAGAAAAAGAAGTAAGATAAGCCCCATAACAGAAAACTCCATATAATATATTCAAGAAATGGAAACTCTTATTCCAAATAACGATTAAAGTCTCTCAAAAATGATCAGAGTGTTTAGTGGTTCTGAGATTTTTGTTCCAATAATTTAATGTAGGTTATCAAGACTACCCATGAGGAAACATATGTTTGTTTTGCAGGGAAGCAGGCAGGAAGGATACAGTGACCCTGCTATGGCTGCCCAGGATGCAATGGTAAGTGGAATCCACTTCCTACTGACTGTCAGGACTTTGGTTCAAGTGACCGGAATGATTCTGACACTCCTTCCTGGATCCCCACTGTTCTAGGTCCTGTGGGAAGCCTGCCAGCGGAAGACGGGTGAACACAAGACCATGCTACAGATGATCCTGTGCAACAAGAGCTACCAGCAGCTCTGGCTGGGTAATTTTCAGCTACTCTACTGAAAGTTAGCAGATAGCAGATAGCAAAAAGCAATTAGTTAATTAGAGAAAAAAAAAAGAAAATATAACACAGAAACCAAGGAAAGTCAGTTATCTCCAAAACACTCAGATTGAATTATGTTCTAAAAGACTGTCCTCATTGAATGGCATTACTAAAGAATAAAGTTTGTTCTATGGTTTTATTTTTCTAGTAATTGAGTTGTATAAATTTAAAATACTGAAAGTTTGAAAAAAATCACTGTTTCAGGGACATATTAGCTATTTGCTATTAGGTAGATTTTCTGTGTCTTGAATAGTGTCTAGAGAGCTTTATTGAATCAGACCATAATGAGTCATGGTCATTCTTACCAACCTGATTTATATGGTATCAGTAGAGTCATATTGGCTTTAGAAAAACATTTATATAGGATGTGCTTGGTTTGACTGTCTCCAAAGCACTGTAACTGTTTCCCTTATTAAAATATTCTTAAATATAAAATGCAAAATTCTATAAAAGATTTTAAAAGATGGCCTACCCTAATCAATTAGAGATGATGATAATAATTACCATAATAATAAGACACCTTGCTTCTAATTTGCTATAAAACAGCAGGTCCTCGAAATCCAAGATTTATGCCACCTTTGCTAACCTGGAGTGTTTGTCTTTTGAATTTGTTTAAAAGAACAGATACAGCAATACAAATAATAGCAGTATTTTTGATTATTTTAAACGCTCTTTGCTACATATAACAATCTAATTGATATTTGTATCTTAAGTTTGTACTATTTACAAATGTCCTTTGATTGACATCAATTCATTGAAGTTTTCCAGCAATTTCAAAATATTTCTGGACAAGACCTGGTTGATGCCATCAATGACTGCTATGACGGGTACTTTCAGGAGCTGCTGGTCGCCATTGGTAAGTACCAACCGTGGTGTGAGGCAGATCTGCCATCACGCCATCAGTGCTCTGAATGGAGTCGTTCTCCTCTGTATTCAGAGTGGGTTGCAAACTATGGAAGAAAAGTATACCAGCTTCTGATAAAATGCATTACATTGGCCATCTGGTGGCTTTCATGAGCTGGCAACCTTTGCTAATAGCTAGTTCAACTTTCAGACTAGGAAGAGAATTCTCGGTTTTTTGTTTGGGAGGTGGTTTTATTTTGCTTTTATTGTTGTTGTCACTACCATTAATAAATTTGTCTCTAAGAGTAAATCGTATCATTAAAGAGATACCACATTGTTACTTGCACTTTCTGCCTGATACTGTGAGGGAGGCACACCTCCCTCCTCCCTACGTGAGAAAAGATCTCCCCACAGAGAGAAATACTTGGTAGTTATTTATAAAACCTACCAAGGATCTATTCATGCTTTGCCTTGTAAGGCACTGTGGCGTGGGATCATGCACTTCAGGGATATAAATGTGGAGCCATTGTAGTAGAATATCCCCACAGCAGGTATGCATAAGTAATCACTTAGGTCCTTGAAGAAATGAAAGCTGTGATTTTTTTCCCTTCCTACAATGGCATACATACACATACACACATGGGAGCTGAGAGCTATTAGAATTTTTGTAGTTTACCCAGTCAAGAAGTTCTGGGGTTTAAGATGGTTTGATGGGTTCTATGAACCACCTAAAATAGTATGTAAGGTGAATAGTTTATGCCTGCATTTTTCTAAAAATAAGGTGGATACATTCTCAATAAATTCTCAATAAAATTTTGTGACTATATAGTACATTTAAAAAAATTTCATTTTACAAACAGTACCTAAAGAGGTCAGATGACTTCTTGGATGTTTATTCTCTGAGTAGCAACGAAGTTATGAATAGAACTTTTCATCTGAGTCTCAAGATACCTCATTTTCCCTTGTAGACTATTGCCACAAAATAAAAGCATAAGAAAAGAAATAGTAAAAATAAAAAGTATCAAGAAACAGCTTACCTGGCTAATTTAGTCAGTCAATAAACATTTATTGGGCACTTACTATTTGTCGGGGTCGCTCCCGGCCGGCAGGAAAGACACACGACAAAGTCTGGCGGTGTGCAACCTTGCCTTTATTTGTCTCCGCGTGGGCCCCGCGAGGCCTCCTCTCTGCCACCAGCCCTTTCTCGCCGGTGGACTTTCTCTATCTCTCTCTGTGCTTCCTGTCTCGTGGCGGGAGAGGCATTCACTTTTATAGGGTGACAGTGGCCAATCAGTTCAAAGCGCGCGATGCGGGCTGATTGGCTAACATCAGTTGTTGCTAGGCAGACTATCTTACAGAGCGGGTTGTTTAAGTCGCCAGCGCAATCAGGGGGCAGGAAGCAGGCGCCAACTTGACTCACTCGATGGGAGGGGCAATCTAGCTCAGGCTCCGCTCCCACCCACAGGCCCTACGTCCGCCAAGTAAGGCGACCGGTGTCGGCCGCGGCTCCCAACAACTATTGTGGTCATTAATTTAAATACTACAGATGGAACTACAAAATAATGAAAACAAAACAACAAAATTTCCTTCCTCAAGGATCTTACCTTTCGTGTTGACTTAAAAGAGATTGTCAGGTTCACTTCTCTTTGTACTAAAAATGAAAAAAAGATGAGCACATGATCTGACACTCTTAAATAATCACTTGAAATACAAAGAACTCACTGTTATGATTATCTTATTTTGCCTAGATATTACTGCATCTCATATATTACTCATTCATAGAGTAATATTTACTTACTCAAATTGCAACAGTAAGCAGAAACACTGAAAGGACACTCAGAATTTGGAGGCAGATTTATCTACATCGAAAGTCACTGATCAGGATCATTCCCAGACTATCAGGCCCTGATCCCACAGGACTTATATGAGCTAGGCAAGCTGGAAGCACGGAGAACACCTTGTCATTGTCTGGGGACTACTTTATGCAGTGTGCATCAGAGTGACCAGCTATGGCCCACAGTGACCAGCCATTTCTAAGAGACAGAAGCGACTTGATTGAAAAGGAACTATTACCTGAGCAACTAAGAAACCAAAGTCTGCTGGCTGGGGGTGCATTTTCTGCTACATTTTCCCTCTTCTAGTTTCCCTTGCAAGTCTTTGTTTGGCATGTTACATGTGATCTGAGACAAGGCCCAGCTAGACTCTAGACCTGTCTGTTCTGTAGCATCACTCTGCAAGGGAGTGAGGAAGTCCACATGATCTAGGGGTGTCCATTGTGTTCTGGGCTCATCTCATCTCGGTCAAGTGTTTGATCAATGGTTCTGCTCTCTTGAAGTTTAAGACAAGAAAAAAAAAAAGCCAGCAGGAAGGGGAGCAGGACTGGGGTGGCCTTTTCTGCTACAATACAAGCACCATTGAATGTCAGCAATCAACAACTGTCTTACCTCAAGGAAAGGTGCTGGCCCAGCTCTAGGGTCTAGTCTATTCAAAGCCATGTGGATTTTGACTAGCTGACATCTAAAACTGATCTAGATGATTTATCCTTAGGAGACTTAGGTTTGATCGAAATCTATGAGAAATCTGAAGCCTTTTAAGGAGAAACTGTTTTACAAATCATCTGAATGGATGGCATTTAGCAAGAGGAACAAATCCTATGTGATCTGGTTACATTAAGTTCTATAATAATTAAGCAGCAGATGCTAATGTAGGTTTCCTCAAAGCACTATTTAATCTTCAGATAAAGAAAATAAGATAATGCAAAGAAACTAACAGAGCTCTAAGAGATAGGGACTAGATAAAATGAAAAATGAATCATAAAATATTTTAGTTTTAACTTTTTGATAGGCCATAGAATTACCATTTTTCTAAGTACTGAAACAATAATGTGAATACTATTTTTTATAAAGTGTTCTGCTATCTCCCAAATTCTGAAAATCTATTGTATCTTCTCATTCAAGTTTCTTTTCTCTCTGATTTCCCCTAGTTCTCTGTGTTCGAGACAAACCAGCCTATTTTGCTTACAAACTGTATACTGCAATTCATGTAAGTAAAACCCACAAACTTGTAAAATTTCTTCAAAAAACATGTCTATTTTCTCAAAGAACTGATTTTGCTTCATTTACTTAAAGATTATCTCTCATTTTTGAATCTGTATATTTATATACACATTTCAAAGAAAATAACGCCCAACAGAAAAAAATTGTTATACACTAAAAGTAAGGCCATCAAATAAAATTAATCTATGCTTTCTTTATCAAATTTAGAAACCTAAGAAGATGATTCTCTTGATTCTGTCTTCTTAATGTCCTTTAAAACCTCTTAGCAATTACAAAAACAGGCCAGTCTAAATGCTTTTGTGTATTTCCTGAGGCTCTCATAGCATATGTGTGCAAGCACACGCCATGTGGATTCAAGCAGAAAATATCAAAAATATCAAAATATTGCACTCAGCAAAAAAGAAGAAAACAAACGCTACATTTTTAAAGTTTAAAAATACAAAATAATGTTAGTGGTTATTTTAGACAAAGTGTTATTTTTCAAGAAGTACTGAAATAGACAACACTAAACTCTAAGCTATTTTTGTAATTGAGAATATTTTTCATGCTTTAGTGTGATATTTAATTGTACACCCTTTCCAGCAATCATTTTTAAAGAAACAAACACTTACCTTGTACAGATAATTTACATTTTACCCATAATGTGCATGAAATATTTTTGTAAAAGAAAATATCTTTATTAGGGCATTATACATGCCAGAGCCTTGAAAATTTAAATGAAATTATTGAATATTTCAATAATTTTAATACTCAGAGTATTTTATCTTCAAAGTAATTTTGCAAACCACCTTCTTGAAAGTAGCCAGAATACAAGGAAATATGCTAATAATCAAGAATATATTATTTTAAATATAAAGTCTGTTGGTGCACACCTGCAATCCCAGCGCTCAGGAGGCTGACGTGGGAGGATTGCCTTGATTTTGAGGCCAGTCTGGGATATGTAAGCTGGACAGCCTGCTTTACATAATGAGACCCTGTCTCAGAAATTTAAAAAAATGTTTTAACTTTGCATAAAAGCTTATGTAACATCAACACAGCAGAGGATGATTGAGGCTTATAATTCTCTGTCTTTATTTTATTTCCAAGGAGAAAAGGTGGATTTCAATAAAAATTGATTTATTTGAAATAACGTATTAGGTAAAGGTATCACATGATTCCAACAGTTTCTTTCTCCAAAGCACCAACCACTACAATAAAAAATAAAGCTTCACTTTTGAAGAGCATGGGAAAATAACTGCAGTTACCCTGATTCCAACTATTCCCAAGCTCAGGATTACTTATCCTGATAATTTAAACCGTATTCTTGGGGTGTTGCGAGAAAGTACGTGAGTTTACAAATAGTTCGTGTGTATAAGTAAACAATATTTTTAGATATGAGAACCTTGAACGTTAAATATTTGCCAAAGAACTTTTTCACCATCCATAACAAAAAAACTCATTATGTTTTCCTCCAAATTATCTACAGTTTAAAATCGGAAACTTGGCTAGCTCGTTAGTTTTACCACCTAGCATTAAGAAGAAAAAATTGTTAGACCTACTTGTAAAAAGTTGACGTCCAAAATTAGTTCTGAGGAATTGCCAGCAGATGGCGCCATTTGACAAGATATTTGCTACCCCTGTTCAGGCAACTTTTCTGAGGCTAGAAACACACACACACACACACACACACACACACACACACACGCACACACACACACTTGCTTTTGTAACTAATAGTTGCATTGAACTCGCAAATATTTTTAAGCACATTTTAATAACTCTTCAATAAAGATTACAAAACATAATGAAAGTGTAATTGCTGTCATACTCAGACATACTCTGTACCTGAGTTCAGGTTTACTTAGAATGACCCCATGATCAGATCTGTAAACTTTCATGAAGGTTGTTGAGGCTGGAAAAGAAAGCTGGGATTAAATAATAAAGACCAAGGTCAAAGCCTGGACCCTGGAATTCAAGCGAGAAGAGAGTGCGAGTTCACCAGAAGCAACAGAGAGACTCCACGGCGGCCTGTGGACTGCAGGGGGGAAGTCACCCCAGAAAAAGGAGTGCGTTCAGGCGGGCTGATTTAAAGTATTGTTTTCTCATTTTTCTCCCTTTCCTGTGTTTTTTAGGACTTTGGTTTCCACAATAAAACAGTAATCAGGATTCTCATTGCCAGAAGTGAAATCGATCTGCTGACCATTAGGAAACGCTACAAAGAGAGATACGGGAAGTCCCTGTTTCACGATATCCAAGTAAGTTTTCCCGTGTGAGTGACTGGACCTGCATCTTATCGTTCTGAGATTCTGAGAGAAGCCTTAATCCAGCTAGCTTTGTTTTAGAATTCGGATTTTAGGTATCATGACAAGCATGATCGACTCCTTCAGACAGCCTCCAATGCATCAGCAGGTGCGAACTGAGAAGGTCCCATCAGCCCAATGACAAGAGTTTTTTTCTTTGTTTTAGGCAAGATGGTTGATGTCATCGTGTAAAATATTTATTGCTTATAATTGTGCTTTAAGATCAAAATACGGATGTATGATCAGGATCAAGAAAAATACTTTATAGCAAGATCACATTAGTGTGGAGAGGATTCTAATAGTTTAACTCCCATATTCTTCACAGAAGGCAAGCTACATCCACTACCACCAACTGTTAACGTGGAGGAACTTAACCTTCCTGGTTCTATAAAACTCTGCCAAGTCTTTTCCCTTCATCTTTTAGAGAGTAAAGAAACAATAACTCAGGAATAAATAAGCCAATTGTCGATCAGATACTTCTACACGTTGTCCTGGATTTTTAAAAAATCCAGCAACTATATAGAACCAGGGGTGTATTTTAGGGTGTTCCATGGAAAAAGTTATCAGTTCTTTTTCAAAGTTACAAAGATTTTTAAGATGGTGGCATTTGAGCAATTTAGAAACTATGAAATAGCATAAAAAGAAAACAAAAGTTGCCCTAATTTTTTACTCCAAGTAAATCAGTCATGAGATTTTGTGGTAGGTTCTACTAGGGTCAGTTTGCTATAATAGCCTGAGTAAACCAGACCAGGTGCTTTTGACTTTTTTTATAAATATATCTTGATAGTTTGTGAATTTAAAGGAATATTTTATTGAATAATGGCATCCTACTATATAAAATGTAAAATAAAAACTATCATGCATTATTAAGCATTGATTTCAGCTTTTCATGGTCATATATACCATTATGAGCTACCTATTTGATAAATATATATTATGAGATATATTAGATATGTATCATAAATCTCTGTACTCATCAATAAATGATAGTACCTCCATAAAATGTATTGGGTAGAGTTACTACATTAATGAGTATAGATATGTTTAAAGCTTTTGAGGCACATTGTCAATTGTCTTTTTTTATTTTATTTAAGGAGAAAAAGAAAAAAACAGAAAAAGGGTACAAGTTATACAGAATTTCAAAAAAACAGTAGGAAATCACTAGTTAATAGATTATATATTGTCATCTTAGAAATAGTTGTTCAGGTTACAAAATTAAAACATATGAAGTGGACATTTGAACACTGAGACTACAAACAATTATGTTCAATGATCCAGCAAAAACTCAGTAATATGGTTATCTTACACGCTTAAATATGCATGCAGTTATATCCTTTAGAGCACTTTCTTTTCCTCTCTTTTTTACAATGACAATTACACATTCTGGGTTTTATTACTCCCACAGTTCTAATTACTTTTTTTTGAAGAGAATAAAACCAAAGGTGACATAACAAAACAGAGTCAGTCAAATCAAAAGAATGGATATAGTACATAATGTAAAAACAGAATACAAGATAATCAACAATGGTTACCATATGCCTCTTGCTATCTTGAAAATAATTGCCTATATCATCAGTTATAATAAAATTGAACAAAAAAGTAAAGAACAAAACCAATAAAACCAAAACATTGGAGACATCACAGGACTTCAAAAGAAGATAATAGTCACACCAGAATGGGCACCATAGTGAATCTTACTGTCTTCACAGTTGTTGCCTATACTCTCAAACTTGGTAATATCAAGCAAAACAGAATAGAGTAAGATCAGTCGAAACAAGATGGTGAGAGCAATACAGGGTTTCAAATCAAGTTAACAGGAAATCAAAGTGGGTTACTATAATATATCCTGCTATTTTTATTTATTTTTTCAATTAATTAAAAAGATAAAAATAAAAAATGAGATTGAGATAAAAGAGGACATAATAACAAAATAGCACAGGTCAGAACATAACCATGTAAGCAACATAGTATTTCACCACAAGATATCACGATATGAAAGTAGTTACCATAGTGTCTCTTTCCTTGAAATCTTTGAGTACAACTTTGTATACTGTAACATCAAACATTATCAAGACAATGTAAAACCATTCAAGAGAATGACAGTATTACAGGGTATTTAGAACCTACTAATAGAAAATGAACAATGGTTTCTGTATTATCTCCTTGTCTATAAAAGTTTTTGTTTATATTATCACATATAATAAAATCCAATAAGATACATGTTAAGACCAATCGAGACAAAAGAACAAAAGCTTGATGGGACTTCACAACAAGATGATGTTAAATCAGCACTAGCTATCATTATGTCTTGTTTTCTCCAAAATAGCTGTTCATATCATCCAACCTTCTCTGCCTCATTTCTATTGAACTCTTTTTCTGTCATTAGTTGTCAGTTTGTCTTCTTCAGTTTGCTTTCTGCTCCATTCATTGTGGCCCCTCTGCCACTGTTTCTGGAATCTTGGTATTTTTCTTTTTTAGAATATCCTGCAGTATTCTCTGTAGAGTTGAATTGGTGGTTGCAAATTCTCCTAGTTCCTCTTTATCCTGGAAGCACCTTGTTTCTCCATTAATTTCTAGGGACAGTTGTGCAAGATATATCAATCGTGGCTGGAGGTTATTGTCTTTCATGGCTTGAATTATTTCGCCCCACACTCTTTGTGATTTGATAGTTTGTGCTGAGAAGTCTGCTGTAATTCTGATGGGTATTCCCTTGTAAGTGATTTGTTTCTGGTCTCTGACAGCTTTTAATATTCTGTTCTTATACTGGATTTCTGGAATTTTGATTATTATATGCCTGGGTGTAGTTCTGTGGGATTGTAGGTGGCTGGGGTCCTGTATGCCTCATAAATCTGAGTATCTTTACCTTTTTCCATATTAGAGAGGTTCTCCTTGATTATTTCTGTGAATAGCTGTCGATGTCGCTCCCGGCCGGCAGGAAGGACACACGACAAAGTCTGGCAGTGGACAACCTTTTCTTTTATTTTCTCTCCGTATAGCCTGCCCTGGGATCGCTCCCAGCCGAAGCCTCCTCTGGTCCGCTCCCCGCGGCTCCTTCCGTGCTTCGCTCCGAAGCCTCTACCGGTCCGCTCTCCGCGGCTCCTTCCGGGCTTCTACTTCCCCCCAGGGGTGGCACCAGTATATATACGGATACAGTGTCCAATCATATTAAAGTAAGCAAGGCAAGCTGATTGGCTAACATATTATTGAGCGGGTTGTTTACGCGGTAAGCAGGAAACTAACGTGCTCGATGGGAGGGGTAATCTAACTCAGGCTTTGCTCTTTCCTACAGGCCTCACGTCCGCCAAGTAAGGCGACCGGGCTCGGGGCTGCGGCTCCCAACAAATAGCCTTTGTAGTTCATTTGTTTATATCCCTGGTTCTTCATTTACATTCTTTATTCTCAAGTTATAGATCCTCTTATCATCTTCTAGCCTTTGTATTGTTACTGCTTGTTTCCTTGTTATTTTTAAGTTTTTCCTTTCCTGCTCCCACATTACAAATCTGTCCTTCAGTTCAGATAATCTATCCTTAGTTTCTTTCAAGCTGTTATGCCAGATTTAGAGTTTTTAGTTTCCTGTTAATCTCCTTGAACCTGCTTCATGTATTCTACATTTTCTTTATTTTCTCCATCAAACAATTCTCCCCTTTTTTTCTGTTCTTCCATTCCACCATCTGGGGTTTTTTTTTTTTGGGGGGGGGAGGAGGTGCTTAGCATTTCTTTAACTATTCTGCTTTATCTTGCTTTACTTGGTTAAATATTTCACTTTTGAACTCCTCTATGAAGTCCCGGAGATCTCACTTTATGTCCATTGGTGCCATGCCTGATATTGCATGTTTTCTATCCTCATTCTCATGTGCATTTACCTTTCCTGGATCAGTGTTCTCAGGATTGGGGACTGAGGACCCTTTCTCGTTGCTCCCTCTTCCCATACTTTTTGTTCCTTCCATACAAGTGTATATAAGAGGCTCAGTTTCTTTCTTTGTCGGTTACAGTTTGTTTGTCACATTGGCTAGGTGTTCCCACCCACTGCAGTGTACTAGGGAGACACAGACCTGGGCAGCGTATGCTGGGCCTGCCCCTCGAGGTCAGTCAACCTGCTGAAGGCTTCACTGCATTAGGGTGCACTGTCAGGTTCAGGGACCTGGTTTGGGCTAGCTTACTGGGTCTTAGTCCGTGGCGTCACCCAGGTCAAGTGTTCCCCACCAATCCCACTTGAGAAGGGAATATGTGACTGAAGTCACTGCAGCAACCTGTTCTGGCTAGTCTGCCTGGTCCCAGAATGTCCTCTGTTGGAGCCTCCTAATCTATGGAAGGGTCCACGTTCCTCTCACTCACTGCAGGTCGATGCAGGGCTCCCCACCAGCTCTGCTCTCAATTTGATTCACAGATTCCCACTCTCAGAGCTTTCACATCTCTATCCCTGCTGTGCCAATTCAGATGCAGCAGCAGCGGCAGGAAATTCAAGCCACAGTTTCCAGAGGCGCAGGTTCCAGCTTCAGCACTAAGACTTTAGCTGTTCCAGTCATAGCACCAGGATTGCATTTCCAGTTGGTTTCTCTCAGCTTAGTTCCTTCCTGGGTCGGCAGAGTATATCTCCCCCTGCTTAGGACTCCCCACACCACACCAATCCTGGAATCTAAGCTGGCTATCTCAGACAGCCTCTGTAGCTGCTGTTATCTATCCACCATGTTCTCCCAAAAGTCTTCCAATTGTCTTTCCATACTCTACACTAGTTTATAATAATAACAAGACACTTCTTTCTAAATTTGAGATTTCCTTTTAATCCAAGTTATTGTGGTTATAAATAGAGACTGTAATTCCACCAACTTTATAGTTGTCTCCTACTGTTCACTACAACAGTGGTATTATTTTTCCATAATTTTATCTAGCTTTATGAAAATAATAGGTTATACAGTAAAAGATTCAGCATGGCCAGTTCGTGGGGGGCTCTATCTGACTTTTCTCTCCCTGGTCCCTGTATGGCCTGCAGGCTCACCAGGAAGGCTGTCTATTTGGCTTATTGGTCAGCTCCTCCCAGTCCCAGCATGGCCGATTCTCAGGAGGTGCTATCTAACTTTTCTCTTCTGAGAGGAGCTGACCAACAAATGGACTAGCCATCCTTTCTGGTGAGCCATACAGACCATATGGCTGTAAGATTCCTGAGAGAAATCAGATAACACCTCTCCTGAGCCTACCTTCATGCAGGCTGAAAATCAGTGACTTCCCACCCCCACCCCACTCCAGCATGGACAGCAACTGAGGTACAAAGCAACTGAATGCTTGTATTGTTTGGTTGAGTGTGCAGGCCTAGCACTGGCAGTCTGAGCATCTATAGGTGGGGATAACTATGCAAAATAGCAACGTGAGGATTTTCTTCTATCTGGCCTTTGAAATCCAATACCATTCTCATTGTTTTGTTTTGTTCTGATTGTTTTGCTTTATTCAATATTCTGTTTTGATTGGTTTTATTCTGCTTTGTTTTGGTTTGATTTTGTTATATTTAATGGAATGGACAACTATTGTGAAGATAAGATATTGTATGGTAGCCATTGTTGTTTTCTTATTATCTTGCTCTGGAATTCTATAGCAATTTCACTGCTTTGTTTTGATTGGTTTTGTCCTATTTTGTTTTGTTGGGTTTTATTATCTCTATACTTAAAAAAAAAAAAAAAGTAAAAGATTCACGAAGGCTAATGGCCCATGAGTCTTCCAAACTGCAACTCAGAAGAATTATATCATTTCTTTAGATGTTTCATGAGATTTCATTTCAAATAGATTATATTTTTCTTTCTTTTCAGAATTTTGCTTCAGGACATTATAAGAAAGCGTTGCTTACCATCTGCGCTGGTGATATGGATGACTACTAAATCAAACTAAAATCAAGAGGTTAAGAGAAGGAAGAATTTGGAGGAGTACTTCTGTAGACACATCAAGATTTAGAATTAGTCTATGCTGTTAATATTATAACAGAACTATACAATCATATTTTCTCTCATATCTTTAAAATTACTTCAAGCCAAAAGAATCTATAGCTAAAAATGTATGATCTTGGATTTGCACCTATTTTTTAATCAGCAATTAATTAAACTATGTGTGGTGAATTGATAAGATATTGTCTTGAAATAGATTTTGTTTCTGTGTGAACCATCAATGCCCTACAATAAGAAAGACTTTCCTTGATTTGGGAGACCAATGAAAATGCAGTGTGTGAACACACCCTTTAGGAGAATTTTCTAGACTCTTGAACAAATACAGCAAAGCTGATGTGATCACCTGAAGCAAGCTGGAAAAAGAAAGATAAAAAACAGTAAAAGTCACCAAGAAATATGGTTGTACAAGAGACTTAAATGGAAAAATAGCTCGTGGGAGGGGTGCAGAGATGGAGGGAGGTGAGACAGGGTGTATATTTTTTTTGTATCCATAATCATGCCAACAGAGGCAGTTTATCTCTAGATTATGTTATTAATCCATATTTTGCAACTTGCCCAAGTCAGAAAACTCATTGCTCATGATTTTTTTTTTCTTTGCTTACATTAAGGTTTAGGGCTTAACAAAGGAATTTGAGGCAAAAACTTCCAGCCTGGAACATTATCTTTGGATGCTGCTTCTGGAGTCCCTGATTTTTTTCCCAAAAATGACACAAATAATGTATTTAATTCTTTTCCTACCATTCTTCTTTTAAATTCCCAAATTGATTGGTTATTTAAAGGTTAAGATCTAAGGACATTTAGATTGTAGTTGTTCAAACCGTTTAATTGTTTTCTATGAAAAATGCTCACTTTTATTTGTCTATATATTGTATCTAAAAATTGAAAGATATAAACCAACATTGAGCATTCCTCATTATGGGTTTAGGTTTGTGATCAGATCCAAACAGTAAGAAATGTATTCTTTACCAATAAAACTTGCCTATAGTAGACTATTAAGAGCATTAAAGACATTGGTCATGCATCAGAGTGTTGTAGTCAGGGATTACAAGAGAACAAATTTAATACAGAACACAATTTATAGGATTATTTCATAATATTCACTCAAAAAGATCCATGTACTAGAGACCTAAAGAATACAGCTGAGGCCTGGATCCCCCGGCAATGTCCTGTGCAAGTCCAGCTGGAGGTCTAGAGCCCACAACAATAGTTAATGCAAGTGTGTCCCAAGGATCTACACTGGAAAGGCCCAAAGGCCAATGATGGATGCTAGAAAGTTTGTGACAGACAGGTGAAGGATCTGTGCCAGTAGGATCCTTACTGTAGCCGAGAAGCAACACGCAAAGTAAGGACCAGCGTTCCCACAAGGAGAATCACAGCCATCCTCAGTGACAGCGAGGACCTGAGCTCCTGTGAGGATGAGAAACAGCTGAGTTCATCATCAAGAAAATCAGCACAATGAGGTTCTCCAGGAGAATCCAACAGAGCACCATCTTCCCCTCCATTCCCCTTTTATGCCATTAGCAACAATCCTCAAGTGGGCCTCCCACATCCTGAGCCACAGTGATTCAATTCAGCTGGGTGTTACAAGCTGACCATTAATCCACCACATAGAGCATTCAGTACTGATCGCAGAGTAAGAAGAACCAACTTTAAATCAGCTTTAGCAATGTTCAAATATGCTTTTAAAAGTAGGTTATGAGAAAAGCATGGTGAAAGCATTGGAGGAGGCTGGTGCAGTGGGATCACAGCTTTGAGCCCAGTTTGTGAAAGTTAGAAACAAAAAGAGCTGCCTCAAAATAAAAATTAAAACCGAAAAGAGCAGGGAATACAGTTCTGTGCAAAGGTTAAGGATTCAGTCTTGAGGACAGGAGGGGGACAGAGAGGAAAGGAAGAAAGAGAAAAGAAAGAAAAAAGAAGAGAGAGGGAAGAGAGAGGGGGGAGGAACAGAAAACAAAAGGGTGAGAAAGACTGTATCAAAATACACACTTTCTTTTGACAGCAAGCCTAGCATACTCACATTATTCTAAATTTCTAATGAAATCTCTTCTCAGTCTTTTTACTAAAATAAATGTGAATGTTCTAGCAAGAGAATATAAGCAAAGAGACAGTGAGCAACTTATGCCAGGTCATCCAAGTAGTAAATTAGGCAGCTAGGAATTCAGCTCAGGATCATCTGCTTCAGGAAGCTCAGCTTCTTTCATTCCTTTATACCTAAAATGTCTTTTCTTTTTGGCAGAGTTTAGATTTTTTTTTCTTTATCTTTGGAGCACTGAAATTCTATCACAATATATTTAGCTGGGATTTCTTATTTTTTTTAAAATCAAACTAATTTTTGGAAAACTGTTTCAATCTAGGGATTCTCTTTGGCCCTGGGCTAGTCTTAAATCACATTTCCTCATATTGTATTTTTAAAATTATTTTTCCCACTCATTGTCTCTCAGTTATGCTCTCCTGTATTTCCTATGAGATGGATTTAAACTTTGATCTTTGACTTATCTTCATGTTTCTTTTGTTTCTATATATTATTTTGCTGTATTCTGGAAGATTCTGGGCTCCCTGTTAGCTTACCAAATTGGGATTCTGTTTATTTTCAGGAAACTGATTTACTTTGACTTTCCAGTCATTCTGTTAATTTTCAAGAGCAATGTCTATATGTTTTTAAATAGCACATACCCTTGTTAACACAGATTTCAATAACTTCTTGGTCCTTTATGAGAATACTAGTTGGAATTTTTTCAAGTTCTCTGCTGGCCTCCGTGTCTGTATTCTCAGAAGATAGGTGTTTTTAGTCTGCTTTATCACTTTGTGATTTTGTGCCTGATAATCCTCTTTCATTTTTCTGTTGTACTACAAATTTTAAAATTTACAACAATTGTTAACGAAAATGATTTAGACTGCCCTGTCTTGTCTCCCCCTTATATAAGAGTGAAAGCTAATTATACCCTCCTAGATGTGTGCTTGGGTTAAAGATTTTAGGAAACTCTCCAACAATCTATAAGTTTGGTGCAGCATACCCTCATTTATAATTTACAAATCAGCAGAAATCGTTATTTTTAAAAGTTTACAATACAAGAATTCACATGAAAATCTTGAGTATGTCTTCCCAAGCTGAAATAATGTACTCATACCTTGGACTCCACTTGTACTGGAATCACTGTGGATTTATCATCTGCAAATGAACTACAGTGAAACCAGTCCTAGTGATTCACATCTGTAATCCCTGCAGTCTGGGAGGCTGAAGCAGTGGGCTCACATACTCGAGCTCATCCTGGGAAGTTTAGTGACTTAGACAGAGTCTGTCTCAAAATTAATATCAAAGAGGGCTGGGGATGCAGCTCAATGCAAAGGCTCTGTGTTTAGTCCCAAGTACTGCCAAAAGAAGTTATGACATTTACGTGAAGTTGGAAATGCCAGAGAACTGTTTGTTTGTTTGCTTGCTTGCTTCCTTTCTTGGTTTTTGCAATAATCCAAATTAAACTCAGAGCTTTTGCACTGAGCTACATGCGCAGTGCATGACACCAACAATGGCAATGACAACAATGACACCAAAATAAATCTTTCAAGACAGAATCTCACTAAACTGTTAACTTGCCCAAGCTGTGCTCAAACTTACAATGCTCCTGCCTCACTCCCAGAGTACTGGGATCACAGATGTGCACCACGCCACCACCATACTGCCGTAACACTTTGAAAATATGAATGACTCTCGGGTTAAAAGTTCCAAATAATAAAGGAAAAATCTAACTACATAAGATTATATAAATTCTATTTTATAAAAATTGTATAAATAGACTCCATATTTACACGTAAAATAAGATTTAATTCTGAACTTAGAAATTATAAATCAATTTTTAACTTACATGAATGCCTCATAGAACATTCAAAATTTGTTCAAGATGAAAGGTAATTCTTCACTATGCCAGTGACATCTGTCAAAATTTCTAGTACTTCGGTATTGTCACTCGCACTTCTGGGAAATTTAAGACTATTATTCTTTCCTCCTCTGATTGTTCCACAAATCTGTACCCATTTTAAACCTGTAGTCCACTGTTTCTGTATTTCTTGTATCTGTTTCTTTTTTCTTGTTTTCTTCTCTTGCTATATAGTTTAGTTTCACCTTGAGCTTAGTTGTTCCCAAGTGCTGGGATCACGGGTGTACACCACCACCCCCAGCAGTTCCGCATTCTTAATCATAAACATACAGTCTTTTTTCTAAAACTTCAATGAAGTCTTGGGAAAGAAGGCAGGCAGAGGTGCCTTCATCCCATGCTCTTCAGCTGTAAGTCTCATCTCTTATTCTTTCTTTCCTGGCTCTTCTGTCTCCCCACAGACTGAAACGTGGTTACAATTTTCATTTGAAGAAGACCCTGATGTTCAGCCAATGTCATCTTCAGAAAATAAAAATCAGATCACACTGCAGCCTCTCCAGGATGCAGTGAGCTCCAAATGGACTTAGAATGAAATTTCTCCTCTGGATCCTCTGTTTGAGACAACTCTGGCCTAAGTCTCCAGGCTCAGCTCATGACACAGTTCCAGGCACAGTGAACTACTGACATTGCACACCAAGCTTTTCTCTTGTTTGAGTGCTTTGCATGTGTAGTTTCTTCTGAAAATTCTCTTTCCGTGGTTCTGGGCAAGGCCAACTTCTCTGCACCTCAGGGCTTATCTGAGATATTATTGCCTTAGAGTTGTCTTTTCCAACACTCTAAATCTTTATAATGTGTTTGTTTGTTTGTTTGTTTTGAGGCAGAGTACTGCTATATATTCTAGGCTGACCTTGAACTCACTTACTGTGCAGCTCAGCCTGGTCTCCAATGTGTGCCTCAGTCTCCCATGTGGTGGCATTGCAGGTGTGTGCCACCATGCCCAACTTCTTTTGTTCTTAACTACCACTTCACACATCTTTTAAATATTTGCATTTTTTAAAATTTTATTTAAGGAGAAAAAAAAAACAGAAAAAGGGTACAAGTTATACAGATTTACAGAAAAAAATAAACAGTAGGAAATCACTAGTTAATGGATTACATATTGTCATCTTAAAAATAATTGTTCAAGTCAAAAAATTATATCATGTAAAGTGGACATTCCAACAGTGAGACTTCAAACAGTTCTGTTCAAATATCCAATAAAACTCAGTGATATCATTATCTATCTTATACACTTAAATATACATGCAGTTATATCGTTTAGAGCACTTTCTGTTCCTCTCTTTCTAAACAGGTTGTATCTTATTGGATTTTATTATGTACGATAGTATAAGCAAAAACTTTTAAAGACAAGGAGATTATACAGAAACCATTGTTCATTTTCTGTTAGTTGATTCTAAATACCCTGTAATGCTGTCATTCTCTTAAATGGTTTTACATTGTTTTGATATATTTGATGCTACAGTATACGAAGTTGTACTCAAGGATTTCAAGGAAAGAGACAATATTTGCATTTTTATTTATCATTTTCCACTGGACTAGAAGCTCCCCGAGGGCAACAGACACTACTTTGCCCTTCACGCTTGACAGTCCTATCATAAAGCACCATACATATATGCCCACTGCATAGCTGGTGAATACATGCATTCTGGTTCCTGTCCCTTCAATTTCACAGAGAATTCACTTTCTTTGGAAATAATACTTTCCTACTTTTCAGTCCTTGCTCAGTTTTCACTGGCATTTTTCAGTACAGTATATTTTTTTGAAAACTCTCTCTCCCTTATGGTCTTATTTTTCTGCTTTCTTTTCTAGTCTCTGATTCTTTTCCTCCTTGTGATCCCTAAATATCAGTTTCCTGAGGTGGGGAAGAGCTTGTTGTAAACTGAAAACTTTAAGAAAAAACAGCATACTAGCGTAAAGTGAGGAAGTGAGTTCTCCCAAGAAGAGGTTCCAAAATGAGGATTTAAGTGCAAATAATTCCTTCTGGGGTGTGGAGAATGGACAGGAGATACTAGCAAGAAGATAGGGAAGAAGACAGGAAAGGAGATAACAGTAACACAAGTAACAGTTTAGTCATAAAGCAAAGCTTACATTGAATAATCAGGTACCTTCAGGAGTCCCTGTAGAATTTTCACCTCACAATTTTTTCCACGAAAGAGAGCAAACTAGGTAATTTATACCTGGAGCCCCAATATTGACTCTCTGAATGTGCAAGTTTGTGTAATTAACCTTCCTTGCTTTTTTATCTAGGAAAGCAAGCCCATATTCAGGATGTGCAGTTTTCAAAGAGGTTGAATTGCTGCCCCCTTCAGGAAGGAAAAAAAACCTAACAACAATTTACTACCAAGTGGCTGGCTGGTCCTCCTGAAGGCCGGTGCCGTTAAAGCTCTGCATAAACCTCTGCAGCTGATAGGTCTCAGCACTGACCATGGCTGAGCTGGTTTGGCAGAATGGTGTTTATGCTGCGGGGTACCCGCGTGGCCTCCATCACTTCCACCATGATTTACTCTGTTCTCAGTTTACTCAGTTCTTGGTCCATCTGTGAGCTACTGTAGATACAAGACTGAGATGGGCCGATATCTACAGGATGCAACATCCTGCCTGGCTGGTCCTTTCTTATGGGCATGGATTTGAGACATAAAGTGTTGCACATTTGGTGTCCACTCCTGTAGTTCATGCTGCATCATTCTTCCCCGGACATGTTTTAAATACAATTTTTCAACCTCACTTCCACAAGTTCTCTGCTGAATTAACCAAGTTAATTACTGCTGACCGGGAGTCCATGTATATCGCTGCATCCTCTAGTTTCTCCCTGCACATCCGGTTGATAACCAGAAGTATCTGGTTAGGCCAGATCTGGGAAGGCCCTGCACTACCTGGGGGTGAGCACTGCAGGACTGGACAGCCAGCACGAGACAGCAATTGGCTGGGAAGGTTTCCTTTTGCCACTGTATGTCAGAATTGACCCATTTGGGTTTGTTATACAACAGCAGTTCGTTTGGTTTGTGGGAAAATATACCACTGACAAACCGAGAAGGAGGCGAAGCTTTTTGTCTCCTCCTCTGTCAACCTCATGTCACAAGAAGCCACAGATGTGAACAGAGAGACACATCAGAAGAACAGAGGGAGAGACAAATGGAATGTATGTAACAGGATTGTTCTCCTTGGTTTTTTTTTTTTTTTTTCACCTGATCGTCAGCGTATTATTTACATCTGGAGACTGCTGAGTCTGCCTGACTTTCTAAAAGGAATTGCAGAGTAGGAGAAATTTCTCAGCAGCTCATCCATATATCCAAGTGTTCCTTTGAAAATCGAAGTCCAAAACCCACTTGCATGTGTCTCCAGAACGATTATGGCATGTCTGCTTACTGTTCCCACTGCTGTGTTCTGACTCCATGAGAGTGGCCAGTGAACATTGTACTGATGGATGTGTTTCCCTGCAATGCCATGCATTTGGTGTTTATTTTGTAACAAGTGTGACTTGTGGCTAACATATAGGTTTTTCACATATATGTTAGGAGGATTAAAACAAAACTGGAGTATTTAAGGAACCAAGTCCAAACCTAGCTTCTACAAACTTTTCCCCAGCTAAGCCAGCCTTAAATTTACATCAGTTTCCTACATCTACATCTTTCACTGGATGATCCAGAGATTTTCATTTGCATTCCTGAAACCTGACCTCTTTTCACGGTGCTCTAACCCAAGACTTTCATCCATCCTATTGTCCTAGCTTGGGTCCAAGAAGTCATCCTTGAAATTTCCTGTTCTTTTCTTTCTCCCCTCCATTCATTTCCACCTGAAGCCAAATGTATCTTCAAAGTATTCTTCCGATAAATCTACATCTCTCTGTATAAGCATATTAGTTACAAGCATCCCATCTCTCTCCAAGTCTACTTCCATAGCTTCCTCTATACCCCGCTTGCGATCTATTGTCTCTACTAAAGCTAGAGTAATGTTTTCCAAATGTGTCAACACCTTAAAACTCATCAGTACTTGCACATTCAGTGCATGTCTCTGTGTCCCTGCATGTATGTCTCTGATGGAAATTATTGCCTCACAGAATAGATACCTGGTTGGTTTGATTTTTAAAAATTCAAAAGCTGGATGAAGCAGAATTGCTGGGAGTTTTGAGTCGAGCCTGGGCTACAAAGTGAGTTCAAGGCCAGCCTGAACTTCACGGTGAGATCTTGTCTCAAATAGACAAAAATAAATAATAAATAAATGTTTTCTCAAGGTGCTTGTTCCACTTTATCCTCTTTCCTCCAAACATAAATGAGCATATTAGTGACTAATGGACAACATCACACAATTTAATCGTAAAAGAATACAACAGATATCATTTGCCTATTACCTGAAAAAGCCTTGGTCAGAGAGAATGTAGGACAAGAAATAGGGAAGTGGGTCTCCTGGATGCAGGAAGGCTCTGAAGGGAGAATGAAAGCCCCTGGGGAAAGTGAAGAGAGAAACTTCAACAAAAAGAAAGAGGTAGCCAGCAGAGTCTTCTCCATGAGCAGGGCTCGCTGTATGGGAGGGGTGGTTCAAAACTTCAGACACAAACTGAAGGCAGCACCAATGGCCTCCACACAGAGATGCAGCAGTAGAAGGGAACAGTGATGCGGAGGACTGCACTAGCTGGGGGTGAGCACTGCAGGACTGGACAGCCAGTAGGAGACAGCAATTGGCTGGGAGGTGTCTTGGACAAGACAGAAGTCAGAACAGCTGCTGGGTTCATCTAGTGGTCCCAGCTGTTCAAGCCCACAGAAGTCTGCTACTGACTGAAGGCTGAAGGGGTCTAGTCACAACCTCGTGGCCAGAAGTAGCAAAGGCTGGCTAACTGGAAGAAGTCAACACAGATCTGGACTCTGTCTCCACACATTGTCCGTGAGTGACAGCAGAGACCAACCCAAACGTAGAAGTGGAGTTCTGTCTTCTGTCTGTCTGTCTGTCTCCAATTTAGAATTGACCCTGTATGTTTTTATCCTTCATTTTTGATCTTGCTTTTATATGAGTGTGAACATGGTTTCTAACTTCTTAGTGGGTGTTGTTCTGTTCTTCTTTCTATTCCTTCCTTCTCTCGTTCCCTTTCATCTTCTTCGCCAGTTTCACTGTTTTCACGGTCCCCCTTTTGTCTTCCAGACTTTCTGCTGGTCTCTTCCTCTTTTTCTGTTTCTCTGTTTTTCCCTAACTCCTTTTAATCTTTTCCTGAGGTTAAAGTTGACATATTGAAGACATTTATCACATATAATTATCTGGTTTGTTTTAAATTTTGTTATAAAACTACACGTCTAGTTCATATGGTTAAAAGTGGAAAATTAATGGTTATCTCACTTTGTTATTTTCCAGACTGTGTTTGGTGCTGTTGCTGATTGCACCATTTTAACCCAGGTGACAAAATTGTTCTAACCAGCTGTGCTCCCAGGTATACCAAGATTGAGATTGCCTAAGAATAATACAAAATACTGTGGGCTGGTGCCACAGGCCAGGGGTTGGGTCAAAGAGGTAGCAACTTCTCATACCAAACAAACTGAAGAGGTAGGATCATGCAACAGACTCGAAACCCAAAAACTAGTTCTGAGAAATAGACATTTCATAAAGGTTCTGAATACTAGGAATACACCAAAGACAAACGGACAGCAATGAAGTGGAATAATCCAAAATCTACCCATCTGACCTCTCTGAAGTGGTACAACATAGCAAATGAGTAAGACTCTAGAAAAAATCAAATCAGAAATCATTTCTCAGATAACTACTAAGATGGTGACCAAAATGAAAATAAATCTTATTAAATCTAGAGCAGATACCAATAAAAATTGAGATGCTTAAGAAAATGATGGAAACCGTGAATGTCCAGCATAAGAATGAGACAGAATCCATGAAACAAATTCAAACAGATATCCAGGAGAAAAAAGTTCCACTGAAAATATCCACAGAACAATGAACTAATGTGAGAATAGAATCTCAGATATAGAAGACAGGCTTGTCCTAGTGATCATTAAAAGAAATATTTCTTAAAAATAGCAAAGGACCATGAGAAATCAATCTATCAGACACTAGATAAGGCAAAGAAAAATAATTTAAAGTTGATTGGAATCAATGAAAAAAAGCAGGAGATTGCACAAAAGATTTAAAAATCTACTCACAGACATCATGGCAGCAAATTCTCTTGCAGAAACTGAGGCATATACAACTCCAATTAATCTTGATCAAAAAATCTACAGTCAAAGATATCACACTCTAGATCCCAAAATAGAATATAAAATCTGTTAGAGAAAAGCACAATAACATATAAAGGACAGCCCACCAGAATCACAGCTGGCTTTTCAACACAAACCTTCAAGACAAGGAAAGTTTGCAGTATTTCAAACTCATAAAGAAAATCGCCTCCAACTCAGATTGATATACTCCATCCACAACACTATCTTTCAAAATTAATGGAGAAATAAGATACTTCTGTGACAAAGGACACCTGAGAAAATTCATGAAC
Source organism: Cavia porcellus (assembly GCF_034190915.1). Classification (NCBI taxonomy): domain Eukaryota; kingdom Metazoa; phylum Chordata; class Mammalia; order Rodentia; family Caviidae; genus Cavia; species Cavia porcellus. Next base: position 26,660,348 of record NW_026947507.1, on the reverse strand, counting down.
ACAAAACGAGCACTCCAAAATGTCCTGAAGCACATTCTAGAAAGAAAAAAAAGGACTACAATTCCATAAATCACAACAGAATGAATCTACTAGGTAAGGCAAACAATTAAACAAGGGAGGGGGAACACAACAAAAGAAAAATAAAATAATAATGATAAGTCAGCATACATCAGTTATAACCATCAGTGTTAATGGTCTCAATTCAGCAATCAAAAGAAACAGACTGTCAGAATCTAGCAAGAGGCAAGAACTGAAAATATGTTGCTTCCAAAATACATATTTCATTCAAAAAGAAATTCATAGACTGAATATAAAACAATACTCCATGCAACAGGAATCCAGAAACAGTCATGGATAGCTGTTCTACTTGCAGATAGAGTGAATTTCAAAGACTGATTAAGATCAGTCCACCACGTCTTTGTAAAGGGAAAAATCTAAGAAGACAGAATAAAAATCATAAATATATATGTAACAAATACCAGTGCACACAACTATATAAAACAAATATTAGTGGGCATAAAAAGTAAATAGGAGTAAATCAATTGTATTGGGAGATCTCACTTAATATCCCATTGTCACAAATAGACAGATGAACTGGACAAAGTATCAACCATGAACTATTACAACTGAACCAAACTTTTGACTAAATGGACATTATAGATGACCACAGAGTGTACCACCCTATAACATCAGAATGCACATTCTTCTCAGATGCATGTAGGACTTTCTCCAAAATAGACCACTTACCACCTTATAGAACATGCTTAAATAAATGCAAAGAAATTTAAATTACCCCATGCATATTATCAGATCATAGTACAATCAAATTGGGGATCAGTAGCAAAGAAACCAGAATAATTTCACAAATATGTGGAAATTAAATAATATCCTCTTGAACAACCAGCAGATCACAGATGAAATTAAAGAAGAAACTTGACAGTTTCTATAATTAAATGATAATAACAATACAACATATCTGAAATTATGGAAAGAATGAAAGCTGTCCTATGATGGAACTTTGTAGCAGTGAATATTTACATCAGGAAAATAGAGCAAGCTCAAGTAAACAATTTAATGTTAAACCTCAAACTTGTAGAAAAAGAAGAGGAGTCCAAGCCCAAAGCTCATACACAGAAGGAAATTATAAAGATAAGAACAGAAACTAATGCAAAGAAGGTTAAGAAAATAATACAAATAATCAATGAATCAAAGAGTTGGTTCTCTGAAAAATTAAGTAAAATCAGCAAATCCTTAGACAACATTACCAAAAAAGGAAATAAAAGACTCAAATACACCCAATTATAAATGAAAAAGGGGGAAATTAAAATAGAGCCTTCAGAAATCCAGAAGATCACTACACTTACTTTGAGAACTTGTACCTTAATAAGATGGAAAATGCAGAAGAAATGGACAGATTCCTAGATACATATGAATTACCCAAGCTGAACCAGAAGGTTATAAATAAAAAAACCAAATCAATCATTGAAATCAAAGATATAATTTAAAACTACCAATAAAGAAAAGCCCAGGTTCTGATGGTTTCATGCTAAATGCTACAAGGAAATTTGAAGACCTAGTACCACTACTTCTTAAACTCTTTAATGAAATTAAAAGCGGATCAGTCCTCTCAAATTCATTGCTGAAAGCAGGTATTATCCTCATATCAAAATCAGGAAAGTGTCCAACTAAAAAAGAGAACTGCAGGCCAATCTCCCTAATGAACATAGATGCAAAAATCTTCAATAAGCTACTGATAAGTAGAATGCAGCAAATCCTCAAGAAGATTATACACCATAACAAGTTATATTAATCCCAGGCATGCAGGGAAAGCTAAACATACATAAATCAATAAATCTAGTATATCATGTTAACAGAGGGAAGGACAAAAACCATATGATTATCTGAATAGATTCAGAAAAAGCCTCTGAAAAGTCCAGCATCTATTCATGACAAAACACTACAGAATATTGGAACAGACTGCATTTAACTCTGTCTGATAAAAGCCATGTATGACAAACCAACAGCCAACATCATACTAAATGAACAAAAACTGAAAGCCTTCCCTATAATACCAGAAACAAACAAACAAAAAAAAAAAAACATTGTCACCATTCTTATTCAGTGTAATTCTGAGAACTTTAGCCATAGCAATTAGATAAGAGGAAAAAATAAAAGGAATAATGATAAGAAAGAAAGAAGTTAAATTATCATTATTTGTGAATGACATGATACTCTACAAAGAAGACCACCAAAAACTCTACCTTAAGACTTCTAGATTTAATAAGCAAATTCAGTAGTGTAGCTGAGTACAAAGTCAGCACTCAAAGATCAATAGCATTCTTATACACAAATAATAAACTCACTGAAAGAGAAATTAGGGAAATCATGCTCTTTAAAATGGCATCCAAAAAAAATGAAACACTTAGGAACCAATCTAACAAAAAAATAAAAGATCTATCCATTGAAAACTACAGTACTCAGAAAAAGGAAATTGAAGACGATATCAGAAAATGGAAATATATACCTTGCTCTTGGGTACAAAGAACCAATATAGTGGAAATGGCCATATTTCTAAAACTGTTGCAGAGAGTCAATGCAATTCTGATCAAAATTCCAACATCATATCTCACAAAATTAGAGGAAGTAATCCTAAAATTCATTTGAAACCAGAAGAGAACCAGAAGAGCAAAGGCAATTCTGAGCAACAAAGCTAAGACACCACAACAAAGGGAGTATCACAATCCCTGACTCGAAATTATACTACAAAACTGCTATGATAAAATCAGTTTTTTGGAACTTGCCAAAAACAGACCCAAGGATCTATGAAATATATTAGAACATACAGAAACAACTCCAAACATTCTTAGCCTCCTTATCTTTGACAATGGTGTCAAACACATTTACTGAAAGAAAGATAACTTCTTTCATAAATGGTACTAGGAAATCTGCCTTTGTACATGCCAAAGATTAAAATTGGATCCGTATCTTTCACCATGCACTAAATTCAAGTCCAAGTAGATCACACATCGAAATATTAAAACAAACATTAAATCTGCTCAAAGATAGAATAGATACAATCCTTAACGACATTGGTGTAGGCCAAAACTTTACTGCACTGAAACTATCACAAAGAATAAACAACTGGCATCTCATCTTTTTAAAAAGATTTTTCACAGCAAGAAAAACTCCAGCAGAGTGAAGAGACAGCCCACAATGTGGGAAAAAATGTTTGCCAGCTCTCCCTCAGACAAAGGATTATTATCAAGAACTATAAAGAGCTCACAAAATTCACACTCACAAAATTTAAAGACCCAATCCAAAAATGGGTACCTGAAATATATTTCTCAGAGGAAGAACAGCAAATAAATATATTTTAAAGCATTCAACATTACTGGTCGTCTGAAAGATGCAATTTAAAGCAATGCTGAGATTCATTTCACTTCAGAAGAATGCCTATCCTCAAAAAATCAACCAATAAAAATGCTGAAGAGGTTGTGGGGAACAAGGAACCCTTCTCCACTTTGGTACAACCACTGTAGAAATTAATGTGGAGATTACTCAAAAACTAGGACTACAGGATCTATTTGATCTAGTCATCCTGCCTCTAAGCATCATACCACAGAAATATGTGCACACCCATATTAATAGAGATACAGTTTGTAATAGCCACATCTTGGAAACAACCCAAATACTCAGCAACTGGTGAACGGATAAAGAAGATGTGGATTAATCACTATTCTGCTGTAAAAAGAGTATGCTCAAGACATTTCTAGGAAAATGGGCGCAACTTGAGAACCATACTCCTAAGTAAAATAAATCAGACACACATATGTAAAATACAGCATTATTCCTCTGGTGTGAAAAACTGAAAGCGTAAATAAGGATCAAAATGCATAATAGATATTATGAAATAGGAAGAAAATGCTCAAATGGGGAGGGAAACAAGGATAACGGAAGGGAAAGAAGGAAAAAACTGAAAAAATGAGAAAAGGAAAAAATCATGGAAACAAACTTTTGTAAATGGGGAAGTAAAAAGGGATTGAAAAGAGGGTAGAGAAATAGGAAAAAGTTCTATTACATATAGGTTCAAATTCTCTATGATGAATGTGGTTATTATGTGTTCATAAAACATACCAATAAAATCTGATTTAAATAAAAACACATAAGGCATTAAAAAATTAAAGACCTAGGAATTAACCTAATGAAGGAAATGCAAGACTTCTATAATGAAAATTATATTTCTCTGAAAAAGTGCTTGAATAAGACATCAGATAATGGAAAAACAGCTTCTGTTCGTGAATAGGTAAAAAAAAAATGTCAACACGGCAGTATTAAAAAATACGAAAAATCTTAATACATTTCCAACCAAATAAGCAGTTTTCATATATGGAAAAAAATCCTTGTTTATATGGAACCAGAAGACCCCAAGAATAGCCAAAGCAATCCTAAACAACTAGATCAGTGCAGCACACATCATCATCCTGTTCTTCAAACTATATTACAAAGCTACAGTAGTAAAAATAACAGGGTACTGGAATAAAAGCTGACATGTTGACCAAAGGAATAGAAGATAGAATGCAGAAACACCAATCACTTTCGGCCATCTGATTTTTGACAGAAGGGCTAATAACATATGCTAATGTAAAGATTGCTCTTTTAAAAATGGTAATTAAGGGGCCGGGGTTTAGCTCAGCAGTGTAAGTGCCTGCCTGCCAAGTGAAAGGTCATGAGTTCGATCCTCAGAAACCAAAACAAATAAAAATAATAATTAAAAAACTTGTTGGTGTACAGAAGAATGAATCTAGATCCATATCTCTTACCCTGTATTAACATGAAGTCAAAAAAGACTTACATATGAAGTATGCTCAAAGAATATAATAGTAAAACCTCTGAGTCATCGGCATAGACAAGAACTTCCTGAATAAAGCCTATTTGTGCAAGATGGAGTACAAATCAGCAAGTAAAATTAAATAAAATTTAAAACTTTTGGCATGACAAAGAAAATAGCCAACAATGTGAAGAAGAAACCTACAGAATGGGAAAAATATTTACTCTCTACTTATCAAAGGATTAATGTCTAGAGTATAAAAAGAGCTACAAAAAATTAGACTACAAAAATAAAAGATCAAATCATAAAGTGGGCAGTTGAAATCAGTAGATACTTTTCAGAAGAAGACAAACGGCCAGTAAGTGCATGAAAACATATCCTGCATCTTTGACCATTAGGGAAATGTGAGGTTTTTCCCTTGGCCCAGAAGAACGGTTATTATCAAGAACTCAGAAAGCCAAAGCACTGGTAAGGAGGTCTGGGGTAAAGAACTCTTCACACTGTAGGTGGGAATGTAAACTAGTAATACAGCCACTGTGGAAATCAGTGTGAACATTACTCAAAACACTAAAACTACAAACTCCATTTAATCTGGCTATACCTTTTCTAGGCATCTTCCTGAGAGAATTTAACCAGCATATTACTGTAATAAATGTGTCCATGTTTATAGTAGCACAGCTCACAATGACTAAATCAAGTATGTGATTATCTGCCCATCAAAGGATGGCTGAATAAAGAAAACATTGTATTATATACAATGGTAAATTTGAGTCTCTTTTAGAAAAATGGAATGACCTTGAGACCCCAATAGTAAGTGAAATAATCAGATAGGGTTAAATATTACATGGTGTCTCTAATGTTAGAGACCCAAAATATTAATAGTATAAAAGAGGAATATAAAAGAGAGGGAGCAAGATTCAGGGAGGTAAACTAGCATGGGGAGGGTAAGAAGTATAAAAGCGATTAACCCAGATGTATGTAATTATTGCGTATAGCAAATATATATCAATGAAAACTAAGCATTACACCATTGGTAACAATGACCAGTGTGTTATGAATGGAACACAGAACTTACACTTATGTAAAACTATAACCAGCCTCTTTCCATCCTCACTGCCCTACTCTGGTAACCACTCTTATAGTCTCAACTTCTGTGGTATCAATGGTTTTAGACTTCACATATGAGTGAGATCACATAGTATTTCTGTGTATAAAATATTTCACTTAATATAATATGGCTTCGTCATCCAACATTTCTCAAAAGCCCGTCAGCAAGCAACAGCATAATGCAGGACCATTTTTGATATTATAATCATTGTCCTGGTTATTTTTGGTGTATCATGATATAGTTTCCATTTTAAAGAATGTGAGCATTCAAGGATTGAAATGCTTGATATTTAGTGCCTACAATGGATCCTAAAATTGTGATCCAAGTCTAAGGGTAATCAGAAGAAATGTTTATATGAATTATTATATATAGAAAATGCATAGTTTTTAGACAGACTGATACATGCAAAAATTTCACACAATCAAACCAATGGTAAGAAATTTAAATCATTTTAATTCTTTTTTGTTTTCCAGTCCCTCATGTGTAATTAAATTTTTTTAAAAAATCAGCTGTATATTATTTACACATCACATAATTTAAATCTAAAGTTCTTGTGTTTTTGAAGCACTTGGTTCACTAGAAGACACTATTTCAAGTCATGTTTCTGCATTATGTAATCCCATTTGTGTTATTTGGAAAGAATACATTTCACCTTTAGGACACTGCAATCATGTCTCTCTAGCCTTACTAAACACTTTAGAAATACTGAAAAAAAGAAAAATATTAAAAGTTTAATATTTGTTTAGGTCTCAGAGGAAAACAATGGTTCTTTAGTTCCATTTTCTGTCAAACCTCAATATTCTCTGACGTAAGCATAATTTTTCAAACATTAAAAGAAACCAAGACTCACACACACTAAATAATTTGTCCAAGAGCGTTCTCATGGATGGGAATCATGCAGGTGTGAATCCCACTCTTTGAAGACAGGGCTTTTTCTTTCACTTCATCATGTGTTTTCTCACAAAAAGCAGGAGAACCAAAACTGTGACTTGTAGGACTTGCATGGCGATATTGTAAGAGATTTACATGAACTTTGACTTTAGACTTTCTTCAGTTTTTCAAAATAGGTTTCACTCAGTTGCTCAAATGCTAAAACAACATTGTCATCTTCATTCTCACATAATTCACGCAAGGAAACACTGCAAACAGGAAAAAAAGAATATATATCAAGTACCTAATTTGAAGCTATAAGAAGGGTTTCCCTTGGATATGGAGAAATGAGTCAGTACCATGGATGATGAAACACTATTAGCAAAATATAACAAATAATAATAGGAAATAATTATTCCAAAATAACTTTTTACCAAAAAAAATGAGAAAAGATAAGACAACTCTTGCTCAGTCTATTTGTTCCCAATGGTATTTGGAAGACTCCATGCTGCTTGACCCCACTTCCCTTCCAATAGCAGCATAAATCCCCCCTTTTTTCCCCTCAAGTAGTGCTGCCTGAGTTATACTGACCACTGCTAGATTTGAAGAGAGAAAGGAGATTCAAATCGAAGAATGCCAACAGTCCTGAAAATCTGCAAAACGCAGCAAAACAGACTATCCCTTAGAGCTTCCAGTAAGACATGAACCCCTGCTTACATCCTAATGTTACTCAGTGAGACATTTTTCAGCTTCTCCACCTCTAAACCACATGAAAATAATTTTTGGGGGGTTACACCATCAAGTTTGTGGTAATTTATTACAGCTGCATTAAGAAACTAATGTGTAGGTAAAAGGAAAGGAGACGGAAAATACACGTAAATTAACATTGCAGCTTGGCTGATCCAGGACTGAAAACAATCAGGACCTGACATCCCATGAGCCTGTCCTTGTGGGCATCTACCTGGTTTCCAGGAGAATTAGTTTTTTCTCGAGTGATATGATTTAAATCTAAAATGTCCCCCAGAAGTCTTGGGTATTGAAAGGTGTTTTATGATAGGTGACCAGCTCAGGGAGGTGATGCGAGCACCTTCTAGGCCCAGGAGCATGGCCTAGAAGGGCATGTCTTTGCTCCTCCTTTCTCTCAGCTTCCTGGCTGTGACGAGCAAGTGAGCAGCTCTGTCTAGTCTTTCTGTAAGTCTTTCCACCACGCTGTTTCTCCTTGGGAACCTAGCAATCACAGACTAAAACTGCAAAATCGTGAGCCTAATTAAAGGCTCCTCCTTTCATTTAAGAGTCTTGAGTGTTTTTCTCAGTGACAGGAAAGCAAATATAACTAGTGCTTTACTTACCTACCACCAAAAATGACATATGTATCGCAATAACGAATATTTTCTGACTTACAGATCTATAATTATGATTATTTGACAATCCTCCTGAATGATGCCTCACATGTATGAATTCTAACTTCCTATTTTTGGTTCTCTTATCAAATATCAATGCTCTATAGTTTTTATGTATCATTAACTAAGATAACTTAGAAATCTTCAGTAACTACATGAAATTTATTGTCAACTTTTTAGAATTAATCTCATATTTCTCTAACTGCTCTTCTGCATCATTAATTCTTTTTTCTTAATTCAGACTTACTCTTTCTCACCTGCATCACTGTTACACCCTTTGATGGTCTTACACATCTCTGCCTTGTCTACAAACCAGAGATCCATGCCACACTCACATCTATGCACTCTCTATAAAACTCTCAAACATTAACTCCCAGTTTCATTATGTGACAGATAAGCCCCTTTATAATATAGATCCCAATTCTCTTGTTGTTTAGAATAAGTCAGCAGCTTCTTCCATCCTTATCACAGCTCCACAGTTAGCTTAAAGCCTATTCCTTGCATAACAGACCATTTCTTATTTCTGCCATTAAACCTCTTATTATGCATATGATGTTCAAATGTGTTTCCTTCACTACACTATTAGTTCTTTTTAAAGAGGGATCAATTTAATGATGTTTTATACTCAGATGCTTAAAAGTGTCTCAAACAAGTAACATTTCAATACTTGTTGCATGAATTAATTATCTTTTGAAGCTTGGCTTTGGACAGAGCTTGAAAATTCTTACATTTATGGGTTTCTCTGGCGTTTATAACTCAGCTAACTATGAGTCATACAAGGAACACCCTACCTAGCATTGTTCCCAGTGGACAAAGGTATAATTTCTGTTTTAGCACCATAAAACATTTGCTGTCTATATAAAAAATTCAATCTTATTCAGCCCAAAGAACTAAAAGCCATGACCTGATTAACAAAAACCCAAACATAAGGATTTGTGACCAATAAAATATATGTAAATGACCAAACAATGAAACTGCTGTAGAGTATGCACTGTAGTGTATGCAGATTGGAAGCCCTAGGAAGACGGTAGTTTAACTAGGCAACATTAAATGTCCAGTGGAACCAAAGAATGGGAATGTCTGAATGAAGTTGGATATTACTTGGGTATATAAAAGTCTGTGATATAGATGAAAATAGGTAGCCTATGAGACACCAGGTTGAGATTAAGCCTGAAAAAATACTACTTATTAAAGGAAAAGATTCAAGAACACATAAGAGGATATATTTGAGATATAATAGAGACCCCCGGGCCCTCTCCTTATCCAGATCTGACATACACTCTGTGACAGATGAGAATGTTAGGGTGTGGGGCCAATGAAGTTTTGGATTATTGCTCCTGTTGGTGCATGATTCCTGAGACTAAAACTACAGACTCCATGGAACTTAATCTCAAATAGGCTTTGGAATTAATGCTACTACAGGAAGCATGCAGCAGTGTGTCACACAGTTCTGCAAACCCTCTGCAAGTTGAACTGCAAAGCACTAAGAGGCTCAAAGACACCTTCATGTATCTTGCTTAGAAAGAGTCAATGTTTTTGATTTATAGGTAGATGATTTACACTATGAAATCATTATTTAAATACATAACATACCTGATAGATTTAATGACAAGTCCAAAATCTTTCAACAAATTATAAGCTTCTCCTGTGTGTATCCTAAATAACAAATAAAATTTTGGAAAATTAAGGGCTTGAAAACATTATTTACTGATGCAATAGTTACACTGTTCACCATAAGGAGCCCTATTTAACAACCCCAAATGTTCCATATTTTTGAAGCATGTCAGAGTTTCAAACACATTTTATGATTATTCAAAATGCTATGTAAACATATATTGAATTTCTGTCTTAACATGGCCCTTTACACATCTATGTGCCCAATATCTGGACCAAGTTCTTCATTTCCAAGTAGACTTAAAGGTGTTTATCCCAGTTTAGCTCTTGAAAGTAGTTTCTCTTGAATGTCATCATTGTTTATATCAAAAACATTCCAATAAAATCTGACTGAACAAAAGAGCACAATAATAAAAGAAAGTAGTTTGTAGTCAGACCTCAAATGTATACTCGACATTCTTTACATATACTATCAGATAACACAGAGCATAGGGTTGTCACGATTTTCATTTACTAATAATAAATGGATTAGCAAAAAATAAAAACTGTATTTAAAAGTATCTAAAATTATTTATATATTTAGGCCATATCTTTATATAAAGTAAGCTGTTCTAAATACCAAAATTTTGTAGATAAGCCACAAACAAAACTCATACAGAATTTGTCCTTCTTTTTGGTCATTTAGAGAGCAAAAATAAAGTGTGATATATTTAGCATGATTAACCTATAGTCGAAACAATAAAAAGAGTTTTTCCTGTAAAATTCACTGAATTCATGAGAGAGAGGCAGAGAGACAGAGAGAAAGAGACAGAGAAAGAGAGAGAGGGATAGGGAGAGAGAGAGAGAAAGAGAGAGAGGGAGAGAGAGAGAGATAACATACCCATTGTCCTGTGTTATTCCTACCAAGGAACCATGTTTGTAGAAGTCCAGTGCATAAGCATTAAGGGGTATTATTCTTCCTTGACTATCATATCTTTTGGGCCACAGTATAGGAGCTTGACCATAGGTGATTCCAAACATTCGCAGAATACTCTGAAGAAATACAATTGTTAATTAGTGCTATTTATGTATAGAGAAAATTTATATTTCTTACATTGTACTTTTATTTACTTTAAATAATGCTTGTCAAGTACAAATTTCATGGTGAAAGAGAGGGTGTCTTTCTCACACAGTGGGTGGTGTCATCTTCAGCTAGGGTGGAAAATGGCTTCACACCACCTGTGAGAATTACTGCTTCCATGTCATACTGACAGCCAGTGCAACCATCTGCCCACTAGAATATAGCAAGACTGGGAAGAAACTCATTTAAAATTCTGACATTATTCTTATTGGTGCAGGAAATGCCTCTGAAAATAGCAGATGAGGGAAGCGGAGACATATATGCCACATGAGAAGTGTTCACCTAAACAAACCTAATGATCCTGAGGACTCAGTTAGCAAAATAAGAGGAAAGTAGGAAGGAAAAGAAGACAATCAAAATAAAAAAGAAAGCAAATGTATATTTGTCTATGTCTGCTCATTTTTGCAAATTATACCTTTTGAGGTCAACAGGGCCTCTAGTGTAATGCTAATGAGACTATAAACAGGTCCAACTGCTTTCCAAAGGAAATCAGAAGTAGCTTGAAAAGTTGAATATTTCTATTCTCTGATAATCCAGAAAAACTATTTTTAAACCAAAAACATATATCAACTTCCCCCCAAAAAACCTGTTGCACATGACCGTGAGACATTCACAATAATCTTACGTGCATAATAAAAAAAAATGGAAACAAGTGAAACATGCATTAACAAAACATAGAGCAATGGGTTGTTTCTCACTGTGGAATATTATGTAGTAAAAACAATCTTTAAAAAGAGAGATATGTATTATAGTAGCTTTCTCATGATTCTTGTGGTTTTGTGTTGGATGAATTACATCAGTTGGGACAAAAACTGCTACTATAATATATATCTCTCTTTAGTAAGATATTTCCTTCCAGGGTGCACCTTGCTTTGGGTTTGTGTCAGTATATAGATACCTATTCCACCTATTTAAATATCTGTGCTGAGTCTCTGCCACTCATTTGCTTGAAGAGAACAATCACAATTAGTATAAAACTTCACAGAAACAAATATATATCAACACTTACTTTGAAATTTGTTTAGAAAGTTTTGAATTCATTCCATAACCAAAGAAAGCAAAAGAATAAGTAATGATAAACTATAGGCTGAGAATGACAAGAAAAGGGGAATAGATAAAACAGAATATTATAAAAAATAACAACAGCAAAAAAAAAAAAAATAACAGCAACAACAAAAACGCGCAAAACAAGAACACAGATTTTGATGATACCATTTTTTTGTCCTGGACTGGAGATATAAGGGAGAGGAGAATTGAAGGGTCATGTGAGGGGACAGAGGAAAAGAAGTAAACAGAAGAAAATATTGAGTAGACAGCAGGAAAGGGTATATAGAATTCGGAACCAGTGAATCCTGTATCTCTACCTGTAGAGACCTTTGACAAAATGAATAAAAACATATGCTGGAAAATGATAACCTCTGTAACAAATGGTGCTGGGAAAACTGATTGTTCACATGGGGAATAATGAAACTAGACCTATTATCTCTCATCATGTACTAAAATAAAGTGACTCAAAGGCCTGAATATGAAAACAGAAACACTGAAACTCATGGAAGACACACAGAGAAAACTGCCTAGACCGTATGCTTGGGAAAGGGCTTCCTGTACAACAAATCAGTAACACAAGAAATAATACCAAGAATCAACAAGCAAGACTGTATCCAATTAAAAAGCTTCTGCACAGCAAAGGAAACAACCAACAGAGTGAAGGGACAACCTACAGAATGAGAAAAGAAATTTGCTGGATCTTGCTCTGGTGGAGGATTGCTATCTAGAATATATAAAGAACTCAAAAACAGACTCCAAAAGACAAATGACCCAAGAAAAATTGTCAAATGAAGTAAATGGGTTTTTTCATTTTCTAATTTTCTCATCTCTTTATTCAGGACATATAAGTAGATGAAAGAAAATGCTTAATATCTTTAGCCTTTAAGAAATGCAAATCAAAACAACTGAGATTCTGTCTTATACTAGTAAGAATAACTATCAAAGATTCAAAAAACAATGTTGGTGAAGTTGGTGGGGGGGGAACATTTCTACATCGTTGGTAGGACTATAAACTAGTATAAACACTGTTGAAATCAGTTTGGAGATTTACCAAAAAAACTGAAAATAGAAGTTACATTCTAGCAACAATACTGCTCCTGAGTACTCCCGAGAGCTGAAGTCATCATACGTATAGCGGTGCACTCGCAATAGCTAAACTAGGAAACAGCTGAGATCTCATCAAACAACCAATGGTAAAAGAAAATTCAGTACTATTCAGCTATAAAAGAAAGATGAATCTGAGTCGTTTGTAGGGAAACAAATGAATTTTTAAATCATAAGGTCAAGTGAAGTAAGTCAGACACAGGAGGTTAAATATCACATGATTTCTCTTGAGTACACTAAAAATACAAATAAATTAAAAAGTAAATGAAAGATATGGTAGGAATCAAGAAGATATCCTTTTGATCAGGCAAAGAAGGAGGAAAAGAGGAAATTATGTTGCTTAATAATTAATGTCTTTTCTTCAATGTGTTTAGCTATGAACGTCATATAAGTCAGTTATTTGTAGTCATCCATGTAAACTCCAGGAAACAAAGTTTTCTAACATTACTACTCTCAAGCTAACATAAAATGCTTTATAATTTGTATGCCAAAATTCAAAACTCTTCAAAAGCATTCTATTACAAGATGCCCCTCAAGACAGAAGGAAAGCCGTGGAGATTGGTATATGAACCCCCTTCTTCACTTACACTTTTTGCAATTTCTGGCTGAAGCAAAGCACTATCAAAGTTCCCAGAGAGACAAGCAAATGGTGAAATTGCTACTCTTCCTTCTTTGCAGCTCATCAAGTGAGACACAAGTTGGGAGTCTTCACATTCTTTACCTGTGAATTCTGACCATAATAAATTGGGATAGATCAGTTTTAAAAATAAGCTAACTAGTCAAACCTCCTTTACCTACTCTGATGGTGAACCTTTTAGATCTTTCAGTGTTAACAAATAGCCCGCTGCCGTGCACAAGCCGTACATTCACCACCATGGGTCTAGATCACGCTATGAGTGCAGCCCGAACAAGGAAACTACAGCACCAAGTGGGCTGAATAAACTATCACAGAATGTGAGGAGGGGTTTAGGACAGGTACATTCAAAGAATGTTAGCAACTGACATCAATCTCACCATTTCACTGCCATAAACAAATGTGTTATATTTGGTTACTTTTATCAATAGGAAGAAATACTTCAATTATATATATTTTTTTCACAGAGAATAATTGTTGCTTGTTTCTTGGTCCTGCAAACTCTGAGTCTGTTTTAAAATGTTTCTGGACAGGGTGTTCTAAGTGGTCACTATTAGTAGATTTGGCAAAAGCATGTGAGAAGACATGTTTTCCATTCATGTGCTATTAAAGATACGAATCACACATCAAAACTAGGTTCTAATTTTAATTCCAGAAATTATTCACATGCCTCCAACACAACTCTCCTGTGAGGTCCACAGAGTTGTTTGTTGCTTTTGTAAGACCTTGGAAATTAGGAGTTCCACCTCTTTGGATTTTTCCCATTGAGGATGACAAGGTATAGTGAATCCAGGATACTCCTACCCAAAGTTCAAAGATTTCTCTTTATCTCTGTAACTTTATATGTTTATTTCCTCCACAAAAGCATCCATTAGTTGCTGTTAACAATCAAGCACTAATGATATTTACAATGCACCAAGTATTTTTTTTAAATATTCACATATTTAGAAGTCAATTATTCAAAGTTTATCAAAGTCAAGTAGACTGTATTATTTTCTTTCTGCTATATCTATTGAGAGAACTAATGCATGATTATTTGATGGCTTGCCTCAGATCTCACTAATAAAGTGGCAGAGCCAGTGTTTGGATCTAAGGAATCTGCAGATGCTCTATGCTTATGAACATTAAGCATAATTCCTCTAAAGAAAAGCAATGTAAGAATTAGACCCCAGCTTTTCTCAATCTTACAGATATCTTTACCCCATTTTCTGGGTTTGACTCAAAGACAGACGTTACTCAAGATGGTTTATAAATAATATATTTAGTTTTATTTTCCAGTATCCATTTCCAATAATCACTTGATTTTCTTTGAAAAGATGAAGAAATACCTTATTCAAAAGTATACTGGCCCTTGTTGGACTCCAGTCTATTTCTGAAGTAAAATATCTCTTTTTGAGATTATATATATATATATAGATTATAGATAGATAGATTTTATATATATATATATATATACATATATATTTGTTTGTTTGTTTTAAGTATTGGGAACTGAACCTAAGGCCTCATGATAAGAAAGCCCTCTTCTCCTGAACCATGTCTCCAGCCTTGAGATAAAACAGTTTTAGGAAAGATGATTTATTGTTAAATTGTTACACCACAGAGCTGAAATATACTTACTTATTTTGGACAGTGGAAGTTCGTACTCCTGTGTCATATCAGCCAATTTGGACACAATTAGCAAAAAAGAGGCAAAGTCTTTTTTAACTTTTGTGTTATACTCATCTAAAGCAGCCAAGAAATCTTCAGGAAGATCATCAAGAAACACCTGGAAGTCAAATTTTTTCAGAGAGATCTATTAACTTTATTAACACTGAATTTTTGGAAGAAGAAAGGTAACGAACTTTGCAGTATAATTTTTCCTTTTTATTCAGTAAGGCCACTGCTTCTTCAGTGGTAGAAGTAAAACTCATTTTTATTTCTCTCTTCATTTATAAAGGCAATT
The DNA here is from genome assembly GCF_034190915.1 of Cavia porcellus. Classification (NCBI taxonomy): domain Eukaryota; kingdom Metazoa; phylum Chordata; class Mammalia; order Rodentia; family Caviidae; genus Cavia; species Cavia porcellus. Next base: position 26,644,678 of record NW_026947507.1, on the reverse strand, counting down.
ACACTACTCTTTAACCTTAAAGCTTTACTTTGAAACTACTTAATTAAAATCATTTTCTAAAAGAAATAGAATCATATACTCAAGTGAAATTGGACTTGTGAAAATGTCACAAAATCTAGTGACATATTTGGAGAGCAGGCAAAAAGACAAAGCACACTTACTTGCCTGGTGTAAACCTCACTTGGTTTTAATTAACACCAACCAGATGCTCTTTCAACAAAGCGAAATCCTTGTGTGTGTGTTTGACCAATAAACCTATGATCACCTCCATCTAAGTAGAATGAGTGAATTGTTATTGTTTTGAGCTTTTAAGAAGTCATTCTGTATCTCTAGTGTCTCTGGTCCTAGGTTTCCTTGGGATTTCTGAGTATCAGACTGATGTGTCTCCATTTTCTCAGGCCTAAAATACTCCTAAGTAGTCTCCTCTTTCCTATAGAATTTCTTAACCTACATTTTCTTCTTCAATTCCAAACTAATTTCAAAAATTTCTTGAGTAAAATACAAGTCTATGTATAAGGTGGATTTAGACTCTTTATCCTAGCAAGATTTTTTTTAATAAATGCCACAATCCATTGGAAATTCTTTTCTCTCTTTTAAAACCTTTATATGTAACACCCCACATTTCATGCAGATCTGTTATCCAGTAAATTTTGATGATGAAAACTCATGTACCCGTAGTTTCTCAAGTATCTTATCTCTAATTCCAGGTCTGTATAAACACTAAGAAATGTATTAAGTATTTTTACTCCCACTAAAGAGGCCCTGTGTATATGTTAAATCCAGTGTTCTATGTTCAAAACTGGCAAATTCTCTGAGAAAAAAACTAAGGCTGAAATTACTATCACACCTTGGAAAAATGCTCACCAATAAAAAATTTTAGCAAATTCACTCATTATTTTCACAGTTCTCTCTTACTGTAGGATTAATAACCATCTAATATATGAAACCTAGAAGCAGATAAATTTCTATTAATCTTTAAGAAAAAATCAGCTCTCTACTCAAAACTATCCTTTATCATTTTTATGATGACCACCTTTTTAAAAATAGAAATGGTAGCTTTTCTTTTATTGATTAGATGTTTATTTATTTGAGTAGGACAGTTAAACAATATTTCAAGAATGTACATGGGGTGAAAAAATATGAAGATGATAGTTGGATGACTAAAGTTGTGAACACTGGTTTATAGGACATTGTGGGGTCCAATGATGTAGACTAATTAACTCTTCTTGCTTTATTCCATAGCACCTTGTCACTAAGGTTATCTAATATAAACCAGCTTGTTCTACTTTCTTAGCATCTAGAGAACTGAATCAGTAAAAGTCTTCGATGTTGATTAAATGATAGGGTATCATTACCAAAGAAAATGCTGTAAATTAGGAAACAGTTTTCATGGGCCCTTGTGATTCAAATATGATGTTATGGATGGGATCCAGTATGCCCCTAAAAAGGCCCATTGTGTTGAAGATTTCCTTAGTGATGAGATTTGAGGGAAGTGACTGGACCATCACAATGTTAACTCATTAAGTAGATCACTCCATTGATAAGATTGTAATTTAATGGCACTATTTAGAGGTGATACAAACAAGGGTGAGGCTTAGTTGGATGGAATGGAACACAGAGCCATCACCTTGTCACCTTGGGGACTATTTTGGTCCCCAGTCCCTTCCTCTCAGCCCCCTGCCTCTCCTTCTGGGCTGACACTAGGAGACCAGCTTTCTTCTGTCATGCAGTTTCACCCTGAAGTTTCTGCCTCATCACAGGTCTAAAAGCAATGGGTCCAGCCAATCATGAAATGAAATCAATGAAGTCATACAAAAAAATAAATCTTTTCTTCTCTAAACTGCATTTCTGAAATCTTTTGCCACAGTGACGCAAATCTAATTAATGCAGATGATTTTCTAAATAATTTTTAATATTACCTTGGTGAAGGCATTATCATACACAACAGATAGTTTTACTTCAAACATCAATCATAAAGATCGTAAGGGAAGTGTAGATTCAACAACGGGAATAATTCTTTAGCTTAAGTGTATACTTAGCTACCTCTGTCAGTAGTCTCTTAATGCTTTAGTTAGATATAATCTAACGAAAACATGACTAAGACATTGATCCTAATTTTCCTCAAAGCATTTAACTCTGAAAGATTTACAAGAGGCAGTTTTTGAGTTATAGATTAAATTGCACAATTATAAAAAAACAAATTATGCAACAAAATTGTTCAACTATCTTGTACTTAAAGGTTTATTAGAATTATTCTTTACCTTCGATTGATAAAAATTTTTTTCATAATACTTGGCTGGAATGTACTTTCTTCCAAAGAGATTTGCCAGTACTAGCACTAGTTTTTCCATAACATCTTGAGAAAAACGCTCTGATCCTGTATAAAACAAAGTGTCTTAAATGTGCTGAAGTGTCTGTCCGTTTTTTCACATGTAAATAGAAAGTTTCATTCCAATTAGTTTCAAAGAAACCTAAGCATTGAGATAAAGATAGCAAGTGTATCTTGTAGAAATTTTCATCTGTAACTATTTTTATTCTTGCTTCTGCTCTACTTTAGACTCTAGTCACCCTAACCTTGAATTCCATTTATCTCCTTACCAACATTTTCCTCATTTTATTCAATCATAGATAATCATATTTCCTATAGAATTTGTGATCATGTCTCTCTCTCAGAAATCTCCAGTGACACCTAAATATCTGATAAACAACATTTCTATAACTTAGGATTTAAGGTTTTCTAAAATTCAGCACACAAATAATTCCCCAATCTGATGTACTCACTTTACCTTCCTGCCACTCATACTAAGTTATTGTCAGTTTGAATTCCTCTGTTCTGCACAGCACAGAATAACTCAACTGAAAGGTTTAAAACTTATGACATAAATGTCAAGCTATTAAAATAGCCTGTGCTCCAGAGTCACACTACTAATACTTGAATCTTGGTTCTGAAATTTTAAAAGTGTAAGGACATAATAAATTATGAATTTCCCAGTTTCCTCATTTATGAAATAATGTTAAACATATTTTCTCTCTTCAAGTTATCAATTTCCTCATCCTTATTACCATATGTATCCACTTTAAATACATCATTTCACAAGAACAGAATTTCCAAGTAACTTTGTGCCACAAAACAATGCATTTTTAGAGCATAGTGACTAGATATACTGTGCAGTAAAATGTTCTTATCAACCAATAGGAAATAAGGTAATATTGTGCGTGGTGCTAAGTTCACTAGGCATTGAGAAAAAGCAATTTTAAGCACAAATATTACAAAAGGGCAAAACTTATCTTATGAACAATGAGTAATGGCTTTATTGAATAAATATAAAAATCAAAGCTTTCATGAAAATTATGCTAAGTGAAATTAATTTACTTAAAAACTTATATAATGTGGGCAAATACAATATGCTAAAGGGAAAAAATTCTAGTTTATATAGTTAATATAATATCAGCTATTCAAAAATACTATACAATTATATTCAAACAAAATATGATTGGGAGAAATATTAATAGTGATTATCTGAAGAGAGTGAGGTAATGCTCTCCTTTATTCTATAATGAGCATTTATTATATTTCATTAGAAGAAAATATTTCCTAAAACTTATATATCATTCAATATGTTCTGAGTCCTGGAAGAAAGGCATAGCTGAGATTAACATTTAAGCTAATGTAAAATAGGTGGTAAAAATATCATTGTCCTCCATTTATGTAAGCTGAGGATCTGTAAATCACCTACATACTAACATTACAGAAAAACTACTTGCAAAGCACTAGCTTTCTATAGTGTGCTCAAGCTTACCTTTGTTAGTTGGTTGGCAAAGATTATGGAAAAGACCTTTCACAAGAAAATTGACAAAGACCAGATTAGAAGGTTCGTGATAGTGCAAATGTGACACAAGTCCAGCAAACCCTGTAGGATTTCCCTCTCGATCTAGATATCCCTAAAGAACCGAAACAATTTGTTAGTTTGACTCAACTCGCCATGCAACTAAAAAGTAGCTTATTACCTGGTGGTTTAAAACAGTATTTAATATTATATGAGACAGATTGATAGCTATTAGCTAGGCTACTTCTGATAATATTATCAATTATAGTTAATATTAATCATTGGATATAACCATCTAAATATTATAGTTAGTTTTGCACGATAAGACAATCTAAATAGTAACAATGTTACTTCACAAAAAAGCAAAACACAACCTACCTCTTTCACCAAGAACTGCAAAGAAAATAAGAAGTAAAGTTTTAACATCTCCACGGCTCTGGGTTGTTTGAAGGACAACAATGAATGCTTTAGCACTGACAGCGCCTAAAAGAAAAGCACTTTATTCATTCAATGTCAAGTTTATGAAATATATACATATGGTGGGAGTCTTTCTATGTAGATCAGGCTGGTCTTGAACTCACTATGCAGTCCAGGCTGGCCTCAAACTTGGGCAATCCTTCTGCCTCAGCTCCCACGTGTAAGGATTACAGGAATGTGCCATCATGCCCAGTTTACAAAATGTACTTATAAGAGATAACACAAGATAGATGTTACCTATCGCTATTACTGTACATATATTAACAATATATAAGCCTCATCTAGATGTTGCAGTATTTGCTTTACTGTATCCTAACATGTACATTCTTCCTTTAACAAAAGAGAGCACATAAAATAAGAATTGTTAGAAATGAAACATTTCCAAGCAATCTGATAATAAAAGACCTTCTAGTTGAACAGCTTATTGCATTCCATGTCTGAGAAGGATATATATATATATATATATATATATATATATATATATGTGTGTGTGTGTGTGTGTGTGTGTCTGTGTATATATATAATTCCATATCCTACAGTATTGTTACACAAATAATGGAATCAGATTAAAATAAAGAAATAAAGATACTGTTTGGTTTCCAATGTCAGACTACATTGCATTTCATGGAGTTTTCAACTTTGCACTAAAATGTCTATGAAATCTTAACAAAAGAAAAAGTTCCCCAGTATCATCAAACTTTGGGTCTGAAAGGAAGTATACTTCTGTAAGGCCACTGGACTGTGGAAAAGAGAGAGAAGAACAGAGAGCTAAAGGAATACAATTGCCATCACCATGAAGTGACTTTTTTTGAAGGTCACCAGAAATGATTCATCCTACAATCTCTTGTGACACATTCTTCATGTGCCACATTTTGTTAGAGAAGGCAACAGTCAGAGAAACTTATAGAAAATCAGACTATATGCTTAGTACAGAATAAACAGAAAATCAGAGGGGTGAGGAACTCACAGTGCTTCACTATGACCCTAGAAGTGTACACCTCATCATTAAAGTCTACTTAAAATGGTAATAATCCTGAAACACCGTTTACTGTAGTTTATGATGATTAATAACATCCATCATGATCAATGTGCCTGTAAAACTAGTAGTAGAAGATGACCTTTCAGCTGAGAGAATAGCTAATAACATGAAGATAAGCTAACACTGGTATTTTGGCCAAAAGCTCTTCATCTAGTCTCAGACTTGAAAATACATTTTAATTAACAGCTTTGGTTAGAGCTCACCAGAAGACCCTGTGTGTACCTAATTGTTTGGCAAACCACTAGATTTGGATAATTTTCTTCAAAAAAAAGAAGCTGAATAATTATTCAGAAGTAAATAACAAATACATAATAAAGAATTATTTTTCAATTAAAAAAAAAGACCTGGGAATGTGACTGAATTTAATAGTACTGAACTGAGCATTTCAAATTACTGATATGGTAACGTTTATGTCCAAAGTAATTGTATCACAATAAAAAGCTGAGAACATCAATACTGAAAAGTCTCATCACATGATAAACTGTTAATTTTTTAAAAGATCTGTAAAATAGAAAATCTTGCAGAAAGCAATCTGAACTAGGAAAAATAAAAGATTCATATAATTAAACAGGCATAAAAAAGTCAAATTAATTGCAAAAGGAAAAAAATTAACATAACTCCTCTGAAACCCCAAAAGAGAGTACTCCTCCTAACACCAAATACTGTAAGGCAGTGTTTGATGTGATTAATAAAAAGTGTTCTAACAATTACATGCCCACATATTAAAAAGTCAGTATAAAAGGCCACGGATAGACCCTCTCAACAATGTCCACTCAATATTTTAAAAGTAATAATAATAAACGTTATTAGAAGATACATTCCACCGTATGGAGAGGTAAAATTAAAATCTAAAATATTAGAAAATTTTGGTCTAAAATTATGCATGCCTGCTCTATAGAACTAGCAAACTCATCAGAAGAGTCTAAAAAATTCCCACCTTAGAAAACAGTATGTGATTTAACTGAACCACAAAAGCAGAGAACAGTAAGTTTTGCCATGGTACAAACACAGTTGGCTTCCTGAAGCACTTGAATGTATTTCCCACTGTGAGGTATTCAGGGTGCAACATTAATCTGACTCTAATGTTTAGTGGCAAGGACTTTGAGATGTGAATAGAAATAGGTAAATTTAACAGAGGGAGAGACTCCATGATTGAATCCTGGTGATTTTAGAATAAGAAGCAGAAAGGTCAGACAGAAAGTGCAATTCTCTCTCCTGTGCTGTTCTGCTTCTGCAAGCTCAGACACTAAGAAGGTGGTCACTGGATGCAGCCTGTGGACATCACACTGCCAGAATCTGTGGCACGGTATAATAAGCAACAGCAAATGGACTAATATATTTCCTTTCAATAACATATTTTCATAAAATTGAAATTACTTTATTATGACTTTTAAATCTCTATTGTAGATTTGGACCCAAAATGTTTATCTGAACCCACATATCAGGAAAAGCTTAGAATAACTTTCTGAAGTCCAATTGTACATAACTTCATCTGCCTTGAAAAATCAAATTTAATAAAAGAAAAAGCACAAGAATGCCTTAGGGAAAAAAATGACTGAACCAAAATTATGCTGTGATAGTCTCTGGTATTAGAACTAGAGCATGATTTGTTTGTTTGTTTGTTTTTTCCTTTCAATTTCCTGCATTTCTTAAATAGACTGTAAGGAGCTAGATTATTTTTTATGGGGGAAAATATCCTTATTACAGAGTCATAAAAATCTGCCATTTTCCTTTTAAATGGAAGAAACAGGAATATGACCCAAATCTTTTTATAGCCACACTCACCACTTTATCTACAATAAGACTGTGTCTATCATACAGGAAAACAATGTCCTGGGTGACTTCCAGTGCCCATCTAGCTCAAAATTTATGTTTCATAAAGCAAACAAACAAAACTAATCATATTCTCCTCTACTTCCCATAATCTTCTCTACAACACACTGAAAAGCATTAAAAGATCTGTGAAAGTGAAGAGTAATTGCTAAAGATTTCCAGCAGAAAAAAAAGAAAGAAAGAAAACCGAAATAGCAGACCCAACTTCTGCCAGACTAATGACCAAGTTAGTCGGCCACATGGTACCTTCGCCTGGCCGTCCTCCAGATCATCCGCCTTGGAAGCCAGCAGCATGAGTCGCAGGATCAGTGTTATCTTTAGAGGAAATTGTCCTCTGAGCTCAGGAACTTTGGATTTTACGAGTTTTTCTACTTTGGGTAGTGGAATATCAAAGAAATATACATCTCCTAGCAGGTCTTGTCCCCGTCTTCCAGCACGACCAGACATCTGGAAACACAACAGACTCACAATGTGAAATTCCTCTGAGTACTTTTTCTATCATAGTAAAAGATCTGAGCTTTGTCTATCATTTTCAAGCAAGCAAATTGTGCATAGGTCCAAAGGTTACTTAACCAAAATGAATATCCATTCATGTAGGCCTTAGGAAATTTACCATGACTGAGTCAGTGTTGGAAGATGAGACATTTTCATTCTTATGTACTAATTTCATATCACTAATTTTACCAGGTATTTGTAGAATGATATGTGGAACAAAGAACATCTGATCAAAAGATTAAAACCAGATTTTAGCTTCACTAAAGAGCTCTGTTTTACCAATTTTCCCCCCTTCCCGGGTCCTTTCTCTCTGACACCTTTCTCTTCTGTTCTTTCTCACATATAAACGTTTTGAGCTATGAATTACAAAAAAAATACCATGCACAAATCAAAGAAAGTGAGAAAGATGAAAGTCAGAAATGCCACTTATAAAACAAGAATAAATTTTTTTAGAGTTGGTTATACTGATTCTCATTAAGTTCATGGAAAATGCTAGGTCCTCTTTACTTTTTTATCATATAGACCTCCCAACAAAATATGAGTTCTATAAAATTACTGTGCCCATAATGTGGAAAATGGCACATGGAGAACACTGTATAAGAAGCTTATCCATAGAGAAACAACTGGAAAATGGAAGATTTGGGACTAAAACTTTGGCAACTTAATTCTCAAATCTGTCATCTCAAATATCCTGATACCCTGGATAACAAATCCATTCCCAGAGATAAGATTCCAAGAAAGTTCATGTAGAATATAACAGCAGGAATAGAAATAAAAGAGACAGGGGCCAGTAAGTCAACAGAAAAGCATTAGAATGTTTACAAGAGATTAAGAAGTGTTTCAAGAAGGAAAGAGGGAAGCCTTTGATAAAAATGTAAATGTTGGGTGCCTTCCATCTAAATTTGATCCTGCTAACAGAAATATTAACCAAATGTTCATGATCAGAAAAACTACACATAGACTAGGCCAATGGTGGCAAACCTATGTCACACACATTGTATTTTTCTTTCAGAACAAAAGATGTTAATGTGTGAGGTTTATTTTTTCTACACTGACACCTCAGTATTCATGTTTAACTGCAGTATTGACACTTTGCAACAGATAAGTGGGTTTTGGGTTGCAGTTGATCACTCCATCTCTAAGAGGTTTGCTATCACTGTACTATGCTGCCTTCAGGAAATATAATAAGAAGAATCTAAAATTAAGAAGTCATTCCAATTGGCCAATGCTGTATGATGAAAGACAGTAGACGCAGAGACTTAAGGCAAAAGTCCAGCATCCCTAATGGGAGTAATGAAGTAGATTTAATAATAGATTATATGTCTTAACAAATTAGGAAAAAGCATTAAACCCAGTGTGCAAAATTGCATGCAAAGTAAAGGAACAAGTAATTGTTTAGCATTTCTGATACCTATCTCTTATAAATCACTTCATTTGATTCTTATAAATGCCAAGAGATTATAATTGCCACCCATTCTGGAGACCAATCAGGAAAATCAGGAGTTTAGATATCTCATGAAAGGTCACACACCTAATCAGCAGTAGTCTGAAATAATCTGAAACTACTTTACTTCCCACTACACCAAATTAAAAATGACACTCAGGCAGGGATGAATACCAAGTATGCCATGCAGTGAAGCATGTTTTGCATTGTTTTTACTGTTTTATGACATTTTAGCAAGCAGATTAAACAAGCATATGCATATTGCCATACCTGTCTGTAATTTAAAGCATCCAGATAGACTGAGTTTTGAGCAAAAACCACAGATTTACAAGGCATGTTGATTCCTAAAGCAAGTGTTCCGGTAGCTGTCACCACCTACCAAGAGAATAAAAAGATACTTCATGTAAGTCTTTTAACAGACGCAATTGCTTCCTTCCACAAAGTTACTGAAACCTCTTTGAACTTTAATTGAATCACAGTATAAATTTATCAATATTAGACCCACTGGCTTTTTTTCTATTTCACAAACATACCTTGCACTTTTTCCAATCAGGACTGTTACAGTGCAAGTCATGAGAGGGAATGTACTCCCTAATACTCATTCGTGTGACTCCGTCCATTGCTTGCTCAAATGCCTTGGAGAAACTTCTAAACAGCCACACAGTCATCGCCCTCCATCATCGTTATCTACTTCTCTGTTCTACATTATTCATTTTTCAGGACTAAAAACTACCTTAATAATCCTATTTGTTTGTTTATGCGTCTGATATCAGACTCCAAGCATCATCTACCACTGTATCCCTACCACCAAAAAGGGTACCTGGCACACTCCAGGTGTCAGTATTTATAAATAAATGACTAGAAAATTTCATCTAAAAAACTAATGTCTTTTATAAACCTATTACGGTTGATTCGGATGTGGTGGTAATCCCAGCACTCGGGAGGTCAAGGCAGGAGGATTATTGTGAGTTCAAACCCACCCTGGGCTACAACGTGACCTCAAGGCCAGCCTGCACTTCATAATGAGAACCTGTCTCAAAAAGACAATAAATAAATGAATAAATAAATCTATTATAGTCAATTACATATTTCCTCTGCTAAAATTAATTAAGATATTTACATCAATAACATATCTCGGTTATAAGAAAAAATAAGATCCCCCACCACAAATTCCCACAATAATTGACCATAGAAAGGACAGGGAAAACTCTAAAGTTCACCTACATAACCCAATTTCTTGCTCTTTTTTATCTGTTAGGAATTTTTAATTTTTCTTTCTTTTTATAATGACTGGCATCTATGCTCTATTTAGTGTTAATATTTAAGTATTATGGAGTAATTGTTTAATAACTTAGGAACTGAGGTTAGGCATTTATTAAAATGCAACATACAATTTTTAAATATTTTTCTAAAGTTCTTTAACAAAATCAAACGTGAAAAAGAAAAGAAGTTTAATTTAGAAAATAAAATCTTATGGGTTCTTTAAAACAAAGAACTAATTCCATACTTACTCTAGAGTGATCTACTTAATTGTTCACTAAACTCTCAGTAATTGAACAACTACAAATAAGTAGATACCATTTTAGAAGTAGGATATGCTGATCAAAATAGGCATGCCTACTTCAATTCATAATACTTTGGCAGTTATTTTTTTAAGTAATATTGAATTAGTTTTAAAAATCCAGCTTGTTAAAAAATATATTTTGCTTTTCCAGATAACAAATGACACTTTCATTGAAGTGTTTTTTGTTGTTGTTGTTGTTGTTGTTGTTTTTTGTTTGTTTTGTTTTTGTTTTGTTTTGTTTGTGGTACCAGGGATTGAGCTCATAACTTCACACCTGCCAGGCAGGTGCTTATGCCACTGAGCTAAATCCCCAGCCCAACAAATTCCACTTTAATTATGCTATCAGGCATTCTGCAGCATGTAGTTTATTATGACTAAAGATTATGCTACCTAACCTAAAAGGATTCCTGTAAATCTTTATCTCTCTGTCTCTGTCACTGTCTCTCTTTCTCTGTCTCTGTGTGTGTCTCTCTGTCTCTCTGTCTCTCTTTCTCTGTCTCTGTGTGTGTCTGTCTCTCTGTCTCTCTTTCTCTGTCTCTGTGTGTGTCTGTCTCTCTGTCTCTCTTTCTCTGTCTCTGTGTGTGTGTCTCTTTCTCTGTCTCTGTCTCTCCTTCTCTCTCTGTCTCTGTCTCTCTGTCTCTCTCTGTGTCTCTGTCTCTGTCTCTGTCTCTGTCTCTCTCTCTCTCTCCCCCCCTCTCTTGAATGCAGTATATGTCATATAAAATCTATTACTGATAACTTGTAAAAGTCAAGGTCTACTCGTAACTATCACTTGAGATTCAAATTCACTAGTGAATTCACCAAACCTCTTTATAAATTACTCCAGTCCACCCTCATATTCTCACATGATACATATGACACAAAATATAACACAGGTTTGGTTTGAAAGTTATATCAGTTCACTTGCCCTGTTTCCACTGTCAGCCCCAGAAAAGAGAATATTTAGAAGTTACACCTCTAAATTGAATTTTGTGGTACACACCTATAATCTCAGCACTGTAGGAAGCTGAGGCGGGAAGATGGCAAGTGGAAGCAGTCAGGGCAACTTATAACTTAGTGAGAACCTGTCTCAAAATTTCAAAAGACTGGGAATGTAGCTCAGTACAAAGCCCTTGGGTTTAATTCCTTGTGCCACACATATGAGAAAAAGTAACACATCTAAAAATCTCTGCTAAAGTAAGCAGCAGAGTCTCAGAAAACACTATTCTTGCCTTTATTACGTGTATTTATTAGAAAAAGATCTGATCACAATGCAACTACAAATGTCCTCCAAATCCATAAGCCTAAATCATGTAAATGGCAGGCAAACTTTTCAAATATTATAAACAAAACCAAGGATCAGCATGGTATATTTCATAAGAGAAATATTTGGAAAACCATCTGTTAAGAAAATATTATTTTATTTTCAGGAAAATAGACAAACTAAATAATAAATTTTAAACATCTTCCCTCAATTAAATAAGATGGAGAAATACAGTCACATTACAGGTTGTAACAAAAAAGAGACAAAAGACATATTTACGTGAGAAAAAGATGATTATATTTTTACTTTTCAAAAATATTCAATTTTATTTTTTTCAAGAATGAGAAAGTATTTACCCTGATGAATCCTTTTCGAAAAAGAATTTCAACTAGCTGTTTTTCTTTGGCAGTCATGGAACTGTGGTGATATCCAATACCCCTTCTTGCCAAACATCTCAGTTCTGCACCTTTTCTTTCAAATTTTACACGATCAAACACTGTCTTCAATAACTGAACAAAGCAAGACATTTTTGGATTTTGTTAATTTCTTGTCTAACTTTAAATTATTAAAAACTTTTGGGTGAAAATTCCTATGCAATAAGTACAAATTCCCTATGATGCATGTGATCATTATTTATATCTAAATTGTACTGATAAAATTAACTGATAAAACAAAATTTAAAAATACTTTAAGTGAGGCAGCTGTGAGAAATCAGATTTATATGACTAAAATTTTTATCAACTTTATGTGACACGTTTTTGGAGGACAACAACAGCAACTACAAGACCCATTTTCTCAAATCTTTAGACAAACTATGACAAAGGATCTCACTCTCACTTCTGGATTGAAACATTCTGACAGAGAAATAGGCAAAATACCCAAGAAAGCATGCATTTAGGACTCTTGCTTGTCTGGAGGAAATCGGGTCAGTACAGAAATCTTAGCAGGTTTCCCCAGACGTAGACTTCTGTGAGAAAGACTTCTTCCCTGCTCTATAGGGTCATGCAAAGCTTACTTCCCGCTGCACATTGGATGTCCTTAAAATGCCCTTTTCTATGGAGTAAGAAAAAGTAAACACTGTGGGAGGTAAGAAAAAAACGGTTAAATATCCAAAAGCAAAAGTTGGTTGCTGGTTTTTTTAACTACCCAATCAAGGAACTTGCAAGGTTCCATTCAAATGGTGGTGAAAATACATGGCTATGAAAAAGGAAGAGACCATGAAGTTTAACAAAGACACGAAACAGAATGTGCTTGTGTTTGCAGAAGCAGGCAAAGTTAATACAAGTTTCATTTCTAAAAGAGTTATTTCTGAGGGATAACATCGCTTTTGGTGTTGGGATTTTCAAATTTCTCTACCATAAGCACAAATTATTTACAGAACAAAATAGTTTCAAAGATGAATGGCAAAAGCTGTTTAGAAATTCCGACATCTTATTGGTGGTCGTATCTGTCACACAGAAAAATCTGTGATTTTGAGAACTCATGCAAATATTTCTTAAATACTACATGTACCCAAATTTTGAAGTGAGATATGGGATACTGAAGTCTACAATTCAGGATGAGAAAAATATACAATGGAAAGGACAGACAGTCTCAAAGGCAAACACTCTTTTTTTAAATATATGTTGAAGAGCCCTCAAAGATTATGTACGGCCAGAAGGTCCCACATGGAATCCTACATGGGATTTCTCTTCTTCTAAGGATTACACCTAGTCTTTCCATTAATCACTGTCTATAATAAAGAAGCTCTGACTGATACATGACGTATTATCCCAGAGAACTCTGCCCTTCTTGTCACTGACCTCAGCATCCATCACTTTTTGATCAGTGTATGTGCAATCCTGAGGAATTTCCAGGCTCTTGTTTAGACTTTTCAATAGACAATTATACTCAGCTTCTAGTATGAAATTTTGGTCCAATATTCTTGGTTTTTTCTGGCTTTTTTCCTCTCTGTTTGGGAAAATAACAGTTTAGGAAACAAAGCTATTCATCCCACCACATAGGAATCCCAGGACTCTAACTCTTTATCAAGCAGACTTTGACTACTATACATATCTGTGCTGTCATGACTGATTCTGCTGTTGTAACACACCATTTGTTTAATCCACCACATGTTTTAACCATGATGTTCATGCTTTAGAACCAGCTGACCATAGAGTGAACCCCCTGAAACCATAGCCAAATGAAACATCTCCTCCTTTAAGCTATAGGTAACAGATTTATCTTCGAGCAACAGGAAAGCTCACTAATACAATTTTCCCTTCCAAATTTGCGAATAGCTTCAAATAAAAAGTAGAACTTTTTTGTGGGACATGTTCAATGTTTGTTTACTACTGGGGCAGTGAGGCATACTAACTCTTTGTTGGCTTATTTAGTGAAATACTCACAATGTCTTCTGTTTCTCAATGGATTTCTCTAGTTTTTGAAGTCTGCAAATCTTGTCGTGAACTTCTTTATGAGCTTTAGGAGACTGTTTTTCCTTCTGCTTTACCTTCAAAAACCTGTATACACTCCCAGCAAAATATTCTACATGTGTTATATTGAACCTGAGAACAAACGAAAAGAATGCTTGCCTTGAAAAGAATATCATAAATAAAACTCAATTTATATTTCTATATATGGCTACACTTCGGGCACTTGTGTTTCTTAACTCCCACCTTTATGAAGTTTACTTTGAAATGCACAGTAGGTGTTCTTGTTCCATAAACACCTTATTTACTACCGAATAGTAAAGAGTAAGTTCCCCTCATGCTAGCCATTACCCTCAGACATTGCAATAAGAGCTCATGTGAGTTATTTCTATAAGAGCAGGCAGATACTCATTCCACAGAAAAGAGTAGTGGATTTTCTCCATCTATATACAGAAGAAACAGCTGTCCCTCTCTTAGCTAACCCTTCCTGAAGACAGAGAGAAAACATTTTTAATAAACGAAAAATATTTTTCTCTTAACAGAATGAAAAGAATAACAGATTTTCAACCTTAATCTCTTCTGATATGACTATGTCTTTCCAGAAACCAGGTAAACCCCAGATGTTGTGTACAATCAGAAATATCTCTAAGATCTGGACTTTATACCTTTAAAAATATGTATTAGGAATATAGTGGTCCAGGTTTCTTGGTACCTTAATATTTAACATAAGGACCTAGTCCAGGTTATAACTATTAGGACTTTTTAGATCTGAACATTTAATTAAAACAAAGCTACAAATCAAGTTCTACTATCTGTGACAAATAAAATAAAGTAAGAATCCCTTATATTTATTTCACATCCACTTCCCAGTATCAGGAACTATGGCTTTTTAAAAAAAATCACTGAAAAACTTGATGAAAAATTTTTTATTATTTATTTATTGTCACTATAGCTTGTTGACAAAATGCTGTGGCTGGAAGTTAATAGGCATTAATCATTAGCTATAGCACACCCAGTAAATAATAGCTTATGTCTATATAATAAAGTTTTCAAATTAAAATTGTGAGGCAGAGACCTTCTCTAAAAATGCCTTTGCAAAGCTGATAGTAAAACGAAATGCAGTTAGCTAGCAAAAAGTAAATAAATCTACACACTGTCGAAGTAGGAATTGAGAAAATGGTAATGATGCTTATGGCACATGTAAAATTTTGCCTTTGAATATGCAAGTTGGGAATAGTTAATTTGGGGTTTATTTTTTGTAGTTAGAGTTTTTGAAATATCCCACAGTTTGAGAATGGCTCTTACTCTATCACCTTAGGCATTTCTGAAAGTGAAATGGATGAGCTACATGAATGCTTCATAGCCCAGAAGTGTATTTTCCTTTTTTCAATAATAAAGATAAAAGGAACAATAGTACAACCATCCCCAAGTTTCAAAATATATGTTTCATTCACCTCTCATAATTCTTTTAAATATATATTACCCATGAGAATTCATTACTATGGCTCTTTACATGTGAACATATATCATTAATCTTTACAATGAGAGCAAGACTCTTTGGTTTTATGTGAAGATTTGTGACTTACGGAAAATTTGAAATTATCTAAAATAAATAAGAGCATTTCCTTCTGATCCCAAACTATATATATTGTCAAGGTTGATCCAGCATATAGCATTTTATCTATTGAATAAATTATATTTTGTTGTCACTTTACCAAAACTGTAGTAATTGAACTACTATTTTTAAATTTTAAGTAACTGTATGCTCTAACACAAAGTTCAGTAAGATTTCTGTACCTGCAGGTCAAGTTTTCATCATTATAAAGTAAAAACCCTAAAATTTTCTGCCAATAAATCTTCTATCATATCACAAGACACTTTATGTAGGATATTTATGCACATATACATTCAATTTAATTCACAAAGAATCTAAGTACATACTAAAATTAAGACCAATTAGTGATAACAAAGTCATGAGTTTGCAGTAAAAAGAAAGCAAAAAATGGACTCACAAAATAAAGAAGACAATCTACAACACCAAAACTAAATAAATTTTAAAACAATTGAGCGAGAAAGGTATATTTTTTAAACAAGACATACATTTGAATAACAAATTAATCCCTCAAATATTAATGAATATTATATAACAACACTAAAGTTTGAATGCTTTTATCCACCTTTTAAAAAGTCTTATGTAAATTACAATAAAAAACAAACTGTATAACTTACATAAAAATTAGAGCAGGTAACTTTTCCATTTCCCTTAGTTTTTCAATAAGAAGTGGAAATTTCATCAACATATTTCCTGAACTATAAGCTGAATTAGGGCTAAGAGACTTTAGTACCATTTTAGCCTGCAACAGTAAATTAAAAAAAAATAATTATAATATGCCTTGCATAGCAAAGAAAGAGATTGCTACTCTTTCTGAAATATTCTCATAGCTGTCTAATCAGTTTCTGTGTTCTTTAAAATAGTACTAAGAAAAAACATTTAAGTAAAAAATAGTACTATGAATATATATATATATATATATATATATATGCTAAAAGTGGCTAAACAAATATACAAATAATTAAACCAGAAAACAAATGTATACAGTTTAACATGCAGTTTTTAAGATAACTTGAATCAACCTAAGGGAAGAATTGTTCAGCAACTGATAGGACAGAAGCAGGAAGTCAGTGTTTCAAGTCACATGGGAAAGTTACTCCCAAGTACATTTTTAAAGGCTGTTACATGATAACTACAAAAATTGTTATGATCTAGATCTAGAGCTCCCCAAATATCTTTTTGCTCAGAGGTGAGGATTCTGGGGGTGACTAGATCACTGTTAGGAAGCTGAATCTGGTTAGAAGAGGCAGGTCACAAGCAGTGAACCTGGGAGGGCATACAGTATCTCCTCCCCTGACTCGTCTCTATTTTCTGACAGCCATGAGGTGTGCAGCTCCACCACATTTGTCCTTAGAACCAGCTGACCATGTACAGATCAAGACCTCTAGAACTAGAAACCAAAACAAGTCCCTTCTTTAAGTTGCAGGTGTCTGGCATTTGGTTTCCACAAGAGAGAAAGCTGCTAAGGCATTAATTACTTTATATTTATGAATTGGGGAAGATTAAAACACAATGGAAAAATCACATGAGAAAAATAATACATATCATTATTAAAAACTCAGCAATCTCAATTTATGAAAAGAATAAAACTACAATTAGAAGATCAGACCTGACTTAAAAATCTAAAAAGAGTAGAAATTCTCAGCTACTGTGAGCTCAGATAAGACCCTCAGCCCCTTGCTCTTGTAACACCTGTGAAGAACCAGCTGCCTCTCATTCATGTTTTAGGAGTCACTGGGTATTAAAGAAAAACCAAAATTTCCCTCTTCTTGTTCTATCTCAGAATCACTAAACTTCACATACATTTGAAACACTAAAATGAAAACTGACAGTGGGGAAAAAAAGAGTGTTAACTGATACAACTCAAGAAGACAATAAAGACAATAGGGAGCATTGCCAGGCCATGTGAAAATTACCTGCTCTATATTGCCATTTTTAACCCAACTTTTTAATTCTGCCTTTAAGCTCTCTTCATATTTTCTAGCATCCATCTTTGTAATGATTAATTTGTCCTTGAAATGAATGAAGTTCTCTGGACATAATTTCTGGAAAAAATACCACAAAGATACATAAAATTATGTCTAAAAATTGAAACATCATTCTCAATTATGTGTCTCATAAATAACTGTTCAAGCTCTTGAGGACAGAAACTGAGGAACTCATTATTCTCCATAGCTTCTAATACATATGAGCAAAAGAAAGGCTAGAGACCCACTGAGTCAGAGATGAAAGAGAAGACAGTAAGGACAGAGACAAAGGACAGGAAAAGGAGACCTAGAAAACAAGGTGTAAGAGGAGACCAAAACACCACAGTATCTCTGAAGTTAAGAAACATTTTCACAATTAAGTAAATGCCACTTAAAACCTCTTAAGAAGAATGTAGGAGGGCTGTCTTATTTCTGAAGTGTCGACTTATGGCTTTAAAAGGTCAAATACAAGTGATTAGAAAGGATGAAAGCTCAGAATAGCATTGCTACTATACCCTATAATAGCATTAATTTCATAAATGTTATTTACCTGGGCCTGTGGCCAACTTTCCCAGGCTTGAAACATGGCATCATAAAGCTGGATGCTTTCTCGAGGTGAAAGTGCAAGATCAGAAGGGAATCCATACCTTTCAATCTATGTTTAAAATAAATTAAATGTTTTATGATTCTTTTTCCAATGCACTTTTTTTACTCAAAGGCACAAACAGAAATCCAAAGTCAATGAACAGCATTAAGCTGAAAGGTTTAAATGTTAGTAGTAATGCTTTTATATGTGAATAAAATACTATCCATTAAAAAAATCAGACCCCCAAAATTCAAGGATCCAATCCAAAAATGGGCATCTGAGATGAATACACAAAGAAGAAACACAAATGACAAATAAATACATGAAAAAATGTTCATCATCATTACTCATTAGAGAAATGCAAATTAAAAACACTGAGATTCCATCTCACTCCTGAAAGAATGGCCAGGATCAAGAAAACCAACAACAACAAATGCTGGAGAGGCTGTGGGGGAAAAGGAACTCTCCTGCACTGTTGGTGGGAGTAGACTGGTGCAACCATTGTGGAGGTCGGTTTGGAGATTTCTCAGAAAGCTGGGATTGGAGGACCCATTTGTTCCAGCTATTCCACTTCTAGGCATATTCCCAGAAGAACTGAAAGCATCATACCACAGTGATATATGTGCACCTATGTTTATAGCAGCACAATTTGTAATAACCAAATCTTGGAAACAACCTAAATATCCATCAGCTGAGGAATGGATAAAAAGTTGTGGTATTTTTATACAATGGAGTACTATCAGCTATAAAGAATGATCACATTGAGATATTTATAAATAAATGGGTGCAGCTTGAGATCATACTCATAAGCAAAATAAATCAAACTCACATGTATAAATACCAAATAGTTTTCCTAGTGTAAGAAATGGTAGGGGCTGGGGATTTAGCTCAGTGGCATAAGCGCCTGCCTTGCAAGCCTGTGATCGTGAGTTTGATCCCTAGTACCGGTAAAAATACAAAAAAAAAAAAAAAAAAGAAAAAGAAAGAAAAGAAAAGAAATGGTGAGAATACATAAAAGTATGTGTGGTAATCATGATTCTCCATTATATTGCTTTGAAGCCTTATAATGGTTTCATTCATTAATTGGAATGGTTTTATTCTGGGGTATTTGATTTTATTGTCTGTGATGGTATGAACAGTTATTTTGAAAAAAACAAGACATTATAATAGCTAGTGCTGATTTAATACAGCTTGTTTTGAAGTCCCATCAAGCTTTTGTCCTTCTGTCTCCATCGAGTTTATCATGTTGTATTTTATTGGATTTTGTTATATGTGATAGTATAAATAAAATTTTTTATAGACAAGGAGATAATATAGAAACCATTATTCATTTTCTGTTAGTTGGTTCTAAATACCCTGTAATACTTTCATCCTCTTGAATGGTTCTACACTGTCTTGTTATGTTTGATGCTATAGTATACGAAAGTATACTCAAATATTTCAAGGAAAGAGACACTATGGTAACTACTGTTATGTCAGGTTATCTTGTGGTGAAACACTATGTTGCTTAAATTGTTCTGTTCTGACCTGTGTTGTTATGTCCTCTTTTATCTTAATCTCCTTTATTTTTTAAAAATAAAATAAAATAAAATACCACCCATGAGTGTATTTGAATTACAAAATTATAAAAGATCAAAAAACTCATCAAAAGGCTTTGGTTTATTTCCTAAGAGCTTTTAATTAGGTTAATCTTCTGTGGACTGTATTTATGGCTCAAATTAGAGTGAGGGAAAATGGAAAGATTTGTGGATGCTATAAACAAGAACACCGTACTTTTGCTCTGAAACTGAATCTAAAATTGTCTTAATTATGAATATGATTTCTTTACTTTTATGTATATCAAGCAAGGCAAAAAGGACAAATCTTTGCTTAGATTCCAAGATAGGAACCAGGTCAACCTCAAGACAAAGTCTCACAGTCAACCTTGAAGACACTACAATAAATACCCTGTTTATCCTCCTGATTTAAATCTGTTTTAAATCTTTGGAATATGTCTGCCATTCTTTTTTTCATTTCAGAAAAACTTTAGTGGATATAAGAATTTCCTGTTCTACAAAAGTTGTATTGAACATTTCTTTCGGTATCAACCATTACTGCTACAAATTGCCAGTGAAAACCTGGTCACTAAGTGCTGATTAATATTTGCTTCAGCCTGAATGACTGTGATCCCTCCAAACTCACACATTAGAACATGGTTCCCAGTGTGACGATTTTGGGAGCTGATAGCTTTTGGAGGCAATAGGTCATTTGAGAAGAACTATTACAAGTTATAATTTTTTATTAAAGAAGCCCCAGAGAGCCACCTTGTCCTTTCTACCATGTGAAAATACAGCAAGAAGGAGCCACTGATGAACGAGAGGGTGATTTCTCACCAGATCCCCTATCTGCCAGAAGCTTAATCTTAAACTTGCCAGATTCCAGTACTGTGAAAAATAGACATTGATTTTTAGAGGCACCCACTCCCCACTCTATGATACCGTTGTTATAGGAGCCTACTGAATGGACTAAGATGATAACCCCTCCCTAAGGGAGCAAGCAAGGGGTCGTGAGTTTGACCCCTGGTACCAAAAAAAAAAAAAAAACCTGCTGTATCAAAGATTATAAACTGACTCACATTCATTCATATGTTTGTTGGACAAATCCTAGAAAACAGAGTGGGGAGTCTAACATTGCTTTCATGGTTTATAAATGTATCAGAAAGATTCACTCCCGGACTAAATTCTGCAAGCAGGGCTGTTGGTTGCAATACCTAGTCTTTGTGTACCTTGTTTTCCATATTTTTAAAATGGAAATTGTAGTAGAGGTGGTGGTGGCAGTGGTAATAGAGAAGCATTAGAAGAAGTAGTAGTTTTCTAATAACAGTAATGGGAAAATACTAAACTGTAAGGCTTGCTGGCACTTAAAATCAAACATTTACTTAGCACAGAAACACTGAGTTAGTTAAGGTTTTTATGCTTCTCAACCCTAAATGGAAACAGTAATAGGATATTTATAATTGCGATGCTTTAAAAAAGTGAAATACACAAAACTTCCAGAATACGTAGCAAATGCTCAATTGCAGTTGACTATCTTTATTTAACGTGTATTTAGTGAGCACATCTTATATACGTGCCCATTTGCTAGGAAATATACATAAAATGTGTTTTCAAAGCATTACTCTTGAAAGATAAAGAACACATACATGTAAACATCCTCAGAAGCAAGCTGACTTTGATTGGTGTCACATGAGAAACACAGACAAAACTACTGAAAAAAGATTATAAGTACATCTAGCTGAGGAAGTCACAGGACTGTGAAATGGAGTCACATCATGCAAAATGAATAGCATCTGGAAAGCTGGCATTTGGCATCAGGTTTAAATATCTGAGGTACAGGAGACAGCAGGAGGTTCCCAGGGAAGGTTCATGCAATAGATGAATGGATGGGACACTGGTCATAGAAGACCTTAGTTGACTCGCTACAGAACTGGTCCTTGCAAAGGAAAGCCTTTAATAATTGGGGAAGACCTGAATTATATTAATGAGGTTTAATATGGTACCAGAATGTAGAATACATTTGACTTCATAAGTTTAAGTAGGAAGACAAGGTATTTACCTGCTGTCACTTTGACAAGCAATAGGAACTTAAATTGATCATTCATAGAAATAGAATAAGTGAAGAAGAGAAATACTCAAGAAAAATTTAAGAAATCCTTCCCTATTTTCTCCTAATATTGCCCCAACTGAAATCTTTTTAAGTCTTTGCCTTATTGGTTCACTGCCAAAATATGTTGTGATTGCTATATATTGAGATATAAATATATACATAGGTATTTATATCTCTATATAGTGAGAGGTACTTTTCCTTGTTAAACCTTATCATGATGATCAGACTCTCACAGGTATTAGGAGTTATTCGCATGAAGTCTGAGCTGTATTGAGAGAAGGGTGTTGTCAAAAAAGAACACGGGCAAAAATAATATCCAGAATAAATGCAATTTTAAAAGCTCAGGTTAAAGTTTTAGTATATTTTAAGCACTGTAGATCCAAATGCCACTAAAGAATCAATGGAGCTAGAAAAAACATCCCTGTTATTTGTAAAATCAAGGTGGAAAAATCTGTTGTAAAGCATCTATCCTTTATTTCTGGCAAGTATCAAGTAAGCAGTTTTTCAATTATAATATATATAAATAACTTGTATTGCTCAGAGCAAACATGACAAAGTTATTACTTACGTGATCTATGGTTAGTGCAGCACATGGGTGAAAGTGATCAAAACAAATGTCATTCTCTTTGATGGAACATATGTACTTCTCTAAATCATTGTACCTCTCTCCATAAAGCACTGAAATTGAAGGACACAACTTATCTAATTAATGGAAATGTAATGATGGAAGAATTTTAGTATCAAATATAAAATTTTTAAGGATCTATCTAACTTACCAAGTCTAACCTTATACGATTGCTTTATTTGCACGTAGTCTTTGGATAAACTGGCATGAGAGCCAGCACTTCTTTTGGAGGCCATCCTTTTTTCCATTATTTTGTCCTCTTGTCTCCAATAATGTTTTATTGATTGCAGCCACCTTAAGGTTTATATATATAAAGTTATATATTATTGAGGCAGGAAATGGAAAAGTTTCCCATTAATTAAATAGTGTCAGGAAAGACAATTGAAAATTTCATGGTTTATAAATGTATTAGAAAGATTCACTCCCGGACTAAATTCTGCAAGCAGGGCTGTTGGTTGCAATACCTAGTCTTTGTGTACCTTGTTTTCCATATTTTTAAAATGGAAATTGTAGTAGAGGTGGTGGTGGCAGTGGTAATAGAGAAGCATTAGAAGAAGTAGTAGTTTTCTAATAACAGTAATGGGAAAATACTAAACTGTAAGGCTTGCTGGCACTTAAAATCAACATCCAAAATACTTAGAAGAGTAGCTGGCACATAGAAGATACTTATCACAGGGTTAGATGTTATAATCATTATTATTGTGCAGAAATCATACTCAGTGACAAAAATGGCATGCAATTGATCAAGCTTTGACATCTTCTAGACATCTCTACAAAGTAAGCTGACTCATCTTAGGGTTGATGGCTGAATGTATTATTATCTCTCTATTATTGGTTTCCTGGTAAAGAAAAAATAAACATGTATTCATTGTTTCTTATTAATCTGTTTGGAGATACTGGGGGGGAAATTCCTATTAAATTGCAGATCTAGCTGCAGTAGGGAGTACTTGGTACTTATAGAGGATAGCCAGCACATGCCAGGAAGTGCTAGAAAGCCTACCTTGATCATCTACACATAAACGATTAGCTAACCAGAAAGTTGTGAAACTCTTCAAAGCCCATATAGAAAATATGCAATTCAAATGTTTAAGACAGGTAAGCATTCACTCCAAAGTAGAATGCAGTCCTACTCAGTGAGATGTTCAGGGTTACTAATTGTAGCTGACAGAGCCAAAAATGGGCATCGGATCATGACAAGGAGATGCTCCCAGATTTCTGCTCCAATTTCTCCACCAAGACAATGGACCTATTAAAGAAAGAAATTTTCTCAGCTGAAAAGGTTGACTTAAAAACAGAAAATAAGACATGAAATCCTTACGTATAATTTCCCACCAGCATTAGTTAGATGGCAAGTAAAAATATGTAGTAGAAAGTCCAGGCAATAGAAAAAGTAGAAACCTAGATTTCTTTAAATCCTCATACCCAACCTAACAATATATTTTTCTTTGTTTAACTTTCAAAATTTTCTTTCAAATCTATTCATTTCTGTCTACATCCACTGCCAGTGAAGCCTCCATCACATCTCATTGCACTACGAAAAGTCTCTCAAGACTACTGTCCTTGCTTCCTTTCTTGTCACCTTGTATCCCTCACACCACTGCCAAGAGTAAGATGCCTGATGTAATTTCATCACTGCTGCATCTGGATTTACCTCAAGCCATTTACCCCATCCTTACCATGATCTAGGCATACTGATCTTTATTCATTGACCACACCGTTCCTACTCAAGAGCTTGCACATTATTGTTCTCTCGGCATAAAATACTTGTATAAATAAAATTTTAAAACAACAATAAATACTATTATTGCCTGTTACTGAACCTGTAGAATTCACCTGAAGGTCGGTCCTCACAAAGACTGCTTCTTTTATCATCCAGATGTACAATTGGGGGAAAACATAACCAGCTACTATTATGCTAAAGTACAAATTCACAATAGAAAATTATGGGATAGGTCTTTGTAATTCAATGTGAGGTCCTTAAGTAAATACTTTCTCCTCTTATCCCTTCAAGCAGTGGAGCAGGTTACTGTCTCTGGGTTACTGTGTTGACCCTTAGGGGTTTCCTCACACACACTTTGGTAAACCAGCCTCCTTGAATTGTAGTTTCTGTGTGTCATATGTTTTCTGTTAAGACAATACCATAATATGTAGCTGATAGCACTGGTACAATTCAAAATTTACTGCTTAAAAAAAATCCAAGATTTGATTTTTAAAATTTTTATGCAGGGAAGCGTACATCTTGGTATTTGAATTCTGTCCACCCTGAAATAGCTATCTCCAATGAAAGTTCCTTCTTGCACACAGAGTTTTAAAAGTGCACTAACTTTCTCCACAGAGTCACACAGGGAAAGTGGGGCAAAAGATAAACTTGGCTGAAGAAAATAATCACTCTTTGCCCTGACCTAAATTCCAGTAGACAGATTCTTACAGCACTGAAGATCTTCATTATAGTGTTTATGTACAGTAGAAAATTAACCCAGTGAAGTAAAACAAAACCTGCCTCATCAAATATAACATATCTAATCCTTTTCACCCATTGTTGGCGATGTGGAGCTAGCAGCAGAATTTCAAAGCAGGCAGGCACTGTAACAAGCACCTAAAAATAACAATATTGTGTTAGTTAATACATTGAGCACTTAGTAGGTACAAACATTATTACAAAACTATATACGTTAGAGTTATGGGTCCTAGATTTGTCTGCTGAAAATTAGGCTATAATGTTACTTCTGACAATTTCATGACAATCATGATGCATTAGTCTGAAACATATGAAACTTCAAATTTTGCAGCTCAAAAGTGCTGAAATATTAAATTTGAAGTTTTAGTTATTTTATTGTAAATAGTAGCATATATTACGTGTTGAAAATAATGCTTAGTGACATTGCACACATGCAGATCACATACTTTAATCATACTCATCTTCACCATAATCCTCTTTAATAATCACTCAGCATTAGAAAACAGAAACTGTTCAGTGTCACAGGTTTGAGTTTTTAAAATCTAACCCTGCCATAGTTTGGGTTGGATTAGGTTTAATAAGAATCAACAAGGGAACCTGGACTCATTGCAGACTAGAAAGAACCTCAGTCAATATACCTCAGAATTCTAGATGAATATTGTCTATCAGGTTTTCTACACCAAGCTGGAATGACCCACTTTTGTGCATATGTTTAACTCAGTCACAGAAGGTGGACAATATAGAAAGATCCAGGATCACCTGGCATCTACCCTCCCCACACTCCTCATTTCTGGGCAACAAATCTTTCCTTAAAAAGCTATTTGAGTAGCACATCTCCAGGGCTACTGCATTAGTGTCACATGAACCTGCATTCATATTTTGTTTATTTTGTATTATGGATCTGCAAGTTTGATAAGGAAAAAAATCTATCTACGATTTTGTTAATAAAGGTTTAACATCTTTAATACATGTTTTATAGTATCTTTCAAAAGAGCTTTGCAGGGTATTGGGGACTTACGTCAGTAATAGAACACTTGTCTAGCAAGCTAGAAGCCCTGGGTTCAGCCCTCAGCACTAAAAACTAAAAAGCTTTTTTAAAAAGTGCTTTGCAGAAAACATAATTATGATAAGAAATTTCCATTAATTTTTATGACAGTATTCTTATAAACCTTTTCAATTCATTAATAAACACATCAAAATGTAATAAACTATAGTTGAAATCTGAAATCAAAATATAAAGATCCTTAGAAAAAAATAAGTTCTACTTCTTACTCTTCAGAATGTAGCAAAATTACTTTTTCTCTGAAGTCTTTTTGTCATTCATATATTAAAGAAATCATTTTCACAAAGACTTATGAAAATTTTGGGCTTCTAATCAAAGAGACAGATGAGTACTGTCACAAAACGTTATAGTAAGTTTATTAAAGAACATATCCTACCTGACAGTTGAGCGCATCGTGACGATATTCCCTTGTAAAAACACCACACAGAACTTCACCATCTGGCAGATTTTTAGTATAACGATTTTGAACAGTTGCTGCCACTTGATTAACAAGGGCCTGATTGACAAGGAAACAGACCATCATGAGTCAGATAATAAAGTATACTAAGGTGGAATATCAAGGAACAACAGTAATGATCCAAAAGTATGTTCTGCTAGATGATTCAAATATCAAGCTCAAAGCCACGATTACAAGACTAGATTTTAAAAAAAAATGGTTCCAAGGAAGGTGCTATTTTAGCCTCTGAAACTGGAATAAACAATTTCAGATTAAGAAATAAAGTGAACAAGGTTTATCACGTGATCACATGCAGTGTTTTTAAAAGGAGGTTAGAAATAAAAGAGCAAATTGCATGAACTTGAGCAATACCTTGGTTGGTGCAACATATACAACCACCCCTTCATCACTCTCTTTCAGCACCTTCTCCATGCAGTAGTAGGAAGCATAGGTTTTCCCTGAGGATGTGGGGGCAACAATCACTGCTGATTCATAGTTATCCACCACATCGAGGAGTTCTCGCTGCAGAGTTCAGAATACAATTTGTCTCAATAATGTAAACAGCGTGTTAGCAAATCACATGTATTAATCATTTTCAGTATAATTTTCTGAGTATCAAATGGAATGCTTGGAAGTTGCAATTCCATAGAGGAAAACATTTTTTAAATATCTGAAGAACATGTTATTCTCTCAGAGGATGCAATTTGTTTGCTTTTGAGTACCTGAAAGTTGAGTTTTACTTTTGCAAAATGAAAAGGAAATCTGAATCAAGCATCTTGTTCCTGGGAAGATTTCTTTGTAGTTGAGTGTCATTTAGTAAGGGCAGAATGGCTTTGAAAAATAATGCTCTAAGAAGTAACAAATACATTTTAATGATGAAAAAATAGCTGGGTAGGAAAAACATCAAAAATCTTAATTGTCTCACCCAACTTCTACTTTCTATACACAATACAAGGTGCCTGGTGTGGAGGTCAGGTAAGAGCTTCATCTCCACAGCATGTGCTTTTATTCATCAACATGATAACTAATCAAAGGAACTGTAAGCCTATGAAGTGCGCAGGATGGAAAAATATATTCTAATCGCAACTTGCAACCCTGTTAAGTCTAGGTCCACTCCCAATCACACCTGACAGTTAAGTGAGTATCAGGAGAGTTACAATGCACATACAATTAGTGGAGAGCATTTACCTGGCTCATAGAAATTTACCTGCACTGAAATACAAAATTAGTCTTCCAACTTATAGAAAGGCAGCATGAAGTTCTTACAATAGCACACTATTGTCATGGAAGGAATATCCCGTAGTTTGTATATGGCTTTAGGATCCTTCAAGAGTCCTTGTGTTGGCAGCTTGATCCCCGAGATACAGTTTTAAGAGGTTTTGGAATCTTTACTAAGTGGCACTGAGTGGGAGGCCAATGGGAGTACCCCAGGGAGAGTGGTTCCTGTGGGATTCCTGGTTAGTTCTCAAGATGAGGTAGTTATAACAAGCCTGAGTCTAATCGCACCTAGCCCTCTATAACCTAAATAAACTCCTTTATAAAGTTAGGACACCATGTATTTCATACCAGTAATAAAAAGCTGACATATACTCTGGTTCTAACCATTTATTAGACTGAATATATGAAATTGCATTTTTGTAAGTAAATATGCTCAATGTATTATCAATTGTATATAGTCAATATATGCAAAATTGGATTCATTTCTTCCCAATTTTATAACCACCCATAGGCATTTTATATACATTTATAGAAGACTATTAGCTGTAATGTATAAATATCTAAACAATTATCTCCATTGTGTAAACCACCCAAATTTCTCTGTGTTAGTTTATGTATTTATGTATGAAATCCTAATGACATGGAGCAAATTAGGAGAGTGCTCCAAAATGATACAGCTGGATAGTATGAATGTCTTCCATCTTCAAATCTATATAGTAAATTGATCACTTACTTCCAACTAAATGGCATATGTTAAACAAAAGCTTACATTTTTAAGTGAGAAAAGGCATTTGACATTTCTCATAATTATATGACATAACAACATTAAGAAGTCTATGCACATATATATGATTTTTTCCACTTGTGTTTGCATCATTACCTGCCAAGTATCAGGAATAAAACCCTGGACCCTTGGATCTGGATCTTTCCTTTCCTCTCGTATCAAATAGTGGCCCATGTGTTGTAGTTGAAACCGAGCTGGCCCAATGCCAACTGAATACCTCTTCTTATTCTTCTTGTCATCCACTACATCCTATATCATCCCAAAGACCATTTTGAAAATAAATATCAATTAAGTGATTAAAATATTTATTTCTATCTCCTATATAAAATCATTTTATCACCTTTTAAATTTTGTATCAACATTACCACTTAAATTATCCTCGTCACTACAAATGTATTAATAGACTCAAGACTTTTAAATATCTATTATGGTTCTTACAGTTATGTGATATATTTTTAAAAATGGAATAATCACATTATAGTTTTTGGATGTTTTGTCACAATTAATTATTCAATTAGTTCCACAGTCTACACAAATCATCCGATGTTCATTCTGTTTGTACAGCAAAGCATTTATACAACATTTCTAATTCTATATTACGTCAAGATTGAGTATTTGGATAAGTAATCATTATAATATTTTAAGTAAAAAATAATCTAAAGGAGATTATGCATTTTCAAGAAACTTGTGTATACCGAATACTTATACTATCCAAATATTACCTGATCTGTATATAATGACCTCGCCAACTCATCAAATCCTAAATACTTAAGGCATCTGCCTATGAGGTGCCGGTCTACATCTTGCAAAAGTTCTGAGTATTTATTCATCAAGGAGTGAATTCTTTTCATCATCTGGACAGCTATATTTAAATCTTCTGTGGCTTTACCTTTGTAAAAAATAAACGGTAAAATGGTTATAAAAAGCCATCAAATAGTAGATTTTCAATATCCAAGATGAATCATCTGGCCTATTAATCTTAATTAAACTCAAATCTTATTTGGTATTAATGGAAATTTTGATGTAGAGAACTGAATAAAATTAAACTTTCATTATCTGTGCTTCATCCCTATGAATTTTTGTGAATAGCTCTGCTAAATTTAGAATAAAGAAAAATCTTGAAATTCATGATAGAAATGAGGTTGTTACAGCTGCAGATTTTAGAAGTTCATGGAGAATAACAGCATTTCAGTTTTAATTTATCTTCTATTATTTTCAAAGGAAAATGTTTATATATCTTTAAATGTAAAACTTAAAATTTAGCAATATTTCTTGAACTCTAATTTTAACCACAAATATGCACTTAGTATAATCATTGGAGACCTTCAAATCAATCCATCTATTTCAACTTCCAGATGTAGATTTGCATAATCCTTCTCCAGTCCTTTAGAGTCATATATATAGATCTTGTATACTTGTCCTTTCTGCTAATCATTTGATACTTACTATGTCAGGGTTCCTATTAGTCCACCTTTTCTCCAATTAACCTATTTGTATCTATTCAATAACTATTCCAAATATCTAATGAAGACTATAGGAAGCTACCCAAGAAACTTAATACAAAGTTCTTATCCTCCAGGAGCTTTCCATCCAGTTAAAAAGACAAGATATAATAACCTGACTGTTCCACAATATGCAGTAGAAACTGTAGGTGTTAAGTGAGTCCTATCAAAGCAAGGCTTTATGGAAAGATATTTCATGAAATGGATTTGGAGAATAGATAGAATTTAGACAATGACATAGAACCCTGAGGGTAAAACTATTACATCGTTCCCTATTCATTTATTAATCTTTATGATTCCTTCTTCAGTGTAACCAGGTAAAAGAACTTCAGTGTAACCAGGTAAAATCTACCTTCACCAAAAGTCCTTGTGATTAGACGTGGCCTTGTTACCAAGTTCTGGTTCATGATACCTAAAAGGAAGTTGCTGATAGTAAGAAAACTCCTTAAAATACAGAGATGAGACTCTAACAGATGTGAAGAAAAATTTGCCTTGTCCTTTTCTCCTATTTGCTACAATACAGCCACCAAGGAATATGAAGCAGTCTGAAGAATGGAACACATGCCAAGGATAATGGAGCCAAGACAGAGGAGACTGAGTCACTGGTGACACTGTCCATCTGCCCCAGCAGGTTAGGTGGGCCACACATGCCCTACTTAAATGAGTAAACTACTATATTCTTTAAGCCACTACTGATTTCTCTTAGTAGCCCCCAATTGCAAATCTAATTTATCATCTTGATTGGCGAGAACCACACATGCTGCTAAGTCTTTGCTCTTTTTTTTTTTTTTTTAACTTTTTATGGATGCCAGGGATCCAACTCAGGACTGCCTGCTTGCAAGGCAGGTGCTTATGCCGCTGAGCTAAATCCCCAGCCCCTAATGCTGCTACGTCTTACACCTCTCATTAGGATAAAATACAGTGAAACACGCACTCTGCTAGAACACGCACTGGAAGTAAAAGGAATAAAATCTCAAGGCAGATTGGGTGGCAGGGAGAACTTGGGAGTCATGTGTTAAAAAGATTCAAGTGTGGAGCTCTCAAAACTGACACATCAACCAGATTTAGTAAAAAAAAAAAACAAAAAACACCTCAGTTGGAAGTACTATCAAACACAGTTATTTCACCAGCTATTAATTTGTAGATGTTCATCTACTGCTTCATATTTCACACTGTCTTTCTCTTTCTTTTTTGTGTTTATCTTTGTAGAAATTATATATAGTAGAGCACAAGAAACTCACAGCAACTTTGAAAGAACTCAGTACAGCAGACGATCACAAATATCAATTTCCCCTCCCCCAAAAAATGTTTATGCTTTGGAATACAAGAGAGTGCTAGATTCTCCCTGGGTGCTTCATTATTTTTTTGGTTCCCTTAATCATGCCAGTACTTGATATATAGCTGTTTTAAAACCTCTGTGTCTATGGTTTTGCTCTGTATTTACTACTAAAATCCTAAGATATAACTGTTCATTGATAAAGTGGTGATAATACTTACTAAAATTGGAAACTGCACATAAGACTTCTAACATAAATTTTCAGCTAACGAATGGCTACGATCATCATAACATTTCTATAGTTCTCCAGTTCACAAAAATAAGAAATCATAATTATGTACCTTCATGTTGACAGTGTTCTTTCCATGCTTTCAAACAGGCAGTTAATGCGACCATTTCTACCCGAACTTTCACTGAGTTACTTTTACATGACTTCAAAAAGTCTTCCAGGTTCTTTAATCCAGAGCTTAAATTCTGTGTCATTTCTTCTTCGATAGAAGATGACAGAGCATTCCATTTTTGCTCTTCTTTTTGTTCTTCCTTGGTACATAATCTCTTCTTATTCTCTCTAGCAATTATTTCAGCTTTGGTCTCCTGCTCAAAAGGTAAGGAACATAGTTTGCAACAAATTCAAAATATTCCAAGATGACATTGTATAAAGCAATGTTTTAAAATGTAAACACTACACCTCATTTAAAACTTGCCCGTGGGGCACTGAAGAGGAAGAAACCAAAAGCCACATAGCCAAACAATTTGACAGGATAAAAGAAGAGTTGACAAAATAGATCA
The DNA here is from genome assembly GCF_034190915.1 of Cavia porcellus. Taxonomy (NCBI): domain Eukaryota; kingdom Metazoa; phylum Chordata; class Mammalia; order Rodentia; family Caviidae; genus Cavia; species Cavia porcellus. The sequence goes on along the minus strand of NW_026947507.1, from coordinate 26,612,384 downwards.
AGAAGGCTCTTGGCAAACTCAGAGAGGAAATAACAATGGGCAAAATAACCAAACCGATCACCAACTCTACAAAAGACACTTTAAAAAAAGCTAGAACAACTAAAAACATCATGCAAAACATGCATGACTAGGATGGAAAAAAAATTAGAGTCCATAAAAAGGTTCCAACTATAAACTTGGGTAATTAAAACTTCTATCAAAAGTATAGGTAGCAGAAGTGACCAACACAGACACAGAGTGTCAGATCTAGAAGACTTGCCTATTGTTGGTGATCAGTTAATCAGATACACCTTAGAAAAAACAAGAGGACATGAAAATGGGTCTGACAACTTCGACATGACAAAAACAAGACTAATTTAAGATTAACTGGAATTAGTGAAAGTCGGAAGACAGTATAAATGTCATAAAAAACCTGTTTACTGAGGTAATAGCAGAAAATATCAAAATAAGAAGAAGAAATTTAACATGTAGATATGTGATGCATATAGAACCCCAAGCAGCCACAGTACCAAAAAATAAAAAACAAAAACAAACAAACAAAAAACACTCAACAAATCATCTTATGCAAAAGAACACGAACTTAAAAACAGTTACAGAAAGCAAATGAATTGCTTGTAGAGATAAACCCATTACAATTACAAATTCTCAACACAAAGCTTGGAATAAAATTCTTCAAACCCTAAAACAAATGAGTTTCCAACACAATATTCAAAACATTGACAAGCGAAATTAGGCTAGGAAAAGAAATTAAAGAGACATAAAAATAAGGAAAAAAGTAGTCAAATTGACATTATTTGTAGATGACATTATTGTTTACATAGATACTCAAAAAAAATCCACCAGAAGACTCCTAGAATTGATAAGCAAATTCAGCAATGTGGCATTTACTACAACATCAAGAAAATTGAATACTTAGGAATTGACCTAACTAAGGAGGAGAAAAATCTCTACAATTGAAATCAAAATATTCTGGAAAAGAAAATCAAAGAAGGCATCCAAAAAAGAAAAGCTATGCCCTGTTCCTGGATAGCCAAAAACAAAATAGTCTAAATGGCCTTATTTCCAACGTTGATATAAAGATTTAATGCAATCTTAATAGAATTACCAGCAGTATGCTTGGCTAACCTGGAGAAAACAACTCTAAAATTTATGTGGAACTGGAATAGATACAAACTAGCAAAAGCAATTCCTGGTTCAAGAGCAAAGTAAGAGGCATCATAGTTTTGAACTTGAAGTTATATTACAAACTGCTGTGATAAAAACAGCATTGTACTGGCATGGAAACATACCTGAGGAGCAATAGAACACAACAGAGGATGCAGAAACAATTCCAAATACATTCAACTATTTGATTTTTTACAAAGGGGCCAAAAATATACATTGGAGGGGAAAAAAGCCTTTTTAATAAATGATGCTTGGAAAACTGGCTAGCTACATGTAGAATATTATAGACCCATATCTCTCACCATGTAATAAATTAAAATTGAAATGGACCAGAGAACTAAATGTTAAAACAAAAACACTTAACCTGCTATAAGAAAAAATGGGTAAAATTCTTGAAATCACTGGCAAATGTGAAGCCTTTCTGAATAAAATTCTAATTGCACAAGAAATAACAGCAAGAATGGAAAAATAGCATCACATTAAATTTAAAATCTTCTGGACACTGAAAGAAACAACAGAGTGGGAAAAAAAACCTTTCAGAATGGAAAAAAACTCTCTACAGCTGTTCCTTAGTCAGAGTACTAATATCTAGAATATAGAAAGAAATTAAGCCAGGTATGGTGGTGCACACCTGTAATCTCAGTACTTGAGAGGCTGAGGCAGGAGGATCACCACAAGTTTGAGGCCAACCTGGGCTACATACTGTAGAAGGTTCAAGGACAGACTGAAATACATAGCTAGAGTATTGTCTCAGTTATTTACTAGTAAATAACTGTGTTTTAATATTACTTCAATATTTCTAAATTTGTGACTTTAGTCACTTAATGTGCTGTATTTGTTTCCAATTAATGCATATGATGTCATGGCAGAGGAATACATACAATTTTATACATGCAGATTAGATGTTCTTACCAACTAAGTTAGATTTATAAGTACTCATTATAAAAAGAAAGTATACATGCAGAAAGAAATTATCAAAGAATTGAACAAATAGTAATTTAAGAAAAAATAACTAATAATGTATAGGATGTCTTGAATCTTACATGTGTCTTTTTGCTCTTCACCTCTTTAAAATTCTTCTTCCACTTTATGTCTTGAGTCACAATGAGTTTTGAAGACACTGGGTCTAATGAATTTCCATATAAACGCTGAAAACGATGATATTTTTGCAGATCTTTTTGAACCCAAGGGTCTTTAGTCTTTCCTGAAAAAGAATAGATTTAAAATGCAATATGATTGTACTTTTCAGTGGCATTCTATCTACCTGACACTATCCCACACTGAAACACACTTTGCTTTCTAGTATAGAACACTAATTTGACCTGATTACTTTTGCTTAACAGCTAATCTGAACTCAGCCCATCACTTGAGTGGATAATTTTGTATTGTACTTAAAGGATACAGGTAACAAAATGTGTTTCATGGCCTACTTTCCAAAAGCAAAATACAGGGTGCCACAAAAAAGTGAAAGATTCTGGGCATTACTTCTGTGACCTGTGACCTAAAAATTAGGTTTAGAAGATACATGCAGAATCAAGAAGAAAATAATCTAGATTATTCTGACTTCTCACATCATTGAGTAGAAAAAGTTGTTACTCTTAATAAAAAACATGAGCTGGAATCTTGGGAAAAATCCAATGGCACACGAAGATCCAACAAAGAAAGTCTGACTTACTTCCACATCCTCCAAAAATCTACACTATTTACCAACATGTGTGCCTATGGTGGCTTATTTCTCTGTATGAATCTAAACATGTCAAGCTAAAAGACTGAGAAAAATCTGAATTTTACCATATCACCTCACATTTTGTGGAATTTTGATAGCTATTGATATAAGCAGGCTGATAAGACTTTCTAGTGCCTCGCTCTTGTAGAGACAAATACCACATCTGAGTGCTTCCTCCTCTAAATCTACATATGAATATAAAGAAAACAAGAATTTTCTTTATTATCTTTCCTAATGTACAGCAAAATATCTTATGTGCTCTCTTGGTTACTTTTCTCTTATTTCTGGAACAAAATACCTGACATCCAAAATGAAGGAAACAAAGGTTTATTTAGCTCACTGTTTGTGGAGGTTTCAGTCCATAATCAGCTAAGCTGCAAGGCAGGGTGGTATGGCACAGGGCAACACTTCAAGACAGCAGCCAGAGCACAAGGGTAGAGGGGAGCAAGCCTCTTCTCCTCCCTTAATACTGTACACAATTCGCCCCCCTTTAGGGTGAGTGCGGTACTCACAAAATCTCTGTGCCCTCCTCTTGCACAGGATGAGGATATTTACAAAGTAAGGATCCTGGCTCCCTTCTGGGTCTCTTAGTTCAACTTCTAAACTTCTCAAGCTAACACAATATATCCACCATAACATGTTCTATTCTCATTTAAAAATATTTAATTCTTGAATGATAATGTGATCATTTTTCTCTATAAATAGAAAACAGAGGAGAAGATAAACTGAAGTCTGAGAACTCACCTTCAAAGCTGCTTTTTGTCCGATCATAATCATCACTAAGGAGTCTGTGAGAATGCCAGTGCACGAGTTCATCAAATTCCTTCTGTTTAACCAGTGAAGTAACAATAGGATCATCACTGTGAGCCAAAAAAGTAAATATATTTTAAATCCCTCCTAACATATCAAAGCACAGATTTTATTTAATACTAATAACTTTGAAATCCATATCTTCCTACCTCCTTCTGTGATACAATGTGGATTATAGAGCCCAAAAAATAGTTTATTACAGGCTCAAGAATCCACCCTTCACCTCTAATTGTCCTGTTGACAACAATGAATGTTCACTACTAATTTATTATTTAGCAACATGTGCCTGTGGTAGTTTACAATAATATTAAAATCAAAAACATTTATACAGTGAAGTCAAAATGTATTGAAATTTTTGATATTAAGTTCATTACATATTACAAATATAGAATACATGTAATGTACTCTAATCTGGTACATTTCAAGGCATCCTTACTAAATAACTTATCCTGCTTACTGCTTAAAGTATATTTTTAGCCCCTACCTTTTTAGAAAAGGTAAATCTTTCAAAATGTCTCCAGAAAATTTGTCAACCATTTGACATGACATTGGAATAAAACCCAAATTAGGAATCTTTTCCTTGGAGCTATCTGTAAACAAAACATAAAGATAAGGTCAAATGTAAATTTTCATATAGGAATTTTATGTATTCTTTTCTAAACTTCACATGAAAAATGTTTTATATTACATTTATAAATTCCAGCCTTTCCCATAACCTATTTGCCATATTTAAACTTTCAAACATAGAAGAATATGAAGAAAATAGCTGATATTTAAGCATGAAAGTAGGTAGATGGGTGGGTGGATTGATGGATACATACATGTATGGCTCTGCTCTTTATTTTCAAGTTTTTATTTCTTAGTTGGGTTTGGTGATACATACCTGTAATCCCCAGCACTCTAGGAGGCTGAGGTAGGAGAATCACAATTTTAGGCCCAGTTTGGGTAACTTATCAATTTAGCAAGACCCTGTCTCAAAACAAGAACTAAAAAAGAATTGAGTAGCTCAGTGGGAAGGCCCTTGGTTCAATCTTCCAGTATTGCAAAAAAAAATCAAATGTTTATTTCTCTTATATCTCAATTGTGAAACAAGGAATTTTAAAATGGAAGTGTCAGTCCAAAAGACAACAGACACACACACACACATACACACACACACACACACACACACACACACACACACACACTTTCATGAAAATGAAATCAAAAAGTAGGGAAAAATAAAAATGGAAAAGAAATTATTTGTTACCATTACAATGCTCTCATGAGTCCTTTTTATATATAAATTTTATAATCACAGAGTCACACAGGCAGTACATAGATAGATACATACATAGATAGATGATAGATAATAAATAGATATAGACATATAAATGCTAAATACATAATAGGTGATAATAGATATATATAGATAATAGATGATAGATACATAGATGGATAAGTAGATAAATAGATGACAGAAAGATAGGTAAACTAAAATAGGCTAATGAATTTATTCAGTGTGTGATTCACAGCAGCAGGTAAATTGCAACTGATCTGTCTGTTAACCTGGCAGTGATCACTGGGTCTGTGCTTCTCCAAATATCTTCCTGTTGCAAGCCCCCAAAATATTTCCTAAAGTCTTATGCACACAGCCCATTTGAACCAGGAAAGAAAGGTTAAGGAAAATCTTCGTCCAACAACATGGCAGGAAGCAGATGGCAAACACTTCGGCTATCTCGCTTTTCCAGTAAGACGCCTCTAAGGCATCCTGGACATTCAAGATTCTCAGTGAAATCACCTGTGGTTGTGAACAGTGGACGCTTATTAATTAGCATGTTCCACATGCTTCCAGTTCTTACCTAACAGTCCCTTACTGGATCATCTTGGGATTAATAAACTGCTTGAATTCAATGGTCTTTGACAGAAGGAACACATTTTGATAAAAGAAAAGAGTAAATGTGTTAACACTTCCCCGTGTTTCTGAAAAAGATCCTTACACCAGTACACTCTGAGTTCCCTACAACTTTCATGTTTCTTCTGTATCATTTTCTTCTTCCTGAAATTCATCACACAGGAGTATTTTCAGTGCTTCTGTGTTAATGAGTAAATCATTTTATTTTTTCCAAAGGTATATGTTACTTATTACTCCATTTTTAATTATATGTGGATATATGAGTTAGATGTACTTCTATTATACGTTGGAATTTGTCGTTGCTATTGGGAAGTCTATTATTAGTCTAATTTTTGTTCCTTTGGATAACTTTGGTCCTTTTAACATATTTCTTTATTTTTGGCATTCTACAATTTTGCTATATTTTGTCTACTATATGTATTCATTTGTGAGTTTATATGTGTTTAATTTATCACACTTGTGATCCATAATATGCTCTGAATGTACAAATTCTTGTCTTTTATCAATGCAAGTAAATGTTCATCTTTACTTCTTTAAAAGTTGCCCAACTAACATTAATTCATTCTCCTCTTCTGGATCTCCAAAAAGCATTAAAGGTTAGACTTGTTTCTATCCTTCATATTTCTTTACATCTGTGTGTGCTATTAAATATTTTATTGTATGTATTAAAAGTCTGGTTCCCTTGAGATTAACTATAATTATATGAAAAGATTTCGAGTGTCTTACCTATTATTTCAAGCACTACATGATCACCTCATATTATTACCACTCATTTTCCTTTGTTTCTTTGATTTTGGGCTAAGTCACTAAAATCTATATTCTTTCCAAGTTAATAGTACAAAGTATAACGTTCAACATTTTGACTATACTTATCACACATCCATTAGCCATCCATACTTACCATTCCACACGCCTGCAAATTTGTTACCCTTTAACCTACATCTTCCCGTGCCTTCAACATGCCCACCCACATCACAAGTAATGTTTTACTCTATGTTCTTTGTATTAATTATTTTTCTGGATTCCCTAATTAAGTGGTATTGTGCAATAGTTTTCTCCCCATGTCTCATTTATCTACCATTCTTTGTATCTATTTCAATTTTGTAAATTCTCCTACAAATATCCAATCATCTTTCTATCCTGTTCATTGGCAATATTTTTATTTTATAATAATATTTAATAATACTTATAATAATATAATAATATGCTTTTAAAAAGTTCATGTATCACTGACTTTTTAAAAATTCTCTTGGCACTCTTTAAATATACATAGTGATAATATTCATCACAGGGAAATTTTTTTTCTGTTTGGTGAGATCAGGTATGGAACCCATGGCGTCCTGCATTCTAGGTGAGCACTTCAACCCTGAGCTACTCCTCAGCCCCAACATTGGGAATTTGTAAAGGTTTGTGATATATCTTGCTTCATCTTTTTTTTAATGTTTAAAAGTGATTATTTTAAAATGTGAATTAAATGGGTTTTAAAAGTCTGTGATTATTCTCTCATTTTCAGAATTCATATTTAATTTTGTAAATATTTTAAAACACACAATACGTATATAATAGTTATAATTACAAAATTCAAAACATTATACCTAACTATAGTTTAAAATTCCTTATATCTTATTTTCTCATTTGTTTGTTAAATTTATATTTGTGTTCATATTTGATAGCTCTATGAAACATGGATTTAAGAAGGGAAATGATTTTTATATATAAGCATATATACACAGATAGATATATACACAGATACATGGATAAAATGTACTACTAATTTCTGTTGATCAAAAAGAATGGTTTGTGCTTTCATTATTTGATTATTTTTTCATGCCTATATCTTATAATCTGAACAACTACTTTGAGCAATATACAATATATTAGTCATAGTTAATCTACTATTATTTCATTTTGAAATTCTGTATCATTTTTATTCTTTTTCATTTTAAAATTATAAAAAAAAACTAGGATTTATGACTTGTTCTCAAGAACTTGTTAGATCCCTTTTATCTCTTTAATTTTCTGGCTCAAATTTGCCTCGACTCTACTAATAATTTAAACTCACACTTCAGGTTGTCAGAGTAATTTATACTGTTGTAGGTCCAGTGAGATTTGTTCGTCACCTTCCTCTGCTGAAAAACAGATCTAGCCTTCGAGGTTTGCGCTAAGAATCCTGGCTTTGAGTAGAGTTGGTCACCGTCTCCCTTCTGTCCTTATCTCTTGTGGCCTCCCAGAACAGCTGGGATCCAGCCCATGAATCACTAACAGAGCAAATGTTCCCAGGGCAGCAATGGCTTGGCACTGACTTTCATGATGTGCCACTGCTTCTTCATTCCTTGGTGCCTAATTTACCCGTTGTTTAGTTTTTGTTTTTGTTTTTGTCTTTGGTTTTGTTAGCAGATAGTCTCATGATGTTGCACAACCTGTTGTCTTGGTGGGTAGAAGTGATGCTGGGCTTCTAAAGTGCTAGGAATAAAGACTCACATCCTTGAATTGAGTGGTTAGGTTGAATGTCCACCTTAGGGGAAACTGATTCAGTTCTTGTCTGATGTGGTTTGAGACTAAAACCATGGAATGAATTAAGTTCATGAGCTGAGGTACCACTGTATACTACTCTACATATTTATATATATGGCAATGCACATATTGGTTTGAGGAAAAACTGTAGCAGCATCATTTATAAGCCTAGCATAAGTCTTCTAATTGCAGTCATAGTTTACCACTCCAAGTATGTGACATTTATCAAAATACATAGCATCAGAAAATTATTTATACTTTAAATACATTAAAATAGTTGTGTTTTGAAAACATTTGAGAAGAATCATGCTTTTGTTTCAAATTAAATTAAGTAACCATTACCTTTGATTGATGATGGATTCTTTTTAAGAAACTGAAGTGTGGTTGTTCTCAAAGGAAATGGGTTTCCCACTTTGAACTTTTTTACCAATTTTGACACAGTATTCCAGAGATGTTCATAGTCTTTCATAATGGCACTTCCCAAGTTCAAATGTAGACCTATATAACAATTAAAGAGACCTACTATTACAAGATATTTACACAAACATAGAGGCACACATTTTGACTCTATTCATAGAACTCTGAATATGTGTTAGCTAGTGAAATTTTCAATATGTTCCATACTGGATCTAAATGGAAATTGTAGACATTAAAGTTAATTGTTTTTAATAACTGGGGATTGTAACTCTAGTAATAACAGATAGGAAATATTTCATTGTTTTTAAGATAATAAAAAAAGTCACGTGCAACCTTGAACAATAAAACTAAATTAAAACTTCTTTTTGAGTGATGGAAAATTAGTAAAGAATCATAAATGTGTACATAGCCAATTAATTCCAGTGCTTGACAATTACAAAATATCCTGTCAAAGAAGCTTTAATAACAGTTACATTTCTCTGAAAATATTTTATTTTTCAACTGTCAAGAAATATCAGGCAAAATATTCCTACAAAAAATTCCAAAAAAAACAAATTACGTATATAATATAAGCATATATGCTTAGCTTTTGGAAAAAATTAAAATTTCCTAAATAATAGGAGTGAAATAGTTACATCAATTAGAGAAATTTTACGAGGAAATATTATGCATGCATACAAATAAAAAATTTGAACTATTAAAATTATATGGAAATATCAAACAAACATTTTTTTCCAAAAATATTTTGGAGTATTTCTAAGAAATAATATTTTTAAATGCAGTATTCCTTCTGATTGCAATCACATAAAAATTACATATATAAATGAACATTGGGAAAAAACAAAATAATTGTTAATTAAAGTATTGAAAAATTATTTTAGGGCTGGGGATTTAGCTCAGCGAACTAAGCACCTGCCTGCCTGGGAAGCATGAGGTTGTGAGTTCAATCCCTGGTACCAAAAAAATAAAAAAGAAAGGAAAAAAGTTACTTTAAACTTTTAAATCTTTTATAGTGCTAATCTATGGATTGAAGTATAATTATTATCATATAGTAAGGTCATACCTTTTACATTTTCATTTTCATAATAAAAGGTAATATTCTTCAGCAAAGGTTCATCACTTAAGTCAGAAAGATGAGTTAAATTCAGATTCCAAAATTCCAAAACATTTGTATTACATAGGATGAAATATTCACACCACTTTTTCTGAAAAATTGAAAATAAAAATTATTGACAATTTTCAAATTAGCATTAAACATAGAATGATTTTATGTATTTCTATATTCAAATTAAAGAGCAAATGAGAATTCTTATTCATATAATTCAGGCTGGACAATGATGTTTATTCCTTACAATATTAAAGCAAAAAATACAATCAAAACTGAAGAAAAAATGAATTAAATATAGTACTTTATCCCAAATCAGTGAAGCCTGTATATGCCTCTAAGTGAATTTCTTTCCTCACACTGTGCTCCACAAAGGGTTTGAGAGCTACAGAAAAACTTCTGCTCTCAGATGTGTCTCTGTTCATTCCTTAGGTTTCAGTGTTTTCCAGTTGTACTTTCCATCAAAAGAGTATAATTTGTCTTTTTCATTTTTTTCCTATTGTATGTCTTTTATTTCACATTTTATTTATTGAGTTTTTCACATAACAGAAAACTGGGGATTTAGCACCTGCCTGGCAAGCACAAAGTCCTGAGTTTGATTCCCCAGACCAAAATAAAAGAGAAAAAACCCGCATTATATTTAAGCTTTTGCATCTAATTTACTTCACTTGGCCTTGTGATATCAAGGTGTATCCATTTTCCTACAAAAGACTCGACTTCACCCTTCCTGACAGCACAGTAGTCCTCTACGGTGTGTAAACACATTTGCTGTATTCACTCATCTGTTGGTGGGCATATAGACGGTTTCCAAAATTTTGCTATCGTTAACTATGCTGTTATAAATCTGGGTATGCACACATCACCATGGTATGATGTCTGACTCTGAGAAGATGCCTAAGAGAGAAATAGCTAAGTCAAACGGAATTTTTAGTTTTAGATTTTTGAGGATTCTCTATACTGATTTCCACAGTGGTTACATCAGCTACATTCCCACTAACAATGAAGAAAGATACCTTTCTCCCCAGCATTTTCCTTGACAGCATTTGTTATTGGTTGATTTCCTGATGGCAACCATTCCTTGTGGAGTGTCGTTTTAATTTTCATTTCCCGAATGATCAGCAACATTGAATATATTTCATGGCCATTTGTATCTATTCATCTGACCATGTCTATTCATTTCACATGCCCACTTTTTACTGGGGCTTTAAATTTGGGGGATCTAATTTTTTAGGTCTTTATATAGTCTAGATATATTCCTTTGTCTGAGGAGTATCTGGCAAAAGATTTTTTTTCATATTCTGTAAATTATTTCTTCACTCTATTGATGGTTTCCTTTGCTGTGCAGATTTCTGATTTGTTGTAATCCAAATTTTAGTATTCCTCGATTTAGTTTATCTTGTACATTTTATGTTATTTGGCCTATTAGTCTAGTTGTTAATATATATATAAATATATATATATGAACATTAACTCTATAATGACTTATAAATAAATAATTCTGATGCTGGAAGAATAAAAGGTAAGTGGAAGAGAAGGAAAAAAAATAACTGAGATGTGTTATGTGTATGTATCTTTCTCCTAAATAAATGCAATCATTATGCACTACAAATATGTACTGATAAAAATTTAAAATTAAAGAACATTAAAATAAAGACACCACATATTGAAAACAACTTTGAGCGTCCAGAGATGTAAAAGATGCTGATTCCTTCAAACTCAAAGATCCCTATCCACTTGCACAGCTGCCCATGCACAAGTTCGTGAGTGTGAGGCCATGCTCCTGCTGAACACAGGCAGAATGCCTTCACTCTGGTCAGAGCACATAGGACAGAAGCAGGAGCTGAGCTGGGTTCATTTAGTGAAGCCGTCTGCAAAGGTAAACTGAGAGGAGACCGAGGCTTCTGTGCCCTTCACTCCCTTAATAACATAATACAATGTTCTTAACATGGAAATGACTTATTTATTGACATTGATATGGAGCTTTAACCTGCCATTGTCCAATTTCAATAATGTGAATGAGCTAGCAGTTATTTTCAATTTACCAGATGCTATGTTTTTTAATTTTAAGTTAATTTTGATAATTTATTATTATAACACCTAACAAATTGAAAGATATTAACAGATTGGGTCTTCAAATTTAGATCATTTACATGTTTTTCATACTAAATTATTTCTTTTAAATATATGGCACACCTCAATCCAGACCACTCACACTCTAGGAGCTCAGGGTCCACTTGGGTCTATTGGCTATTGCATTTGACAGGCTGGCTCCAAACAGGTAAGTCAGAGAGATTGCCCTTGTAACTACAATGTAGTTTTATCTACAAATGAGTCACTAAAGAGGGTTTCCCAAAGTCATAGAACAGCTGTTAATAAACTTCAGCATCAGACTCATCCAAAAAGGTTAAATGAAATGCAGATTTCTGGGCTTCTGAGTCAGTAGGTCTGGGGTGAGACCTAAGAATTTGAAATTCTAAGAATTTCCACATTTTGCTGATATCGTTCAGAAAATCACACTGTGAAAACCACTGTGTGCAGAATGGGACTGTAAAAGTGTCTCTTTCTTCCTGTATCCTCCAAATTAGCCCAATTCAAATGTGAGGTGAGCATGGAAAGGCTCCCTCATGGATTTTAAAAATCACCTTCCTTGACCATTTTGATTATGTGTGCCAAGGTTCTTTTTAAAAAAAAATTCATGTCAATTAATTCACTTAATACCATTTTTGGTATTAAACCCAAAAAATATACATTTAAAAAATATAAGAACATGTAAAATGCAATAAAAAAAGTTTATGTATATTCTATGTATATATGTTTGTGTTATAGTGTGTGTATGTGTGTATTATATGACAAAGAAATGGGTAAGTCAACTATGGTACTTCCATTAAAAGATAACTAGTAGCCACTAATAGTGATGCTTAAAATGTTATAAAATAAAATAGAAAAACATATGAAAATGGAAAAATACATGAAAAGGAAAAATACGTGTGTTTATAACATGGGAAACAACAGAAAAATCTAGATGTTTCAACTGAAGAAAATAAACCAATTTACAATTAAGTGGTGGGTCTCTGGAAATCTTCATTTTGTCTTTGCTTTCTATTTCCCTAAGTCTCCAAATTTTCACTAGATATCATCCATAACAAACAATAACAAAACATGACACTAATTTCTTTAGCTTTCCTACAGAACAGAACAGAACAGAACAGAACAGAACACAATGTTCACCAGCATTCTCCAATAGTTGATAACGTAAAACCTTGAGCTTGACAGAGATTTAAAGGAAGAAAAATGTTTATTTTTCATTCATATATATATATGTATATATATATATATATATATATTCATATATATGTTGAAATTCATCAACTGATTCATTTAGGTTACTAACCTTTAAAAGCTCTTTTAAAGGGCTAATATTGTCCCCATATGAGTCTATTTTGAAGGATATTGAGGCTTTTACATAGCAAACAGTTGAGACAAAAGTACCAAACCAGTAGCAATTACATTTACCATTCTAAAGAATATCTGAGTGTCCTTAATCCAATGGGACGTGATGAATCTAGAACGAGCTCTCTGAGAAAGAGGTATGTGTAGAAGAAAAACCACGCTGAGACAATGCAGTTTGCACAAATCCTCTGCATCTTGCAGGGTTAAGCAATTGCTTGTCACCTAAATAAAACATGGAAGATGAGTCAGAGAATAGCCAGCTATGAAAGAACGCAGAACTACAACAGCTGACAGCACTGCTCTGCCACATAGAGATTATGAGATTTTCTTCACTTCATTTTTGTGACAATGATTTTAAGCATTAATATGTATTTGAGGTAAAGTAGAATGGAAACATTCAGTTTAATACCATTTAGCATGAGATATTTCTCAGAATTTTTAGTTAAGCCAAACATTACATGAGCTGATCAAGCAGCTAATGAAGTTACAATCACAGGGGATTCCACAAGATTGAATTCGTACATTAAAAGCTCTGTTATGTTGAAGGCATCACGTATTAAAACTAATACTGCAAATTAGTTGAAGAGACCCCATGGATGGCAGTGTATCTAAAAAGTATGCCCAATAACAATAAAGTGGATATATTTAATTAAATGGGACAATATAAATTCTAGGTTTTTTAGCATACATAAGACCATAAACTTAATTTCCAGTACTACAAAAACTAAAGTAAAAATATGATAAATTCTAGTGTTTTTCCTATTGTAGAAATTATGCAATAATTTCAGTATCAGAAGAGAAATGTTAGATGATAATAAAAGCCAAAAGTGGGGAGCAGTAAAGTTTGCCAGTAAAGTTGTAATAGTCACACCTTGTTGTTGTTAGTCTCCTCTTTAGCAGTAGTCTCCTTTCTGTTTTCTAAGAAGTGATGGTACATTCCTAAAGACAGTGAGCACGAAGTAACACAAAGAACTCGTCGAATGTCAGATCCTTCTGGCCAGACTTGCTGAAGCAGACATACAGTCTCATAAGCCTGTTATTAAGAAAATTGTAGCATGTCATGATATTTTTTTAAAATACAAAATATTTATTACACAAAAATGTAACGATTGACGAACTATCAATTTGTTAAACTTAGAAAAAGTACTAAATTATTTTGTAACTCTTTAACTTACTTAAAAATTACAAAAGTTACAAAATTTTGGTTTAAAAAACATTTCTCTATGATTGTCTCAACATTTTTCTATGCCATGACAAAAACAAAGTATCTCTGACATGCTTTGAGCACTTAAATGGATCATTCTTGTAACATAAATTTATATAAATAACTTTTATATCAATAATATATCTTCTAAATACCCTTTTAGAAGAAACAGGAACCATTCATGATGCAGCATGAAACTTAAAATACCTCTCAATTTATACACAGCACAATAATCAATCAGATTAATATTTAAAAGAATATAGTTAGTCATACCCTCTTGGTATTGCAGAACATGCTAGAACTCCCGTCAAATGAACAGCAGTTCCATTATCTCATGTTTTTCTCTAAATTCCTTGTCTGCAGGTTGGAGTAGCCTTGTGTGGGATATGTAGAAGTGGCCCAGAGCCTGTCGGTGCTGTGGTTTTGGTCCATTCTTCCCAACATTTGGTAAGTTTGAAAAGTCTGGAGGGATGTCCACCTAACATTATTTTCAAACTTTTCCTTTAAGTTTGCCAGTTACGTTTGGTTGGGTTTTTTCCCCCTGCCTTTTCCTCCTCTTTTGCCTATCTACCTAGAATTTTCAACTCAACTTTCTATAAATCTTTCTTGAAATCTAGTAATTTCATCAGCAACAGTTTTCCTTTTTTCTGCCCTTTCTTCTCCTTTCTAAGCCTCAGAAATTCTTCCTGTTCTTTTTTCTGCTGAGTGTAACTTTCTAGTAGTAATTTTTTTTTTAATTGGTACCAGGGATTGAACTCATGATAGCGTGCTTGCAAGGCAGGCACTTACGCCGCTGAACTAAATCCCCAGCCCTCTGGTAGTAATTTTAATTTAAGTTAGTGTTGGTGCTCTTTTTGCTGTTTTTTTATTTTTCTTTCTCTTCCTCTTCTTTTAACTTAGAAGCATATTTCATGGACAGTTGGATATGTTTCTGTTTTTCAAGCTTCAGTTGCCAGCTTCCGTTTCTTTTTTTTTTTTTTTTTTTTCCTTCTTCATTTTGCTTTTAACTGCCTTCTGGTTTATTATGAAGGAACAGGAATGTTGTATGCTTTCTCTTTGGAACTTGAAAATTTCATGCTTCTCTTGCTGCTTTTTAGTTTTCCAGTTGTGAATAGACTTTTTTCTCTCTTCTAGAACCAGAAACTTTTGATACCATTTCTCATGCTGTTGAAATTCATCCTGCATTCTTCCTGGAAGGTGTTCTAGAACTTCTCTCATAAGTGCAGGCTTCTTCTTATGTTTGTTTCTTATCTTTACGAAGTTCTCATGGTCATAATTGCCCCAGCCTCCTGTTGTCCTCCTGTTTGCTGAAGGAATTTTTCAAAACCAATCACGGCTTCTAGAAGAGGTTTTGGTCTCATTTTGCCTATGGGAACTTTGCTTGAGATTGCTCTGAAAGCTCCCTTGTTTCTGAATTACCTAAGGCCCGTGAATCAATTTGTCTCAATATGGCATTCAAGTCATTATTTGTTGTTTTCTGTTCCTTAATAAGCTTATCATGTATGTCTTCGCTCTTCTTTACAAGTGTTAATTGCATGTTCAATTTCTTCCATCACTTCTCTGAACTCTTCAACAAAATCAGGTGTAGGCTTCACATCTTTTAACTGATGCTGATGTTTCCTTACATTGTTATATATTTGGGCTAATCGTTGCTGGATTTTTGCTCTTTCCATTTCCTGCTGTTAATTTTATTTCCCAATTCTTCCAGCAATTCTGAAGTCTTGATTTTATGTGTGTGTGTATAGAAATGGCTATATTTATTTTTTATAATAATAACTTGATTTTTAAATTTTTCTGTTGTACCTTTGAATTCTGCTTTCTTTGTTAGACTTTGTGCTTCCAGTTTTG
This sequence comes from Cavia porcellus, assembly GCF_034190915.1. Taxonomy (NCBI): domain Eukaryota; kingdom Metazoa; phylum Chordata; class Mammalia; order Rodentia; family Caviidae; genus Cavia; species Cavia porcellus. The sequence goes on along the minus strand of NW_026947507.1, from coordinate 26,596,252 downwards.
AAGCTGGAAAGGATGAATTCCACTTTAAGTATTAAGGCAGCCATCATTTGTGGCGGCGCCTGCTCTGCTCCCAGGCTCTGGCCGCACCCACCTCGGCCACTGCCCAGGCCACCAAGGTGACCACTGCCGCACCATGACTCTCGTCAGGGAAACCACTTTTGCTCTGAGAGTTGCTGGGCTGCAGAGGCCAGGCAGATTCACAGTTTGGGTTCAAGAACTCCCGTGGGTTCTTACATCATGATATTTAGAAAAATATTTTATTCATAAATGATAGGAGAAATTGTATTAAAAAAGTGAATAAACAAGACTACAATGAATTATAATTAATTATTCAGTGAAACCATTCAAAATATAAATATGCAAATATCTTGTACAAATCAATACAAAAATGCCCAACACTTAAATAACACTATAATGCTCAAAAGAAAGGCAAATATTATTAAAACAGGAAAATATTCAACTATTTTAATAATTATTTTAACATTTGCATATTTTGACTTTCAAATTAACAAAATATTTTAATGATAACAGGCAGAACTGAAAAATGTGGTGTATTATTTCTTTTATTTTTTGCTAATCAGAGCAAAAAATAGGCACAGACTTAAATGCAAAGCTATTTGATAATCCATATAGTTACCCTTAAATATGTTGATGCTTTTTGAGTATCAAGTTCTAGGAAGTTCTAGGGATCTAGCATAAATGCTTAGTCCAAACTATGCACCAAGATTTATGTGTTGACATGTTTATCACAGAGTTATTTGCAAAAGCCAATTTTCAAAAATTTTAAATTACTACCATGTATTGATAAGGGATACCTTTATGTGTGTCTGGTGGGTGGTAGAGGCATGGGCGTAGGTTCTCTGGTCTCTCACCAATAAACCTAACTATGTCAGCAGTAACATAGCCTTACAAAAGGAGATGGGTAAGGAATAAACTAACCTGAATATTTTTGACAAAGATTGTAGTACTTTTGTTAATCAGTTCTGGGAGGCGACACAAAGAATAGCAAAATCAAGAAGTACAAAATGAACTATTTTGCCTTGGAAGGGAAGTAAGTCATGAAGCAGTCAACTGACAAATTCTAGCTTGTGTGGTGAACACTAAACAATTAAATACAGTGACAAAACTGTCATCAAGTACCAAATTCAACAGGTTTCAATGCAATTGAGCACCAAGGTATGCTTATATTAAAATATTTTAAAACTAGATATAGTAGAACCTCAAGTTAGGACCAGCCTGACATACAAACAACTTGGATTTTGACCTGAACGCTGGCTGCTTGTGCTTCTAGATGGTCTCGGACACAGATTTAACCCTTGAAGAGGTATGAAGGGAACATTACAACATTCTCTACTGTACAGAGCTATTTGAGAAAACCTGGGCCTATGTCTCTCTAAGGACACTGAGATTTGCTTTATACAGGAAAGAGACTAAAGGCTTTTAGAGAAGCCTGAAGCTTTAATAGAAAACTTGAGTTACAACCAGTCCTCGGGATGAATTGAGTTCATAAGTCAAGGGTACATGAGAGAAAAGAACTGCACAGAACTGATATAATCTACTCAGTGGATGGTTCTCACAGGATAAATTTAGAAATTCTAATACTAGTTTACGTCTATAATACAAATGAGTGAATAAATACATTATAGTTAAATAAAGTTAAACTTTTCATAATTGGTATAGAAGTGACAAACAGAAGTTTAAAATGAAGCTACAAAATTGAAATGTAGTAAAAGAGAATAATATGAATGCATGACATTTGGTACAGGGCACAAAGAAGATGACATGTAAGTGGGTGGAAAGATAAATAAAACTGTAGACTCACGCTTACAGAGGGTTAGTATACAGATATTTCCTAGTTTGATCTCTGAAGAGTCATAGTGTCCAGTAGCCATGAACAAACACAGTTTCCATCTCTTGATTTCTCAACCCCATTTAAAAAAAAGAAAATTGTAACCAGAACTCTTTGGAAAAGTGACAATTTCATAGCAGGGAAAGAAAAAAACAAGATGAGGCTATAACATCTTGGGATTTCAAAAAGCAAGAAAATGCTCAAAATAAAGGAAGTGGGTAAAGTATACAAGTGCCAACAAAAAGGAGTCTCTATGCTCAAACCTGGAACAGTACAAGCAGCAAAATTATTGTAATATTGGATTTTAGCTTATTGATTAGATACTTATTAGTCCTTACATGGTAAAACTAAGATAGCTCCATTTATGGTAGAAGTCCATTTAATAAATATGAAAGTAAAGAATTAAATAGAAAGTCATCATTAGGCAAAAACATCAATAATACCTATTGCAGACAAGATCCACTGATGAATGCTAAAATTAATGAGCAATGATTTAGGAATAAACAAAATTTGAATAGTCACCAAGCATCTCCCCCAAGGTGCTTATTTGTTGCATAGGGATGATAGTAACTTTATAAGGGAGAAAGCTCTCAAGGTCCCAGCTTGACCAGAGTGAAGATAGAATCACCATTAACCCTTTGCTACCATGCACAGAGCATGCAGCATTAATTCAATGACACCTTTACTAAAAATGCATCAGTACATGCAATCAGTACAGAGCATCAGACCAGCCCAAACTGAAGTATATTTTTATATAACTATCAACATGCTTCAAAATTATCAAAGTCATGAATGACAAGGAAAGACTTAAACTATTTCAGATTGGAGGAAAACAGAAACCAAATACATACATATAAGTGTGTGTGGGGGTGTGTGGGTGTGTGTCTGTGCGCATGTGTGTAAAAATAAGTAAAAATAAGATGTGACACTGAGTTAGCAATACTACACCAATGATAATTTTCTAGTTTTGATAAATGCACCATTTTTATATAAGAAATTATCATCAGAGGAAACTGGAAAATAAGTAATAGGAAACAAATTATTTTTGAAACCTTTCTATAATTAAAAAATCAAAAAAAGTTCTTTTAAACATATCATTACCTCTTCCATCATATGTTTTGATGTTAAATTTTTGAAAAGAGGTTCTAATGCGAAAACTCTATGGTTTTTCAATTGTCTAAGCAGGGTTCTATAAGCATTTTGAATCACCTTTTCATTCTGTAAAAACAAAAACAAAAGTTCAAGTAAACTGACATCTAAATGTGTTGCAAGTATAGAAAATCAGACATTTAAGATGTAACCATTACACTATATTTCTACATTTAAGAAATTACATTAATGTAATTGCAGGTATTTTGTAATCTTTTGAAAGTCTGCCTGAGTGCACTATTTTATCTTTGCTAGATACATGGTAGGCTTCGTTTTTTTAGTAGTTTCACAGTGACACAACTAAAACAATATAAATGTCACTTACATTAAATATACAATTCAATGTCTTTTAGTAAATTCATCAAGTTGTGTAATCACAATCACAATCTAATTATAAAACATTGTGACACTCTCCCATAAAGCATGTTTTATTATGGCAAATTTCAAACATATACATTAATAGCATAAAATTCCCACAGCTATCACACCAATATCAGCCACCATCATGTTAGCTGTTTTCATGTAGCACTCAAGAGAACTAATAAAATGTATCTCATTGCGTTTTAATTCTATTACAGATAGTCTTCACATTGGTTAATTAAAACTCTTTAAGGTGAATGTTCAACTAAGTCAGAAAAACATTATTTTACCTGAAATGGAATCCTTTATTTAAGAAAGAAAAATTATTCTTTAGGAGGAATTGAGAAAGATGTTTGCAAGAGGCTCTTAAAACTGAGATTAGTAAGTTGCCCTAACAAAATGAAATGAACTCAATGATAGTAATGCTTCTTTCTAATATAAAAGTGAATCTCTTACAGCAGACAAGCAGAATCAGAATTAATTTAATGATAGGAATGCTAACCAAAACAAAGCAAACTATTTTAATATTCATAAAAATCATCTGGATGTCTACAAATACACTAAGGGTTTGGCCCAGTTCTCAAATGTTAACTGACCCCAAAATACTTTTTTGAAATATAGGATAATCTTAATATTCAGAATTCACTACAAGTAGTAAAAATAAATAGAAACTAGATTTGTTTATAAAGTCAATATACATTTTTACTTCAAAACTTTCCATAAAGTAGTTGGCAGACCTAACAATACTACAAAATAATAGGAGCATTAAACTAAATTTCTAAAAACCTGAAAATTTTTCCTGCTAATAAGTTAATATTAAAGAAAAAATCTTTTCCTTCCCCATTAACCTGCTTCACTGTGCTATTTATTAAAGGAAACCATGTTAAGCTCATTACACATGTGTTTCAGCGGCACAGACATAATTTTTGCCTTAATGCAACCCTGGCCTTCATTAAATTGGAGTAAATATACCACACAATGGTTAAGAATGTACAGGCAGCCAGGCATAGTGATGTGCGCTGTAATCCCAGAACTTGGGAGGCTGAGGCAGGAGAATTGCTGCAAGTTTGAGGCAAGCCTGAACTTCATAGTGAAACAGTGTCTCAAAAAAAAAAAAAAAAGAATATACAGGTCAGAGCTGCACTGTGTTTTTTCAGATGCATGGTTTATTGCCCATTTTGTGTTGATGATCAGCAAACCATTCAGATACCTATCTCCTCACCTGTAAAATTTTTGTGGTATTAATATAGGCCCTATCACTGTGAAAATGAAACAAAAATCATTCAAGAAAAGCATCAAGCACTATTATGTAACAATAAGTATTAAATAAGTACATTTGAATTACTGATATTATTTATCACAATTATTGTTTTCAATTTTCTGTCTTCCTGCTAGATCTTTGATAATTCCCGTATAAAATGTCAAAACAAAACTGAGTAACATAGAAAATTTTTACAATTCTATAAGAACATTATTTTTCAGATAAAATTTACCTTCTTGAAAAAACACTGGTTCTGGTATACACTTGGCATAAAGTATGCATACAGTCGAAGAATATCAGCTGTTTGCCCAGAGAAAAGCACAACATTGACCCTCACTGACCAAGACTGAACAATGAAAAAGTTGAAAAGGTGTGTTTGCAGATGGTTCAGGCCTTCATCAGCAATTACCAGGAAATATGGATAATTTTCATCCAAGAACATTTTCCACTCCTTTGATAAGCAGCCAGTAAATTGAGTGCAAACATTAATGTGGGTATTTTTCTGAAGATGAAGAATTAAAGCAGTTCTCAAAGGAAGTAGCTCAGGAGCACTGAAATATGTGTACTCAGCATCCTGTAAGGGAGAGACGGTGAACCATGTTATTTTGAAAGTTTCATTGTGCAGTTCACTAGTTTACTTGGTTAAGACACCAGTAAAGTGTTAAAGAAATAAAATGCAACACAGTTTTTTTAATGTTATACAGCAAGGGATTAGACCTTTACATTTGACCACTATTTTTTTTATAAATCACAATTTGGGTTTAAAAACATGTATCCCCTCTCTACAAACATGATACTCTGGGTTTACCATATTTTGCCTTCCCATTCACTAATTCTTTTCTTTTCTAATCTCATTTTAAAAAGAAAATGGACAAAAAATATATTTAAAAAAGCAAGTGGTGGGTATATATTATCACTCCTGGAGAGCAGAGCTGTCTCTCTTTGCTCAAGAGGATTGCTCCAGGTCATGGATACCTTTCTTCATTCTTTAGGTTTATCTCAGCAGACCAAAGTAATGTGTTACAACTGGGAATATAGCCCAGTGGCACAGGACCTGCCTGGCAAGTGTGAGGTCGATTCCCGGTACAAAAAAAAGTAATATGTGTAATTTGTAAACTTTAGCTCAGAATGCTGGCTGTTTTCTAATAATGTTGCTGGACAACATTCAACAATATTCAGGATTATAACAAGAATGTGGAATGTTGAAGACCACTATGAAGCAGCTCTGAGCAGGATTTAAAATTAACTAACTGGCTTTCTATGTTTATCTGTGAATCTATCCTAGGCCTGCCTAGGTCCCTTGCCTGGCGAGAGGAGCTGATTCATAGTAAGTGAACCTCTATGAATCACTGGTCCTGGCTGAAGCCTGTAGTGGCCTGTGAGGCCAGAGATACCTCAAAGGGCAAGATAAGGCCACACCTGGGGACACTTGGCTCAAACATCAATTAAGTGGACAGAGACTGCAGTGCAGGAATTACTCCTACAGTCTCAGTCCTACCAGAAATGTCATCACGAAGATAAGGCGGGCCTCCTAAAGTGACATGGCATTACTTAGAGAAGTCTTTGAAGTGACTCCCAAAGTCTTGCTCTATGCCTGTTCTTTCCTCAGTTTCCTTTTGTTTTGGACCTAATAAAAATGGGAGGTCCACAGAAGTCTTTGTCTTAGCCTTCAGAGTCTTGAACTCAGCTAATGGTTTTGACCCTCCTGGAGCCCTAAAAATCACACCACCTGTCTCATTTATTTAAGCCTTCGCTGTACATTCGTTTGGGAGATTGGGGATCAAGGTCAGGACCCAATAGTGGAATGCAAAGGGAACAGATAGAACCATACCAAAGTATTCAAATACCATATTAGTTACCTTTCAGAGTAGAATTAGGAAGGAGTAGTAGAGGTGATGCATACCTGTATTTGAAATCATTGTTATGTCAAATGTTATTAGTTCCATCCTAAGAAAACCAAATGTGGTATTTTCTTACAGATATTTACTACTGAGCAAATAAATGCAAATCATTTTTCTTAGACTCAAATATATTTTATTTTGTACTGAGGTAAATTTACTGCTGAGTTTTGTAACAGAATTAGTACTCAGAGGTGAAGAAGTGGGACAATTTGACCCCTGTTGAAATATTTAACCCACCAGCATGACTCAGTGTATCCTTAGAATAAAATTCTTCTATTGAAAATAAAAGGCAATAATAAACTGACACGGTCATTGCTCAATTCTGGAGTTTGGGTAATTTTTTTTCCTCTTTTTCATTTCAGTCCTTCTAAATTTTCAAGTTGTATTTTACTTTGTAATAACAGGAACCTACTTATAATTTAAAGAATTTTGTTTTAGTTCTGAAGTCATAGAAACAAACTCAACTGTTATGTTACCTGGAAGAAAACTATGGCAAATTGTCCTCCTTTATTAATAAGATCCATGAGATAAAGTTCAACCAGGTAGAAGAAATGGAGATTCTGTCCTGGCTTTAATAATTTCTCACATATACATGTGATAAGTAATGAGTCCCCATCAATGAGAAAAAATTCGGACTCAACAAAATCATTGAGTAAACTTGAATACCTAAAACAAAAAATAGAGAATTAAAATATATTATTTAAATGAGGCCCAAAAAGAAGTAGCATTGTCCTTATCATTTTACAATTATCATGAATAATTGAATTCACTCAGTGTATATAATTCCATATATCTATATAGATATAATATATATTATGCATGTATATATATATATATATTTATACCTACTGAGATAGATAAAGACAAATCAGTATGAGGCCAAATACATATACATAACAACAGGAAAATATATTGTCTCACAGCACCTTATTTCACAAAGATACTCACTCAGCCTTTGGCAAATGTTTCAAAATATACTGCGACATATGCTCTAAAAACATTGTGCATTTATCTAAAAAAAAAAAAAGACTTTTTTTGTCAATTGTTTTTAAATGCATTCAGGTTTAATTATTATTTGAAAAATAAAAAACAGTAATATAATTATTTTATTGCTTTAACTCTACATAGATTATATTTTATAATTCTTTAAGTACTTAAAATTGAAAATTACCGCTTCTTGCTGCCATCTCTGCCTTCAATTGGAACTGGCAGTTATTCAACACAGCATCCAGTACTCTGCTTGCTCTAAATGGCAATTAGTCATGAAAATGGCAGACCTGCAAAAAAAGGGAAAAATTAGAAATTATGCACTGACTGACTGCATGTGTCAAGCAAAACTTTAGGTGCTGGAAATATAAGAATGATCATAGTCATCACAGTCAACATGCACTGAACTCTCAAGGAACTGCAAAGCTATTACACACAAAAAAATCATTAATGATATAGTCATTTAAACAATGGGAAATCACAAATATAAAAATTTCAAGTTCAGAGGAAGCTTTCCTAAATAAACACACTACAGATGAGTTCAAAGGGATTAAACAGGAATTAGGTAAAAAAATGAGGAAAGTAGTATTCACAGCAAAGGGAACATCAACACCACATGTACCAGGCCTGTGGCATGAGGAATATGGATAGCCCCAGGTTCTTAAAACAACAGAGCAGGGATAGAGAAAGTGAGCAAAAAGGACAGGTGAGCCAGAAAGAAATATTAAGGCATGGGAGCCTTTGTGGCCATGTTGCAGAATTTTCTCTCCATCCTGGAATGTAAAAGTAGCCATTAAAAAGTAGCTGGTGATGTTCTAATGACTTTGAATTCAGAAAATATTACTCCAACTAGAGTACATCAAATAGAATGGGAGTAAAATTTTGGTCAATAGAGCAAAACATAAGCTATTATTCAGATGGGTGATGATGGTACAGTAGTTTGGCACAACTGTAATGTGATGGGGGCTTTAGTTTTTAAAAATACTAGAAAAATACAGATTCTTTTGAAGTATATTTAGAAGGAGAATTTGAGATATTTTAATAAAGTATCAGATATGGATAAAGAAGAAAGCTTTTAAAAAGGGGTTATCAAAATGACTCATAAGGTTCTTACTCCTACAAAGAAATGGATGACTGACCCATTCCAAGACTGAGAACCACAAGATGGGATTCAAGTGAGACAAAAATAATGAGTTCACTCGTGAACAACCTGAACTTGGCTGGTTCTTCGAGACTTACCATTAACCATGTTGTAGAAGCAGTAAATATACAGGCCTACAGGTCAAATACAAGTATGAGTTAGATTTGAACATAGGAGTCATCTGAGTGTTAGTGTAAAGATGGACACTTGGTACAGATGAGCTTCTTTGGACAGAAAGAGACAGCATCATGGAAGAAGATAAAAGGACAAAAGTCAATTTTTAGGATTAGTAATATTTAATAAATGGCATCAGAGAGAACAAAGAGTCTGCAAATAAAACTGAGAAAGAATTAATGAGGTAGAAGGAAGAACCCTTGAGCATTTTGTCATGAAAACAAATACTGAGATATTTGCCATACAATCTGTTAGTGGTGTTAAACATTAAATAGAATGGAAGATAGGTAGTCAGATAAATAGACACTCTTATTCCATGACATTAAAGAACAGAAACATATAGTGGTAATGCATGCTTCAATATTCAAATGATAAAGAAAATATGTGACTTTAAAAACGAGTACATTTGAGGAAAGAAGAAATTATTGTGCACTGGAACATTTAGGAAACAATGGAGCTAGGAGTCTAAGAAGGATTTCCCAATGACCCATTCATTGTCTTTTCCAAAGATTTATCGAGAATCTGCTCTTCATCCAGTATTGTGTTTGCTGCAACATGGGCACGGATATGTGGAGCATGATCCTCACAACCCAGTGGGGACTTAAAGTGCATAAAATCAAACACTATAGTGTAACATGCTGATTGTCCCAATAGCAATGGCATAGGAAACCAGCAAGGAATGAATTCTTCAGTTGAGCTGCAGGGATCAGAGTCCTGTGTTCTGAAGGTTTTGAGCACAAGTGAAAAGATGGTTAATTATGGAAGCATGTTGGAGAATACAAGAGATATCAAGGACGGTATTCAAGGTAGCAAAAACAGCACCTGTTTACTGTGCAGAGATGTGGAGCCACATAAGCAATTTGACATTCTGCAGGTCATTCCGCATGTCAAAGCACACAGTGACTGACAGGAGATGACGTTGGTAAGATAAGTATGGATCAGATTTTGAAGGGTCCTGTGCCCAGGTAATGAGTTGAAACATTTTCCTGAAAACTCACACTTCTCAAGCAACTCCCAACTTCATTAATTACACAGTAGCTGTACTATCTTCTTCCAGTTTTCCAAACCGACAGATTGAGCAGGTAAGGAGAAATAGAACTGAGTAAGCAAGACAAAATTAACCTCAGTGTTACACAGAAAAAGAGAGCCTCAGAAAGGATAGTGTCTACATGGGGAAATAAGTTCATTCATAGGTTGCCACATTCACAGCACCCTTAATATTACCATGAAACTACTTGGATGAACCAAATATCAAATCACTCCATTTATTAAGTAGCTCACACCAAACAAATTCCTTAGTATTAATGTCCTAACAACTCAGGAATTGAAGAAATAATATGAATAAATTTAATTAAAGTTGTTAAATTAAATATCCTTAACTCCCCATGAGACTTGGGTGCCAGTGGGACAAGATGCCTCTTTTCAATAATAGCCATGGTGGAGGAATAAAACTTTCCTTTCCTGGACAACCAAGAGATTCCATAGCCTGTCTATCTACTCTCCTCTCACGTCTCCTATAGAAAGCTTTCCTGTTAAACTTCACCCTAAACACATACAAGCTTTAACACTTAGGTAAATTCAGTTATTAGGCCCACTTCTCATCCTGGCTCATTTAAGGAAAGGCAAGCAGAAAATATTATCAACCACCTGTATACCTGCCATAATTGCTGAAAACACATACACACACACACACACACACACACACACACATTAGAATCTCCAGTCACCTGAGATGAAAAAAACAGAAGCAAAAATCACCATAAACCATGTGAATAACCATAATTCAGGAACAGAGCAGATCTTCAAAGAATTTTAATTAGTGTTGTCAAAAATTATTACAAATAAAATACTAGTCATCCTCAGCAAAGAGACAGAGTGAGAGCTAATGCTGTCAAAATTACAAACACACAATTTCAGAAAAAATAATAAGCACAAGAATAAATATAGCCTGTGGTAATATCAATTTTGCAATCAATCTTGGCGTGAGAGAGTTCAAAAGATTTTTTATGGGGAAGAAGTAAAATATGATAACCAGATAAAAAAATAGGAAAACATACTATGAAATGCTGATGGCAGGTGAAAAAGTTTGTTATGGCTTGTGTTAGATGTCCCCCCAAAACCTCATGTAATCATGGGTGGTACTTTTTCAAAGGTGGCTGGATCTAGGGTATGCAGTGTTGGAACTGACCCATGGTACAGTGCTAGGCTCCAGGAACTGGGTGGAGTAAGGGTGTGCTACTTGCTGATTAGCCTGAATAAGATAAAAAGGGAAAAAATGCTGTTAAGATGCCATTCTGCCAAGCCAAGCTGAGTTGGAACCCAGATAATTATGAACTGAAACGTCTACAACCTGTAGGCTAAATAACATTTTCTTCCTTTAATGGTAGATGTCAATTATTTTATCTTAGCAACTAACACAAAGTAACACAAAAGTTCTAAGTCTACCTACTAGCAGTGGCAGTGTTAAAAGAATCAGGATTCCAAAATAGGTAGCCATAAAATTAATCAATATAAGGTGTGATAAAAATATAATGAATGTTTAACTATTCTTCAATTTATCACAATAAAAGTCACATTATCAAAAAGCCCCCTCCGAATGATCTCTCTGGCTTCAAATGCATTCTGTCATTCTTGCCACTTTATTTTATTGTATGTTTTTAGCAAACATGCAGTACATGAAACTTATATCCACCTTAAGCACTAGGCACCTTTACATAATGTAGCTTGTTCCTTTTTTCTTTAATCTCATTTTCAACTACCTCCCCACCATTACCTCTAAATCTTCTTTCCCCATTTTCATTCTTATTATTATATTAGCACATGCTTATGAAATAGGTTTATATTCACTGAAGTTATTAGGTTTCTGTACATGGCATATTCTGAAGTTGTTTTTCCTAAATGTCTTTACTTGTGCTGTCATGGCTGCCTTAAAGACCTGAGTCAAATCAATGTGCTTACCCTTCATGGTCATTTTGATTCTGGGGAAGAGCCAAAACTCACACAGTGCCACAACTCGTGAGTAAGGTAAAAGATACACTGCAATGTTTTACCTGCCTATCTTTCCATTGGGTGGCAGAAGCATTCACTGTATTTTTTGTTACGTCTCATAAAGACACTCATGAAAGAGAATTTCTAGAACTGCTTCAGAAAGTGGAAAGAGTGATGGGCTAAATGTATTGGAGTGACAGACTGCATATTTTGAGGAGTATCCATGGCAATGTGTATTTTATAGTGATCTTTAAAAATTTATTGTTCACTGTGTACTTTGGTCAAACTCACATTTCTGTAATATAAAGATCAGATCAGAAATTTTATAAAACACTTTCTTGGGGCTGGGGATTTAGCTCAGTGGCATAAGCACCTGCCTTGCAAGCAGGCGGTTGTGAGTGTGATCCCCAGTACCGATAAAAAGTTAAAAAAAAAACCCACAACCCACTTCCTTATATTAAAAAATATCTCCAAACACTGAGTAGAAATGACATAAAAGGAAACCACACCTAAGTGTTGCATGGCTCTAAGAATAAAGACATAAACAGACAGCTAAGAAATGGAAGTACTGTATTCTAGAACATAGGTGAAGAGGATAACAGCATGAATAGTACTCACATATTGTGTGGGTTTTAAACCTAGCTCTCAGACTTAATATACAATTATTTTAGTCATATTATTTACCTTTTCTGTGCCTCAATTTACTCATCTATAAGATGAGATGATAACGTTAATTTCTTGTGTTTATGTTTCCAAGTTTTTAAAACATATGAACAAATGCTACAAAATGCTTAAAATAGCGTTTGGCATATACTCCAAAGAATTAAAGTAAGCAAATGCTGGATATTTTAATAAAAGAAAATAGCATTTTCAGCTTTCTAAGGGGAAAATATGTTAAAAATAGATTTCTGCATCCAATAAATCATGTAATCCATTTGAGAAGGCAAAAATGTATTATTGGGCATGAAGATCAAAAGACTATCAGCCATATCTTAAATGTATTTTATTTAAATAAAGTGCATATTGTGAGGGGGGACAAGGACAATAAAAAACACTGAAATTATTTTTGATTCTGAAAATTAAAGACAAATATAAGGAAAAATAACAGAGTTCATGATGCTTTGAATCCAGAAAGTCTATTGCAATTAATAATGCCATTAATATAGAACCACTTTTCCTTGTCAAACACAGAGATTGTGTCTACAAGGAACAATGCGTATATAATCATAATTTTTATAATTGTTGTTTTCTGGGCTTTCTACTTTTAGTGCAATGGAAGCAAGTAACAAAATTAATGTCACAGAATACTGGGTAACATGATAAATCTTGATGATATAAAAAAATATAATAACCAAACTAAGAGGCTCAGAAAAGGAATTATAGAAGAAATAAGAATTATGGTAAGTTCTTCATCTTTCCCAGCAAAAAGTTCAGAGTATCATCTACAAATAATGTCAAAGAATAATATCTAGAATCAGAATTTATCCTGCTTTTCTGGTACTTGTTGCAGCACCAAAACACTCTCCTTTCAGGAAGTAATAAAACTACTACACAGAGACAGAACAAGGGTCTGGCCAGTTTATAACTCCTAATGCATTAGCAGGTGACAGAACAGAACAAAAAATAGAGCAAGTACTGAATAAAAAACACAGACAAGTGTATCATGATGTTGTACAGCAACCATTCATCAAAAGAAATTAAAACTGAATTTGATCGAAACTACCAGTTAGGACTAATTTATGAGACATTGTAGAGATTATAGAAACGTAAATGGCACCACAAGAGCCAGGAAAGTCTCTATAGGACATACAAACACATTTAAAGAAATTAAAGAAACTTGGAAGTCTGTCACAGTATTGTCAGACTTGGATTTGGAATCTGATTCAAGCAATGTTTAAAACATAAGAAAAGAGGAAGAAGGAAAGGCAAGAGGAAGGAAGAAGTGAAAAGAAGAGAAATCATGGAAGAGAACAGAACACAGCGTGATCCAAGATGCCCATTCCTCTATGGGGAAGACCTGGCCCATGGCAGTGAGCAGGATTTTGAGATGGTCTCACCACTCCACTGTCTTGGTACACAGGCCTAATAATCTCTTCCGGGTGAGAGCTGTGGACTGTGAATTTAATGGGACAGCATCTCCTGTGACGAGGTTACAGTGTGAAAGACTTGTTGAGATAGAGAGCTTGGGAAGCATAGCCATCTTGTGAGGCAGTCAAAGAGCAGGAGCTAACGGGCTCTAGGGGCCAAGGGTAACCCTCAGCCAACAGTCAGCAAAGACCCAGGGAGCCTGCGTCCTCAGCTTTGAGAACTTGACTAGTTCTAAACACTTGAGTGAGCACCAGGTAGGCTACTGGGGTAGAGGGCAGCCCCCGCAGACTCCTTGAGTTCAGCCAGGTGCTATGCTCTCAGAAGGACTTAGTCTTCCCATCTACAGAATATGAAAACAATAAACATGTATTGCTGTAAGTCACTATGGTTTCTGATAATTGGTTAGGCACAATAGAAAATTAACCCCTGCCCCTATGCGTGAATACATTCTTTCAACTCTTAGGAGAGTTAAGACATAAATTGTCTGAAGCCCCTAAAATACAACCGTGCTCAGGAATCCCATGGGAGAGCTTAGGAAAATGCAGATTCTGATTCTGCAAGTGTGATGCACCCTGCTGTGCTTCATTCTGTGAAGGCAGCAAACTCCCTTTTGGCCTCCACCTTCATTAGCTGTGCTCAGATCTGAGGTCCCTTAATTATTCCTCAGAAGCCCAGGTTAATTTTTGGAGAAGATCCCACAAGGCTGGCCAAGCCTGTCTGTTCCTAAGCTTCCCACGCTCACCAGGGCGGGCGCTTCTCTGTCTCTGCCTTCCTCCCTGGCACCCACCGGCCTCAGCCTCCTGGGGCAGCGGTGACAGTTGGACTGCCTCTACCGGGACTCCCGGGCCCAGCTCCCCGCGCCCAGACGCGCCCCAGCCTCCTCCCGGTCCTCTCCATTCTGAGGCGCACGAAAACCTCGAACCCCCTCGGACATCGGGGCTCTCGCCCGCCCTCACCTGGACTCCCCAAGCCTCTTGCTGGCCCTGAGACTCCACCCTTTCCCCAACCCCGAACCTGCAGTGTCCAAAGAGCCTCTGAGAGCGCGCTCAACCTAGAAAAGGTTGGCGGAGCCTCGACCCAGCTCGATCTCCCGTGGAAGCGCGGTGTCCCCTGCGCTCCGGTGACAGGACGCACTGGGCGAGTCCAGCCACTCCAGCCAGGCTTTTATACCTTGGACACCAGTTTCGGTTTCCTTTCTCCTATAGAAAGTACCAGGGTTCAGTTTCCTTTCTTTGCTTGCGAGAGATGAATTCGGGCGACCATCAAGGCTTGAGCTCTTTCCGGGCTTATCTTGGACAGGAAGCCGCAGTCCCCCTCACTGAATCCTCCTCCCCAAGACCCTGTAAAGGACCCCAGAGCCTGACAGAGAGCTGCTGGTCTGGTCTCCCATGCCAGAGCGGCCCCTCTTAGGTTTATTCTGAAATAAACCTGCCCTGTTTTTCTTTTGTGTTTGTGGATGTGTCTTATTGTGTTAGTACATTTTAGATGTAAATAATAATGACATTTGTCATAGGGAATTTATACGTGTACATGATATATGTTGCTTCTTTTCTTTTCTCATTCCCCTCCCCTCCCTTCAAGCCCTCTTCCCCTCTTTCTTTACAAAAGCTTTGTTTCTACATTTCCTTCTATTCTCTTGTTTTTCCAGACCTCCCTTGGTTCCCTCCACATTTGAATATTTTCTTCCCATTGCCTGATATCTAGTACACATGTTGGTGCTTATTTGGTCCTCACTTGGTTTCTCAACCAGAGAAACAGTACCAGCATTTGTTATTGGTTGACTTCCTAATCATAACTATTTCTTCCGGAATGAAATGAAATCTCGGTATTGCTTTAATTTGCATCTCTCGAATGACCAATGAGATTGGACATTTTTTCTAACATTCATTTCCATTTCTACTTCATCTATGAGTTTTCTATTCATTTCAGATGCCCACTTTTGAAATGACTGCTTAAATTTAGGGGTCTGATTTCTTTTAATTCTTTCTATATTCTAGATATTAATCCTCTCTGAGGAAGAACTGACAAGATTTTTTTTCCCACTCAGTGGATTGTCTCTTCACTCTGTTGATGACTTCAGTTGCTATCCAAAAGCTTTCTAATAGGATGAGATCCAGGGTATTGATTCTTGGTGATATTTCCTGTGTGATCAGGGTTTTGTTCATAAAGTCTACTGATGCAATGGCAAGAAGAAACATCAGAATTTGGAAGAAGATTTATTTACACTGATGGGCACCCATCAGTATCATTCATTGCTGATTATCAGGCTTTCGTCTCTGATAGTCTAGGGCTTATATGGGATAAGCAAGCAGGAAGTACAGAGGCAGAATTGCTTGTCCACTGAGGATTGGTCTATACAGCGTGCATCATAGTCACTGCTATACTTCAAGGTGATCAGCTGTTTCTAAGAGACAGGAGCAACTGTTAACTGAAACAGGAATTATTTATTAACTGAGCAATTAACAAACTGAAGGCTCAGGGGAGGGGGACATTTTTTGCTATGCCTACACCAATGTCTTCAAGTATTCTATCTATTCTGTTTTCCAACAGATTTACTGTTTCTGTTTTAATATTTAGATATTTGATCAATTTTTATTTTAGTTTAGTAAATGGTAAAAGACATAGGTCTCATTTTTCTTCAGCACCTGTAAAGTCAATTTGTCCAGTACTATTTATTAAAGAAGCTATCTTTCTTTCAACAAAGGTATTTGGCTCCTTTGTCAAAGATAAGGTGGCTTAATGTGTTTGGAGCTGTTTCTGCATCTTCTAATCTATTCTAGTGGTCCTCAGGTCTTTGTTTTTGTTTTGTTTTGTTTTGCTGCCAATACTATGCTTTTTTTTTTTTTTTTTTTTTTTTTTTTACCATAGTAGCTTTGTAGTACAACTTCAACTCAGGGATTGTGATGGCCTTTGCCTTGCCTTTATTGGCCAGAATTGCTTTATAGGATTGTTGTGTCTAATTCTGTGAGATACACCATTGGTATTTTGATTGGGGTTGCATTAAATCTGCATAACAATTTTTGAAATTTTTGTTACTTTTCTCTCATTGCTGGAACAAACTACGTGACACTCAGAGTGAAAGAGGTAAAGGTGTATTTAGCTCACAGTTTGCAGAGGTTGCAATCCGTAATCAGCTGGCTCCAATGCAGGGTGTCACATGGCAGAGAGGCAGCAGTTCAAGGTGGCAGAAGACAGCAAAAGCAATGGGGGGGGGGACTCTTTTCCTCTCTTATATTGTATAGTGGCTACCCATCCTGAAAGGATGTGTGAAAGCACTCTCACCATCTCCGTGCCCTCCTCTTACACAGGCTCAGGATGTTTACAGAGTGAAGACCCTAGACTCCTGCTGTGTCACTCAGTAAAATTTCTAAACTTCTCAAGTTGACACACTGGACAACCATTACTTACGGCCATTTTCACTATTTGTTTTGAAGAACGTCCCATGTGCAGCTGAGAAGAATTTTATTCTCATGTTTTTGGGTGGATTACTTAGTAGACATCTACAAAACCCTCTTGCTCAAAATTTTGGTTCAGTTCTGATATTTCTTCACTGATTTTTTTTTGTCATTAATCTATTTGTGACAGTGAGATATTGAGGTCCTCCATTCCTCTATTACAATTGTATCAGTGCTTCTTTGATTCTTTGTGTCCATTAATATTTGTTTCTTATTGTCGGGGATTCCAGGATTTGGTACATATATATTGATGGTGGTTATTTCTTCCTCTTGAATCATTCCCATTACAAGAATGTAGTGCCCTGTTTTTCTCTCTTCATCAATGTTGGCTTTAAATCCAATTTATCTGCAAATAGAATAGCTACTCTTACTTTTTACTGAGTTCCTGTCACATGGAATGTTGTTTTCCATCTTTTGGATCTCAGTTTATGAATTTTTTAATTAAATGTGTTTCTTTTATACATCATATTGTTGGATCTTGCTTCTTGATCCATTCTACCAGTCTATTTCTTTCCATTGGATATCTGTTTGATGGATTTTATTTCTTATATCATACATTCATGGCTTCCATCATTTTATTAAATTCTTCTTTTTTATCTGTGTCTGCTCTAAAGTCACTAATGAAATCTTTCATTATAGGCACCATCTCTGTAGTTATCTGAAAAATTATTTTTGCTTTGTTTTTTTCTACCGTTACGTTTACCTGCTTTGTTACTTCTGCTATTTCCACTTCAGAAAGTCCAGGTGCATGGCTTTCAAATTGTTCTGTCTCGTTGGAAATCTGATATTGTGTCTCCTTAAATGTCTTCTCATGGGAGGGAGGTTAATTCCTAGCTGGATAAATTGCTTATGGCATGTAGCTTCATCAGTGGTGTTTGGAGCCCTTGGAAATGACTACTTCTCAAACATTTCTTCCAGATGTAGCTGGCTTTTGGTTTGCAGTCTGTTGCAAGATCCTAGACTTTTAATTTATTAGCAATGACAAATTGCTGCCTATTTGGCCTAGCCCTTGGTTCTTTGGCACTGGCCTCTCCTATTGTTTATGACCTTCAGAGAATCTGTCTTGACATACCAGGAAGCAAAAGAGATTAAAATAATTATGTCACCTTGACTAAAGGAATATGATCAGCCATAACAGTAGCATCAAACACACTCTCTAAAGTGACAAACTGTGGCAACTACTAATTTTCTGTCTTTAACTGTACATCTATGTTTGTAGTTATGTAACAAAATCTAAAACAAACCAGAAAATGGTAAATATGCCCTCAATAAGAAAATTTTATCCTCTGGGGAGAAAATTTAAAATGTATTAGGGGAGAAACAGGAGAGAAGGAGATTAGAAACCTGGCTGGAAGACAAAAGAGGATCATGCAAATTTTGGGAAATGGGTGCAAAAACCCTCAATAAAATATTGGCAAATAGGATGCAGCAAATCATCAAGAAGATTATACACCATGACCAAGTGGGATTCATTCCAGGCATGCAGGGATGATTCAACATAAGTAAATCAATAAATGTAATCCACCAGATCAATAAAGCCAAAAGTAAGAATCACATGATCATTTCTATAGATGCATAAAAAGCCTTTGATAAGGTCCAACATTCATTCATGATAAGAACCTTACAGAAAATTGGAATAAATGGTCTTTACCTCAATATGATAAAGGCCGTCTATGATAAACCAACAGCCAGTATCATGCTAAATGGCCAAAAACTGAAGGCCTTTACCTTGAAATCATGCACAAGACAGGGATGTCCCTTATCACTGCTCCTATTTAATATATAATACTGGAAATACTAGCCAGAGCAATTAGACAAGAGAGAGAAATAAAGGGGGTAAAGATAGGAAAAGAAGAAGTTAAACTATCATTATTTGAGGATGACATGATACTATACATAGAAGACCCCAAAACTCCATTGAAAGACTCCTAGATATAATAAATTCAGCAATGTAGGTCCTTGTATGTAGCTCCATACAAAATGTAGCTGCTTGTATGTAGCTCCATACAAAATCAGTACTCAGAAATCAATAGCATTTATATACACTAACAGAAAGATCACAGAGAAAGAAATAAAAGAAACCATAGCCTTCATACTAGCAACCAAAAAAATGAAATATTTAGAAATTATTCTCACAAAAGAAGTGAAAGATCTATATAGGGAAAATTATAATACACTGAAAAATGAAATTGAAGATGATCTCAGAAAATGGAGAGACATCTCTTGCTCATGGATAGGAAGAATAAATATTGTGAAAATGGCCATTCTCCCAAAACTCTTATACACATTCAATGCAATCCCAATAAAAATACCATCAACATACCTCATAGATCTAGACAAATCACTCCTAAAATTCATCTGCAGTAAGAAGAAACCTAGAATAGCAAAGACAGTTCTAAGCAGCAAAGGCAAGGCAGTAAGCGTCATAATCCCTAACTTGAAGTTATACTACAAAGCAACTGTAGTAAAATCAACATGGTACTGGAATAAAAACAGAGCCAAAGATCAATGGAATAGATTAGAAGATACAACCACGACTACAAACACACTCAACCACCTTATCTTTAATAAAGGGGCCAAACATGTTCACTGGAAGAACGACAGTCTCTTTAATAAATGGTGTTGGAAGAACTGCCTCTCCATATGCCAAAAACTAAGACTGAATCCATGCCTATCACCATATACTAAATTAAAATCTAAATGGATCAAAGATCTGAATATTAAAACAGAAACACTAAATCTATTGGAAGACAAGTTGGGTAAAAACCTTGAAGACACAAAGGTAGGTAGACAATTCATGAACAGGGATCAAACTGCACAGGAAATACTTACCAGAATCAACAACTGGGAACACTTCTTATTAAAAAGTTTCTGCACATCAAAAGAAATCTCTAGCATAGTGAAAATAAAACCTACAAACTGGAAAACAATGTTAGTGAACTGTCCCTCAGACAAAAGACTTCTGTCTAAACCATATAAAGAATTAAAAAACTCAGACCCCCAAAATTCAAGGATCCCATCCAAAAATGGGCATCTGAGATGAATACACAAAGAAGAAATACAAATGGCAAATAAATACATGAAAAAATGTTCATCATCATTACTCATTAAAGAAATGCAAATTAAAACCACACTGAGACCCCATCTCACTGAGAGAATGGCCAGGATCAAGAAAACTACCAACAACAAATGCTGGAGAGGCTGTGGGAAAAAGGAACTCTCCTGCACTGTTGGGAGTGTAGACTGGTGCAATCATTGTGGAGGTCAGTTTGGAGATTTCTCAGAAAGCTGGTATTGGAAGTCCCATTTGTTCCACCTATTCCACTTCTAGGCATATTCCCAGAAAAACTGAAGACTTCACACCACAGTGATATATGAGCACCCATGTTTATAGCAGCATAATTTGTAATAACCAGATATTCAGAACAACTTAAGTGTCCATCAACTGAGGAATGGATAAAAAAAGTTGTGGTATTTTTATACAATGGAGTACTACTCAGCTATAAACAATATCACATTGAGATATTTATAAATAAATGTGTGCAACTTGAGACCATACTCATAAGCAAAATAAATCAAACTCACATGTATAAATACCAAGTAGTTTCTCTAGTGTAAGAAATGGTAAGAATACATAAAAGTATGTAGTAATCATGATTCCCCATTATATGGCTTTGAAGCCTTATAAAATTTTCACTCATTAATTGGAATGGTTTTATTCTGGGGTGTTTGATATTGTCTGTGATGATATGAACATCTATTTTAAAGAAAATAAGATATTATAATAACTAGTGATGATTTAATATCATCTTATTTTGAAGTCCTACCAAGCTTTTGTTCTTCTGTCTCCATTGGTTTTATCATGTTGTATCTTATTGTATGTGATAATATAAACAACTATTTTATAGATGAGGTGATAATGTAGTTACCTTTGTTCATTTTCTGTTAATTGGTTCTGAATACCCTGAATACCCTGTAATACTTTCATTCTCTTGAATGGTTTTACACTGTCTTTTTATGTTTGATACTATAGTATATGAAGGTACACTCAAATATTTCAAGGAAAGAGACACTATGGTAGCTACTGTTATGTCAGATTGTCTTGTGGTGAAACACCATGTTGCTTAAATTGTTCTTTTCTGACCTGTTTTGTTATGTCCTCTTTTATCCTAATTTTTTTAATAAAAAAATAAAAATAGAAGACAGTAGGTAAAGAAAAAAGGAAGAAATATAAACAAGAACAGAAAAGAACAACAACAGAACTAGAAACAATGTTCACACTTTTATAAAAATAAGAATAATCAAAATATAAAATAAGAAAAGAAAAAAAAAGCAAGAGAATAATTGGGGGGGTCCAATTTAAGGTATATCTCTGTTGTCAGTGGTAGACAAATGTGTCAGACAGCTCCCAGATCTGGGTTGATTAATCCCAGCAACCTAGCTATAGATTTATGGCAGGGTAGTGCATAATCCCAGCAAGCCCACACCTTAAATTCTACTGAAGTTTGTGCTGGTTTTCGCCTTTGTGCCTAGAATCTGACTTCTTCAGTCTGCAACACTGTGTGCTTCCTGCTGGTTTGAACTCTGCTATTTGACTGCTGACTTGAACTAGGTTCCTTCTTATCCTGACATGGAGCCACTAGATAGAGCCAGCAGTTGTTCTGAGTTCTGAGCTTAGATGACCCCTCGCCAAGATGTGTACCAGCCAGTCACCCTGTCCTGGGGACTTCTGAACCTGAATAACTCACCAGCCTCTTCAGTCCACTATGTCCACTGCCCTGTTTCACTGATCCATTTCCCCATGGAGGCCTCTGAGATTGCCTATAGTCACCTGAGTCTGCAGGTTATCTCTGTCTTTTTCATACAGTGAGTCAAGACTCAGGGAGAAATTGCCACTTACCATCTCCTTCTTCTTCATTACATTCTCTATTTTTTCTCCCCATGGCTTCAATTCCTGCTTCAGGTCCTTGCTGGGTCCCAGGGATCCACTTCCCTCCTTCTCTTCTGTTGCTATATTCCAACCAGATTTCAGAGGTTGCTTCTCTGCTGTTCACCACTCTGCCATATTCCCAGAAATCCACAATATTTACTTAAATAATTTTATTTTCTTAAGAGAAATTTTATTTTTTATTATTTTTGAATTCTTCATTAATTTTTATTCCAGCTGCCTGGCTGACTGACCCACGGCTCTTTCTATGTTGGCAGCCCACCTCTCCACCATTCAAGCTGCCCCTTCAGCCTATCCTGTCAAGCTCATACATCTGTTTCTTTTTTTTTTTCCTTTTTCTTAACAATATGAACAAGTTTTTAAAAAATCAAAGAGGTCAGAAATAGATGAATTATAACACTGTGGAAACTGAACCTCCATGGCCACAAATGGGGTTTTGTTGTTTGCATCTGTATGCAAAACAAAAGATAATATGAAAAAATACATCTATGAGAAACTGATGATCACTGTTCTGTGCAAACTCTTTTTGGATTTGTAATGCACCAAGAAACACCTTCTAAAATTTAGCTGAAGCCAAGTAGGCATGATGACACAGTCCTATAGTCCCAGGCACCCTGAGAGGCTGAGGCAGAAGAACATAAATTCAGAATCAGCCTAGACAGCTTAGTGAAGAAAAAAATAAATTAATTAATTAAAATGTAGCTTACTTCTTTTCATTTCTGTCTTGATGCTATTTTCACTTGTTTTTCACCTGTGGATGTTTGCACTTTAACATGCAGCACCAATTCCCTTTCTTTTTGGTGTCTAAATGTGCTTAGTGTCGTAGCTGCTATAAATATGAAACATAGAGGAATTCTAGGAAGGGCTAGGCAAGCAGAGCTGTGGATGTAAATTAACAGGATAATAATGGGAAGCCAGAAGCTTCTTTGCCAGCAATAAAAGAAAAGGGCAGGAGCACAGCCGTAGTCCCACATGGCAAACAGAGAACAGATGGTGACCAGTGTTATAGTTTTGAGTTATAAAAGTCAAACAGATCAAGAAAAAGGTAAGGATGAGAAGGAACTATATTTTTCACATCCATTAATCATTTATTTATTTACTTGTTTATTTGGAAATTTATAGTTTGTTTGAGAACAATAATATTGAGAAAGAAAATAAAATCAACAGGAGTTTAACATTTAACTTCCTATAAATTTTTCTAGAACGTTCTTCGAAAACATCTAGAAGCCAGCTCAGATGACACTTTGACTTGAATCCAGTGTATCTGACCAACAGAACTATAAGAATAATTTTGTATTGTGAAAGTCACTAAGTTGCAGATAATTTCTTACAACAGCCTTAAAAGTGCTAACACATTATTGAAAACTAATACACATAGTGGGAAACTACTGATACATTTGACAGCAAAGACAGTGAATTGCTTTGTAACAAGAGGTCACATTGATTAAGGAGACCACAGTGAACTCAGCAATGCTTTTTTTTATTTAAAGAGGGTAAAATTAAATGTAACAAAACAGAATAAAACAAATCATAAGAAAACAATTTAAGAAACACATATTTCAGAGCAAGGCCACTGGAGATCTTCGCTGTCTATCATATTGTCTCTTGTTTTCTTCCAAATAGTTGTCCTTATCTTCACACACAGTGAATACATACCAGAAAATATAGTACTAAACTGATCAGAACATGACAATGAAGGCATTTTAGGTCTTCAAGACCAGACAATAGAGAAGTCAACAATGGCTGCCATAATATCTCTCCTTCTTTTTGAAATAGCTGTCCATATCTTTACATATTTTGAAATTAAACAAAAGAAAATAGACTAATATCAGTCTGAACAGAAAATAATAGTATTACTAAATTTTATATCATAATGCTACAGAATTGGCACTAGATATCTTAGTGTCTCTTCTTCTTCAGAGTATCTGTTCATTACATCGTGCATTATATAATCTATTCTCATAGCCTGTTTGGAAGTTCCACACATGTGTGAATCTCTACATGTATACCCATCCTTTCTGTATTATAGGAAAAAAACAGATCAAAACAAGACAACAAAACAAATTCCTAGAAAAACACAAAATGAAAAAGACATATAAAACCATAATATTAGGTGACCTACAGTAGTTACTATGATGTCTCTGGTTATTTTCAATAGAATTGTCTATATCGTCAGGTATAATATAATTGAATACAGCACTACATAGCAATATTAATAAAAGCACAACATTGGAGACATTGTAAGACTTCAAAAACAGTTAATCAAACCAGAATGGGTATCCTATTGCATCTTGTCATCTTCAGAGTAGTTGCCTCTACTCTTAGACTTGATACTACCAAGCATACCAAATTCAAATAAAATCAGTCAAGACAAAACAGCAATCTAACAAACCATATTCAAATAAGATCAGTCATAGTAAGACAGTGTAAGTAATACAGGGCTTCAGGTTAAGTTAATAGGAAATTAAGGATAGTTACCATAGTATATCCTGCTATTTTGGGGATAGCTGTCTATGCCCTCAAATCTAGTATGAGTAGACAGACTGGAACAGAATAAAATCAAACTAAACAGAGTGATAAGATTAATGAGGCTTTTAAATCCTGATACACTATTAACAATTTCCTCTGCCTTTCTTTTTTAAACAATTTCTTCCCTTTCCCTTTCTCAGGGTGCTTTGTACATATTGGGTCCCACTAACTCCTTTAGTTTTTAGATTAAGGGGGCAACCCATTATCTACCTAAGTGGTACTGAACCATTTTACTCCTGAGATTGATCATGAGCTATATTCCTTTACCTACTAAAGCCTCAAGGTATTCCTTTCTTACAGCTGAGTAGTTCTCCACTGCACAAAAGTGTCATCTTTTTCCAACCTATCTGCAGCTGCTGGACAAGCTGTTACTATTTCTCTCTGGTTCCCTGTCACATAGAACATCATTTTCTCATCTTTGACTTTTAGTTTGTTAACCCTCTTTCAAGTTGAGTATATTTCCTATTCAGAGCATCTCAATGGACCCTATCTCCTGATCTACTTTGCCTGTGTTTCTTTTTGTTAGTGTATCAAGGCCATCTACGTTAGAGATTATAGCCAACCTTCTCTGCCTCTTCTCTGCTATGCTATTTTTCTGCTGTTGATTGTCTACTGTTTTCCTTCATTCCACTGTCCTTCTTGTTCACCAAGGCCTCTCTGCCACTGGTGCTGGAATCCTGGTATTTCTCTCTCTCTCTCTCTCTCTCTCTCTCTCTCTCTCTCTCTCTCTCTCAAATGTCCTTCAGTATTTTTTGTAGGGTTGGACTGGTGGTCACTAACTCCCCCAGTTCCTCTTTGTCATGGAAACATCTTGTTTCTCCATTAATTTTGAGAGACAATTTTTCAGGGTACATCAATCTGAGCTGGAGGTTATTTTCTTTCAGGGCTTGGAGTACTTCCTTCCAAGTTCTTGATTTGATAGTTTGTGTCAAGAAGACTGTCGTGATTTTGATGGGATTTCCTTTATATGTGATCTGTTTTTTTTTTTTATCTGACCACTTTTAATATTCTGTTCTTGTGTTGAATTTCTGGGATCTTGATTATTATATGTCTGGGTGTAGATCTGTTTTGGTTGTAGCTGGCTGGATTTCTGTATGCCTCATTTATCCGAATATCATTTTCTTTTCCTATGCTTGGGAAGTTTTCCTTAATTATTTCTGGGAATAGCATTTGTAATTCATTTGTGTTTATTCCTGCTTCTTTGTTCACGTTTTTTACTCTTAAATCATAGATCCTCTTGTCATCTTCTAGCCTTTGTATTGTTACTTCCTGGTTCCTTGTTATTTTTAAGAGATCGTTTCTTTCATGATCACACATTGCAAATCTATCTTCAAGTTTTGAAAGTCTAACTTTAGTTTCTCAAGGCATTTTGCCAGCTTTCAGATATACTGGTAATCTTTTTGGATCTGTTTCATGTACTCTAGATTTTGTTTATATTCATCAAAGGTTTCTCTCCTTTTTCTGGGTTCCTCCATTCTTCCCTCTGTGTCTTCTTGGGAAGTGCTTAGCATTTCTTTTATTAATCTTTTTATCTTGCCTCACTTGAATTAGAATTTCAGTTTTAAGTTCACCTACGAGGTCATGGAAGTATTTCTTTATTTCCGCTGATGCTGTTGCCAATGTTCCACATTTGCTATCCTGGATCTCTGCTGTATTTACCTCTACTGGACTTATTTTCCCTGGGTCAGTGGCTGGAGGCTTTTTCTCATTTCTTTCTCTTGTCATGTTTCTGGTTTCTTTCAGGCAGGTGTGTGGTGGAGGTCTCTGGCCCTTTCCATATTGCTTTCAGTTTTTCTGAAGCATGCTGGCTAGGGGATTGCTGCCCTCTCCAGTTTACTGTTGATCTGTGAGGTACACACAGGGGCGATGTGGGTTGAACCCTCTCCTCTAAGCCAGTCAACCAGCAAGTGTCTTCAGCTCAAAGTAGGTCTGTGCAGTGCAGACATCACAGGTTCAGGACAGTTTCGTCCCTGGCTATTCCATACCGATCAGGGGCGTGACCCAGCTCAAGCAGATCCCATCAGTCCTCTTAAGGCCAGGGGCAGCTAACTGATGCCACTGTGGTTGTGGGGTCAGGCCCATCCTGCCCAACTCCAATATGTCGTCCAGCTGGTCACCTCCTCTGTGGGACCCAATTCCTAGAACTTATCATGGATTAATGCAACTTTCCACATTGGTTTAGCTCTCTGTTGCACCACATCCTCCTGCCAAGGGCCCTGGGCTCACCAACTCCCATTATTAGTGGCCATGACTTCAGCAGGACTGTGAATCGTTGACTCCAAGGTGCGCCCAGCACAGTGCCGGACCGGCCCCAGTGAGAGCGTCTGGTTCCAGCCTTTTATCCACATTTTTCCTCCTTTGTTTCTTTCTTTTTTTTCCCCTCAGTGTCTTCTTGGGGTTTACTGTGTATCATCTATTATGTAACCATTGGCACATGCTTCAAAGATTATCTGAAATTCTTTCAGCTAATGGACAAATAATTTTATTTTCTTTTTCAGTTAAATTGTTGTATTTTAGTACACATGTTATTCTCTCTGTCTTGACTTTAAAGGCTTCATATTTTTAAGGTCAGAACTCAATAAACCTTGCCTTATCCTCTTTGTTTTTTCATCCTATCTTACTAAAACAGAATGCTACAGCCATTTACTAAAATTTTTTAAAAAGAACAACAAAAATTTTTAAAAATTCTCATAGGTTTAGAGTCTGAGAAGTCTAGTTTCAAGGTGCTAGAATCCTGCAAAGGGCCTTTTTGCTGTGTCATTCTATGGCAGAACTCACGAAGTGAAAGAGATTGCAAAATATCTAACTCACTGCCTCCAGCCCCTTATTGTCACGAATCTGGTCATGGAGGCAGAGCCCAGTGACCTCACACCTCCCAGCAGGCACCAGTTCTCAACATTGTCACACTGAAAATTCAGTTTCTACCAATGGATCTGAGGGACACAGCCAGGCCATAGCACCCTCCAGAGTATGTAAACAACACAGAGAAGCTCAAAACTATTTTTTTTCTTTTCCACCTTAGTCACCCACTCTCATGCTCATGCCCTGGATTTTGTGTAGAAGCTTGATAATCATAGTCTCAGTTCCTGGTTTCACACTGCTCCTTTTAGCCCCTGAACTTTGCCCTATACTACTTCTATGTTTGTCATGTATAAGTGAACGCCCTGATCTAGCACTTCACCTTTCCTCTAATTAGTATGTTCAATTGCTTATGCTTACTCCCTTTCTTTTACACTTGCCTACAATTTGATAACCTGGATCCATTCACATTCTCTGCTTGGTATCTAGACCTAATTACATGTCATCAAATTGATTATTCATAAACTAAATGAGGAACTAAGTATTTGGCCAGACTGTACTGCTCAAAGATATACAGCACAAGGTAGAGGAGGGACAGTATTTTGTGTCAGAAGTTTATGGGCAAGTTATAGAGATTTTATGAGGCATGAAAGGAGGTTGAAAAAGCCCATGCAGTGCAGAAGTATCTAAGCAATAACTGGAGAGCCTGCTGATTTCAATTTGGACTGATTTCACTGCAAGTTGTTGGAGGAACACTGCACTTGAATGAGATGATTTTCAAGAAATCGTTGCAGGTAGCTGAGTTGGCTAGAAATATTACTAGCAGTCAGACAGGGATGAGCCATTGAAGTAACCAGTGCAAAAGACCAGATGCCTTACAACCGTGGTGGAGACAGACTCCTCTGCTGAGGGCTAGATCTCAAGACAAAAGGCAAAGCAAATGCAACCAAACCCTAAATATAGGCATTAGGGATTCATGTCCTAAATAAGCATGCATCAGCCTGAGGAAGTCACCATCCCAAATCTCTACAAGAAGAGTCACTGCTCTCTATGTATATTTTAGCCAAATATGTAACAGCACATTATCTGTTTCTGATTTGATGGAATTAGTTATTTATTTATTTATTTATTTATTTTTGTCTTTTTCATTTTTATTGGTACCGGGGATCGAACTCACAACCACCTGCTTGCAAGGCAGGTGCTTATGCTGCTGAGCTAAATCCCCAGCCCCTGAATCAGCAATTTTAAAAACTGAGTATTAGTTATGAAAATTTTAGCATAGCCCACACAATTAAGCTAGTGATCACCCATTGGAAGACCGTTCAATACTTTCATGTTAAGGATATGCCAATTTGGACTGCTAAATAGAGACAGAGCAAAGACAATCACACTTTATCATTAAATCTATATAGTAAGTTAAGGGTTTGGCAATTTAACATTATACCAATTTTTTTTCTCTGATTTTGCGATGATTCTTTTTTCAGGGGCTTACCTGCCATATGACTTTAAGAAAATGAAACACTATTTAATCGTCCAGCTATAACAGGTTTTAAAAAAAAGAATCAATATACCTGCATGCCTGCTTATACTCACAATAAAAACAACTTTCATTTAAAAGACAGTTTATTCTCTGCTAAATTTCTTTAGGTTCTAATTGAATTATCAGAGCTTCAGTACAAAATGTTAAAAACAGAAATAAGCCTTCAGTACTAATAAATACATATGCATACCTGTTAAAAAATTAATATGTCAATAGCACTTTATTCTGTGGAAACAAATAAAATATCTCTTTATTTTGGAAACAATGCATTCAAACCAAACCACAGAGGCAGGTGTAAAATTAAAATGAGTACACTGGTCTGTGATATTTCTGCCACAGGCTTTTTCAACACCTGTTAACCAGTTAAGGAGAGGAAACACTGGGAGATAAAGATATCCCAGTTCTGTATAAATTCCTTCCCAAAATAGCAAGAGCTGAGAAAATTGTTAGACCAACAGAAGACAGAAATCAGACTTTGGGACTTAGTGTGGCAAAGCAACTGTCTTCCATGGTTGGCATTTCTTCAGTGTTTAAATCCTTCTTTGATCCAACAGCTGATTTCCTCCTACGTCATATTCTTCTTTTCTGTTTTCCCAGGATGTAACAGCCACATCCTTCCACAGTGTGCTTCTTAGAGAATAAAGGAAAATAGAAAAAAAATTAAAGCATATGACTTGAAAAGGAAAAACTTTATTAAACTATGAACACTTAAAGTATGCAGAAATTAGTACTCCTATACTTTTAAACAAACCTAAAGCTTTATAAATATGTATACCAGACTTGGCTTGAAAGAGAGGAAAGCTTGTTTTGGTAATTTAAAATCAGAGAGAATCACTTTTAACATTCTGGAAAAACACATCCTAAATTCATGTGTTAGAGTAACTCCCTATCTGTCAATAGAATAGTGATAGGCATTTTGGGGGTTTTGTTCCTTCAGTGTTTGTTTGCAGTTATAGGGGTTAAGCCCACAGCCCTTAGGCATATAACAGTAAGGTACAACCCCACTCCCTTGATAATACATATTTTGATTTAATATTTGGAAGCCAAACCCAGAAAATCATGGCCATAGGACTGAAGAAGTGAATATGACAAAAGGTAGTAAAGATCAACAAAGGACAGATATGAAGGAATACAGTAAGGCATAGAATGAAAAGAAAAATAATTGGATGCTGCTTTCACCCAAGATAATGTCAGAACTTGAAGAAAGAAGAGAACAAAGACCCCAGCAAGATACAAAGTATTGAGGAAATCACATAGAGTCCACGACGGTCAGTGCAAATGACATGCACCTCAAGAGTGCAGAACTTTGTGTCAGTTTATGTGAAAGGTACCTGGGAACCCAGAAAAAGGTCGCTGATCCCACTTTCTCACTTCACATGCACAGAGGTAAGTATGGGAAAAAGCATAAAAAACTTGATTTTAACCAGATGACCTTGCATGATGTAAGATAAGGCCAGACGTAGAGCAAGATTGACTGAAAAGAAGTTTTTTACTGTTACACACAGTCCTTTGGGTGCAGTACAACCATGCAAGCCACCCAGAGGAATCACAGGACTGAATCAAGAGACAGAAGAAGGGATAGTGTAGAGAATTACCTTCACACTGGGTTTTTTGTTTTTGTTTTTGTTCTTGTTTTTCGTGAAAAGAGACAGAAGGCAAAGCAGGTTTAGAATTGGTTAAGTGGATGAATTTCAATGGCACTGGGGCATAGGGACTGTCACTGATTGTCTGTTTTGGGGTAATTGTGGTAGGTAAAAAGTAACCCTATGTTTTTGCTTTAATTGTGTATGTGCCACTCGGCTCTGAGAGCCTAATTGTTTCTCAGACTGGGCCAGCATCTTACCTGTCCTAGAATCTCCATCTCACTGCAGGAAATTCAAGAATTGTTTCAGTGTTACAAATCTGTGTCATCTGGAGGATTTTTATATATGCATTTGCAAATTTTTTGTTCTTATATTTCAGAAATACAAAACAATTCTTATTTTCCTCTTGGAATATAAGATGTCAAAACACAATTAAGACTTGGCTAAACTTCCAAGGAGATTAATAAAAGAAGCCAGACCTTTTTTAATATATCCTAAGAAGAAGAGAAACTATTTTCATTCATTTTAGTAAGTCCACAACCACAAAAAGAAATGAGTAAATATGCTATTTTTAAAACATTAAAATGAGAGAACTTTTTTTAGTATACATAGTAGATGGAATGTAAAATATATCTGGTACTTACCAAAATTTCTGCCTGGGTACAGTTTATTTTGGGAAGTTAATACCTGATGAAATTCTGAACAATGTACTATTTCTTCAATAATAAAATATTGAAAAGTAGAGACATAATGGACTTATATAGCTATAGTTTTATTAAAAAATAGTATTTATTTTATTTTAATTATATATATATATATATATATATATATATATATATATACAGCATTACTGTTTACCGGTTTAATCCTGATATCCCATTCCCTAACACAATACCAGGAGTTTTCAAATGTTAACATTTTTATGTATTGGCGTAGTATCTTACTTGAAGATAAGAAACTACAGGTACAGTTAACCTCTTATTCACCCCTCTCTACTGTAACTTTCTTGATCTTCTAATGACTGATCTGATGTCTCTAGTTTTTGTGTGCTTGGGTTTGAAGGTTTTTAGGTCCAGTTTATTTGGAGAAAGGGAGGGAGCCAAGAGTTGGATATAACAGATTTTCAAAGCCTCTTTCAACCCTGTTTGAAGTTTCCATGATACCCTTCATGTATCCATAGCATTCCAACTAAAAATATTTTCGAGGAAGTGTCTGGTGCTTCCAATCACTATGTCTATCTGGATGCTAGAATAAATTATTTGCATGCCTTCAACAACTCTGAAAAGATGCTAATTGGGACCCTGTCTTTGTCTTTGATTTAAATGCACGTGAGAGAATGTTAGAAAGGACTTTTCTATGTGGAATCACGTGCCAGTAATTGATTAAGAATTGATTAGAGAAAAACGCAAGTTGTAATTTCCAGCTCCAAGATCAGAATACAAAATAACATGTTGAAAATCTATGTTTGATGGTTCTGTAAATATAGTACCTTCTACACTAAGTGGCTTTAATTTCCAAGAACCCAGTCTTCAGACCTGGGGCTTCTTCCCAGCCCTGCTGGAACCAGACTGTGGCACTCTGCTGAGACATGAGTTCAGTCACCAAATATAGCTGCATGTTGTAAGAGGTCATCTGAGAGTCTTAGGCCACAGGTGCCTTGAAGTGACCAAGGACCAAGCAAATCTTTCATGGCTAGGCCAATCTTTGCTCTTCCAGGAAAAAGAAATGCTCATCTGAAATTCATCATCTTCATAGAAAATTCAAACTGACTTCAAAAGTATTAACAAATTGTGTAACATTTATAAATTTTATTTAAAAATGAAATGGAATAGTGTTTTGAAGTTGTGATGCTACTTAGAAGATGCCTTGGTTTTGGTTTCATTTGGAGAGGGAAGTAATAGGAATATTACTGTTTCTGTACCTGCAGACTTTATAACTACCTAAATTGTCATCAAATGATATTTCTATCATCATCATCATCATCATGTCACATTGGTGCTCTTTAAATCATGACCTCAATTTTATAACTATATACTCATGCACAGGACATGACCTCCAGAATCTTTTGGCAGTGATGGACTTAAATAAACATATTAAATCATTATGTCTTGAAGGAAAAAAATACATTCATGGAGCAAGCTTTTGTCAAGATTGTACATGTGTTACGTTTTACAAAATATAAGAATATAATAACACAGACTTTCACTCATACTAAATCTAAACATTTCTAGCTGAACACTCATACACTATAGTTTTAGTAGCATTTGATGTTGTAGGTTATAATCACAATTTTAAAAATAAGCCTCTAGGTAGAATAAATCCATTAAGAAAATGAGTGCATGTACTTTATACTAGTGCTTTTGATATGAAATGTCTGTCATTTAAAAAGTTAAAGTTTCCAAAAAACTACCAGCTTCTGGCTTAAGTTAAATAAAAATATTACAAGGTAACATATCACATTGCTTTAAATTGTATGTGAAATTTTCTTGAATTTAGTATATGAAGTTGATAGGATATCATTTCTAACCTGTGTCTTTTCTTAACAACTCTTAAAATTACTAATTGCCCATTAGTATGAAGGATATGAGTATGTATAAATTATTTCTAGAAGGTTGATTTCTAGCTGTATAAAGTTATTAA
This sequence comes from Cavia porcellus, assembly GCF_034190915.1. NCBI lineage: Eukaryota > Metazoa > Chordata > Mammalia > Rodentia > Caviidae > Cavia > Cavia porcellus. Next base: position 26,562,860 of record NW_026947507.1, on the reverse strand, counting down.
ATTCAAATAAATAAATTTTGCACAGAAATTGTAAGTCCTTATTATATAATAAATATTCCTTTCCATAATTTAATATTTTCTGTGATTAAGAGTTTTTGAAATAGCCCAAGAAATTAAATGAAGAACTGTTCGTTGAAATTATCCAGCCTGATAAAATTAGGGATTACTTACCAAACTACTGCAGTTATTAACAGAAACCAAAAACAATGGTACAACATTTCAAAACAAGATTGTAGGAGAATAACAATGGTTAGCACATTGTGTATTGTTATATTTAAAGTAGTTGCTCATATTATAAGATATAGGCACGAAACACTGATCAAACAATATAGGCAAAAATCTTTCTTTTCATTGAACTATTATCAATTAGTAGTATTACTATCTTAACTATTTTGTGCATCTCGGGAGAAAAGAAAGAGAAAATGAAAAGCACATATATTATTCATATTTCTAGGAAACAAATTAAGAGACACGCTTAACTGGTACCTAGATCTATTTGAATCCAATTTTAGAAGGATGAGAAATAATTTTTTCCAATTATCTTTATTGGTTTTCTCCCATGTTTAAAAATAATAAACATTTAAGAACTGAAAATGTATATTCAATAATCACAAGAGAAGAGTAAAACCTTCCCAGATCCCTCTTCCTTTTCCAGATGCTGGCTTTTATGTACAGTCCTGACAATCTGTTGTTTATCCTCCAGGCAGGCTGCTTCCTTACATACATGTCTACCATTTGCTCTAGAAGTCACAGTCCCTCATCAACAGAATCCTCTCTCTTCTCCTTCCTTTACAATAAATCCAGTTCTTCTCAGAGGAATTACTGTTCTTGTAGATTTCCAGAGCAGTGACCAGGACGTGTTGGAATTCAGTTTGTATTGTAAGGGAATGAACAATATAAGGGAAAGAATAATATACAAACACCTGAAATGCAGTGCAATATTCAATTCAGATGTTTAATGTTTTAGAGTAACAACACATGAAAATAAGTAATAAGTCTACACTAGGGAAGTCATGAGAAACTTCAGAGTGAATTTAACTGAAAAATAATTAGCACAAGTTGTACAAGATGACAAAAGGCACTTCCTGTAGGCAGATGTAATTCCTACTACACAACTCAGAGAATGAAGAATACATCAGAAGTGGAAAACTATAAAAGATTAAATCTCGTCAAAGAGGGTTATCGGGAAATGACAAGGATCCCCTGAGGGTAGCAGACACCAAACCATGAAACTGTCTGTATACATTGCTATGAAGGTTTCCATTTAACAACTTTATTAGGCAATTAAGATGGGAAATTTTTATTTGTAGGATAATTTGATTCAGTATACATGTTAGAAAGATCACACCAGCAACTGTGTATCAATGACATTTGAGGGCATGAGTGTGGAACAGAAAATCACACAAAAAATACACCACATCATCCCAAGAAAGAAACGCCAAGAGCGTGAATCAAGGCAGAGTCAGTGAAGATGGAGAGAGGGGCAAGGAAAGACAAAATACTTTGGCCATGGGCTGAAGGTTTAGCTCAGCAGCTTAAGCTCCTGTCTGGCAAGTGCGAGGTCCTGAGTTCTGTCCTTAGTACAAAAACAGAAAAAAGAAAGAAAGAAATACTTATATATTTGTCAGAAGTAATTAGACAGAAGGGAAAAGGAAAAGTAAAGTTCTATCCCAAACATAAATCTAGAATGATCATGCATTTCATATGCCATTTACACTCACCCATCCTTCTACTGCTGCAGAGAAACCTCCATGCTGTGGCCTGATGAATATAAGCTATTATTAAGTAGGCCCAAGGTCCCCTGGGAGACACAGTTGACACACATGGAGAAGGTGTGACAGTTTGCAGAGTTGAACTGGCATAGTTTCAGGTCAGATGATGCAGCTCTGCTCGCTATAGTTCTTCCTCCTTCCTGAATGGAATCTATCCAGATGCAACTAGAAGGCATTTGGTTAAAGCACTTTCCACCCAAATTTGCTCTCTTATAAGCAGAGCAAACCCATGAGAGTGTCTTTGTAGTCTAGAGCCATATACATTTCTGAAATATGTTAAGCCATCAGTGGCTAATTTGTTTAAATGCTTATATCTCATTTTTCATGTTTTTTGCAAATCTGTTCAAGTTTTATATCTAAGCCACTGACATAATCAATATATTCAATTTGGAGATTCCTTTTCTCCATCTCATCTCTAGAAAAGGTGATACCTCAAATTTTTTATTCCCAAATCACCATTCTTAAAACTTAATACAAAGGCCAGGGATTATGTCAGCATAGTAAGTACTGCCTTATTTAAGAGAGGGCACTTTAGAAAGAAATGTGATTTAGCTGATTAAAATTGAATTGGTCTATCAGAAAAGTGAAGACTAAAAGAGTCCCAGTATCATTGATAAGGTAAGACTTGGCATACACCAGCCAAAGATAGTAATGATGAGCAATTACAAAGTGTGTACCAAGTTCTGGGTGGTGTTCTACATGGTTTAAGTATACTAATTCATTTAATCCTTGCTGTGACCATCTGAGGAAGATAATACTATTATTTCTCACATGAAGATGAAAAAATAAACTCAAAATTTTAAAATTCAAAAATTAAAATCTCTCCAAGATCATACAGTTTAAGGAATAGCCGGGTCTGGATTAGAAGCATGGCACTGATAGTGATGCAGAACTTGCCTGCATGATCCTGGTAACATAATCTACAACACCCATATTTTACTGCTTTGCAAACACCATCTTATATGGCAGCACTAACTATGCTTTAAAGCAAACAAACAAACCTTACTCACCTAGAAACAATTTGTTATTTCTAATCCTTCTGATAACCTACCACAAGAATCCAGGGAAAAGGTTATAAGTAGGCCCAAGGTCCCATGGGAGACACAGTTGACACACATGGAGAAGGTGTGTCAACTTTATACCTGAGTCCATCATGTATTCTTCTGTTGATGACTTAAGTGCTGTGTATTCTTTTACTTCATTCACATCCAATCCTGTTTAATCATGGTCATCTCCACTTTTCAAGTGAGGCTGAAAGAGGTGAACTGAGCTTCCAGAAGCCACACTGCCAAAAGAGAAAGGTGTTGAAATTGAAGCTGAAGACCAACCCAAAATGTATGTTCTCACCGCTTCTCTACACGTGCAGCAGACACTGAACCCACCCTTCGTGAGTAGCATGGGTGTCTTCTAATAACCACATTAGGAAAGGTTTCCAGTTCAGTTTCAGTCTGAAGAAGTTTTTATAAAGTTGGAGTTCTAATCATAGTTCTAACATTATATCTACTGGCTTACAGTTTTGGCTTTTCTCATCCATGATATAAGCATGACAGTATTTGCATTGCTTGTCTTTCAAGGTTGTGGTGATATTTGAAAGTTAAATATAGTAATATTTTCTTTGCACATTATCCTATACAATGTAACATAAAGAACCACCATTTGTCATAAAGAAGGTGGACAAATGAAATGGACTACATTGGAATAGAATAGTAAAGATATACATTACTGTGAAAGGTGAAGATTTCAGCATCTTGCAGTTTTCATCCTCCAGATGATCACATGTTCTGTCTATAAAGCAGATTATTCCTGACTTAAGTAGCTTAGGGTTTTCCAAGTACTATCATACTCACAGTAATGTTATGTATCTATTTTGCTATCTGGAATAATGATATTATTTCCAAAGTGTATCCTACCCTTTTACAAATTTGTTTATTTCCTCCACTCTTAAAGATAATCACCTTTTACTCCAGGACCATTGTGAAGACTAAGTGATATAATACATATAAGATGCTATTATAATCAGTGGCCCTGTATCCCACATGTAAAGGTGGTTGATTACCAATTTATAGCTGTCCTTTATCACAGAATATCAATTCTATCACTAAAAGACAATTTTAAACTCAATTGTCCTCCTTTATACAACATGTAATTAGCTGCCATATCTTATTCTACTAAGATAATCCATAGGACAATATAGAAAGATGACAGATTAAAAAATCATTGTTTTGTACTATTTCTTCATCATACATGTAAACTTATAACAATATTCTTTGTGAAAAACTAAGAATAAAATAATGAGTCAAATTTGTAGGCAATTTAACTGGTTGGGAAGAGACAGACTACATGTCTTTCTAGGACTGTCCAGTGCTGACACCCTCTCAGGAAGCTGTGCAGTTCCTCTTTTATGATGGCAAAATGTGTAGTCTTTGTTCTGGAACAAACTGCATGTATAGTCAATGTAATATCTCAACACAACTGGATTAAAGCCAACTCATTCACCAATTTCAAAATGGTCTTTTCTGAAACAATTATGGTGAATGTTACAGAGCAGAAGACCAAAATTGCAAGAGTAATTTTATTTTTCTCTTCTTTTCTCAATATATTCTGCTTTTCCCTCCATGTGACTACATGTTGTGTCCTTATGTGTTAGCAGTTTAATGTAATCTGATATTATAGTAGAATAAGAATGATTTGCTTATTTGGATAGACCGACTTGTTACTGTTACTGTCACCTTAAAAACTAAAAAGAGGTACACTCCAGCTGCCACCAGGGAGGCTTCCTGCCTGTAACCAGCTCAGGTCTGAGAGGCAGAGGCCAGCCCCACCTCTGTGTGCACTCCAGCCACCACCTGGGACACTTCTTGCTGCTGGTAGCCAGTTCAGGCTGGGAAGTGCAGTAGGCACCCTTGCACCAGTGCATCCAATGGCCACCTTTGGATACATGAAGGAACTGGCTAGAAGAACTCAGTAGTCTCACTTCAGAGAAACTGTAGCCAATATGAGAAGTGCCTGGGACCCCAACACCCATTTGTCTGGAAGAAACCGTGACTATGTCAAGACAAACAGGCAAAAGGCAGTCTCTGGCCTCCAATCCAAGCAAATCAAGTCCAGGAGATATAAACACAGAAGAGACAGGGAGTCTTGTGCCTGAGATTTCTGAAGTGATGGTAAATGAAGAAAAGAAGTAACTTCATGAGGCTATAAAAAAAATTAGAACAGAAATACTATCTCTGGTAAAAGAAATGTAAAGCATAATAAAAGAATTGCTAAGTACATCTACAGAAGACATAGATAAAAAATAGAGGAGCATTAGAAAAATGAGAGAAACTTTCAATGAACAATATAAAAAGATTTAGAATATAATAAAACAGATTCAAAGAGATATCCAGGAAATTAAAAAGTTCACTAAAAGCTGGCAAAATCCCTTGAAAGAAACTGAAGATAAGCTTTCAGACTTTGAAGACAGGTTTGTAGCTTGTGATCACAAAATGAAAGATCTCTTAAAAATGACAAGGAGCCAGGAAGTAGCAATTCAATAGCTGCAAGACAATCCAAAGAAACATAACTTAAGAATGATAGTTGTAAGTGGAAAAGTTGAGCTCAATACAAGTGACACTAAAAGTCTATTTACAAAAATAATATCAGAAATTTTCCTAAGTATGGGAAAAGAAGTTACATTCAGATAAGTGAGACATATAGAACTCCATCTAGCCATAACTAAAATGAATCTACACGCAGACCTATAATAATCAAAATCCCAGAAATTCAACACAAGATAGAATATTAAAAGCTGTTAGACAAAAGAAACACTACATATAAAGGAAAACCCATCAGAATCACCAAGGATTTCTCAACACAAACCATCAAGTTAAGAAGAGCTTAGAGTAAAGTACTTCAAGTTTTGAAGGAAAACAACTTCCAACCCAAATGGATGTACCCTTAAAAACTATCTTTAAAAATTAATGGAGAACGGGGCTGGGGATTTAGCTCAGCGGCATAAGCACCTGCCCTGCAAGCAGGCAATCGTGAGTTCGATTCCCGGTACTGATAAAAAAAGGAAAAAGACAAAAAAAAAAAAAAAATTAATGGAGAAGCTTGGCATGGTGTACACCTATAATCTCAGAACTGAGGAGGCTGAGGAAGGAGGATCATTGCAAGTTCAATACCAGTCTGGGCTACAAAGTGAGCTCAAGGCCAGCTTGAACTGGATAGTAAGACCCTGTCTCAAAAAAAAAAAAAAAAAATTTAATGGAGAAACAAGATACTTCCAGGACAACAAATAACAAAGAAATTCATGAGCACCAAACCAATCCTACAAAAAATACTGAAGGACACTAGAGAGAGATAAAAATGGCCACAATTCCAAGAACAGTGGCAGAGGGGGATCACCAAGCAGGGCAGACAACTGAATAGGTCGAAGAAGTAGGCAGCCAACTACAGAAAAATAACATGGCAGAGATAAGCCAGTGCATGCTGGCCATCACCATTAATGTAGATGGCCTCAATTCACCAATACAAAGAAACACACACAGGGTGGATCAGAAGACAGGATCCATAGTATTTATACAAGAAACACATTTAACTCGAAAGAAAAGTTATAGACTGAAATTCAAAAGAGTGACAAGAATGCTCTATGTGACAGGGAGACAAAACAAAAGTAGGGATAGCTTGCCCATCAACTGCAGAATGGATAAGAAAGACATGGCATTTTTATACAATGGAAAGCTACTCAGCTATAAAGAAAGATAACCTCAAAGTTCTTGTAGGTAAATGGATACAACTTGAGATCGTGCTCATGGGTGAAATGGTTCAGAATCACATAGGCGAGCATTGTGTTGTCTTCCTAGTACAAAAATCTAAAGAAGTAAGTGGCATCCAAACTGCACAATATGTGTTGTAAATGTGAAAGGGGAGGAAATGTCTAAAAAGGAAAGGCAGTAGCCATTGTTAATCTATTATTGTGTTTTGAAATCTTATATTGTTTTCATTTTTCTGTTTAATTTGGCTTTATTCTGTTTTGTTTTGTTTTGCTTTGTTTTGTTGATTTCATTACATTTGATGGCATGTAAAGCTATTTCGAAGATAAGAAAATATGTTATGGTAGCCACCATTGATTTCCTACTACCTTTTTTTGAAGCCCTGTATTGCTTTCATGATTTTGTTTTGATTTTTATTCTATTTTGTTTTGTTTGATTGTATTATGTCTGATGGTATAGACAACTACTTTGAAGATAGCAAGAGGCATAGTGGTAGCCACTGTTGTTTTCTCATTATCTTGTTTTAAAATTGTATTGCTTTCATTGTTTTGTTTTAATTGGTTTTATTCTGTTCTGTTTTGTTTGATATTATTATGCCTGATGGTGTGGCAGTTATTTTGAAGATAACAAGAGGTACTATGGTAGCTATTATTGATTTCCTTTTGTTTTGTTTTGAAGTCTTGAGCCATGTGCATTGCTTTGTTTTTTGATTAACTCTATTCTGTTTTGTTTGGTTTGGTTTTATTCTCTTCACAATAAAAAAAGAAAAGAAAAAAGCAAAAAGAGAGGTCTTATGTAAATGCACCTCTCATAAATTTAACCACAATTCTCTAATCATTTTTTAAACATGTATCTCTGTATCTATTGCCATGCATAAAATCATAAAAGGTAAAAGGGCAAAGTTGTAAGAGAGCGACACAGCAGGAGAGCCATGCAGAAGTCATGCAGGGTCAGAGCACACTGCACTGGCTCTGTGCAGTTACTCTATTAATAGCTACTGAGACTAGAGGAAGACACGTGACAAAACCAGTGCTTCCAAGCCACTGTACTCACAACTGGGTAAAGACAACCTGTCTTGAGCCACTCTAAGCACAGAAAAGTAAAATACTATTTAGCTTCCAGTAGATGCTATGGTGACTATGAAAGGATATCTTTGGAAGGTTTAAAAAATGATACATATTTCTTATATATCTATACTTCAGATGTAGAGTCCGGGACAGAGTGAGGCATGTGAGACAGAAATGGGAAATGTAGCTCATAACATTTGGTATAAGTAGTTAGGAGCAGAAAAACAGTACATAATAAATTCTATTTTAAAACTTCCCCGACAGAATCACTTTGACTGGGATTTACATGCCTCAGTCATCACAGCCCAAAGTCTGTGAAGTCATTCCCATTCAATCCTTCATCCAGATGTGCAACTCAATGCACAGATTGTTCAGTAAAGCACTGTGGTGTATTAGACTTTGGAGTCAGACCATGTGAATTTGTACCCTTGCCCAACAATGACTAATCAGAGTTATACGACCCTCCTGTTACCCACTTTTCTAGCCCAGTACATTTACTATAAAGATAGTGCGAACATTATAAGAGGAACACAGCAGTGCTTGCCATATCAATATTCAAGATCAGTTGGTAATTATTATTCTACAAGTATTTACTGACCGGCTTTTATATACATAGCATTATATAAACTAGCTGTAAGATAATCCAGGAATGAAAAAAATACAAAGTTTTTATCAAAGAATTTGAAAACCTAGGAAGAAAAAAGACATGCAAACAAAAAAATTATAATGGCTAACTGACCACAGTTAGTACAATAGAAAATATAAATAATAATTTATGTCTTATCAGAAAAAGAAGACTACTTCCACATGGAGAGATTTTAGGAAGACACGATCCAGAGACATGTATGGTGAATAATATTTGGGAATCTAGAGTTTTGCATGTGGGGTGAAATGTCCCAGGTACAATACATTCAAAGTTTGAATGGAAAAGAGAATGAGGTTGTTAATAAAGATGCTAAGTGCCAAGCTAAGAAATTTGAAGCTTACTCGTTTCCTCTGTTCTTTACTCTTCTTGTTGTTGAGACAAACTACCCAACACCCAAAGTTAAAGGAGAAAAGGCTTATTTAGCTTACAGTCTGAAGAGGTTTCAGTCCAAAATCTTCTGGTTTCAAGGCAGGGTGGCATGGCAGACAGACATCACAGAACAGAAATAGTTCAGGAGGAGTAGAAGGTAGCAAGGCAAGCAAGGGATGACCACAGCTCTTTTTATCCTTTATATCTTATCCAGGATTCTTATGGAAGGTAGCACTCACACTCTTAATTCTAGTGCCCTTGCTCCTTGCATTGCATCATGAATTAATCCCATATCACACACTCTAGATCCAGTAACCTCTGAAAAACCCCCACCTATGACTGCCTGAGGCTTTGGAGCAACACCTAGACACAAACCATAATACTTCCTTTGAAGAAACATAGAAAGCTTCTGAGTGAAAGAGAGAGGATCATAATTGTATTTTAGAATGATCAATGAAGCAGAATTTTGAAGATAAAACAATGCAAAGAAAACCAGTTTTTGGCTCAAGTCACTATACTTTTGCAAGACAGCTATAATCTAAGAGACCTGGCCATAGATGAGTATCAAAATAGAGGAGAACAAAGGAACGAGGATTAATAAATCAGTCCACACTCACTAATCAGGGCCTAAAATGAGATCTTTTAAGGTCTCTACATTTATCAACCCATTCGGGGAAATGTTTTATAAAGATTTTCAGTTAATGGAAAATATCTTGTTCAGAACACTTGAAAATGAGCAGATTCTGATGTGAACAAGGGGTTTTCATTGTGACAGGAAGTGGAAGACAAAAACAGGGGCCAAGAAATAACCAGATAAGAAAAGTGTCTAAAAATAAAGATAGAGCTTATACAAACCAAAGAACTCAAGTAAAATTACTCATTACTTTTTTTCTAGTGGTAGTTGTATAAAAAGATAAAGACTCCATCTTAGAAATTGTCACAATATTTGGGCAGATGGCTTCACAAGTAAAGATATATGGATGCACGAGTATGTGAAAAATGTTCATATTTTAGCCATTAGATAAAACCACAGTAACATAATACTGCACATACACCAAAATGTCTAGACAGACCAAAAGAAATGACTACAAGTAAATAAAGCAACACTAGAACTTTTATTGGTTGGAAAAAGAAGGATAAAGTGGCACAATTACCTTGGGAAAAGTTTTGACAAATGTTCTTAAAAATAAATAAAAACATTCATCTCTTCTATGACATCATTTCAACCACAGATACATATGCAAAGAAATGACAATTTAAGTCCACACAAAGACAATGAATGTGCAAGCCACTGATGGGTTTTAAGCTGGTTCATACTTCCTTTTGGAAAACATTTCTCTGGCTTTAGCACAGGCCAGATTGGAAGGGGAAGTAGATAGATGAAGCTGTGGAAGTAATCCTAGAGATAGATGGGGTGGCTGGAGTTAATGTGGTGATTTTTAGAACTGCAGAGATACAGATTTATTGGAGGGGCGGCTTTAAGTAAACTTTGGCATGACAAGGTAGTAGATTCCACTTGGGGAAGGAGAAAAAATTGCTTTTAAGGATGACTCCTTCAGTCTCAGCCGGGACAACAGGATGGATAACTGAGTTTGGGACAGAACACTCTGAAAGGAGGCCAAATTTCAGGAATAGAATTTAAATGTGTGGGCCAGTCAGTTACTAAAGATAATTGAAGAAATTCCTATCAATTCATGGTAGAAGAAATTATTGTAGGCTGGTGTAACTGGGAAGAATTTGAAGAAGCTAGATAATTTGGATTTTCTTCTTTACACATTCTAATTTTTTATCTCCCTAACATATAAATGAAATATCTGCTTTTTAGTAGATGTCATGCTTATTACAAAATAAGCTAAAAAGTGCACAGGCATTAAAGGAAAGCAAATCAGTCACTATGGTATAAACACCAAACCTTCTGATAGGGGTAGAACAAAAACCTATAGGAGCATTGAGCAGAAATGCCATAATCATAAAGATATAAGGGCCCAGGTTCAGCACTTTAATCAATAAGAGAAAGCTAAAATTTTTGATGAAGAGTTGCCAAAAAACAAAAGAAGGAAGTTTCCCTTATCCTTTAATTTCTTCTTTCTGTGCAAATTGGTCCTAGTAGCAGATACAGTAGGAAAAGTTTAGCTTTGTCAGACTTTCTAAATCACAGTCAGGCAAGCTCAGCAATAGTCACTGAAAGAAGGAAGCAGTACATTAAAGGTCATGGTCAAGAAAACCCAGTGAGCATAAGTGGATTACAGATGTTACATTCACTTCCTTCTGTTACTCTGATTCTTCTCTCTGCTCACATCTGGGGTCTCACATGACACCTAGTTAACAGAAGGAGAAAGATTTGTCTCAGGATACATTGTGGAAACCAAAATGAGCTACTGTTTCACCACAAATCTAAACAGTCATAACTTTGATAGATGGCATAAAATGGAAATCCTCCCAGAAAGCAGGGTGCTAGCAGTACTTCTGGTCATCAACCTAATGCATGGGGGGAAATGGGAGGATATTTTAATCATACACACATCTTCCTGGTTAGTAGCAAATAATTTAACTCATTCGTCAGGAGCCAGAAGAAAGCAAGATTGAAAACTTAGAGAGAAATTATCTGAGGAAAAATGACGTGACTTGACTTGTAGCAGTAGATATCAGTTTTTTCAGGGTCTGTGTCTCAATGTAATCCCACAAGAGATCACCCTTTATTCAAGAGCTTAAACAACTAGACAGACAGGATGATGCAAACCTTAATATCAGCCAATCTTGGTCTTCGATCTCCTGGAACTTGCACAATGGACCATGAGCAGAGCAGTCAGAGCAGGTGCCCCATAGCACAGGTCTCCTTACACCAAATGGAAGTCACTGCTGTCACTGAATATCAGAATTACTCAGAATTACGAGCCTTTATGTGGTACCACTCTTCCTGAAGACTAAGCAACAACTTGATGATAAATTGATTTCAATAGATTTCTTCTTTGTTAAATAGGGCAGCAATTCAACCTCATTGGAGATTGATAGATAAAGATCTTCATTTCCATCCAGTAATCATGGGGCTTAGCTACTCACATTTACACATTTAAAGAATCAATGATGGGATGCTATGTATAAATAACCAAGTTCTCTCTCCACAGTGAAATAAGAGGCAAATATTATGCAGTAGCTTCTAAAAATATCTAGTAGAGTTAGAATAATCTTTTCTGGAGACTTTGAAATTATGTATAGGGGATGGCATCCAAACAAATAACATATAGGAGCATTTTTCTAGAATACTTCACTCTAAACAGCACTTGGGACAGTATGATTAAACTTCACTCCCATTTAAGGAAGAGGAAAATTAGTGTCACCTAAGACAATGTTCTTTCTCTCTTCTTTTGCTCAAGTTCTCTCATCTGCAAATTCAGAATAGCATTATTATCTATCCTAGAGTTGTTGCCAAAATAAACTGTGTTAATATATAACCTGCTTTTTAAAGAGTACTTGCACATAGGACTGACAAAAGTAACATCTTTTTGTACTACTGAGCCCTTTAACCCAGGCCTTTGCTCTAAGATATATCCCCAAACCTTCTTTTTTAAATTTTTATTTTGAGACAAAGTCTCTCTGTATCAACTTGGCACATGTGACACCTATCAGGTTCTTTCTGAAATCAAAGAATGAAGTTCACAACATGAGGATTTTAAGAGTACAAAATGCTTATTGGAGAATAACTATAGCTCCTGGGAGATAGCAGTGTCCCCAAGTAGGTTTCCACTGAGATTATCTCTCCCAGAATATTTTATAAGGCAAAATCACAAGGCAGGTACAAAATTATAGGATGGGCACAATGTGGGTCAAACTGTATCAACCAATGAATTTACAAGTACAGCAACTTAGCTACTATTGATCTAATAGGGAAGTGGGGGTACACAGCAAGGGTATGTGGATGATTTCATTAATCTTCACAAATCTTACCTATGATTTCTTTTTTTAAAAATCTTTTATTTAAAGAGAAAAAACAAAACAAAACAGTAAAAGGGTATAAGTAATACAGAATTTCAAAAAAATAATCAGTAAGAAATCACTAGTTAATAGATTACATATTGTCATCTTAGAAATAGTTGTTCGTTATAAAATTAAAGCATACAAAGTGATATTCAAACAGTGAGATTGCAAACAGTTCTGTTCAATGATCCAACAAAAACTTAGTAATATTGTCTATTATCTTACATACTTAAATATACATGCAGTTATATCCTTTAGAGCACTTTCTTTTCCTCTCTTTTTTTAATGACAATTACACATTTTGGGTTTCCTTACTCCCACACTTATTACTTTTTTTGAAGAGAATAAAACCAAATGTGACTAAACAAAACAGAGTCAGTCAAAACAAAAGGATGGACATAGTACATGATATAAAAACAGAATACCAGGTGATCAACAATGGTTACTATAATGCCTCTTGCTATCTTAAAAAGAGTTGCTTATATTATCAAGTATAATAAAATTGAACAAAACAGTACAGAACAAAACCAATAAAACCTAAACAATTACCTATGATTTCTAAAACAGGAACATTTTGAGGAAAGGATGAGCCCAGGTGTTCTGATGATCCATGCATATTTGGGCTTAATTGGATAAGTGGTAGCATCTTAAATTTCTTTTTCATTGCTAAAACAAAATACCAACACCCTAAGTTGAAGAAAGATTCATTTAGCTCACAGTTTATAGAGGTTTTAGTCTATAATTAGCTGGCTCCAAGAAAGGGTGGCATGGCAGAGAGGTATCTTAGAGGAGACACGGTTCTCGGCAGGCAGAAGGCATCAAAGCAGCAAAATGGCAAGCAGTAGCCACATAATTAATCCCTCCATCACATACTCTTGTTCCAGACATCTCAGAAAACCATCAATGACCACATGAGGATTTGGTGGGGGGTATCTAGACACAGCCATAACAGGTGCCAATTATAGTGTAGTATCAAGTTTCTTTAGAGAAGTATATAGGTCTGGCCATTGTGATTTTAATCTCAAACCCTTGCCTTCTCCTGGTGCCATGACTCTGATGTTTCCACTTTTTATGAACTTCCTTGAGAGTCCAGTTCCCTTTTGACTGTATATTAATTTTATCTAATTTGGCTGCCTATAATACTACAGTCTCCTTTAAGAGGTGGTTTCTAGATTCTTTCTGTCCTGAGCAAAGAGTTGGTCAAGACAAGCACCAAAAATAAAGGTAGGAAAGAAGTACACTCTAGAGTGTCACAGTGGGCCATTGTGCAAGAGAAACCAAAGTAGCAAAAAGCTCCAAGTTAACTATCATTCTTGCATTTCCTACGCCTTAGGCTGACATCAGGTGTAGACCATCTTATCCAAAACCTGCTCATGTGGGGCTTTGAACCTGCTCTGGGAGTGTGTCCCAGAGTTTTGTAATTAACAGGTTATGCCTATTTTCCCAACCATTTTGCCATGCTTTAGTCTCTTGCCTCATTACTTTTGAAAAATGTAAAACCTAACTACATTTTGTACTTGCGTTGACCATCTCATTGGTCAAGAAAAGAACCTAAAAATAATCTCTAGAAAGATTCTCCAGCACCCCAGAACTCAGTAACAATAGACTAGTACTTAGATCTGACCAAAATATTGACTTCATAATGAATACTATAATAAATACTAATAATACTGTGTTTTTGTTGTTTTTCAATTTTTAGGCTCAATATATAGGTAAATATCAAAGAATTTAATTTTTTCAGAGAACATAATGCAATAGTTTAAATAACTGTAATGTAAAATAACTAATCAGTTTGATAAGTAAAAAGGAAAAATGGTAAGAAAGAAGTAAGCATATTATTGTTATATATATATATATATATATATATATATACATATATATATATATATGGTCTCCAGAATAGCATCCAAGAATGATAGGCTAAATATTTCTCCCCCAAACTCATATACTGGTGCCCAACCCCTTCATGTGATGGCATTTGGAGATGGTGAGAAAGAAAGGAATTTTGAAAATAGGCAAAAAAGACACCAGCAAATTACAAGTTTTGAATTAGAAAATATAGTCTCAGGACACAAGCCTAGTTTAAACTTATTCTTTTCCCCTCTTTTCTAAACCTTGACAATTTTCTTTGACATGCAAATAGGTTTAGTTGTCCCTTTTCACTTGCTAGCAGTGCTCTTTCACCTATAAATAGGCCACAATTTCCCCTATACACTAAGCTTTTCCCTAAAAATAGAACATTAGCTTTTTGTGGGTGATTCTGCTCCTGCACTTACTAAACCAAGACTGAGACTATAGATTGTTAAATTCCACAGATTTCTACCTCCAAAAATACATAAATATTCCCAACTCCAAACTGTAGCATGCCTTTCTCCTAAAGACCTGCACTCTACTCTTGAGTGTGTACTCAAATTTCTGCCTCGTAAACCCTTTCTATGCCTCTTACTGATTCTTTTTCTGGGAAGATAGTCAACAAACCTCCATATATTCCATGTTTATGACAGGTTAAATTCCTCAACTGAATTTCAAAAACTTCTTCACTCGGTCCAGTAACAGTGGGAATTTTTGAAGTTAAGTAGAGTTCAATGAAGTCATGTGAGTCAGGTCTTCATCTGATAGGTTTAGTTTTATTTATAAGAATAGACATCAGAAAGTACATTCATTTTCTCACTGTGTCTCTGTCTCTGTCTCCGTTTCTCTCTCTCTCTCTCTCTCTCTCTCTCTCTCTCTCTCTCTCTCTCTCTCTCTCTCTCTGTCTCACTCTGTCATGTGAGGTTATAAGACAACACAGAATGAAGATGGTCATCTCCAAGTCACGAAGAGGCACTTCACTAGAAGCTGAATAAACCAGAATCTTAGACTCTTCAACTTGTGGAATTATGAGAAGTTTCTCTTGTTTAAACTAGACAATCTACGGCATTTTGCTGTGATACAGGAATGAGCCAGACTAACACCATCTTACACCATCTTGGTGTTGTCCCCCAAAAACGAGCCCCCCAAAATGGTGTCCAAAATTGGGGCAAGACACGTTTTTTAAAGAAAAAGGAGCGCTGTTTATTTATCCTGGCACCAGGGACACAGTGCAGTTGAGTTTGCAAGGCTGTGTGTCTCGCTTAAAATTTTGACAGACTTTTATAGAAAGTACAGTTAAGAACTTTGCTTCCCTTTGCTTGAGGACAGAGAAGTTTTACAGGAATTTACAATTCTTTGCAGAGGGGAACAATGGTTAACATATCAATCAGGTCAGATTCACAGGAATTTACAGTCCTTGGCAGAGGGGAGCAATGGTTCACATATCAATTAGGTCACCCAGGAAGATGGCACATACAGAACAGTATGTAGGGACTACAGCTATTTTATAACAATGTGGTCAGTGCCCTGGGGTGTCCAGCTGTAGAAAATAGTTGTGTTTGCAAAGGGAATTAACAGGTAATTTGGTCATATAACTTGGGCACTGGCAAACAACACAAACATAACAAAGCTCTTTTTGCTAGTGAACCGCCCTTAGGTTTCAGCCGACATCTTACCTATAAGAAGAATGTAAGTCCCTGTTTTCACAGTTGTTTCTTGCATTATAATAGCCTCGTGGGCCAAACCACAAAACCTCACCTTTGCTAATTTACCCTGAACCATTGTAAGATGATTGGTTACACTCTGCCCTCCATCCCTGACAGAGAGTACCCTCTGTGCTAGCCAGACTCCAAACAAAATGAGACAATATAACCTTGTCATTTCTGTCTGGAACTAAAACTGTATATAAAGCTAACACAGTTGCCCCTCAAGGTCAACGTACCCACTTTCTGCCTCTGGGTAATTTTTCATGTTTGTCTCTCTGCTGCAACAGTTATGTAGCTTTAGCAAACAAAGACAGGTGGTAAATTTTTTTAAAAGATTTAATAAATCAAATATTAAATTAATAGTAAATTATAAATCAAATAGTCTACATAAATTATACCTCTGACAAAGCAAAGACTGTATGGGGAGAACTCTGGCTTATAGAGGTAAACAGATTAAAAGAAAGAACAAAGGATTGGTGAATTTATACTGTCTTCAAATATCTAATAAATCAATGGATCTAGATACTGAATATTGATGGATATTAACATTATAAAAATACACAGCAGGAGTCAGGGATTTAGCTCAGTGGCTTAAGCATTTGCCTGGTAAGTGTAAGCCGTGAGTTCGATCCCTGGTACTAAGTGGGACAAATACCACTTAACGCCAAAACTTTTTTTTTTCAATTTCAACATTGATCATGCCTCTAAATGTAAGAATTGAGAAAGAGATAGAGGGAGACAGAAGACAACTAACAAATGAAATAAAACACATCACAGATTTATAATATTCTCCCCATTTCAGAGATGTAAAAAGTAAAAACAATATGGATTACAAAGATGTACAAAATATGATGTCTTACTTTCTCATTGCTGGAACATAATACTCAACACTCACCACTTAAAGGAGGAAAGATTCCTTTTGGCTCACAGTTTTGACAGTCTGCAGTCAGCTGTCTCCAAGGCAGGGTAGCATGGCAAAGGGATATGGTAGAGAAAAAACAGCCCATGGTATGTCAAGTGGAAGCGGAAAGCAAAATTGGGGGTGGGGGGAGATGTATCCTTCCAGGCCACACTCCCATAATCCATCTTCTTTGAATCAGCTTCACTTCCCAAATATTTACCTATAAGCTCATCAGTAGACAAATCCATTTATAAGGATCGCACCCCTAGGATCCAGTAACCTCCAAAAAGTCACACGTGAGTACTTCTAGACATGAACCACAACATATGATCCTGGGCCTGGTGAACAGACAACCAGCAGTGAAAAGCAAGCTTTCTGTGTTCAAACCTAACTCATGTGAAGTAAAAAAAAAAAAAAAAAAAAAAAAAAAACTCTCCTGCAAACTAGGAATACAGTCTTACACCTCTGAGACTGATGCCCTCAGGAAGGTGACTGGAAAATGCTTAAGGTTAATGTTCATTTCTTTGCCTTTGCTGTTTAAGGAGTTCTTGCCAAAGAAAGAACTAAGAATTTTGAAAGTTAGAAGTGAGCCAAAAAGTTTGGGATTCATAGGGCCATTTCTTCTGTACTTCCAAATAAAAAGTGAGATAGCTGGGGCGTGGGGGAGCAAAGCAAAAACTCTAAAGACAACTTCTGCTCAAAAAAAGATCCATAAGTAATGACACTGGCAGGAACAGCCCAGCAGCAGTGGAGCAGTGGGATACTTTCCTGTGGGGCCCCACAGAGCCAGCAGTTGGTGACTGAGGTGAACCAGTGCTGGTTTAGCACATAGACCTGTGGAAATAGAAGCTGGTGGACGGGGCCACCATTTTGTTTCAAAGGGCTCAGGCCAAACCCCAGCACCAGAACAATCCTGGTTTGCTTCACTGTCAAAGCCCTCAGGTGGAATGAGGGAAGAGCCATCCAATCACAGTGGACTGGTGATAGCTGGGAAGCAGACTCAGGGGAATTCTGCTGAGAGCTAGAAGCTGGGATCACCCAGACTGCCCCAATGATTGCCAAAAGCCATCTAACCTCTAAATACAAAAACCAGAAAGTGTCCCGCTGGCCTGTGACCAGCAGAGCAGTTTTGGCCCAGTGGCACAAGTAGGCAAGCAGCCTTGGTCTGCAATGGAGCAAGGGCACTACCCCTGCTCTGTGACCAGTGAGTGAGGAGCTAATGATGCAGAACAGAGGAAGCTGTGCAGGGTCCAGAAGGAGCCAATAATACACATGGCTCTTGGAACAACCCAGGGCTTTCCCTACCTGGGAGTGCCACAGCGACAGGGAGAATTCCATAGAGACAAACAGGGTAAGAAGAAGCAGACATCTAAAACACTGTCAGTTGAAGACCAGTCCCAGCCTGCCACATGCAGGGGCCAATATCAGCCCCATACCCAGCACAAATCCTACTGTAAACGTGGTCAGATTACAAAGCACATTTCTGGTATCTGAATTTGATACTACCAAGAACTGTGAAAAACAGAGGAATTTTGTTATTTTTCTTTTTCTGTTTTTGATGGATTTTCCTTTTTCAATCTTACTGGGAATTTTCTTACATTTAGGTTTCTTACCTTTATTTTTGTTTTGGTCTATTTATCTTCTTTGTCTCTTCTCTCAATTGTCTCTCTTGATTTTATACTTGCATGTGAGTAAATATTGTCATTTCTCTGGTTCACTTCAATATTCTTCAATATTGAATAATAAAATATTCAATTTGCTTCCTTTTCATTCTCTCTCTTTTGCACTCTTTTCCAGCCTCTCAAAACTTGGGTGCTCATCAGTAGGCTTACAGCCTTGCTACTATATATTTCTCCTCATTCATCTCTCTGTTTTGTCCCCTCCTGAATACCACTCAAATGGGTAAAATCAATCTACAAGGGGAAACTCACTGCATACAAGTTGCTGGTATGTACTGGATTTTGTGTTATAACTGTAGATTACAAACTGTTATAACTGTCTAATGATAGTCAAGTTCCAAAGGATAGGGTGCTGAGCCAAAAAGATAATAGTCTCTCATCCTTAGTAAATTGGGAAGGTAGGTTCTGGGATAGACACAAAGACCAAAAACAAACTACACCTAGAAAACATCACTAAGGCTTTCCTAGGGAAGCCTTAATAATAATGATAAAGATACCATAGAAAAATCTACAAGCACCAACACAGAAAACTAAAACAAAACAGAAAATAGAAAGTGACAAAATGTAGAAGCAAAATGCAGCCCCAGAACTCCAGCACATCCAGGACAAGATCAGAACACAATGAAATAAAAGAAATAAGAATCCACACATTGGAACATTCGGAAATGATATCAGCAGAAGTAGCAAAAATGAATGGATGTGACTATAGGAAAAAAATCTCTTAGATAAAAAAAGAAATAAAAATCAACATGAAAGACATGCCCAACAAATGTAGAGTTGACACAGATTTTTAAAAAACAAAGGCACTGAGGAAAATGATAGAAATCATGAATGCTCAATATAATAAAGGAATGTAAGTCATGAACCACCTCAAAACAGATATACAGGATATTAAAAATTCCAAAGAAAGTAAAATAGATTGAATGAAGATGAAGATATAATATCAGATCTAGAAGAAAGGATTGCGGTTAGCAACCACAAAAAGAAAGATATCTTAAAAATAGGAAGAGACCATGAAAAATAAATCCAACAGATTCAAAATAAGGTAAAGAATAACAACATAAGATTGATTAGTGATAACAACGTAAGATTGATCAGTGAGAAAACCAGAGAGAGCACAAGTGCCATAAACAACAACAAAAAAGAGATAATCAGAAAAAAAACTTCTCAAATATGGATAAAGAATTTGACATACAAATAAGTGATGTGTATAGAACACCAAATAGCCAAGACTAAAATAAATTTACACCAATGCATATAATAATCAAGATTCTACAAATTCAGCACAATAACAATATTAAATACTATTAGAGAAAAGAAATCACTTATAAAGCAAAACTCAAAAGAATCACAACAAACTTCTCATCACAAACCCTTAAGTCAAGGAAAGCTTGAGATGAAGCATTTCAAGGCCCCAACAAGAAAACTAGAGACCAATCTCCCTAATGAACACAGACGCAAAAGTCCTCAATCAGATATTGACAAATAGAATGCAGCAAATCATCATGGCTATTCACCATGAGCAAGTAGAATTCATTCTAGGGATGCAGGGATGTTTCAATATATGCAAATCAATAAATGTAATACACCATATCAGCAGAACCAAAAGGAAAAACCACATCATCTCAATGGATTTAGGAAAATCACTTGACAAAGTCCAACACTCATTCATGGTTAAAAGCTCTACAGAAGGGCTGGGGTTATAGCTCAGCAGCACACATGTCTGCCTGGCAAGCACAAGTCCTGGGTTCAATAAAAAAAAAAAAGAAAGAAAAAACAATCCTATAGAAAATTGGAACAGAAGGCCTTAATCTCAATCTAATAAAATCCATCTATGACAAATCAACAGCCAACACCAAACTAAATGGGCAAAAACTGAAAGCTTTCACTCTAAAATCAGGAACAAGACAAAGATTCCCACTGTCACTTCTTTTAATCAATATAGTTCTGGAAACATTAGCTAGAGCAATTAGATAAGAAAAAGAAATAAAAGTAATAAGTATAGGAAAGGAAAAGTTTAATTATCATTATTTGTGGAATACATGATACTCTACATAGAAGACCCCAAAAACTCCATCGTAAGACTTCAAGATTGAATAATAAAATTTAGTAGATAGTTGAATATAAAGTCAGCATTCAAAAATCAGTAGCATTGGGGCTGGGGATTTAGCTCAGCGGCATAAGCACTTGTCTTGCAAGCAGGCAGTCGTGAGTTTGATCCCCGGT
Organism: Cavia porcellus; assembly: GCF_034190915.1. Lineage (NCBI taxonomy): Eukaryota > Metazoa > Chordata > Mammalia > Rodentia > Caviidae > Cavia > Cavia porcellus. The sequence continues at coordinate 26,541,914 of NW_026947507.1, read as the reverse complement.
ACCAATAAAAAGAAAAAAAAATCAGTAGTATTTCTGTACAAAAACAACAAACTCACTAAGAGAGAAACTAGGGGGGAAAATGCCTTTTACAATATTATCAATAAATATGATATACTTAGGAATTAGTCTAACAAAGGAAGCAAAACTACAGTACTCTGATAAAGGAGATTGAAGAGTATATCATAAAATGGAAAGATGTCCCTTGCTCTTGGCTAGGAGACCCAACATTGTGAAAATGACCATACTTGCAAAATTGTTACAATCAAAATAACTTTATCATATCTCACAGGACTAGAGAAAACAACCCTTAAATTAATTTGGAACCCAGAAGAGACCTAGAATATCAAAAACAAACCTAGACAACAAGAGCAAGGCAGGAATCATCACAGTCCCTGACTTGAAATTCTACTGCAAATTTATTGTGATTAAAAAAAAAAGCAGCATGGCACTCATTTGAAAAAATACAGACCTGAAGATGAGAGGAGCACATTAAAAGATGCGTAAACAACTCCAAACATACTTACCCACCTTATCTTTTACAAAGAGACCAAGCACTTTCACTGAAAGATAGCCTCTTTATCTCCAACAGGATCTCTGTGCGATATACATTTGTTATATCAATCGCATGCCACAAAGAATTTAAAATGAGAAGGCAAGTGGTCACTGCTCCTGTTCTTTGCAGTTTGACTTTTAACCCTGGCCTGTTTTTGCCTTAGTGCTCCAGACACTTAATTCCGTAGTATCCTGTAAAGACCACAAGTTGGGGTTAATGAAAGTACTGGAAACCAGCAATTTGATCTTTCAATAAGATAAGATTCTGATGACCTGTTCATAATGGAAAAGAATGCCCGAAAGAGCAAAGAAAAAGCTTTTTTCTCCTCAGAAAATGAAATACTGAGTTGTTTTATTATGGAAGTACATCCACTGCTCAACATTGGGTTGACTTCTTTTTTTTTTTCCTTAGAAATAGTTTGTCTGTAATGAAAAACCTGAAACTCAATTAATAATTAAGTTTTCATCTCATGTACATATTGCATTAATATCTAATAGTTACTGAATTTTTATAGCATAAGAACAAATTTGCTAACAGCAGAAAATTAGGTTTGTTGTAAAAGCACTTATTGAACTTTCTTATATGCTAGACAACAAGCTAAACCTTTAACATGTGTTGTCACATTAATTTCACAAAGTCCCATGAGATATGTGTGACTAGTGTTGCCATTTTATGGATAATTAAATTACTTTCTTATGGTCTTACAGCTATTTAATTTAAGCCAAGATTTCAAACTTCACTTAATACCAAGGATAATGGCTAAAACACAACATTCTCTGTATCTGTTAAACTGTCCAACACAAGTTCTTTAAACATTAATGTTATTTTTCCACCCCAAAGTGATAGCGCCTACACAGAGACACCACCAGCTCCAAAGAGCCCAGATACTATCTTAGAGAAATGTAGGTTTCATTTCACTTGGGTCACGCAGGACACACCAGCAGGCTGAGGGCAGCCTCCCAAGGCCATGTCAGTGGACCAGAGAAGGTATAGCAGCAGGTCTTAAGCAGTCTTCCTAGGACATGTCAGCGGAGTACAGAGGACACTGGGGACACATCAGCAAGCCACAAACTGCTGTTTCTCTGATCCCCTCCCTCAGGGTCCAATCAAAAAACACTATTTTAAAAACCTATTAGCCTATAAGCTTCACCTTCTCTGTCCTCACAAAGAGAAGTCCCCCTCATGTTTAGCAGTTTACTGATAAACCTGCTTGAGATCCTTACAAGGCAGGCGCTTATGCCACTGAGCTAAACCTCCAGCCCCCTCTGCTTGAGATCCTGTCTCTCTTTACTGTTCACAAAGTACATAGAATTTAACATTGATTTCTTCTTTAATTGTTACTTATATGATCCTTGCAAGTACTTATATGATCCTTAATGTAAATTATCATCTTTTGATCCATCTTTTAATAAACGTGACACATAGTGCATTTGGTATATGAAACTGATGTGATGATTTTAGGGGTAGAAAGTGGAATATAGGAAGCAAATAAATGCCCCCCAGATGTCCTAATCACCAGAATTGTTTAATATTATCATGAAAAGCAAAAGAAATTTTGCATGCATGGTTCACTGAAGACGTCAGAGATTTTCGTGGATTATCCAGGGAGAGACCAAAAGTACTGTAACCTCAACAATTTGTATCAGAGAGAGCAAAGGTCAAAAGAGAAAGAAGTTGTGTTGCTGGCTTATCCAACTAGGAATAGCCAGGAGCCAAGGAATTCGGGTGTCACCTAGAAGCATAAGGGGGCAAAAAATCAGGAACTCCCCCACCCTTGTTTGAAAGGAAGCAACACTGCTATACCAACACCTTGATTTTAGTCTTCTGACCTCCGAAATTGAAAAAGGAAACATTTGTATGTTTTAAAACTCCACATTTGTGGCAATTTGTTAAACCTGCAATAGGAGTTTAATGTAACTCATTTACCACTCAGTCTACTACCGTGATAGTGACTTGGATCAGTCAAAGAACAAGCCCTTGCCCTGCTTCATCTCTGCCTGCTCAGCATGCCAACTTGTGCACTCACTGACTTTCCTTCTTTGCCTCCTAGAGATGGTCTGTGCAGCCTGCCCCTAGCCAGACTCTGCCCTGAAGCTCACTGCAAAATACCACTAATGAGGATGTTGATTGTCAAATCTGAACAATATTGTTTAGTCCCTGACTTACTGATCTATTGACACTATTTGAGACAATATTTGAGAAGAAGGGATCAGTCCTTCTTCCTAAAGGACTTCTTCCCCCTTGATCTCAGCTACACCATTCCCTTCTGAGTCTATTGTTTTTACACTGCTCATCAGCATTGGGCCACTGTAATTCCTTTCTAACTGCTCATGTGTGAAGTCTGGAAGTCAGTATCCATTCCTTACTTCCCTCGGCCATCAACAAATTCTAGCTCATGACTTGCCTAAACGCATATATTTTTTGTATCACCTCTTCTGCTGACTATGATGTGGTTCATCTCAAGTGACTTATTACAGTGTCTTATTTATTCCCTGGACTAATTCTCTCCATTTCATTTTCCACTCTCCTGCCGCGAGATTTATCCAACAAGTCAACCTGCTCCTGTCCTTCTGTAGTATTTCATCACTTTTTAGATCTTTTCAATCCTCTTACTTATTGACAGAGTATTTTAATTCAGTTAAATTATTTAATATGGAAGATGGCAGTGTACATTGTGACAACTGTGAGGGATTTCTGTCTGTCTCATTTTAAAATCCAACGTTTTGTTCCCTTTTACTGTTTTGTTTTATTCCTGTATCTGGTAATCGTAGCAACTATTCTGAAGATAACAATATGCAATATAATAACCATTTTTTAATTCTTATCATCTTGCTTTGAAAATCTGCATAGCTATTGTTTCTTGTTGTTGTTTTGCTTTAGTTGTTGTTTTTTAGGTTTTTTGGCTTCTTGTTTTTTCTGCTTTTCCTTTTTTCTCTTTAAAATAAAATTTTTAAAATTATCTACTATGAGTTCCAATACATATTTTCAGCAATGAGTTGAATATGTTAATTAGCCTCAATTCTTCATCTGTAAAATGGGAACAATAACTCACAAAGTTGTTATATGAGTAAATGAATCTTATCAAAAGTTCAGGTACACATCAATAGGATACAGCTATTATTATTATTATTATTATTATTATTATTATTATCAGGAAATACTGAGAACCCACAAATACAGTACAAGGTGGCATATACTTCCTTAAATTATATGGCAAGTCTCTAAAGCCTTGGGTTGAGTGGCAACTGTCACGTCAAATCATTTGCACATAAATATATTTTCTAAACATTCACTAGGAAAGTCACTGAATGTATCTTTATCAAGTGTTTTTAAGTACATGTTTTAAAAATGTCCCCAAAAGTTTTTACAAACTGATTTTTGCATAGCAAACAAAATACAAGAACTCCTTTTTTGCAGAATTTACATTATGGGGAAGAATATAAACAATAACAGGAGAAGTAAAAAAAATTATATTCTATTAAATGAGCTGTCAGAGGAAAAATACACAAGGAAGGGTGATACATGATAGAGCAAGGTTAGGTTTTCTAAAAAGGTAGGAAGGAAATGCCACATTAAGAAAATGACTTGATTAAAGATATGAAGGAAGCAAAAAGCCTGCCATTCTCTTCTCTTGGAGAGAAGTTTGCCTGGCTGGAGATAACAAAGCTCTGCGCAGGACAGAGCCACGTGGGTTCACAGTAGCAGAGAGACAGGACCACGGTGGCAGAACAGAAGGTCACAGAGGCAGGAAAGGCAGCAGGTGATGCAGGAGATAAAGAAAATAAGGGCTGTGATTTTTACTCTATGACAGGAACATGTGTTGTAATAAATGTGATTAGAATGTTAGTCTTTAGATTTTCTCATTTTTATTGAAAATTGGAGTAACACATGTGCGTGTGTTTCTTTTGCCTTAGTATAGTTTAAAGAAAAACAATCCAGAAATGAAATTTAAAGCCAAATGTGATTTGCATGCCCGTAAGTCCAGCATCCTGGAGGCTTTAATGGTTGAATCACAAGTTCAAGTCCAGTTTGGGGAACTTGTTGACTGAGCAGGACTCTATTTCAAAATAAAATTATTTTAAAACTTAGGAAAAGGGCTGGAGATGTAATACCGTATGAAGGCTCAGGCTAAAATCTCCAGTATCACATAACATGAAATAAAAAAGGAATGAAGGAAGAAGGAAAATGAAATTTAATGTAAAAATAGTAGAACATTATGCATTTCTAAAGTATAAGACAATCTAATGCTTTATATATGTCTTTTTCATTTTCATTTTTTTCTCCATGACTATCATTTTAATGGCTTTCTTAAAATTTGAAAAACAGATAAGATGAGATGGCTTAATATATTTTTAAGATTACAATACCAGCAATATTCCTTTAAAAACTTTATTCTGTAACATAGTAAATTTAGGTTTCAGTTGTATAATCATTAACTCAATTACGAATCATAAATAATACAATTACTGAGTGCATGTGCTAAACATATGGAATAGTAATTACCTATAAGTCTTGTAAATGATCTGTTTACTTTTCATTATGCAGAAGGGCTTTTTATGAAATAGTCCACCCAAATGAAACTACAGTCACAGCTACAAAAGTCAAATGAGCACACTGGGTCTGTGATATTTCTGCCACAGGCTTTTTCAACACCTGTTGATCAGTCAATCAGAGGAAACCTCGGGGGCTGAAGATATGCCAGTGCTATGGAAATTCCTTCCCAAAATAGCAAGAGCTAAGCAAATTGCTAGGCCAACAGAAGTAGTCACAGAGCAAGTCTCAGGGCTGTGTACCGCAGAACAACTGTCTCCCATGGTTTGCATTTCTTCAGTGTTTAAATCGTTCTTTGGTCCAACAGCTGATTTCCTCCTTTGTCAAATTCTTCTTCTCTGTTTTCTCAAGAGTGACAGCTACATCCTTCCACAGTGAGCTTCTTTGGAAGGCAGCTTCAAGATGGTCACACAGCTGTCTGCAGTTGTCTGAGAGTGTTCATCAGTTCCCTTACTAAGTACTTCCATTAGGCATATACAATGAAGACCTTAGGAGAAACAGAATGCCGTTAGTTTTGGTTAAGGCCAAATAAGTGTCTAAATTATTTGTAAATACCCAACCATCCTAACAGAGTTCATTTTCCTCTAGGGAAAGGAGTATTAGAGAGTTTAAAGAATCTTCATTTTTTTTTTTTGAAATGTTATACTAATCCAATTTAAACCATATAAATTTACAGCCATCAAAAATTCAATATACTGGATAAATTAGCCTCAAGTCTTTGTATTGTTACTTTAAAATTTATGAGTTTATCAGGCCATTCCGTAAATTGTATATTTAGATTTTTAAATTTTTTATTACAAATATTGCAGAATTGAATGTCGATACATTATCTCCTATAGTTACTATTATGTCCTCAAACTCAATCTAGACTAGAGGGGGGCAAAGAATGTGACATTTTAAAGGTTGCCAGATGAAAATGAAAGTTTGCAAGTGCAGAATATGGTCCAGTGATGATTTGCAAGTCAACAGGCAGGAGGTGATCTGCACTAGAAAGAACCATTTTGGTTACTTTACTCTTATTGCTGAGACAAAATACACAATGCCTAAAATTAAAGATAGAAAATCCGTATGGAGGTTTCAGCCCATAATCAACTGGCTCCAAGGCAGGGAAGCACGGTAGAGGAGCAACAGTTCATGGTGGCAAAAGACAGCAAAAGCAACAAGAACAAAAAGGGCAATAAGGGAGGAGTGGAAGAGAAGGCTGTGTTCCTTATATTGTATGCAGGCTGCCCACCATGTGGTGGGTGTAGTACGCGTACTCATGATCCCAGCACTAAACAATGAATTAATCACTAACTCTAGATTCAACCACTTCCAAAGAACATTCCCCCATGACTGAATGAGGTTTGGGGGTACATCCAGATACAAACCATAATGTTCTACTACTGGGCCCCCAAAGACTCACGCACATCCCTTTATGCAAAAGATTTTTAGTCCATCTCTAAGAGTTGCCAAAGACCTAAAAGTTTCAGCATTGCTGAAAAGTTCAAGTCCCAGGTCTCCTCTGTGATGTAAGGCAAACTCTTAGCTATGAATTCCTGCACAAATGAAAAGAAAGTTAAACAATTCCAACATTCAATGGCACAAGACAAACACTCCATTTCAGAAGTTACAAATAGGGATATAAGGAATGGAACCAAGCAAAATCCAGGAGAGCAAACATTAAATCTTTTAGTTCCATGTATAGCATCTGAGGCAATTTGTGGCAAGTTATGAGCTCCAAAAGGCTTGTGTGACTCTGCCCCTTGGCACTTTTGGTGATTGTTAACTCCCATGGTTTCTATTTTAGGCCCACTTTGCTCAGTCCTTACAAGCTTTGTTAAATGATCCGTATTCCTGGCTTTTCCAAACTTTTGGGTTCTCTACTGCACCTTTGGCTTTATATTTACAGTTTCACATATTTCCCTTTCTGGGATGAACTGCCTGACCTCACAGGCCTTCTCAAATCTGGGTGGAAGCCTTTTAAACCTCATAACTCTTGCATTCTGCCTGCACCTAAAACCAGTGCTGCGTGGATAATGCCAAGGTTTGCTGCCAGCTGGAGCAGTAACCAGGACTCCTTCTCTCTTGACTGTAGGGGTTGAATGCCTGGATTGCTGAATATTCTGAATCCAATTCCAAAGGAACAGATTTTCTAGGCCACTGCTATTCTGGAACATGGAATTAAAGTATCTTTCACTTTTGCAGTTTTTAGACTGAAAAGAGTTGAGACTTACTCCTTCTTGTGATGCCTTCATGGTATATTTTATATTCTTCTGTTTGTTCTCAGTAATGGAGATCTTCTCAGTTCTAGCTTTGTAACCCACAACCTTATGGGAGCCATTCTGGACAAGCTCATAATATTTTAAATCATCCTGCTAGGCTTTTTGCTCTTGATTCTCAACATAAATCTTGCTAAAAGCCCCCAATAATAGCCATGCCACCATCTCAACATTAGAATACTTTGAAATTTCTTCTATGAGATTAATTAGTCTGCCACTCTTAATCTCAGTCTCAGGCAAAGTCTTTGGACATGAGTAAAAGGAAGACAAACTTTTTGCCAACCCATAGAACACATTGTCTTAGAGTCCAACAACCACTGCAGTCCTTCTTCCCAGCAGAAACCTACTGAGCCTAGACTTTACTGGCAGAATTTCTACCAGCTTTCTGGTCTTCTGAGCTCTGATCAGAATCTCCCACATAGAACATCTAAGGCATTCAAGTGCTACTCTTTTAGGCAACACCTCAGAACCTTTCCAAAACTCTCCCCACAAGCCATTCCCAAAGGCTTTTGAGCCACATAGTCAGACAGAGTCACAGCAATGACACCACTTCTCTGGTACCAAATTCTGTCTTGGTTACTTTTCTCTTGTTGCCAAAACAAAATACTCAGTGCCAAAAATTAAGAAGGAAAGGTTTATTTAGCTCACAGTCAGTCCATAATCAGCTGATCCAATGCTGGGTGGTACAGCAGAAGGGCAACAGTTTGTGGCAGTAGAAGATAGTAAAAGCAACAAGAGCAAAAGGGGCAAAAGGGCAAAAGGGGAAGAGAGAGGTGACTCTTTCTGCCCCTTATGTTGTATGTAGATTACCCACTGTACAGTGAGTATAGCACTCACATCCAAAATTCCAGCACTAGACAATAAATCAATCACAAACTCTTGACTCAGCTACCTCCAAAACTCACCCTCTTATGACTGCATGAGTTTGGGGGGTAATCCAGACATAAACCATAACAGTAACCTTGCTTCAAATACTTAAAAATTGGTTAAATTTTTTTTTAATTTACAAAATTGAAATATACAGGATTTAGAATTTTTTATCATTTATCCTCTATTTTTATATACAAAGAGTTTCAAAAATGTTGATCTCACAGATTAATCAGGAAGGATTTTCAAAAAACTAAAACTAAAATGATTTTATGCTGTGAAATGGATCATAAATGTAAACTCAACTGATACAGATTTAAAATACAAAACAAAACAAAAGAAGCATTAAATTTCATTTAATCTTACTTTCCAGATATAACAACTAGTGGCCAATGTGCTTGTTGTACTTAATGATACATTTGGACTGCATTTTCTATGTAACTTCTTGTTTTACTATTCATTAAAGCATATTTTTAAAAAATTATTCTTATTACTAATGAAAAGCATAAGGAGGAAGAAACAACAATAATAAAATTAATCTTTTATGACATCTTTTCCCAATGATGCCTTTGCTTTCCTGCAGCACTGATATTTGCTACAGTAAGCTACATTACCAGCACTTTTTAAATTTTTATTTTGAGACACAAGCTTTCCAAGTTGCCCATATTGGGCTTCAACTTGCAGTCCTCCTGCTTTGCAGTACTCCTACCAGGAGTACCAGAATTGCAAGGGTGCACCACCACATCCAGTTAATGGTATGGTTAAGGGTATCCAGTTAATGGTTAGTGGTATTTTAAAAAGTAACAGTGTGACATGCACAGTGGAGCCAAGCTTCCCACACAACCCTATGAACCTTCAACCAAATGCATTTTCTTCCAAGATTAACCACTCTTTCCTTCTGGGAAAACTGGAAATTTTCATTCATGTACCAACAAAGAGACATACTACGGTACCTCAGTTCACAAATTTAATTCTTTCGTGATTCTGAATGACCAAGGTTGTGTTCATTGACCACTGCAGAGTTCAAAATGGAAGCAAATTTTTGCCAAATGCTTCTGTTTGTGAACAAAATATATTCACAGGCAGAAACATTCATGAACTGAAGTACTTTTGTAACTGTAGAGATGGAGATAAAATTGCACATACATATATAGAATGCTATGTATGTGGTTGTACTACATTTTATCCAATTTTATCATGAATTTATATCCATGACTATATATTGATTTATGCATTTCATTTAAGCTTTTTACTAGTTTATATGAACCAGAAGAACTTTTACCTTGCTGAAAACAGTGACATAGATATCTAGCTCTTTAAATGTAAGAAGAGTAGGTCAGTGCAATAGAACAAAGCCAAGAAATAGACCTAAATACACATATTTAATATATGTTGCCCTTTCAGTATAACTCTCCCCTGCAAAAATAAAATATATCTTTCTATTTAATTCATTAGCCCATTAATTGGGGTTCCACCATAGGAATTTGTTAGTACTCCCACCTCATGTAGTACTATATTTCTCTTTACATCTTCTTCCTGAATATTTTGCTATGCAGACTTGTCTACATAAAGCTTTATGTCTATTTTTCTATTTCCACAAAACAAGATTGAGATTATATTACATTTATAGAATATTTCTATGGAACTGATTACAAAATCAATTCTCCCTGTGTAGAATGAGATATAATATTCCATTTATTGTACTATTCCACCACTTTCATATCTCGCCTGCATATATAGGACTTGCTTGAGACAGGGGGATGTTGAATTTGTGCCTAGCCTGAGCATTTTAGCAGCTTAATAAGACTCTGTCTCACAATGAAAAATTTTTAAAAGGGCCATAGGGTTGTAGTGGGATATAAAGGCCCTAGGTTCAATCCTAGTACCAAAAAAGCAAATAACCTCTCAAAATAAAAGATTTGCGTATTGTCAATTTTTCATTTCTCATTGTTCTAGTGTTTAGCTGTATATGTACATGGTTAAATGTATAGATGTACTTGCTCCTCAATATATTTTGTTAATCTAGAAGCATTCTCTTCCTATCTCACAAAGTATTTTTAATTGAAAGTAGATGCTGAATTTTGTCCAAAGACTTATTAATAATCTATCAAAATGGCCATATGTCTTTTTGTTTGGATGTATTAATATGGTGAATTAAATGCCAGATTTTAGATAATAAATCAACCTTTATGAGTTGGATAAGACCCAGTTATATAGGATTAATTATTATTTAACATAATGACTGACTTCTACTTATTGATGATTATTCCACATATTATATGATTATTCAAAATATGTATATTTCTCTTTTTATTCAATTTTATATTATTGAATAACTAATTTTAAAATAACAATCACATAATGATGTTATACTCTTTGTAAATAAATGTTAAGCTTATTTTTACTTAAATTCAATAAAATTTGCTTTTAAAATCAATGCTACTGGCTTTTCATTCCTGAATAAAACTGCTCTCTGCAGTTGGACCCTAAAGAACAGACTGAAAATAGATTTCTGACTAGTGTAAAGAGATGATTATCATCTGATAATCTCAGATGATTTCAGCTCTATTTTTTATTACTCTGACACTTTTTCTCTGATTCTTTTCATGCACATACACAAATTGACAAGCATCCTATGTAATGCCAAGCATGTGACCAAAAGATCATCCCAGGCCTGTGCTATACATATCCAACAGACTTAATGACATTTCATAAAATTTAACTTATAAGGAACAAATGTGAATTTCACAGCTACTTGCTCAAGGCCATAAAATTTAGCAAGTCTTTGACATCATACCTTATTCTGTGCTGTGGTTTAAAACTAGGTAGAAAGAAAGAGGAGGAAGTAGGAAGACTGGCTGTGTCTGATGGACACTTGTTTCCCAGGCAAATAAGTGGCTCATTAGGACAATCTCATAAGAGTTTTCAGTCTCCAGTTTTAGTTTTTTACTGATCAAATTTCTTAATTAACATTTTTTGCTGCCACATGATCCTTGTTTGCTGGCAAAATGTTCTGGAAATGAAAACAGAAGCAAATGTGTTCATAATTGAGAATAAGTCAATCATCTTTGAGACTCAAACTTTCAGAGCTTCTTGGGCCGCCAGAGAGAGAAAAGAAACAGGATAAATAAACGAATCTGCAATCTTCCTTCTCGCATCCTTTTTTCAAAATTTGACTACCTTTCGTATTGAGTGTCTGAGAGTTTGTATCTCCTTAAAGGAAGACTCCAAAAATATATTATACTTCTGAATGACCTGCAACTTGGATGTATACTGACAATATAAAGATAGGGTGATCTGCAGCCTGGAAATACTAGTAAAGAAAAATCAGTGTAGTCACTAAATGAGTGATTTAAAGGAAGAAAGTTGGCAGTCAAATAACAAGATGCTTGAATTTGCAGTTTTGAAAATGGAATATGTCCAAATGCAGCTGTCACGCTGCTGTAAATGGAGTAAAGATGTGGTACACAGACTTCAAGATGACCAACTAGCAAAACATCTCCCTCCTTCACTGCAGGAAGTCATGATGCTTAGTGCTCAGTGCTTGGACCAGACCACGCTATGACTGGACACTTAGCCTGTTTGCCCAGCGTCTTGGCCAGTCACAGAGCCCACCACCTGTCTCTCCTCTCACAGGACATGGTAACCAACTTTCCCCCATGCTGCAGCTAACATCTTCCCCTACTAGCACCCCCATCTTTCTGTAGATAATTCAACATTAATCACACATGCAAAAAAAAAAATACATCATTTGGGAGATTTTACACCTATAGAATCTAACTTTGTATTTCCATTTTTTTAAAGAAGTATGAATTTTCTCCTGATACGAAGAACACTAAAGAAACTTTGCTATGTAGTACTTCCTGGAAAAAGCAAAGAATTCATTTGTCATCTAGTTATGAGTTATGCCACAACACTAATAAAAATTTTAGTCACTGACTTACATACTCATGTTCATTTTTACCAATCAGTGCAGTGAACATTTACTGGATCATATGCCTATCTCTGTTTTTTCTAGGAACTGCAAGAACATTTATCTTTCTGGTAATGTCTTAATAAGAAAAAAATAATAGCATGAGTGTGTATGCCTTCCACATACCCATTAGGTGACAGGAATTTATAAAAGTTATTGCCTGGGAGAAATATGGTAGTTCTTGCAACATTTACTACTAATAACAATAAACTCTTTTAAAACATTGATATGAAGGCTAAGTTATACATGATAGATAGCATCTAATTATTTTTTAGTTAATAATAACTGTTTTAACAAGGAAGTTATTATACATGTGGCATTTCAGCCACTTAACTGATCTCATAATTTTTTCCATGACTAAGGTTATGAAGAGGTTACATTTTGATTGCTATAATTTTTTAAACATGTAATATCCCTTAGAGGAAGGCTTTTGTCTAGTTTTTCATTATGACATCTTTCAGACACAAAAAAATATATTTTAAAAATGCAACAAATATCTATAACAATATCAAGATGTATCAAATATCACCATTTTTCTATATTCTGATCATTATTCTTCTAAAAAAAATGAAGTTCTAGATATACTTGGGGCCCCATTCCCTTCCCTTCTCTGATCCAGCCCTCCCCTATGGCCAAACTACTTCTTGTGCCTTCTGCTTTCCACTTTCTGTGCTTTGCTAACTTGGAGGCTGGAGAGCTCCCTTCTGTCTTCTTGGGGCATAACAGGCAGTATTCTGGATGCCTGAAAGGGAAATGAAAAAATAAAGTCTAATCCTTAGTGCTCAGTGGTTGGGTGTCTATGTCCAGACCATGCTATGACTGGACACTTACCCTGTCTGGTATCAGTGTCTTGGCCAATCACAATCAATCAATCCCATTCTCAGATCCTGGCTTCCACATTCCCAGCAATATCCACAGGTGCCAGTTAAAGTTACTTCCAAGGAGAGAATCTAGTTCTCTGATTCCTAAATCTTTCTGAAACTCTGTGAATCAATTATTTCTGGTTGGCATTTCCTTCTACAGTCACTTAATTTTTGTAATTTAGTTAGACTCATCTTTATATTTACCATTTCCAATGATTTCATTCATTCCCAGCATTTTCTATTTTCTTAGTTGTTATGCTTTCCAATTTGTATTGCTATTTTATTTATTGTAAACACTGCAAATGTAAACACTAGTTTAATCATTGCTACAGTTGGTCTTTGTCCCCTCCAAAACTCATGTAGAAAGATAATTTCTAGTGTGCCAGTACTGGGAAGTGTGGTCCTTGAGAAGTAATTCATGAGCTTTGCCATCATGAATGGGATTCCACTCCCTTATTAAAAAGCTTAATGGAAGGAAATTGACACCCCATCTCCCCATTCAGCTTTCATCAAGTAAGAGCACAGTGTTCCTTCTCACTAGAGGACAGAGCTTTTAAGGTACCATCCTGGAGACAGATATGGGACCCTCACCAGAAAATGAACCTGCCAGGCACTTGATCTTGGATATCCCAGGCTTCTGAAATATGAAAAGTAAATTTTTATAAATTGCATAGTCCATGATAATTTTTATATTAATATACAGTATAACCTTTGGACTAAAACAATCAACCAGAGATTGTTTCCCTCTAAGAATAAAATTTAAAATCACTTATTAATGAATGTGATGAACCAAATGACCAGTTTTAAGGAGGACCAGTTTTCTCTACAAGAATAGAACTTTATAAAGTTTTATGGTAAGAAAAAAATTCTTCAGATACAAAACTGGATCAGTTGTGGTGGCATTACCCAGGTAACAGAAAATTCTGTATTTCATTTCCAAGTTAACTTCACCGAGATCTTTGACTTTCACCTCCTTAGATTGGGCTCTGCTACCTCATCTTGCATGAGAAAAGTTTTCTTATTATTTCCATTTGTTATTTACAAGATTGAAATATTAGATTATGTTACAATGAGATGCTGCAGAATACATAATAAATTGGTTGTGAAACATTTTTACAACTATAAGAGGGTTCATACTTGTCTTGCACATTATTCATTCAACAACTATTGCTTCAGCCAATATTTACTACATGTTCACAATGGGATAAGCAATGAGCTAAGAGCTCAACGTTGCAACATGTATAAGATTTCCTCCTTGTATGGTCATGCCTATTTCATTCTACTTTGAACAATGTCTTAATACACACCATAGTCATAATTTTTAATTAACAGCACTGGCACTCTTTATTTAACATGTGACTAACTTTTTAAATAGTTACTGGATTTACTTTTTTTAGGACAATCTACTATATAAATAAAAGTTAAATATAAAGAGCAGAGATTGTAGTTAAATATCTTCTTTTAGAATGTCACTTTTTCTATCTGAGATCACAGACTAGTAATTAAGAGTTTATTAAAAAGTTGGTGGTGATTTCTAGCTCCAAGATCAGAGTACAACAGTACATGTTTAAATCTTATGTTTATTAGATCCTTAAATAGAGTTCCTTCTCTACAAGTGGCACTAATTTCTAAGAACCCGGCCCTTAGGCCTGGGGCTGCTTCCCAATCTACTGCTGGAATTCCAGATTGTGGCACTCTGCTGAAACATGAGTTCAGTTACCAAATATAGCTGAGTGCAGTAAGAGGCCAGATGAGGGTCTGAGGCCACAGTCGCCTCAAAGTGACCAAGGACCAAGCAGCCTCTAATGGACAGGCAAACCAACCTCTGTTCTCCTAGAAAAGAAGAAATGCTCTTCTGAAATTCATCATCTTTCTGGAGGTTTCAAACTGACCAAGCCTTGAAAAGGTCTGTACTATGTATCTTAATATACTTCCTTGTAGGACAGCATTTTAAGGACTTGGAGGGAAAAAACAAACTAGAAATATTACAGTGGTTTGCCTTTGAAGTTATGATACCATTTACAAGGTAACTGACTTTTTTTGCAGTTTAGAGGGGAAAAGTAATGTGAAATGCTTAGTTTCTCCATAAACAGGTATTTTATAAGACTTGAATGCTGACTTTAATCTCTGATATGCTGTCAGACAACCACCTTTTCTGTTACAACCTTAGGCAAGCTAAATCAGTGCTATCGATTACAAAGGATTACATGTGTTAATGGAGCCAAATCTGTCAAGACTGTGTATGTCTTATGTTTCACAGAAAATAAAAATACACTTATCTAGACCCTCATCCACGGTTATAGTAAAAGCTGATGGCTTAGAATGATTGGCTCTAGTAACATTGTAAGTTGTTAATTACCCTTTCAAAGGATTTTAAAAATAATCCCTAGAACAAAATTAAGTCAATTGATAAAGTAATAACAAGTATTTTAAATTATATCTATGCGTAACATATAAATATAGATAGATAGATAGCTATACATATCTATATATAGTTTTAGAAGATAAAACAGAGTAAGAGAACTCTAGTATAGTTTGTGGGATCCAGTTAAATTTAAATACCGTGGCATATTTTATATTGTGTGTCTTTAATTGAATTAAGTTTATTGGTACAATTTAGGTATATACAATGATCATAGTAATCATACGAAATTTGCACCTGTACATGATATACCTTGTTTTGTGTCCTTTATTTCTCCCATTCTCCTCCCCTCCTTTCACCCATATTAAACAACCCAAATACCTATCAACTGATGAATGGATATTATGTTGTTTTAATTACACATGAAATTGTCTTGAATACTATATACAGTGTTGGTACAGAATGATTTCAGGCTCATATTACTTTTTGGCATTTACTGAAGATACTAATTATAATTTACTATGGATATTATAACCAAACTGGAGCCTACTTCTTGGCAATATTGTATTTATTTTACATTGTAAAAATATAAATCTATTCAAAATCTATTTAGTCATCTACATACATAAATTGAATTCCTTTTTTCATGATAAACATACCTTCAATTTTTCCTCAAAGAATGTGAATATTTACCTTAATAATTCAGATTTTTTAAAATCAATCTTTTAAAATAACAGTTATAAACAATAATAAGGCTTAAGAGAATAATCTAGCCAGTGTCTGCTCTGTAAGTAAATGGTGACACAATCCTAGAACTCCAGTTATTCCTCTGTCACCCTGTCCTCAGTATGGGGTACGGTCTGATCTCAGGGGCTCTGTGTCAGCCATCTGTCTGGCATCTCTCTCATTGCTAAAACTGAATATTGAAACCGACCCCGTAAAACTCACAACAGAATGAGAATCTAGATTAGACTAGACAATTACAATCACTTCCATTTATTTACCTTGTTTTTTAAAAAAAGACTGTAAGAGAAAACATTTTCAGGCCTGCGAATACATCTGACAAGTTTTCAAAAGACACCAGGTGAGATCTGTAAGGCCAAGACAAGTCTGCACTTCTTTCATATGGTATGCATGGAGGCTATTAAAGGGCACTGCAATCTGTGAGTGCCAGGTAGGCATTCAGACCATCTACAGGTAACATCTCATCCTGACTAAATTCTAGCAAAAAAGGAAAAAAGAAAAGAAATACTTACGCTAAGCTTTAATTATAATTTATAACTGTTTAATCGTCATTTTAGAGAGTATTGAAACAAATTCAGTAAATAGATTTGGGCTTTAAGCATGAAATGAATACACTAGATGTAATGTCCAAATACCAGACTTTTGCTACTGATTCAATATGATGGGCAGACGTGAAAAAAAAAGGACACCAAGGATAACTCCAGATAATTTTTCTGTAAAATATTCATAGCTGTAACAGCATTAAATAAACTTTTATGATTCTATCTCTAAAACGGAAATAAAATATCTTATTTGAAGTGATATTTACAACTGTAGACTAAGTATGATATATATTCCTGCAGTGAATTTTTGCCTGATAATTAAGAAGAAAAAGAATGCCTTGTGTTTAATAAAAATAAAAAGTATACTTTTTGCATTAAATGCAAGATTTTATAAATTTTTCATGATTGCTTTTAGCTCTACATTAGGAAAGAGAGGCAATTTGCAGCAAAAAGAACATTATTGAGAGAAAAGAAAAGAGACACAAAACAAGGAACTAGTGAACAATTAATCTAGGAGCACCATATTTCAAAAAACAATTAAATTTTCAAGATTTTTAAACTTTTACTTCCATGGTAAAAATATTTGTAATATCAAATCTTTGAATCAACAGTTTGTATTCTTTTTAAGTCATTGATTAAATATGAAAACAAATCAGCGAAACTGCTACACTTAAAATCAATTATCGTATTAATATGTTTTTTCAAAGATTATGAAATAAGCATCAAAAAGATTTTCCCACAAGTCCCACCCATCAACTACACCCCTGCTTAATCCAGCCACAAAGATAATCATGGTTAATCCTTTGGTTTCTGCTCTTCTAATCATTCATATAGCTATTTCTTGCTATGAGTGTTTTTTAGGTGATATTAAAATATTAATGGGCCAGCCTGGTCTCTCCAAAGTATCTGAAAAAGGGGTAAATGACATTGAATGACCTTTGGAGACTGTCAGCCTTTTTTTAACATCAAATATTTTTTTTTCCAAAAGAATAGACCTCTTCATTGTCTCTAAAAGCATTCCTTGAGCATGACGTAGAAGTTCTCTCCCATCAAATTCTTAGAGTAATTACTCCTGATAGCCTCAATGGGAAAAGAAAAGTTTGCAGCTCAATGAAAGTTTCAGTCCTGAGTCTGCCACTTCCTAAGGATTCAAATTTGGCCGAAAGTTTTTTTGTGTGTTTGTTTGTTTTTATTGTAGTTTTGGGCAATAAATTATAAAATAGAAAACCACTATCTGTTCAATGAATTGTCTGTGAGACATGTAAGTCAGCCAGGTGGTAGAAAGTCCTTGGGAGGTCCAGCTTTGGTTGTTTGTAACCCTGATGGTTTCTTGTGCATATATATTTATGCTGTGTTCTCCCCAAGTTCCTTCAAAACAAGAAACTTTCTCATTTCAATAGTCAAGAGTGCCTTCAGAGGAATCATACAGTTAGGTGACCCATATGTATTTTTCACTGATAACATAAACTATCCAAGTGTCATACGTCTGACTTTCAGATAATTGATCCCCAAAAGTTAACAACTTCAAAAGCAAAAGTTATTTATAATTTTATAATTTGCCTATCTTTTCTACCATCTGTGTATTCATACATGTATTATATATATTATGTATGTGTACTTATATGTGTATTATACATTCAGGAATTCAAAAATAAATGTTTTCCCAAATATTAGGATAATACTCCCAAGATAATTTAAGATATAAAATTACATATGTCAGAATGTGATATCAAATAACAAACATAAAGTCTTCAATGAAAATTTATTAACATGAGTTATATTTTACAGTATAATAAGAGAATCCAGATGATGTAACCTTAGGGAGAAATTGTGAATCATAAATTTATAATTAAAAGCAATCTATAAATTCAGTGGCATAAAGCCCTCTAAGAAAGAATTAAGTATGCATAGGAAGTTAATCAAACTAAATAGAAGTTCACATATGAAAGCCATAGAGCTGATAATAAGCCTGAAAACACCTGTCCATAGCAATAGATGGACAGGAATCTATCACATTCAATGGCGGTTGCCAGCCCTTCCAAACCCGTGCTCTACCACGTATCTGCTTAAGATTAAGAGTTTGATATCATGCATAAATGCCACAACTCACTGAGAGGATTTGCAGAGCACCACAAGGTGACGCGGCTGCTGCCCTTATGGTGCAACTAAGGGAACCTGAAGCACCCTTCGTCTGAGCATGTCTCCTCTGTGACTGGCCCTCCCCTCCAGTGGTGGGCCATGTTCTGCAGAAGTTGATATTAATGTAAATATTTTATTCTACTCTAACATCTTTTAAAGGTAAATTGAGGTGTGTCCAATAAAAGCACAATACAAGTGCTCAAAATCAATCAAGAAATAACATGGGACCACTCTAGGTATAAGAAATTGAGCATCAGAAAAATTTTTCTCTTACTAGAATGTTAGCTTTTGGGATGGAGGTATGGCTCAGTGGTAGTGCAAAGATTAGCATGTGTGGGGCCCTGGGTTCAACTCTGCAACCAATGGGCTAACAAAAAGGTGTTAGTTCTATAGGGCAGAATAGCTCTTACAGCTATGTTCTCAGCTCATAAAAGAGGAACCCAGCATACAGTGAACACTCAACAATCAATAATTCAGTGCTGACTGAGGTAATAGAGAAAATAAGCAAATACATACACATTCTCAGTCTAAACATTTGTATTTCTATGATCTTATATATAGAAAAATCAAGGGCCAGTGATAAAACTCAGTGGCACAGGGCTTGCCTAGTAAGCACAATGTTGTGAGTTTGATACCTGGCCCCTCCAGGAAAGAAAGGAAGAAAGAGAGAAAGAGAGAGAGAGAGAGAGAGAGAGAGAGAGAGAGAGAGAGAGAGAGAGAGAGAGAGAGAGAAAGAAAAGAAAGAAAGAAAGGAAAGAAAGAAAGAAAGAAAGAAAGAAAGAAAGAAACAGAGGGGGGGAGGGAGGGACGAAGGAAGGAAGGAAGGAAGGAAAGAAGGAAGGAAGGAAGGAAGGAAGGAAGGAAGGAAGGAAGGAAGGAAACCAAAACATCACCAAAAGAACTACATTGGGATTCACCAAAATTACAGCATACAAAATCAACATATACCTGGCAAGAATGAGGTCATGGATTCGATTCCCTGTACCAAAATAATGATAATGAACATAACAAAAATCAATAGCAGGTGAGCTTAGCTCAGCAGCACAAGCACCTGCCTGGCAACACGGAGTGGTGAGTTACATCCCAGGTACAAAAAAATAGCACTGCTAGGTGCCAACAGAAATCAAAATCGCAATTTCTTTTACAATCACTACAGAAATATATGATAGATGATGATGATAGATAGATGATAGATAGATAGAAAGATAGATAGATAGATCTAGGAATAAATTTAATCGATGAGGTGAAAGATCTCTACACTGGAAAATATAAAACACTGAAGAAAAAATTTAAAGAAGTTACAAAAATATGGGAAGACATCCCAAAGTCGTGAATTGCAAACAGCAATATTGTTAAAATGCCCATGTTCCCCAAAGCAATGTAGAGACTCAATACAATCCCTATAAAAAACAAATAGCATTCTTTATGTGCTAGAAAAAGTCTAACGTTTATGTCAAACCACAAAAAAGAATGCAAATAACTACAGCTACCTAGAGAAATAAAATAAAACCACAGGAGACATTACACTACCTGATTTCACACTGCAAAGCTATAGTAATTAAATGAGCTAGAAGTTGATATAAAATGAGACGCATAAACTAATGGAAAAGGACAGCCGACCTAGAAGTAAACCCATGCATCTCCAGTCTATACACAGATGCTAAGATGTATACATTGGAGAAAGATGTATACATTGGAGAAAGGACAGTTAAACTAGTTAAAACTATAACTAGCATGTAATCCAGCCATCCCACTTTTCAACAAACACTGTTGAGAGAATTGGAAATCCACATTCAGAAAAATCAAAGTAGACTCATGTCTTACTGGCTACCAAAAACAAACCAAAAAAAAAAAAAAAACTTAAAATGAATTAAAGACCTAAATATATGAGATAAAACTCTAGAAGAAAACAGTAAAATTTCTTTAGGACATGGGAATGAGCAAGATATTTTTGGACAAGATCACAAAAATACAAGAAACAGAAACAAAAATAGGAAAATATGATTAGCAAACTAAAAAATTTCTGCATACCAAAAGAAACAATAAACTGAATACAAATGTAGCCTACACAATAAGTGAAAATATTTGTAAACTATACATCTGACAAGGAGTTAATATTCAGAATTTATAAGGAACCCCAACATTCAATAGCAAAACACCAGTGTAGTCAATTTTAAAGTTGGCAATAGATCTAAATATATATTTCCCAAAAGAAAACATGCAAATGGTCCACAGGTGCATGAAAAAAAGGCACATCCGTAATCTCCCAGGAAATACAAATCACAGCCCTATCACACTAATAAGAGAAGCTATTATTGAAAGATCTAAATATGATAAGTGCTGATGAAAATATTGAGAGGTGAAACTTTGCACACTTTCTCAGTATACCAACTGGTATTGCCATTATGGAAAACAGTATGGAGTTTCCTCAAAAACTTAAAACTATAACTAGTTGGTAATCCAGCCATCCCACTCCCTGGTATATGAAGAAATGAAATGAGTATGCCAGAAACACATGTCTGTACTCCAGTGCCCACTGCAGCAGTGTTCACAATTGCCAAGATATGGAAACAATTCAAGTATCCATCAGCTGATGAATTTATAAAGAACATGTGGTGTTTTCACAATGGAATACTGTTCTGCCATCTGAAAAAATGAAATACTCTTATTTGTGTCAACATAGAAGGAGCTGGAGATCATTATGCTAAGTGAAATAAGCAAGACACAGAAAGACAAGTAGTGTGTCCTCTCATTCATATGTGGAATTTTCAAAAGTTCACCTCATTAAAAGTTGAGACTAGAAAGTTGGTTAGCAAAGGCTGGGGAGAGCAGGGATAGGGGAAGAATGGGAAATGCTAATCAGTAGATACTAAGTCATAGTTCAGAGCAAGGATTTGTGATGTGCTATTGCACAGTAAGGTCATTATACATAACAGTAATGTGCTGCACACATCACATAGCTATAGGAAGGGATTTTCAAAGATTTTTCCAGAAAAATGATAAATATTTTTATAAACAAATGTTTCACATGACTTAAATTTTATATAATATGTACATTATATCAAACATTATCTAGTACCCCACTATTGTGTGCCATTTGATGCTTTTATGAATCAATTAAAAATGATTCTCCAAAATGCAAAGTAGAGAGTAAAGTAACATTTTATTGAATGCAGACTGTGACTGCAGTGGAATTTGGGTGGCTCAAAACAAAAGGAGGGGATGAAACATTTCCTATCCCTTTCCTATCAAATGCTACCCAGGGTTCAAAGCACATTTCCAATACTAAATCTATCTTACTTTTCCTCCACCATCTACCATGATCCAAACACTACCTATGCATTATCCAAACACATATGTCATCATAACTTCTGCTTTCATAGTGGTCCCTGTCCGGTGAGGAATGTCTCTAAACAAACATTTATAATTGGTTAAAATGAATGCAATAATAAAATACTGTTGTAATGGATTGACAACTGGTGATCAGCTTGTAACACCCAGCTGAACTAAGTCAGCGTGGAAGGCCCACCTGAGGATTGTTGCCAACAACATGAAAAGGAGAAGTGGAGAAGAAGTGGTTCTCCTGCTGCTGTTGGTCCCCTGGAGGAGCTCATTGAGCTTCTTCTCTAATATGAATTTGGCTGTTCTCATCGTCAGAGGGGCTGGGGACCTTGTGGCTGAGAATGGCTGTAGTTCACTTTGGGGGAGTTCTGGTCCTTACTTTGAACATTGCTTCCTGGATCCAGTGCAGAACCTTTAGCCTCCTGGCACAGCTCCTTCATCCCACTGGCACAGACTTTATAGCTTCCACCGCTGACAGTCAGGCCTTCACAGTGCAGAAACCAGAAGCAGACTTACATGCGTCATTGTGGACTCTAGGCCTCCAGTTAGACTTGGAAGTGGGAGGACATTGTCATGGAATTTAAGAAAGTGTTCAAGGATGAACTGGAATTTGAAAAAGAAGAGGAGAAGACATTAGATAAACACAACAGCATTGCAAAGTTATGAAGAGATAAAAGAACATGAAATTTCCAAAAAAAGCAAGAGTCCAACAAGGGTTGAGTGGCACATGTATTAGAGATGACAAGGGTGATGCTGGAGGGTCTTCATGATGGCAGGTTGTCCACAGACACAAATAAGCAGTTGTTCAATTGAGTTCATGTTTAACTTACAATTGTAGAACAGGGAAGGGGTCTGAATATCAAATGCACAAGGCCAAGACGAGTAATTTTTTCCTCTGGAGAAGAATGCAGAACTATACAAATTCAAAGAAATTAGAGAATAGCTATGAGTTATGAGTTTTAGAGGAAGATAATTAAGCTGAAATATTAATGGCGATTGATGAAGAGGATGAACTAGACTAAGGCAAAAAAGAAGAAAAGAATTTCCAGGATTCAATCTCCTTGAAGAAAACTAACAACATAGAGGTAGGAGACAGGAAAGATATAAAGGTATACAAGACACCTTTACTCCAAAAATTTCTTTGATATGACTTTCTTAAGTAGAGCACAGTAGTGTTTTTGACATTTTCCGCAATTCCTCTTTACTCCCTAAAAGCAGTATAAGTGGGTCTTTTTAGTCTAGTCCATTTTCTGCGTCCATCACACAAGCCCCGAACTGCCAAGAGCACTGACATGAAATCTCAGGGAAATAATGGAGATGTCTGCAGTTGTATGTCATTCTTTTTTATTATGACCTTTTAATTTTGGGGTGTTGACTGACATGGAAATCTCTGAAGCATAATTTTACACTGAACTTGGGCCACCTGGAAACCTCCCTCATTCATTCATTTTGAATGAGCCTTTTCCCTAGACCACATACGTGTTCCAGCAGCAACAACTGCATTGCAAATTAAATCTGAACCAGATAGGCCATAAAGCTATTATTTTCTTTTTCACTGTGCAAGCATTTTTTAAGCTACACCTAATCCTGACAACTGGATCCTGTCAGATGGCGCCTCTTTAAAACCAAAATATAAGTTAATAAGCAGGTGAGATAATATGCCTCCAGCAAACACTCCTCCTCATAACAATAAAAATTGAGCATTTTTCATCATGTAAATTTTGCTGTAAGCTTACTTATATAATGCTGTTTGTGAAGCTTTAAAATGTGTCATGTTTTGCACTAAAATATAATTGAATTAATAGTGGAACTCTGATTTTAAGTGTTTGGTTTTATTAGTCTGAGATATCGCCTAGGATTCTCAGCTGTGAAAACTATGAGGTAAATGTGTGAAGATGCATGGTTAAGATCCCGAGCTCTGGAGTCACTGCCTGGACTTGGATCTCGGCTTTCTTGCTCAGAAGGTCCAGCTCGATTTCCTTCCTTCTAATCAATTTTAAATGAAGTAATCTATATAACAGTTCTTAGCACAATTTCTACCTTCTCATAAGCAGCCTATCACTAGCTACTATTTTATCAAGCTTATTATTACCATTAGTTTTTATGTGTGTTGTATGGATCCATTAGGTCACTAGTCTTCTATTGCAGGATTTGGCAAAATTTTTCTTTAAATGCTCACATAAATACTTAAGCTTTTGTGCACCATGGAGTCTCTGTTTTAACTACTCAATCCTAACCTTGTTCTATTAAAATAGTCAATCATATGATCACATGCTACCTGTAGTTAGGAAGGTAGATCCCAAGTGTTCTCACCAAACAGAAAAGAAAGAAAATGAAATGTCTCTCACTAAAGATGAGAAAGGAAATATCTGAGGTGATATGTTCATGAGAATGTGATGATAAGTTCACATGTATATGTTTATCAAACATCAGATTATATATCTTAAACAGACTATTTTAATTATATATAATAAAATTACAATTTAATAAAATAAAACATACTTTATTTTTTTTAAAACAATGCAATCAAGAACCAGAAAGTTCTACCTCCCCAATATTCATTTAAAACCTTTCATTACGTTATTACATCCTTCTCAGTTTCGCATTTAGTTAGTTTCACTGAATCTTGCCTTGTTTTCCTCTAGGACTTTAGTCCCATAATTTCTCCAGTCCTATGCAAGAATGCAGGTCCCGCATAGACTTCAGAGTATACCTGTTCTCAGTAAGCTTGCCCAATTATGTTTCCACTTTCCATGCACGCCCAAACCTGGATCTTCTATCTCCTGCCTTCACCAGGCCTGATAAACTCTGCTGGAGAGAACTGCACAGCGATACAGATTAATGACACCATAAAGACATTACCTCTAATTTGCTATGCTTACAAATTCCTCTCAGGAAACTTTCTTTGTTTCCTTACAGATAATTCAAATGATTTCTATCTCTTGTTCTCATAAATTTCCAAATACACAACAGTTTCAGGTTAAAAGCTCTCCTTTTCACCCAACACATGCACACACACACACACACACACACACACACACACACACGCACATGTTTACATGTCTATAGGCAAACATATCCTTTATTGTTTTCCTCTTTTGATAATGGAAAGGAAAAATTATCCTGCCCCTACCTGAAGCCAAATACTCCATTTGTACTGTAACAATTCATTTCTTCTCATATTCTTAGAGGCTGAGACTGTAAACAATCCCCACTGTCTTATCTGATTTTGAGCCTCTGACTGTTCGCTAATTCCATTAGCACTTTCAATGGCCGTCTTAAATGTGGCCCATACTAAAAACAACAACAACATATAAAGTAAAAACAACAAAAAAGAAAAAAGCGTATTAGAATCCACCTTTTGGTTCTGCTACTACTTTCAATCTCTCTTCCTTTCTACAAATCTCAGAACAGTCAACTCTATTTGTAGTTTATATTTCCTTCTGATAGAAGTCTGGCTTTTATCTCTGTTGCACAGAGTGAAGCTACTGTTACTAGTGGTGCCAAATCTTCTCAGACGCTAAAGTAAAAGAGACCGCTACCTCCTCCAAGGCATTTTCTTTTCTAATTTCCATGACACCTCATTACTTTTATTTCCCTCCAATGTTCTGGAGGGTTCTCTGGTTCTCAATCAAAAGCCTTACCCACTCTTGTGGCTTAAGGATCCATAGACCAATAATATCCACCTAGCCCCTTTCTTCTTCCTGGGCTCTACATGAACATAACAAATTATCTTGTGAATATCAACACCAGAGGCTCTTCAAATGTTAATAGTTCAACTCAGAATTAGGCTTGCTTTTTCTTAACACATGTTTCTTTCACTTGTGGTATGTTAGTTCATGGCAATGTTGGTCTTATTGAGGTAAGAAATCTGTGGTTCCACCTCTATATTATTTCTGTATGTGATCAATGAGCAAGTATCATTCTTGCAACAATATTTCAGAATATTTTGCCTGATTCTCACCCCATTGTCCCTTCTGGGTGCCATCACAGCACTTTGTTCTTTTCTCAATGTAGTATTTGCCACATAAATTGTATGTTTCTTACTTAGATGTCTGTGCCATTTGTCCATTGTCTTTAAGGAGGCAATTTGACAGCTCCATATGTTGAAGAAATCTTACAGGGATACAAACTATAACTTCTTCATAGATATACAAATTATCCTAGCAAGCGTACTATTATATAAACTATTTTGAATAACATATTTTACTGCTTTATGGATATTAATTAGTTCCAAATCAACTTGCAAATTTAGTTTAGCATTCTTAATTGCCTACATATGTATCTAGTCTTTAGCACATTCTCTAAAAGGGTTGTAAAATGTTACTAGTCTGTCACTAATTAAATAGAATCTTGAATGCATATTAATTTTCTACTAGTTTATAATTCTTGCTATTTTGCCTTCTTAAAATTATACTTTAAATGCCTGTTTCTCATAAACAAAACATATTCAAGAATTCAAAATATATTAAATACAACTTTTCTTCATAAATGATTCTCTGATTACTTTAATAATCAGAGAAAAATTAGGATGTTTACATACTGAATTCTTTTGACAAAACAAAGGAAATAGAATAACATTAGGCTGACAAAATGGAACAACAATGATCAGATCACGTCAGCGGACTTAACAGGATGTACTACAAGAATTGTGAGAAATATACTTTATTAGGCAGAACAGAATTGACAAGGAAAAACTTGGAATTCAGGCACAAGAAAGTAACTATTTTTCTAGAAAGACATCTAAAATGACAGTAGAGAATTCAATTAACGAAGACACAGTAATTGATATTAAACTTTAGTATCTTTTATTAAATAAATATCTTCCATAGAATTAACAGTCTATGAATCATTGCATCCTATGCAGTGGTGCCTTCTTGAGATAGTCTTCTAGGAACCCCTTTCAACTCTTGCATATTATTGTTTGAAAGCAGCGAGTTCCCTAGATGCCATTTTGCTTTGAAACAAGCACCCCAGTTTGGGCCTCCTGAGACACCATTCCTATGGAAAGTCCCATCAAGCTTACTTGTGACTCAGCCTATAAAGTTAAGCTTCACCATACCCAGGAATCATCCTTCACTGACTTTTAGACTCAGTCTTGAGGCAAAGATCAATTCTGAAGTGTGCTAGTTCATTTCTCCTATTATTCTATAAATAATATATAGGAAAAGAATATTATACTTGGAGTAATAAGGAAAGTCATTGCCTCTCAATATTTAATTCAAAGAACAGTAGAATTTAAGCTGTGATTGATAAACACCTTTTATTTAATTCTTATTTTATTCCTATATTAATATCATCAGAAAAACACACAGTTCTGACATACGTCCTTCAAGATTAGATTAGGCCGTGGTGGCTCCCAGATACTTTTCTCTTTCCTCAGAGTCCTATCAAACTTTTATACTATTCTTGTAAGATTTGTACAATGTCTTTTCCATCTCCTTCATGCTACTGTTCCACATGAGTTTTAACTCCTTAAACATAAGGACAATGTCATTATTCTGGATCAACAGTCAGTAAATTTCATTTTCTAGACCAAATCCATCCAGCTGCATATTTGTGCAGCCTGAAAACTAAGAATGGTTTTGGGGTTTTTAAAAACTTGTTTTTCTTTTTCTGTTTGACATTTTAAACTGTTGTAAAAATCAAATGATGAATATTATTTTTTTGCTGTAAAACTAACATAAAATTCTAAAATTGATGCTCAATTTTACTGGCACACAGTTGTGCTTTCATTAAGATGGTTGATTTTACAGTACCTTGGCAAGTTAGGTAGTTACAATAGCCACAAAGTAAAAATCAATCCATCAATCAATCAATTAATTTACTATCTGGTTCCTAGCAGAAAGGTTGTAAATCCCTGGTCTGGAGCACAGCTGTTCCTCCACCACCTGAAGCTTAATAAACTTACTATCTATTGGACTAGCGCTGAGTGGATGAATGAAATGAATGTGACTTGGCATAGGGAAAGGATAAAACAATATAGTTTCAAATATCTCATTGAAAGTCAAAAGCAGATGAAAATTGGAATGGTTAAAATATATTTTATGGCTTAGGGTCAGATAAATAAAGTCAAGTTTACTAAAAATACCAACCAGCTGGTAGTCTCATAACATCAATGAAATGGGAGCTTTAATGAGGTGTGTGGATAGGAAAGAGCCCGTGAGAAGTTGTGAATGCCCTGCAACATGAATCACACTCGCTATAGTTGTATCTCTTACTTGAATTGCTCAGTACCGGTTAGGAGACACTTGATATTCACTGATAACCCTGACGTTCACTGAAATATCAAGTTAAAATAATAAATGATAAGCACAAATATACTTTCTCTTTCTTCCAACTCATGGAATGAGAAAACTGATCCATTGGTTCTCTTTGATGTTTCTCTCAATTAGTACATTTGCAATGTTATGAAAAAACATAGAGAAAAACCATTACTACTAATAATTCTGTGTTGTCTTTCAGAAGGTAAGAAGAAAACAGGTTTCAGGGCCTCTGCGTTTCCTGCTGAGAGCGAAGAGTGCATGAAGACAATTCAAATATGTCAGAGACTTCGTCCCATGACTCCTTCTATGATTCCTTATCAGACATGCAGGAAGAAAGCAAGAATGCTGACTTCTTCCCGGGGTTATCTGCTTTTCTCAGCCAGGAAGAGATAAACAAGAGCCTTGACCTGGCCCGGAGAGCTATAGCCAACTCTGAAACAGAGGATTTTGACTCAGAGAAAGAGATCTCACAGATTTTCAACACCTCTCCTGTCAGCCTCCGTGAAAATCCTTCCCACAAGGATACAAAACTGGGGGAGCAAATCTCCTCAGTAAAACCTCAGAATACTAAGCCAGCACCTATCCAGTCTCCAGCAGAAGAACCGAATGAGAGGATCTCGTCACCTCTTTCAAGGAGGAAATCTGCTGTGTCCCCCCAGTTTGCTAGACCCAGTTACATCCGGAGCCTCCGAAAGGCTGGCAAACGCGGTGCAAAAACTCCCAACACAAATGCAAGGCCCAAACCAGCTCATCAAAGTAAAGCTGGTCCCCACAGTGAGCTCTGCGACAAGGCGGCTAATTTCATTGAGGAACTGACATCTATATTCAGAGGGGTAAAACCAAGAAATAGGAGCCCGAATGGGGAGTCTTCATCACCAGACAGTGGATACCTTTCTCCTAAAAATCAATCATCGGCCCTGATGACTGCCTCGACCAGCCAGAGCCCTACAGAAGAGCATCAAGAGATGGAAGCAGAGGTCAAGTTACCTGCGGCCAGGCACTGCTACCAGGCTGACCAGAACATGGCCAGGCCACGGTGTAACAGCATCTCTCCCCTGCAGCCCTCCAAAGCCCCCCACTTACCATCTGCACCTCGGTTCATCCAGAAGCTAAGGAGCCAAGAAGTCGCAGAAGGAAGTCGTATTTATTTGGAGTGTAGAGTCACTGGGAACCCAACCCCTCGAGTCAGGTAAGACATTTGTATGAATTCCAAATGGTTTTGTTGTTCTTTGAATGTCAGAGGAGGAAAGACTTTCTGTGTACTTAGCCCGCTGGTCACTGAGGCACAGTTTGATCAAGTACCTGCAAGGCAAAAAGCATCTCAACTTGCAAATTCTAGTAGCCCTAGTATCCCTGGAACAGTTTTTCTATGCTACTAACTCAGAAAAAGATCACAAAGATGTGATGACCAAAGAGGAGTGCAATCAGGTTGTTTTGTGGGACTCTAGAATTAATAACAACCAGGACAACTTAACACATGATGCTGATTTGCAGAAAACACGGAGAAAAGTATGTATTT
The DNA here is from genome assembly GCF_034190915.1 of Cavia porcellus. Classification (NCBI taxonomy): domain Eukaryota; kingdom Metazoa; phylum Chordata; class Mammalia; order Rodentia; family Caviidae; genus Cavia; species Cavia porcellus. Next base: position 26,511,932 of record NW_026947507.1, on the reverse strand, counting down.
GAATATGAACTGCTGAGAGTAGTCAGAAGTTGTCAGGAGACTGGAAGTTTCATCTCAGAACTTAGCAGAGGCCATCCATAAGAAGAGTCCAAATAGATAACACAGTCCAACTAGATAACACAGGCTTACTTTAGTGCCTGCTACACCTGTACATAATCAGTAAAGATAAGTGCACGTACACACCTCCAATATTGATGCAACCAAAGACAGAACTTTTCTAACAAAGAAAGAGAAACCAACTTGGAAGTAGCAGAAAGCCCATTATTTATGCACAGGTTCTGGACATGAAAGAATAGGTGTAACAAAATATGACGAGTACACGCTTAATAACTCATGGCACCATGTCCATTATACTTTCTATGCATTCTCATTAGTTTCAGACTTTACACCTTCTCCTGTACAAAAGGATACAGAGAGGGACCGGGAATCATACTCATCATGATTCCACTTTTTATTAGTGATGTTGTTGCACTGAGATTACCTACTAACTTTATTATTCCTTATTTCTCGATTTCAAGTGCCAAAATGCTGATAGTATTTTGTCAGAAATATATTAAAAGTTTTTCTTTTGTGAATAATGAATGTTTTGCCTAAATTATATAAATATTAAAAAGCAAATGCAAAATAGTTTAATGTGGAAATATGGAAATATAGACATCACTGGTTAAAAATTGAAACAGTGGTGTTTTTAAAATTAACAATATTTCAAAATTCACAAACTAAGCATTTCCCCTTATATTGCGAATATACTCTTCGGTGGTGTTGGTTTCTTAGTTATACAGATTACAAAACATGAAGTAAGCATCAGCATTACTGACTTAAAAGCAGGTATTTTTTCTCCCAACCAATTTGTTCAATTAATTCACCTTGTTAGTTTTTGCAGTCATTTTTCCATTATTTCTTTTTGAAACTGACAGCAGGGGGCAGTAAAAAACTTCTTAATGTGTTCGTATAATTATGTCATTGTAAAGTCTGCGTTTGTGTTTTCCATTAGAATTTTATTTTCTATCATTTACCTCCAATAGGAATGAAATTATTTCTTTTAAGTTCTATTTCCATTTTTAAAAACACACTGATTTTGGGAACAAAGAATATACTGACTGTCGTGCAAAGCAGTTCCACCACTTTTAAAATAAAACACCATTCCACATATACTTATTTCCAAAATAACCAGCTTCCAAATGCATTTACAGTGCAAGTATACCGTAACATTTCAAAAGTGATATAAAGCAACCCATTTAACATTGAAGGATCAATCCTAGTGAGCAGACCATAATTTCTGTATTAAAATTTACTTAACCATTTTGTAATTCTAAGGGTCACTAAAAATCATACTTTGGCTTCTTTTTTTGCTTGTGGATCCTGGAGTGGTTAATTTCCTTGATAGCTACAGTATGATGAGCTTAAGTAATGTTTTCTTGTCATCTCTCAGTGTACGAAATTCCATGACCAGTGTTGATCAAACACTGCAAGTTACTCCTTTCTAGAATTAAGCCTTTGACATAATGCTCCATTGCTTAAAATTAGTGAACCATTTTTGTATCCTCATTTTTGTTTTGTTTTGTTTTTTTTTTTTTTGAAAGGGGAAAATGTAAATACCTACTAGAGTTTGTGGGTTTTTTTCTTTTTTTAATTTCTGTTCCAAATGTCTTGGTCATCTACGTCACATATTTGTATTTGTAACAAATACCTAAGAACATTGAGCTCTTTTGACCACAAGAGACATATTACAGTTAAAATCTTTGAAGGAAATGTTGTAGAAGGAAGAAAACACTTAAGAAAGAGCACGGGGCCATTAGAATCTAGCTCAGGCTGCAGCACTCTAGGAAAACCTGTATGCAGACACTGGAAAAGCCTCTTAAACTGGAACACCTTCTCCCAGGGTCCCAGAAGCAGCTGACAGACTTATGGAGAGATGTCAGGGGAATCTGAAGTTAGCAGTAAGCTAAGGCCTAACAGGTACTATTAGTTGCTAAGTGGAGAGAGATGCAGTGTTGAGGAGTTGGCAGCTGTGCTGGGAAGGAACAGCGTGTGCAAAGTGGACGAGTTCAGGTGTTCAGGGATGCATCACTGACAAGTATAGCAGTAGATGTCAGCTTACATATGCAGGGACTGAAGCACAGGGAGAAAATCAGACGCTTTGAGATTTAGAGACGTGAAAGCAGAACCACAGCTCCAGAGGGACGTAAGGACAAAGCAGTAAATAGTGACTCAGTTCGAAGGAAACAAGGCAGGATTTTAGTGACTACATTTGTGACAGATCCAGAATAGGGAACCAAATTGCTATATTCGCATAGTAGAGAAGCAGGGAGAAGCCAGTCCAGGTATTTCAAGGCATTTGTATTTAGATACACTCACTTCACCCTTCCACATTTAAGGGACACCAGTCATAGCCACAAAAAGAGTCTATTTCCCTTCTTTATTTTTGTATATCCAACAAAATCTCAACAAAAGAGGGCAAAGCTGATAGAGGAAAAGCTGTGTAAAATAATTGAAGTTATATGCTTAGATAGTATGTGAGTGATATGCAAATTATCTATACCCACTTGAATTACTGCATTAAAAAAGCATGTCAAAGATTATCTGCTTTTCTAATTTTGTCCTAATGTTTCATATCTTTCGTGCACTACTTCAGAAGAGCATAGACATATTTATCTTCCATTTTTTTCCACCCCCAACTTTGTGTTTTGATACAGAAAAATCATGAAATTCGTTAGTTCAAAATTACTTTTGATGTCTTCACATTTTCATGTTAGACTTCTGAAAATAGTTTATTAGAGCAACTATATATTTTAAACCTCTTACTTGTAAGATAACTGAGGAAGACAACTGTAAAATGATGTACCAGGTAACATAAATTAGTCATAAAGGCTAGAACAACCCACACCATCTGACTCCTGGTCCTGAGCTCCAGTGACAAGTGAGAGGACTTTGCAGTGACACTTGCTGTCTTGTTAGCTGTGTCTGGCTTCTCAACCACCTCTAGAAATGGAGATAAGTAGACCCTCTGCATTTAAAGATCTTCAATGACAATGGTAGCATAATAATTTCTAGAATATTTTTCTGTATAAGAAAGCCCTAGTCCTTCATAGTTATTCTTCCCTTTTTTCAGTAAGCTAATAATAGGCAACATAAACCAAAAAAGTTTTTTAAAGAACGCATATTCTTTGCCAAATAGTTACGAATAAAACACAGCATTACAGATAGTGGTTCAAACAAGTCCTGATATTCAGACTATATTATAAGGTAATTGTGTATATATGCATAAGGAAAAAAATGAAACACTTTCAAACACCCACCTACTGCAGTAAAAGTGAAATTCAGCAACAGTCCAAACATGTGCTTTAATACTCTAACTACAGTTAGTCATAATAGATCATAAGATGCCTATTAGGTCATCATTACTAGTCTTGTAAAACTTTATTTAATATAGGTAATTAAAATTAATTAAATTCTTTCTTTTTGTAATCAAAACCCAGCACCTCCAGTGCCTCCAATTAGTTTACATTAGCAAGACTTTGATCATCATGAAATGTCAAACAATAGGATTATCCTATCAAATCTATGCAACTCTCTCTGTAGAAATTTCCATATCCTGAAAGACACTAACATCAAAAAAAAGCCATTGAGTACTTTTCTCACTAAGGTATCAGTATATAGTATATCCCATTTATTGATTATATTGATTGGAAAATGTGGCAACAGCACCACTATCCAATAGCTTATGAATATTCAATACCCACACCAGCCACAAGACAGTCTTCCCTACAGACCTGCATTATGGCAGATGTTCCTTTCTGGAGCCTCTATACTTTCTGTCTTTTTGCTGGGAAGGCTTTCCTCCAAGATGCATACAGGACTGACTCCTTCCTCTTTTTTGTATCTGTCCTTTAAGTCTCCTTTAATGTCACCTTCAGTTTATGGCTTCCCAACATTACCCTTTGTAAAAGAGCAGGTCCTGCCCACCCCACTTGCTATTCCACTCTATGATGTGTTTTTTTCCCACAACTCATCTGGCACATTGTACAATTTACTTGTTTAAGTTTTTTTCTATCTAGCTCCTTAACTACAGTGAAAAATCCTTGAGTGTAATGATTTTATCTATTTTACTCATTCTTGGCCTAGAGGCCTGTCTAGCATGTAATAGATACTCGGTAAATACGTGTTGCAGAACTACATGACTGATTTCCATTCCTAGTATATACCAGTATAAGAGTCTTCATAGGAACATTCTTTTGAAAAAAAAAAAAAAACTAGGAAGACTAAATATTCACCAAGGAAGAAATGAACAAGTTAAATTATGATGTATTCATACAAATAATAAACCAAAATTGTGCATAAAAAGATATCCCAAAACTCACAATATCAACCAAAAATAAGTTTTAAAAAGTACACACAAATTTAATGAATAAATCTGTTCAAGTTCCATTTTCAAAACAGTTCAACCTCAGATCTACAGATATAAGAATATATAGAAATGCACAGGAATGATGAATGCTAAATTCCACTTAATAATAACTACAGAGATAAAAAGAATATGATGGATAGGGAGTACAGAGGGCTTCAACTATTTGCAGTGCTTTAATATACACAGTAGAAACACAAATATAAATTGGTATTTTAAATACGATATTGAAAAATACCAACTTTTAAATTTTACTCTACTATCCATTTTGTATATTTGGTAAGTCCTGCAGCAACATTTCTAATAAGCTGCATGATTTAATACATAAAATTTACCCAAACACTATCTTGGTGACTAGCATTATAAATTGAATAGGCTTGTTCTTAGCCATTTGCTCTTATGAGTTATACACTAATCAATTTTTGTAAGTTGTTTTAGTTAAATGTCAGGACTTTAAAATTGTTTTTTGTTTTGGTTTTGTGTTGTTTTAGAAGAGCAGTGTTCGTATTCAGTCTCATGCCAAAGAACTTTTATGATATAATTCAGTTGCAGAAGGTAGAAAAATCTGTATCTGAGCTTCTGATTTGTAAGAAAAAGTCTACATTTAGACCCCCACAGCCAGAGGGTCTGAAGATTAGCAAGAGTCCCTCATCCCCATCTTACCAATCCAGCTGCCTCTCTGCCAGCCTCATTTTCAAGAATGAGAGTGAGAAAAATAAGACAAAATCCATAAGAAAACAAAACCTAACATTGCAATTTCTTATTTTTCCATTCTTTTGTGTTCAAGTTTCTTTTAAATATTTTTTTCCTTTCTAAAGGATTTTATTTTATTTTATTTTATTTTATTTTATTTTATTTTTTAGTGGTTCCAGGGATCAAAACCAGGGCCTTATGCATATTTTCTTTCATTTTCGACACAGAATAAAAAATTGAGTCCTTTCTATTTCTCATAAGCCAATGAATGTTCTGTAGAACTTCAAATTTCTGTAGAACTAGAGACCAAAGAAATTAAACAACATATTGATACCTTTACCCAGAGAAAAAATGCAGGCTTACCTGACTCTTTTGAAGATAATTTTTGTGGTTAAGGAATTAAAAGAAATGGTCTATCTTGATGGTTTGCTCTCTTTTCTAGGCTTTCCACCCGTATTCTACCCCACTTCCCAGCTACACCTGTCCCCTCATAATTCTTACTTTAAAACTCAGTTGTACCGCTGTAGTTGCTTAAGGTCAAGGTCATTGGAAATAAGCCTGTTGAGTCTTTTCCTATAGACCGCAGTGAAATGGAGTAACTTGGTATCACCAAACTCAGAAGATGCTGCCCGTTTTGTATAATCGCCATTTAATGATTTGTACAATTACATTGTGGCAGAAGATGCTTTATCACCTCTTCCTGGCCAACCAGCGACACCATGCTGCTAGGATCATTTGCTAAAGTTTGTGATATCCCTGATATTTCTCGAGCCAAAACGCAGTCTCGATATTCCAGGCAAATGTGAAGAATTACTCAAGTTGAAATTTTTAATTGATTATAACCACTCTTGATATTTACCTAAATAACAATATCAATTAGACCTAAGCATAAGTTTGTATTTCAATGGCCAAGTTTCTGTATTTAACAACAACAACAAAAACTCATAGACAAATAGGTTACTCACAGGGAATCTCTTCAAAATTAAAAGTTTGCTTGTGGAACAAGAATCAGACACACCTAGTAGCTGACAGTATGAATTCTTTGAGTAAGAAAAGGAATCTTGTCTCTGTCTTGTGTTACTCAGGTTAATCTGGCAAATTATTTAAGCTTTCTGGGCCTTACTGGACTTTCTAGTAAAATAGGAATAACAAAAGTACCTACCTCATAATACAATTATGTATTAGATCAATTAAAATGGAAAGCATTTAAAACTGTCAGGCATATAGTAATGTCAGCAAATAGGAACATACTTATAAATGCTCATTAAGGTACTTCTATCACTTATTGCTATTGTTTTAGTATAAACTCCCTACATCCTATCACTTATTGCCTTTGTTGTAGTTCAAACTCCCTACACTCTATCTTCACAAAAATCTTTGAATCTATTTCCTTTTTTTAAATCTTTATATTGCAATTTTCTTTCATTTTGGTAAGTATTCACAGTAATACAGCACTAATAAGAAAGGAACTCTTCAACATTATAAGCCAAACAGATAATTGAAAAGATATGTAAAGGATGTTAAAAGGTGATTCTGGGCTCTTTTCAGGAGTTTTAGATTTGTATCTCAGGCAATCATCAAAATCATTATGAAGAATGCCCAAGAGTTATGGGATATTTTTGCTTGATCTCTATATTACAATTTTCTAGAACTTTTTATTGCACAAATTAATTTATTGCTGTAGGGAATCGGATCAAAATTAAACAAAAGTGATTTCTTTCTAACTCTGCCCCTCCCTTGTACAACTAATTTATCTCCCCCATCCTGTCTTTAATCCTCAAAGGTTAAGGTTAGCTGAATCATGGATTACTGTCAATTGGAAAATTTGGAAAGCTTTCCAAAAAGCAAACTTCTTTGACCATTGTTTTCTTGCTGTTCTTTAAATTGTCTACCAATTCCCCTCCATTTGTTTCAATGGGATTTGTTAAATATTTGTTAAAGTCGATTAAAAGTGGTTTCCCAACACCTTGCCACTCCCTGTTTTGTATTTTCATAATTGAAGCAGGAAGAAAACTCTAAAAATAATTCAAGTAACAAATACACGCTTTCCTTTCGCTAGATAAAGCATCTTTTGTTTTGTTTTTTTATTCCCTATCAATTATTCTACCTACCACATTGCAAAGCTCTTAAAAGGAAAAGAATGTGCTTTTTTGAAGCTTAACTTACTATGCAAAGTTCTATAAATAACTGTTTGTGAAAGAATTCAACTCAACAGTGTTAGATATCTTCACAGACAAAACTGTTCAATGCCTCAAATCCCCTCTGGAGCCCCAATTTAGGGACTTGACATGTTTCTTCATTCGCCTTGGGGCAACACCTTATCATGGATCACTGAACCTGTTTAGGTATAATTACAGCAATTCAAGAACTCCACTTATACACTACATTCTTTTGACGCTTAGGAGTTACTTTATAAATATAACTGTAGCAAACATATTTACAAATCTGAAACTCGATATAGCTTACTGTGCTAACCAAGATGTGAAAATGGCCACAAGCTAGTGTATCCAAATGATGCGTAACAATAGAAATAATTCTTTCTTATTTGATTTTAGATTTTTGGAGCCAAATAATAGTCTCATACTAAATATTTGATGGGAATAAACTGTTAGTCAACTGAGCACTGATACGGAAATCCATTGAAAAGCAGAAAAATGACTAAATGCAAGTGTAAACCTTGTTCTCTTGGTTATGGATTTCAACAGTGGACTTTTAGTCCATTTATCAACATACAGTAAGTTAGGTCACAGAAATAAGCTGCCATTCACTGTCTTTATAATCCACATAAAATGGGTAAGGAAACACAAATTGAACTCCCCTGAGAAATAAGACGTTTTTACTTATGGTGGCAGAATTGAGATTTGGTTGCTGGAATTGGGGGAGTTTTTGTAGTGAAAATAGAAAAACAAGGCTGGAAGAAAATATTTCCCCTAATGGCAGAGACTCTTCTTAAGGGAGGGATGAGGAGGAGGGAAGGAAAAAAGAAAGGAAGGGAGGAAGGGAGGAAGGAAAAAGAGAGAGAGAGAGAGAAAGGGAGGAGAGAGAGAGCCAAAGAGGAAGGCCATGGACAAGAGACAGTCCAAGGTCATGCTTCCATGATCTTCCCCATTGAATAAACTCCCTTCCAAATTTTATCATCTCCCAATAATGCCACTGAAGTATAAATCCAACAATGGTTTAGCTCGCTAATAAAGTTAGAAACTTTATGATCTAATTACATTTCAAAAGCCTCATCTTTTAACGTATGAGCTTAGGGAAGGGCATTTTGTATCAAAATTGTAATGCAAAGAAAGATCTTCAAAATCATTTTTGCTGTCTTAGAAGGTACCTCAGACCAACTGCCTTAGCAGGATATGCTTGTGCATGGTGGGAGCACTAGATGTGCAAGTTGATAAAATTTAAGGAGAAGCAGGAAATATTTCTGATTCAGTTGTGAACTTTAAAGCACCACGGTTGGGGATGAAGAATTGTCCACATCATTACATAAACTGAAGTATGATGAAGGGACCAGATTGGAATAGTCCGCTTTCTAAATGGATAAGAGCAAGAAGACATCACTCACAAATAAGAGGTAAGGGCTTAGCTAGGTCAGCTCCCTCTTGTCTAGGGCTTTATTGTCATCTAATTAAGAGACTTCAAAAGTGAACTGCAGAAACTTGACAACGACATTTCAGCATCATATAAATCTTTGCAGTCACTGGGTAGAATTACATAGATCTTAATGTTGCAGGAAGTTAGAACTAAAAGATCATTTTTATTCTTCTCAGTTCTGTGGTTGTCACTCTAAAGTGAAAAGTTAAAATAATTTCTTCTTATTTTACATACAAAACTACCAGAGTTAAACCTTCATGACAGTTGTTATCATTCACCCAAAATTATTACGTTTAATAGTAGTAGTAGCTTACATTTCTTGAGCACTTAGAATTTGCCAAACACTCTTTGAAAGGTCTTCCATGTTTCAATTTTCTTTCTCCTACAGGCTGCACAGTGTCATGTTTCTCGGATTCTGGGACAGATTTTTCAGCACAATTAATATGTCAATAGTCAGAACACGTCTTATAGAAGGGAGCACTTTATTATCACTGTCAGATGACAGTCACAATATGGTTGTTGTAGCTTGTGCACACACATACATTTAGCTACAACTGTTCATTTTGTCACTTTAATTATCTGCCTGGTTGATGCTTGCTGAAGTGTCCGCTGAAGGCTTATATGTGAAAAACTTGTTCAAAGCCTGTGGTGCACACAGGCTTTTTAAGAAGTTGAGCTGGCTAAGAGGAAGCCAGGTCACTGAGGTGCACCCCTGAAGGGCAGGAGATTCCTACCCCTCCCTCTCTCTCTGCTTCAGTCACCTCAAAATAAGCAGTTTCCTTTGCCACTCACTCCCAGCCATGATATGGTACCTTGCAAGAGATCTAGAGGCGACAGGGTCACCCAACCAAGGCTAAAATCTCTGAAACTGTGAGTCAATAAAATCTCTGCTCCCTTTCAGTTGACTTCTCCTGCTTCTTTTGTCACAAGCATGAACAGTTGACTAACACATGCTGCTTGTTTCTTTATAATAGTTCATAAAATAATGGTATTCTGTGGTGACTGACAGGTAAGAGTTAATAACTACAAATTTGTTAGCTCCGTTAAAAAAAAAAAAAGGAACAAGACAGAATTTGTACAGGAAAACTGGTTAATTGTCCAGTTAATGGTGGAGCTGAAATTTGCACCACGGCAAGCTGAAATCTGTACTTTTTCACTACTATGCTATAATGCCAAACACAAAATAGTGGAGCTCACAGCCCTTTGTAATGATTGGTAACCCAGCAGAGTTTGAAGGAGTCCCAGATTAGAAACTTCTAACATGATAGCTGTTGATTATTTCTCCAAAAGCAAATGCTTATGAATGGTGTCCTTCCATTGTTCCAGACAGTGCTTTAAAAAAATGGGGAAAAAAAGAGCCATGGTCAATTAGTTGGTGTCTTCAAGAAAAAGTGAGTACAACATACTCACAGTACTACAAACTCACAGCCAACTTTGCAGTGCTGACACAAGGGAGGGTCAGCACTCTACTGGTAGGATTTGCTATCAGTGCAGTGTATGAGGGCATGGCCGTGTAACCTTTAGTCTCAGCATCACTTAGCTAGGTCTCTGTCCTTTCTCATAAACACAGCAGTAATGCCAAGCAGAACATCAAAAATATGATCTTTAATCCAGTTCGATACTATTTAATTTCTATGTTTAGCTGCCAACATTTTAATTAGGAATGCACTGGCATATGTTGGCCCCAATCCTGTTTACATGGAATTACACTGTGTGCCAAGTACAAGGATAAATCATCGCTGCGTGGGTGAAAGAGGGACAGGATAACAACAACAAGAACAACGGCAACAACAAAAGCAATGCTTCAGCCCTGGTGATTTCTGAGCCCATTATAAAACCCAGCACAATGAAGTAAATTTTAAGGAATAAATAATTTTAACTTTGAACAGGCAGCTATTAACAGGGAAGCGAGGTTAAAGAAAGCAGATTAACTTTTGGGCAAGGCATTGACAAGTGGAGTTGCATTAAAAGTCACTGAGCATGTCAAAGCGTATTCCTCATCAATGTAAAGATCAAAGGGGACCAGTTGGGGAATTAGGGTCAAGTGTATGTGTACAGACAAGGGAGTTTTCCAGGAAAAAAATGATTGCCTCTTTTGAGACAATTTCACTTACTGGAAATAAGTCTTACTTGAGTATACATAAGAAAACTCCATACATAACCAATTTATTTCTTAGTATTTATAGGAAGTTTTTATTTGGAGAAGATCACAGCATATATGATTGTTCATGGAATATGCCCATGTGCTGCCTCTAACAACCAAGGCCATCATGCTTTCTAATTACAGAAAAAACAGTTTAAACAACAGCTCTTCCACAGGAAAGCAATCAGGGTCCTCGCTGTAGTATGAGAACTATTGTGCTTGGGTGTTACTTTTCCCTTGCAAACCCTAGCAGGACATTGCAAGTAAAACAAAGAATGCTTTAGCAAGGTGTGTCTCTCCTTCTCCAAATCAAAGTAACTTTATGATCCCTGTATAATATATACCTGCAGTACTTATGCTTCCCATTAACAATTCACACCTACCAACTCCCTTTCATCTACAAGTTCTAAAATCTGAACATGTATTCACCCAGTGTACCTTGTCAAATGGCTTTCATTCTTTGGAAGTTGAAGATATGTCCCCTATCGAGGCCTGAGCACAGCCCTCTTCCTTCTGGCAGAGAGCTCAGCTCTCCATTCACCTCGAGTGTCCGTAGACCTTGTTTTTCTTGGGAAATAATGTTCACACATTGTTACCTGAAATTCAGAACATGCTGTGCAGCCTCAGCAATTTCTTGGCTCTATATGAAGTCATCCTCAAGTTCTCCATCGTCACACATGTGTTTCTTCTCTTCTTTTGATGCTTTTCTGGCATTCAGATTTTGACAAATTCAAAAAAGATCAAACCCAGCCAAACCTGTCTTTTATTACACATTGCTCTGTTTACAATGTAAAATTTTCTCACTTCCATGGAATTAGAATAATTTGTGATCCAAACTAAAAGACAAGTTGAGTTCATCTTCTCTCTCCCTCAGATTTTTATTGCAAATCAGTCCTATTTCACCTTCCAAATATGGTACTAGCTCATCTTCCTGCCTCTCTTCCTTCCCTGAGACCTGCTTGCCCCTCAGGTGGGTTTACATCAACATGATTTAGCTTTCCTTTAAGCATAACACTATACCTGCACTAATAAACCATGCTTAATATCCTTGAGATGATGAGGCAGCAGTTATTAGAAGTCACCTGAGGCTCTTGGTACCTAGGCCTTCACTCCATGGTGATATTTAATCAGCCAGAAAAGGTAAACTGCTCTTAGATTTTCAGAGCCATAAGCAAGCTGCAAGTCAGGAGTTAACCAGGGAGAAGCAAATAAAGGCTCCATATAAGAAATCACCCCAAGGAGAAATGATAAGAGGCAGAGCTGGAGACAGCTGAGGACTAGACCTTCCTGATGTCCATATCCCAGTGTTTTCAGATCAACCTCTAGAGCAAAGAAATTAATAGGTAAGAGCCTCCTACCCTGTCCATTATTAGTGGCATTTGTCTCAGATGCTCATGAAGAAATAGCTATTTGGTCTCAAAAACAAGCATGATATGAATCATTCTTGAAGAGTGATGCTGATGGGATTACACCAGTGAATGATGGGATTGCTTCCTTGTGACTGTCAATATACATATATGGAAATGAGAACAATACCTCTTTTCATAATATCATTCCACATCTTCAAAAACCATTCTTAATAGAACAGGAGGGTATTCTTTTGGTTCAGGCTCCCACAATATTGTGTTAAGATAAATTAAAATTCAAGTACAGCTAAGTATCTCTTAATGATAGGTCTACATTCTGAGAAACGCATTATTAATTGATTCTGTCATTATGCAAACATCCTAAGAGTGTGCTTCAGAAATGTAGAGAGTAGAAGGCAATCATTTCATGGGGCCTCTTGATGCAATCAAGAGACATGGTAAACAGATGTCTGTGACTACTGCCAATGTAACTTGGTGTGTTGTCTTATAGCAAACTGATTTTATAAGGAAGAGAATACTTTAAGACATTCACTAATACCATAACATAGTACACACACAAACCAGTGACATAGTCATTTGTCATGATCAAATTTATATACAGTACCTAGTGTATGTGCTGTACTTTTTGTAGATGTGGCAGAGCAGTAGATTTGCTTACACCAGCATCACTACAAATGTATTAGTAATATATTGTGCAGCATTATGATGGCTCCAGTGTTACTGAGCCAAAGGAATTCTTTAGCTCCTTCATAATCTTATGGTCACCATCATATGCATAGTTTGTCATCAGCTGAAAAGCACATCACTGCATTCAAGTGAGGGCCCCTGGATCTGCTCTTGCCGCTTTGCCTCATGGCCCCCTGGCTCCTTATTTTCCACAGACGCCTTCAGTGGCTCCATCTACGCCATTTGTTCCACTTTCTTATCCCCATAGGCTCCCCTGCCTGGCCTGCAGCAGACTCCAGTAGGACATGAAAAAGTTTGGGGAAAAATCCTCCCATCTGCCTATGGATTTGACTTGGTCATCCCAACTGAATGAGGGTCTCTGTTCCACATGATGTTCTTTGTTCTGCATCTGCACTCACCCTTGATCTCCCTAAGGTTAGGAGTGCTAACAGCCTCCTTTAAGCTCGGTGTGATCTCTTATTCTTTGAGGTTCTTTTGCAGCCTGACATCTTTATAGCTAGCCTTTTTGTGAAAACATCCTGTGTTAGGAGTTTGAGTGCCCTCTATTTCTAGGTGTGGCAGCTGGTACTTTCTTCATATTTCCTATCTTAGGAGATGATCTGCAGTTTTTACAATCCAGATATGGCAGCACAATCAGGTTCTGAAGTGCTTTTTCTTTAAATGGTCAAGATAAATTACTCACCAGCAAATTTCCCACCAGCAAACTTGAAAATTGTATTCCCCTTTATTTCTGTTTTCTTTTAAACCTATTAAGTAAACTTCTATTCCAATTCTATAAATTGGTAAAAGAATCACATTGATGGTTAAAATCCAAAAACACATTTGGAATCATCCATGAGTCCTCACCCTCTGGCATTCCTGTATTGCTTGTCAATGAGTAATATAGTTAGTGACACCAAATTGAATACTACATATATCTGGCATTTTTACAAAAGGTATTTTATCTTCTAATTCTCTCAAGACTTCCATGGGGAAGGCTTTGTTATTATTATTTTATTTTATTTTAAAAAGAAAAAATAAAAATAATAGCAAAACAGTTTCAAAACAGAACAGTAGAAGAGCAACACTTATTAACACACTGTGTATTGTTATCTTCATAGTAGTTATTCAAAGTACAAGACATAAGCATGAAATATTGTCCCAAAAATTTTTGCATAAACCTTTCTTTTCAATGAACTAAGAAAAACTAGCTGTATAACTACCTTAAATATCTTGTGACTATACGTATATATATGTATATATATATATATACTTTTTTCCTATTTCTCTCCCTTCCTTTCTCATTTCCCCCATGCTTTTGTTATTATAGACTCACCAGTTTATAAGGGAGGAAACTGAAAAGCAAAAATGCCATTTTCAAAGGACATACCCATGGTTAGATATATCCGAGATCTATGGTGTATCTGGAATCCCTAACAATGAAATTTGGCTATTTGGTTCATTGGCAATTTTTATACTTAAAGTGGTACCTTGGTTATTTAGTAATACATAGTAAACCTCCCCAAAACTTAGTGACATAGCAATTCACAATTCTTCCACTTACTCATAACTCTGAAGACTAGCCACCAAGAGGTGCCATCAGACATTTTGCCTCCTATTATCCGGACTCAATAAACTCTACTGAGGACAGTAGAGGCTGCTCTGAGATGGGAGTGAGGAAGTACCTGGTTTCAAATCAGGTATGCCATCAAGACACGTGTTCTGCTCTTCAAAACTTGACTCCTGTCCCCAGTCATGTATTCCACAGCACAGGGAGCCATAGGAAGGAGGAGAGTAGTTTATCTGTTAGCACACAATGCTGAGGGGCTGTACAGACTCCTACTGGACTGTGTTAACTCATACAGGCAGAACACATGAGCTACTTTACTCCTCCAGAAAATTAAGCTAATACATCATTGTGTTTTATATTTGTCTGTTTATTAAAACCAAAAACAATCATTTAATATGAAAAATGTTTGAGATAGTTCATTTTCAAGAAGAGCTATAGTTCTTGTAGTGTGAAGTCTTTGCAAACAGTAAAAGAGAACCACAAAATCAAAGATGATGCAGCCACATAGAAAATTACTGAGTGCTGGCATTTTTGCCTTTTAAAATAAACATCTCTCCCATATTTCTCCAACTCTAGTGGGATCTTGTCTCTGCACATGATGCTTCTACACTGCACTGAGTGAACTTAATTCAATATCTCCATGAGTTCTCCATTTAAAAATTTTAATTCATATTTATAAACCAAATAAACCTCATGGAAGATAGTCGGAAAGGGGACAGATGAGTGGTTTGCATCACAAGAATGGCCACAAGTGGGCTCTGAGGGCAGATGATGTCTCATTCTGAGACAGTTCACTCACCTTAACTATCAAAAGTCACCACGGCATTATGGAAATTCACTAGATTCACTTAGTCTTAGCTTTTTCCCATATTGCTCTCACCTCTCTCCAGCATCCTCCACTTCTGTACTCCTTCTTGCCTCCTGATTCACAATGGAAGTTTAAACTTTTTTTCCTTTTAGTAGACAGGGAAATGTTCCCTCCTTGAAATCTTGGCGTCATTTAATCTGGATATTTCCAATAGAGAATTTAGCCTCTGGAAGAAATTCTTATCCAAACTGTAATTACATTTTCAAAATGTTCTCTTTTCTGTTTCATACCTCTAACTCAATTCATTAATAAAAAGGGGCAGAAAATAAAAATTTTAGTATATTATTAGAGATTTCTTGTAGTAGCAAAATTTATTGATTGCATATATGAATTTATATTATTATGGAATTATGTAATGATTATTTTCTTCTGTTTGTCAGAATGTTCAGAAATAAAACTTCTTTAACAAAAATATTGCTTAATAGATGCAATTTTTAAGCAGATGGTTAATCAGAAATGGCTAGCCAAGCTTATACCTTTGTGTTTATTTTTCTTGAACAAGTTTCAGAAACTAAAGGTTACCCTTCAGATCTTTTGAGAGGATGTCCAAGTATGGAATTCATCTTCTTATGGAGGAAGGATATATATAGCACCAATGTTCTGAGTTGGAGCAAAGCTGAAAAGTCACTGAAGGGAGTGACATTGGATGGTGCCACTCAGTCTCTGTGGTCTCCATCGCAGTGGGATCCTGAGTATCTGGATATTAGCCTAAGATTCTCAGAAAATCAAGTTCATATATAGACCCAAAAAGGCAGACCACACTTCTGGAATACTCACAATACGTTGCATATGCTGATAGAAATACCCTCCCTTATCTTGAGACTAATTCAGTGTAGGGCCAGTCTAATTAAAAACTCTGTTCATAAAGGTGTTGGCTGTTAGGTAAGAACAGCTGTCCCATTGAGGGCATGTTTGGCACTCCATTAGTGCAAACCCTTTCCTGCCTTAAAAATTCAGGAGTTGAGGGTTTACAAGAAATTTCCCCATTAGTAGGTCTTAATTTCACTGCAAGGAAAGCAAAGGGAAATAAGATCTTCATTACTGCAAAGGAAGCATAGCTTATTATTTACATGAGCATTCCTAGGTCTTCATTTAAAATCGTGTTCTAACAATCAAAGATCACCAAGTATTACAGAAAAACAAGAAATAAAAAATCCTTTGTTTCTCTATCTTCATCAAGAGGAAAAAACAAGACAAGTTCCAGGAGGAGATTGAGCTATTTAAAAAATTTTAATCCTAGTTAACAACAGGGGAATCCAGAAATGATAAAAATTAAAATATGATATTAAAGTCTGAGATAGAACATAATGAAATTTAGAATATTAACATAAAATAAAACTTTCAGAAAGACTGAAAAATTGAAGGTTAGAGTTGACTATGACAGATAGGAGGAAAAGTTATGAAGTTGTTTAGAGTATTGATTGTGAAGAAAAATAGTGATAAAAACAGGAGAAAGTATACATTCTTGATAGAAATTAATAAGATAAAGTTCTAACCAATGAAATTACCTAAGAGGAAAGCAGAAAAAATGAAAAGGATGAAAACCATGGAAAGAAACATTGAAAGGAAAATAGTCTTTATGGTAGAAATACAGGGGTCTTCAGATTGAAAGACACATAGATCAGGCACTGGCTGAATAAATATTAAAAGACATAAGCTCTTGATGAAATAGCAAGATGAAGCAATGCTTCTGAAATTTCTACAGAAGTCAGAAGCTTTCATAAGAAGGTAGCCAAGGGGTTGGGGGAGATTTGCAATGTGTGTGCATATATCACTTCTAAAGAATAGCTTGGAAACGTGCAGCGTTATTGTGTTGTGGGTATCATACTAGTTCCAAGTGTTTACTGCATTTAGTTGGACAGGAATATTAAACACCATGCAGTACTGGAGTCAGTACAATTTCACCTTATTGTGAAACTCAGCCAGATTAAGCAAACAAAGGTAAATAGCTAATAAACATTTAAATTTCTGTTAAATATCTCTCTGATAAATATACCTCTTTAAATATCTGATACATATCTTCCATTATGGTATCTACATCAAAAATCTACACAATAAGAGTTTAAAACTATGAACCATTATTCTTAAAATGAAAGATAGTAGACATAGGAACAGCAACTATTGCAGAGGAAACATAGCATATTACTTACATGAGTCATCTACGCGTAAGCAAATTTCCCAAGATTAATTTACAGAAAGTAACTGAAGAAAACCAGGTATTTAGCATGCATCCCAAACTCACATTCTTTCTACATTAAAATACAACTTTCCACCATCACGTAAATAATCATATTAAGTAACATGTGTAATTTACACCATTATGTAAGGAACTGTTAGTACCTAGGTACCAGCTAGAGACTTCACTTAATAGATATTAACTTTCATTTCTTTACTCCTTTAATTGTCTTAAAAAATAAAAGTAAGAAGAGCTATCCAGAATCATAAGGTTAGAAGCTTCATGCTCGTATTTCTTTAAGTGTTATTTTTAAACCCAATTATCCTCATAAGTATGATGCTTTCCTGCTACTTAGAGCCCAAACACTCTTGATGGCTCATACTCCCTTTCTGCCTGGTCTTTACCCAAGTGGATTCCCTTTGACCTTTCCAAAAACAAAGTAGAAAAAAATGGCATGCTCTCGAAGGCTTTTTATCGCAAATGAAAATTAATTTGGCAGCAAGTTTGTTCCCCCATTCAGGATGAAGCTGTCTTGACATCTAAAGCAGAGGCCCCTAATCTTTTGGCACCAGGAACAAATTTCATGCAAAACAATTTTTCCACTGGCAGGGAAGAGGAAGATGGATAGTTTGGGGGATGCTTCAAGGGCAGTGCATTCATTGTGCACTCTATTTCTATTGTTATGACATTATATTATTGCGTTCTTTGCTATTGTTAATCTGTATTTGCAGCCACTCCCCAGCACCAGCATCACCACCTCAGCTCTACCTCAGATCTTCAGGTGTTAGATTATTACAAGGAGCATGCAACCAAGATCCTTGGCGTGTACAGCTTATGGTTTCAAACCCTATGAGAATCTGTTGCAACTGCCTATCTGACAGGCAGCAGAGGTCAAGCAGTAGGGCAAATGAAGGGGAGGGGCTACAAACACAGATGAAGCTTTGCTTGCTTGCCTGGTGGGGACTGCTGATCTAAGGTACTGAGCCATCCTGGGTCCCTCTTCTCCATAATTACCTCCCTGAATTCCCTTTCCAAATATTTTTAGTATTGAGAAGTTTTCTAGACTTTAGCACTTAAACTCATCTTTACTGCAGATATTTCTCAAATGATGTGCCTCTGTGATTTTATGTTGTTTAGGTGCTGAATGTGAGACTGACTGATGGGGAATTGCAGGCCTAAAACAACAGTCTTCACCTATTGCCCTTTAAAGTGCCAAGTGTAACAACAAACATATGCTTTGCTCAATCCATAAATAATAGTACTTTCTCAGTGATTGAAGCAATTATTCTACATGAGTGTCACTTAGTATTTCTAAGAATGTTTTAATTTGTTTCTTCTCATCATGTGTACTGGAGGAAATTGTTTAGCAATGACACTTTATAAACTGACATGTATTACTTTGTGTATCACTAATTGAATTTCAATTAAAGAATCTTACAATTACCTTGTTTCAATCAGCCTAAAACAAAAATATCTCATATTGAATCGTATTTAGAGTACTATAATAATAATGAGACTCCCAAGGTTTAGCACTTATGTTTATCTCAGTTAGGCTTCCAGAAAGTGTGATGATTACCCAAATTATCCAAACATCTTGAGTCTGCGAGATTTGGCTGGTAATCATATAAGAGCAAGGTTTTTGCAAGAGCTACAGTGTCTGCTTCAAATCCTGGCTCAAAATCAAACTACAAAGGCAGCTGAAAATGGGGGAGAAATTTTTATCTAAATATTTCTAAGCACCAAACTGGGTGAAGGTTCGTGGGAAGGAAAAGTTTATTTTCTTTGAGAGCAGTTAAACATAATTTATGCCTATTCCCACATTCATGTTTGACCTGGTTCTATCGTAATATATTGGAATCCCTCACCTTTCAAGTGAGAATAACCATTCAAAAAACTTTCTGTGAGACAGTTTATATTCTTGGATCCTTTCCCTGTTTTAACACACAAGAGTGGTAACACCAAAACAAGCTGCGTTTTTATTTGAATTGTTCTAACATATAAGCACCGAAGGTAAATACTGAAGTATTTACTTAAGCAAGTAGAGTATTAAGTAGGATAGAGAAAAAGTGAGTCAAAGCAAAATAGGAGTGGTAATACACATAATTATTAAATATGGCTCATGATTGGGAATATGGATCTATTCAGTTATTCTAAATTAACAATTTAGTTCTTTTTATAAAAATCTGGATCACAGAAAATGTGTTAAAGCCCTTTCCCTTAAAAAAAGAAAAAAGAGGGGAGGTTGTGCATACAAAAATAATTAAGGATTTAACAGAATGTGAAATTATTTTATATAAGTCCTAAGGTAATAACATTTAAGTTTAGGCCAAATTTGCTTAAATATAAATAAAATTATAAAATTGTATTAATTCTAGCACTAGACACTACTATTCAAAGGGCCTTGTGTTTCAGCCTTCCCTGTACTCATTCTGTTAGAGCTTGCTGTCTCTCCAGGACAGAGGCAACCATGCAAATTTGAACATTAAATAAATGTTTATTTTTTTATTAAATTGTAAATCTACTGAGAATATTTCTGGAGTAATTCCAGGTCTTTGGGAAAAAAGTCTCCTTTACTCTAAACTCTTTTTTCAGTCTTGGCAACCTTCTCCCAAGGTTTAGATGCTGTGATTTCATGCTCACACTGGTCAGGACTTAGCCTTCCCCTGAAAGAAACTTGCTATTATGGACTGTGAAAAACAGATATTTCACAGATCCAGGTCATTTATAAGGTGCAATGAATTTTAACTATAGAATGATAATTTGAAATTAAAAATTCTAAGTACATAAGGGGTGAATTTTAATAAAATATATTGTTTCATTTAATCTCACAACATCTGTGTTATCCCATTTTATAGAAGAGAAATTAAACTGAGGCTCAGAGAAATTAAGCAATGTTTCTACCATTTGTCATCTGGAAAATGATAAAATCTGAGTTCAAATCTAAGTTTGCAACCATGTTAATCATATTGTCCCATTATTGCACTTTAAAATCTCCTGGAAGACCTAAAGTTTCTGCAGATGCTTCATAATCAGTTTTTCCCTCACTCCTTCCCTTCCTCTCTCCCTTCCTTCCTTTCCCCTTCCTTCTTTCCTTTCATCCTTTCATCCTCCTTTCCATCCTATCCTGCTCTGTTCTCCTGCTCCTCTCCTCTCCTCTCCTCTCCTCTCCTCTCCTCTCCTCTCCTCTCCTCTCCTCTCCTCTCTTCTCCTTTCCTTTTCCTTCTAACTGTGGGTGATTGAACCCAGGGTCCCATACACACAAAGCACACACTACCACAAAGCTACACCCCAGTCTCACAATGTTTTAAGCATTTAATTCACATGAAACACAGCAGCCACCTTCCCCATCAAATGACTCGGAATTACCTTTGTCATTTCTGTGCGTTCCTCCAAACTAAAATGCAGCTGCATATACTCAGATTTGTAACAGCTTTTTAAAGAAAACAAGCCTGTTGTCATCTAACAACCTTAAAGTCTTCTACAACTAGGGAGGAACGTTAATGGTGATACTATCATGACTAGGGACACAAACGCTTGCAGTTTTTTTCTTCTTAGCAGATGCTTTAGCTGGCATCCACAAAGGCTTTCCACAATTCCTGACAGTCATACACTGCTACTATCAGATTCCTTCTCAACTTTTCACCTTCACAGGCATAGGCTCCAAAGATAAATTAAAGGCAAACTTAAAAGATTAGAGAACTTTCCTGTTATGGGACCAGGTGATTGAGTTTGATTTGTGTCTGCTACAGTCATTTTGCCTTTCTCTAGGTTTTTTTCTCCACTTCTGAAAAACAAAACTGCAAAAAGCATCTCACTGTCTTCACATCCCTGGGGACTGTCCTAATTAGGTTTCCATCCTAAACCAGGCTTTAGGAGTCAATCAACATGTTGCACGGTGACAATTGTATTTCAATTGGGCAGGAGTCTGCGTCCCGGCTAGAGGTACTAAAAACATTTTAAATGAATTTCAGTTTGTGCAATTTTTATGAAAGAGCAACAGGCAGGCTGGTGTGTGTTTGTGAGTGTGAGTGTTCACATTCTTCCTTTTCTTTTGGGCTCCTTTTACTGAGTCATTAGCATCAGAAGATGAGAAACAAATTCTTCTCTGGCCGAGAAGCATGGCAGATGCCAGAATCTCCTACAATGAAGCTAAGTCCCACCCTTCCCATCTAACAGGTGGGAAGAGAGGATCACCTGCTGCCAGAAGATGAAGGCCCGTTCCGCGCCATAATGCTGTACAGGCCGCAAGGAGCTGGGCTTGTTAGTCTGCATTTTTCTCGTGCCAGCCCAACCCTCACCTCCGTTATATTTCCATGGCAGGACGAGGAGGGGTGCTCTCACTTGTTGACAGGTCACAGAGGTGGCAGTTTGTCTCAGACTTCCTCATGGGCAAAGATGATTGCAGCCGTCTCCCCACTAATGAGCACAATTCCTCTCAGTGAAATTCACATTTAAAAGGAAACAATGGAAAATGTGGTGCCGTGTTTATACAAATATACCAGCTCACTGTTACTTGGGACTCATGGAACTGAGCAGTTCATCTGTTATTTCAGCAGGGCTCAAAGTAGGAATAAATATTCAAGGAAGCAAGGGCATTCCTTCTTCATGTGTTTCTGTTACTTACGTTTTTACTTTTCTTTCTTTACTCTCATATGTAAATCATTCCAATATAGCATTTCCAACAAAACCCAGATTTCTATAAATATATCCTTTCTTCTTTGCCTTATCAGTTGTGATACATATGATACCATAAAGTCAGTTTAGAAATGGAATTATACTTATTTTACTGCCCCTCATTTATACTGGTTATAGTCTATAAAGAAATATAGAGTAGGGCCTGCTGGCTGTGTCTGTAACTCTAGCACTGGGAGAGGCTGAAACAGGAAGATTACAAATTTTAGTCCTGCCTGGGCAGCTTAGTGAGACTCAGCCTCAAAATAAAAAATAAAAAGGGCACTCCTGGCTTGGATCCCCGGTACAAAAAAGGGCAGAATTAAAGAAGGAAGGAAGGAAGGAAGGAAGGAAGGAAGGAAGGAAGGAAGGAAGGAAGGAAGGAAAGGTGTTTTGATTACACAGCTCCTTTACTGAAAACAAATTAGGAAACAGCCCCTACCAATCAGCAGACTGAGTGTAGACCCAGCTGTAATGCCCTTACTGAGTGTAGACCCTGTTCAAGAGTACAGGAGTGAACAAAATAAACAACAGTTTCTGCCCTGTGGAGAGGCCGTTTCGTTCATAGGAATGAGGGGTTTAGTGATGGTGTGTGTCACACCTAACACTTCCCTGTCATTGCTATGTGCTCACAGCTTATACTTTGAACTCCTCTAGTCATCACACACATGTGCACATCCTTCAGCGAATACCATTGTTAGTTACATGGTACAAATAAGAGAACCAAGGCACAATAAAAATAATTGACTTGTCCAGTATGACCGAGGTGGTGAATGACAGGTCCAGAATCCCGGCCCAAGCAGGTAGTCCTGGAGTCTGCTTTTTCACTAACTAAAACTGCCACTGTTCTATTAACTGTTACACTGGCAGGTGTAGAAAAATGTTGTACTTACTTCTGTTATCAGCATTGTACAAAAGTTCACATTTCTTACAGTTTCTTGGTATATTCAGAAAATTGCAAGGGTGTTTGTTGAAAAAGATCACCAATTTCACGGAGAATTTGATGAGTCGGACCACACTAATAGATGAGAAACTCGCATTGTGATAACGGAACTGTGCTCTAACCTTGTTCTTCTAGTATTGTGCCAGTCAGGCTGGGGACCACAAGGCAAGGTCTATTTCACATTCGGTGGGATTAGGGCACAAACACGCCACACATGCGTCTGCAAAAGACTGGAAGTCAGCTTGGGTAGAGGCCAGGACTGTGCAGTAAATAAGTGCAAGACTGATCTTGAATGCAGATAGCTCTTTCACAGTTAGGCTCACTGTCTCAGCCTGTGAAAGGAAGGCAAAGCATGGCTTCCAGAAATAATCCCGGAGTTCAAGCTGAAACCATTTTCTCCCAGGAGATGTCTTGCACCTTTTCGGGTTGATTTCCCAGACTCAGATTTTAAAACTAGTCTCTCTCTCTAAAGCCTGAGTTGCCAGCTACAAATGACTGTTTACTTGCTCTCTTTTAATAGAACTCAAGATTATAAGTTTCTTTCTTTTAGCTAAATATATATATATATATACAACATATATTATATGTAATACATAATATATGCATTTTCATTTTCTAGTCTGAACCTTTCATTATCCTCTTCCCACATTTGTATCCATTCCAAACAAATGGCTATTACAGCCTTCTTTCCCTCTCTCAAAGGTGGTATTGTTATAGCCACCCATATTGGTTTATAATGAAAATACAACTGAGTTTATACAGTGTGCACTTTATATAGTTGAAAAAGGAGAAAGAATTTCTATTCATATGTCATTAAGATAGGGAAGGCAAAGTTATTCCTCACACAGCAATTTTAAATGAGTTCATTATTTTTTACTTAAAATATTTGGAGATGCTGCCATTTTCAAATTCTTCATTTTCTGGCTTAACAGAGGAATAAGATGCTACTGAAATATACAACTGGATTCTTAGAAGAATGGATTCTTCTTAAGAAAGAAATCCTTGGGTGGTCCTTTTGTTTAACCAAGCATCTTCACAGTTTTTGTATATATAAAAGTTGGCTCGGAACTGAGCTTCAGGGATAGAGAAAAGCAACTGCTGCATGTAATAATCTAAGAAACACATGGAATTCCTGCAGGATATCTGAGAGGAAGTGAGTGGAGTCAAAAACCAGAGGGAGCATGAGCAGCCAGCAAGATGAGGGTGCAGGAAACATCTCATAAGCCATCAAAGGTTCCCAGGAGCAAGATGGTCAGCTGGGTTGGGTGGGGGTGGTAAATTTTTAAAGTGAGGATGTCTGCTTTTCAATTTAAAATTTGGATTGCTCCTTGTCTCCCTAAATTATTGGCAAAACTTCTTAGTACAGAAAAGTTTTATGTAAGTGAAATTCTGTGGAAATTAGAAAAAGAATCTGAGATAGGTAGGTCCACAAAATACAGAACAGGCAGAGTTCAGGGAGGATACTGCATATTAATTTCCCTATATTCACAGGGGATACATTCCAAGACCCCTTTGATGCTTACAAACAGCAGGTTGAACCAGAGTCTATATTTATTATTTTTCCTATATGTACATACCTTTGATAACATTTAATTTCTAAATTAGTTACAATAGGATGTTGACAATAATAGCTAACAGCCTCTCCAGCATTTTTTCCATCCAAACTTATTCCTGAATGTGCATAACTATTCCTTACTTGCAAAACACCATTTGATGTCACTTACTTCAGAGAATTCCTTACTGAAGTCCTCATATAGCCCTGAAGCTTTCTGGTGCACCCACTGGTGTCAATCAGAATTGTCCTCTGTTCATATCTGCCACCCACAAATTTGATGCCTTTTTGATTATAACTAAGCACTTAGCATGCACTGTAGTCGTAAGTTTTGAAGCTTGATGTACAAAAACAAAACTAGTATGATTTTTTTCATTTCATAATTAACCAAAAGAAGATTCATTCTTGCCAGAGATTTTAGCCACCCCAGCATATACTTTTTCTACCTTATTAAGAACTTTTTCCTTATTGAGAACTTTTGGCTTCTAACTTGCACCATTTTACGCTACCTCTTTGGCATACCTAAATTGTCAGCATCATTACTCTTGCATTTTGAGGACATTATTAAATAAAATAAGAGCACGACAAAAGTACTGTGATACCATAACAGATGGTCTGATATCTGAGGTAGTTCTAAGTGACTGATGTGTGGGTAGCACAGACGGCATGGATACTCTGGACATAAGAATGATTCGTATCACAGGATGAAATGAAGCTTGTGAGATTTCATCATGTTATTCAGAACAACATGCCTAAAACTTATGGACTATTTACTTCTTGAAATTCCTATTTATTTTTTCAGACTTCAGTGATCCAGAACTAAATGAAATTGCAGAAATCAAAGCCAAAGATAAGGAAAAGTGCTGTATGTGTTACTCTAGACAACACTGTTATCAGTATATACATGTCCGGGTAAATGGGCCCACAGATGACAGGCAGGTATATCCAACTGCATACGTGTAATGACTGATTTTGCTAAATCTGTTGATGGAACTTCTAAAAGTGAAATTTTGGGTAAGAGGTGAATACTATAATTTGAATTTAAAGAAATAGATGTTAGAACAAGAAGTTACCAAGAAAACGAAAGCCCTTGAAATTTCACAGAAATCTCCCAAGGTCATTCCATTTTTACTGGTCCTAGAATGGGAGAAGAGTCCAGTGTGATCTGTTTTTTGAAGACATAACTGGTAGCACAACAGTAGTCTTCCTCTTTCAAAAAAAACCATCAATTATCACTGTCTTATTTAAAATGTGATGCTAAAACAGAGCAAATGGCACAATTCCCGCACAGAGGAGACCATGGGAGCTCTCATTGCCTGAAAGTTACTATATTTCTACCCATGTTATAAAATGCATGCAATTTGCATTATGTATTTCAGTGCATCACATTTTCATCTCATAGCAGCTATAGATTTATTTCACATTAACAATCTATGTTTCCTCTTTCCTCACCGCTCAAAGCTGCATTTCATATATTTTTAGTATAATCTAAACATAACTTTGTATTTTTCCCTATTAAATTTCATCTTTGGGGTTTTCTCAGCCGGCATTCCAACCTGTTGAAATATTTTGGAGTCCTGATTCTGTCATTCCTTCTGTCATCTGCAGATTTTATCCATATGCCTTCATCCTAACAGAGGTTAGAGGTGTTGTACAAAAAATAAAGAATTACAAATCTTGAGCCCCAGATTGTCCACCCATATTTATCACTAAGTGTGTGTCTGGCAAGCACTGGACCAGAGTTATCTGACTTTTCAAAACCCGTTTTCCCATTTGTTAACTAAAATAACCAATTTCTGGCAATGCAGCCTAAGATTATAATTGAAATCATATGATATATAATCACGTGATGTATATTCATTTGTAGTGTGCGAAACAAGCTTTTTAAACTAAAAGTATTATTATCAAATATATGCTTTAATAATACACTTGTCATCCCCACATTTCCTGAAAACAAGATAAAACGTGGGTATAGACCACTCAGGAGTTTCCATAAAAATCTCCCAAGTGAGCTCCCGATGCATACTATTTTCCACTGGCTTCTTGAACAGCTGCTGTAAACCAAACCAAACTACACCAAGTATTCGACATACAAAAATGCAGGGGATACAGGATCTTATCTAAGACATTAGTAAGAAATTGTAAAGGATTTAAGGGGAGGGAAGAGATCAACCAGCAAGGGCTAATACTTACTACTGTTTCTTTTTTCTTAAAAATAGAAGTGACTATGTCTCTGCTCTTCTCAGATGAAAAGGAGAGAAAGGATCATTTCTTTCTAACTCAGGAAATAAAAAACCAGATAAACTACTGCTCTCAGCAGATTATATTACTTCTAAACTCTCTTTATACTTTGTTTTCTGGCATACAGAGAGAAAAGAAATAATCATTTGAGGTGAGTCTGAAGACTCAGTTCTTCCTAGTGACTAATTTGATCCAAAGACAGTTTAAGTCTCCTCAGAGGCAAATAAAATAGTGATGTGAGATTCCTACCCAGGATTTCTGCCCAACCGGTCTGCAGTAGGATCTGAGCATTACCAAAGAAACCTAACACTTAGATGGACATTATAACCACTGTCTGCCTGAAAAAGCCTGCAAAAGTTGAAGTTCAAAGTTCTGGCAGAGCATTGCATGATACAATAAAGGATAATAGAGATATAATCAAATTACTATAAAAATACCTTATATGTTGATTACAAAGTTGCCTTAAAATTATTGCTTTAAATATTTTTATTCTTGAAATTGCCTATTAAACAAAATTCACGGTGAGTATTAAATCATGGAAAGTTGCCTTTAAATCTTCCGGAGAATGTAACTATGTCAGAAGAAACACCCGTTGGTGACTTAACCATGGGAGCACCACCTTTCTGTGCATGATCAACCTGTCAGGGAGTATATATCTTGAGTGATTCATTTTCCTCTTTTATGAAGATATCACTGTGATAATTAAAATTGCAATTGCAATTAAAATTAAGATTGCAATGTCATCACTCACACACACACACACACACACACACACACACACACACACACACACACAATCAGGGCTACAAAAATCCAAACTAAAAGCATAGAAGTCATTAATGGAAAGCAAATATTCTTCCTAGGGAATATTCAAAAAAATTTAAAAACTCAAATATCTCTGTTGATAGATTCATTCAGCCTCAAAACCCAGACTCCAGGTAACAGTTTATGCACTGAGATTTCACTATTTTGTTTGCTTGCTTGCTTGCTTGTTTTGAGGGCATTACTTTGTAGCACAGGCTGGCTTTGAACTCACTACTTAGCCCTACGAGCACTACTCACTGCTTAGCCCAGGCTGGCCTTGAATTCGAAGCAATCCTCCTACTTTTTGCTCCCAAGTGCTGGGATTGTTTGATATGATGTCAGTTAAGCAAATAGCATGTCATTAAAACCAACTACTTGATTAATTTTTCCAACTCTTTATTTCTATGGGTTTTTCAAACAACTAGTGCCAAAATATTTTGACATTTTTAACATGGTCCAATTCTTCTCTTTAATTAAAATTTCACACAACTAGTTTTTTAAAATATGTCTCATTTTGAGAGAAATAATAGTCTGCAGCTTATTTCAGTATTCTAATGAAAGATGAAAAACCAAAGAAGCCTATCAAATAACTTAAATTTTAACAAATATAAAAATTAGACATTTTGTGAGCATGCAGTCAAGGAAAAAAATAAAGAGAATTTTAACTTTTGACCTCAGAAAACTAAAGGTTACCATGTATTTTATGTTCTGGAACTCTTTGGCAAAACATACAAAATTATGTCCTCATGAAGAAACTGATGAGGATGATAACTTTCAAACACTTTCATACACAAAAATCATTTTTTCTACCCAATGTACTTCTGTAATCATTTTAAAAATGAAGAAAATGAATCTGAGAAGCTAAAGCATTTGCCCATTAGCCATAGTAAATATAAAACATTGGAGATTAAAACCCAGTTTCAACCTTCTCAATCCCCAGTATTGTTTACTGTACATCGGTAAATATTTAGGAAAAATGGGGCCCTGGGATTGGAGCCTCAGTCAAAACAGAGAGAGAAAAGACGCTCAAGATAATCCTAACTTCAAAGAGATGGATTGACTTTGTCTGAGTCAGTATAAAACCACAAAGTTGTTCCTGAAATAGAAAATAAAGCCAAAGAAAATGTTCAGCTCTTCAGTTGCACGATCCAGTGGTGAGAATGACCATAGCTAAGTTACTGAGCTCCTCCGAGCTTACAGAGATTTTACTTATTCTGTGTTCCTCTGGGACAGAATGATCTAAAATTTTCCAAGACTCAGAAAGAAAGCCAAATGTGGAACAGAAGCAAAATTGGCATTTTTGGAAACATGACAAAACACAATAAGTCTCTAGAACGAATCTGGGCTTCGAGTTAGAGATATTTATGAGCTTCTAAAAAGCCTTTGGAAGGGTCATTCGGTGCCAAATGCCCACCTGACCTTCTGCGTTTACAACTCATCACTCACTGTGCACTTACCCCCTTTTGGAACTCCACTAATCAATCTGGACACTCAAAGGCAAAGCTTTTGCAACACAAGCAAATTATTCTTACTTGTAGGAGGAACCTGGTATTTTGTTTTTGTCTCCTTAAAGCACATGAATGTTTCAACTTTAAATTTAGTTTCATTTTTCAGTTTCTGCATTTAGTCGCAAATCCATGTTCTTTTACTGAAGTCTCATGGTTTGCCTAGATCATCATTATGTTGCAGGAAAATGCTTTCTGATTATCTTGTCGCTAATGCTAATTTGCATACTTTGGTGAATGGAGAGTCTGCCAACACAGTAAGGTAGCTTCCATAAAGTTCTCATTTTCTTCAGAAATTTTTACATTTTATAAATTCAGTGACGATTTAGTTATCTATGTGCTATAATTGGTATCCTTGTAGTATATTATTAATTCCTGTATCTCTTATAGACTTATAATATGTTTTTATTTTCTCTTTTGTGAACTGTTTGTTTGGATCTTCTGCCTATCATCTAAATAATTTAAAGAAGATCAAGGGTAAGATGAGGAAGCTGCTACTGCAGCCCACTTAGGAACTGGCAGTTGGGATCATGCTTAAGAACTCCATTCACAAGGACTTCTCAACTATACTTCTTAGCTACAAACTTAGGACTTGGAATATTTTGTGGACCAGTGGTAGAATTCCTAAGTATTTGTACAATAGTTATTAAGGAAAAGAAAACGTTTCAGAAATAATAACTATGATAGACATTATCTACTCTATGACAGGTATTATCTACTCTTCATGAAGGAGTTATGTAGCTAAAAGCAAAATTGGGATGCACTTCTTATGACTTTCAAAGGCCTTTGATAATTGTGGTGGGAGACTATTAGTCACATTCTGTGACTCACTAAAAACAAACAAACAGAAAATGGGAAATGTGGATTTATTGCAGCCTGTCCATGAATAATGAACCGGCTTGGAGTTATAAAGCCAAGAGCAAACCTACACCAAACAATAATGTTCCCTGTGATTTGTGTGTAATATTGGAATATGCTTGAGAAGAGGAAATAGGAAGCAACATTTCCAATTCCCAGATAGCACCAAGGTTTTCCAAGTCATCAAATGACCAAGTTGGAAAAAAAGATAGAAGATACTCCCATACTCCTTCTTTTTGAGAAGGGCAATAGAGGGAAAGTTTTGGTTTTGAGTTGGCAGAAAAGATGTAAGTGAATTTAACTTGGACAAGTGTGAGGTGATACACTTAAGAAAGCTCACAACTCAAGGAAAATGAATGTTTTTTAAATGAATTATACATATTTTTTTCTTTTTTCCCCCATGCATTAGGTGCATGGGTTCTGAATGCTAACTAGCCATTTGTTTTTGGAAGCACAGTGACCAACATTATCCTATCCAGTACAACATCACAGCACAACTATTGCTAAGGAAACCTGACAGGATATTTTAAAAGCTAACAATCACTACATATTTAGGCATTGTGCTAATATCTTATATGCTGAGTAAAAATTATTAAAGATACTCAACAGTCTTAGAAGATAAATCTCTAATATCATTGCCCTACTGTAAAGATGTAGAAACCGAGTCTTATAGATATTAGGAAAACTATCCAAAGTCATCCAGGCAGTAATTGAAGAGTTTGCATTCAAAACTTCTAATAATTAAGAGGCCGTCTTTTACTGCACCTGTGTGTGAGAGATGGTACCACATCCACAAAAGGTCCTAATGTGTTTGAGGAAGAGAAAGCCTCAGAATGACTCTGATAAAAGTTTTCATGTGGAGAAAATGGGTGACAGTAAGGCAAATAGAATATAAACATCAAAGAAATGTATTTCACTTATGAGAGTCATCAGTGCAAGTGATACAATCAAAAATACTACACATGTAAAATGTTTAGATAAACTATTAAGTAAAATATTTGCAATCAGTAGCTTAAAGGAACACGAATCACATGGAAGATAGTTTTATGCATGAGTTGGCACAAAGAAAAATAAGTATATTTGTCTACAAAATAGCCTTCAGTGCTACTGTAAGACTAGGTTTCTGAGCCACGTGTGGTGGTGAACACCTGTAATGAACACCTGAGACAGGAGGACTGAAACAAGTTCAAGGCCAGCCTGGTCTTCACAGTGAGACCCTGTCTTAAAAAAAAAAAAGACTTACTTGCTGTGTCACAGTTCTAAATATGTGATATAAAAGAAATTGTACGTTATGTTGGTTAAAAACAAAGCATACAGCATTGAGCCACAGAAGCCAACTATATCTAAAAAGTTCTGAAGAGTTAAAGACTGAGAAAGAGCTATTCAGGTTCCAGGTTTCCCTAATTAAAAGGATACGAGATGGCTGAATCTGTATGGTGGGGAGACAAGTGATTTTCTGGAAATGGACCTACTTTATTCTGACCTGCGTGGTCCACTGAGCCTTCTGTTTCTGGCTGGCCAGGAAAATGTGTTGCTCCCTGATTTCCCTCTGACTGTTCTCAGGTCTGAGTGTATTTCAGAAGGAAGGACCTGATATTCACAAGTCAATCATTTTTTTCCTCTGTTTCCTGCTATACAGTTAAACCAAAGGTAAGATTGTACAAAAGCAAGTAGACCAGCTATTTCCTTTCTGTATAGGCTTGAACAGTAATACAGATCTGCAAACTATAGTTCATTCCACAGCAGTTGATTTAATCCCTTATTATCCATCTATGTATTCAACATCATAGCCTATGCTGACACCTGATTAGTACTTCATTCAAAAGCTTAGATCTGTATAGCAAGCTTTGCTATACTTACTTTAGCTTTGCTAAGAACTAGGAATCTCATGCAAAAGGCACAATCAGTTCAAAGCTCAAATGCAAACTAAATGTGTAATCTAACACACATTTTTTAGCCTTTCTAAATGTTCACTTCCTCTTCTGTAAAATGTGTATTATGCTTCTCAAAAAGGTGTTCCTATTCATCAGAGATAAAATTCTTTACCTTTAAGCAGTTTTTAACCTGTATGGGAGTGTAAGCGGTAGTTCATTTTGTTATTACTCTTTCAAATATGGAAAAGACACTGAAAATGAAACTGAAAAGAGGGTGCTATTCCTTCTCTTCCCTATATTTTTAATTTTTCAAACATAGACTCCCTGCAAATGAAATTCCTGGTCAAAAGTAATCACAGGAAAGCAGAATACTTTAAAGCTGTGCAAATTAATTTCTTGGTAACTTGAATTTAAAAAGCCAAAAATTCTCTCATTTCCTGCACAAGCATCCAACACTTGTCCTATGTATTCTTCAAGACATTTACATCACATCTGCAAGGAACATCGCTATGTGTATCAGTCTTAACATCCTACTTTATACTAGCTTAATTAGAAAAGACTTAAAGGAAGAGAAAAAGTACAGAAGTTTGCACTAGAAAGAAAGATGTGAGGAAGTTTCAAAGCTGCACCCTTCCTGCTGCTGAAGTCCAGAGTGCTACACTCTCTTGTAGCTAAGGCATAAGACATAAAAGAAGCGAGCCACTCCTGCCTGAAGTTTACAGCCTCATCTGATTCCCTAGGCACCTGTCCTGCACAGACGAGGAGGAAACAGAGGTATCCCTGCAGTCATCCTCTGCGGGGAAGATCAGAGCGCACAGGGTTCTCATCTCCTATTTCCACTCACTATTTGTTCAGGATGTCTGCCCCGTGGTGCTTGTGCACCTGAGGATAGCCCTGGGGATCTGAATGCATTTTAAAACAAAGACACACTATCACTTCCCTCTTTTATACTTCCTTATATGAACATTAACATGAAAATCATAACCATTAAATCATATCCATTAATCCACTGTAGGCATGATCAATATGCTGAACTAGCCTAACTTGGGAAGAATATAAATCATAACCCATATTCTCATTCACTCTCCTTCTAAGTTTATTGAATTATACTGAAGTAATCTTCCCTCATCCTTGAGTGAAAACTTCATAGGCAACATCCACTCTCTTGTAAGAGGCCGTATTTACTTTAAATCACAAGCACATTCATTTAAGGTAATAATCCCAATCCTCCATAGTTATCAAACCTCTGATCTTGGGATGTGCCATTGCTCCCCCTCCCCAGTAGGAGCTGTTTTAGGCTGGGAGCCAACAGCAAGCAGGGCGACTCCCTCACTTTTTCACAGCTCCCTGCTGGCCTCTTCCTCCACCCACGACACTTCCTGCTGGTAAGGAAGTGAGACAGGGTGGAATGGTGGGAGGATGGAAAAGTCCTTACTTGCCTCAGTGGCTTTGCTCTCTCTGGACCTGGAGACAGCCGAAGTTGGCTTCTTTTCTCACTGTGTGCTCTTGTGGGCTCTACAGAACTTATCTGCCAGCTCCACTCCTTGAGTTCCCATGATTTGTCAAATGCATTCTTTTTCCCAAAAGCCGTTTGTGACTCTTTCCTCATCTCCAGCTAATCCGTAATTCATTGCCAAAACCTTCCTGGTGAGGTCTGCAGGCTGTCCTACTGGACCTACTGCACCTGATTCCTCATCTCCCGGACTTAAATGGTCTCAATTACTGACTGGAAGTGGTGGCCTGTCCAGAAGTTATCAGTACTTCCCTGTCTCTTCCCCACCCATGGTCTCAACCTTTTCTCCTTGGAAAATCTCCAAGCATAGGCAAGATCTCAGTCCACACTGTACTTTGGATTTTTCAGGCTCCAATCAGGCACCACATCTTTGTGTATACGAAGTACAAGATACACATTTCAAATCTTTCTCCCACCACTGGTTATGGTTTAGCAACAGCAACTATCCCTTGTCCTTTCACAAGAGGGGAGAACACATGCATGGTAATAGCTCTTTCCAAATAGATTTCTTCTCCAGTCCTTCCTTTTTTTCCAAACTCTGACCATATTTTTAATCCTGGTTGCCTGAGTGATCCAGGCATCTTGCAACTGGCTCTTAATTATTTTCTTTGAAATCCACATATATGGATCCATCTCAAACACATGGCTACCTATTAAATACCACATTTGTGCTTCAGTGGAAGCAGAGGCCAGAGGAGCTCCGTTCTAACATCCTGTTACATAAGTGAAAATGGAATTTCTTTGGAATGGCATTTATTGTCATGGTGCCAGCAGTTCATCACAATCAGCATTACAAAGGAAATACCAAAGGAAGCAATAATGATCTGCCATTTTTTGTAAAACATGACCTAGGTGTGCCTTTGTTCTGTGTTTACATAATGGCAAAGTTCACATGATAATGTAACTTTCCACATAGCAATTGAAATCACAGACTAAGAGGTTACTGCAGAACTAGTTTGAAATGAAGTATGTATATGATTTGATTTGCTTTAAAATAGTTCTTTGTAGTGCTAGAAATACCCCCTCCATTTGCCTGGCCTTGAATCATAAATGCCTTTAGGGATCAAAGCAGAAATATTTTCCCTGGAAGAACATAGACATGCAAAATGACTCTGGACTTTTAGTCATAACAAGTTTTTCACACTCTTTTCCCCTGGAAGGTTAAGGAGGCTTTACTGCTAAGGTTCTTGGTTATTTCACAGAGTCTTTAGCCTCTAAAAATGCAAATTAGTTTAGGAAGTTGGCCTCCTTCATACATAATATATATTAATTCTAATTAAGAAAATGGAAAAATTCAGGGTAGTTTGCTGATAAGGGATCATTAAAGGTATGGAGCATGAGATTTTGGCCAACACTCCTGAGAAGTGAGGCAATAACTATTTGTTCTTTAACTGGACTAACTATGACCACACCTTGATACTGGATTTTGATCGACAGCAAAAAGAATTGAATCAAAACTCAAACATACCTGAAACATTTTAAGATAACATGTTAGCATATGTTTCAAATGAAAGAACTTTATTGCAGTGATTAGAGCTACTTGCAGAGAAGATTGAGTCTCATAAAAAGGTGATGTATAAACGAGCATATTTTTCTTGGCATTTATTAAGAAATGATTGAGTCTATGTAACATTGAAATGGCATCATTTCTATATTTCAACATGTGCTTCGTGGAATTTATTAAGAATTGGATGTGGAATTTATCCACATCAGGGATGAAAAAGGGATAAGATGGCCAACACAGTCATTTCATAACAGACATAAACTGAAATAAGTTATAGAATGTTTTTCTCTGAAGATCAATAACTAAACATGTAACTTGCTGTAAGACAAAATAGTTTATGTTTAATACTGAAATACATGATTTATTTAAAAAAAACTCTCATTCTATGAGATCAGCATTTGCTTCCCACAATGATACCCACCATCTGACACAGTCTTTAAAGAATAAAGTCCTTCTCATCCAGTGACATTGCAGCTAAGAAGCAGGCAGACACTGGAAATTGTTAAAACTGACTTCAGCTCTGATATGGCAATCTGAACTACCCAGCAGTTTCTAATATCAGGTTCACACATAATTTGAAACAGACGGCTTTCTTTTAAAAATTCCTCTAAGAGGTTTTACTTGAACTGGGAGATGAAGACTGAAAATGTCAGGAAAGTATTTACTCTTAGCAACACAAATGAATTAAATGTACTAAAGTTATTCAAGTGGCTCGTAGCATCTTCCCAAGCAGTACCTGTTGCCATAGCACCTGTTTTCAGATCAAGCTATGTGAATAGTGAGAAGGTACTCATGAACCCATTCAGACACATACTCACCCATCTCCTGTTGAGGGCCTACTAAGTGCTAGGTACTATATTAAGCAGTGAGCAGAGGTAGTGGAATGCAGGAACAATTCTATTTTCTTGGATCTTTAACCTTTAAACACATTTTCAGATAATGCCAAATTGCCATTTAGATGCTCAGTCTGAAAACAGACAAAGATTTTATTCTAGTTTCAAACATGCACACACACACACCCCACAACCTCTAGCATAACTGGGCTGTTGTTCATGATTTATTTGCTTTGGAAAGCAGAGTTACCTGCACCAACAGAGGAAGCACTGTCAGTGCAAAAGTAGGAAAACACATCTGCAGTCAAGAGGGAAGCATCTAAGTGCTGTTATTATGCCCTGGAGTAGGGAACACGACAATGAAACATGTGCAGCCCCTGCTAGCAGCCAAGTCCTCCAGGATCCTGTGCTCTTAAAGCCTCTCTTGATGCAGTCAAGGAAGAGCCAGTGAAGGCCGAATCACCACCTAAGACTCCTTTGTCAAAGGTGCCTGGAACAATGCTAAAAACAGCACTGAGAGAAAAAGAAAGGCCATCTAGTAATAGCAAATAAGCAAATGATCACTTTTTGAAAGTTAGAAAAACAGAGTTCAAAACATATTCATAATCTTCTCTTACCAAAGACTTTAATTCACACATTCCACCTGTGTTAATCAAACTTTCCTTTTATTTTTCTAGCTCTATAAAAGGGATTTGCAAAGTTTGCCTTTCTTTGAATTGGAGTAGATCCTGTCTATCGCTTATTGGATGAAATAGTGCACCTGCAATAGGGTCAGTTTTAAGACTTCCACATGCATACATTTAACTGTTTCAGGATGAATGTTAGAGGAAAGAAAAAGAGCTATTACAGGTTTTCCATTACTTTATGTTTGGAGCCTCCAAGAATCTTTTTCATTCTACCAAATCACCTCTCATTCCTAAGAATTATGGGAGAAACATCCTTCCTACAGTCACTGAACATCTGTACAATGTCTGTATAACATCTGTACAGTATTTCCAGCACTATCTTAAATAATATACAGGTATTATTTCTAAGTGTCTCAATATTTAAAGTAGCAAACAGGCACAGAGGAGAGAAATAATGCCCAAGATCATTCATTCATTCATTCATCATTAAGGGAGGCTTAGAGATTTAACTATGAATGAGATAGGTTAGGTTCCTACCTTCAACTTTGTATTCTCACAATAGGAATAAGATAGCAAATACATAAACAAATTGTAGTAATCATATTTGATTCACAATTTGGGGGAATTCAGTTATCTGGCTCCAAGGCATGAATAGCATAGTGGAAGACATAGCAGAAGGGTCACTTCATTGCATTCAGGAAACACAATGAGAAGGAAAGATTTGAGGACAAAAATGCACCTTTCCAGGTCATACCTTCTGTGCTCCACCTCCAACTAGGCCCAACCTCCTAACAGCATATTCAATTAAGACCTCACCAATGGATGAATCCACCAATGAGTATAGCAATCCCATGATCCTATTACCTTCCAAATAACTGGGGCTTTGGGGGAACATTTTATGTCCAAACCACAGAACAGTTGTAATTTCAAATGGTGTTAAGGGTTTGAAAAAGATGCAGATTAGAAAATAACCAGGAACGCAAGCGTGTTTTTAGAAAATGTGGTCAGGGAAGGCCTCCCTGAGAAATTTACAGTCCTAAAAGATTTAAAGGCATCATATTACAGTGATACATGCATATACATATTTATAGCTTCACAATTCGTAATAGGTAAATCGGGCCAGGAATTTAATTCAGTGGCATAAGCTCCTGCCTGGCAAGCACGAGGTCGTGAGTTTGATCCTTGGTACCAAGCAAAAGAAAATGGTAAATCATGGAAGCAGTATGTACATCCAACAGCAAATAAATGAACAAAGAAAATGTGGTATATACATGCAGTAGAGTACTACTCTGTCATAAACATTTAAATATGTTGAGTCATTTGTAGAAAAAGGGATGCACTTTGAGACCACAGTGTTAAGTAAAATAAATTACACATATAAGATTAAATATGAATGGTTCTCTCCCATGAAAATCCCAAAATATAAAGAGCAAAAAAGGTAAGATAATAGGAAATAATGAGATCTTTTTCAAATGAGAAAAGGACCAAGAGATAGAGGGAAAAGAAAAAGAGGGGAGAGAAGGGAAAGAGGATGAGGAAGAAAGAAAGAAAGAAAGAAAGAAAGAAAGAAAGAAAGAAAGAAAGAAAGAAAGAAAGAAAGAGAGAAGAAGAGAGAGAGAGAAAGAAAAAAGAAAAAGGAGAAAGGAAGAAAGATATTTCAAGAACTAGACAGTTATATGGACAATGGATCTATTAACTGAAAGGTTCACAAGTAGCTGGATAGGATTCACAAGAAGCAATTGAGATTTGAAATGAAGACCTCTGCCCTAGACATATTAAGTTGGAGATGCCTAGTACGCGTCTGACTGGGACATTAGAACAGCGCGTATAAGAACGTAGCTCCGTGGAAAGAATGGAGGTAGAGTTAGAGGGATGGAGATGGCATACATACGGCACCTAAGGGCTGAGGATCTGAGTTTATCTGACCTCAGGAAATGAGGCTGAGAGCCTTGAGGACCTCTGTTACATGAGCAAGTACAGGTTCAGAAACATTATGCTATCAGCCAGACATCTTTCCATTAAACGGCTCCATCTCCATGGTTAAAGTAAAAGCTCAATATAAGTGAGAGACTCCTGAAATGTTACATATAAAACTACTTGTCCGTTTTCTTTCTAAACTTCTTACTAATTTTAATGTCTTTTGAACAATTGTGCTGTTGAAGTGTGATGCATTGCCAAGGGCAACTGCCCACCTTCAGTTAAATGCATGAGTGACAGTGGTAGTATTCTCTGTCAACATACAGACAATACATTTTAAATTTTTTTGTCCAATATGACAGGAGTTATCAAATAAGTCCTGCAGAAGCAAGATAGATCTCCACTGCAGACCTTATTCCCCAAGGTTCTGATTTTTCAGTATGTGTTGCCCTGAGCCCAAGAATTGTGAAGCAACTTTAAAAGTGCTGTGAAAGAAAATTTATCTCAGCCTCAACAGAATGGAAAGATGAAAGCTCCATTCTGTGCTTAGCTGTCCTTTACAATGACATCATCATAGTTCGCACGATTCAAAAGTCACACATGGGGCATTCACTGAACAGTTACTGGGATACCTGAATTAGCATTTCCAGGTTTCATGTTCAGTGTTAATAAAGCCTGTGTTTCTTACTAAGGTGA
This sequence comes from Cavia porcellus, assembly GCF_034190915.1. Lineage (NCBI taxonomy): Eukaryota > Metazoa > Chordata > Mammalia > Rodentia > Caviidae > Cavia > Cavia porcellus. Next base: position 26,472,916 of record NW_026947507.1, on the reverse strand, counting down.
GGTTGGATAAGGTGAGCTACCTATAGCCATGTGGCTTCCAGCTCCCAAGAGAAGTGACCTATTCTCTCCCAGTTGACAGTGTGTTAACATTTAATTTCCCTAACATTTTTAATAAAAATACAGCTGCCTATTTTTCATTCATTTGTCTATTTGCTAATTAAAGAGTTTCTATAACATGCTTTATTAAGCACAATTAGAAATACAAATGAAATACAATGTTTTTTCCAAAGCTTATTAGAAAAAAATGAAAGAATCTAAAACTACAGATGGACTCAACAAGATTTTATCTATATATGGCTGAGGAGGAAGACATAAAATTCCTATTAAAATTCTTAATTGAGACTAATGCCGGAAAGCCATCAAGCATTTAAAAGTTTAAGATAGAAGCTAAAGATAGAAATAAATGGAAACACCAGTATAGGTAATGGCATGCACTGTATGTGCAAAATTAATTTCTCCAGGCTCCCTGGAGTATTTTTTATGTACTTTTTAAACTTTGGTCTGTATCTTTATGTTTTTAAGATAAGATCACTGCAAATGAAGTCATAGATCTATACTTACTAGTTTTGCTCCTGTAAACAAACCACATACTTTGGATTAGCCATTATAATAATAAAGTCATTATTATATAACATTTGAGAAAACTTAACTTCCTCACATTTTTTTCCTGACCAATGCCACCAACACAAGTGTCTGTTCAAACTCATGTTAATTACACAAACAATTCAGTGAGTTTTTACTGTATGCCAGCTTGATGCTGCAAGAGACTGAGGATGCAGCTGAGAGCACTTTGAGACCTCAAGTCCTCTCAGCACAAGCCATTACACCTGGGGTGGCTGCTGGAGCAACAGAGAGCCAGGGGACTGCACAACCCCAAGTTGATAAGACAGGAAAAGAAAAGATACTACAGGCCAAGCAAACCACATGCAGGAAACCCAGAGGTGAGAAAGAACAACCTGTCTTTGAGCAGTAAAACCCATTCAGCATAATTGAAACAGGATGAGCTCAGAGACAGGTACAGGATGAGACTGGAGGCGTCTGTGACTGGTTCTAATGTCATCTGGAGGACACCGGAACGCCACCAGGGCCACAAGCAGCAAAACACATGTTCAGACTTACACTCTGGGAAGACCATTCCTGGAAGCACGATTCTGATGTTTGACAACATTGCTAGTTTCTTAGCCAGTAATGTATTTTACCTTGTTAGCGCCGTTCAACTTTATGGGAGGAAAAAATAAAAAAGAAAGACCCACTGAAGAGTATCTGTTTTGAATCGAGTGGAAAAGCTATCATAATCAAAAAGCTGATTCTTTTTCATATTTTTGTAATGCTCCATGAAATTTTATAGACTTGAAAAAGTTTTGCCGTCTAAATGTAACCAAATAATGCTGATGTGTGCTGTGGAATGTGTGTTTTGTATTATAGAATGTTTTGTTTTTCTTTCCTTAAAATACCCTCAGAACTTTTGATGTGTTCTGTGACCAAATTCTGAAGACAAAAGGAATATTTTGATTGTAATAGTGTGAAGCAAGTCAAAGATAATGTAGGAGAAAGGATATAGTCTCTTACATTTAACTAATCTCTCTGGCCATCAGCCAACAGAAAATTTTCTCTGGGAATGCTCCAGTGTCAGTTACAAAAAGGTAATATTTTTTAAAGACATTAAATTTAGCTCACAGTCTCTTCTAACAGACCTTCCTATGAAGAATAAGATTTTTCCTATCTTTCATATACACCTATCTATAATCATTAATTCTAAGTATTCATAATATTTTGGAAGTTGTATTGATTCCAGAATCTCTGAAGATATAAACATGTTCTATTTAATAAATGGATTGCCTCTTAACATATTTCTTTTTACACTCGTGTGAGGGTTGCCAATCTCATTCTTTTCTGGTAGCCCTAGTCTTAACCAGACAGTGCAATAAAGTACTAAGCAGGAGAAACTGTAGGTTGACAAAAACACTGGAAGTTGTGCGTTTTTCATAGGCACAAAATAAGAGTCTCTTGGTATCTTGGATTGGTCATGTTCAGCAGAAATCAACAAATGCAGTGAGTCTGGGATGTGCTACAAAGTTCCTTCAAAATCCATTCAGGAAGCATCTTGAAAAACAATTGAAAACACATTCTACTGCTCTTTTTAGCAATGAGAATTTGTTTCCTAATTTGACTAGTGAGTGGTCTGTGTGCTGCCATCTTAAAAGTAGCCAAGTTTTAGTAGCATGTGTTTGTCACACGTGTTTATATTCAAGAAATTAATAATTTATATGAGAAGCTTAAGCTGTTGGGTTATGCATACAGGCTATCTTCAATTATCTTCAGTTAACTTTTGTGAGTTTTGAAACACTACTCAAGATGAAAGATGAAATTACTCAGGTTTCTAGTATAGAGGAGAATGCAACCACAGACGTTTCTGAAATTTTATGAATCATTTATTAGGAATGTATTACTTTATTACTTTTTATTTCTGTTCATAGCTAGTGAACAAATAAATACATAGCAAAAAATTAAATGAGGTTTATCTACCTAATAAAAAATTTAAAATTTAGAGGCACATGGATAATTTCCATCATAGAAACTCTACAGCAGAGCACTAAAAGTAGTTTCCATTTTTCTCATAATATTGAACACACTAAGATCACTACTAAAAATTAATTAATAAAAGTGTCTTAAATGTGATTATATTCATGCATCTCTGGTCATTGTATAATGTTGAGTTCAGGTTTAAATTGTCTCCTTTTAGCCAGGCTTGGTGATACATTTTTGTAATCCCAGCACTAGGAGGGCTGAGGCAGAAGGATTTTTACAACCTCACAACCAGCCTGAGTTACAAAGTGAGTTAAAGGCCAGACAGAACTGCAGAGTGAAACTCTGTCTCAAAAAGACAAAGAAAAATACAATAACATAAAAATAAAGTCTTCCTTTAACACAATCCCATAAAAGATGCCTACACAGTCAGTATATGCTGAAAAATAAGTGTTTCTTTCAATACAAAGAAAAAAAAGAATCAGTTGCCTTTGAATTTTTTTATATACTGCCTAAATTGGCATGTGCTTTACATTAATAGTAATAGTCAAACTTAGACATATGAACACTCACAGAAAGTCTAGTGATGCATATACATGGAGACATGTAGATATGCAGATATATATAGATAAATATCTGTCAAATGCAAAATGCTTCCTTTGAAATTTGAGGAAAGTTTACATATGTAACCTTTACATGTGTATGTGTGTTTGTGTGTGTGTGTGCACACCATAAAATAATTTTCAGATAAATTTTAATGAGTTCTCAGAATTGTAGTGGGTACTATATTCTTCTATATTTTAAATACAGTGTCCTTTTTAAGAACACCATTTAAATGTGATCCTTTTAGATATGCATTGTTAAAGGAGGAAAATCAAATTTTAAAAAAATTAGCAGAAATCATCATCTGGTTTACTTTTTGCAACAGCTGTTAAAACTCAAAAGAGTAGCAGAAAAATGTCTGTAACCCTTCTACAGATTGTCCTAAAAGAAAAATATGCTTGTTACCTGCTTTGGTGAGCATCTTATCAGCAAGCACATTAGCTCAAACAATAACCACTCTTATCCGGAAAGGCCAGGTTCAGGCTTATTAGTGGAGTGAATTGGCAGCCGCCCCTCTCTACTTAGCAACTGGGCAAATATTGTTCCACCCGCTGGGTGACCAATCAGGATCAAGATAGTCTGTAGAATTTTTTTCAATACAAGTAGTGTTAGTGTGAACAGCCTCTCTTTCACCCTTGCTTCCTTTTTCATTTAATCTTTACCATTTCAAGAATATGATCTCATCTACAAACTGTAAATACTTGAGGATTTTCATGAAAGGAAATTGTCACAAAGGGCTGAAGTTTGCTTCGGGAACAACATAGGTAGGCACTTAAATTTTAATTACTCTCATTTTGCACAGGTTGCCATAATTGCAAAGTACTGCATTAGTTATAGGTATGTCAAAATACCGATGAATAACCGAGTCATAATAAAGATTTTTGTTACTCTAGGAAAATCTAGAATGACTGAAATTTAGCAGGATGTAGATTTCTAATCATATAATGAATGAACCGGGATCCTTTTCCTGAAACGCTGGCAGAATGTGCTCTGGAACTGGTTAGTGAAGCAGGCGTAAGACGAATCAAAATCAGACTTGACCCCCACCGGTCTGTAATTGAAACTTCCTGTAAGTTGACCACAACCTCATTAACTCCTTGTTCTCCCAAACTTTGTTGGAGAAGAGAAAAATTAATAAAAATTGTAAAGAGTAAAGGCAAAGGAGAGTGGGGAAAAAAACCAACCAGGAAGTGGCATTTCTTTGCAATTGTGCATGAAATATTATGGGATTTAAAACCATACAGTGCATTATTCACCATGTTTCCTGTGTCTTTTCTTCAACTTGTGTCTTTTGCTTTGTTTTATGACACTAGAGAGTACAGAAGCCTCTAAGTCCTGTATGAATACATTTGCTATAATTCAACAAGAACCTGGAGTTTCAAATTACTTTCTCTGGATACAATAACCTTGGTTATTTACTAAGTACAAAGTAAACAAACCTTGCTATAATGTAAAACTTTCAATACTGCAGATCCTACTAATAGATAATTACCTCTTCATTCAGTAATAGATTCTTTTTCAAATCAAACTGATATTATCTTCGTAAATGCTGAAATGTTTGTTTTTTAATTTTTACCCAGAAGGAAATTCCCACAAATGCAAACTCATTCTGGCCACCTAGGAGTTCTGTCATGGAAGCAGCATGCTTTCTTTCCCTTGTGGGTTTTAAAACTTGGCCACATGGTATTTTTAAAATGGCAGAGTAATACCTTTTAGACAGGGTTTAAGGATTCTACCTAATTGAGTGCAGCAGGTTAACAAAAGTGCCAATGTTCCTTAAAAACAAAAACCAAAATGTTCCGTGGACCTAAACTTAATGCTCAATATTAGATTAAATTGCCAATTGCATTTTTCCATGTTTATCTTCTGAGATAGGAATAAAATTAACATGTGTTACCATAGCAGCATCTGTAACATTTTATGAGACAAAAGATCCTTTTTTTCCACACAAAGATCCAAGCCAGAAGCATTATCCATTAAGGGAAGCAAATAAGGCTAGAGGGACATATTTTTTTTACAGTCATATTATGGAAATACTATCCAATGTCCTGAGGTCAGATCGTCAAACACAGCTGCTCACATTCATTTCTGTCCTGGATTGACACTCTTAGGTAATTCCTGAATATTGATCAGTTTTTACTTTCCAACTTGCTTAAAATTGGAAAAGTTTTCTCCCATCAACATTTCATCTTGAAGCTCATTTTAGGGATAACAAAGAGGTGAGTAGAAATATATGCCTTGTGAAGCATTTATTTAGGCTGCATGCCTGGCTCTGTTTTGTAATCTTGATTCTTACTCTCTGGAGCTTTTCTCTTTGGCTCTCTTATTTAAAAGTAATGGCTGAGTTCTCCTAGGATGAAGGAGTCATAGAGAGCGTAAAGGCTTTCTGGCCTTGAGTTCATTTTGCACCGCCTCCTAACCAGCTTTGCGTTCTTTACCACTCATTTCTCTGTCCGTCTTGGATTCCAGTTACTGCCATCATCCCTGCTCTCCATTCTCTTTCATTTATTCTGCACTGCTCCGTGCACCTTCATCTCTGTGTAAATCTGTGCACTCTAAGTAGAAGATCAACTGGGTTTGTTGATAACTAGAGAACTTTTGCCTCCTAAACTGAAGCACAGTTTCTAAGGTATTGATCAAATGTATCTGCTTTGATAGTTGACTGGCAGCAACAGACATTAGGCTGTTATTTGTGTTACCCACCAACTATTCAGTTAGTAGTATTTGAATAAATCTAAACAAAAAACTACAATAGTCTTTCAAATAAATGCTAATTGACTCCCAAAGTATATATTACTTCTCACAGATCCCAATTTTGAAAACTATGCAAGCCATGCCACTCAGTTCTCTTTGTGCTCCTTACTACCTGTTGACAAATTTTACCATCCTTTAGAATCCTGGTTGTGTGTAGTATAAGATTCTTCAGGGCAAATTTTGCACCATGGACAATGTCAAACTTCAGCAATTGCTTGAATTGATAAACAGCATCTTAATGTTTCCTCTGAAGATTTTAAATCTGGGAGTTAATGTTTTGAGAAGTTCTATTGCCTCTTGTATAACTGAGTAATAGCACTTTTCCTGCTAAGCATTATCAGTGTCAGCCTGCATAAGCACTTGAAAAGTGTCTGTTGAGGGAGTATGTGAGTAAAATGAGCTAACAAATAACTAAATATATATACTACTTCAAAGAACCTCTCATACAGTACACCCGTATTCAGGAGCATTGTTTTCAGTAGCCAAAAAATGTGGAAGCAACCCAAGTATCTGTTGGCAGAGAAATTATACATATATATATATGAATATCACTCAGCCATAAAATGGAAGGAAAGTCTGACATTCAGCAACATGGATGAACTGGAGGACATTATGCCAAGTGAAACAAACCAGTCACAAAAAAGGAGAAATACTATACGATTCTTCTTGTATGAAGTATGTAAAATAAAAGTCAATTCTTAGTGACAGAAATACGGTGGTTTCAGGGGTTGGACTATTGACAATAGATAAATGGTTAGAAAGTCTCCATTTTGAACATGAAATAATTTCTGGAATTGATGATGTGAATAGATTTAATACCACTGAAGCAGACCCCCAAATATGATAAAAATGATAAATTTCGTGTTATATTTACCATAATCTCTAAAACTATGTAAAAAGTACTTTATTTATGACTGGGAGAATCAGTTCTACATATGGAACTTAGGAAATTTTGACCCTTATAATGCATGAGGTAACAGAAACTTCGAACGCAAAGAGAAAGTCCCGTCACTAAAACTAGGCCTCCTGCCCTCCCTGCACAGTGCACACAACTCTCCCTCCTTGAATTTTCCCACTGCCAGGTTTATCAGGCCCCACCCTTAAAACTTGCAGTTTTGGGTGTCACTTAGCATAGTCCGAGGACCAATAAGCAACTCACATATGCATTTCCACGAGACAATGCATTTGACAGACACAGAAGCTAAGGCTCAAAGAGACAGTTATCCAATTTGGTGAGCTACATGGGAAAACTGGGGTGCAGATCCAGGTCTTTCTCCTGTCAAAGGCCAAGACACTACTCACTTTTCTATCTTGATAGATAATCATTAAGATTACTGCTATCATTTGTTTTGCCCCAAGTTACAAACTCTTCCCAGATGGCCTCTCAAACTCATGTGCTCAGGATCGAAACTTGATTCGCTACTGCACTTCCCAATCTGCCTCTCACACAAGCTCTGGCAGTGGTAGGACCTAGAGTCAGGCTGTCTTCCTGCCACAGCTCACGTATTCAGTCAGCAAGTCCTCCTGGTGAAATCTCCAGAGCTGAGAGCCTCACAGCACCCCGCAGCTCAGACGTGGCCTGAGTCCTGCTTCCCTGCTCCTCAGCAGCTTCCTGCCAAGCAGTACTTCCCCTTTTTGTGCTCAGCATAATAGTCTTTTTTTTAATCTGCAGCCGATCATGACTAGTGTGTGTGCTAGTGTGTGCTAGTAAAACCACCAGAGGCATTTTACTGCATTTAGAACAAAATCCTAGGTCTGTCATATAGTCTATCAAAGTCCAGCGTGTGCCAGACCCTCTCTACTCTCCTCCACCATTCTTCTCATCTCATATTTCAGTATCCTCTAGAATGAACTGCTCTTTTTTTCTTTCCATTTCTTAAGATTTCCAGCATAGGAAACCTCAGAGCCTGTGCATTTCCAGTTCTTTCTGCCTAGAGATCTGTCTTTCTATGGTCATTAGTCTCAGCCCAAAAGTCACTATTTCAAGAAGTCCGGGTCTCAACACACTAGCTGAGGAAGCTTCCTGAAACTCCATTTCTTTCCAATCTATTGCCTTCTTTTAATAATTGTATGGCATGAGTCACTGTCTTCGTTTACTTCGATTACTGACCTATTGAAATGTTGAACTATTCATATCTTTCTACCAGATCTTGAGCTCTTTTGTAAGTTAGAGTTTGTCTGCTTTTCCCAATGATATACTCTCAGTGCCTAAAATTAGCACCTAAAACACCATATGAATGCATGAATAGTTAAGAAAATCGATAGTCATTGGCTTTTATTGGTGTGGAAAAAAGCATTGAATGAGTAACTAGAATTCTGAAGGATGAATGTCATGGTTGAAGGATGCAGAGTTCTAAGAGAACATAGGAAGTTGGAACGGAACCATCTCAAGCAGAGAAGGTCAGAGAGTATTCTCTGGATAGTCATGCTTACAGGAGGCCCTGTTTCCTAGGGTTTGTTTACATACTTATAAGAAAGCATACAGGTACTTACAGCAGCATAAGATTGTTGGTGTGGTATGATAAGCCTGATACTAGGTTCTAATGTTACAGAGTACTAACATAGTCATGAACACCAATCTCCTCTAACCTTGGAAGACAATCTCATAGGTTTGGATCTTTTAGTTAAAGACAAAACAATTTCTGGAATCCTCTCCTCTCCTCTCCTCTCCTCTCCTCTCCCCTCCTCTCCTCTCCTCTCCTCTCCTCTCCTCTCCCCTTTCCTCCTTCCCTCTCTATGCAAAGTTTATCTTCAGCTTGCCAGGATAGCTGCATTTTTGGATGATGTGTATGACATCTGGTATTCAGGCTCTTATTGATTCTTCCATGGTGCTTAAAAAAGCTCCCATGGAGTTAATAAGAAGGGCATGTTATGAAGAATCTAACACTTATAGAATAGTTTAAATGCAGTTCTTATAAAGTCTTCAAAGTACAAAACATTTTTAAATTATTTTGAATCATTTGAGTCACTTCTTCTGCTAGACGCAGTGGGCAAATAATTATGTTTTAGAAGATACATATATGAATGTCCTGTCTACATTTTGCTATGCTCAGTCTCTCACTTAAACTGTCACAGTGTCTATTACTGGTATTTTTGTCTCATTATTTCAGCCTTTCTCAAATCCCTTGTCAAACATGTAACAAATGATCATTTCATGCTGGTAATATATAAGCTATCATGCAATGAAATCTTCTCCCTGGTATGTTCATTTTTCTAATAGACTCTGCTCCTTAAGAGTCAGAACTATCTCTTCAAATTACTATTATGCCATGTCATGTGGTAATGTTCAGTAACAAATTGAATGAATGAATCTTTCACCCCAAGCTTTCACATTTCTGACTTAAATAAGAGTCACAATTGTAGCATTTCAAAGTAGAACTCATTATACACTACAGAGCACTAATAACCTGATGGCTTTGTCACAGATGCTCTGAAGAATCAGAAGGAAAAAAAATGCAAAGTAAGAGATGGAAGTCAGAAAAAAATCCTCTGGCTTAGAATGCATTTATCATTCTCACATAAAAACAAGTGATCAACACGCACCAGAATTCTCTTTCCTGTCTCTCCACAATTGTTATATCTGCTATTATTCTAGCATTGGATTAAAATCTTATTGAGATGCTTAAATCCTCGTTGCCATGGCTGCAACACAGATATCTGTTGGCAGCCCAACCTCCTACCATTGCTCTTCCTGATTGTAGTCTACACTATTTCTCTAACTTTAATGTACATGTAAATCCCTTGTTGTCTTGTCAAAATGTAGATTCTGCTTTAGTGAGTCTTGCAGAGGGTTTGAGATTCATCATTTCTGAACTCCCAAATGATGCTGGGGAACACCTCTGAGAAGTTCTTTACTTGGATGCTTATCAAAATTACATGCAGAGCTTTTTGAAAAATATCGCTGCTCAGCCCTTGCCACAAGATTCTGTTACAGTCAACCTGCAGGAGTGGCCCAGAAATCTGTATTTTTAATAGGCAGCCCCAGATTCTACTGCAGGTGATCTATGGAACATGATTGGATGAAAACTGGTCTAGAAAAAAGAAAACCATATTTAGGAATATAAATATAGCTGACTATCCAAAATATATAAATTAAAGGAATATGAAAGAGAAAATGACACTATACTTCCTTGTTTTCAAAATGCATGGTTTTTCATATTTTAACATTGCTAAAACCGGAACATGTTTTATAGTTTACAGTTACATTAGAATTTTTCTCTGTAGTACCTAAAATGTAGATAAAACATGGTGGTTTTTACCTTTTATGTTTATAACCCATTAAAAAGTCAGTCCTTAGTGTCTTAAGGACAGAATTATATTACAACAAAAATGATTTCAAAATACTTTCTTAATTGATATTAAAATAACATACTAACAATTCTATTCTATGTTAATAAAAAATTACATATAAGATGTAAGAGATGATGTTTTGCTATCCCTGTACGTTGTGAAGTGACTTTCACAAGCTATTCACATATTCATCATATAACATAAAAGATGCGACTGAAAACTGAGTGCATGTTAAATTTTAAAAAATGTTATTATGGAAGAAGGCATATTGCCTTTAATCCCTCTCAAAATATTCTCCCTCACTTTGCACACATTTATCCCATCGTTCTTGCCACCTCCCAAAGCAGGTCTGGAAGTCCTTTGTCATGAGTGTATTTGGATGCACTGTCCTGGCTGCCTTGATATCCTGAATCAATTCCAAATATTTACCTTTCGTGATCACTTGGACTTTGGAGAAGATCCAGAAGTCACCCAGGCAGGTCCAGTGGATAAAATGGATGAGGATGCACATAATATTTTTATGAACCTGCATTTCTATTGGATGGCATTCAGCTCCACATTCACTGTATTTTTTTATCTCAGCTCATAAAGACAGGAGCGACAACTTTTGCGGATTCTTCAAAAAGTGACAAGAGCAATGGAACAAGTGAGTTCAGAGCTAAGGGAATTATTTTGAGAGAGATTAACGGCAAATGGGTTAGCGTAATATATTTTCTAAAAATTTAAACACCATATTTTTATCTCTTCTTACATTTTGAAGGAGATTAACGGTAATGACACTGTTAATTTAAAATTTCACTGTATATTTTTCACATTTCATAGTTACCATCTTAGTGTGTGGTGAAAACAAAAGATCTAGTCTCTTGGTAAATTTCTAGTATATAATAATAATACTGAACATAGTTAATATTGTCACTATGCTGTACATTAGATCTCTAGGAATTTTTCATCCTGAACAACTGAAACTTTGTTTCTTTAACCAACATCTCTCCATTGCAGCCACCCCTATCTCCTGGATGTCAGCATTCTACTCTCCACTTTAATCAGTTTGACTTTTTCATATTTCCCATGCAAGTCAGATAATGTAGTATTACTTACCTTTCTATGTCTGGTATGTTTCACTTAATAATGTCCTTTTGGTTAATCTAAGTTGCTGCAAATGGCTGGGTTTCTTTCTTTTGGAAAACTGAGTAATAAATATTCTTCTAAATTCATAATGGGTTACACCCCAAAAAAACCTACCATAAAATGAAAGTATCGCAAACCAAGAATGCACTTAACCTACCAAATATCACAGCGTAGCAATATGTACTCCGTACAGTGATGGTAGTTTTAAGATATGATTGAAACCCATAGCGAATGTTTGAATTTTAAAAATGTATAACAATAAAAGCCACTGTCATTAACCCTACTGAAATAATTTCCCTTGTTTTAAACACATTTGTCACATATGTTCTGTGACACATGCTGCATTGTGCTGAAATAATTCCAAATGTTTATCATCTATGGTCACTTTAACTTTGAGGAAGAGCCAGAAGTTGCACAGTACCACGTAGTTTTGATCTTAACTCCTAAAGACACTCACAAAAGAGGATTTGCAGAACAGCTTCAGAAAGGGTGATGGGATAAGTGTATTCAAAGTGAGGAGAGTATGTATGAGGGAGATTAATGGTAATATGTCTTTTAGTAGAGTAACTTATAATCATTCACACCTCAACTTTTATAGTTGAATGGCTTTCTGGTATCTGTGGCTCTTTGCTGCTGCCCAACATCAAAAGAGCAATACCACATATAATCAACCTGGGAAAATTCAAAGTACAATTTTCTATTGAATCGTATTGCTTGCAAATGTCTTAAAGTAAAAGCCAATCATAAGTTGAAACATCGTAATTATATTGGAGACAACTGTATTGTGCATAGAAGTTGGTGCATCACATAGCAACTGAAGGCCTCATTCTGAGGCCCGCACTGTTAGGCGATTTTGTCATTTAGTGAATATTGCAGAATGTGCTTACATAACCTAAGACTGTAACAAAGTCACTAGCAATCGAATCTTATTGGGCCATCATCATAACTGCAGTTCAGCATGCCCACATGCACATGTATGTATCACATTTTCTTTCATTGTTCATCCATCAGTAGGCACTTGGTTTCAAACTTTGTCTATTGTGAATTGTGCTGCAATGAATGTGTGATTGTAGTTTTCCTGTTATTGTTTGTTTTTTGTTTGTTTATTTGTTTTGTTTTCAGGATCCTGACTCCATTTCCCTCAGAATCCTGGAGGAGAGGGTGATATATACCTACAAGTGGAATTACTAGATCATATAGTAATTCTATTTTCAAATTTTTGAGGAGGCTCTATACCATTTTCCATAACAGCTGTATGAATTTATGTGTCAGCCAAAATGTCAGTGGTCCCTTTTCCAAATCCTCATCAGCGTTTATCCTTTGTCTTCTGGGTCATTCTAGCAGGTGTGAGATGATACCTCATTGTTGATTTGACTTGCATTTTTCTAATGAAAAGCTTTTCATACCATTGGCCATTTGTTTGTCTTCTTTGAAGAAATGACTATCAAGCATTTTATTGGGTTTTTAGTTGAGTAAGTAGTTAGGGTTTGCTTGTTTGCTATTGAGTTGTTTTGCATTCCTTATATATGACAGATATTAACCTCTTATCCAATGTATGGCTAGCAAATATTTTCTCTCTGCAGGTTGTCTCTTTATTCTTTTGACTGTTTCTCTTGCTGTATAGAAATTGTTGGGGTTTTTTAACAAAGTTCCATTTGTCTCTTTTGCTTTTGCTATCTGTGCTTTTGAATTCATATCATTGCCTAGACCAATGTCAAGGCTTTTCTCCTGCTACCTTACAGTTTCAGGTCTAATGGTGAAATTTTAATCTATTTTGGGTTGATGTTTTGTGTATTGTGTAAGATAAGGATCCACTTGCATTTTGCATATGGATATCCAGTTTTCCTACCAGTGTATTATAAAGAGCCTATCCCTGCCCTGATATAAAATCTTGGCACTCTTCTCAAAGATGAATTGGCAATGTATATCTGGGCTTATTTCATGGATCTCTATTCTATTTCACTGGTCTATATATTTCTTTCTATGCCTATGTTGCACTATGTTAATTACAGTTAATTAGGTAGTGTGATGCCTCTTTGTTTTTGCTTAGGATTTGTTATGATTTATGTCTAGATGTCCCTATAAAGCCTCATGCCCTCATAAGTGGGGCTTTGGGGAGGTAATTGGATAATGATACTCACCTGGGGATTAGTACACTGATAAGTTTATAGCTAAATTGGAAGGTAAAGCCTGGTTGGAGGTGGTGAGTCCAGGCCTGGTCCAAAGGGTGCATTTCCCTCCTTTCTCCCTTGACTCCTTCTCACTCTCCCTCCCTCTCTTCCTGTCCCTCTCATTCTCTGTCTTCCTCTCACTCTCTCTCTCCTCTGCCTGCCTGCCTGTCATGCCATGAGCAATCTTCTGTAATGCCCCTCTGCCATGCCTCTCTGCCATGCTGCCCTGCTGCTCAAGCCAACTGGCTATGGACTGGAACCTTTACAAACTGTGAGCCAAAATAAACCTTTCTTCCTTTAAATTGTGGGTGTCAAGTATTGTTTCTCAGTGACAAGAAAAATAACATTTTAGGAATTGTTTTAGCTATACAGTCTTTTGTTGTTATACATGAATTTTAAGATTTTTTTCTATTTATATAAAAAGTACCATTGGGATTTCGACAGGGATTATACTGAATCCATAGATATCTTTAAGTAGTACAAGCTCTCTAACAATATTGTTTCTTAAAATCCTTTTATTTGTGTATTCTTTAATCTTTCACCAATGTTTTGTAGTTCTCAATATATACATCTTTTACCTTCTTAGCTAAATTTATTTCTAAGTATTGTACTCTTCTTATGCTGTTGTAAATAGGATTGCTTTCTTAATCTTTTGGGAAATAAATTCATTGTTTGTGTTTAGAAGCATAACTTAGGGTTGATTTGATATCCTGCAACTTTATGGAATTTATTTATCCCAGTACTTTCTTTGTAGAGTTTTTGGAGTTTTCAATATACAATTTCACGTCACTTGTAAACAATTTTACTTCTTTCTTTATGATCTGAAGCCTTTTATTTATTTTTGTTGCCTAATTCCTATAAGTCTTCCAACCATATATAGACTACAAATGGCAAGAATAAACACACGTGTCTTTTTCTTGATCTTAGAGGAAAATCTTTCAGTTTTTCATTGTATCTTAGTTGTAGACTTTCCATATATACCCTTATGATATTAAGATATAGTCCTTTTCTATCTAATTTTTTGAGAGTTGTTGTCATGAAAGAATGTTGAATTTTGGCAAATGCTTTTTCTGCATCTGTTGAGAGGCTCACATGGTTTTATCCATCATTTCATTAATGCAATGTATCATACTTATTAATTTGCCTATGTTAAGTCATTATTGTGCTGCAAAGATAAATCCCACTGGATCATGGTATATGATTCTTTTAGCATGTCGTTGAATTTGGTTTGCTAATATTTTTGTGGAGTAAAAATATGCCTTATGCATTGTTACTTCCAACCTCATTCAGCGTCTAGTACACAAAAGACTTTCCCCTCCTAACTGTACAATCAGATTATCTGACTCTAGTACTTTACTGTTCATTGAAAGCAAATGGCTAGAGTTGATATAATGTATTTACTAGTACTCTTAGTCAATTTTTCTCCTTGATAAGACAAACTGTCTTCTATATTTTAGCTCTAATGTACACTTTGGATAGTCTTTAAGAACAAGAGAAAAAAATCAAATAAGCTATATACAAAATTGAAATAATACAGAGACTTATTTCCTTGAACTACATTAGGAATAAGCAGGAAAAGAAGCAGTGAAATTGAAGGCAATTATTGTTAGAATATTTTGCTAAGTGAGTTCTGTGATTTCCTTCACAGTTAACTAAAAATGATGGGAAAGTGAATAGATAATGCTGAAACTAAGAAGTTATCTCCGAGCTCAGTGTTTCTCAAACATCTGTGTGCATGTAGATCACCTCAGAAACTTGTCAAAAGCACATTCTAATCAGGCAGTTCTGGGCTGAGGACTGAGTTTTCACATTTTTCAGGAGCTCTCCAGTAACACTGGTGTGGTGGTTTGTAGACCACGTTTTGAGTAATAAGGCCTCAGATTACACAGACAGCCTTCTATTTCACTTAGTGTCTTAGTCTGAATCCATCTGGAAAGATCTGTAATCCATTCATCAATTTGGCTGTATTAGGTAAAGAAGGAGATTGAATCCACTTGAGGAAAATGCTTATTGTCCTTGTAAGGATATATGACTAAGAGCAAAAATTTATGCATGTCAGTTGTTAGGACATCTATGATGTTACTATTCTTTTCTCATTAATGTAATTTTATTCCACTTCTGTTTATGCCCAGTGACTACTAGGCCTTGTATGTTTATCAAGCCTGTATTATATGTTTCCTTTCCTTGAAACTCTTTTCTTCTAGTCAACCTTCCAAATACAAACTGAACTGGTAGGGTTCCCACTGCCTATACAGTCACAGTTCCCTGTCTGGTAGTACCTGTTAGGACTGTAGGTACCAGACAGAACCTCAAATTGTCCCTGAACTAAGAAACATGAAATTCTGTGCATGAAAGATAATAGGCAGTCTGCAATGTGCCTAACAAAATGTATGCACAGAGTAAGTACCAAATAAATATCAAATTCCATCCTTCCCCCATGTATGTAAAAACCAATGTGGTTTTGTATAATCTGAAATCACTATATGTAGATATCACGTAAAATCCACCTATGACACATATAGCACTGTAAGACCTTCAACTTTTCACTTCAAGTCTAATTTAAAGTTAAAAGTAATAAATTCTGATTGCCACAAGTTGTAGTCATCTCTCTGCCAAACCACTCTATTGTTGTAAAGCAGGTTAATCTGAAACACTAACATAGACAGAAAAGATGCAAAATGACAAGTGATATCTTTACTGTCATTGGCATTAAACAAATACACTTTCAAAGAAATATTTTCATGAATCAACTTTCTTGGACCTTGACCAAAAGTAATTATTTTATATTTTGTCACCTTTTCATTTAGATTTCAACTTAATCTTTCATTAGAATATGTGTTAACACTCTTAATTTGTGTGGTTTGCTTCATGAAAAGTGGGATCCATAAAGTAAGTGTCATTTTTAAAGCATCCAAGGAGTTGCTTTCGATCTTAATCTCCAAACATGTAGAAAACATTGTTTAAATGTCTTCCATTTCAATCTGTGGTTTGTTTCTGCCATCCCAAAAATGAGCAAACTTTAGCTTCACCCAGCTGTGTTTCTGAATATGAACGTTCAAATGTGAACCATGTGTGATAGAAAATTCTCTGATGGTTGAAATTATGAATAGCTTTGAAGAAGGTTGCTTGATGGAAAGTTGTTATATAATGTATATTTTCATTCACTCATTTAATAAACATTTATTCTGGGCCAGATTCTAAAGTTAAAGTGGTAAGCAAAATATCCCTGCCGTAAAGTACCATGCACATCAGCAAAGAAAGTACACATTATTTGGAATGTTCCTCTCTCCCATTAGCTATTTTATACTAATTTGTTACAATTGTAAATACTTTTAATGACAAAATTTCAAATTAACAAGTATAACAGTAATTCCAATTGATAGGAAGATAGCTATGTTTGTTTTAGGGAAGGTTTTTAGTTGGTAGTACATTCCCAGTGCATTAAGATAACACTTATATGCAATGATCACAGCACATTTTGTCCATGATACATGATAAAAATAATAGTTGAGTTTATAGAACATTGCACTTTTTCAAGTGGCTTCATAATCATTATCTTGTTCAATTCTCCTTGTGGATGACATGTGTGTGAATGGAATACATGAGTGTGTGTGTAGATACACATGTGTGTCTGTGTGTATGTGTGTCAGTATAGTAGAGGAAAGAGGAATGAAAGCTGATTAACCCACTTCAAAGAGAACATTAGAGGTGTGAAAGTGATTTCAGTTGTACTGTGATTCGTTTCTGCCATCCAAAAAAATTGCGGTACTTTTACATCAAAAAGGAGACTTGAAACCCCACTTTCCTCCATTAACCCAACACTGTGAAGCTACTTTATGAAGTAGATGTAAGTGCTGTTCCATGGCTTCCCCATGCAGTAATCTCTCTGTGATAGCAGAGAAAGGGGAGGAAGACTGGGAATCCCGTCCCCAGGGCAGGCATGGGAGTGTCCCTGTCATAGGCATTCCATTCTGCTAGCTCAAACCAGGCAGATGAAGAGTTTTCGGAGAGACCACCTGAGGGAGTATGTGAACACAATACCTGCTCCAGCCTGGGGGAGGACCAAGTGGCCTCCCCACTCCTCCTAGGCACTGGATTTTCAGGACAATTGTAAGACTAAACATAGAAAGTCTTCTTAAAACTCTGAAGAGACCAGACTCCCAATTTTTCCCATGGTGATATATTCTAGAACGTAGACCCCAGGGTCCTTTTAAGTGGGTGAAATGTCAGGAAGTAGCCTTACTGAGATAAACTCTCTCTGAAACCTAGTACATAATGTAAACCACTGTGGATCTCTCTGCATTAAAGCTGTCAGATAAGTGTTTCTAGTTAGTGTCTATTCTGATAGTTTTCTTTGCAAGTGGGAAGCTATGTTGTTCAAATTTTTTTGATTTAGCCAGAGCACTTTAATATATGGTGGCTACTGTCTATCACATCATTTTTCCTAGTCCTCAAGAGACCTGAAAACAAATGGCTTTCTATCCAGGTAGTGGTTTTCAGAGTGCTATTTCCAACTCAGAAAAAAAGAAAGCTGAGATCCTTTGTTCTAGGATTCCAGTATTCCCCAAACTCATGGTAAACCACTAGAGACAGGAAATGTCTCTAATTTATAGTCACTCCCTTCTAAGGAATACAGACAGCATACAAAAAGATGTTAATTTCATATAACCATAGTTAACAAAAAGTACATCATTATACCTCACAGTTGAGCCTCAGCTTGAGATTCCTTCACCAAGAATTAATCATCGCCTGGATGCTGACCCTAAGTACCTTGGCTATCGTAACTGTGGGAAGGAAAAGTCTCTACATTTACTTTGGACAAGTAAAACTGAGATTGTCAAAGATTTACAGACGTGCAAAGCTCAAATATAAGCTGAATCAATTTCCAAACATGGATCCAAACCCAGAACTGGGTTTGAATTATCACCCAGTTTCTGATTCTCAGCTCACTCAGTGTTCCCAATGGTAGTTTATTTCCTCAAGGTGTCATGTTTCAGAGCATAATTTTAGCATCATTTAAACACTTTGAATGTTTAAAACTTTCATGTACCAAATCATCAGACTTCTCCATTCTCCATTAATTTTGTTGTGAAATTTAAAAATATATTCTCTTGGATTTCCTTAACCAAAATCAAATGTTTCCTTGGAATAAAGACATACAAACAAGAATACCTTGTGATGCGGAAGTGAGTGAAAAAGCAAAAATCTGGCATCTTGGAGATGTCTGCATGGAGCACTGCTTTTTTCTTGATCTCTCAGAAGATAAATGTCTGGAGATATTTAGTTGTGCTACTTGTATCTAATAAGTGGGGGGCCAGCGACATTATGAAAACACTATCAAAGCACTAGAATAAAAATAAAACTCACCAACTCAAAGTCAGTGGTGCCAAGGTTGAGGAGCATGTTGTGCTACTATAAACAACATTGTGCTAAACTGTTAGATCATAGCACCTGGAAAGGTCTTCAAGAGCCTATGGGTTGACAGGCGTGGTTCATGTCTGTAATTCCAGGGCACAAGAGGTTGAAGCAAGAGGATCATGGAGAGTTTCAGGACAACCTGAGCTACATAATGAGTTCAAAGCCAGCCTGTAAAGTGAATCCCTAACTCAGCAAAACAAAGCAAAGCATAAAAATGAATGTAAGGATTTGGACAATTCAAAAGTCATGATAGTCTTTCACTAAAGGAGAAAATTGGTACAATATATTTTTGCCCTTGAAGGAAAGGAACAGTTTACATCATTCAGTAGCACCTCTGCTTGGCTAAAGCAACAGACAGCTCACCAGATTCAATGGGAAATATTGTCCAGCACAAGACTACTTCTGCCAGGGACTCTGACACCCTGCAAGGATTCAGTGCTAGGGAAAAGAGGGAGTTTTGGAGGACAAAACTGCCATCATGCAACTTTTCCACTTTTTCTCAGACTGCATAGCTTTGTGCATGTTTAAGGTTAATGTCTGCCAGCTGATTTCTTTCCTAGTCCATCTCCTCCAGGTGTACCAATTCTCCAGCCAGCTCAGTGGAACAGTAAGAATTTCACTGCTTCCTCTTATTTCCCACCAAACAGGAATCTATGATCCTGAGTTAGGAAAATGCTCAGTAGCCAAAGAACAGAGTCACTCCTTGGCCTAGCAGTCCTCAGATGACTCATTAAAAGATTTTGGAGAGCACAAAAAGGGTGCGTGAACAGAGGTTCAAGCGGGAAGGTAAAGACTGCAAGTGGGAGAGAAATATGGGTAGGAGATAAGACTACAAGGACTAGCATGAGAAGTTCATTTCCTGCTGTCTTTTCCAGGGCCAAAATCATTTAAGGAGAGACTTGGTTGAGTCATTCCTAAGGTGAATCTGATGTTAACCGCCTCTGTTGGATTTGGGTTGTCTCTATACAGTCTGGGAATGCTTGTGGATTGTCTGTTCCTATCAACGGTGATCTCAGAAGCTTGTGCAATTCTGAGTCACTGATTGCTTTTTTTTCCCTCCCCTGATTCTATGCCCAGATTCCTACCAGGATCATTGAACGCCCTGGGGGTTTAGATTGGTAAAATTCCCTGGAGCCAAATTCCTTCAGCTAGGAAAGGGAACAATTATCCTGAGTCTTCAAGGGAGCAGGAAAAGACAGGAACATTTTAAAGCCTCATGTTCAACTAGGCAATCCCAAATGGATTGTCTGAAACTTTTAGGCAGAAAAAGTAGTAGTTTCAGATAGCTCTTAAGCAGCCTCGGGTTATAATTCTTCTCAGGTTACTTCACAAAAATCAACACTTTTTGAATGTAAAAAAAGCAAGAGTTTTTTGAGTAGCTTTGTTCCATCTTTATTAGAAACCCTTTCAAAGAAAATCATTTTCCTTCACCCTATATTTTCTTTCAAGTATTCCCTTCTGTAAAGCACTAGATTTGCAACCGAAGATGAAGTGAATTTCTTAATTATGGAACATTCATCTGTTTCTTGACAGTGAGTTTTCAGGTTTAGGTTAAAATTTAAAGCAAGAGTTTCTGTAAGACATTAGGTAACAGAATGTTTCTAGAGTGAAACAAACTATTGTCAAGCACAAACATTGCTTCTTCAGAGGTGATTTCCTGAATAGGGAATGCTTGTATGCTTTTTTAGATGCTTTAATGTGCCATAGTTTGTCATTCATGATTGAAATGTATGATAATACTTCTAGAAAACTTATCACTTGGATCCACATCTGTTCTAATAGGAGGAGCTGCATTTCACTGTAGGCCGGGTTCTTGTCAGTTTATCCCCGCAGGGCCAGACAGGTGTGCCTAAGCCCTGGTCTGGGTAGGAGACCTCCAAGGGAAACCCAGGTGCTGCAGGAAGCTCCAAGATGAGATCAGAAATTGGCCCAAATCCCTCTGAGTCAGATTTCTGAGTCATCTTTTTTTAAGGTGATTACCTACTGTTTCCTCTGTGACTATCAGTGGCTATGTTTGCAGTCAAGAGTTCCTTAGGCAGCTGTGAGACCTTTCCTGGGATAACTCAGTCCACAGTACCACTGTCACCACCATGGGGTGGCAGAGGGGGAGACAAGGGGAGGGGAAGGAAGAGGAGGGGAGGGAACTTTCATATTTGAAAGCTCAAGAGAAAGGAGAAAAAGATGAAAATTTCCATCCAGAGCTGACTCTCTGAATTAAAAATAAGAAAGAGAAATTTAGGCAGTTACTAAAGGTAAAAGGTAAAATTGCTAAGCTATATTGTAGCCCAGACACGATGTGTCTGCTTTACAACTGGCAGTATAAGCCTGATAGGCCCTTCTCCCAGTTTAAGGCTGAGCCAGCCTTGAATTCTTGAGATTTTCCCAGAATTCCCAATCGACCCCCTTTTCTCTTGCTTTCCTTTTTGTTGCTGTTCAGCATATGTGAGTGCTGCCTGTTGGGGCCCATGTTAATCAAAACACACATCCCAAGACGTTACCAGTTTCTAAAAAGTTCATCTGTACCGAATATCCTATGTTAGAAATTGCCAAAGCCTCCAGGAGTAGCACACTGAACCCCACTGAGTATCTAGGTAATTTTTGAACAGATAATTCTCTTCCTCAGAAAAATTCCAAGACCAGCTAGGACCACCCTATTAAAATTCACAGCGTTAGCCCTGGATTTCTATCCAATAACTGTGCAACACTAACTCACTTCTATTTATGTTATCTATTTAACAATCAAATATATAGTGCTTTGTAAATACCAGATCATTTCGTTTAGAATGTTGTTATTCCAGTAAGAGTAGGAATGATTCCTGGTAGCTGTCCTACAGTACCAGAAAGATGTTCTAGAGACAATCTGGGCCCCTTAAAGATGACCGGGGCACACAGTATGGTCTCAGGAATAACCGAGACCATAATTTGTAACATGAAAACTTTCACCCAAATGCACAGAACTTCACGAAGTGAAGAGAGGTTTGAAGCAGATGATGACAAGCATCTTTTCTTTACTCAGAAAGGGACCCAGAATGTATACACTTTCTACTATATTACCTCAGTCCTTCTTAACTGCTTGACAGGAGAGATACTGCAACTGTTTCTTCCCATGCAATAGTGCCAGAGAGATGCCAGTCATACTGTGAGTCTGTATAATGAAGGACAGAATGCGGTTTTGTAGTAAGGTGACAGGTTCAAATCCCACTGAGGCAGATGCTATCATTTAATTCTAAATGGTTCTTACACTTTCAAGTCTGGATTTTCCAGTTTATGAAGAGGAGACCATAATACCTGCTTGCACTGTTAGTGTGAGTCCGACATGTAGGTGTACAGTACAACTGGTACATAAGAGACACTCAATAAAAAATAGCACCAGTTTTTATCACTACAGATTCTTTCTAATCACTACTACACACAACCTCTCATGAAAACCTTACCTCCATTCCTGAGTATAATTTGAGAAATTTATTCAACTCAAACTTTATGTATGACTAATTGTATTTCAACATAATACTGGTGTATCTTATTAAACTATGCTTTGAGAACTTTCAAAACATGGTTGATTTTTGGTATAAAATTTGTGACCTGAAATGTTATTATAATTCTTTTCTAAAAGAAGATCTTAGATATTTTACGCTAGTGACTAAAAATACTATTCTTAATTTAGTCCCAAGAAGTATTGAATGATTTTTTTGAAAAAAGAAAAGATGAAACTTTAATAAAAATATCATCACAAGATCATTTATTTATTTGAGAAATAATTTCCAAATTATAGATGAATGGAATGAATTATAGTGGCGTGGAAATGCTACTCTTAGTACTAGTAAGGATCTTTATGGGCATGAATATTTCATAAGGCTGAGATCCAATAATACCAAAAGAAATGTGTATAGGACTAAATTTATAGGGGAAAACAATGATATTGTCCTAAAAACAGGAGAGATTTTACTCAGAATCAAACCTTGTGGAGAGGTTTTATTTTTGAGACCTCAAAAACTAGTTAAGTCATATTAAGATGTTTCATTAGAGAATAAATATAAACTTTAATAAATTCATGTTTTTAAAATTCATCATCTCTACTTCATGGAGACACCAAATCACAATGAAGAATAAAAATCCCTTATTTGGTTTGGTCATTTGACATTATCACTTGATCTAGTATAGTTTAGATTTCCTTGGATTTCATATCACTCTTATTAAGGTAATTATTTATAATATTAAGAAAAAGAAGCTCATCTTAGCCGGACCTGTTGAGAAGCCAAGTTATAAAGAATAGTGCTATTATTGTTGCACAGGACTCAACTTGAAGAGAAATCTAGGTCACTGTCCTGACAGATCTGTGCTATAAAATTTTGAAGACACCTACCTGTCTTCAAACCACGCCAAATAATCATGTGAATCAAGGCTTTAGTTGAATAGAATACAATGTAATTAGTCCCCTCCTTTAAAAACTACTCAACTATGCAAAAATTGTTATAAGAAACTGAACGATATATAACACAATAAAATAGCTATGATCCTCCCTCAAAAAATACTTTTATATTTCATTTGTAGGCTCGGTTGAATTTTTTAAATGCATAGTAATATATTTATAAATGTGTATGGTTAATTGAATTTAATTCTTCCATGAAGTTATCCTTCTCTGTTTTCCTAAATTCTCATCTCTGTTACTATGCTTTTCTTTAAACATAGTTAAAAGTTCTAGAATTTCTTCAAACATAGTAGGCTATTCAGTCCAGTTCCCCCTCTCTGTCCTAATTAAAAGGAGTATGTTTTCTGCTCAATGTATATCTAGTCAGCCAAGAAAAATACTTTGTTAGCAGAGGAATTACCAATACCAGTAAAAGGAAAAAGATTCAGATAAAACAATTGATCATCAAAGATTTAGCTTTGAGAGTCAGGTCATGCCCTCTTTCATGTGAAACCTCAACATTTCCCAACTGGGTCTCCTTTGCACAAGTCACCCTTTTATCCAGATACTGGAGGAAGAAGAGAAGAGGAAAAAAAGAAAGAGAAGGAGGAGAAGGAGAAGGAGGAGACAGCCAAAAGACGGCTCCCACAGGAAAACTGATCATCCATAGGGAATCAAGAAGAAAATGTGCTTCTCCATTGAACAGAGTATATGAGATCCCTGATTCTGAAAAGCAGTCTAGTGAGTTTTACATGTCAGTCAGTTATTTGGAACCATACTATGTTTTCCCTGAGAAACAATATTAGAAAGCAGTCGCATCAAAAACCCCCATTTAATTTGTTGTGTCAGCTACTCTAAGTGTATCTACATTTAAAATGAACAAAAGAGGACAATAATACTATTGAAATTATAATTTAAAATTTTGAAGATCTTAACTGTGATTTTTTCATCAAGTTTTTGCTTTTGTTTTGTTTTGTTAGAAGTGCTGTGCTAGCAAAAGACAATTTGAAATTTGCGGGCTGGTAGTAACAGGCCATTCTTGGTTTTAGATGTATCATTATTGACTCTCTTACATTTCTCAGCCATGATTAAGACAACTCTTAAAATAACAAATTAAACTAGAAGAAACAGAATTTATAGGGAAAAAAGGCTTTTTGGTTTGGTTGGTTTGGTGCCTATCCCTTTTTAATTTTTTTCTTATTTGGGATAAAGTCTCACTAAATCACTAAATTGCCTAGATTGGGTTTGAATTTTAAGTTTTCCTGCCCCAGTGTCTCAGAGTGCTGGGCTTGCAGGCGTGGCCAACCACACCCGGGCACAGAGTTGTTTATGTGTTAAAAGAACTGGGCAAACTTTGAAAAAAGGGGGAAGTTAAGGAGATGGTTAAGAAGTAAAAACAGCTTTGTCTAAAGAAAATTTGCCTTTTGGTTAACTAGTGAAGGGCTAGATAAAGAAATACAGGCAAATATAAAATAAGGTATAAAAAGCTAGAAAAACACTAGGCTAATTCTTAAGCTGGTCCTCATTTCTGACCAAACAAGAGAAAGCAGAGTTTGTGCATAGCCTTGAAAGAATAGCAATGGGTGAGAGGTGACAGTGTCCTACAAAGTATTTACAAATCAGATATGTGTAAAGTAGGAAATGAATTCCACCACCAACAGCACCTGCTTGCATAGAACTTGATGAAACCAGTTTAGTGAGAAGGGCATGACCAATTTGGATTTGAATTGTAGCTCTGTTATGTGATCTTAGTCAAATGGTCTAATATCTCTCATCCTCAGCTAGAATAATAGCACAGCTGGGTTGTTTAGAAGCTGATCGTACGGTGGGTTGTTGTGAAGATTTTATATATAACCAGTGTCAACTAGACATTACATTTATGGCTGCTTTTGAGTTTCTGAAATGTGCCAGCAATGTCTTTCAGGTTTTTGTCCAGTGATATCCTTGTGCTGTTTGAGCCTGTGCCAAATTCCGTAGATAGTTTAAACCTGTAGTATATTTAAGCAAATAGTAGATAAAGAACAGAGCTAACATAACTAACTCCAAATAGAACTGTCAGGCTTGTTACAGAGACTTTGCTAGGGTTGTAGCTTTTTTAAAAAACCAAACTAACAGAATCTTAAAGTTACCTATTCTACATGAATGAATTATTTCTCTTACTGCTTAAAGGTCAAATGCATTTGAACCAGCCATTTGGGACCCATTTTCCCAAGTGAATGATAAATGAGCAAAAGACTATGGATTAGGTCAATTCACTTGAAGTCGTTAAGACTGCACATGAGCATTTATCTGTCTTGACCTTTGCGAAGATGATTTGTGATGGGGTCTAAAGTGATTTGCTGTCTTTCTGGAATCAGTAATTTGTTTCCTTCAACAATATCTCTTAGTGTACCTACCTACAACCTATCAAATGCTGTGCTATTTTAACTTCCTCAACAACACTATATTTTGGAAAGGATGAATGTGATGACTCTTCCACACTACACTGAGTTACTGGTGAACTGTGCTACAAAATGAACAGGGGGGTGATACCAGAGAATGTGGTACAGTGGACCCCAAAGAACTTCTTTCCTCTACCAGATCACATCTTTGGCTATAAAGGTTTCAAAGGCTTTAATGCCTTTCTTCAAAATGCCTATTATGTATAATTATATGGATGAGTATTTATTAATGCAAGTGTACTTACTGTCATGTAGTGCCCAAATCATGCTTCACTGTAGGTGTGAGCAGTTTTCACTTTCTGAAGTGTGGTAATACAAAGCAAATGTGCTGACCCATTTATGCTGAATCAAGACAGTGTTTCCAGATTGCTGTGATGGTGTTCTTGGCTCTTGACAGTGAGCATGAGTATGAACTCAGCCATGAAGGTGCAGGATTTAATAACTCTAAGAACAAAATTCTGTCCCACAGTGCATTTTTTTTTTGTCTACTCAACAGAACACCCAATTTTGTTAAAATAATCCATACCACACTTCTGTTATGATAGATATATTTTGGATTCACTTTGAATAAGAGTCTTTGAAGGTGTGAGTATAGTACTTTACTATCACTTGAAATTATATTAAAGATTCTCTGTACCCTCCAAAGAAGTACCTATTATGTCGCTAACTCTATGCTGAGCTCTGTGTATATAAAAGATAAAAATTCTTCCATGAAAGAAGTTTATGGCCACATGAAGAATAAATATGTATACATACATTACACTATAACACATCTTAAATATTATGAAGATGTTGTGAAAAAACTCTCATGAAAACATCTATGAGATCTTAAACTCTAAGAAGGCTTTACCGATGTAACACTGAAGTGGACCTTAAAGGTCAGAAATAACTGGACATCCAGGTGAAGTTTGTTGTCTTGGGGGAGATTATTGAATGAACAAAATGAGTTTCTATGTGGGAAAACTTTGTCTTTTCTTTGAGGTTGGCATAGTTCATTTGTCAAAATGTATACAGAGCTAGGAGCTTGGAGAAGAGATTTTGAACATGTCAACCGAGGAGAACAAACCTATGGACACTTCCTCCTAGAGGACAGCAGTGTACACAGTTTAAGGTCACACTTTCAGTCACTTCTCAACAATGAAAATACAGGACCTAAAGGCTAGGTCTCTTCCCTTACAAATTCCAAATACAAAGTAACTCGGCCTTGTAAGAAAAGGAAAGAGAACCAGAATTCTTGACTTTCTATGGAAAAAACATTTCATCCTCTAACTTGGAGAAAGTCAAAGTATCCAGGTTTCTTATTCTTCTTAAGGTGTACTTGTCTCCTTTACCTAGTTGAGTCAGCTTTTAGCTAAGCTGCAATGTATGGGATGTAATACTGTTTACACAATACTGTTGTCAATTGGTAAATCTAATAAAAATTAAGTGCTTCCCATGAGAGAGAAAAATTACATCATTAGTGAAGTTAAAGGAGAAATAGATAATAGGAAAAAATGATTCAAGGTTTTGGTGACAGACATAGGGTTAACTGTATACCCAGAATTGTCATAGATGACTTTTTTTTTTAAAGCAACTGATAGGCAAAGATAATGAAAGGCAGCTCTACAGAAAATGACCATATAAAGTACTCATTTTAACTTCTAATTAACAAAATATAATTTAAAACAATGAAGATATACCATTATTATCAGATTGGCAGGTATATAAAAGGTTTTAATACTACCTTACACTGACAAGGGTGTGTGGAAACAGGAGCTCTCATCAATTCTTGGGTGGATCCACCTTTTGTACCTGAAGCTCACACAATTTTAGAGACCTTTAGTTAAAAAATGGATGCAACATTAATTATGACCCGGAATTTTTATTTAGAATGAGAATAATTCTAATTAATTAGAATTTTTTTGAAAGATGGTGAATACCACAAACATTTTAAAAAAACAGAAAAATAACATGACAGTTACATTAATGTAATGCCCCTCTAAGATATTTCCCACATTTGTGGTTATACATTTTCTGATTATCATCATTTTTGTGACAATCTGATAGTTTTATATAAAAACTTAGTCATTCTCTAGAATGCTGTCAAAACTTTTTTGATAGTTTAAAAAAGTTTCTTTCAGATTCATGACATATCGAAATAGCATATAAATTTTTAGAGTAGCTGATAAACTTAGAAAAACCTCTAAAAAGTGTCTTTTGTATATGATTTATAATATTCCAGAGAATTCCAAATGTTATATCATGATTAATCAATGTTAGAGACCATTTGAACTTATGACTCTATTTTGTAGTTATGTCCATGGAACAGGACATATCATGACCTCTATATTACTGCTGTTCAGAATGTTACTTCCTGAAAAATCAAGAAACTTCATCATTGTCGATATGTTATGTGATTCACTCTTCACAAATGTGGTTATTGAATAATCTAAGAGCCTATTCATGACTTCTCATGCATAAATTATTTTCATCCTTATATTCGTCTTTTAAACACAATCAATAAAAAGGAATCTAGAAAACCTCAGCTTGCAAGTCATCTATACTGTTTTTAGTTTTCCTTTATATAAGATTTTGGTTTGTTATTCTTCTGTATTGATTTCAATCTTGTGAAAATAACTTTAGGACAAAAGTAAACTAGAATTTGTCAGGACTTCTTGGACAATGACATCACAGAATTATGTATGATGATTGGGTGGTTGGAACTATTTTATGGTATGTGCTCAGAAACCAAAATATTTATTATATTTGGAGGTAGCACATGATCATGAAATTCTAGTTATGTAAGTGATTACCAACAGGATACAAGAAACTATGAAGACTTCTAATCACCTCAAAAGAAAGTAACAAGTGTATTCTAGAATTCTCACAAGAACAATGTCCTTAAAACATAGAAAGGCAGCACCAAAAGAGGGACGTGATAGCTGTGATGCAATTTCAACCTTGCCTGGGGAGAGAGGAGAATGTGCGGACTTGCCTGTCAGCTGTCTTTAGCATAATTTTTTGAATGACGCAAGGATATTAAGAAATCAATGATTTATCACTATTTCCTTGTGTCTCAATATTTTCTCCCCTGCAAGTTGAGATTTGCCTGCGAATTGTTTTTAAATCTTTGTTGGTTGTTACATAGGTCCAAGACTCATAGCTTTTGTTAATAAAGTATTTGTTTTTACAGATCCAGTAAATAATGTTTCTACATGTATATTGCACATCATATCACATGCTAAATTTAAAAACCATCTTTCCCACTCCAGGGAACTAATGTCTTATTTTCAAGCAGAACTATTTGGCAATGAATGGCCCCAGGTGAGCAATACTAGTTATTGATGATTTTGATCAACTTTGGTCCATATGATGTCTAAGGCATGAGCTCAATTTGTATATAAAAGAGCAATAATTCACATGCTGCTTATTAGGAAAAATCAATCACCTCTACCACCACCACCACCACATGAGTCTTTTCTAAACCACACTGGGAAACCTGCTTGAGATCTTTAGGTTCACTCTGGAGAAAGTCCACATCTACAAAGGCAAATTGTACTCCCATTTTCCTTTTTGAGCAGATGCAACCCTCTGCTTCCTGATTAAAAAAAAAATAAGGATAAAATTCTAATAACCTAATGTGCTCAAGTTAGTTTAAATAATAGGAGGGTAATATAAGGATATAAGGAAGTATACAAGAAAACAAAGCCTCAGTAACTGTGTGTGGTGGTACATGTCTGTAATCCCAGCAATTTGGAAGCTGACACAGGAGGATCACTGTGAGTTCAAGGACAGACTGGGCTACACAGTGAAATGAAGACCAAATTGAAATATGTAGTGGGACCCTGTCTCAAAAAAAGGGGGGGGGGGAGAACGTGAAAGAAATCTTCAGCAATTTTATGACTAGTCTTGAGAAATGAAGATTAATTTCTCCCCAGAGAAGAATACATTAAGGGCTCAAGAGGCCAGCAATAGCTCTTGGGAATCCAAAAGCAAATCCACATCTCCTCTTTCTTATTATTTCTTGTTACCTCTTCAAATGTATCTCTACTTTTGTTTCTCATGGCATAACATCTGCTTCTAAGGGCTATCTTTCAGAGCCTCTGGCTTCTCTGCCTCTTTCTCCTCTTTCAAACCACTCAATCTAACCAACAGAGGAAGGGACGATACAGTATAAACCACAACCCACAGTAAAGCATTCTTGTGGTTACCGGTGAGTCTTACATTACAGTATTGGAGTCAGACAGTGGTCTAGCCAGTCAGGGCAAGAGCAGCAAAGATATGTAGTGCAGAGCATGACAACTGATTATCGAAACCCCTTCGTACTTGGGAAAGACTTGGGAAAGAACAAATATGCCAAGACAGAACAATAACCTTGCTTCACAAATCCCTTTACTCAGCCATTCAACCATCTGTTGAATGTCTAAGTATAAGATTCCAGTCTACCTGCTAGAAACAAATGTGAGTTAAGATACAGACTCTGACCTGCAGAAGTTTAAAATCTAATGATTATAATAAACCAGCAAATCAACAAGAATCATCCGATGTAACAGCTGCTACAGGAGAAGTGTGTTTAAGTGTTCTTGGACACAAAGTAGCAGGAAATACAGAAGGCTTTCTGCTGGCTCTCAGCTCTGAGCTAAGTTCCATCACTTAGAGAAGTCAGGGAGGACAGGAAGCCACATAGAAGTAATGTCTGGCCCGAAAGTACATGTATTTACCTCTATGTTCAGCTGGCTGGATTCCAGCTGTATTGCTTGTCAATCTTAGCTTTCTCTTCACTGTATTCCCTATCCAGATCACTTTATAGTCATTTCAGTGGCTATAAGGGAGATAACAATACCAACTATCTTGAAAGAACTATTACCAATAGTATCAAGTATCTTGAAAGAACTATTACCAAAGAACTATTACCAATAGTATCCATGAACCACAGAAAAATCTAGTTCCTAAAAGCAGCCTTGGGTAAAACATACTCAGTTGAATATATTAAAACTATGCAATGGTATCCCAGGCATGGATTACCCACTCTAAATAGAAAGTCTATTCCTTAAAAAAGTACACACTTATCTCTAATTTATGACTGACCTTGGAGGATCCTTGAAAGAGCCTGAGTAATCCAGTGCCATCTGGAGGCTTCCAGTGTTTATCAACATTTTAATGGAACAGTTAAACATTCTTGACCTTGTTAAGTTCAATTCAATTCAATGTCTCAAGATTTATTTTCCTGAGGAAAAAAAGTAGCAATTTTCTTTTATTCATCTAATAATTATTATATAGTAAATTTTATATTCTAAAGTATTTTTTAAGGCAATTGATCTGCTCCTGGGTAAACTTGCAGAGTCATCAAATGTTCTAAAAGTTAAAATGTGTTTAGTTGATTATGAATAAAACATTTTAAGTGATATTTACTGTACATTATGAAAAACTTTAGTGCAATGGAGTACAACTTGTTCTATGCTTAAAGTGAGATTGTTTTAAATTTGTTCATTATGCTTTGATTGAGATATTTCTTATGGTTTTTATAACAAGCCTCAGGTTACAAAGTGATATCCCTTCCTTACAAATGAGTTAGGTTTAAAAATTTAAGTTACCTGCCCAGTGTTATACAATTGGTAACATCTGAACTGGTTTGTACTTTCAATAATTCCCAAAATGTCCACAGGGGCAAAAATAGTCTATGGTCAAGACAGTTTGAGAAATGTTCAGTTTTTAAACTTATCTTTTCTACATTATAGTTATCTCAGACCATAGACATGTGCGAATGTGCTTTGTAAACCTCTAAGTACAAAGTGCCGCAAACCAGCTCTCAAATGCACTTGAATATAAAGCTTTTTTTTAGCCAGAAATAACTCCTGAGATTTATCGATGAACCTAATCTGATAAATGCTCTCCTGTGATACTATCCGTATCATATAGTAATCCAAGAACAGAACTCGGAAAACTGCTTTGAGAAACTAGTTTATGCAGGATGTTGTGAGAACCCGGAAAGAGAGAAAAGTAGCAAGCTGAATTAATACTGTAACTGATGAGCAAGTGGGATAAAAAGACGGAGCTATCATAAGCCAAACCCCCCTCTTCATCGAGGACAGCCACTGGGGACTAGGAGCGAGGCATAGATCCATGATCATTATTTTTCTCAGTTCTAATTCCAACAAGAAAGCAAGCCAACCAAAAGAAGTATCTCGATTTACCCTAGGAAACAAGCAACACCCAGAGAAATCTTGTTAAATCTTATAAGTGGAAAGTTTAACATGACCAATGTAGCAATTGGCTCAAGAATCTGCAAAAGTGATGTAACAGTGCCTGAATTTGAACATCTCTAGACATAACAAAGCACAGTTACATTAGCAGACTAACAACACTTGATCTCGCCACACAGAGAAATTGGAGGAAGCAGCATATTTTCATAAAGTGTAAGTTTATTATGTTGCAATATGAATATTAATAGTGCCTGTGGCTTAATAGCAAAAAGGTTGAATAAAGTGCATATGTCTGAGAATTCCTGTTGTCAATGACTGGAAAGGATTTTACTGGGGAAACGCTAGCTACCTTGCAATGCTATTGGTGATGAATCATCCAAAATTCAGACACTGGCCTGATGAGGCTCGGAGAAAATGCTTGGCAGACACAGCCCTGTTCAGTGTGGTAGAGGGTAAGAGACAAAAGTTCTCATTTGGTACTACTTTCTATAATGCTGTATTGTTTCAGCAAGTCAAGATACAATAATGTTACACTGGTCCAAGGATATTTGATCTGCATAAATCAGGTTAGTTTACTGATGAAAAGAAGATACGTTGAGTTTGCTTCTTTATTTTGTGTTTGTTGTTTAACATTAAACCTCTAGCACTCTCATCCAGAGCAGCATCAAGTGGGTAATTTCCCAAACCTTAAATGAGTTTATGCTGGTACCTACAAATCATTGAAGCAGTGGTCCTCCGGGTTGGCTGTCTATTAGATTGATTTGTAGTGTAGGGTTTTTAAAAAATATATACAGGCCTAGCTCCCATCCTAGAAAGAATGTCTAAGATTGAAATTTCTGTTTATTAAAAGTTCTCTAGATGATTCTAAATAAAAGTCAAAACCTTAAAAATGCTGTAGCTGCTTTCACGAACACCAGAATAGGTTATTTTGTTTCCAATGATTGATCAAAAAATCTCAACCAATTAAGCATGAAGAAAATACCCCCCACCATTGATCCCCATACAGGAAAATAGTAGACAGGTAAGGTGGAGACCCAGAAATGTGGGGCTGTGATCAGTGTTGGCTGGTCGAATCACAGAACTGACCACCAGATGGAAGGAGCTGGACCACCGATGGTCTGCAGAGCTTTTTAGAGCCTGGTTTGGGGTAACATGGAGACCACCAGTGGGCATTTTTACTCTATCTACACTCTGTGGCTGCCACCACCTATGCTGTCACTATCACCTCAATAAATTTTAAAAAATGATTTTCTTACAAAGGATATAAAAAGGAATCTGCCATCAGAGGAATTCAGTATTTGTATTTTAGCATTCAGACTTTAAGCTATGCAGATATTAATTAGCTGGCCTAGTTAAATTTAGGACCAATTTATGCAAATATATTTTGAAGATCATATGTATTTTAAATTTCTATAATCAGTGCTCCACTGCTTTACATAAAGATTAAATTAACACCATTCCTACCTATAATGGTCTTTCTTCATGTTCCGGCTTTTGTAACATAAACTAGAAATGATTTATAGTTTTACTACTATGAGTCAAAAATAGGAACTTATCATTACTTTAATCTTTTTATTATAAGATCTTTACATTCAAGTTTTTCTCTTCAACAGTATTCATTTATCACTTAAACAACTTTACAGAAATGGCATCATTTCATTTTTATTTTTATTCTTTTTTTTCCTTTTTTGAAAGATGAGGATGCTGGTGCTTGAACTCTGGGCCTTTCATATTTAATTTTCATTCTTATAATGCACATATTCATTTACACTTCATTTTAAAGAACACACTCTTTTACACATTTTAAGCAATTTCCATTCTTATAGAGGATGATGGGTCACATGGTCTATTTTGAATGATATTTGAAGTGAAATCTCTTCAGATAACTATTTTTTTAATTGGTCATGGGAACTGACCCCAGTGGCACCCCTCCTCTGACTTACATTACCAACCTTTTTTTCTTTAGACAGAGCCTTACTAAATTACTGAAACTGGGCTCAACCCCTCCTATCTTAGCCTCCTAGAGTGCTGAGATTATAAGCATGCACCACCATGCTTGTAACTCTTGTAATATAACATGTTAAAAATGAATTACAAATTAATGCATAGAAAGAACTTTCTATATACAAAGATATTTTTCTGATTTCATTTTATATTCAAGCCTGTCTTACATTTTTATACCATCACTACTGTTCTCACCGGGAAAAATCCCTAACATCTCCCATTAGATTCCATTTCTTCAATTTTCTACCATCTCTCATTTGCACTAACTTGGGTAACAAGCTTTAATACATGGACCTTTGAGGCACATCATAGATCCAAACTATAGCAACCTATAGCCCACAGATATGTGACATGAAAGGAGAGCCCTTGAGCAGAGAGGGGCTTACCACTGTGATTACCATTGTGCCTTTGTAAGAAGGGGAATTTATTCCAGGATCTCCACTGATTCCCAAGTCTTTCAAGTAATATTTGCAAGTAACCTACACAGTATACTTTAAATTATCTCTAGATTGTTGAAAATAACTAACGCAGATGCTATATAGATATGTTGTTCCTAGATTGTTTAGTATACTTTAAAGTTTAGCACGTAATAAGAAATAAGTCTGTGCGTGTTCAATGCAAACGCAACATTTTTCTCAAACATTTTTTAAATCCACAATCAGCTGACACTGCCCAGGGGGAACATGCAGAAGCAGAGGACTAACTGTACACAGCTAGTGTGGTCTGCAATTTTGCAGAAACCCATATCTGAAGCACATGCGCAGGAAGCCTTACCACTCACCTATGAACCCCATGTCTGCACCTCAAGATGGCTTTAGTCTTCTCCTGTAACTTTCATTACCTAGTACAGTGTTAGTCTTCTGAGACTGACACTTTAGGACCCATATTTGCATGACACTGCTTCCCAAACAAACACAAATCCACATCCCAAATCCTTGTGATGTATATAAGTGCTTAATGAAGTTTCTTGAAGCAGCTGGAGGAGGAGTTATGTAGCATATCAAAATGTCTTCAGAAATCCTTGAGAAGTCTCTCCTTTTCCTCCTCTAAACAATCTTTTCCCTTAACCCATCTCGCATAACCAGAGCCATTTTTTGCTTTTGTTGTTTTGGTCTTTTATTTGTCTGATTTTTGTATACCCCAACTTAAATGAGGCCCTCTGGCACATTTTGGTGTCTTTCATTTTTTCCCATCACTACACTGACCAGTAGAATACACATAGGAGAGCAGGAGAAGGAAGTAGGAAAGCTGTAAATACTTTTTTTTACCTTGCCAATTTTTGCCTTTCTGAAATCATCTCATTGAAATGACCAGTTTTCCACAAAGAAGGGGACAATCTCCTGAGGGACCCAGAGTTTTCATCCAGTGCATGTCTCAGCACACACCCCCATTTCCTTCCTGTCTTCTGCTGTGCGGAGTAGAATTCTCTCCAAGGCCCCTTGAGAGCACTGCCTCTCTGTCAAGCTGGGGAATCTAGAATTATCCTGAAGTTAAACATTCAGCAGCAGGATCCAGACTTCCTCCATGCAGGCAATGTGTCTTAGCTCAAGTTCTATAATAGCCAGAATTAAGTTCACCTGTGAATAATAGACAACCTGATTTACAGTGACTTAAAGTCCACAAGGATTTGGTGTTTTCTGTAACAAGAAGTCTGGTTTTAGGGAGACGATGATTTTGCTTCACCAGTTGAAGTCATCAAGCAGTGATCAGGGGGTAAAAATGGAGCACTGGTTTCAGAATTAGCAACCAGCAGTTATGGAAGTTGCTAGTCTGTCAGGTTCTCTCTCTCTCTACCCAGAAGATCGTGTGTTAATGGGTTTCTTTAATTCATAGGTACAAGGCGACCCTCCTTTCCAGAACAAAAATTGTGAGACTCTGTCTCCCCAAATCTTGTGCACCTGCAATTTTTTTGTCAGATTTGGAAAAGTTGACCAGTTTGATAAATCCTGGAAACCGATCCTGGGAGCTGGAAGCAAATCCCATGTGTCAGGAGACTTTAGCTAGAACCCTTGGCCTTACTGGTCTAGCTGAGGCCCATAAATTGAGTTATTTTCTCTCTCTCAAGTCTACCCCAACACCATCAGCCACATTCTGTCATTTGCTCTTGTGCCCTGGAGTTTGCCCCACTTGCTGCCTCTTGTATCTTCCCTCTAATGAGCTCCACTAACAATGAAAACTGAAGCCTTTCCACCAATCTGTGGTGAAGTCTAAGTTTGTTAAGAAACAGCCATAAATCATTCCCTATTGACTTGGTAGTATGATCCCATGAGCTGTATACCATCACACCTTGCCAGGGGGCCCGCTGCCAGAGATCTTGAAGTCCAAACACCAAAGCACAACCTTTCTCTCTCCTTGTTAACATATGACAAAACAACAATGAAACTAACAGACAGAAACTCTCAACACAGGGATCCCATCCACCCTCCAGTTTGGCATGCATGTTGTGTGTCAGTTTTGCAAGCCTAGCAGATTACGTATAACCAAACCTGTGATCCTTGAAGTCTTATCCCTTAAGAAAGTTCTAATGACAAGTTCTTCAGGGCTATATTTGATCTGACGTTTCCCTGTTTTGTGGTTTTGCTCTCCTAGTAGCATTTTAATACATGATTATCTGGAACTGGGGCTGATATACTGCATGGACTTTTCTAGGATGGTATAGTATGTAGACTTTCCTGGCAGCGTTTAAGGATGTTCGATTCCCTGTTTTACAAAATTCTCATATAATAGTCTCCTTTGATGAAGGCAAGTACAACTGTCCACCACAGGCCTCTTCTCTGCTTCCTAAAATCACTCTAATTTTATGAAATAAGGTGCCCTTTAAATATGAGGGAGTTTGTTCAATTTTTTTATTAGTGTGTCTTTGTAGTAAATAATGATCACATTTCTCATGGGGAGTTCTTCTGCCATTCTCTCTCCTCACCTGTCTCCCTAACCCCTCTCTCTCTCTGGGTTACCTTCCCATCTGTAAAAGATCTATCTCACTTCGTATTACCTATAGTTTATTTTTCTCTGTATTTATATTTTGGGTTTCTTATATAAGAGAAGCCATGATATATTTAAGCTTATGTGTCTGATTCCTTTCACTTATAAAGTCTCAAGTGTTATCTATTTTCCTACAAATAACTCATTTCTCTTTTTTATGATAGAGTAGTACTCTGTTGTATGTAAATATCACATTGTCTTTATCTTTTCACATGTTGGTGGACATATAGGCTACTTCTAAGACTTAGCTATTGTGCATGGTGCTTCCACAAGCATGGATGTAATGTATCACTATAATATGATATCTTTAACTGTCAGGAAGATGCCTAGAAGGGAATAGCTGGATAGAATGCAATATCTACTTTTTACTTTTGTTTGTTTTTTAAGAGTCTCCATACTGGTTTCCATAATGGTTGTACTACCCTTCTATATTCTTAGAGGAAATGAAATGTGAGGGCTTTCTATTTTCTAAAGAAAAATTATTATCCTATAATTTCCAAGAGCATCCCTTCTCCTGCTAATCAAGGAACATTTTGCCATTATCTCCAGTGGTGAATCCATCCAATAACACCTGACCTCTTCCAGAGTGGTAACTCCTCTCCAGGTTTCAGAAAACTCCACAATTTTCCCTGATGTGGGATTAGCTGACTGCAAGAACCATGGTTCTGTCAAGTTGAGCCCCAACTGTTTTGCTCCATATATCCAGCAACTGAACTATGGTGAGAGTATATCTTGGCTGCATTTTGGCATAATGATTTTATCCAAGGTGCAACTGTTTCTTGTCCTTTGGGTCCAAAATCTGTGCATTTGTCCCTCAAACACAGAGTGAATCAATACATGCTGCCTTGCACGTACTTCAAAGTCTATGTCAACATGGCAACCCATCCCAGAAAAAAAAACAGAGAGGTGTCACCAAAAATACCTTTTGAGAAATACTTTTCTATTTTACTAGAACCTCCTTAGGCATTGACTGATGAGTTTACACAGTGCTTCATAGTTCCACACTGAGCTTTCAGAAAATCTTTACCCATTGCTGTGTAGGCAAACTGTACCACCAAAACCCTCCCTAGAGAAAGAGTGTGGAAGAAAATGAACATTTATACTTAAAGATTAGTATTTCTGTACCTATGAAATTCATAGAACTCTCTATATTCCACTTCAGAACAATTCTACTTACATCACAACGAATCCATCCTGCTAGTGTAAGACCTGAAGTTTCTTCTTCCTGAATGTCTTTTCCTCATCTGCTGCCTTCTGTAGCAAGTAGGGAGGGGAAATTCCAGAATGTTGCACAAAAAATGACATTCTAATGTCAACATCTGACATGCAACACATCTGTTTACATAGCTCAAATGTCTATCTGTGTTTTTGTGCAGTTTCAGCAATCCTAGTTTTCTTAGGAGTAAGGGGTTTCCTGGGATGTAAAATGCTCCTTGATGGAACTAGGAAATCCCAGACTAACCTCCACCCAATCTAGTTCTGTGCCAAAGATGACTAGAGACACTCAATGATCACTAACATGAATCTTAATTGAAGCATCATATGTTTTTGATGTCATACTGCATCAAAAGGTATAGACTGTAGTTCTTTTCAGATCATTCACAGCATGAGATCCTGTCCCTAGTCTTAATCATTACCTACCCACATGATCTTTTCCTCAAATTTTGGGTGTGTGTCAACACTCCCTACAGTCAATAGTGCTGAATTACACACAGCTATGCCAGAAATAGATTCAGGTTTTAGTTACTGGCTGTAAGGGCCTCACTGTGAAATATGCATATTAATTTTGAGAAAAAAAGTGACTGGGAGAAGAATCCTACCTCCTTTGGCTGGTCTGCACAGTGAGCTCAGTGCTACTTTTAGATAATGGAGTAATTAGAAATAATGAGCTGCTGGGACTACCCCAAATCTTTAGGAGACAGAGTATGCCCCAAGTCATGCTGGCTATGAAGACTAGAACTCATTACAGATGAAAGCAGGAGAATTAGATTAAACTAATTCATTGGCTTATGTCCAAAGACTCTCCTAAAGCATGGTAGTGGTACACATAAATAATGCATGGTGCCATAAAATCATGTCAGCATCATGAAAAGAAATCTGAGTTGTAGAGCTACGCATTCAGTTGCCCTGAAGACCTAACTGTGTTATTCTTCTGGTTTGTAGCTGGAAATTCATTTAAGACTGGAGAATTTGGTTTCAGCTGTTCTTTCTCCGCTTAAGTAATGTCACAAGTAATGTCCATCAGATGTAGCTCTGTCTGTGTGGATGGCGCCTGTACTCTAGCAAAAAATCTCCAGTCTCTGGAAGAAAATTAAAAGTCTCTTTACCTCCTGGCTTAGTTCCCTGCTTCTTGTCTTTTCTTTTTTCTATCATATGAGCACTACATTGGTCTTAATCAGTTTTTCTTTAAAGTCCTGGACTATATTATTACAAAACAAGATATTGTAGACTCCGTTACTCATAATTTAAAAGTAGTAATAGTAGTAAATTAATGGGAGGCCCGTGACAGGCACAATGCCTCAGTAAGAGAACCCCGAAACCCAAACCCTCAGCCCCAAGACTGAGAAAGGGAGAGAACAACCCGCCCTGGCTGGCCTCGTGGATGTTTCTGCCAAGGATTTCCTACCTGGAAATCACTCACATGTGTATCATATATGTTTGAAATAGCATTTCTAATTTGGAAAACCATGAAGCAAGAATAAATACACGGGACTCTGGTGAAAAACACGTTATAAGCATTGTGTATTCTTTTATAAATATTTCTTAAGTGGTCTCATTTTGCCTTTGTTTCTATATAGTGAACCCTCATTGCTTACCCAAATCTCTAGATGTGGTTGGGCTCTACTCTGGCCACTAACATGAATGTATTTTTCACTGTTAGTTATTTTCTAAATGATCATAAGAAAAAAACCTAAATGTGAAAGAAAAAAATTAACCAAAAGTACAATGAAATGAAAGCAACCCTAGTAACAAAGACTTCTCTTCTTTGCAAAAGCATGTGTTCCTCCATGGCCCTGCGGTGTAAACCAAGTCAGTATGGAACTGAGTCATTTCTTTTTTTATCATTATTATTTTAAACAAATTATTTTATTATTATTTTATATTATTATTTTAAAACAAAGCAAAACACAACAAAGAATATCAGAACAAAACAATGCAAGCAACACAGGATTTCAAAACAATACAACGTAGTGGCTACAATAATGTCTCTTGTTTTCTTTGAAATGGTTGTCCATATCTTCACACATGATGAATTTAAACAAAACAAAATAGTATGAAACCAATCAAGACAAAAGAATGAAAGCGTTACTGGCCTTTAAAACCAGACAATAGGAAAATCTACAATGGCTACCATAGTGTCTCTTGTTCTCTTCAAAATAGCTGACTATTCTTTCACACATATTGAAATCAAATAATAGAAAATAGACTAAAACCAATCAAAGCAAAGAATAAAAGCATTATTAGACTCCAAAACAAGATGATGGAAAATCATCAGTGGCTACCATAATGTCTCATTTTCTTCTCAGTAGCTGTTGTAACCATCACACATAGTAAAATCAATTTTTGTAAACTCTTTAGAAGAATAGCTAGGCATGTATAAGCCTATTCATGTACATCTATCTTTTCTGTGTTAGAGGGAAAAACAAAATAAAACAAAATGCAAGAACAAGAAGCAAAAGAGAAAAATAAATAACACTAATGAAGAGCCCAAAACATTAACTGTATAGGCTTTCTAAACAAGGTGGTAGGAACATAACTAAGGTTGTTATTTTACATAAGTATCTTCAAAAGAGTTACTCAGATTACCAGATATAAACATGCAAAATTGATCTAATCCTCTGACTGTTAGCTGTTTTGTTCCAAGAACTAACCGAATTAGTAGTACAATCATCTTATCTATCTTAATTGTATATATACAAATTTATATCTTTTTTCATTTCCCTTCCTTCTTTTCTCCTTTCTCTATCTGAGTTATTTTTCCATTTTTGAGCAGTTTCTTACCCCCTCACAATATTTGTTGAAGATTGTGTAGCTTATTTACACTTTTGGAATTGAGATATTTCAATAAGCTATTTGAATCATCTCAAACTGAACTTGAAATAAAAAGCATCAATAGCAATGTTGGCAACAGGCTTTGGCCATTTAAAATGCAATGGCCACAAAATTCAGCAAATGACACGCGTAGCTTGAGCCACTAGGAACCAACACATGGATACTCAGTAGTTGACTGATTAAGGTTACATGATTAAAGGAATAGGCTAAGGGAATGAGCTGCTATAAATAATGTTTGTCTCATATTTCTTGCATTGCCTCCTTTGAGTACTTTTGTCCTAATTTCCTGGGGAAGATGCTAAAAATAAATTTCATTTGTAAAAAAAATGGATGTACCTTGAGATCCTAACATTAAGTTAATGAATCAGACACACGAGTTTAAATATTGCATGAAAAAATAAATAAAGTGTAAGATTAAAGAAAGTTAATAGGAAAAAAGAGAGTGTGGGAAAGTTACCATAATCTAGGATGGACAACATATCTAAAAGTATACTTTGTTTTAGTATAATTGTCTAATGCATTTTACATGATTTTTGGCCAGGTAGTCTGGCTAATCTCTGTATATGATAATCAACTTTATAAGGGCTTATAAGACCAATAAGTGAGTCTGATGCTGGCAAAATAAAAGAGGGATGGAGCAAAGGGGAAAAAAGAATTGAGATGTGTTAGATACCTGTAGCAGTAATATAATCATTATGTACTACAAACATAACAATAAAAGTTTTTAAACTTTCATAAAATAGTCTTTCAAAAATTAATATAAAAATCACTGAGGATAGAAATTATATTCATGCTTCAGTTTCACTCACTTTCTGTCCCAAACACTATGTAAATAAACATGATTTTAAAAAAGCTGCCTGTGGCATATACCACAAATGTCACAGTGTCAGGGCAGAAAAAACGGTTTATCTTCATTACTATCTATCCACATATTTGGTGATCATGAAGACATTTTCTCCTAGTTTTACAAGGAAAATAACAGAACTTGAGGTCTGAGCATCAGTATCTGGCTCCAATCAATTTAGTGGCAAAGGAATTCTTAAGTACTGACATTACATTTCAACAGTGCACAAAGAGCAGATTTACATTCCTCTTTGGATTAAGTTTTGCTTTATATTCATTCTCTTTAGATAATCAAAAGCATGTGTCCCTCACCTTTCCAGTGCCACCAATGGTGCACTGAACCCACAAGGGTGCCAGTGGTCTTTGGATTGAATCCCAAAGAGGTCTGAGATAACATCTGTAACCCTGACCAAAGGGAGAGAGAGTGCAGTTCCTCTCACGTTAACTTGGAGGTGTTAGTCATCAAAGCAATGAATATCAACTCATCTGAATCTCACCAGTGACTCTCTAAAAAACATATCAGCAGGACCCTTCAGTTTTAAATAATCACCACTTTGTGCTCAAACAAGAGAAAAGCCCCAGGTGAATTTATGAGGTTTTT
Source organism: Cavia porcellus (assembly GCF_034190915.1). Classification (NCBI taxonomy): domain Eukaryota; kingdom Metazoa; phylum Chordata; class Mammalia; order Rodentia; family Caviidae; genus Cavia; species Cavia porcellus. The sequence continues at coordinate 26,430,512 of NW_026947507.1, read as the reverse complement.
GCCTTCAAGTTACAGAAGAAAAGTGTTCATTGCTAGCTAAGGATAGTTATTTATGGTGTGACTGTGAAGAAAGGGATGATAGCATTATCACCTTTTTCACCATCATCTTTGTTATTAACAGTCTTTGTGTTTTGATGACTGCTACAATATTTTTTTTTTGCCTATCCTTCATATGATTGTTTTGGCCTTGAGTTTAAACTGGGCTGTATTTCAAGGAGTCACATTTAATTTCATGTCAAAAGAATCTGTAATCATAGATACCCTGCCTTCAGTTACTTTCTTCATTTTGAAGCATGTGGACAGGGTATTTGAATGACTACATATACCCTTTGAGACAGTTAAACCTTTTTCATTTCAGATAAAATGATCTATACTATAAAGAGATTTAAGGATGTATTCTAAACTCTAAAAATATAAAAAGCAATTCAGAGAGGGGCGCTTCACCTAAACATAAAAGAGTATTTTATTGAATTCTCTCTTTACTTACAAAGCAGAACTTAGTTCCATTTCTATCAGGGGACTTCACTTTGGCTACTAGTAAGAGACCAGTAAGGCAACATGCAGGATTTTACTAGGGGAAAGACAGGTGGGATTTAGTTTTTTAGCCAAGTTTGCCAGAGTCCCTCGCACTCTGACTCTACTCCTTTGCTTGGAGCCGCATCTAGCCATATTTCTCAAGAAGTAAAAGGGGCCTTGATTATTTGGATTAAAATTGCCAGAATGAGAAGGTAGACTGCTCAACAAAAATGGAGATTACTGGGTCCCACCCCAAATCTACTAAATCAGAACCCCTAGCAGTGGCTTGAAGAATCTGAGTTTTTAACAAGCTTTGCTGATGATTCCTAAGACTAAAGTCTGCGGAATGACAGCCATAAGATGCCAAAAGAGATTCTAAAGTGGAGATGGTGGCAGGTTACTATTGCTTGCTCTAAAGCCATTTCTCCCCCTCATTCCTCAAGTACTAGGACGCCCAAGTCTCAGCCAGACAAGTGGCTCCCTTCACGAGGTGTGGCAATTTGACTAACGAAATCAAAGTGCAGATGGAAGCATAAGTGGTATGGGCAGCTTAACAGATGACTGATGTATGTCTTTTCTTTTCTGTTTCTTCTATTTTGATAGCTGGAATAGGATGTACGGGCTGGCACTCACAAATACTCCTTGTAATGAGGCAACATAGTAATAACAGCCGAAAAAGCAAAATAGAAAGGTCATTGAATCCTGCTGATCAGGAGACTGGCATCCAGACTCCAACATCCTAATTCTGCATCTGTTTTTATGTGATAGGAAAATAAATGTCTATATGATTTAATTCTCTTTTTTCATGTTTTTTGTTTTTTGCTTTTGGGGTTTGTTTGTTTGTGTTCTTTCTTTTTTTTTTTTTTTTTTTTTTTTTTTTTTTTTTGAGAATTTTCTCTATGTAGTTCATGGTGGCATTGAACTTGTTATGTACCCCCAGGCTGGCTTCAGCCTCCGAAGTGCTGGGATTATAGGAATGTGCCACCAGGCAGAGCAAGATTTAATCATTAGTTCAATTATCTTTGTTTTTTGTTCTGTTTTGCTTTTAGTTGGGACGCTAGGTAGATTTCACATGCACAAGACACTAATCTTAAATGATTCAAGCACTTTAAAAAATCTCCCCTCTCCCCTTCACTACCCTAGAGCCTGCCTAGTACTAATGAACTGGTTTCCTATAAGCACGCAGCTTATCGTGGGCCACGAGGTGGAAATGCACCCACACTTGTAAATCTACAGCCTGTGCAGCTCCCAAGTCACCAAGAAACTGGGTCCCTTGAGTGGGAAGGAAGGGGAGTTTGGAAACTTGTTTAATCCATAAGAATGCAAGAAAGAGTAATTCGGTTATTAGAATAGAGTCACACTCTCTGAAGCCAAATCCTTCCCGCCACGGTTATCTTCCACTTGTCCTTCATCAAATTGTCCGTCTGCATCACACTTCTATAAAATAAGGATATTTATAAAACTAGCTTCACCATGTTATTATGACAGTTACACATTGTGCATAACGCTTGACATATGAATAATAATTTACTTTGATCATTATCAGTAGATAACTGTGACAATTATGACTTTTGGAAATAAGAAGAAAAGGAAACATCAGGAAGTGTACTTATGAAGCTCCCTCTCCCAGCCGCACCGCAATCTTTCTTCCAATTTGAGAAATATGTACAATAAAAGATTGAGATTTGGAGAGCGAGTGAAAGATGTTTAAATAAGATTTTGAAATTTTTGGGATTGCTTTGCAAAGAAATCATCAGCAAGGTTCTATATTTTTCTTAGGAAAGAAAATAAAGTAATGCTGATAAGCACAGGAAGGGAAATGAGAGGCAGCTGTAGGCGGGTGGCATCCAGTTATTTTACAGGCTGGTGATGTGCATGTGCTTCAGCTTTTCTGGAGGGTGGAGACTGTAATTGTTGCTCATAGGTAATTGGAACAAGTTAGTGAAAAAAATCAAGCCGCATACCGTGTGAATTATAAGTGGTTCAAGTTATATATGATTTTATAGCATACTCAGGCCGCGTGCTGTTTCCTGGAGATAGCGGGAGCTCTCTCAAGTAGGTCCACTCTGTGCCAACTATCCTGGTATTATCTTCTATTCTGGGAGAACCTTTGGGCACTGTCATCTCTAGTGCTGACTTTCCAGGGCTGTATGGGTCACCCCCTTTCATGCGACCCACTGGGATAATACATCAAAGCAACTTTCAGTTACACACCCACGTTGGTCTATTTACCTGCTTTCAATGTACAGAAATAATTCTGAAAGGCCAGCCATGTTCATATCCTGAAGAAATGTGAAATTCTCTCCCAAGGTCAGGAGAGGCACCCTGCATGCAGCTTACCATCATTCTATCACAGGGTGAAGTTCTTGAATGACAGCAGGAATCAAAAATGCCACTTGTCCCCTCTGCCAAAAATGGGTTCTTTTTTTCCCAAAGAAAATACTAGGTACTATAAAATATATATTTATTTATTCATAAGTTTCTTTCCTATTTAACTTCTCGCTGGTGTCATCTGAGAGGTCATTATGAATTCTAGTATTTTTCATTTTTCAAGCTCTGGAGTGAACTCAGAACCTTGCATTGTACTGAACTACATTCCTAGTCATCCTTTTGATTTTTTTAGACAAAAATCTCTCTAAGTTGTTCAGGCTGGCTTTGAACTTGCAACCCTCCTGCCTCAACTTCCTGAGTACCTGGGATCAGCTCAGCTTGCTCCTCAAATAGATGTTGTCTTTTCCTTTCACTTGAGTTTCTAGATGATAGCAATAATTATTACTACACTCAACACCCAGCAGATCTAGATGCTTTTTTAACATATCATGCATGTGCACTTTCTAAGTATATAACTGCCCCTCTTTTTTGAACATCTATTATGTGCTGGGCATGCATGGGGCACCAAGCTCTGATAGGTGCATGCTCATGGAAGCTGCCCTTTAGCAGAAGAGAACGTTACACAAAGACACAGATATCTGTGATGAATGGTAGGAGAGCAGAGTCCAAGGGTGGAGGAAGCTTATCTAAGGAATTAGATGTCTGAAGAGCAAAGATTTGAAGGATGGGTGGAAACTGGAGCCAAATCCTAAGTGTGGAAGGAGTCACCATGAACCGGGAACTGAAAGGCTGGAGTGGAGATAGGAGGTGAAAGGGTTTGAAGAGTAAGTAGCAGCCAGATCGTATATGTCCAGTGTGGCATTTAAGCGATGTTGGCTTTTAATCTAGTAGTAACAGGCAGCCACTTAGTTGTTATAAACACAGACATGACCTAATCCAGTGTGCACGTTAAGATGCTGCTGTAGGAATGACCAGTTAGGAGCCTCTCAAGTTGTCTGTGCTAGAAAGACCAGTGGTTCAGTGTGGCTGGTATCAACAGAGTTGGAGGACTTGGAATCAACTGTTCCTTACACATGACAAAGGGTCTTTTGGGAGAACCACTTCAGATCCAATGCTCCTAAAGGTGGGGAATGACTGTGGTGGGGGAATCTATTTACAACAATGGAAAGGGTTATTTGACATGCACAGGGTTGAAGAGTCTGCTGAGCATGACCCAATCCTTCTGAATGTTCATGTTGCTAAAGGAGTCCGAAAAAGGGCAGGACTCATGAGTCTGAGTCCACCCCAGACCTAGACTCCTGCAAATCCCTTGAAATATCAGATTTAACTGTCATCAAATTTAGTCTTAAACCGAAACACAGTTCTCCATAATGAGAACCATGGTTCCATTAGCCAGTACTCAGGAGACTGTGAATTTTAAATTTCTCCAGCAGTTGTGAGGAGGCTATGCAAATCCATCCACATACTTTCCTGACTCACAGGTCGAATGTTTAAAACTTAGTGGACAAACACACTCTGTCAACACAGACCAGAGCACAGTTAATGAAATACAAGTCACAAGCCAGCCTGGCTCCATGCTAGCAACACAGTTAGTAGGCTTAATTAATGATGATTATTGCTTTTTTTGGTGGTGGTGGTGCAAAACTTGAACTCAGGACTTCACACTTGCCAGGCGGGTGCTGTGCCACTGAGCTAAATCCCTGCCCCTCCAAGCTGTTGTACTAATAGCGCTTAAAAAAAGAAACTTCCATTGGGAGGAGGTGGACAGGAAGGGGCGGAGGAAGTGGCACAGAGCCTGCATGGCAAAGTGTGAAATCCTGACCAACAGCACCAAAACACACACACACACACACACACACACACACACACATACACAAAACCCAGGAAATCCAATCAAAAGATGTCCAAATTGCACTACAGTAAATCGCAAAGTACTGGAGAACATGCTATCATTCCCCGGTCAGGCTGGCTGTGGGGGATCACTTTTGGGCACCACACGGAGGCTGACTCAATGGAGGCATGCCAGGGACAGGCACATATCACACCTTGTCCATGTAGTCAACCTGGTACACCCCGAGATTCTCCCATCCTAGGTAGAGCTGGCAGCACCCTTGTCAAAGGAAGAGCTCAGACTTTGGATGCAGACCCTGAGTAAATTTTTGAATAATCAATGGGGTATATATCTGAAAAATGACATGGCATGTATAAAAACTTCTAAATAAATATTGTAATGTTCTAAATCAGTGATTCTCAAAGCAGGCTTTGGAGTTCACGTGTGTCATAAAGCTGAGGACATGAGTTTAAAATGTAGATCCCTTGGCCCTGCCCTGGCTCTCTGAAGGTTGTCGTCCTGAGAATCTGCATTTTATCCAGACCCATTTTATTCTGACGCCCATAGCCTAAGCACTATAATCCCACACCAGCAGACACACACTTGATTCTTCTTCTGCTGTTCCAAATGCACCTGGATTTGCTCAGTGTGCTCTTCCCTAGCCACTGTTTAGCCTCTGAAGGCTTGGTACATACCTTCTCCCATCAGATAACCTAAGGGAATGCAGGTTCAATAAACAATGTGATATTCGGTGAAATTGCTCTCATTACTATTAAAATGTTTCAAGTTTATTCACTGTTGTTATTGTCAACAGGTGTTCAAGTCTTTTTAAAAATTTATTTAACGGAAAAGAAAAACAAAAACAAAAGAGACAAACAAAAAGCAACAATAGCAACAAGCCCAAAACAATAACAGTATAGGTTTTCAAAACAAGATGTTAGGAATTTAACAATGATTGTTATATTGCATATTGTTACCTTCAAAAGGGTTGCTTAGATTACCGTGTATAAACATGTAAAACTGATCTAATCATATGAGTATTAACTGTTCTTTTTCATGAACTAATACAACTAGCAGTATAGTCATTTTAGCTATCTTATGCATATATATAGATATATATATCTATATATATACAAATTTATGTATTTTTGCTTTTCCTTTCCTTATTTCCTCCTTTCTGCTAGCCATTGCTTTTCCTATTTGAGCAGTTTCTTACCCTTACACAATATTTCTTGTAGACTATGGATCATATTTCCTCTTTTAGTTTCTTTCACTAGGGAGACAATAATATTAGTTACACGCGTGAGTTTGATTTCATTTATGAGCATGATCTCAAGTCGCATCCATTTACTTATAAAAGCCTTGATACAATGTTTCTTTGTAGCTGAGTAGTACTCCATTGTATAAAAATACCGTATCTTTTTTTATCTATTCCTCAATTGATGGGCACTTTGATTGTTTCCAAGATCTGGATATTACAAATTGTGCTACTATAAACATGGGGGCACATATATCACTGTGATATTTTCAGTTCTTCTGGGAAAATGCCCAGAAGCGGAATAGTTGGATCAAAGGGAATTTCTAATCCTAGCTTTTTGAGAAATCGCCACACTGATTTCTACAGTGGTTGCACCAACCTACTCTTGCACCAACAGTGGAGAAGGGCTCCTTTTTCCCCACATCCTTTCCAGCATTTATATTGGTTGATTTCTTGGTCTTGGCCATTCTTTCTGAAGTGAAATGGAATCTCAGTGTTGTTTTAATTTACATTTCTTGAATGACTAATGATGCTGAACATTTTTCATGTATTTATTTGCCATTTGTATGTCTTCATCTGAGAAGTATGTATTCATCTCAGAATGGGTCTTTGAATTTTGGGGATCTGATTTTTTTTTAATTCTTTATATGTTCTAGATATAAGTCCTTTGTCTGAGGGACAGTTGGCTAAGATATTTTCCCAATTTGTGGGTTTTCTTTTAACCCTGTTGGAGATTTCTTTTGACATGCAAAAACTTTTTAATAAGACAAGATCCCTGTTGTTGATTCTGGGAAATATTTCCTGTGCAGTTTGATTTTCGTACATGAACTCTTTGCCTACCCTCATGTCGTCAAGATTTCTACCTACTTGTCTTCCAGAAGATTTGGCGTTTCTGTTTTAATATAGGTCTTTGATTCCTTTTGCCATTAGTTTAGTGCATAGTGATAGATATGGGTCTAGTTTCAGTTTTTGGCATATGGAAAGCCAGTTTTTCCAGTACCACTTATTAAAAAGGGTATCTTTTTTCCAGTGAACATGTTTGGTCCCTTTGTCAAAGATGAGGTTGTGTTTCAGTCTTTAACTGCAGTTTATTTCTGGGGAGAGGATCAAAATCCCCAGTTTCTAACTGGGGAGCTGTGGAACTCCAGTGAAAGCAAATACACAGCAGGAGCTGCCTGGCTTCTCCTTCCAGCCCCACCCCACCACACCTTGATAGCGGGTACTAAAAAGCCTTATCTTACTTGCTTACTTTATGTTTTATTGTTTATGGATTCATGCCTTTCTACCTGGAATTTGGGTCCATTTTTACTCGTTATGCAAATACCATATTTCCCTGTTTTGGTGCGCAGATTCCTCTCCCAAATGTTAAGAATCTCATGACAAGGGGTAAAAGGAATTTTTACTACAAGGCTCTTTTGCCATTTACCAACCTCTTTCTTGGCAAGTGTGACTCAAGGCGTCCATCACTTCATTAGGTGGCAGATGCACTGCCCGGGCTGTGAATTCCAGTGACCTGTGACCCACCTTTGCCTCTCAGAAGCTTCCTCCTAAATTTATGTCGGAGTAAAATGCTGCGTAAATCTGCCACAAAAGTCCTGTGCAGGCAGGAGGGTGATCCTTTGGGCCTGGGAACACATGCTTTGTCTGTTTGACTTATATGGGCACCCTAGGGCTTTTATTTATGCCAAAAAGTGGAAGCCAAACTTTCATTGTAAACAGATGGTGCTGCTAACAAGGAAAGTGAAAAAGATTCTTCCAGCCACTCTCTGGCACTAGAGACCTGAAGGAGATTCTGCTTTAAAAACAAATGAACAAAACAATAAAAAAAAAAAAAAAAGCTTCTCTTCCTATCTAACCCATAGACTCCTGAAACGTGCACATATACAGACACGCACACACTCAACATGTATGCATGCCCCAAACACATGCGCACACACACTCACACACGCTTGCATGCAGACAAAGCCTGGTCTCCCTTCTTTCCTTCCTTCCTTCCTTCCTTTCCTCATTCTCTTCCCCAGGCCAAGTTCTACATTCCTCCAGTGTGGAAACTATAAATATAAAATGAATAAACTCAATCCCAAATCACGAGGGGGCTTTTCTTTGCATGACCACAACATAAGCATTTGTCCATCATTTGGGGATTTTTATGAAGCCTCGAAGAATGTTCAGAATTCATCTTGCTCAAACAATGTCTCACTAATCAGCATGTTTCAGATGTTGAGTTTCAGGACAACCTGAATTTCTAGTTAGAAGAAAGCATTATCCCGAAGTGTCTCCATGTATAAGATTTCTATACATTTCTCCTTTTCCTTTTAGCCCAAAGGAAAAAAAAAATGGAAACATTTATATTTTCTTTAACCCAAGGCAACTGGAAGTTGATTATAATCTCCTAGTCTCTAAGACCAAAAGAAAAGTAGCATTATTTTGCTATAATTGGGTCTATACTTAAATTTCTCTATTAGCATCTTGTTACATAACCGCTTTATGCTTTTAAATCCGAATGTCATTGATAACAATCATTTGACAGATCATGCTTCCAGTGCTTAAGCTTGAAAATCAATTATCAGACCCCCTGAGATTTTCTTTTTGAGCATTCCAGAGGAAAAGGAATACCAGAGGTTGTCCAGTCACCCATGCCAGGGATACTGAAGCTGTCCCAATGAGAGGATGTCTTTTCTTTTTTAAAGATAAACCAGAAGAGCAGATTCCATGATCTACCTGAGCAAATCCTCCAGTCTTTCAACAACATTAGCATTTACTGTTCTGTTCTACAGCAACAGAAAACATCGCCGGCATGGAGGCCTTTCTATAGTTTACCTGAAAGCTAAGTTATCTACCTAGCCATGTAAGAAATGATGGGGAAATGGATTTTTAGGAAATGTGCCCTCGGTCTCTCCTGTCTGTTTGACTGGAAGACTCATAGCATTATTGGAAGGATGATGTGAGATCATTCATCAGATTGCCCAAGAAAGGCATTATTTGTGTCACCTCCAAAATAAATGTTCTAAAGCTGAAACCTGAGAGTAGTTGTTTACATTACTCTATTTAAAAAAATAACATGGACTTCTAAAAAAATATCGTATGTGAACATATATGCCTAATTAATATACATGAGTATTTGTTCACGAGATAATATTTTAGTACTCATAAGGTAAATTAAGTGAGGGGGATCTCAGAAAAATCAGGAAAAAATTCTAAGAGAAAGTTTCCCTAAAGATCAATAGGAGAAAGCTTTATCACTGGTGTTGCAGTAGCAGGTACAGGATCTTGGAGACCAAGAACAGGACAAACCACTACATCATAAAATGAATTGTTGTGCACCAGAGAGATCATCTGGTACACCCTGTGGAGGCTGGCTTGCATTGATCTTCCTGCCTCAGCCTCTCCAGTTCTGGGATTACAGGAGTGTGCCACCACACCTAGCTCCCACTAGATACTAAAAAAACTTCACTATTAAAGAGTGTGGGCATCTCTTGATCTAAGACATCAACCAAGGAAACAGAGTAGACATCCAGAAATTGAGCCAACTATGATAAAATGGCATCTCAAAATGATTACCATTATAAAGAGGCAGAAAGAGAAAAATAGGCACCAGAAGCAAAAACAGACAAATGAGACCACACCAGACTTAATGGCCTCATAAGGACCTAAATCACACAGAAATCAACTAATGGCCAGGAGAAAAGATTTGCAAATCATATATCTTACAGGTGGTAGCTGACCAGAATATATAAGAGCATCTACAACTCAATAAGAACTGAGAATTAAAATCGGGAATGTAAATGGGGCAGCACAGTGACAGAAATCTGCAAAATAGAAATGAGAAAGTTCCTCAAAATGTTAAAAATAAAATTACAAAATGAGGCAGCAATCCCACTCACAGCATGTATCCAGAAGAACTGAAAGCACGCCTTGAAGAGATATTATCTTTTCAATGTTTATAGTAGCATTGTTCAAAATAGCCAAGAGTATAAGCACCTCAAATGTATATTGTCAGATGCATGGACAGAGAAAATGGGGTGTGTGCCTGCAACGGGAATATTATTCAGCCATGAGAAAAAAAATAAGCTCACATTTCACAACACAGATGCACCATGAGGACATTATACTAAGTAAAATAAGTCAGTCATGAAGAGACAAGTACTGTGTGATTTCACTTCCTTCTAAACTAGTACCTAAACTAGTTATATTTGTTGAAACATGGAATAGAATGGTGAAGGTAGGGAGACTGGGTTATATTCAATGGCAATCAAGTTTCAGTTCTGCATGATAAAAATGTTCCAGAAATCTATTGCACAACACATGAATACACACACTCAAAGAATGAGTTTCAAAACTTGTTACCACAAGTTTTTGGAATATTTTTTCTAAGTGGTAGTAAGGCCAGTCGTAGAGGTACACACTTATAATCCCATCACTTTGGGAAGCTGAAGCAGGAGGATTCCAAGCTTGAACTCACTCTGGGTAACTTTGTGAGACCATATTTCAACATAAAAAGTAAAAAACGTCTGGGAGTATAGCTCAGTGTGAAGACCCTGGGTTCAGTCTCCAGTACCAAAGGGAGGGGAATTGGATCATTTATTGAAACAAAATAAAGCAGGATTCATACTTAATACATAGAATAACTCACTCATTTAAAGCTTTATACATTCAAGTGCATGAGAATTAGAAACTTTTATATGCCATAAGATACTATTAGCCAAGTCAAAGGAAAAACAGTAAAACACAAAAATCTGAAACTCATAACAGAAAAGATAATCTTTTTAATAAACATGAAATTTTAAGAAATCTATAAGGAAAAAGGACAAGACTCCAACAGAATAAGGGAAAGGTGCATAAAATATGTCACTACAAAGGGAATAGAATGGGATTATAAAGGGATTATAAAGGTATGGAAAAATAGCTTAGTCTCATGCAAAATCTCAGAAATGCAAGCCAAAAGAATTGTGAGACATCACTTTGCACCTATCAGATTGGCAAACCAGAACTTTGATTGTACATTCTGTTGGCAAGGCTGTGGGGAACCAAGCACTATTGAATATTGTTAGTGGGAATGGAAATCGGTTCCATCCTTTGAAGGGCAGTTTAGCTATGTCTACTAAAATCACAAATGAAAAATCCAGTAAACCTACTTATGAGAATTAATACCACAGATACTCGCACCAGTGTAAAATGTCATATATGGAAGTCTATGGCATTGTTTAAAGCAAAAGTTTGGAAACAGCTCAAACTTCTATCAGTGGAATCCTGATTAAATAAGTCATGGTGCATTTATCCAAAAGACTGCTATGCAGCATTACACATGAAAGTATCTTTCTATACATTGATGCATAAATAAGTTGTATCCTGTTCCTCCTTTTTCTTGAAATCCTTCTCATTTCTCTAAGAATGGTAAAAGCCAAAAATCTACCCACTGGTTTACAAGCTCCTACATGATATAATTTCTCTGCTGTGTCTCTTTATTAAAAAGAATATCTTTTCTGTTACGAGTTTGTAGGATATTCTACTGTACTTTCTTTGCTCCATCCACACTCGACTCTTTGTTATTCCTCAAAAATGCTGCCCTCACATCAGCCATTCCCACTTCCTGGACTCTGCAAGTAATTGGAAGCTCATTCCCTCACCACTATGAAATCCTCACTCAGGTGTTATTTTCTCAAGAAAGCCACTTCCTGTCCAACCCATCTTAAATCATATACCCCCCATGCATTCCCAATTCTTCACCTTGCTCTGCTTTTTAATTGCTCCTATTAAGTTCTAACACAATGTGTGGTTTATTTTTCTTGTCTGTTTTATGTGCAGCCTTCCTCCTCCCAAATTAAAAATGTCACAGACCAGAAAGTTTTGCCAATTACTCCACTGCTGTGTCACCAGTAAATACAACAGTACTTAGTAGAGATTAGGGATTGAGGTGTTTGCTTCCAAATGAATGAAGAATTAAACACATGGTATATGGTAAGGGCTTGAAAGTATATTGAAGTGAAGGAGCCCAGGATAATGGCCAGTAATTTTTATAGATAATGAATTTTAGCAAAAAAGAAAAAAGAGTAAGAATTTGTTTTATGCATGAAGAAACCTGAAAGTCTGAAGAGAAAATTATTATCACAAGTTATCGGGTAACTTGTGGGAGGATATATGAATTGGGCATATGGGCAACCATAGTAATGCACCTAATTCAAATTATGTGACTGTATTACTTATTCAAACATTAAATTCTTTTTTTAAATCTGATGTCATGGCTCCCAGACAGAAGAAGACTTTAGTTCACTCGTATTCAGTAGGGTGCAGGTAATTCCAGTTGTGAGTAAAGTCCCCTGTCTTTCTCTTCCTCTTGAATATTCATCAAGAAAGCTGCTACTGCTGCTTCTCCTGACCCCAGAAACCACAGAACATTCAGCATGAGGAGAGACCCCATCAGGAACCCAAGCTAACATGCAGAGCACCAAAACACAGGCAGGGTTTCAGGGAACAGTGGACACCACCCTCAGCTGCACCCCAATAAAGAGCCGCCTTAGCAGAGCTCATCTGTCCTTGTGATTTCGTCCACAGGAGCACACAGGACCATGGAAAGGGCACCATCTCTAACTAAGACCCTTTACACACGTCACATGTTCAGACTGCATTTTTGACTTCTAAACTGTTCACGGTTTCAACAAAAGCAGCTTAAGAGCTGCATGTATTTCTGGGCTCATGGTGACCGTGTACTGAAACCCTCTCAAGTTTTCCTTCTGCTTTTACTTAAACATTTAAATCAATAAAATACTCTCTAGACTCAGAGGAAAGATTGTTCCAATGACCCCTCCTGGAAATAAATAAGGTAACTAGGACCTGAAGGGTGTTTTGGTGAAATTGCCCTAACAGCACTACCATTTCTCTGTGATGCATTAGAGATGAACAAATGTTATTTGATTCTGTTATTCAACAGCCCTGGTAAAGTTCTACTGCTGAAATGTTAAAGAAAGAAATAAAAGGACCCAGAGAAAGGGAATGAACTTGCCAAACTCAGGCTATTTCCAACATGAAAAACAACTTCGGTCTTAATAACTTTACAGTGATTTCCCAAAGGAAGGAGAAAATTTAATAAGGGAGAAAAAAATCAGTATTTCGTGAACTGTCACTTCCTCAGGATAATACATACGAACTAAACACACACTAAACCCTCTTCAACGTTTTAGTCTTTCTTCAGAAAAAAAATTTTTTTCTCTTGCACTATATTTTGGACGTCTCTAGATGATTCTATTTCTGGGAAGACACTTTCTGATATGGTTTCTAATGACTTCAAGAGACCATCAACCTTTGACATTTTGTATGCTACATTAAAATTAATAGCTTCATGGACCCCTTATGAGTTTCTTCTTTAAATTTCAGAAGACAAACCTGGATCTCTGTTTCTCAGAATGGCAAATGACAGGCAATTCTGGGACTGGAAAATGGAAGTAGTGAGGTCATCTTTTAAAATGTGTAAAGCTTCAGGCCCGTCTGCCACTGGACGATAGTTGGCAAATAGGAAGGTTTTTATTGAGTGGTTGGTTTTGTTTCTCCTATTGTTTTTCCCTAATATCTGTCTGTGTGGTAACTGAATCACTGTGACCTAATGCTACAAGAGAGAGATGTTAGGACAATCAGACTTGTTGCATACGTTCATCCCTCTGTGAGTCACAGCCTTGGGTCTATTCCCTAGATGTTGAGGGAAAGGCTTGATTCATGGCAGACTTGTTCAACATGAAAAGGAACAAAGACCAGATTTATTCTTGGCATTCCCTTCCTAGGGGCTTCATGTGTCATGTGTTAATTAATTTATAGCTTCACAGTAACTCAGCATCGGAGGGAGGAAAGGTGCAATTAAAAGACACCTTTGCTCTGAACCGTCTAGATGGAAGACCCAGGAGGAAGTTGATTTCTTTTATAACCAAAAGAAATTCACTACCAGCCACCACCTGACTCCTGCTCCCTTACCTACTCTCCAAGGTATCTTAGAGCTGCAACTTTTACCAAATACACTTGGCTCCTCAGGAAATGCTTTAAACTAGAGCCGCCCTGGCGAGGCAAGTGGCTGCACATGTTGCTTGTGGTTTGAAGTTGCTTTTTACCTCCGCGTGAGCTATTGCAATCCCCGCTCCCGCCCCCGGGCAGAGCCAAAGCCTTCCTAAGTGTGATAAGGGCACGGATTGAGGGGAGTTATTTCTGGGCCTTCGCAGCATTCCTCCCAGGACACACCCCCATTTCTCCCCCTCCCCAGCCCCGCGCACACGCGCCCCTCGCAGCTGGGCGCGGCGCAGTCGGGGCTGCAGTCTGGGGCCTCGCACCAGCCGGCGGGACGCGACGACGTCTTCAGTGCAGCCTGCCAGAGGCCGGCTCCGGGCAGCCCGCGGCTCCTTCGTTTTCTCGTTTGCATTCTGCAAACGAGGCTGAATGCAGAGCTCTGAAGTTGCACGCGGAGAATAGCCGAGATCTGAAAGATCCCAAGAGGAGCTTCTTGGGGGGCAGAGCGTGTTTTCTGCCTGGCGGGTAAGTGTCAGCATGAAGAGTGTGCAGACGTGCAGATGAGATCCTGCAGCGTGTGCTCGCAGCCGCGCGCAGGTTCTCAGGTGAAGCGTACCCTTTGGCACGGGTGCTGGGTTGGAACGGGCTCGGAAGACTGCTGCCTGCTGTGGTCTCCTAATCCCTTCTTTGGGACCCTCTTTCGGGCCGCGGGTCCTGCTTCGCGCGGACTTTCCTGTTGTTAGAGTTGGAATGGGGGAGGGGAGAAAGGTTGCCCCCTCCCCATTAAAAAAAAGATACAAAGAAGCGTCTCTTTGCTGTGTTTAGCATGCCTGGAGCAGTTTGCACAGCGTGTGTTCATATTCTTGCTAATGTCTTTGCAATGGGCTGCATCTTTGGTTGAAAGGGCAGCAGACTTTTTTTCACAAAGCCATCAGTTTCCAACAGCCTAAGAGCTGCTCAGTTCCTGAATGGACTCTAGCTAGGAACGTTTCATTTCATCAAAGACCTGGGTGGATTTTTTTTCCCTCCTTGAAAAATCTGAACCTTTTCACACCTGTTTCTCTTCACTTGCCTGAAAGTTGTTTGTTTTCTCGGGTCTGTCTCCCTTGCTGTCCTTTGTCTAACAAAATGAAATGCGATTTTCTCTGTTTCTCCTGGAAGCCTTGTGGACCGGGTCCCTCTGTCGTTAGATAGCATTCAGTTGGCCGTGGTTCTCAGGGAACAAGTGGCAGGCAGAATACAATAGGGAAGAGTGCATTCCTGATGGCTTGTTTAGTATGCCTGGAGTCTAAACTGAAAAACTGACGTTCCCCATTACTTTGCATGGAAAACGTTGCTTGTCACTGTTTTATATTGAATTTTGGTAAACTCTTGAAATGATCTAACCCAGGAGGAATCAGCATGACTTTTAGAAAGTTTTTCCCAGTCTACTTGCATTTGGAGGCTTAAGGACCTTGGCACCTGAGCGCATCAGGGATCCTTGAAGTCACCTCTCCCTAGCCTGGCTGTAGCCTGCTGATGAAGGACTGGGCTGACAAAGGTGCTGTCCTCCAAGAACAGTTTGTTCCAACTTTTTGATGATTAAGAAAATCACTAGGATCCTGGATTAGCACTTGCCATCCTAGTAGGTTAAGTTAAATTCCCATCTACACGACTTTTAAAAGTTCCTCAATAGCTCTCTTTCACTTCCATGTAGAGCTCAGTGGAATGCTTGTTTATTTCTGTTACTGATAAATCCATGGGAAATCGCTTGTGAACCTAGTAATTTTATAAAGCAAGTCCTAGCTTATAATTGCCCACATAATGACAAACAGGTTATTTTCAGGAACCTAAGAGTTTTGCATTTTCTCCCCACCATTGTTTTAGAAGTTATATGAAGCTATTATGAGTATGTCTTTGAGGTTTCCCCACCCCCAACTGAAATGGAAAGTATTCTTGGGTATCTGATGAAAAAGATTGTTGCCAGATACATTACCAGGCTATAAAATGACGTGTTTCCGAATAGATTATTACTGGCAGACATTATTGTCTATACTCCTACATATTTGTTTTTTATTTTCCCTTTAGGGAAAAGAACTACTTTGTTCATTACAATGTTTGTATTTATTGTTTGTTGTGTAGTTTGCAGGATCTTTTTCTATTTAAAATCTTCCTTCACTTAGGTGGAATCACAGACTAGAATTAGCACAGTGCTCACTCCACAGAGCTAAATTTAGAGAGTACTGAGGACTTTCAAGCGTACCCTTCTTGCCTCAGAGAAGGTTCTGCAACGTCTCCTTTAAAACTCCCACTTTAGCAATTATTGTAAGGTGATGCTTAGGTACTCTGTAAAATAGCACTTTCATGTGGACAGTATCCTTCCCTGGAGCTTTAATCATACTTTCAATGCAATGCATGTTGAGCTTTGTTTCTCTGAGGTGCCTAAAGGTACAACCAATACATTTACTATCCTTTCAAAGTCTGTATTCTTAACTCTTTGAGGAGTTCCTTTGAAAAAATAAACAAACAAAAGATCCTGTGGCTCTTGCAGAATACAAGAGTGAGTCCTCTGAAGTGATGGCAGATGGCAGTCGGCAGTTGTACCAGCTTTGTTTATGCCCAGGACAAGCTCAGTGTCTCTTAAATTAATCATGAATTGAATAATTGATTTCTCACACCTTGGGCTGTACTTACTTTTCAGCTATAAATTTAACCATAGGTTACTATTGAGGTCTAGTTCACTTGGAAATCCTTTCAAAGCCTATCAAATGATTTTACAGCTGGGTCAAATCTAATCGTAACACACATAATGAAATGCAATGACATCAACTTCAGGCTCTCCTGGCTTTTCCATTTCCAAGACGGCTTCTGTGACCTTCCCATTTGTTGGTCAACTCCAAAGATGGTGGGGCTGATGGATACAATGGGTTTCTGTAAATGTAATTAAACATGTCTCTGCCAGCTGCCTGTGGTATTCGTGAATGTTTTCGTAAGAAAAGCCGTTCTTCGGCTTTATCTGCCCACTGTGGTTTGTGGCATGTTGTGTTATTCTGCAGCCCTTGCAGTTTTTTCCTGAATGATTGAGCTATGATGTCATGTGCTATCTCAGCGCGGAACCTTTTCAAGGCTTTGCTGGGGTCTGTGTGCCTGAGCCCCGGGAGTGGAAGCTCCCTCTGAGCGCGCTTGGTAGCGACTCCCCGTCTACTAGAGCACATTCCATTGCCTGGAGACCAAAGCCACCAAATGATTTGCGGTCAGAGTGATTTGGGGCTGCTTAGAGATGATTTAAAAGGAAGGTTATGGGCACATGAAGTGTAGGGTAAAGAAAATATATTTTACTACTTTATTGAGACCACATGGCTCCAACTTGAACTTTTTTTTAACATGGAAATTGTTGGCTGAACTGGCTCACAGCAATTTTTCCCTTTTTTTCCTTTTTATTACTTAGAGCAAAAAAAGGCTGTTCTCTATATTTATTATAAGCTTGGTCTCCCCTATTATTTCTGAAAGTTTGAAAAACTTTATGCTTATGAATCAGGGAAACAGGATGTGTTTATTGGTTGTGCTCTTCAAATGACAGATCATTGCTAGAGAAGAAACCCACAGTTCTTCAGTAAATAGCAGAAGGGGCACCCCTGGTGAGCTTGGCATGGGCCTCAGTCATGAATGAAACAAGTGCCCAGCTCTTGTACTGCAGCAGAGGGCCACAGACTATCAGTACTGGGAGCAGATGCACAGCTCCTAAGAAGTAGGAGAGATGAGTTTTGTTCAGCCTCCTAAGGACTCAGTACAACCTGTGATTAATAAAGGGAGCAAATGAAACATGGTCAGTTTTTTCCATAGCACAAATAATGATGATAGGGCTCAGAGACCAGTGGCCCCTGCTCATTAGTGGTCCATGGGAACATATAACCCTGGAGCCCACAGTTCATTAGTGACACTTAGTTGTCATCTTCTGCCTTTCCTACCACAGATTGGCACAGCAAACCATCTATTATCACTGAATAAGTTCCCAAGTCTCCTTCCAGTGTAAATTTAAAGTATCTATTATTTCTTCAATTTGTGGCTCATGGTCATCCTGTTCCAATCCTTAAGGTACATGCCATAACCTAGTAGTCCATTAAAGGCTATTAAGTAGCCAACCCCAGCTTCCAGTTTGGTGCAATGAAACAATTAGAGAAGCTACAGGGAAAGCTAGTTCATGAATATGCCTGTCCCTTGACCCCAGAATCCCATATTTGAGGGCCATAATTGTGATGTAATAGAAGACAACTTGAGATATCCCCAGCAAGTCTTCCTGGTTGCTGGTCTCTAATCCATCTGAGCCAGTCTGGAGTCCCACAGTTGAGTCTACACATATCCAAGGATTTAGAGGGAAGCATGTGGAGATCAAATTAGTGTGGTTGGTGGCTTATGAGAAAAACAACTATAGAACTGGAAAAACGTCCAGAAGGTAACATTGCATGATGAAATCAAACTACACTGGAATTGAAGACTCTGGTTTTTGCCACTGTGTGACCTTGAGCAAATTGCTTTATAATGCAACATGTTGAGAGGGCACTGTGTTCCATTTCATCATGTCCTTAAATACGGTATCACATGATCCTCAGAATGATGCTAGGAAGCAGGCAGAACAGGTAGCATCATTTTCATGTTAGAAGTAGGTACAATGGAGCTCTGAAGGTTAATGATTTGCTCAAGGTCACACAGCATGGGAGCACTAGCATTTGGCCTGAAACTCAGAACTTCTAACTCTAAATCCCTTATTCTTTCCACTGTAGCAAGCAGCCCCACAACTTTTAACTTCTATGGACCTCACTCTCCTCATTTGCAAAAATGAGACATTTGGCTCAGAGTACCACCGTCCATTCCAACTTAAAATTCTGCGTCTGATGAATCACTGGCTGGAAGGGACTTTAAGAAATCACTTAGTCATATTCTTCACTTCCAGAAGGACTCCATCTAAACTGTTTTGAAAAGAAACCGTAAGCCCTGTTCTTCCAATCCCAGAGCTGAACAGGGGCTGGCCCCAAATAGGGTCTCAATGCACTTTGGAGCGAGAAACAAAAGAGAAGCCACAGTATCAATGCTTGGTAGGGAGGTGTGTGCTCTGGGGCTTAGAAGCCTTGGATCTTGCCTCAGTAGAAGTGAATGTCCAATTCTGAGATAGATATCTGAAGTAGGAGAGGAAAATCTCAAGCATGCTTTGCTGGTTGGAAAGGAATTCTGTTAATACATCAGAAAGATGGTTAGTCCACTAAGAGGGAAAAAGAGCTAAATGACTCAGTAATGCTTTTACAGTTTATGAAGGGCTCCTGGGCAGAGTGATGACTATAAATCAGTGGTAATGGTTCTATTTAAAGACACAGACAGAAGAATCCTCTTCATTCAGTTGGTGCAACAAACGGAAAGCTGTGCTAATCTAGCTCCTACTTTGCTTGTGTCAGAGAGGAGGGGCTGGCAGCAAAGGGATGAAGGAGGGGCCTTACCCCCAGTCTGGGGCCTCTGAGCCCCGGTTGATAGCTCCACTCCGGAGTCTCTCCTCTCCCAGCACTGTTCTTACCAGGCTGAAACATCTATTAGTGGCTAGCATTCTTTCTCAGGCAATTGCTACCTAACTTGGTTATCATTTAAAACAGTAATCAGTCTCTCATGTTCTTCCTGTTTCACTCCCTTGAAAGAGATGTTATGAAAAAGGCAGCGATTTTGGAGCCAAAAGACTTGAGTAACTACTAAATGCTATGCTCATTAAATCAGCTCAGGTAAAGCATTATTCACTCTCAACCTTAATTGCTCATCTGAAAAATGGGCTAAAAATACCTACTTTAAAGTAAATATCCGTGAGGATCTAATGGGGACGCAAGTCCAAATGTTTGTAAAAGTTAGTTCATATCATTAGGAGTAGTAGTCCCAGTTCAGATCCTTTCTATAAATTATGTAGTCACTGATGTCTCATTTCATTCTGCCTCAGTTCTGTCCCAGGCCAAGATTAGAATTATAGTAGTTCTTCTGATATGTCTTTAATCTTCACAAGGATATTATGAAGTATATATATTATCTCCGTCTTATTATTTAAAAGCTGTTCTAACAAGGATAAGTGTCTTGCCCAAAATACCATACAGAAAAATGGAAAACCAAGTCAGTCCCTCTCCAGAATCTATACACTTTCAGATGGTTAGGGCTCTGGAGAGGTGAGGACTTATCCGACCTGAAGAGAGCCTAGTGTTCTTGGTTTTAGGTGGCAGCCCCTTGAGTCATCTCAGCTGTTTTGCATCGATACCAGGTTCTACGATCTGCCCAGTTCCTTAGCTAGGGTTTCATCTTAATCAGTGTCTGAGTCTGTTTGGGCTGCTATAACAAAATGCAACACCCTGAATGTCTTATAAGCAACAGAAATTAATTATTCACAGATCTGAAGGCTGAGAAGTTCTAGATCAAGATGCAGAGACTTGATATTTGGTGAGGCCCTGCTTTCTGGGTCATATAATTGTGCCTTTGTTCTATGTCCTCACATGGAAGAAGGACTTATGAGTCTCCTCATGCCCTTTTTATAAGGCCATGAATTCTCTTCATGAGCTTTATCATCTCATGATCTAATCACCTTTGAACAAGCAAACTTCCTAATGTCGTCATCTTGGGGCTAGTATTTCAACATATGAACTCTGGGGCCTCATCAACGTTCACACTATAGCAATCAGTTTACCCTGCCATACACTCCACATCTTCCTCGGGGCTTCTTTTCCTGTCTTCATTCCTAGGTGGTTTGAGGGTGCCCCCTCATATTTCCCTTCCACCCTTGGAATCCCTCTTCCCAGGAATGTTCTGCATTCTGTTTTCACCTTTCTTTCAGAGCCAAATATTCCTTGTATTATTCAGCTTTCTCATTACTGTGACACCACATCTGATACCTGTAACCCAAAGGAAGAAATGGTTTACTTAGCTCATGGTCTCAGGGATTCAGTCCATAGGTGATTAGCACTAAAGCCAGAGACATTGTGTAGGAAGGGTGTGGCATAACAAAGCTACTTAGTTCATGGAACCTGAAAGAGAAAAGGGAACCAATACCAGAAAAGAATGGGCCAGCGACCCAAAATAGTCCCCAGGGTCACACCTCCACAACCCATCCTGACATACCAGAAGTGTGCTTCACTATCCCCCAAGGTATCTCTCTAGTCAACCAAGTGAATAACTGAGTGTAACCATCACACTTCCCTCTCAGAACCAAAGAGCTCTCATAGTTGGTCCACCTTATGGCATCAACCCATTAAGCAGGATGTCATGCCATCCCACTTTGAGAACAGATGCCCAAATTCTCCCCAGCAACCTCTAACACACTTACTATTTCTCCTTCATTCGGAGGAAAACTTTAGCAAATTAAATTCTCCCACTACAATATTCCCAGGATTCACAGAATATGAATTTTTTGGTATATTTAAAGAAAGACCAAGGAGGTCATCTGACCTGTGACCTTTATTTTACAGAATAAAAAACTGAGTTGCAGGCAAGTTGATTGCCTACCCTAAATCACAAGCCCAAAAACCAAATCTGTGCCAAGGTAGGGACAGATTTCAAATCCAGTCAGTATTGTTTTCAAAATAGTTTAATGCCATGTTTTATCATATTCATGTCCTCTAGTCTCATGTGGCCCTTTCATGAGTATTTAGAAAGGAGTTTTGCCCTTGTCACAAGAGCCTGTTTAGGTTCTAAATGTTCACAGGAGTATGTGTTTGTTTTGTTTTGGTCAATATACATCCATTCTGCTGGACTCAATCTTGTTTAGTCCTTAACAACTAGTCTTCTGCAGCTCTAACTGATGGATTGGAAGAGTTAAGACTCCCCTTAGCTTTCCTTTACTTAGGTTAAATTATACCAGATCACTTTGCTTTTGCTCATAGCTCTTATTCTCCAACAATTTCATCATCTTTATTTCTATCTCTTGAACCATGTCCAAGGACTCCATGCCTCTCAAACTGTGAAGCCCAAAATTGGACAAAGAAGTCTCATAAAGGTAAGATAAAGTGATGATGACCTCACAGTTCCTTAAAGCTGTGCTTCAGGCAGTGCAGCCAAATTTCACACTCATGTTTTTAGTGATAGCTGGATTTCATTGGCCTGCGTTCAGCTTATTTTCTTCATTTGGCTAGACACTGCTTATGGGTTTGTGATGATCATTTCCTCCATGCATCATCCAGAACTTTTCCTCCTGACTTAGTTTTGCCTTTTTTCCTATTTTTCCAATTCAGCAAGCCATCTGGGACTCTAATTCCATTCTTCTACTTCTTAATTCTTAGATCCAGCTACTGTCCCACATAGCTTAGCACATTAAAAGTCCCTGGAATTCACTCATGTAGAAAGGAGGCCCCTGAGACTTCTGGCTCCTTGAAGTTCTTCTTCCTTATGGCAAAAGGATTTAAAAAGCAAAGGGTCTGTCTTCAAAAACAGGCTCCCCAAACTGACCTTCAGACATTGTTAGAAGTCCTGGATAAAGCGAGCTTTCTAAGGGAATGCATAGATAAGAACAACATGAGAAAATTCAAAGATAGCTAAGCATACCAAGACCTGAGCAATGGGTACAATAGTGGCAGTCTCCAAACTTCACATTGACCCAGAAACAAGACAACTGCAAAAACATTTCAATTTACAAACCACTTCTACCTCTTAGCATAACCAACCCTAATAAAGAAACACATTACAGATAAAAGAACTAAGGCTCAGTAAGGGTAAGTGAATCCAAAGATCACACTGTAAAGATTACAACACAGACTTTCTGTCTTCAAATTCCTTACACTCTACTTTATTTCAGTGGTTTTGAAATCTTAGAATTCCTAAAACTCCCATGAGTGGGATGGTTGTCAAAATACACAGATTTGGGTACTGTGTCTTTAAGACATTGATTGATTAAGTCTGAGTACAGCCCTAGGGTCTGCATTTTAATAAGCCCCTCCGAGGATTTTGAATAAAAATCAGAATATACTTGAAAAATCTTCTCTTAAACTATCCAAGCTAAGCTCCATCACCCTGTAATAAAGCCGGCCCATGAAAACTACCCATAGAAATCTCCTAGTCCAGTTGCTCATGAGGGCTCCCTGACTCCCCTGGACCCATAGCTGTGTCTCTCAAAGCTGGCACCTCAGTCCTGGTTCAATCCTACTTTGGGCCCCTTTGCTTTGCCACCTTGCTTAACTCTTCTCTGGCTTCCCAATGAAGTGTCAAAGCAGCTAGCTCTGGCATCTAATTCTGCCCATCTCTGTGGGTTCAGATCAAAAACCTGTCTCACTCAAGCTTTTTCAGATGTGACCATAAAGCAGGCCTAAATTCTGAATCAGGAAAGAGAATCTGATGACTTTCAATGCAGTCCTTATCTATGAGGATTTTCAAATTGCACGCACCCCAGCCAGATAGCACTTACAAAGTCCTCTGAGGAGCTTTACATTCACCTCCTGCAAAGGGAGTCTTTGTGGCTGTTGCAGTCCCACCACCCAACAAAGATCACAATCCATTGTTCTTTGCAGTTTGGAAACCCTAGTCGACCAGTGTACCATAAGCCTATAAC
The DNA here is from genome assembly GCF_034190915.1 of Cavia porcellus. Lineage (NCBI taxonomy): Eukaryota > Metazoa > Chordata > Mammalia > Rodentia > Caviidae > Cavia > Cavia porcellus. Next base: position 26,407,058 of record NW_026947507.1, on the reverse strand, counting down.
CAACAACATAAACATTCATCGGGCACCCACAATACTCCAGACACCATACTGGCTCCTTCCCATGAGCTGTGTCTTAGCACCCTTTTACTGATAAGGAGCACACTTAGTATTTTTCTCCAGGATGCCTACTTTCCAGTCAAGGAACATATGGAGATTATTTATGTGCTCCTTGTACTGTAGATATCTACTAAGCCTTACTCCCTGCAAGTCCTTTGAATCTTTCAGGCTCAACTAAATCAATAAGATATTTGTAGTTGGAATCTTTTACAGTTTTATAAACTAACATGTAGAGTCTAGGTGAAAAAAAAGATGCTGGGTTTGAAGTCCATTGGTTGGCTAGGGTATACAAACCAGGAAGAGAGAAATATACATGAAATATAGTTGAACCCCCAGAGTTTGTGGATGTGCTCCACACTCGGAATCTTTTACACTCTTTTTCAAGTACAGGCATTGTCCATAGGAGAGACTTGAAACATCAAGTCTGAGACATCCAGGTGGTAGTAGTGTACACAAAAACAATGTGCAATGACAGTAAACAACACTAAGAGGGAACCGTACCCCACTCCCCAGCCTTGGTCTCTGCTATCTTTTTTTTATTAAGGAGAAAAAGAAAAAAAAGAACAGAAATAGGGTACAAGTTATACAGAATTTCAGAAAAAATAAACAATAGGACATCACTAGTTAATAGATTACATATTGTTATCTTAGAAATAGTTATTCAAGTTACAAAATTAAAGCATATAAAGTGGACTTTCAAACAGTGAGACTGGAAACAGTTTTATTCAATGATCCAACAAAACTCAGTAATATGGTTATCTATCTTATACACTTAAATATATATGCAGTTATATTCTTTAGAGCACTTTCTTTTCCTTTCTTTTGTACAATGACAATTACACATTTTGGGTTTTATTACTCCCACAGTTCTTACTACTTTTTTTTAAAAAGAGTAAAACCAAATGTGACATACCAGAACAGAGTCAGTCAAATCAAAAGGGTGAACATAATAGATAATGTAAAAACAAAATACTAGGTGATCAACAATGGTTACCATAGTGCCTCTTGCTATCTTAAAAAGAATTGCCTATATCATCAGTTATAATAAAATTGAACAAAACATTAAAGAATAAAACCAAAACATTGGAGACATTACAGGGCTTTAAAAGAAGATAATAGTCAACCGGAAAGGGCGTCATAATGAATCTTACTGTCTTTACAGTTGTTTCCTATACTTTCGAACTTGGTACTATCAAGCAAAGCAGAATAGAGGAAAATCAGTCAAAGCAAGATGGTGAGGGCTATACAGGGTTTCAAATCAAGTTAATAGGAAATCAAAGTGGGTTACTATAATGTATCCTGCTTTTTTTATTTTTCCCTTAATTGAAAAGAAAAAAATAAAAAAGTAAATAATTAAAAAAAGGAGACTGAGATAAAAGAGGGCATAACAACAAAACAGCGCAGGTCAAAGCATAACCATTTAAGCAAAATAGTGTTTCACCACAAGACATCCCGACATAAAAGTAGTTACCATAATGTCTCTTTCCTTGAGATCTTTGAGTATAACTTTGTATACTGTAGCACCAAACATATCAAGACAATGTAAAACCATTCAAGAGAATGACAATATTACAGGGTATTTAGAACCAACTATCAGAAAATGAACAATGGCTTCTGTATAATCTCCTTGTGTATAAAAGTTTTTGCTTATATTATCACATATAATAAAATCCAATAAGATACAACCTGTTAAGACCAATGGAGACAGAAGAATAAAAGCTTGATAGGACTTCAAAGCAAGATGATACTAAATGAGCACTAGCTATTATGATGTCTTCTTTTCTCCAAAATAGCTGTTCCTACCATCCGATCTTCTCTGCCTCGTTTCTGTTGAGCTCTTTTTCTGTTGTTTGTCAGTTTGTCTTCTTCATTTTGCTTTCTGCTCCATTCATTGTGGCCTTTCTGCCACTGTTTCTGAAGTCTTGGTATTTTCCTTTTTTAGAATATCCTGCAGTATTCTCTGTAGAGTTGAATTGGTGGTTGCAAATTCCCCTAGTTCCTCTTTATCCTGGAAGCACCTTGTTTTTCCATCAATTTCTAGGGACAGTTGTGCAGGATATATCAATCTTGGCTGGAGGTTGTTATCTTTCAAAGCTTGAATTATGTCCCCCCACACTCTTCGTGATTTGATGGTTTGTGCCGAGAAGTCTGTTGTAATTCTGATGGGTGTTCCCTTGTAAGTGATCTGTTTCTTGTCTCTGATGGCTTTTAGTTCTGTTCTTATATTGGATTTCTGAAATTTTGATTATTATATGCCTGGGTGTAGCTCTGTTTGGGTTGTAGGTGTCTGGGGTCCTGTATGCCTCATACATCTGAGTATCTTTACCTTTTCTAAATTAGGGAAATTCTCTTGGATTATTTCTGTGAATAGCTTTTGTAGTCCATTTGTTTGTGTCCCTACTTCTTCTTTTATGTTCTTAATTCTTAGGTTGTAGATCCTCTTACCATCTTCTAACCTTTATATTATTGCTGTTTGTTTTCTTGTTATTTTTAAAAAGTTTTTCATTTCATGCTCCCATATTACAAGTCTGCCCTCCAATTCAGATAATCTATCCTTAGTTTCTTTCAAGCTGTTATGCCAGCTTTCGATAGAGTTTTTAGTTTCCTGGTAATCTCTTTGAACCTGCTTCACGTATTCTATGTTTTCTCTATTTTCTCCATCAAACAATTCTCCCCTCTTTTTCTGTTCTTCCATTCCACCATCTTTTTTTTCTTGGGCAGTGCTTAGCATTTCTCTAACTATTCTACTTATATCTTGCTGTATTTCATTAAATATTTCATTTTTAAACTCGTCTATGAGGCTCTGGAGATAGCGCTTTATGTCTATTGGTGCCATGTCTGATATTGCATGTTTTCTGTCTTCCTTTGCATTTCCCTTTTCTGGATCAGTGTTCTCAGGATTGGGGATTGAGGACCCTTTCTTGTTCCTTCCTCTTCCCATACTTTTTGTTCTGAATGTAGGAGGCCCAATTTTTTTCTCTTTTTCAGTTACAGTTTGTTTGAATTGTACTGGCTAGGTGTTCCCACTGCAGTGTAGTAGGGAGACACAGACCTGGGCAGCCTCTGCTGGGCCCACCCCTCCAGGTCAACCTACCGAAGGCTTCACTGCTAGGGTGCACCTCCAGGTGCTGGGACCTGGTTTGGGCTAGCCTACTGGGTCTTAGTCAGCGGCGTCATGCAGGCCAGGCACTCCACACCAATCCCGCTTGAGAGGGGAATATGTGACTAATGTCACTGCAGCGCCCTGTTCTGGCAAGTCTGCTAGGTCCCAGTATGTCCTTTGCTGGAGCCTCCTACTCTATGAAAGGGTCCCGTTCCCCTCACTCACCGCAAGTCGATGAAGGGCTCCCTGCTAGTCCCGCTCTCAACTCCGTTCGCAGATTCCGGCTCTCAGAGCTTTCACGTGTCTCTCTCCCTGCCCTGCAGATTTGGATGCAGCAGCGGCAGCAGGAAATTCAAATCGCGGCTTCCAGTGGTGCAGGTTCTAGCTTCTGCGCTGAGATTTTATCTGTTCCTATTATAGCACCAGGATTGAATTTCCAGTTGGTTTCTCTTAGCTTAGTTCATTCCTGGGTCGGCAGGGTGTATTTCCTCTTGCTTAGGACTCCTTGTACTGCAGCATTCCTGGGTTCTAAGCGCAGTATCTCAGAGAGCCTCCGTAGCTGCTGCTATCTATCCGCCATGTTCTTCCGGAAGTCCCAGTCTCTGCTATCTTATGACACCCTAAAGACAAATTCCCAAACTTCAGTCTACAGAATAATATTCAAACATGCACCTTGCCTTCTCTTTAGTAGATATGAAAACTCTTTGAGAAGACCGCAAAATATTTGGGGCTAGAAAGAAGGGGATGTTTGGAACCTTCTTAAAGAATGGCCTTAGTACCTTCAAATGTCCACGTTAATATAAGACCTCAAGTTTTATGGAGAGAAACAATTACCTGTTCTGTTAGAATATCAGGCTGTGGAATAACAACTAATGTTAAATAACTCCTTAACTGGTTGAAGGATCTCAGAATATTAAGGCAACATTTTATCCTCTGTCCTTAATTAGGTCAAGTTCAACTGAAAAGAAAACAAAGTCTGTTTTGCTAACCACAGTGGAAGTATTGCTTTGGGGTGAAATTCATATCCAGATTGCACTGTCCAATGGAGGATAATGGATGGAAACAATTTAAGTTATTTTTCTTTCTTTTGGTTTTGACATTTAACCCACAGAGAACTTGCAATCCAGGAACAGGTTTTGCCGTGTTAACAGTTGTTGCAGCCAGCTCTCCAGGATGTCCCTGATTAAGATCTTGCTGCTGTTTATCGTGATGTAAAGTGTGCAGTGTAACATAAATGACTTCTAATACACATGTGCTAGTTATTACCACCAATGTGAATATATACTTAGCCATTAATCAACACACCCAATGCATCCTAACAATGTACTTTGAAATCTTATCTGCTAAAAAATCTAAGTCTCCCTGTACTAGTGAACATTTTAAGAAAGCAGGCTGGTTAAGGAAATCTGAAGCGTCAGACTGACAACACTGCTGAACTCACAGGCACAGATTTCAGATGATCCAGCAAACCCTGGGGAACCTAAGCACAGTTATCCATTCCAATTTCTCATGAAGATCTCCACTCTAATTATAATGGAGAGCCTTTACTGACCTATGATCAGCAGGCTCTTACATTTATTTTCTTCTTTAATCTAATAATCCCACAACAGAAGTAGTTATTATCCCCATTTCCTGATTAAGGCAATGAACTTTAAAGAGGCCGTGTAGCTTGCCCAGGTTCATCCGAGGAGGAAATGACAGAGCTGAGGTACTAATATAGGTGTGCCTGCTTCCAGAGCCTGTGTTTCCTAGACATCATTCTTCTTTTCAAATTATTTGATGCCTCCAGAGAAGGAAATGATATCATAATTAATCCCACTGCTGCTGGTTATAGACATGGGCTCCTTGAAGACTGAAATCTTTCATTTATTAAGACTTCGTTTTATCCTTTGGCTATGTCATTGAGTCCACCCAATGAAGAAAGGAGGCAGATTCTGGCAACCCTACTTTACTAGTAAATGATGTTATGTTTTCTCCTGCCATCAGTATTGATCCTATGGTCCTACAAATTGACTTAGTTTCTATTCAACTACAACAGGTCAGCAAGACCAGAAAGGCAGGTGGCACTTGTAAGGAAGAGGACAGCAATTGAGGCCCAAAACTGGGATTCTAATTCTGCACCATTGCCCTTGATAACCCTCTTCCTCTCTTCTCTACTCTGTTTCTTTTCTGTATCTATCGTACTTCCTTTAATTAAAGTGAAGTGTCATCTGAAGCTTCATGAAAAGGGCATATGTATGGGAAGTAGACAGATTTCCAATTCTAGAGCTTCCAGTAAATATCAGTATTTAAATTACTTCCGGACTCTCAGTATCCCAATCTGAGAAACAGAGACAACAGTATCCATCTCTAATTGTTATAAGGATTGAACGATTGAACCGGAGAAAACACAACCTGTATTGCTTAGCTGTGCTTTTTTTAAATGCTAATTGTGTCCCTCTTCTCAATTCCCTACCCCATCCTCTACATCAATAAGAGGTGGTTAGTGTGTGGATATTATAAGGGACTTGTGAGCTGAGCCATGTCATCCACAATGTTACTGACAAGCAGGCAGTATTGAGCAGTGGTCAACAGTGCACTCACTTTAACCAAACTGATGGAGCTGAGATCCCTATTTCATTATTTCCTGTACAACTTGCTATCTTAACTTCCCTGAACCTTGGTATTCTTTTAGAAAAAAAAAAAATAGATCTAACAGTGAGACAACTTACCTAAAGTTTTGAGGAGGGTTGAATTAGTTGGTATATAATAAGCACTTAGCAAATCCCTGGCACAGAATGGGCACTCATTATCTGTTAGGCATTATAATTGTTGTCCTTGTCATTGCCTGTTGAGCTTTGTAACTGGATATTGTGAGCCAGGCAGAGGGAGACCTCCAAGCAGACTTTCCCAATGCAAGCACAGCTGCTGTTCCCATGGGGCTCGTGGGAAGCAGAATGCTGACCATGGTCCCATTAGCACCATCTCTAACCAGCTTGTGCAGGGGTCTGTAATGAGGGTTATGGAAGTAACATATGGAAAACACTTTTAGCTGGCTTTTGGGAGAGGAAAAAGGCACTAACTAAATACAAGGAATTATTAAAACTGGGAAACGACCTCACGGATATGCTGAACCTTGTATGCTATTTGCTTTTCTAAAAAGAAACTGAGCCAGAAGGCCAGAGTGACAGAGTGACAGAGTGGCTTGCTGGCTGCTGTTCAAGGGACAGCAGCATGTCACTTAACAAAGCAGCTCCCAGTTCAACCCTAGCCTCCTCCAGACTGCGAGCAGATCAATTTTCCATGAAGAAAGGATCCCAAACCAGAGGCAATACCTGGCCCTCTTCCTCCTGTGTCTCTCTCCAAAGGTTCTCCTTCCAGGAGAGCTAGGAGGTGATCTTCTAAATCAGAATCCACCAAGGAGAACACTGAGGGTGAACTCCCTTTGGTACCAGTGCACATGATTTAGGGGCCACCAGCAATCTGCTTCCACAGCAGGATTCCACCCTGGACTGGGCCAGCCCCAGCGTCCACTGCCAAGCCTTGACAAGTTTGTGGAGAGCTCACAGCTCTGTAATTTTGGAGCTATCAGTCCATCAGTCCCTGTTTACAACTTTACCACCCACCCCTGAAACATTCCTCTCTCCAGAATCAATCCTCACACTAAAACAAAATAGATTTAAAGTGGTCTCCAGGTATCACTTGTGAAATGGTGTATGTGAGGCATCCAAGAATGAATCAAGATCTGGCCCAGCGCCACCACACCGCTTGAGGCCTCTGGCTTCCCCTTGCTATCAGTGGCATAAGATTAATTTCCATGACTCCAAGCTGTGATTAGAGAAATACTCTAGTTCTCTTTGCCATGAGATAAATAGTGTAACAGCCACCAAGACTTGTGTTGTGAAGTCCTAGATAAGGATAATATCTATAGAAATCTCATCATTCAAGAATATAACACTTTATGACATACAACTTTTTAATACTTTGCTGGTAATATTATAATTTTAATATACCCATAGCTACTCCATTTAATGGGAATGAATAAGTTCAATCTTAATCTTCAAAACTATCAAAAATTTGGAGCATTTACTTTAATAACATGTAAAACCAATGCTTGCATGTGAATAAGTCCATAACCTGTTCTGGACTTGCCTCGTAAAAACAGTTTTGGAAAGGAAAAAACAAAATTGAAAAGCCTATCAATCAAAAGAAAAAAATAATATGATCTCTCTTCCTCAGTTAGCCTCAAATGTAAAGATTAGAACTGAAATATTTTCTCTGACAGTTACAATTGTACAAGATCCTGGCTAGTTTAGTTTTTGCAGAACAAATCGGCAGACTATTAACTACTGTGCAAAATGTGTAAGATTCTCTAGCTTGTTTATCATAATAGAATAGCTTTTTCTGTTTTTTTTACTTGAGTTCTTTCTTCAGAAATCAGGATGGTTATAATATTTAAAGGAAATGATCTCTCTGAGGTTGCTAGGAAGTGAAATATTAATAGCACAGCACAGCAATAAGTCTGTGAATGCCCAGACCTCTTATCCAAGTGGCGGCAGGTGTGTGAACTCAGGAATAGTTCCACCAAAAGTCCTAAAGGTTTTCTGGATACCCCGCTCTGGCAATCATTCCATGACAATGTACCCATTATGTTAAAGAAGGCCAACGCATTCAACATTTTTAAGTTACAAACTTTCCTTATTTCACCCAGTTGCATACTTAGAATGATGCTGCATCGTTTCCTTTCTTCCCTTCCCCATCCATCCATCCTTGACATCTTCTGAAGGTGATCTGAAAGGAACCCTTTCCTTTTCCTGGCTAGCCTGCTTCTTAGAAAGAGTGACTCTGCTCCAGAGAGCTCCCAAGGCGGTTCTTATACAGACACTGGCTAAACTGCTTTCTTTTGACCTTCCTTCCTGCTCGCCAGAGCCTTCTAATAGCTCCAGCAAAGGAGAAGCCTAACCAGTTTGCAGCAGCTACTAGAGATCTGTTCACAATGTAATAGCGGCCTCAGCTTTTAAATCTCTCCATGTTCATTGGAAACAGCTGCCTTCCTGCTTAGAGAGAAAAATCAGAAATCTGTGGTACAACAGAGGAAATAAATAGACCATCTCACTGTAGAAAGAGACTTGACATCTGTATTGTTATAAGTGAAAGCTTTTTAGTCTCTCACTTATGATAGAATATTCTAAGGGGAAAAAGTATAGTAAATATTATTTACTGACTGAATAGTCTTCACTAATCGAAGGAGTAGGGAAACATCAATGTTCTTGAGATGTTCATTGTTAGAAAATCTCCTCCCCAAGAAAACTTTTGCCTGGAGCACCAGCCATCAGAACCTCTGCATCAATATTCTTCTGCTCACTGATATGATGATATCTTGCTGCCACATGAAATATCCTCACTGTGTTCTTTAACTGCTTAACCTGATACAGCCCCAAGACCTCTGACTGAGTTCATTTTGTTCTTTATGTCATTGGCCCAGCTGAAATTAGTTTACTGGTGTGGTTAGCCGAGATGCTTATTATGTCTCTCCTTCTGCACCCATCCCCACCAGAATGAAAGCTGCCTGTGAGTGCGTATCTTGTTATCTCCCATTATACACTCATGTCTTCTCTTTTGCTTTATCATTAACTTCTCTCTTCTCCCAGTAGGATTTTCAAGGTCTAGCTCCAATGCTGCCTGGGGAAGAAGCTCAGATTCATTTGATCTCTGTGAGACTCTAACACGTCACATTCTACACACTCTCATTTATGACACACTGTGACATTTTTAACCTGCCATCCAAACCAAGAGATCATCTCTGGCTGGTGTGAATTTTTTAAAGTCTCCCTTTGCATTGGTAGGTATAGTTTCAGGATTATGTGCCTCAGTATATAGGGCAATACTGTTTGCTACCATTTGTTTTCTTCAGTTTACTTATTGTGACTATGTTTTCAGAAAGCATCCAATAAAGCACAGTAGTGTTTCAGTAGCCAGAGAAAAATATTACAAATATATTAGTACTGTGTATACCCCAGCTCTAGTAGAGGTGCTCTCAATAGGAATGAAAGTAGAAAATTAATGGTTAGTTGCAAAGTCAAACTCAAAGACTTAGTATGTTTTCTTGGCCTCCACAATGCACCCTTCCCTTACTGTGTGTGAGAAAGTCCGTAGCTAGTTAACAATACTGAGTAAGATACATCAAGTCCCACACCAAACATTAGACATGAATTACCTCCATTAATCCTTGTAACAACCTTATGCATTAGGTACAAATAAAATATGAAGTTAAGAGATTATAATAGTTAATGAATGATAAAAATGATGACACAAATCTTTTAATCATACATAATTAATTGTTCTAAAGAGGATGTGGGTTTTCCTAAACTTCTAAAATGCTGTAGATATTGGACATTCTTACACTGTTTTTCTTCAGCTTTCCTCTCTGCACGTTTTAAATGTATAAATGACAAATGTAAATCTGTACATTTTAAATGTATAAATGTATACATGCATTTGCTTACAGTTTTTAAAATATCACACACAAAAAACCTCAAAATGAAGAGAGGTCAGCTTCAGTCTTCTTAGGATGACTTAAAAGTTACACGCTTCTTGCATAAACTTCAAGTCTGTTTCATTCTATACTATTTTACTACATGATGCATTTTTGACGGCCTTCATCTAACTATTTTTTATTTTTGGCAGCACTGGGGATTGAACTCAGGGTCTTTGCACTGTGCTGTATCCCCAGATCCCTTTTCTATTTTTGTAAGTTTGAGGCAAAGTCTCGCCAAGTTGCTCTGAGGGAGTTCAAACTTGTGAACCTCTTGCCTCAGTCTCAGAATAGAGATTACTGATATGCACCACCATGCTCAGGTTAATATTATTTTTAAAGGCTACACAGTATTTTACTGTGTGAGATATCACAGTTGAATTACCATTTGTGCTTTAATGGAGATCTATTGCAAACTGGATGTTTTACCATGACTATTTTTTAAGTGCTAAAATTATTATGTTTGTCTTTCATGTCCTTGTAACCTTAGGTGAATATATCAAAGTTTAACTTCCTAGAAATGAAATTGCTGGGGCATATGCATATGCATTCTAACAGTTAATGTTACCAAATTCTCTACCTGAGGGTTTATAGCAATTTATAGTCTCACATTAGTTATAGCAATTTTCTACATATGAGTATGAGCTTGTATTTAAAATATATTTATTTTCCTTTTCAAAAGCGCACATAGCTCCCAGCAGAAAAACTCTTCCCTTCCAGTCACTTCCACTAAGAACCCTACAAGTTCTGCATGTATTATATTTGTATAACAATATTGTAAAGCCTGACAATGCTTTCTAAATATCCTTTGCTTGCCTCTGTTCTATAAAGAATGTGCATTCTGATGATATTATTTGCCAAAACTAAAAATATACTACAAATGGCTTTCTGAAGATTGAGTGATATAATCCAAACTTTAGAAAATCAGATCCTGCCCACAGGGAGTGGGGAGTGGGTAAAGGAATGCCTTTTTGTGGGATCATGACTTAACTTAGCTAATTGCAATTCTAAGATTGATGCAAGGAGGCAAAGGGTTCAAGGATGAAGTCAATTTTTCCTGATGTTGGAAATAAATCTATAAATTCTGGTTCTATGAATTGCTGAAAAATTATTGTGCAGGGATCAATAAATCACTTCAAAAGCAGTGTTAGAAGACCATTCCATCTCCTTAGTGTACCAGTTTCAATAACATTATTAGGCTCCAGCGTATTGGGCAAACTCATTTATTTCAGCTTTTAACATTGCTGTAAATGACCTGGCAACACATTTAACATTTTCTTTGTAATGTCCAAGGTTAATTCTTTAGTCATTAGCCAGAAAATCACTAATCCCACCAGAATTGTAGAACTATTAAGGACCTTACTTCTTAGTCACTTGGAAATCATAAGATGCTTTACAGAGGAGAAGAGGAGGGAAGAGGGGAGCATTCTTCTCAATGACATGAGGCTAAATTTAAAAGATAGAATATTATGTTTATTAATATCTGCATGTTACATATGCTTGAGCAAAAATATAGATTTGATCTCTCATTCAGAAGAGTTGCTTGGGAACTAAAGTCAATAGCTAAAAATACTGATTCTGTGTAATGAGCTATGGGATTGGTTTTCCTTCAGGACTATTTTTGTTTTGTTTTGTTTTTGAACTTCTCAGCATTGAGAATAGATGCTACCTGGCATAGCAGAGGCAGACACAATGTTCTACACCTGGGATCCAAGGGTTATGTGTCCAGAGGCAACTTCACACACACTGTACCCACAACAGCAGATTCCTCAGGTAGAGAAAAGGACTTTTCTAGCTAGCAAGCATTTTTGTGCGCTTGCAGGCCCAAGTAAAAATCAGGACTTTTATTACTTTTTGGGTGGAAAGTATGAGATCCTTCCTCATAAAAAATGTTGGAAAAAAATCAGAAGCATATAAAAAATTTTTTGGAGGAAAAGGTAAGAATATAGGAAACTGTCAATATACATATAACAAATAAATTTCATGAAAATTACAATCCAGTTTAATAGTAACATTTTTAAAATCTCTAATGCTTTCGGGTGGCCCATCAAAAAAATTCAATTACATCTTATTGGAGTTGAATTTAGCGTGTGACTTTCTAATACAAACAGTTATAAAGTTTAACAGTTCACTTAAAATTAGAGGTATTTTGTCAATGAAATAAAGCTGAAACAAGGACCTAAGAAGAAAAATTGGAAATCTGAGTATGAAGCAACTTACTAATGAATACTATTATGTATAGAAAGCTTTTCTATTAGAGGAAATTCTCTAATATGACATATCAGTTCAGATTGTTTTTTAAAAATATGGAATAGTTTTTTAAGCGTTTAGATTTTGTGATTTAAACTATTTGCAGATTAGGGAAACATTTTAGTGGGGTGTGTGTGTGTGTGTGTGTGTGTGTGTGTGTGTGTAGTGAATGTGAGTCCTTCTTAACAGCTGATACATCCCCCAATAATCTATCTTAATCAATAAGCCCTGGAAATCTCAATAATTATCTTAATTCAGTGAGTTCATAGCACTAAGAGGACTGTGGCAGCCTTTCTTTTTTTCTTTATGATACTGAGGATTTAACCCAAAGCTTTCAAACTGAGCTGCTTCCCAGCAGCTCTTCCTTCTTCTCTTTCTTTCTTTCTCTCTCTCTCTCTCTTTCTTTCTTTATTTATTTCTTTTCCTTTTGACACAGGACCTCAGTAAATTGCCCAGGCTAGCCTTGAACGTGTGATCCTCCTGCCTCAGACTCCCACAGTGTTGGGATTACAGATGTGAACCACTGTGTCTCTAATTATACCCTTCTTTAGTATTCAGCATGCTAGGCCTTAGATGTTTTGTCCCACTTTTATGTATCATCCATGATTTGTTGTCTGAAAGAAAAGTCATAGTTCCTGTCATCATCATCATCTCTCAGCTCTCCATCAGTGCTTGAATTCTTTCTACCATATCCCTGCCAATTGTCCCTCTACCTTCAGTATCTGTAATGACAGGGAAATGGCTAGCTCGGCCTAGTCAGTTCCATGTGGGGCCATATGGAATACTTTTAGACACACACACACACACTCAGAAAATCTCAGGGAAATTTTTTAGAACCTTCAAAATTGACCTAATAAATAATTTTAAATCTGATTTTTAAAAATTTGAACAAACTGTGGTCCAATGGAGCATTAAAAGCTATGGTCATTCTTGCCCCAAAGAATTGGGGAAAGGCCTGTGTGTAAAACAGTATTCACATATAGCATAGACTCTTCCCCCTTTCTCTAGTATTGCTTGTAAAAATTTCCCCAGGATGTATAAATTGCCAGGATGAGAAGATGGTGAGGAAACGCTTTCTCATCTATCTATTATATAGGGATAACTCCGAGATCCAGCCGTGGTGGGATTCAGGCAGCTTATTCACTCCCTGTCTGGGTAAGCGCCTGCAGTGTGGACCTGAGGAGAACCGTTACCTGTGAGCCTACTGCCATGCAGGCTGAAAATCAAGCAACCTTCCCCCGCCTCCTCCTTCCTCCATAGCTACTGGTGATAGATGTCTCAGCATCTCTTTGGAGGATGATCACATGCAGTATAGCAAATATGGGGAATTGCCTTCTATCTTCTGTTTGAAGGCAAAGGTTGTTTTCACTGTTTTATTTTGTTTCTTTTGTTCTATTCAGTACTCTCAATTAGTTTTATAATGTTCTATTTTTAGTTTGATTTTGCTATACCTAATTGAATGGACAACAATTGTGAAGTTAAAGAGATATACCATAGTACCTATTACTACTATCCCAGTATCCTACTGTGAAATCCTGTACCAATTTCACTGCATTGTCTCGATTGGCTTTGTTCTGTCTTATGCTGTTGCATTTTTACTACTTTCTAAATAAAATGTAAAAAAAAAATATATATATATATATATGGAGAAAGATGGTAAGGAAACACTTTCTCATATATATATATATATATGAGAGACTTAAAACCCAAACATATATATATACATATATATGTACATATGTATATATATATATATATATATATATATAGAGAGAGAGAGAGAGAGAGAGACTTGAAACCCAAACAAGGATATAGTTGAAGAGCAGATCCTATTATCTAAATGTTCTGACATATTCACTTGCTGATAAATTAGAATCCCGATCCACAAGACAAACTGTGCGGACGATACTGTTCTTTGTCTCTGACTCAGCACATGTAGCCATTATCATCAGAGATGCTTTAAAATACAGAAATACACATGTTTGTGTTTCCTATCAAGCAAAGGTACCCTTACAATTTCTTTGTTAGCTACTAAATATATACTAAGGCCTTTCTCCCTTAATACCTCCACTATCTCCACATCCTACAATCATTTTAGAAGTTTGGCGGGGGGGGGGTCTGGAGGGTCCCCTTTTTGTTTGTTTTTATCTTTGGCCAAGTCTGTTAAGTACTTCTGCAGCCAGTTTGTAAGAATTGTGTACTGTTAGACACAGTAGCTTCAGGGTGTGTAGGATGTAAGTACTACCTCTTGGATTATAGCCAGGCTGGGGAGAGAGAGTATCTAACTGTAATCAAAAAAGGAGCAAACGTTTATCAGGGCATAACACAAGTCATGCTTTTCACAGGAAAAAAATTTAAGTCTGTGTCTGGTCATAACATTAATATTCACACTTTGAAAAATTTCCGGTCTATTGGAATAAGATGGCAGCCTTAGGAGCTTGTTCTGAAAAACCAACCGAACGAAACATGCCATTTTATTCCTTGTTTCAATGGCCAAATAAAACAAGGTGTAATTAGTCCTGACTTCCTGCTCCTGCTCATACAACTGGGCCCCTCCCTGCTCCAGCAATAGCTGCAGACACACACCGGGATCGCAGCAGAAGGACTGGAGACAGCTTCCTTGGAAAACGGTTCACTTTTCTACAAATTTCAAAGTATGTATTTGACCCAAATGGCTGGGAGGAGGAGATGGATATGATTTAGAAAATTACCTGTGTTGCTAGTATCAGAAAAGTGGCTGCAAAGTAGCATTTGCCAGGTGTTTGAGATCTCTTATCAGGAGCTTGACTCAAGGAGTGTGTCGGACGTTAAATCCAGATAGCTATGCAGGTGTATGGGTGTGTGTGTGTGTGTGTGTAAATATATATAAATGTCACCCCACAGTTTTTATGAAGACATTCACTATTTTGGCCAGAATAGTTGCTTCAGGGTCCATGAGTGTTACCTGCTATATAATTTCTTGCACCCCTAACTTTTCATTGTTGAATTAAAAGCATTGTCTCCTCAGTGGATGTTTCATGTATTATAGCCTTCTTTGGAAAGCTGAACTTTATGAACTTTTGGAAGGAACTCAAAATAGGAACAAGGGAAAAGTATTTGGGAGAGAAGGTGGCTTTGAAAGGGAAAAACCTGGTGAAAAAAAAGGAAAAGGCTGCCACGTGCTCAGTGGAAGAGCACTTGCCTGGCCTGGGTTTGATTCCACCACCACTAAAAAAATTAAAAGTTAAAAATTAAAAAATGTTGTACAGCGCAGTTGTACAGATGACTGACTGACAGGACCAGTTCCTGGTTTAACTTCAGGTACATTCACACTCTGATTAAGTGCTTGACTGGTGGCTCCTTTGAGCCCAAACTGGCTGCATTTGAGCATCATCAGGCTGGGGTGGGGTTGGAGTGCTGTGTGAGAGTCCTGGGCTCTTCCTGCAGCTCTGACCATTGTCCACCAAGCTGTGTCACTGAACTTAGGAGGCCTCAAAGGATGACCCACTGAAAGCTCAGTTGGAGAAGACAAAAAAGACAGAGAAAAGGGAAACAACGCCCTTTTCAATGTAAAACACTCAGCTCCTTGAGGAGGAAGTATGTTTCTCCTTGGCTGTGTCCACTCCCACTTAGATTCTTCATCCCTTGCCCCAAGTCAGGAGTAGCCAGCAGCTCCCTTAAGGCAAGTAGCTGCGGGGCTAAGGAAAGGGGATATTTAACTGAAATTTCCTAAACTTTGATTTACAGAAATATGTTCCATTGCTGAAGAAGACATTTTCAATGTCACTGTCTGTCACTGCTATAGAAAGAGCTTCTGGGCTTTCTGGGAGTCTGTATATGAATTATTTAATGTGAGTTGCTGTAATTCCAGAGATAAAGATACCAGGAGGAACTGCTATCCCTTTCCCAAGTTTGGCTTTAGGCCCTTTGGGTTTCATAATTCTGAGGTAATCATTGTGTTTCAATGGACAAGATCCAAGAGCATAGAAGATTGACAGCATTGTCTAATAAAACATCTCCCATATTTTATCCCCTTTGGAATGCAATCCAAGTTACAACAATAGCTAATAATTACCTGCCATAGCTGCAGCAACAGAATAGCTGAATGTGCACCTTTAGCTGTCTTATGTGTGTGATTTCTCATTCTCAGGCTGTCTGTAATCCATTCTTCTCCTCTCCCCCGCCCCCCACCAGGCTTTGAGGGCTGGGAAGCACTCAGTACAAATTATCACACTACAGGTAACTTTGAAGTGTGACTTGTCAGGTCATGCTGACTTACTTTTCTGCTTGCAAAGAGAATTGATGAGGACGAACCTATTTTTTAACTAATAGGTGGAGCTAGAGAATTTGAGTGGACAGAGGGTTTGGATACACTTGTTTTCCTCTCACATACTGTAAAGGGTTTTATTTCTACTCATGAGAATGGATCTCATTTGCAGTGGCAAAATATTCTTTCAAGCCAAAACAACATTTTCAATGTACTCTTTGCACTGAGCTAGAAGGAGGATTTGCCTGCACCATAATCATCTATTCCTGTTAATTGTTACTGTCTACCTACTTGATCTCAGAAATGTTGTAGCTTGAATAATACATTGTATGTTCACCCTGAGTAATTGCCAAGGTGGGAAGTGGAGGGAGATATTCTTTTCATGTCTCATGGCAAAATAGCAGCTTAGAGTCAACAATTGAGGATCAATGGAAAGAAATCACGTTGAATCTTATTCATAAAAATAATATTTAAACATAGATTGTTAGATGAGCATGGCAAATGTGTTTTAATTCAGGTGCCATTAGTAGTAGGTCTCTGTAGCACTGGTGGAAATCTGAAACCAAGTTTGGGGCCAATAGGAAAGAGATTTTACCGTATTATTGATAAGTCATGAGTACTAAAAGAGGTAGTTGAAAAATGTATGCTAGGTATTACATAGAGTTATCAGTCAGATGGGAACTTAGTGATAAATTTAACTCAGTGTTTTGCAAAATGTACTCCACATAGTGCATTTCAAAATGATTCTCACAACATCTTCCACAGACAAGACTGAGAGTAATTGCCTACCATATTTCTCTGCTAGAAACTCAGTGTATATTGGCACCATCAAAGCTCTAAGAAGTAGTAAAGACAAATATTTAACTTTGTTTAACCTAATGTTTTGTAAACCTGTTTGACCACAAGAATCTTTTCAATGTTATCTGTCAACTTGCTGCAGAACTAGTTTCTGGGGGCACATTTGAGGAAATGCTAGTTTAGATCATTTCTTGCATTTCACAAATAAGGAAATTCCAGCCCCAACTGAGTGGAGGATGGACCAGAGTCACCCTGGCTGGTCTGTGGACTTAGCAAAATGAGAACCCCTAGCTACTGATTCCCAGTCCTAGCTCCCTTCTATTGGGTCAGTGTGGGAAATATTAAAAGCAACCTAAAATTTGAACAGTTTCTGGCAACATATTTAATGTAGATTCCACTTGTATATTTTTATAGTTTTCTGCAAGGATTATTATTAATTATCTACCTGTTTGTAAGGTTCAGACACAAGGCTACCATTCATGGGCAAAACAAAACAAGATAAAATTGTTTTTAAAGTTTAGTTTTATTTAAGCTAGTCTTTTATCTTTCTTTGTTAGGAGATAAAGAGATTATTGAGTAAAGAATCTCTAGACATGAGTCTGGTTTTGGTTTAGAATCTATTTTATCATTTTTTGGGATTTGAATTTCAAAAAGCCAGTTTGTTTATTGGTCTCCTTTGGATCATAAGGTTAAAGTACATCTGTTGTCTACACAAATTTAGCTATTGACCTTCAAGCTAAGCAGTCATGAAATTATAGCTACAGTAAATTTAGACAAGGACTAATTTCACTTCAGTCTGCCTATAAATCCGCATGACAGAATAAACATTGTTTGTCTTGTGGTTAATGTGAACACATGTAAAAAATTAAGAAATCTTTAGTGACAAGACAAAAAATACTCCATAAAAATTAATTGATGTTTAATTGAGGATGTATGAAATGCAATACTTGCAGATGGCCTCCTATTGCATTTAGGCATAAACAAAATTCCAGTTGAGCCTCACTTGCCAACTTGGTTTTGGTGTTTCTCCAGTTCACGGCAGAGTCTGCCATTCCTTGAAGAGAAAAACACCTGGAAAATATAACCACTGAACTACTCATCTCTCTGGGAGTTTTCCTATCCTTTATCTCCATTATAATGGCATTAAAGAAACTAGTTGCTTTAGTTTTCTTATGGCATCGATGACCATGAAACCATGTGGCTCTTTGTACTTTGGGAGAATGGGGAGCTGGAGGTTCAATTTACCATTCTGCAATTATCCTTGACACCACTTTGAAGATAATTTCTCCAGGAAGTAAAAAGTCAGTGACGTTGTGAAGCAAAAAATAGACATCTTTCAACGTATCTTTGTTTCTCCATGAGCACAAAGAAACCGATTTAGAAAATAAAAGCCCCGCTTTAAATGTTTTTACTTAGTAAGCACATTATTGTTTCCTTTAAATGGCTCTTGTGATTTACAGGTTTTCTTAGCAGAGTTAGAGAGTATTAGCCAATATTCATTGATGAAGACGTATAAATTTTATAGTCAGATTTGTTTCATTTTAAAAGCCACATGTTTAAAATACAAATGCAGAAAAAATTTCTGTGATACATGATTGTGGTTCAATAAAATAAAAGTTGCCAAAAGAGAGTGTCACTCATAAAATCTATATGTCTTGCTAAATGACTGTATTAGAATAACATTACCACTTAACTCATAAGCCAAGCGATGCCATCTGTGTTTTTTAAAACATGAACCATTAGTAGATTTTACTAGAAAGTGTATATTACACTTTGCCAGTGCATTTGTTGGTTCCTCTCATTTATCAATTGAATTCATTCTCATAAAAGTCAACACTCACAGCCCTCTGCTGGAGAGTGAAGAGTGCTCTGAGCTTTCCCAGATGGGTATCCCAGCTCCAACACACAGCTCAGAGCCCTGCTGCCCTTTGACAAGGAAAAAGGAAGCCATGCAGGGAGGTCATTTTTTTACATTTTCTTACGCTGACCCAGAATGGACATGGTGGGGAGTTTTAGGCTGACCATTTGCTCAGAAGCAGCTGCCATTGTCGGCCTGACTTTAGCTGTCCTCCTGACATGCTTTGTTCCCACAACTGCAGGCAGACGCAGTCCTCTCTTCTAAAAACAGGACTCAAGGGTTCCTTTAACGTCACCTTGAAATGTAGAAAGTGAACAATTAAATATGGAACTATTCTGTGTAAAACACCTTCTTGGATTTCAGTCCACTCACATCCTGCTGGTGCCATAACATGATCCTTGGATTTTTTGGCATCCTGTCATTTTTAGCTGGAATGTTTGGAAGATTCTGGGGGTGAAAGAGGTCATATAACCAGGGAGAAAAGAGTTTATATATATATATATATATATATATATATATATATATATATACTTGACTTAAAATTCCAACACAGGATTGGATAAATAGTCCTTCTTACAGAGGTTTAAATATTACAATCCTTTTTTTTTATGTTCTATGGTCCTTCATTAATAAAAAGGAAAATTCAAAACGTATTAAGTGCATCGACATTACCTTTTCTCCAATAAATAAATTTCAGTTTAAGTCTTTTATCCAAAGAAAACTTCAATCAGTTAAGCATAAAGTCATAATCAAGATTTTTTTGTACTGGGGATCGAACTTATGACCTAACACTTCCCAGGAAGATGTTTTTGCCTCTGAGCTAAGTCCCCAGTTCCTATAACCAAGATTTTAAAAGATTTGATTCATTCAGTGATAAAAGAACCTGACCTCATTAGACGCACTGCACCCATCATTTTCTTATGCCTATGATTGGGCTCTGTTCCCCTTAGCTTAGACTACTCCCAGCATGCAATAAGAAACCCAGGTTAGCTGATGTCTGTAAAACTGCTTGTAGAATGTATAAATAATTGATTGGTGAATAAGTGAAGATATATGACTATAGGTTCTTACCCTTTCCATTTCATTTCAAATTAGCACAAAGTTATTTTCATAGCTTGTTCATGGCCTTAAAATCTGGCTGCCAGTCCCAACTGGTTTACTCCTCCGTTAGCATCTTTTAATTCTTTTGAAGAGGCATGCACACAAATTTTTCAAGATTTGCTTCTCCGGTTTCCCTGAGCTCCCTGTTATGTAGTGATTACATAGCTGCTTAGTAGCTGCACAAAAGATTAATAAAGAGGAATCAGTAAACTTTGTTAAAACATGTTCATATCCACAGCAGAAAATTTAATGCAAGATAGAGCCAAAAGCATTGTGAAAAATGGAATTTTCAAGCTTATCTAGATTTAATTGTCCACATTCTTTTTCATTCCTATAGATAAATGAGAATTACCTATATCTGAAAATATGACAGTGACTTCACAAGGTTGTTGTGAAAGTACAATAAAAGTACATGTGCAAATTGCACAGCATATTAAAGGCATTTGATAGATTAACTTTCCTTAACTTGAATTTATATAAATGCTTAAAAACTGAATACAGTTATTTGTTTTAACAATATTTTTTTTGTGATGCTAAGGGTTGAACCCAGGGTCTTGGTCATGCTAGGCAAATGCTGTCACTGAGCCATATCTCTAGCCCTATTTTAATAATTTTATAGTAGAAAATTCAAAGTGTGACTCAGGTTGACATGTGTTCAAGGTTCATAAGGTTTAATCTTCCAATGTGCTGTCCAGTGTACTATTTACTAACTAAATGGCATTCAGGTATTAAAGCTGGGATAAGGAATGATCCAAGGATGACTTCAAGCATAATTTTACCGGAGCAGACTCTGTTAACCACATAACGAGCTTCCATACATGCTCCCTTCTCAACCACCTCCCCTCTCTGCTCACCTCATTGTAAATTGAAAGGATTTTGAAGGTCTAGAAGAAAGAGAAACTGTGTGTTCTAGCGACAGACCAAGCCAAGTTTGGCAAATGTGTTTCATTTATGATTTCAACTTTAGTTGATTGATAGTTTCCCTAAACAGCTATGCCGAGGCTTCTGGAACTTTCTATTTCACTACCAAAAAACATTCTGATCACAGAGGAAGAGAACAGTGTTACTACCTGTTGCCATTCATTCACTAAACCTGTTCTCTGTCCTATTTTTATATGTTTTAACTGTTGTGTTCATTACATCAGTATTGTTTTTCCTAAGGTACACTAGCAATAAGAATTTAATCTGGACAAAATTTCAAGAGATCAAAATTTAATTGACAGACCTGACTTCTACTTCTTCCCTAAAGAATACTAAATATTTTGAATCCTTTGTCAGGAAGCTGTTAGAATTATGATTTTTAAGACATTTTACAGCAGGGTGTGATGGCACGTGCCTGTAATCCCAGCACACGGGAGGCTGAAGCAGGAGATCACTGCAAGTTCAAGGCCAGCTTGGGCTACATAGTGAGTTCAAGGCCAGCTGGAATACTGTAGAGAAACCTTGTGTCCAAAATAAGAATAAATAAATAAAGTAAGAAGAAACTTAACAAATAGGACTGTAGCATATACGTTTCACATCCAGTGTGTGATGTTAAAACTGGTAGTTCTAAAATAAATAAATAAATAAATAAATAAATAAATAAATAAATAAATAAACTGGTACTGTAATCACAGAACTCTGGGAGGCCGAGGTAGGAAGACTATAGGCACAAACTCAGCCTGGAAAATTAAGCAAAAGCCTGGCTCAAAAATTACATTCCTGTAAGATATAAAGGTACTGCACATAAAGAACTAATTTCAGTATAATGGAGAAAGTTAAATACCATGGGCATGATAGAGACAAGGGGTTGAAACCATTGTTGCTGAAAATGCATTTATTATTTTAGTCTTTCTGCAAGTATTAAGATATATTTTAAGTATTTTGATGCACCGGGGTTTCTTTTTACCCATATAATTATTACTTAGTTTATAATTCATCTTATACTATTTTTCAAAAGTGAGTTGTGAGGAATAAACATTCTATAAAAGTCTTCTGCAAAATTCACATAGCACCTTAGTTGTTAAATGAGAAACAAATGTCATGGTCAAATTAGTTTAGGAAATGCTAGACTGGACAACATTAGGCAAATTTCATTTCTGCAGGACCTTTCAGGGCCTTTAATAAGAAAATTGAAATGTAATCACCAAGACTACTGAAATGTATTATCTAGCATTTTCCAGACACATTAGGTCATACAGATCTCTTCATAGGAACTGTATCCTAACTAATGTGTGAGCGACAGTATTTTCAACTATGTGCAATACACTATGGATCAATAAATATGTTTTAGGTGCATCTTTTTTGCAATCAAGTAGTAGATTTTCTAGATGGGGAAAGAAGACATAAATACCTTATGTATCAGTAGTGATATAAGGAAACAATACAGAAAAGATCACCAAGTGGTAATTGATTGCTAAATGACCAATGTTAAAATTCTAAAATAGAGATGGAAGGAACAAACAAAATGAATACAAATTTATGCACTTCTGTGCAAGGGATCAGAGAAACAAACCTTAGAGCATGGTTGCTCTGTTAAAGAAGGGAGTGCTATGGATGACAAGCCAGGATTGTGAGTCCAGGTTAGGGCAAACTAGGGGCATCAGCCTGGCACTGAAACTCCCCATGCACACGAGTCGCCTGAGGGATCTGAACTGATTCAATAGATTTGGGGCTTAAGTTCACAATGCTGTATGTCTAAAAAGCTGCTGATCTGAGGTCACGCTTTGAGAAATAAAAAGCAACAATGGGCAAACTTTTTCTCAAAGAATTTAGTTAGAACTTTGGGCTAGCAGGCAGTGTGGTATGTGGCAACTATTTCTCTACATGGCCTTGTATGACAAAGTAATCGTGGACAAATGTGTAAATCGGCATGGTTTTATTTTTAAAAATTTATGGAATCTGAAATTTGAACGCTATATAATCTTTGGTATCTCAAAATATTACTCTTCTCTTGATTTTTTCCACGTATTTAAAATGATATAAGCTATTCTTCACTCCCACTTATGTAAAAACAGGCTCGCAGACTATAAATTTACTGAGTTAGAGCACACGATACTACATTTGTGTGCCTGACAAAGGATTCTCTATGGTGCACGCTCTCCAAAAGAAACTTACCTTTCCCTTAAACCTCATTGTATATTTCATGCTTCATTTTTCTTTCTAATACTGGCTTTTTCCCTTTTTAATTTCTGGAAAGTTAAGACACTAATGGGCAGTACAGATATGCAAACTCCTCAGAGTTTAGCAGGCATTATTGTATCACCTGTATTAAGTAAGGCAATACCTTCTCGAAAGTGCTCAACAAATGTATATTCAGCTGAAGTTGATCTGTTGAAAAAGCCTGCCTGTAGTTAAGGGAGAGTGGATCCTAAATGAGATCGATAAAGAAAATAAAGAGTTCCAACAAGGAGAAAGTACAGCAAAGAAAAGTAAGCAAATAAAACTTGCAGGCTTTTTCTAGGGAAAAAGAAGACCCTAGAACTATTTGAAAGAAATAGGATTAGTATAGAAAAATGTTAGAAGATAAAGCAAAGACCAAAGTATATGAAGTATATGAAAGGTCTTAGTGACAGATCTGAAGTTTAAGGGCTAATTTGTGTAGGGAAGAAGTTCAAGAGCATTAGTTTTATGAAAAAATATAGAAAGAATTTATTTTACTGGAAAAAGAGAGGTCAGTTAAGAGTATGGTGGCCCACTCCTGTAATCCCAGCACTTAGGAAACTGAGGCAGGAGAATCATTTGCAAGTTCAAGACCAGCCTGGGCTACAAAGTCAGCCCAAGGCCAGCCTGAACTGCATAGTGAAGCCCTGTCTCAAAAAGCCAACAAAAAAATCTCAGTGAACATTAATGGCTTTGAAAAGAGAATAGAAAAAAAAGAGACTGGGAGATGGTTCTAAGCTGCATAGTTCTCCAAGCCTTTATGAAAATAAAACCACATTTTGTCCTTCAGGGCAAATATCAAAAAATATTCAGAAATTTTGCCCTTCTCAGTTGCCTCCAGAATAGTGTGTGTTGCATTGCATAGAGTGTAGTGCTCAATTGTCTGCCTATTTTATGTTCTTTAATTCCCAAAACGTTATTTATCCATTTATGAGTATCTCCTATTTAATTTTCAGTGCTGTTTTCTGGGTTAATACTCTGAGTATCAGCAAACTTAATTGCTTCATTAACTTTATTTTCAAATTAAATATAGACAAGAACCTATGTTACGCTACTCAAAACAAAGAAAAATAATTAGGCTGAAGTGTCATATTTTCACAGCAAGATGCCTAATTCCAAAGAATTTTATGAAAGATTAGACTCAGAGAAAAATCTCTGCTGCAAATAAGATCTAAACGACTATGAGGTTCCATTGACTTCAATTTGGCTAGTTGTGACACATTTCCACATGTTTATCTAAAAATACATCACATCTGGGGACTTGAGGGAAAGATTTTTTGATGTAAAAGTGATCAGATGCTGTTGAGAGTTGAGGTGCAAAGAGGTAAGAAGAGTGTGAGGAGAAACCTGTGTTAAAACTGGCAGGCGGGCTGCAGCCTCACACCTCCGGTCCTGTCTGTTTGGGGAAAGTAAGCCAGTAAGGATGAATTACAGTGTAAGTGCTCTGTCTCTCTGCAGTTTGGAAGCCAAGGTGGTCTGCTACAAAGTTCTGTAAATATCAGAAATATGGAAGCTATTAAATCTGTTAATGGTCAGCTGATCAGAAATGAAAATCAAAATTACCGCTGCCTGTGATTTTTTTAGTCGAATGAGGGCTGCCTTAAAGATATTAGATATATTTGAACATCATGTTTATATTACTTTTCTACTTTTCTCTAGCTAGTAGTAGATAAAACTGTAACCAATGTGCAAGGCATTTATTATGACATTTTGAGTTTCAGTGTCTTACTTTTGTAACCAAAATGGTCTAACTTTAACAAGATCCCTTATTTCCAAGTTGATAAAATATGCGAGATGCTTGACAAAGAAGAACCTGCGGGAATTGTCTAGCCATTCATTTCATGGTCTAACATGAAGAGTTTCCTTAATATCGATACAGATCTTTAACGGACGAATGTCTTATAGCAATAGCATCCAGCCTTTTACTTCTGCTTTATTTTTTTCTTTTTTAAGCACCGCCATTTCCTCTCTTACTGTCCTTTGACCTCCATTTGGCCTGCAGGTGGTTCTGTGAGGGGAAAGAGCTGCACAACACTCCCGACATTCAAATCTTGTGTGAGGGCGGGGACCTCCATAAACTGATCATAGCGGAGGCCTTTGAGGAGGATACTGGCCGTTATACCTGCCTGGCTACAAACTCTAGTGGCTCAGACACAACTTCTGCCGAGGTATTCATTGAAGGTAAGAGGGATGCTTGGGAAAAGAGCACTGATGGTCCTTAAACCCAAGACCGCTGTAAGGAGCCTTGAGAATATGTCTTTCCAATGCAAACAGCATGATACTATTGTGATTCAAACCTCATGTCTCCTAAAAAAGCTGAATAAATTGAATGGTTCTGACACCTAGGCACAGATCAACTGTGTCTAATGTCAACATTCATTCCTTTCTATCTAAAATGTGTCTGTTACATTGACGTGAATTTATTTAAAATTCAAAATATCAAAGTTATTTTTTTCTTTCTCAAGTAAATGAAGCATGGGAACATAATTGAAATATCATTTTAACTGAACTTAAACTTTTAAATGGTTTAGAAAATCATTCATGGGAATGTTAAGCAATTGAATATTTTTAAATGTGTTCATTTTCATTAAATTCTAGAACTATGCCTCTTTTGTTAAGCCTCCATTATTCTTGCTAAATGTACTATGAACTTATAATCACTAGATAGGAATAATTTCAAAAAATAATGTACTACACACTGCAGGAAAGATAGCCTCTTTTAAAAATGGTTCTAGGCAAACTGATTATTCACGTGTAGAAAAATGGATCTAGAGTCATGTCTTTAGCTCTGCACTAAACTAAAATCAATACAGATCAAAGAACTAAATGTTAAAACAGAAACACTTAACCTGCTGAAGATAAAATAGGTAAAACTCTTAAAGTCATAAGCATAAGCAAGGATTTTGTAAACAACACTGGTTGCATGGAAAATAGTATCAAGAACCAACATATTAGATCACATCAAATTAAAAAGCTTCTGCATAGCAAAGGGAACAGCTAACAGAGTGAAAAGACAACATACAGAATGGGAAAAAACTTTTGACAGCTCTTCTTCAAATAGAGAGTGAATATCAGGGATATGTATAGATTTCAGTAAAATTAGAACCCCCCAAGTAAAAGACCCAGTCAAAACATGGGCAAGTGAAATGATTAGACACTTCACAGAAGTATAAGTAGCCAAGAAGTACATGAAGAAATGTTGAACATTACTGACCATTAGAAGAATGCAAATTAGAACAATCCTGAGAGTCTATCTGACCCAGAAAGAATGGCCATCACCAAAAAAATCAAATAATAACAAATACTAGCTAGGCTGAGGGAACAAAGAACCCTTGTACATTGTTGATGGAAATGTAAATTAGTATAATCACTATGAAAATCAGCATGGACATTCCTCAAATAACAAAAATCAGAAATTCCATATGATCCAGCTATTGCCCTTCTGGGTATTTCTCCAAAAAGTTAAAGTTATAATATTACATTGATACATGCATACTACTCTTTACAGTAGCAAAATTAGTAATAGCCAAATCTTGGAACCCTAATCCTAACTTTAAATAGAAAACCTTAAAATAAAATGTTTTATTTGATTGCAAGCGTACTAGAAATGCAGTGAATTTTGGAATGTACTGCTTCTATATTACAGATATTAAATGAAGTCACATTAGATTTAAGTAATATCCTATCAATTTAAGCAATATTCTTTCAAGTCAACCAACACTTATTAAGGCCCTATTAAGTGCTACAGAGTATAATATAAATATGGTTAATATCCAGGCTCTGGATATCAGGAAGCTCCCAATCTAAAAGTAGGGATGGATATATAATGTTATAAGTGGTAGAAGATAAATTATACCATGTATATATTGTACAGTATCATACATTATATGTTATATATTGTAAAAATACAAAAACCTAGAAAGTTAATTACAAGATATATAAGCTATACTTAGTTTACTTATAATAAAAGGAAATATTTCTCTGCGTCTGAAACCAGTTTCATTGTGTAACTCTGATGAACCCAAAATGCTGAGAACCTTGATTTTTAATCTTTTTAGTTAAATGTAGTTCTTCTAAGTAGAAGCTTCAGAGCTACTATTGAAGCCAGCAGAGTGAGCTTCCCAGTGTGGGGATACTAACCTTGAGTTCCGTGTCTCTCCACAATACCACTACAAACCAACCTCAGGTTATGAGGCTTAAGATAGATTGTGTGTGGCTTTGGACAAGTCGAAGGGAGGATAAAAGAGTTGAGCAAGACCAGAATAAAAAACCATGCAGGCTCATCTTTTTTAAACTAGCATAAAGTACTTCAGCAACCTAGTTCAGTTACCCGGATACGGATAATAACTTTTAGTGAGAAATTTAGTGTGTTTTTAATCCCTACAAACAATGAGAGACATGTATTCTCAGGCTCATGCTGTGACTCACAGTAGTAAGTCTTTTTAATTCCAGCACTGAGATAGATTCAGGCATCTTCCTACTAAGTTACTTCCTCAAACATGTTGCTAATTACACATCAGCAAACACACACTGGAGGTCTATGAGAGGGTAGGAAGTTTTCTACAGAATTTTAGATAGCAACAAAACCTACTGTAAAAGTTTAATGATTTGCTGGTTGGAAACTATTTGATTCTGTCTTGTGCACAAAGCTTTATAATAATACAAAAGAAATCATAGCTTAAGAACAATCGCTGGCATTCATATAGGGTTAACTAGGAGCCAAATGATAGTCTTCATTTTTGTGTGGATTACCTCACTTGGTCCTTACAAAGTCATCTGTTTATTTAGTTAAGGAAACTGAAGTTTAGAGCTGAATAATGACCAAAATGGCAGGCACGCACACGTGAGCTCACACACGAAGCAGTCCAACTCTGAAACTTAACCTCTGCAACTGCGGTGTAAAATGCCAGTGAACTCATTATCACTGGGGCCACTACTACCCTGGCTTTCATCTGGTCTCCTAATTTAGGATTGAGCCCAGTATTTTTCAGGGAACGTAACTGAGCACTTTGCTCCATCCTCAAGTAAGTATGGGGTGACTACAATAAGGCCTGCAGTGGTTCAGCCGTGAAGAACACATCAGTGAATGAGATAGCTGCTGACACCAGAAGAGAGACGAAAGAGAGAGAGAGAAAGAGAGAGAGAGAGAGAGAGAGAGAGAGAGAGAGAGAGACAGTTAAACCCTAAATCATCCCAAATACCAGCAAGTCTGTGAAGTTGATCAGGAAAGCCACTCTGAAGAGATAACATTTGATTTAAGGTCAGAAGCCTGACAAGAAGCCTACAGTAGGGAAGGCTGGGGAAACGGTGCTCCAGACCCCAGGAGTAAATGCAGAAGCCTGGGTGGGGGAAAGCGCATGTGCACTAAAAGTTCTGGCCCTCCAAGTCAGCTGCAGCATCATGGGAGGGGGTGACTCACAGGGCCTTTTGGTCACTGTGAGCATTTGGCCTGGATTCTAAATCAAGTTGCAAACTATGGAGGGTTTAAACCTTAAAGTCACACTATCTGATTGGAAGAGGAAAGCATTTGTTTGCTAAAGTTTGCTTATTCACGTTGCAGTGCTGGGGATCAAACCTATGGCCTTTTACAAGCTAGGCAAGTGCTGTACCACTGAGTGACAACCCCAACCATTCTAATGTGTATTTTAGCCTGGTGCTTTGGTTTAAAATTAGGGAGTTTGAAGGCTATTGTAGCAAGATGAGGGAAAAGGATGGGGTTCCAGGAGGATACATGTAAATGGGAAAGAGAATTCAGAAATAGGCTCTCGGAGTCCTGCAATGGCTTATATGCCGTGGTGATAAGAAAGGATGCAGCAGGTATGAATACCCCCTGGGCTGTGGTCCTACCATTTGTGTGGATAGTATTGCCAGTCTCTGAAACAGGGGAGACTAGGGAAGAATAGAATTAGGAGTTTGGAGGGTCGAATGCTCTTTAAATTATAAATTTCAAATCCCTATCTGGATAGTCAAGGATGTAACAAGTCAATATTTGGTCATATGAGCATGATCTAGTGCATGAGTAAGAAAACTTGAATTGAGCATCTGAACATAGATGATAGCTAAAGCTGTGGAATACACACAGGACCAGACAGGTTAACCAGGGAGAAAGAGGAAGTGGGAAAGAAAGAAGACCTCAAGTTTCAGCCTGCAAGGCTTCCACCTGTTGGGGCATCTAGAAGAGGAGTTTCCAGCAAATAGAGTTAGAAGGCAGAGCCCTTGGGGTGGGAGAGAAGCCAGGCAGAGTTGTGTTAAGGGAAGGAAGGGAAATTGGTGTGGTAGGGAGGGTTGCTCACTGTGTCCCCTTCTGCTGAAAAGTCAGTCAGATGAGGGCAAAGAAAGAAACCACTGGATTTAGCAACTATGGGTGTCACTGATGACTTTAGCAAGAAAGGACTCACTGGGAATGTGAGAAGGAACCAGAAACCAAATGGAATGAGTTAAGGACAGCTTGCAAAACATGGAAGAAATAACTGATACTAGATACCCATTGGGGAAGTTTTGCTTAACCATCAGCACAGATGTGGGCCAGTATCTGGGAAGGAGGACGGGATCATGAAATTTTTTTTGTGGTTTGTCTTCAGGCAGGAGTTACTAGAGCATGTTTTTAATGCTGATGAAAATAGTACAAGAAACAAAAATAGATTATGAGAGAGAGAATGCGATGTGAAGTATTTGAAAATGGGAAAAGAAATGATACCTGGTCATATATATACTAGATAGGAGGCCAGTGCCTCAAGGACTAGATGGCAGTGAGTCTCAATTTCACAATTATAAATAGGAAATGTAAACATGTGACATAAACACAGACATGTCAACTCTCCACCACTAACTCCTCCTGCAGTTGTAAAATGGATTATACAGATCATTCTGGTAATGATCTGTATCTTCCCATCTCTTGCAAGAAGAGTGGGAAGTTGGCCCTGAAATAGCGCATAACGAAAGCTGGATTAAACCAGACATTGTATTTAGAGGATTTTGACTTAGACCTGGTAGAGAGGTGGGCAGGGCAGCCAAAGAAAATATAGAAAGCTGGGAGCCGGGCACAAGTGCCATGCTGCCTAGCAATTCCTGCTTATGGGTTCTTCGCGATGGGCACCCTGGAAGTGGCATTTGGAAGCAAGCTGTGATATTAAATGAATACTTGTTCCTGCTGATCTCAACAGGGTAAAGCCCTGGATGCAGGACCACCAAGATGCCTCCTGTAGCAGTTAGATATACATTTGTTTTTGCTAGATTTTGGGAACTTGTGAAGACAATGAGAGGATCTAAGGCATACAGCTTGGGCTATTCTTTGTTTGTTTGTTTGTTTGTTTGGTACTGAGGATCAAACTCATGCATGACCTCGTACTTTCCAAGTGTTTACTCTGCTGAGCTAAACCTCCATCCCCAACTTGGGCTAGTCTTCTCATTGCTTATTTTAAAATAATTTTTTCTAACATTTTTTAACAAGCTTAATTTTTTGCTTCGTGACTTTGGTCCATTATTCAGTGGCTCTGTACTTCTTTGATTTCTCCACTTGTACATGGAGAAAATTATGCTGATGTCAAGATTGGCTGGTTAATCCCCTGCCCAGAATGTTGCCAGTCACAGACTATGGGTTATAAACATGACTACAATCATTTTATTTTTTAAAAATCTGAAATGCATAAACACAAAGAGACATAAAAAGCATGAAAATGTATATAATCTTACTGCCCTAGGAAAATTGCTTTTTTTTTTCTATTTTTGATACTGGAGATTAAACCCAGGGCTTACACATGCTAAGCACATATTCAACCACTGAGCTACCCCAGTCTAATCCTTTTGTATCCCTGTGTCTAGTTTGCTTTATATACTCTTTTGCATCCTGCTTTTATCTGTATTTTAGCTTGACCTATTCTCTCACAGAGACCTAGCAGTGTCATTACTGGTCTTTCCTGGCCTGCAGATGCAGGGCAGATGACTGAGGGAAGTTCAGGGTGGCTGAGGGGGGAGGGAAGAACTGCCTGAGGGCAGCGGAGGGGAGGCGGGGATTTGTGGCACCTACCTGAGGATTTGATCTGTTTCTGCCAGAGCTGCTCCGACACCTGAGAGGTAAGGTGACATTGAGATTTCACAAGGGCAGACAGGTGTGCAGAAACTAGTAAATGTATTTTTATTCCAGGACACAACTTTTTTAAAAAGCCCTTTACCCTTCTCTAAACATCATCTGGAGAAATGGAGCAAGAATGAGTTATTTTTCCCTTTCTGGTGCTGGAGATGGAATCCAGGCCTTGCACATGCTTGACAAGCACTCTGCCAGGAAGCTACATCCCGCGTTCGTGAAGATGTGTGAAATAGAGGGCATCTGAGGAGACTTTTTTCAGTGATTTGAATATTTGAAATCAAATAAAAATAGCTATTATTTTTCTGGCCACATGGAGCATGCATGCAGGAGCTTCCAAAGGACTCTCACCACCCCTCCCTTTCTTCAAAACATCTTTATGACTGCAATTAAATTGGTCTTTTCCTTACCTTTCCATGCTTCCTGCGGTTCCAGGAGCTCCCCTGTTCAGCAGCCCCTTCTCACCACAGTTAAAACTCTCTCTTTGTCCATAACAAAGTAGACAAAGAGTGGCTTGTTTTTTATTTTGCCCTCTTTTATTTACAGCCTCTTGCACAATCAACTTCACCACTGATTTTCTTTGTTGGAGTCGATTACTTATTGTCTTCTTTATTGTAGTTTATTGTCTCAGTGTCAGCCCTGTGCTTCTAGATGTCTCTCAGCCCCTGCCTCACCAGTAGACTGCTCTTCTCTGTACACACAGTCCACTCCTTGTCCCCAAACAAGCTTTGTAATTCTCTTGTTCCACACATTCATTCTAGCAGAAGCCAAAGGCCTCCACCCCGAGTAAGAACAAATCTAAGCACCTTGTGGAATACAGAGACACAGCACCTGAAAGTCTTCAGGGGCAGGGAAAAAAATCACAGCCCATGGGTTTGAGACACATGAGTGTGGTTCCCGTCTTCTGGTTATGTGACCCCATGCAAAGTAACTAACCACTTGGTTGCTCAATTTTCCTACCTATGTATTGGATCTAACTCACCTCTTAGTGAGGTTCATTATTGTAATAATCAGAAGACTAAAGAGCCTAGCAGACTGCCAAGCAAACAGTAAAATATCTCAAATTGGTAGTTTCGTTCTTAGCCCCACCTCAGTTCTCAGAGAGGTAATAATTTTCTAACAGATGTGATAGATTATGTGCAAGCTGTAAACAAGAATATTGGAGCACAAAGAAAACAGCACAGAAAAGTGGCTGGGGTAATCTGAAAAGATACAATATCAAGGAAAGGCTGGGTAGGCATATCCTAGGAAAGTGAACAATATTACTAACTACCAGTAGAAACAGATTTGGAAATTCTAACCTACTGAGACTTGTATATCATCTAATTCTTTAACAAGAAAAGTGTGCTCTAGGAAAATTAACCCGACATAAGACAAAGATGGATTTGTAATGGAGAAAAATGGGAAGACAAAATAAGAGTCTGTTGTACTTCAGGAGCCAGAAAAAGAAAGCCTGTACCCCAGTGGTTGTTATAGAGGTAAACAGGAAGGGAAACCATTCCAGCAGTTACCTAAGCTTCACTGTTTTTAACCTCAACAAAGGATGAGAAACATGTTGCAGTAGAGTCATGGAAAGCAATTCTAGACAGCCATCCAAGAGAATGAAATAGGTTTATGCATTCTAAGTGTACTGGTGACCGGCAAAAGCAATTACAAGAGTGTGAACTGTGAGGCATAGAATGTGAATGCGTTTGTACAAATATATGCATAGATATTTGTGTGTTGATGTATTACACTATTCTGGAAAATAGGCAACAAGCATAGGTCAAATTGTATTTAGGAAATTGCTCAATTAACTATTATATAATTCTTGATATTTAGTTACTTTTCTGTAAGCAGATATTTTACAAATTAATTCAAAATAACTCATATGAAATATGTTTTAGAAACATCAAGAATATGCTTTTAACCACTGCAATCACTTCAGATCTGTCACTTAAAATCTCTCGACACAAAATGTAAACAATAGAGTCTGAGTATAGTTTATTTTTAGACTAAAAATATTATAGAATTCTTAATTCAGGAATAGTAGTGACATAAATCAATTTGGGAGGGTATGAATCCAAAATCATAGACCCTCTTATTTCAGAATGATGCCACTGCCACAGTTGAATTTACCCCAGAATCAAAAACTATCTTCAGATTAACAAGTAATAAAGACATTCATGAACCCACACCATACGGTCTCATAGGGTTAAAGTGAAAACCATGGGTGTTATCCACATAAAAACTCACAGATATTTACTTCATAGTTTTAAACCTTGTGAAAAGATAGTTGTGATATCCAAAGTGATAAAGATGAAACTAATAATAAATCTGACATTAAAAGCATGTTGTCTTGAAGAAACCTCTTCATGGTACTTCTTTTTTTGAAATGGCTTTCTGAAGAAATGAAATGAAAACAGTATGGACCAGAGCATTCTCCATTTTATTATGTATTTAAGTAAAAAATAAGACTTTGCATGACACTGTTTAAAAATGAAGAAATTACTCGTTAAAAGGATTATAAATACTACTGATATATTAATTTTATTGTTATTTTTTAATGTTTCTGCAGGAGCCAGTTCAACAGATTCTGACAGTGAAAATTTAGTTTTTAAATCAAAAGCTGGAGATATGCCACAGTAAGTGTCTACAATTCTATCAAGTATTTATATAGTAAAGAATGGCAGCAGGATTGTTGAGGTATGAAGTTACATGCTGTCCATCAAGATCAATATCTGAATCCGGGACACAGTGTGTAGCTTACAAATCTGAACTTTAAAATTCATATTTCATCAGGAATGCACAAAAACTGTATCCAATATTGCTTTCAAAGAAAACCATCTCGCTGATTATAAAAGGAACAGTCACTTTAAGAAAAAAAAAAACCACTTAAATTATTCCAAAAATGTGCATGAGTACCAAAAATCTATGTAGGCAGAAATATATTTCCATATGGACAAAGTCTATGTCTAGTTAAACCCTACACCTGAAAAATCACAATGTTTAGTTACTTTTATAGGAGAGGAATTAAAACATCAGTATCTTATCTTGCAAAAAAAATGGATCAGAATAAGGAGGAAAACTTCATTAATATTAAGATGTACTAAAAAAGTCTACGTTCCTACATGTGTGACAACTACATCCACTCAAAATGCTAAGCACTCTGACTTAACCATTCCACATATATGTACATCAAATAATCACTATAGGACATTCATATGCACAGTGAAAATAATAGTGGAGTAATGCATAAACTTTAGGAAGTTATATCCATTGAGCATCAAATCATCACTGCTGCCAGAGGAACCTGATAAGATCCCATGTGCTTTCGCACTCCTGTTATGAGGTAGAACTCCAGTTAGGTGAGGTCACAGGAATTGCTCTGATCTGTACAGTCAAATGGTTGGAAATGAAGGGGCTTGGAACTGATTCTTCATCTTTTCTTTACGCTTCGCTGATACGCATTAAAAAAAAGACAAAAATTTCTAAGGTACTCTCAACAAAGAAGCCAGGACAAAGATCAGTTGCTGGACTTAGTATATGTACTGCTGAAGCCAGAACGAGCTGCTACACTTAGGATAACCAAAGCTTTGAGTAAAATACAGGAATTTAACCCTAACGATCTTAAATACATGCTTGCTTATAAAGATTGGATTTTTTCCAAGTATCTTATTTTCTTTCAAGATGATCAATATGAATATATTGCAGTCTTTAGCAGTAGTTAAGTTGCCTCCAGCTACCTTTCTTCTATCCATGTTTTTATTTAGCTAAGTATCTATAAAGTACATTCTACACATAGGCTAACCACAGCTATTCTTGCTGCTGATTATGAGTTCTTTTGTGAAACAAATGCCCTGAGGCAGATTAAATGTACAAAAAGAAACCTCGCTGTAGAAATATTTCAAAAAATAATACTGCTTAAAATAAAATTCTAACTGAACACTTGCATTTCTGTTTCTCAGAGCTCAAAAGAAAACAACTTCGGTTTCCTTGACAATAGGATCATCATCTCCAAAAACAGGAGTGACCACAGCTGTGATTCAACCCTTATCTGTCCCTGTTCAACAGGTAATCGTGCCTCAGGCCCCACTGGACAAGGAGCTGAATTCATTAGCTAACTGCTCCATTTTAAGAATACTGCCTTTATTCTAACTAGCTTACTCTGTTGAAATATTTTCAGATGAACACACAACCAGGAGAAAGAAAACTGGTGATTCCTTTTAGTCCATTAAAAAATAATCTCTAATGAAAGCCACACCGTGGCCAGTTAGTCAACTTTCGCATTTGCTTTGGGAACTTCTGTTAAAATGGCATTTGTTTTAATGCTAACTATTTGATCATCCCTCTCCTATGTACTCTCTTCCATTCAGCAAATTCAATAGATCATTTTAAAAGGGAGGAAAAAATAAATAAGAGATAGAAAACGCCCACATACCAATGAAAATCTTTCCCATTCCTAAAAGCTAAATAGATCATAAGAAAAAAATTCAAATTCCTCAGCTTTACCATACTTTTAAAAATTCTACCTTTATTTCATCATAAAATGGCATTTTCCAAGAAAAAATAATGCAAGTTACTAAAAAGTAATTGTAACAAATTCACTTTGCAAATAACAAGCTTTTTCCTTTGTAAACTAGAAAATCAGTGTACCCAAATCTTTGACATGTTGTCTTTACATAAAATACTTATAAAAGAGATTTTCCAATTTTTGAAATCTAAATTTATTCCTAGCTGTATGTTTTATGAATATCATGTATGTTTTATATGAATATATATATATGAATATACTGTATGTTTTATGAATATCATCCTCGTTTTGTTAGCCTTCATAGTGTATTATGCATGATCTATAATATGCAGAAAAAAAATTTGGGTTCATAAAGAATAGAATCGGCCAGTATAAGTTACTTGAGATGGCATTTATAGTAGATCTTGTGTATAAACCCCTAAACTTGAGTAAAATTATAGAAACCCCTTCGATCAAATCAGTGGAATTTTCTTTTATTCACATATTGAGAAGTATTTCTTCTAAGTACTGCACTAGACACTTGTCACCAGCCCTGTGACCCTTGGGGTGCAGTGCCACCTTGGTCAGATTTGAGATCTGCCTGGGAGCTCGGTGGCATACACTTTTGGATGTTTCTGGATGGGTCATAGAAGTGTGACTTTGGGTACTGTATTGAGCCTGGGCTAGCTCTGTTCCTCTATTCTGCTTCCTGGCCACCAAGATTAGAGCAGTTTACTTCACTACACCCTTCTGCCATGATGTTTCTCCGTTGGAGCTAGGTGACCATGAGTGCTTTGAAACCACAAGTCAAATCAAACCTCTCTTCTTTTAAACTGTGGGTATTAGGTTCTGTGTGCCTGCAACAAGAAAGCTAATACAGCCCCCTTCCCAAAGAATTTATAAAGTAGTCTGAGAAACAGAAAATCTACACATGAAATACTTGTCAAATATGACAAAATTTATTAAAGCCTAAAAATAGAAAAACATGTATATCTATAGATGTAAATACGCAGTTAAGTAAAAAGGCCTATTTTAAACACAGCTTAAAAAATGTGTCCCACTTTTACCATTAGGAGGTACTTGGGGAAACTCCATCACTTTATTGTTGTAGATTCATTGTGGTGTGTGATGGACAGATTAACACTGTGGAGCCAGATTATCTGAGTCCCAATCCCAGTTGGACCACCTGAGGGACCTTAAGGAAGTAACATAACCTTACTGTGCTTATTTTCTGTATCTATAAAATGAAGATGACCAAAGCTATCCATCTCACCAGGTTGTCACAAAGATTCAGTAAGTTAATCTTCACATGACACTTAAAACAACGTCTGGCACAGAGAAAACGCAATAAAAATGTTTGTGTATTCTTTGGACATCAAAAGACAGTGAAAAATGAGACCTAGTTTCCTGAATCACAAGTCAGTAAGAAGTTTTCCAGGAAAATGAATAAGGTCCATTACTGACTAAGCATCTCTGTAGCCCTGACAGCATGTTCCACAATGTCCTGTAACATATTTAGACACATTGTAACAGGTCACCATCATTTTGGATTAAAATGCTAATATTCATTTATAGAAATGAATACATCCAAATTATTTAAAAATAATTGTGTAAAAAGAAGTAGTTTCCATTTACTACTCTCATGCATGTATTTCCCCAGAAATGAATTCCATTTCATCCCTTTGTTTTGTACATCAAGAATAAGAATGATCCCTTTTCCCTTATTTCCTGAAATCCTTTTTGAAAGAATACAAGTTAAAAATAGGACAGGTAGAGGTCTGATCATTTGCTTTATCCTCTACTGCCAACAGCTTATGCTTTTGATTCAATGCATCCAGACTTTAAAAATAAAATAGAATGTCTGTAAGAACTTCTAAAAGGACCCCTGTGGAAGTCCCACACACAGAAATCCATTTGGTAATAGCATTTAAAAGCTTGTAGATCCCCTGGGACCTGGAGAGCTTTTACCTTGAATATCCTTTTGAACAGAGAGGAGTAGCAGATGTGAACTGAGGCAGTGGAACAGTGTCTGCGGTGTAAGAGGAGACCAGCAAATGATGTATGGCGATACTTTCATTCACTTGTTTCATTCAAGTGGAGCCATCCCAGTAATGAAAGCTTTCTTTAGCCCATCTTTTCAGCAATTTATATATTTAGAATCTGATCCATGTGTCTCTGCTCTTTTCAGGTTCACAGTCCAACTTGGTATCTCTGCCGTCCTGATGGAACCACCGCAGCCTGCTTTCCTCCTGTTTTTACAAAGGTCTGACATCTGGAAGGCTCATTCTCAGTGTGTGCATTGGTCCTTGAATTTCAATCACATGTGACTTTGGGTAGCAGCCTTTAAAAATTAAAATGAGCAGCTTAGTAGACTGGTTATCGTGGCTCCTTTTGGGGCTAAATAGATCAACTGCTATTTGACTGTAGTCTGGCAAAAGCTCTGAGGGATGTGACTGAGGGTAGGAACCCAAAAGAGCTTAAAATCTAGTGCAAAAGCTAAGATGGGTAGAAAAGCCAACACAATGCAATGTTAAAAATCCCTCTGCCCCACAAAGAAATTGCAAGGGAGACCTTGTAAGTTGTACTGAAATTCAAAAACTACTAATTATCAATTTCAAGTCAGTTACTAGGGTCAAGAGGCAGGCTTATAATTTTTATGCATCTTTTTCTTCTTGCTTCTTTTTTGTTTCTTTGTTTGTTTGGGGTTTTGATTTTTTGGAGAAAATTATAAAATATTATTGAAAGACATTTTAAAGTACCAAATAAATGGAGAAACTGTTATGGGCAGAAGAGCCGTAAAAAAGTCATTATCCCCTTGTTAACCTCTATTTAATTTCAATCTTGCAAATTTCAAATAGGTTCTTCATTTCTATTTATTTTTCTGATATAGGACTTAGCAACTTGACTCTAATAGTAGTGTGAAAGAAACAATAGGAAAGAAAAGGCAGGACATTTTTGAAGAAGAAAAATAAAGAAGTGTTAGAGAATGAGAGGGTTTATCCTATGAGACAGGAAGTCTTTCTAAAACAGAGTAATTATGCTATAGGTTTCACACCCCTAATCCTAAATGCCTCCAAATCTAAAATTTTTTGAGCCCTGGCATGATATCACAAGTGGAAAATTCCACAGTTGTCATCCTATAACAAGTTACAATCAAAATATAGACACACTTAAAGCAGTGTAAAATTACCTTCAGGCTATGAGCATAGCTATTTATGAAATAGAAATGAATTTCCTGTTTGGCATGGGTCCCATCCCAAGATATCTAGGAATATACGTGAAAATATTTCAAAATCCAAAATAGTCCCAGTCTCATGAATCTGTGGTAAATCATGCCCAGGCTATAGTGGATACAAGCCCAAGGCTTGACAAATTAACGAGTGATCAGAATGGAGCCCACAGAGGTACAGCGCGACTTACAGCAACTGGCCAGTCACTGAGGAAAGAATAATTTCCTTAGCAGAGGTGAAAAATGTCCAATTGGACACCCACCTCCCACTGTCCACAAAAATGAATTCCTGGTAAACTAAAGACAGATGTGAAAGTAAACCTATGAAACTTCCTTCAGGCCACAGCAAAAAGCATCTTCATTATCTTCACATGAGGAATGCTTTCTTTTTTCTCCTAAACGGGACAAAATCCAAGCTGCATTAAAGATCTTTTCATAAGCAGTGATGCTGCTTCCAGTGGGCAGAAGCAACAAATGGTAACAACTTACAACTCTGAAGCTCCCTTCTAGAGAAGCTATTGAAAAAGATAAAAGATGCCATGCGAAGCCCACCGAACTCTAAGTCACTGTAACAGCCAGTGACGTTTGTCTTTGGTGCTTGGAACAGCAGTTCCAGAGCAGTGAGTCCCACACTCAAGACATGGTATAAAAGTTTTTATAGGCAGTTTCTCAAGTTTCTCTTGTCACCAGGCATGTGTGGCCTCCTGCACTGTCAACTAAGACTCAGATTTCAGGGAATCAGAGCCTTTGAAGCCCACACAGGTGACACAAGGGGAGGAACACAGGATGGCGAGTTTTGCTCCTCCTGACCAGAGAGCTGTACCACAGTAGGTAGGCGGGTATAAATGTTACAGAATTCCTCCTCGGCGTCAAGAGGAGTCCTGAAATCATAACGTAAGTGAAATAAATCAGACACATGAGCTTAAGTGGTACATGACTTCTTTTATTTGGGAAGCCCAAAATATAAGTTAAGTAAATATAAATCAAGATAGATAATGGGAGGCAGGCACGGTGGTGCACAACTATAATCTCAGCAGTGGGAGGTAGTGGCAGGAGGATCTCAGTCAGAGCGTAACCTAGCAACTTAAGGAGACCCTGTCTCAAAGTAAAAAGAAAAAAAAAAAAAAGATAAAATTTTATGTAGGTTAGTTTTTAAGGAATCTCTACACACTTGGACCATGGCGCCTGTGTGTCCTGCGGGGTGGCTTCCTTGCTGGATTCTCCTCTTTCCCTTTCAGCAGTTGCCATCTGCCTTGCAGGGTCCTCGGCTTTGGTGTTGGAAGCACAGGTTTAGAGAGCCATCCCTCTGGCCCCCTCTGGCACCACAGCTTTTTTATCCTGGGCATCCCTGACTTTGCTCTTGGCCATGGTGATGACAAGGGGTAGCAGGTGGGCCCTGCCCATCCAAAGGCTGCCTCCCTCTATTCCAGCACACCCCTCTGGAAGAGATGTCCAGGTTTCACGTTGGTCAGAGGCAGAGCCAGCGCTCCTTCCTGCAGGTCTGGTAGAATGGTGGACTTGGCACAGCATCTGAGCCTGTGTGGACTGTAAGGCTCTGCATATGGGGGAGGCACAAACAGCCAGATGGGCAGCTACCGTCGTGGGGCATTTCCTCCATCGGGCTTATGCAGGGAATCACAATGCTGGGTTGGGCTTGGACTTCAGATCCCCCTGTCTCGCCCTCCCAAGTACTAGGACTACAGTTGTGCACCACCACGCCCAGCTCCTATTATCTGTCTTTTATTTTGTGCTCTCGATGCACGACTTCTATGCATCCTAAGACACACCATAGCCTACACGGGGTGGATAGATGATCTAGACCACCAAGTTCAACCTCAAAGGTTGACTCAGTTTTCTGACAGCTTCTTGTTATTGCCCTCGGAGGTCTCTTACAGGCTTACTGTGTATGATCGTGGCTTCTGCCAATTTATTCTTTATAAATGCTAGCGGATAAGCCCGATTGTAATCTTCGAGTAACTATGCAGTTTAATTGTTGTAACACCTTGGCATTAATTACATTTCTGGCTTTCCAACACTGAAAAAATACATAACTTTAGGAATGAATCACTTTCCGTTGGTGTCCAAAAGTTTAAACATAAAAAAATATTTGACTTCCATTTGTAATCTACATGAATGCCTCCCTGAATGAAACTAGAAACCTCTAATAGGTCAGTCTGTGAAAGCTGGAACCCATGAGTAATACCATGCTGAGAGCCACGAAGTGAGATCTCCCATGGGCTGTGGGCACGACTTGGTGGTAAAGCACTTACCCAGGGTGCCCTGCGTTCCATCCACAGCACCACAAAAACAACAAATAAATAATCTCTTTCCTGGACCTGGTCACGAAGTTAAAAAAATTTCAAAACCAGATACTTTCTGCATTTAAAAAATAAGAATTGGGAAGGAGTGCAGTCAGAAGTTCACTTAAAAAGATATTGTTATTAACTGCCAAATTTTTATCAAAAGTCAAATCAAATATTTTATAATTCACCAGCAAACATCACAGATTTTGAGAATTTTCACAGTGCTTTAGCACAGTCACTTGCCATAGCGTTTATTTTCCCATTTGCTAGGATTTGTGATTATCTGTTATTCCAGTCAATTAAAAAAAGCAATTATCTGTTGTTCCTGGTGACAATTTCAAAAGAAACAAAGTCTTTATGTACAGATAAATTATTTCATCATGTTTGAATTACAT
Organism: Cavia porcellus; assembly: GCF_034190915.1. Classification (NCBI taxonomy): domain Eukaryota; kingdom Metazoa; phylum Chordata; class Mammalia; order Rodentia; family Caviidae; genus Cavia; species Cavia porcellus. Next base: position 26,365,488 of record NW_026947507.1, on the reverse strand, counting down.
GTTCCACATTGGGTCCAATACTGTAGTCAGAAGTTTAAATAATCAAGAAACTTAAATAAACCCCATTGCTAATAATTCCTGGAAGAGGAAAGTGGAAAAAAACATATGTAAGGGAACTAGTAGGACACTGATATTTAACAGCAAGTACAAAAGCCTTACCTCCTTGCAACTATGGATGCAAGTTAATTTCTAATCTATTGGACTGTAAAATTTTATTGGTCTGGAGTTGGAGTGGGATGAGGGGTAGCAAGGGTTATGGCAAAGGAGGAGGAAATGAAGGTAAATAAGGCTTACATGCAGCGTGTTTTCATATTTTATAGACTCTCCAAATGAGAAAATACCTAAGCCCCTTAGCTTAATAGGAAACCATTTGGGCAGAGGCTGTGGGGAGTACATGAAAAGCTTAGAAACAGCAGTGGTGAAGCTATGGCACGCACGTTACGGTGTTTTTCTTTTAAGACAAATGATGTTATTGCGAGAGTTTTCTTCCTAAAGTAAAACCTTAGTATTTAGATTTAATTGCAGTATTGGCACTTTGCAATAAATAAATGGGTCTTGGGTTGCAATTGGGGTATTCACTCACTGAAAGGTTCACCCTCATGGGGTTAGAGCATATGAAAACAAATATGTCTCTTTCCTGCTCTGAGTTCATTTGCAGTGTAATTGTTTTAAGATGGTTCTGTACCAATTTACTCTAAAATGTAGACAATGTATCTAAAAGTTTCCTTTGACTTAGTATAATTGTTTTACATGTTCTTTGGCCTATTAGAGATCTCTATGTGTGATAATTAACAGTCTTAATAAATGAGTTTTATGCTAGAAAAATAAAACGGTAGATAAAAAGGACTATTATTTCTTTAAAAGAAAAAGAGAAAGTAAATGTCATTGCCTGTCAAGTTCCATAAATATAAGAATGCCAGTGGAAATTTGTAAACAGACCATAAAGTGCTGCAGGCCTTATAATAAACGTAGGGTGTGGGAATCTCTTGACGTGGAGATTATGGAAAACTGATGATAGCTGGATTTAGAAGTATTTACCTCTGACCTGAGTTAGTGATAATTATTTGGATATAAATTTTGTAGGGATTGTTTTGTTTCATTCTAAGGTTCGGAATTTTTGTTCTCTATTGTGGAATTCCTGAAGAACACAGTCAAAGTCTGAGGACCAGTGTTTCCCTTGAATTTCAGGAACTGCAAAACACCACCGCCTCCGAGGGCCAGGTCGTGGTGCTGGAGTGCCGGGTCCGGGGAGCACCCCCACTGCAGGTCCAGTGGTTCCGGCAGGGAATCGAAATCCAAGACTCTCCAGATTTCAGAATCCTACAGAAAAGTAAGCAGAGGTGCCCATCCTCTCAAATCTGACCGTTTTATCCTGTCTAGCTTCAGGAAAGCCAAGAAGGACTGAGTCATTTAGATGAACTGATTTCTGTTTTCAAAGAAGACTGCAACTAGATAATTTACAGTGTGTGAGGTCCAGTAAATTAAAACTGTGGCCTCTTTGAAACTGATAAATGTTCTGTATTCTTTTTAGAGAAAAATGCACACATGCATTTCTACTCAAAATTGGACACATAACTTTAGGAGGTTCACAGATTCATGGTCCATCTACGAACTACATTGTAAAACATTTCCTGCTATAAAGTGTTAACTAGAACTGAAGCTTCTATATAGAAATATAAATTGACCACATACCACTTTGACTCTCACTTTTATATTATGGAAGTTGTCTACAGCATTTCTGCAGACATGTCTTAGGACAACAGAAAAGATAAGGTCAGTCTTTTATTATGGAGCCATGTTCTAATACTCTGTTCTGATTTTTTTTTTTTTTCCTTTTTTCCTCATGGGACAAACAGAACCTAGATCTACGGCAGAACCTGGTAAGAATTCTTTCTTTCTTTTTTTTTTGACTGGGTAGGGAGATTATCTGTGAGTTTTAATAGTTCTTTGTTTCTGTTTTAATGCCATAAGCAGAACAGTGTTTTGCAGTTCCCTGGAAATGCGAGATCCCCTTTAAAACAATATCGTCTTTATCATGGAGTCTGCACAGCATTATATACCAGCTTCTCTATTAGTAAAATATTAAGTGCCACTCAGACTAGAAGGTCAAGCTTAGTTACTTAAGGCTTCTTAAAATACATTTTTTTTACATATTCCAAAAGCAAAATACTAAGCTAATGCCGAAAAAACATCTCTCTAAATTCTAGTAGAAAAGAAAAATCTGCTGCATTCTTCCACTGACTCAAACCCACTGACAGCCAGATTCCTGAACATAGAAAGCTGCCTTGAAGGAGAGCACAAAGCCGACCCCCAGGCATCTCTCATTTATGTGCCCTGATCCATAAACTTTTACTGTTCTACAAGCATGAATAAAGTCATCATGCCCTAGCATCTCTTTTAATTAGCAGGCCATTTGACCTCATCAGCGTGCTATGTGATCCAGAAGCAGAGTAGCCAGCTGTTCCCCTGCCTCCAACCTCTTATATATTTATGAGTCCTCATAGATTAAAGAGATACTTGTCTTCATTTGTATTTTTCCCAGCAGCAAAGCCACAGTTTCACATTTTTCTTACCAAAGGGTAGGAAAACAAATCACTTCCCTGTTTCTGCTGTTTGTACTTCTGCTTCAGTGTCAAGCAGATCCTGCCAAATGTGTCTGGGAACCATGACCTTCCCTGACCCTTTTTTGGGAACTTGAGGGTTCTCTGGGGTTTCTGCAGTTCACATTACCACAGCCAGCCCCTGATCTTCTCATCTGAGTATCAGATCTTTACAAATGGAGTATGATCTTCTTAGTAGCCAAAGCTTAGAGGATGCTAAGAAGCCTCCTTAGGGAACAACTGGAATTGATCTACTGTCTTCTGAATTACAACTAGAGCATGTCACCCTACTCAATGTGTCAGTCACCACATCAAATACTATAGTCACTTTCTGGAATGTGGAAATATAACTCTTCATAGTTTGTCTGTGATAGGTCTTTGTATAAAATGAAATAATTCTGGTTCCCTGCTTCATGGAACTTCTGAGACAATCTACTTCATAAGCTACTGTCAAAATTCTATGGAGACTTAAGGTATAGCTTTTACATTTACTATTTTCAAAGAGTCATAGATAGATGATTGGCAGATTGAAGACAGATATAGAGAAAGAAAAAAGGAAGAAGGAAAAAAGAAAGAAAGAGAGAGAAAGAAAGAAAGAGAAAAAGAAAGAAAGAAAGAGGAAGGGAAGAAAGGAAGGAAAGGAGGAGCCAAATATTTCCTTTATCTACAAGATACAAATAATTATGTGTAACAATGGAAATTTATGATTTTTAGTGCTTTATACACCAATAAAACTAAAATCCTTGGCCCAAGATTCTAAAATATACTGCTACTGGAATGGAGTAAGATGCTTTTGTTGTATGCTCTATTCTGAGCAGATTTGTGGAACGTTTTTTATCACATTGTCATCCATTGCCATCATCTAGTAGGCTTAAAATGATATAAATATCTCCCATAATCTAGTTTGGGAAATGACAAACTAACCGTCATCTGAAAATTCAAAACACTGACTAGAAACCACAATTCAGTGTTCAGAATGTGCATGCTTGAAATTCAAAAACACTTAGAATACACTGAGGAAGAATAAATTGGAGAAGATTCCCCCACCCCCAAACCTCTGCCACCCTGACCCTCATCCTGTATGCTTATTCCTTTGTTTCAGTTATGACTTGCTGTTTTGCTTCTAAAGCAGAATTTTGACCATAAATTGTTTAATAAAATTGGTCTTGAACATTTCCTGGAATCATCTGACACCTAGAACTTATTTAAGTGCTGTCTTAGTTACTGTTCTTGTTGCTGAGACAAAATACCTGACACCTTAAGTTAAGGGGGGAAAGTTTATTTAGCTTGGTTTCTAAAGGTTTCAGTCCATAATTGGCTGGCCTCAAGACCAAGTGGTATGGCAGAGGACCAAAAGTTAATGCAGCAGAAGACAGCAAAAGCAACAAGAAAGAGGGAGAGAGAGAGAGAGAGAGAGAGAGAGAGAGAGAGAAACTCTTTCTGTCTCTTATAGTATGTGCAGACTACCCACCCTAGGGCAGGTATAACACTCATACCCATAATCCCAGCATTGAACCATGAATCAATCACAAACTCTAGATTCAGCTGCCTCCAAAAAAGACACCCCCTGCAACTGCATGAGGCTTTTTGGGGACATCCAGATATAAACCATAACAAGTGCCTTTTGGTTAAGCATGAAACAATCAAGGAGAAAAACACAAATTATGGAAGGACCTCCTTTTAAACCCCATGCCCAAGAAATGTATAAACTTTTTTCCTTTACACTATTGCTAAATTTTCTTAGTTTTATTTTCTCTTTAGTTGTGTTAAACACATCACAACAATATCATTTACTAAAACAAGTATTCTTTGGCAGAGAAATATTTTAGACAAATCTGTCAATACCAGAAAAATTGCCACAATGAGTATTCATTATATATTGCAAGCATGTACTAATAAAAAATTGTGTAAAAAAGCCAATAAAACAAAGAAGAAAAAACAAGAGTCACTCAAAACAAAGTACAATGAATTTTCCCTGACTTCTCATAATTACTTTGCAGTTGTATTTACCACAGCATAAGCAGAGTTGCTCCTTTCTTTTTCATAGTGAAACGCTTACCTGCTCTCTGATTTGGAAAATCTGCAATGAGCATTTAGAATTAAAATTCATGGCTTTATTTTTAGAAAAATATAAATACATAAATTATTATTTAAGTGACTGCTTATATGAGTTAATACAAGTGAAAATTCAGAACAAGCAAATTTTAAAGCAGATTTGTATGAAAGCAAAGCTTTGGCATGTTTAATGAAACTAGATAGAATTCTTCTACCAATTGCCAATGTTTTCCTTACCCTGACCTTGAAGTTTCTAAAGCAAGGGAGATATATATACATCAGACTATTTAGTTTCTTGAAATGACCTGATTGATTACTATTTCTAAAGGATCAGTGATGTATTCAACAGGATAGAATGAATGTAGGAACTGGTTTCATTTCATCGCTGTTTTTCAGCCACTCTTAAGTGGAAAAGAGAAAAACAGACATGACTACAATACATCTGAGGCTAGAGATAAATTATATAGGACTGGGTCAGTGATGTTTTCCAAATGCTGAAACATAAATAGCCTTTGAAATTCAGGAAAATATTTAGCATTCAGATTTGATTACCTTCTCATCCCTTCTGCTGACACAGCCACTGTTTCCTGTTCCTGCTCCCTCTCCCCTCTCTTTCTGGCCCCCACCATCTTCTTCCTTCCCTTCCTCTCTTCCTCTGTCTCCCCCCTTTCTCATGGTTTCTCTCTTTTTTCTCTTTTCTTTAGTCTCCTTTCTTGTTCATAGGTAAGCTATTTTAAAGCTCTAAAAACAAAATACAAAGTCTCTACTCCCAACATATTGCCCCAGTAGGAATTAGATATTTAGACAGAGAAGGAAATTGTAGTTCTCTCCCCATGCATTTGTGCAACCGAAACAGGTTTTTCTTGTCATTGCTGTGTGTATCTGTCTAATGTGTTTTACACTCCCTTCTCTGTCTAGACGAAGTCAGCTTACATCACAAATCTTTTCAGACTGTTTTGTGAATTAATAGCTAGTCAGCTTACTTAAGACCTGCATCCGTTTGTCATATAACCTGCCCCAGCCTTCTTTGACATTCTAACTTTGTACCAATTGACTCTTTCAAAGACTTAGTCTAGGGGTGGTGGGGACAGAGATTCGTTTGACAGATGTTAATACTCAGGCTCTTACTCAGCTGTCTGGAAACAGCCACAAAATGTATTGAGTTACTTCTATTGCATTGTTAGGCATGCAGAATTAAAACCACAAAACAATGTCTTTCTGGTTGAGGAAATATATATATATATATATATATATATATATATATATATATTACCTGCTATTTTCAGTATGAATCTGGTAACCAATGTGACCCATCCTATAACATATATTAGAGTCCACATTTTGGTTTTGTATTTCAGAAGGTGAAGTAAATTAAAGTTAGATGTGCTAAGGTACAGAGCTATAGATGAACAGTGGTAAAGATGTTTAATGAGATCTCAGTAGATTATACACAGTTAAAAACTTAATGCAAGCTCTGGTTTAGATTGGTGGGTTGGGCAAAAAGATAGAGAATAAAATTAAACTGCATCAAATGTATGGCCCCCAAACTATGTGGCAAAGTACGTGGGGTACCTATTCACACTGATAACAATACTATTAACAATATTTAAAAATTTTTATGCAAACATTGATATTTGACACAAAAAATACAACAGTGACTAGCTTGAAATAGCTCAGAATTTCACCTCTGGGTCACTAAACATTTTTTTCTATGACATCATATCATGAAACAGAGTTTTTGATTGGTGTGTGATAAGCAAGTAACATATGAAAATTTATGTAGCCTATGAAATGAAATTGGCTATGTGCGTTAGACTTTAAGAGAGGTTGTGCCATGCCCAACAGAGCCACACATCCATTAGAAGACAGCTATAGTTATCTAAGAACAAAATAAAATTGTTTTCAATACTTGTATGTATTCTTTAAACAGAATCTAATGTGTTCAGACAGAAATCCTAAATTCTTTGGAATTTAGGAAAGATGGAACTATTAGGTGTATCAGTTAGCTTAAGGGCACCATAAAAATTTACTGAGATACCTAGGGCCCTATGTTCTAAGATATTTGATTAAGTCTCTTGGAGGAGGGAGAAAAATTCAATGCATATTTGAGTGAGCACCAAAAACAAAACAAAACTAGATGCCAAATACATGTATTTCCAAGCCTCTTCCCATACTCACCATCTAGAACGCTGGCTTATGAGAATTGCCCTGCTCAGCAGAGACTGATGGACACGCCTCAGGAGAAGAACCTCTCAAGAGAATAAAACTGCATAGGTAACGATTTGCAAGTTTCTTCTTCAAAGACACCACCTAGATTATGCCATAGGGAAAGCCTATGTTGACAAGTTTCTCTCTCGTACACAGAGCTTCTGATTAACTCATATCCATGTCAGAAGCAGAAATAAAAGTCACCTGAAGAAAACTTCCAACATGAATGACACAGAAGGAAACAAGAAACTCCCTGAAAGCAACTGGGAGAAAACAGACTGCAAAAAGAAGAAAATGGTAAAGAAAACAGAAAAACTCCCCTCTATCAAATAAGAATATCAGTATTCTAGAAGCAAACATGAAAAGCTCTTTTAAAGGTGAGGGAAGGATGAAAAATCAAAAGAGTTCCTAGAATGAAAAAGGTGATAGTAAAAACGAACTTTGAAGAAATGCCCACAAAGTAGTGCAAAACAATGAAATAAAAGAGAATCTATTATAAAGTTAGAGACACCAGAGAGGCACCTGGTTACATTCTGGGATTCTGGAAGAAGAAAAGAAGAAGGAGAAGAGATTATAGATGAAGAATTCTACAAATTGAACTCCATATGCAAGTCCAGATTTTAAAGACCCACCAAGTATACAACGTATGGAATAAATGCAGGGCATGCACACCATTATGAAATTCCACAAATCCAGGACACTAGAACGTTCTATAAGCACCTTGAAGAATGCATCTTGAACCTATACTCAGGCTGACAAGATCAGAAAGACATGGACACATTAGATGCAAAGAAACAGTGAAGTAAAACCTTCAGGCTCCAAAAGTAACATTACCTCCAACTTAGAATTCTACACACAGCCAAACCTTAAGATTTGTGTGAAGATTTAATACAGATATTTTCAGATCTGCAAGGCCTCAAAAATGTTCTCTCACAAGCCTTTGTGGAGGACGTGCTCTCCCACAAGAGAATTAACCCCCCAAAAGCAAGGGGTGAATGTGGAGAACAGGAAGCAGGAGATCAAAAGGAACCTCCAGGAGGGTAACAGCTGTGCATCAAGGATGAAGGGAGCGGCCAGATTAGAGGAGTGTGATTCAAGAGACAACTGTATTGAAGTTTTCATCACTATGAGGTTCATCTCATCTTTCACCCTGATGACACAGTGGTTGGATGATAAACCAGGCCAAGCTGTCATCCGTACTTGAATCTTGCCATCTTCTCCACACACTGCCACCTGGACCAGCTGAGAGCACTCACGACACTCCCACACTGTTCTGCTTTGAGCCAGTGCCGAGATCCTGGAGTCAGCCATGTTGCATAGAGAAACGGAAAGCACAGTGATGTCTGCTCCCCGCCAGCTACTCCTGCCGGATGTCTGCTTCCTGTCCACATTCAGACCCACCAGACCTTCCTTCTGCGGTGAGCCTCTCTCCCAGGACTCACTCATGACATGCAAAGTACTGTACCCCTGAGGGCTATGAAACTTTCAGGGAATGTGGAACTTGTTTATGGCCCAAGATAGTGGTTGGGGGCTTTTTCTAAAATAGTGACATGTATATAAGATACATGTTTATTGCCCAATTTTTAACACTCAAGAACTCATTTTTTAAGGATACATATACAAGTGGTAAGTATATTATAAGAAGGAATTATTGTCTCAAAAGGAAATGTAAATTGGAAAGGGCATGCAAAGCAATAGTAATATTTTATTTCTTATACTCTATAGACATAAAGTTCATTCAATCATGTTTCTTAAACTGCACATTTTAAGATAGGCTTCTCTCTATAAGAGTCAGTTCACAGTTTTAAACATCCTTGTTTAATATTAATACAAGTTCTATTATCTTTACCTACACCGAATCTCATCTTGTTGATTTTAGCCCAGAGCTCTTTATTTATCAGTTGTGTTTACCAAACTATGTGGTTTGAAAAATGTAAGCTAGGTTTCTTTTTAGTTACTCTGAACCAAAGAAAAAATGCTGTGAAGATGTGTATAAAAATATTCCCCTTAAGACCCAAGAAGCCTACTAATCCTATCTGTGCTGCCACATCTTTCTATAAATTTCTGCACATAAAATTGGTTTTTGTTTGTATTTAATTAAGTGTTAAGTACATCCAAGAACTTTAATGAAATTCAAAACTACTTCCTGGGAGATACTGCTATAATTAAGTAATTTTAGGTAACTGTAAAAAAAGAGAGATCATTAAGAGTTTCTGACTTAGCAACTTATTATATCCCCTGAAATAAAAACCTCTGGAAATCAAACTTAGGAAAACTGGATCAAAATGGATTATAATTAAATTTATTAATAACTTTAAACTTTTTCCACTTAAAGACAGTTTTTAGTACAGATGAGAAAGCTTCTATCTCCTTTATTTGACATAAGCAGTTATTTCCTGATTTCTACTCCTTACCAAAATTTATTTTGCAGATTTTTTTTTTTTTTGTCTTTTTCGTTTTTTTTATCGGTACCAGGGATCAAACTCACGACTGCCTGCTTGCAAGGCAGGCGCTTGTGCCATTGAGCTAAATCCCCAGCCCCCTTGCAGATGTTTTAAAGATCTTTGTTTAAGTAAGATGCTACCAGATGAAAATTTAATATTACAGCCTGGCTTATTTCATTTCCTCATAGCTTTCTTCATTTGCATAATGTCAGAACCATGTAAGCTACGATTTTGTTCAAGTAAGATGCTACCAGATGAAAATTTAATATTACAGCCTGGCTTATTTCATTTCCTCATAGCTTTCTTCATTTGCATAATGTCAGAATCATGTAAGCTATGATTTTCCTTTTTCTCAGCAAAACATGAGCCAGTTGTCACAATTGGATGACACTTCCCAAGAAAAGACAAGCCAGCCAACATTGGATTAAAATTTTAAACAGTATAAAATTACTGTAATATATTAATGTGAATTTATAAAATAACATCCCAACATTTTTTAAATTTTTTCTTTATGTCTGTAGTTTTCTAAATGCTGACTTAGTTGCTCATCAACTACATAGAGACTTATACTTTATTTTATACATGGAAGTATTCCTGAAAATTCATATAAAAATGAAATTTCATTCAATCAAACACACAAAGAAAATTTGTGGAAACATCAGTCTTATTGAAAATTCCTTTAGAAAACAGTCTTTTTGTAATCCAAGTATTTATTTTTCTTTCAATCTAAATTGTATCCAAGCATTTATTCAAAAATAATTGTAGACAGTTCGCTGTGTACTAAATGCTGAGACTAAGTGGCCACAAAGAAAACAAATGGTTTCTGCTTTCAGAGATTATATTCTAGTGAAGAATTAGAGACTACCAAATTAATTATACAACAAATTATTTAGTTGTAGTTGTGATACATGTCGTCAAAGAAACTTTGCTAAAATCACATGGAGTTGATAAATCTGACCAAAGTTAATTAAAACATAAGTGGGGGACTCTGAGAAAATAGTGTTTACAGTGAAACATAACCCTGAGTAGGGGAGTACCAAGTACTTTAAGACAGGGGTTTAGGAACATAAATAAAGGTGGCTTTCCAAGGGGCTTCCCTAAAAGTTCAGAAGGTAAGATAAGAGGCCCAGAACCAGCCTGGAAAGAAGCAGGGCTTTATATACCAGGTTAAGGATTTTCAATTTGCCTTCAAAGCCAGGGAAGGATGAGAAGATGATAAAAGTTTCATTCTTAAATGTGTCGTCTTATTTAGAAGTGGCAGTGGTGTAACTAAAAGAACACAAAAGTATAGAAAGCACCAGAAGGAATGCTTTAAAACTCATCAAAACCATCACAGCGAGACCCTGTTACTGCATCCCTGCTGTTTGTAAATGTGCTGTTCTGTTTGTGTGCACTGCAGACTTGCTCAGGCACTGAATTGAGTGTTCCTCTCTACGCATCTCTAGAGACTCGCCTGTCTCATGGCCGGTCACACAGGCTTAGAGAAGACCCCTCCAGTGGTGACAAGCCTAAGAAAAACAGTACAGGGACTGAGGCTGTGGCCCTGCTAAAAAACACCTAGGTATTACTTAAAGATGGGAAGGCTTCACGCAGCACCTGCTAAGAGAAAACAGAATTCTCTCACAGTTGCTGAAGCCCGAGCTCTAGGGCCCTTAGAGGGGTCTCCCAATACCTCATAGGAGTGGGCTCCTCATATCCTCTAATACAGCCGTGCTCACACTATGAGGTATTTTTTACTTTGCTTATATCGTGGTCCAGTGTCTCTGACGTCATAGAGGACTTTCAGCCCATCTTCTCGGGCAGATGGGTTTCCAATGAATTGTTCAAATAGTAAAGAGATCAGTTAGAATTTCAGCTTCAGAAAACTCCCAGTTTCTTACATTTTTCTTTACCTTGCTTTGCATCAAACTCCTTGCGTCCAAGACTTAAGAAAAAGTGCTAAACAACTACAGAGGTTTTGTGGTTTAGAAAAAAATAGCATGCACGGGAGAGGCGAGCGCCCTCTACCTTTAGCATTTGGGCTTTAACACCATTCAGCCATGACCTTACGGAAAACCACTTGGGACACACCTGAATAAATGAGGGATTTGGGCCACTGGGCCTGACATCCCTTAGATCGCGGGTCTCCTATTACTCGCCCATGCCCATTTGAGTCCATGTTTAACTCATTCTGTAATCATATGTTGTTCGTGTTTTACATTTTCAGCCCGGTGCCCTCCCAGTTACATCTTATTTTCCAAATAATCATTCTTACATGAAGCTCCAATTTGAATTCTTTCCACTCATTTTGTCTTTCTCTTCACTCAGAAAAGCAGGATCTATGTGTACCACTGTCAAAAAACACAGGACACCTCTTGTTTTCTCTGTTATTCTTTTTCTGTCTATTCAGTAAAAGTTTTATCTGATAATAATTGAATCCTTTCAGTTGATCAGGATCTCTCTGTATCTAGAAACCCGCTTCTAATACTCAGTAATAATGGAAATTTTTGAGCCATCCACTGTGCTATTATTATAAGACAGTATTTTTAACAGTTGGCCATGATCATTACTGTAGATGGCAACCATCATTTTTAAATAAAAAGTAGAATGTCTAAATTTGGTGTTTTATGAAACTTTTTGGTGTTTTATTGCCACTCTAATTGCCTTTATGCACGTACATACCTAAACATACATTGTATAACTATAAATGTAATTTATAGTTTGGACTTAAAATGTATCTCCTACTATTGGTTCTAATAAAAAATATTTGAAAGATATTTTTTAAAGACAAAACCTCCTATATTTTCTGAAGATAAAAATCACCCAGAGCACATACAGACCCAACCCATATCTACTGAACCAAAATATCTTGGGGAGAGGATTAGGAAAGCAGCATATTTAACAAATTCTCCAGGTGATTCTTATCATCAGACATGTCTGGGGAACAGCACTGGAAAAGAGTCATGATTCAAAAAGTTAACAATAGTCTACACATGATCTGATAAACAGCCCCTCTCAAAAAATTACCCCACTGAGAACCTAACGCACCCTAGCCTTGAATGTGTACTAATTTAAGTAAGCTATAGCCAGATCCTGTATATACATCAAGGGCCAAATGTAAGATAGAAACAAAAGTACAGTTATGCACTGTCCTGCCTGTACTATAGCTGACAGTTTTTCTATCCTTTTTCTTTGGATCTTTTTCAATAAAATCACTAATTTATAAATATCAAAGTAGCTTGAATGTAAATTGCTCCTCATAGTTTTCCACTTCTTATTCAGGTCCTTTTCCCAGTCCCCATGGTGCACCTTCTGCGCTGATGTGTCATTAAGGCGAGAGGAGCTGCGAAAGCCCAGCTTTCCATCTCCTGCCCGCCCTGTCACACCTGCCAGTTTGTGGGGTATGGTGTGATCTCAGCATTATTTATGCTGATAAAGTCTTGAAGTTCTGCAGCGCAGGTGGGTAACCAGAGTTCAGAGTTTGCAATGAAAACTTCCTTTGCTATTGGCAATCATACAACAACAAAACAAACATGCTAATATTTTAATTAAATTTTTATTTTTAGTGGTATAATGATTACATTCTTGATAGAGAATAGGCATGTGTGCAAAACACATCTTAATTCTTTCTTCATCCCTGCATCTTAATTGTCTTTTTCGTTCCCTTGCCACTTTCTACGGCTCTTCATCTCTTGGTTCATACCTGTAATCCTAGTGCTTGGGAGGCTGAGGCAGGAGTATTACTGCAGGTTAGAGTCCAGCTCAGGCTATAAGATAAACTCAAGACCAGTCTAAACTACACAGTGTGACCTCCAGAGAGAGAAACAGAGAGACAGAGAGAGAAATTTAAGCTTGCATGTCTGATTTAGTTCACTCATCATTATGGTCTCACGGTGCATCCTTTTCCTTTGAATCCTTTTCACTTTTTGTGGCAGAGCAGTACTCAGTTGTGTATAAATACATTTTCTTTATCCATTCAACTGTTGATGGACATAGAGTCACTTCCATTATTTAACTATTATGAATTGTGCTGCTATGAACGCAGACATGCATGTATCCCTGCTGTATGATGTCTGTCAGGAAGATTCCTAAAAGGGGACTGGCTCCATCAAATAGCGTTTCCACTTTTAGTGTTTTGAGGAATCTCCATTCTGATTTCCACTGTGATTGTTCTAGTTTCCATCCCTTCCAGCAATGTAGAAATAGGACTCCTTTTTCCTGCAGCCTTGCCAGCATTTGTTATTACTGGGGGTGGGGTTGATTTTTCTTTTTTTTTTTTTTCTAATGATGGCCATTCTTTCTGAGATAAGATGGATCTGTGTTGTTTTAATTTGCATTTTGTTAGTGGCCAGAAAATTTGAACTTCTTAAATGAATTTTTTGGCCATTTGTACTTGTTCTGAAAAGTATCTGTTCATTTCAATAGACCATTTTTTGATTGGATCTTTTATTTTGGGAAATTTTATTTCTTTAGCTCTATATATTCTCAGTGTTAGCCCTCTGAGAAATAACTGGCAAATTTTTCCCATTCTGTAAGGTGTCCCTTCTTTGTTAGTTGTTTTATTTGCTGTACAGAAGCTTTTTAATTTGATATGATCGCATTTGTTGACTTGGTGCCATTTCTGCATACAGCTGGGTTCTATTCAGAAAGTCTTTGCCTAGTCCTGTGTCTTCAAAAGTTTCACTGGTTTTATCTTCCAGTAGGTTAAATAGTTCTGTTTTAACATTTATTTCTTTGTCCCATGTTAGTTTTCGTTTAACACATGGTGAGAGGTAAGGGTCTAGATTCAATCTTTGGCATGTGGACAGCCAGTTTTCCTAGCGCCATTTTTTAAAAGAGGTTATCTTTCCTCTAGTGAAAGTATTTGGTTCCCTTTGTCAAATATCAGTAGATGAATGTGCCTAGAGTTGTTTCTGTTCTTTATTCTGTTTTCGTTGATCAACATGTCTTTTTGGGGGAGAGGGAGGTACAAGTACCATGTTTTTATTATTGTAGCTTTGTAAGACACCATAACTCTGGGATTGTGATGCCTTCTGCTTTGCTCTTGTTGACCAGGATTGCTTTTGTTATCTCTTCTAGTGCTCTATAAACTTCAGGATTGTTTTCTCTTCTGTGAGGAATGCTACTGGTATTTAGAATAGAATTATCAGCTTTGGAGAGGTGGTCATTTTGACAATATTGGTTCAGTCTACCCATGAACAGGATTCGTATTTCCATTTTCTTAAGCCTCCTTCAGTCTCCTTTTTCAAAGTACTGTAGCTTTCATTATAGAGGCCCTTCAGTTCTGTTATGGTTTGTGTCTGGGTGGTCCCCCAAGCCTCATATAGTCACAGAGGCAGCTGAATCTAGCATTTGTGATTGGTTCATTGTCTAGTGCTGGGATTAGCAGTGCACGTGCTGCACCTGCCCAGGGATGGGGAGGCAGTATACAACATAGGGGAGAGAAGGAGATGTGCTTTTCTCTTGTTCCCTTTTCACTCTTATAGCTTGCGGATGCCATGAGTAGCTACTCCTCAGCCATGCCACCCTGTCTTGAAGCCAGCTGAATATGGACTGAAACCTCCAAAAGCTATAAGCTAAATAAACCTTTCCTTTCCTACTTTTGGGTGTTAGGTATTTTGTCTCAACAATGAGGAAAAAGTAACCAAGACAACTTCCTTAGGTTAATTTCAAAGTGTATAATTTTTCTTCATACTATTACGAATGGTATTACTTTCCTAATTTTTTCTTGATGAGTTCCTTATTAGTGTATAATAATTTTTATGTGTTGACTTTGTATTCTGCTATGCTACTAAATTTGGTTATTAATTCTACAAGTGTTTTGGCAGAATATTTTGGAACTTTTATGTAGAAAATAACATCATCTGTAAATAATGATAATTTGACTTCTTTCTTTTCTATATGTATCTTTTTTATTTCCTTCTCTTACCTGATAGCTCTGGCTAGTGTATTGAACAGGTGTGGTGATAGTGGACATCTTTCTCTTGCTTCTGATTTTAAGGGAAAGCTTCAGCTTTTTCTCATTAATATGACATTAGCTATTAGTTTGTCATGAGTGGCTTTTACCAGATTGATATAAGGTCCTTCTGTATGTATTTTCTTCAGGGTTTCCATCGTGAATAGATGTTGAATTTTATTAAAGGCTTTTTTGTGCATCTATTGGGATGATTCTATGCTTTTTTTCCCCTGGTTTCGGTTTATGTGATGCACTACATTTACTGATTTACGTATTTCAAATCATTCTTGCCTTCCTATGATGACACCTACTTGGTCAAGATGTATCATCAATTTTTTGCATTGTATTTGCCAGTATTTTTTTGTATCTATGTTCATTAGTGAGGTTGGCATTTAGTTCTTTTTTGAGTGAGCCCTTGTCTGACTTTGGAATCAGGGTAATCCTAGCTTCCAGGAATGACTTTGGGAGTACTCCTTCCCTTTCAATGTCATTAAAGAGTTTGAGAAGTATTTGGCATTAGGTGTCCGCAGAAGTTCTTAAAGTATTTAGCAGTGGCTCCATTAGGTTCTGAGCTTTTCTTAGTTGAAATGACTTTTTATTATTATTGCTTCAATTTCATTGCCTCTTATTGAATTTTTAAGGGTTTTTATATCCTCTTGGTAGAGTTTTAGTAATTCATATGTGTGAAGGAATCTATCCACTTTTTCTGACTTCTCCAGTTTATTGAAATACAGTTTTTCAAAAATCTTCTGAATTTCAACAGTGTCTCCTGAGATTTCATCTTTTTCATCAATTGCATTGATTTGGGTCTTTTCTTTCCTTCCTTTGGTAAGATAAGCCAAAGATTTATTTATTTTGTCTATTCTTTTGATGAACTGGCTCTTTGATTTCTCAATTCTTTGTACTGTTTTTTAGGCTCAATTTCATTAATTTCTGCCATGAACTTTATAATTTTCTTTTTTATACTAGCTTTGGGTTGGAGTTATTTTTGTTTTTCTAGAGCCTTGAAGTGCATCATTAGGTTGTTTGTTTGAATTTGCTGTTTTTGTGATATGGGCATTCATAGGTATAAAATGTCTTAGGTCTCCTTTCATTATGTTCTATAAGGTTTGGTATGTTTCTACTGGCATTACTGTTTGATTCTAAAAGCTGCCTAATTTCTTCCTTGATTTCTCCTATGACCCAGTGGTCACTTAAGAGTATATTGTTTAACTTTTGTGCACTTACATAATTTCTGTGGTTTCATTTGCCATTGACTTCTAGTTTCATTATTTTCTGATCATATGCATAGGAAAACTTTAATTATTTTACATTTACTTAAGCATTTTTTGGGTTAGTATGTGTTCTATTTTAGAGGAAGTTTCATGTACTGCTGAAAGGAGTTTTACATTCTGTTGGTTGGAATGGAAAACTATAAATAACTACTAAGATCATTTATTTGAAGGTTTGGTTCAATTCTGATATTTCTTTGTGGATTTTTTGTTTAGTTCATCCATACTGAGGTCCCCTACCACAGTTGTGTTCATGTTTAACTGATATTTTTGCCCATACTGATATTTTTGCCCATACTGTTTGTTTTATGAAGTTGGGCATAGCAGTGTTCAGTACTTACATATTTTCAAGTGTTATCTCTTTCCATTCAATATTGGTTATCCCTTAACCAATATATACTAACCTTCTTTGGCTCTTCTGACTAGTTTTGGCTTAAAGTCCACTTTGTCAGAAAACATGATAGCTACTTCTGTTTGTTTCTGGGTTCTTGTTCCATAGAATACTGTTTTCCATCCTTAGATTTTTTTTTTTTTTGTACTGGGGATCAAACTCATGACCTTGTGCTTGCCAAGCAGGCACTTAAGCCACTAAGCTAAATCCCCAGCCCCAGATTTTGTTTTTGTCTGTGAATTTCTTTTTGATGAAATGTATTCTTGCATTCAACATAATACTGGGTTTTGCCTCTTGATCCATTCTGCAAATATGTGTTCTTTTGGTTAGGATACTGAGACAATTCACATTGAGAGATATTACTGAAGGGCACTGACTTATTCTTGTCATTGTGTTATTTTTTTCCTGTTGCTTTTTCTCCACTTGTATGCAACTTCTCATTCTGTCTGCTGTATTCATTCTACTGGAAATTTTGGCATTGTTAGCTTTGTCTCTTTCTAGGATATCCTTTAGAACTTTTTGGAGTGATAGTTTGATAATCATAAATCACTTAAGATGTTCTTTGTCATGGAAAGACCTTTTTCTCTATCAATTTTGAAAGATAATTTTGCAGGGCACATCATTCTGAATTAGATTTTTTCCTTTTTGAGTTTGAATAGCTTCACTTCAGGCTCTCTTGGTTTTTAAGATTTTCATTGAAAAGTCTGTCATAATTTTAATGGTTTTACCTTTACAAATGGTTCACTGCATTTGTTGAACATTTTTTAAGATTCAGCCTGGTGTTAGACTTTTGAAATTTTCACTGTGCTATACTGTGAAGTCCTTTTCTGCTTGTGGTTCTTCAGGTTCTATTTGTTTCAATTGTGTGTATATTAAATTGTTTCCCCATATTTAAAAAATTTTGTTATTGTTTCTATGAATGAGATTTTTATGCCATTTTTGCTATATAATGATTTTTCACTAATTCCAGTTAACTTTAGATCAGTCTTCTTTGCATAAACCAGCAGCTCTTGGCCCATTTTTCATGTTCTTTTGTTTTTAAGGTACATCAAGTAATTGGTCACCAACATTGGTCCTATCTTCTAGTTTTGACACTCTGTCTTCACACTGATCACTTCTGTTGCCCATACCTTCAGTAGAATTTGTAGCCAGGTATGTTGCACATGCCACTAATCCCAGCTCTTAAGAGACAGAGGCAGAATGATTACCTCAAATTTAAGACCAGTCTGGGCTACATAATGAATTCAAGACCAGCCTATGTGAGACTCCATCTAAAAATCAAACAAAAAATTTTCAATATAGATTTGTTTGATATCTTTTCATAAACTCTAATTCTTTGCTAAACTGGTTGTTAATATTTTGTATCATTTTGTTTAGCTCAGCTAGCTTTTTATTAGTGTCTCTTGTGAACTTGCTGATCATTTACTTTATTAATTTTATTATTGGTTTAGTTATGTCTTTGAGTTCTCTGAGAACTCTACTGATCTGTTGTTTTAATCTCCTCTTTCATCATTTTAAATAATCCAACTATGTGACTTTTGATTTCTTCCCCTTTAATTTTCTGTGGATCGGCTTTGGGGAGTTGGGAGATTTTACAGGCATTTTATTGCCTTATTTTCTCATGTTCTTATTGCTTTTTGCTTTGGTTTATGGGAAATTTATGGGTCAGTTATAGTGGAAAGATTTTGTAGCTGCTATGGAGATTTTGTAACTGCTTCAGTTAATGTTGCCTTTTAAGTGATCCACTCTATGTGTGGCTAATTCTGCCTCTATTCAAAGATTCAACCACCTCCATTAATTTGGGATGGGAGGATGCAGTATAATTGACTCAGCACCCAAGTACCCAGAAATGGACTAAAATATTCTTAATGATACAAAGGCAGTTCAGATATTGGCATACAGAGAAAAACAATTAATAACAACAACTCTGCCACTCTGTAAGTTGCAACAAAATCAGCAACAATAATACTATCTGAAACAACTGCATAGTGACATACCATAAGAACCAATAATAGAAAAAACATGAAACACTTAACAAGTTTGCACATCGTCCTTGAACAGGGGCCAATTTAGTGTATGTGCTGCTGATTTGACCACTCTGCTGCTAAACTGAACCAAATTAGCCTTTTTTTTTTCTACATAGGTAAACACTGGGAAACCCAGAAAATTTTGTATAGTGCTAGTCACACAAATCCACATTCACACTGGATATACCAAACATGTCTTTGAAAGGTCTATCTTGATCGTAAAATTTAAAGAATACCTTACATTACTCAGTGATGAGACATGAAAAAAATCAGCCGTCACCCTCATGAGTCAGATGAGGTTCAGGTTGCTGTAGACAAAGCTAACTACCTGCTGCAGTGTCATCCAGTAAGGTCACATTATACTGCCTGAAACGTGTTTCAGTTCACCGCGAAAGACCAAAAGTGAGTTTTAGTTAGCCAATAGTTTTCACCACTTTCAGCAGAGAAAGTCTTCAGTGATGCCATCATTTCACTAAAAGTTAGAAAAGTAATGTTTTATTTGAAGCAAAGCAACATTATTAAGAACTTGAAGTTCTTGATACTCAAAGACCACGAGCTCTTTTGAGATTGCTATACTTTTTGTGGTTTTCAGACACTAATGCACAAATAAAAAGTATATATATATATATATATATATATATATATATATATAACCTGAAATTATCTTCCCCTTTACATAGCTATAGTTCTGTTATCTCTTTGTAATAAGTTGTAGTCTACAATTATGAGCTCAAATATATATCTATTCATATGTATTATATATTTATATATTTTATATATCTTTTAAATTCAAGATAAAAAAACTTTTTTTGATTTTTTGAGACAAGTCCTCGCTACATAGTTCAGGTTGGCCTTAAACTCACTCTGTAGCCTAGGCTAGCCTCACATTGAAGACAGTCCTCCTGCTGCAGCTGCCCAAGTGCTGGAATTACAGGCATATCCCATCTGGCTCACTCACTGAATTTTTAACAAAATTACTTAAAAAGAAGAAAATTTGTACATCTGTTTGTATTTTAAAATTTTTAGGCCATGCATTTGTACTATACTTATCCAAAAATATAAAATTTACAAATAAAAAATAGAAAGGATGGCATTTCAGGAAAATATGATTGGTTTCATCATTATAGATGCAATAAGAAAAACTGCAAAGCTCTCAAGAAGAATGGTAGAAAAAGGGCAGAAGTAAATATCCTGTCTTTGTGATAATAGAATAATTACAGTGTATCTAATATTTGATTAATTTTATTTTTTTACTGGGAATCGAACTTAGGACCTCATGCTTGCCAGGCAGGCACTGTGCTACTGAGCTATATCTTCAGCCCTTATTGGGTTAAGTTTTTTAAAAATACTGCATAGTCAACTAAAACTGTAAGCCCTTCAAAAATCTGAAATAAACAAACATTAGGATTTTGTTTTTTCTTCCCATTAGGAATTAACTTACATAAAAACTTTAATTCTACATTGTTTGTTCTACTTGTATCTTAAATTTCAAGAAATTTTTTCAGAAGAGCACTTTCTCATGAGCATTTTCACTTGCAGCTAGCTTAGCTGTCCTTTAAAACAGGATGGTTTTATAAGAAAGCTGACACTAAACTGTCCTCCGGGCAGGTGGGCACTGAGGATGTCAAACCTTGGAGCTGGACTAGAGCTGGAGATTTTCTAACTCTAATCCTTGTGAGAAGACATGGCTCATCCCTTTGAGAATACAAACAACTTGAGGACAGGAATCATGAATTATAAATTATTTTTCTCATATCTGCAGCTGTACAGTGTTATGACAACATAATCTTAAAAGTACTCAACAAGTAGATGCACAAATTCTAAAAGCTTTTGGAGCCGTTCCTGAGAGAGATCCCAGACTTTATCTTGAAAGTCTTTCCTAAGCTGGGCACAGTCGTGCACATCTCTAGTCCCAGGTACTCAGGAGGCTGAGGAAAGAAAATGAGAAGTTTGAGGCCATCTTGGGCAACTAAAAAAAAAAGCTGTCTCAAAATACATTTTTGAAATGGTCAGGGGTGTTGCTCGGTAGTATAGTAGAGTGCTCGCCTTCCAGGTATGAGGCCCAGCTTCAATCCCTAAGATTGAAAAAAATATCTATCTTATATCAACTTCATTAAATTTATGGTGTAATGTTTTAACTAAATTAATGTTTAAATTGTGAATATTTAATATATTTTATTACCTTTTTCTCTATGGCAGTAAAATATACAATATGAGTCTACCTTCTTAAATTTCTGTGGAGTACACTATTGTTAACTATTTGCAGCAATGTTGTACAGCAGAAATTTAGAATTTTTTAATCTCGAATGTCTGAAATTCATTCCCTTCTGAACAGCAACTCCTCCTTCCCCTACTCAGCTGTCTGGGGAGAAGAGTTTGACTAGATATCTTACAAGTATATGTACAAATTCCCAAGATGAATGTAATTGTTATGTATGGTAGGCATATAGTAATTTAAAAAGAACCATAAGAAAATAACAATAAAAACAAAATCAGAAGCCCAAGTATTCCCTAACCTCCATTCATTTAGTTTCTACTTCTGAAGTGTGTAGAAAATCTGCCCTTTCTTTCTCTCCAACTCTGTCTTACAGTTTTCTGGTTTTCTATCTCAACCGAGGTAAATGAATGAATAAATTATTCCTTTAACTTAAAAAAAACAATGGAATCTTGCTTTCTTGGAGAGGAAGTTAGAAAAGAGGATCTGACTACTTCAAGGCAACTTGATGGTTGGTTTCACTCTGATCAATTCATTTCCAGAGGAGATTTGTACCCTCGTTATCGCTGAGACGTTCCCTGAAGATGCAGGAATCTTTACCTGTTCAGCAAGAAACGATTTTGGATCAGTGACCAGCACTGCCCAGCTGGTTGTCACCTCAGGTATGTGAGAAGTGAAACTCACTGGCTTCTGTCCCCTGCTCTAGTGCACTTTGCTACAGCAGAAAGTCCCAGGTAGAGTGTCAGCGGTTAGGAATCTGGCTGTTATTCCAAGAGTTTCTAGAACAATCAGAAGTTTCATCAGGAAACAGAAGGCTATGGGGGAGGAACGCGGGAGAGGGTGGAATCAGAGGTGACAAGATAACAATAGTGTAACAAGTGAGTTCTCTGGAAATGTTTTTTTAAATCATGCTACCTTGGTCTTGGAAACAATGGAGCCTGTTTCCAAACATCTTCATGATAACTGAGAATCACATTCACCTTAGGTTTGGACTTACAGCTTTGTTTTGCCATATTTGACTTTATTATCTCCCCCCCAAGAGAGTAATGAGAACTGAGGAGTAATAAAATCCAAAATGTGTAAATTTTGTTATAAAAAAGAGAGGGAGGGAAAAAAAAAAGAGCTCTAACGGATATAACAACAAGTGTGTTTAGGGATGTTAAATAGCTGACTATATTAATGTTTTTGGATCATTGAACACAAAAAAAAAAAAAAAAAAAAAAAAAAAAGAAAGTCACCCCTCAATCAGAGCTGCTGTCTCCATTCTCAGCAGTGTAAACGTGAGAGATCTGCAGATACTTTCACAACTCACCATTGTCTAACTCTCTACTGAAACTTCTGGAAAGGTAATGGAAGACAAATCTGGTATAATTCAGAAGAACTGTGCAAATCTTAAAAATCAAATTTCCTTGATAGTATAACTCATGACAGTATATAATTTTGTTATGAAAAATAAAGCAATATATTCTAGCATTGAAACCAATATTTAAAAATCTATGGATAATTTCTAAATTCAAAAACTTACCGCTAGGGAAGGAAATATGAAACAGCTTTTTGTTTATTTAATTAATTTATCTATTTAGTTGACTGCAGAGTCCTCCTGCCCCCAAAATGTATTTATGCTTCAGGAAAAGAAAAACTTGTAAGCATATTTTAATAGTAAATTTTTTGAGACATCATGGAATGAATACAAGTTACCTTTGGCCACTACAATTATAAGAGGTGCTCAAAGTGGTGGCCACCGGCTTCCATTTATTAGTACAGTGGACTGCTGCTTGGGTAACCTTGGTCTTTGAGACTGCTGCACATTTCTTCTCTAAGAGCCCGCAGCACAGGGAGTTTTCTGCTATGTGTGACATCATCTAAGGTCACAGTACAAGGGTGACGCCACCTTTGGAAGAAACATCATGCTATTTTCCCTTTCCTGGAGTGTGTGTACTGTTACTGTTGAGCTTTACTTTAGCTTATGCTGATTTCCTCATCCCTGTTAGTAATCTTACAAAGATGTTTTAAAAGTATCTCTTAGACTGAGTCTACTACATAAGGAATCAGTGAGTCTCTATCTGAATAAGAGAGCGTGAGAGAGCAGTGGAATCGCCATTGATTCCTAGAAGAGGAAGGACTTGGGGCTAGGTGGCAGCAGAGGCACAACCAAAACTGGGGAGATCAAGAGTCCCAGTTGCAACAGCTTTTTTTTATCTTAGTAAAGAGTAGAAATTTGAAGTTTACCTTAGTGGAGAAATGGTTAAACGGATGAACACTTTAAGTGGTGAAAAGTAACCCCATGTCACAACCGGAGCTATTTAGCAGGACGCATTCCGTTGATTTTGAGTTGACTTAGAGACTTTCCTATCAAATAGTCACAGCAGTGCTCAGCAACACAAATGCACTCCGAGTTTCAGGGGCCAAAGTTGGTGTGTAACATTTCTGTTTCTCTTGGGGGCAAGTCTGCTGTAGTCCCAACATGATACTTTCAGCTTTCTATTCAACCTCAGTGAACAGGTCTGGGTACATGGAGCAGCTCTGATGGGCTTTGAGCAAGATGAGGAATCAAAGATTAAACCTCAAGATACTTTCATTCTGTTGAGAGAAAAAATAGTTTAAAAATTCTTCTTATGCAGAGGTGCGGTTGGGGCAATCATTTGACATGGAAAAGTGTTTTTCCATGAGATGGTGAGACATTTCACTTAAACTTACAACTCTACCTCCTTAGCTCTAAAACAGAGAAAATCCACATACAACCTTTATAGCTTGAGCTAGTATTGTTGATAATCACAGATAAGATGTTCCATTGGATCCAAGAGCTAAAAATGGAAATGACAAAATATTATTGGCTGATACTGTTTGTCTCACCCTTTTTTAAAAATTGAGTCCTATCTTTAGCTGTCCTTCAAAACTCACCAATGAATCAGTTGGTAGGTGGTTTCTCCACTTGTGAGCACAGTCCAGAAATGAGACAAGTAGCAGTCCCTCAAAACAAGCTTGGAAGAGCGGGGCCTGCAGCTGGCAGTGCTTCTGCATCCAGTGAGAACAGCACCGCATCTTCTCTCACAGTAGGATACAGGGATTCTTAGAACTATAACGGTGTGAAAATTTGTTTTTGAACTGGTAGCATCTTATTATTTTTTTTTCCTTTTTTTCCCCTTCCTTAGCTGATATGGAGAGCTATAGTTACAATACAATGGGGAAATCCAACAACGATCAGTTCCCACATTTTCCACCTCCTCCTCCAAACTTGGAGACAAATTCCTTTGAGTTGGCTTCCAAGAAACCACCTGAGATCCAGCAGGTGAAAAGCCCTGGTTTTGGACACAGTATGGCTGCCCTTCAAATGCAATTCAATTCTGCTGAGAGGGAAACTAACGGAGTCCATCCCAGTCATGGAGTAAATGGGCTGATCAACGGCAAAGCTAATGGAAATAAGTCTCTACCAACAGCAGCCGTCCTGCTTTCGCCTACTAAGGAGCCACCACCTCTGCTCGCCAAACCAAAACTGTGAGTGTTTCTGCATGGTTTTATAATTCTTTCCATATTGCTGCTCAGTGTTCTCTCTCATTAGAAAAAGTTTTTGCTTGGATTCAACTTTGTGGCAAGTCGCCCCTTTCTTCAGGCAAATTGTCCCTGAATGATGCAACCCTGCTGCAAACTAGGATCCTTTAACAATATAAAAAAAATACCTAAAACTAAAGAAAGTAAGTGAGAAGCTTAGTTAAATCTGTCCTTTGCTAAAAGCTGTAAGTGGTTATGGCTGTGAAAATATCTGTGAGTGGCATGTGAATATATCTGTGAGTGGCATGGCCTTCCAACACTAGCCAAAGATGCAGCCGCTCCCCACACAGGATGAAAAGAGGGTGCCCTCTGAGCCTTCTCTTAAAGCATCGCCAAATGTTTTAAATGTAGAAATCAGTAAGGAGATCTGATAGAGATGGGAGGGCAAAATAAAGAGGATGGAATTCAGCGTGCAGATCTTGGCAAGGGGAGTGAAACCAGAGAGAGTCGGGCTCATCAGGAAGAAGCGTGCCCTTCAACAACACAACCTGCTCGACTTTGGAATTCCTTGGAACTGTGTAGACCACCTTCATATTTGATTCTCAGTATTTTCTTAGGATGATAAACCTTGCGTGGCTGTTTCTGTTGGCACCACACAGCAGAGAATTGTTATGAATGGAGCCACTGCAGTGTCAGAGAGAGACAAAAATCCTTTAACTCAAAAAGTTCTACGATAGCATAACAGACCTTGAATTACTGCCCTGGCAGAGGTCAGTGGAAATATAAGCATCGTATTGAATGTGTATGCATTCTAGCAGGTCACATTTCCATGAGAATGAATTTGCCAGAATTTGGAAAACACCTTCTATTTCCTTATGATAGCTGATGTTTTTGAATTGGGGCAGGAAAGATTTCTGGAAAGCAGGAATTATTTTTTGTCTTCTTAGTACTGCATCATCGGTTGTCTTTTCTGTGATCAGCTCAATTGTTAGGAATATTAAAATGTGTAAGATACTCAAACTAGAGAATGCCTTATGTGTGGACATCACCTTGTTGTTTATTTCATGAACATCATTAGACTACCAGAATAGTAAATCAGCTCAAAGAAAACCATTAGCTAACAAATGGCAGATATTTTATAAAAATAAATTTCTTGACAATTTCACACTGCAGTCTTAAAAGCCTTTCATTTACTGTCCCCTAACTTTGTTTTCTGTTCTGGCTGTTTTTAAGGCAGTAGGGCTACTGTCCAGGTTTGTATACTGTACATAGCGTAATAGGTGAACACTTAAGACTTGCATTCTGGGTCCACCAAAAGACCGAGCAGGTAAAACGAGCTAAAGCATGGCAGCCATAAAAGAGATTTACACCCTTATAGCACCAGCCATAAAATTAACTGCCACTGCTGACTGCTTTCATCTTTGCATTTTGAATATGTATTTGTGGGGCTTTTAATGAAACAAGGGACCTGCTCTCCCGGGAAGGAGAGGATGAATGTGTTTAATGAGTAGGACTTGACTGTGCTCTTGATTAAGCGAAGTATATCTACTATAATGACCATCATAAATTGAGTATAAATCACAGGAAGGTAAACATGAGGAGCTGTTAACAGGCATTTACAGCCTCTCTTATCTCAGGCATTTCAACAGCTCTTCAGCTTTTAGCTTTCTGTAGAGCTGTTGTGGGTGGGTAGGGTCGTGCCTACAAAGGACAGACAAAACAATTTTGTGGTTATTAAGAGGATGAGTGGATTGAGCACAGATTTGAAGAATGACATCATTATTTGCTTATCAGTCAGGTTTTCAAGGTAAAGTAAGATGCAGGAAAAGGAATCATTCATGTTTGAAATTCCAAGAGATCACTCGTCTGTAATGGGAAACTTTAGGAAAAGAAAGTGCAGATGCCTATACAAACCCTTGTAGCTTAGAAATAATATTTACTTGTAACAGACTGAACCACTATTTGCTAAAATCTTTGTGTATTTAAATATTTTCCTAGAGTATCACTCAGTAATCTTCTTATTGCATAAATTACCTGCCATTTAACTAGGTAGAAAAATAATATAACAATGTCATATTAGTTTTTATACTTTTCTATGATTTATGACTTATTGGGTTTTATTTTAATTATAAAATAAATAGATGCTGATGTGAAAATGCAAACAATAAAAACATAATTAAAGAAAAAGTTCATACTCTCTGCTTTCACCTTTTCCAACACACCTTCATAAGGTGACCTGTGCCATTGGTTTGCTCTGAGGTCCAAATTCCTTTCTTATTATCAGGATCCTTCAGAAAAGGATTTGCTCATTGTTTAAAACATTGTGTGAGCTGACAGAGAAATAATATGAAAGACATCGGCAAATAATTTAGGGTAATCAATCACTACAGGTAACTGCCAAGTAAAATAGTTACACGTGTCCTTTCATAGATTAGAAAAAGTACTGGTACTTTTTTGCCTCTTGTGATCAGCATTGAAAAAATAGTTTGCTCTTACTCTTAATTTTATAAGCCTATGATTATAAGCCTACAAGATAGAGAATTTTATATTTGTTGGCTGTCTTTATTTCATGCATCATCATTTGTAATCAAATTAATAGGAAACAATTAGGATGGGACAAGCAATAGGAGTTGAAATGTCTGTTCTCACAGTAAATTAATCCAAAAATAGTGTATTATTTGTTGGATTCCTGGGTGGAAAGGTCATTTTCAAAAAGAAAATCTCTGCAGTTTTTCCTCTCATATATCACCAATAGTGATCTTGGGGAGAGAAAAGTAATCTATGGCCAATATGTAGAGATTCAAATGTCATTAACTATTTTCTCTGAGTGTGGCCCCTATCTTCTGTTATTTAGTAGAAGTGTTCATCAGTAGATTTGTAAGCATCTTACATCTCCCCTAGGTCTGTTGTACTTGACCATTGGGGTGAGTTTCCTGCTCAGCATCATGGAGGCATTGTTACTGGACAG
The DNA here is from genome assembly GCF_034190915.1 of Cavia porcellus. Lineage (NCBI taxonomy): Eukaryota > Metazoa > Chordata > Mammalia > Rodentia > Caviidae > Cavia > Cavia porcellus. Next base: position 26,337,885 of record NW_026947507.1, on the reverse strand, counting down.
GGCCCTAGGAGTTGTCCCCCGAAGAGAGGAGACGGGGACCTCAACTCACCCCACCTGCAGTGTAGATTATAGGTTTGCTGACTTACATCATGGAATAGAATTGCAGAATATGTCAGTGAGAGACATAGAAAAATGTATTAAACAGAATCAAAGGTATACACACCAAGACAAAGTTGGATATGGGAGAGAGGCACTGAGGTGTGGGCTTCTTGTGGTCTTGTGATGTGCTCAAGACAGTTGGCCTAGAGTGTGTATTACTAGTGACTGGCCAGGGTATCCCTTTAATGGGCTGTGTGAGGAAGCAAACCATATGAAGTGTGTAGATATTCTACCCACTTGATGGTGCTGTTTCTTTGAGTGTGGAAGTCTGTGGGCTTTATAAGTCAATATTGGAGGGAGAAAGAGAAGCTCAATTTACAGATGAAAAGCATGAGCCCAATTTACAGGCTTATTGTATCTTTAAGACCCTTGGAAATTTTTTCTCAGTGTTTCCTAAAAGGGAAAAAGGCATTGGATAATTCTGACTGTGTTTTGAAGCTGTAGTTTTCTTTTAATTAATTCTATTGGTATGTTTTAGATAAACATAATGATGACATCCATGATATAGAATGTTTACCTGTGTATGTGTATCTTAATTCTTCTTTTTTCCCATTCCCTACCCTTCCCTCAACCCCTCTTCCTCTCCTTATTTATAAAAGCTTTGTTTCCATTTTTTCTTCTGTTCTATTTTTTCCTTTTCCCTGCCTTCCTTTTCCCTTCACCTCTCATATTTCCCTTCCTCGTTTGAACATTTTCTTCCTATTTCACAATGTCTATTCTACTTTTTAGTCCTTATTAACCCTTTCAGTTTATTATCCCAGAAAAACTGTGTGATACTTGAACATGTGTGTCCAATTTATTTCACTTTCGACTATAATGTCAAAGTTAATTCATTTAGCTAGAGTTGTTTAAGTTTATCCTTCTTTATAGCTGAGTAGTCCTCTGTTGTACAAGAAAGCACATCTTTATCCATTCATTAGTTGATGGATATTTGGGCTGTTTCCAATATTTAGCTATTAAAAACTGTGCTACTATAAACATTGGTGTCTTTATATCACTATGGTGTGGTGCTTTACATTTTTTGGGGAAGATCTCAAGAAAGGAAATAGCTGAGTCCAGTGGGACCTTTAGCCCCAGTTTTATAGTAATCTACACACTAATATTCACAGTGGTTACACCAGTGTACACTCCCACCAGCAGTGGAGAAGGGCTCCTTTTCCCCCACAGCCCCTTCAGCATTTATTATTGGTTGATTTCTTGACAATAGCCATTGCTTCTGGAGTAAGATGGAGTCTCAGTGTTGTTTCAATTTGCATCTCTCAAATGATCAGTGATGTTGAACATTTTTTATATATTTATTTGCTGTTTCTACTTCTTCATCTGAGAAATATTTTTTTTATTTCAGATAGCCATCTTTGGATTGGGTCTTGAAATTTTAGGGGAAGATTTTTTTTTTTTTTGTTCTTTGCATATTCTAGGTATTAGTCCTTTATTTGAGAAACACCAGGGACAAAAATTCCTCACTCTATGGATTGTCTCTTCACACTGTTGATGTGGTTTCTTTGCTGTGCAAAGCTTTTTAATAATTTGAGATCCCAGTTTTTAACTCTTTGTGATGTTTCCTGTGTGACTGGCTTTTTTTTTCATAAAGTCTTTGCTACACCTATTCTTCAAGAATTCTATATATTCTATTCCAGCAGATTATGTGTCTCTGTTTTAATGTTTAGACCTTTGATTCACTTCCATGTTAGTTTAGTGCATGATAAAAGATGTGGGTCTAGTTTTAGTCTTTGGCATGTGGAAATCCAGTATTTCCAGCACCATTTATTAAGGAGACTATCTTTCTTCCAGTGCAGGTGTTTGGCCTCTTTGTCCAAGATAAAGTAGCTGAGGGTATTTGCAGTTGTTTCTGTGTCTTCTAGTCTGTCCTACTAATACTTAAGTCTGTTTATTTTTGTCACTATCATGCTATTTTTATCACTGTAGCTTTATGGTATAATTTCAAGTCAGAATTGTGATCCTCCTAACTTGACTTCGTTGTCCAAAAATGCTTTTGCTATTCTAGGTCTCTTCTGGTTCCAAATGAATTTTAAGATTGTTTTTCTCTAATTCTGTGAGGAATGCTACTGGTATTTTGATTGGGACCGCATTAAATCTGTGTAAAAATTTTGGAAGTATGGACATTTTTACTATATTGATTCTTCATACCCAAGAACAAGGAATATCTCTCCATTTTCTCATATCCTCTTGGAGCTCCTTTTGCAGAGTACTGTAACTCTCAGTATAAAGGTCTTTTACTTCCTTTGTTGTGATAATTCCAAGTATTTCATTTTTTAATGCTATTATGAACAGTGTGGTTTCCCTAATGTCTCTCTCTCAGTGAGTTTGTTATTTGTGTACAGGAATGCTACTGATTTTTGAATATTGGCTTGTATTAACTACACAGATGAATTTATTAAATTTTGGGGTCTTCAATATAGAGTATCATGCCATTTACAAATAATGATAATTGAACTTCTTCCTTTCCTAATATTACTCATTTTCTTTCTCTTATCTAATTGTTGTGGCTAACATTTTCAGAGTTCTATTGAAAATGAGTGGTGATAGTTCCTGATTTAGAGTAAAAGCTTTCAGGTTTTGACCATTTAGTATGATATTAGCAGTTGGTTTGTCATAGATGGCTTTTACCAGATAGAAATAAAATTCATACATCCCAACTTTTTATAGGCTTTTTTTTTTATCATGAATGAGTTTTAGACTTTGTTAAACACTTTTCTGCATCTATTGAAATGATCATGTGATTTTTGTTCTTGGCTCTGATAACATTATATTTTTTTCATTTGTGTATTTTGAACCATTCCTGCCTCCCTGGAATGAATCCTACTTGGTCATTGTATATTCTTTTCTTGATGATTTGCTGCATTCTGTTTGCCGGTATCATATTTAAAGATTTTTACATCTATATTCTGTAGGCAGACTGGTCTATAGTTTTCTTTTTTGGTTGGGTCTTTTTTTGTATGAGGGTAATGCTTGCTTCCAAGAGTGAATTTGGGAATATGTTTCCCTTTCAGTTTCAGAGAAGAGTTTGAGAAATAGAGGCATGAATCCTTGTATAATTCATCAGTGAATTGATAATGACCTGGACTTTTCTGAGTTGATAGGTTTTCTATTAATTTTTAATTTCATTGATTGATAATGGTTTCTTTAGAATCTTTGTATATTCTTGACTTACCTTGTGTTGTAGTCAGGAGCTGTACACAGAGAACAATTCAGATCAGGACATGGAGTTTATAATATTTTTATAATGGTCACCGGAAGTTAACACAGGAGAATGCAGGAAATCCATTCACAACACCAACGACATAGATTATTTACTCAAGAGTCTAAACCCCATGGCAATGTCCCATATGAGTCCAGATAAAAACCCCAGAGCTCAGGACAATGCCTCCACGAGTCCAACTGGAAGTCCAGAGCCCACAAGAAGTATTCACACCAGTCTCTTTTACGGATTCGTGCCGGGAAGACCCAAGGGTCAGCGGTGGAAGCCAAAAAGTCCATACCAGCAGGATGAAGGAGCTGTGCTAGTGGGATGAGGGTTCTATACTGCAGCCGAGAAGTCACACTCACAACAAAGAATGAGGCTGTCCTGAAAGGCACCACAGCTGTCCTCAGCAACACAGAGGCCCCAAGCTCCTCCGACGACAAGCACAGTCGGGTACGTGCCAGGAAGCAGCGTGATGAGTTCATCCTGGAGACCAAGCAGCACATGGCTTCCCCTCCGGAGCCAGGAAGCAATACTCGATGTGAGGACCCAGAGCTCCTCCAGGAGAACCAACAGCTCAGACAGCAACTCGTAAGAGAACCCACAATGCCTCCTTAATGCCTCAATCCCTCTCTCCACCTCTCTTCTTCTCCACCTATATATCCTAGCAACCTTCCTCAGGTGGATCATCTTCTCTCAATGCATGCTGATGTAATCCAGCTGGCGTTAAGTTGACCACCAGTTCTCAAACCATAACACCTTGGGTAATTCATATATATCTAAGCATTTGTCTATTTCTTCTATGTTTTATATCTTGTTAGAATACAGGTTCTCAAAGTAGGTATTAATGATCTTCTGGATTTCTGCCAGATTCATTGTGATTTCACCCTTTTCATTTCTAATTGCACAGACTTGAATCTTTCTCTCCATTTTTTTGATAAGATTGGCAAAGGGATTGTCAGTTTTATTTACTGTTTCAGAGAACCAACTCTTTAACTCATTGAGTATTTGTGTTGTTTTCTTAGTGTCAATTGCATTAATATTTTCTCTGATCTTTATAATTTCCTTCCTTATAGGAGTTTAGGCTTAACTTACTATTCTTTATCTAGAACCTTGGAGTTCAACATTAGGTTATTTATTCAAGCTCATTCTGCCCTTCTGATGTGGGAATTTATAGTTGTAAATTTCCCTTATTGAACTGCTTTCATTGGAACTTTTCAAATTCTAGTATGTTGTATCTGCATTATCATTTAATTGCAGAAACTGTCCTATTTCTTCTTTAATTTCTTCCATGACCCATTGGTTGTTCAGGAGGTATTATTTAATTTTTCCATGTGTTTATTAGGTTTTTGTGATTTCTTTTGCCATTGATTCCCAATTTCAAGGTACTATAGTCTGGCAATATGAATGAAATAATTTCAATTCCTTTGCATTTATTTAAACATGTTCTATAAGCTAGTATGTGGTCCATTTTGGAGAACATCTCATGTGTCACTGAGAACAATGTGTATCCTGATGTTGTGGGGTGGAACACTCCATAAATATCTACTAAGTCTATTCGTTCAAAAATTTGGTTCAGTTCTGGTATTTACTTATTAATATTTTGGTCTGGTTGATATCTCTGTTTGTGACAGTTTACTAGAGTTTATTTGATTTTTCATAATATTTGTTTTGTATAGTTGAGTGTGCTGGCATTTGGTGCATATATACTTATGATTGTTATCTTCTCCTCTTTAATTGTTTCCTTAAGAGGTTATAGTGACTTTCTTTGTCTCTCTTGATCAGTCTTGGCTTGAAATCCATTTTGTGTGTGAATAGAACAGCTAGCCCTCTACTCCTGTTTTTGTCCAGGTTTCTGTCACATGGAATACTTTTTTTCCATTCTTTGAATTTCAGTCTATGAATTTCCTTTAGAATTAAATGTGTTTCTTTTATGCTGCATATTGTTAGATCTTGTTTCTTGATCCATTCTGCCACACAATTTTTTCAGTTAGTAAATTGAGATCAATTACATCGATAGTTATATATATTGACTTATCCTTGTCATGCTATTTTCCTGTTGTTGGCTCCATTTTTCTCCTTGTTTAAAAGTTAGTTTTGCCTGGTAGATTCATTCTGTTGGGGTTAATAGAATTGTAGTCTTCATTATCTCTTTCCAGAATATCTTTCAGAACATTTTGGGGGGCTGGTTTGACAGTCATGAATTTCCTCATGTGTTCTTTGTCATGGATGTATCTTTTTTCTCCATCAACTTTGAAAGATAGTTTTGTGGGATACATCAATCTGGGTTGGAGTTTGTTTTCTTTCAGGGCTTGAAATATTATACTTCACTCTCCTTAAGTGTTTCTGTTGAAAATTTTGCTTTAATTCTAGTAGGTTTTCTCTGTAAAAGATTTGTTTTTTTTCTCTAGAAGGTATTAATATTCTTTTCTTGTGCTGAATTTCTGGAATCTTGACTATTATATGCCTTGGGACAGATTTTTGTTTTATCATGGCCTGCTGGAGTTCTATATACCTCACTTATCTGTATGTGAAATTCTTTTTTCATGCTTGGGAAGTTTTCTGCCATAACATCTATGAACAGGTTTTTATATCTTTTGTACTATGTGTTACTTTTTAAATGACTCTGATCAATGTTATTTATTCTTTGCCTCATCTAGCAGCTGTTGAATTGATTTTTGGTGACCCCTTGTTATTTTTAAGAAATCTTTCTTTTCATGATGACTAACCCCAACCCTGCTTTCCTGTTAAGACATTGTATATCTACTTCATTCTGCTGCATGTACTTTCAGTGGAATTTTAATCACCTGGATATCTGTTTGAATCTGTCTCTTGGATTCCATTTTTTTCTATGTTGGGCATTCATGGTTTACATCATTTTCCTAAGTTCCTCTATTTTTTTATCTGTTTCCCTCTAGATTCACTAACCATACCTTTCATTATAGTCATCATTTCTGAAGCTATCTGAGAAATTATATCTGATTTGATTTTTTTCTAAAGCCTCATTGATCCTTTTTGTTAATTCTGCACTTAGTATTTCAGAGAGTCCAAGTGGATGTACTTCAAATTGTTCTAACACGTTGCCTCTTGGGTTTGCCTTTGGTGAGCTAGAGGTAGAAGTCTAGGGATGCATCTTGCATCTGTGTTCTTATTTTCTTTCTTTTTTTTTCCAACTTAATTCCTGCATTTATGCTTGTAAATTTTTTTTATCATATGTATCTTTATTGCTAGTATTAAGAACACTTGGGAAAGTATTGCTTCTAAGAGACATTTTCTAGATGTAGGTGGTTGTTGGGTTTTAAGTTTGTTGTAAGATCCTACCTCTTCAATTTGTTTGGGATGGGAAATTGTTGCCTATTTGACCTAGCTCCTTTGACACTGGCCCATTCTATTGTTTATGACCTTCTAACTATTTCAGTCTTGACATACAAGGAAGAACAACTGATTAGAACAGTAATGTCATCTTGGCTAAATTTGTGCAATCAAAAATAACAATAGCATCAATTTAACATATAATAACAAACTATGACAACTAATAACATACCACCTTTCACCATATGAACAGGATTTGACCAATAAATCTAACTAAACCAGAAAATCAAGTACAGGAAATGTCTCCTCAATATGGCTATTTTACCCCTGGGGTAGAAATTTTTAAAAGGCTAGGGGAAAAAATAGAGAAATCAAAAAAGAGAAAGAGATTAGAAGCAAGGCTGGAGGTCAAAAGAGGATTACCAAGCTTTGGGAACTGGTGAAGAAAACAAAAGGAAAGAAGAAACAGAAACAAGAACAAGAACAGAACAGAACTAAACTAACAAAAACAAAACAAAAAACCTAGCAACAGTGTTCTCATTCATAGAAACACAAGAACAATCAATAAAAAGAGAAAAAGATTAGAGAGCAAAAAAAGGAAGAAAAGCAGAAAAAGAATCTCCACTTCACAATGAGTCTTTTTGTCATTGGCTGATAGAGTGGGCAGAGTGGGCAGACAGAGCCCAGATCCAGGTTGATTGATCCCAGCAAGCCAGCAGTAGAACTGTGGTGGTGAATAATTCCAGCAAAGCTGGGCCTTTATTTCTATTGAAATTCCGGTGATTCTGATTTCTGGCTGTGAGGCTGGGACTGAAGTTTTTTACCTCACAACACTTTAAATGACTTCTTCCAAGTTGAACTTGGCTGCCTACTGGCTTGAACGGTACTGACCTCCCTCCTGACCTCTCTCCAGCTTGAACACTGTTTTGCCTCACCCTAACACTTAGAGCTACAGCATCCACTGCTCAATTCCACTGGTGCATTTCTCTGTGGATATCCTGGGGTCACCAGTGGTCACTGTGCCTCTGCCATCTTGAGCAGACCCTCCTACACTGTGAGCTAGAGCTCAGAGAGAAAGCACAACTTATCATCTCCCTCCTCCACATGGACTCCTCCACTCTCCCCATGGGCTCTAATTCTGTCTTTAAGTCCTTGCTGGACCTAAATCTATACCCATCCACCTTCTCTTCCTCACATTGCTACATTCCAGGATCTAGATCCAAATATTGGAGAAGTCATTTCTCTGCTGCTCACCATCCCATCTTTTTCAGTTGCTGTCTTCTTGAAGGTATAATTTTAAAATTGCCATTTTTATCATCTCCTGTTTATCTTTATTTCTTTTATCCCACCTCAGCATCAACCTCAGTTTCTATATCTCCCATTATCATTGCCTCCAACACTGTCCCTCAAGTATAACCTGAGCATCATTAGATGTCTGCAGCTTGGTAAGTACCAGAGGCCTAGCACCCTGGATCTGTGGGACTGCTTTACCACTTGCCGTGGGGCCTTGAGGTATAGGCATCGTACAAGAAAACATCAGCAGAGTTATTCCCATGAATCAATGACTGATACTCATAATCTTCTATAACCAGTACAAAAGTAGCAATGTCATGCTTCAGTCGTGAACATGAAGTAAATAATCAAAAACAAACTTGCTGGTTGCTATAGTGTTTTCCTCGTTCTGTGTGCACCAAACTGGGTTGCTCCCCTTTCCAACAAATAATGCCTGAAGTTTCGAAGTAAATCTGGGACTCAAGCCAGCCAGGGTGGCACACACATGTAATCCCAGCTACTCAGAGGCTAGCATAGGAGTGTCGGAAATTTGAGCCCAGCCTGGGCAACTTAGGGAGACTCTGTCTCAAAAATAAGATTTTAAAAAGGAGTAGAAATATACAATGGCAGACTGCCCTTGGGTTCAAAGTTTACTACCTATCAAACAAGAAACACACACACACACACACTCCCAAAAAATAAAAACACTCTATGAATCAGTGTGAAAATTCCTGCTTCTCTTTTTTCCTACCAAATACAGTCCTTGGAAGACATGGATATACATGGAATTCCTAGGAAGAAAGCCCTGGATGACATTTGTGTATGGCAAATCTAGTATGTAATTGTCACAGGATATAGAATAGAACAGCATGGTCAGATTTTTCCAATGAGCTCACCTCTTAAATTGAACAAAAAAAAAAAAATACACCGTTTTCAAACAGCATTTCTTTCTTCCTTTCCTATGTTCGTCCTCCGTTTTGCAGAAGGAAAGCAGGATCGCAATGCTAACTCTGCAAAGCAGCAGTAAGCAAGCCTTTGTACCTTAGAAGCAAGAGAGGAAAAATTACATCCATTTGTCACTGTGATGCCAGAGGGCCACACTGCCATAAAAGTCCGTGGCATTTTGATTGGGGAAATGATAACGAAATGTTTTAAAGTGTTTTCTGTAATAAATCTACAGTTCTGCTCTTATTCTTACCACTTGTTCTTCTCTCAGTCAGTTTCTAAAGAAGAACTAGTAGCATTTTCTCCACCCCGCCCCCATCACTGAGGATCAAACCCAGGGCCTCATGCAGGCTGAGTAAGCACTCTGTCACTGAGCCACAGCAGAAGGTTTGCAAGTTGAATCAGTCATTTCAACATAATCTCATTCACAACCTTTGCTTCTCTCTTTGTCCTTGTGTTCACTCCTACTCTTAGGCCCCTGCTGTTTCTGCAGATCTTGTCTCAGAGGAGCATGTCCTGTCAACTCACTCTTAGTAAGGTACTGGGGATGTGGGTGTCACCTGAGCACTGTTCTTGGCTGACCAAGTGAAGCTGTATCTTCACAACAATAAGCACTGTATAAAACCAGAGACTGTCTCTTCAGTGCATGTTGGGGAAGTGGGGGAGATGAGACATCTGTTTGAGAGACAGAAGAGAAGGAACTAGCAGCCTGTATCACTCTCTTTATCAGTGATTTAGCTGTCCCAGGCCTTCTATATTTGGAAGCTCCTCATTGGTTCCCCCATACTCCTAGACATACATTTTAAGTACAAGTTGTTCCCTTTCCCGGAATGTCCTACTCCTGGAATGTTCTGCTGCTTGTGGCTGGCTCCTTCTTGTCTTTAAAACCCCAGCTTAATGTCGCCCTCTTTCTCAACCACTCAATCAAAAGCAGAGGCCCAGCCTTTCTTCAGTGAATCCTTTCCTTTAATTACTGCATGCGCATAATCATTCCTGATACTTATTTACTTGCTTTTTGATTTGTATACTGCTTTCCCTCCACAATCACAGTGCTGCTTTTGAGAACAGAGACCTTTCTTTCTTTCCTCTTTCACCATGTCCTAGAGAGGCAGATAGATGTTACAATAATAAATGACCAAAAATATTTTTTGAAAAAGGAAACAAGAAGAAGAGAAAGATTTCCCAGCTTTATAGCAACTTCATTCCTTTCCCTTAACTTTTAACGTAGATCTGTCACAGGACTTCTGTTTTCAAACCCTCCCAATTTCAGAATTGTTGTACTTGACAACACTTTGCCAAATGACATTAGCTAAACAGGTTCAAAGAATTCATAAGAGTCTAGTGGGATAGAATTACATTAGAAAATTTACCCAGTTTACTTACTTGGAGGACCCTTTTTTTTCTGTGTTTTTATTTGATTATCTTTGTGCTTTAACACATCATGGAGAAAATGACACATTTGGAAAGACTAGGAAGATATTTTCACTCGCTAGTACATACTTGCAGTGTCAGTTGGCCCCAGCACAGTCCAGCTCTCAAGGTGTGTGTACTTGACATGTTAGCACCCCCTTAAGATGCCAGACTTTTGATGGAGGGTTGAGAGCTTCTGTGCTACTCCCTTCCTGTCCTGTTTACATTGGACTGCAGCTCAAGCTCCAGTGTGTGGCTTGGGCAGTGTAACTTTGAAAGGTGAACATTTCCCTGTCCTTTAACCTCCATTAATTTAAGGTTCAAGATCTCACTATTTTATACTTTGACATTAGGCTAAAGGAGTTTCCTAAATTCCACCCTACCACGAGCATTACCTGGCAAATTAAAAAACAACATATGAATGGCAAAGAAGAGATAATCAAAGCAACACAGGGCAAATTATGTAACAAGAATCCGAAGAGATGAACAGCCAAGTAATTGGGAAAAGGTCCTTATATGTACATAAATACATTTTAAAATCTAGCACATTTTTTCATTCCTGCACTATTACTGAGCATCTACAAAATGGTGGTTAATGCTGAGTCCTGAGGACACAAAGGTGAGATAAGAACATTAGCTTTGACTAATCTATAATCTTGTGGCTTATAAGATCATTTTGGCATTACCATGCACATTTATGTGTACTTAAAATGCTACACTTCAGATTTAAAACATAACAAAGGACAATTTTGTTTACCAAATGAAAATGTTTGTTAAAACATAACAAAGGACAATTTCTAAATTAGATTCAGTATAAACCAAATACTGTGTGTTCCCGATTTAACGGTTAGAAAATAAACCACTCTGTTTTTGATTCTGAAGATTTAATACGCATCACTTTCCATTCCTGGCAAAGTTGTTTTCTTTATCTGCAAAGTCTGGTCAAATAACAAAGCAATTGAGTTAACAGTAGAAATACAAGTTATGGAACCAGAGGAGCCTTCAAAATAATATTGGGGGAAAATATGACAGAAGCTGGTCTTTTCAAATTAGCGTTATAAAATCACACACACACACACACACACACACACACACACACACACACACCTGCCCACTCACCCAACACTTGACTGATAAATAAAGAATACAAGCATGATCATGGTCCTAATTCTACAGGACCAAGCTATGCATCTCTTCTAAGGTACAGTTCTTCACAAATACAGTGTGATGATGACTTTACATTAACAGGGTTGGTGTTGGATCATTTTGAAGATAATCCCTCCCTGAAATGGAAAGTCCAATCAAGGAAATTTCCTGAAGCATGAAACTTTTAACTAAGAAATACCATTTTGATGTATACTTCCTCATGATTTTTTTCATGTAAATATTGGCTCTGACATCAGTCACATTCTTAGGTATTATGGTAATAGTACTTTGCTATGCTAGTCTCTTGATAAAGGAAATGTTTAATTACATTTCCAGAGGAAAGCTGAGTCCTTAATTATGGGTAGGATTCTTTTTGGTGTATAAAGATATCCTGCCTACATTTGAAGTGGTAGTCAACCATCAATAAGAAATTTAATCTGCCCATCTCATTTTGCATGCATGTGTGTAAAAACCCTTTGATAATTACAAAATAAGCTGAAAAAAGCAGTCCCTCCCAAATGGAGACATTTTGTTTTTAAAAGGAGAAGCAGCTAAGTTCAGAAATAAAGTGGAGTCATAAATAAACAACATGCTTAGCAATAATTTTATGAATTTGATGTCAAAATATTAACGTATGGTGTTAAACGAAAAATAGAAATGATATATGCAGCTTTTAAATACCAACTGTTTGAAAAATTAATTACAAATAATATACTTTGACCAACACACACTCTTAATTTGTCATGTATTAGAAAGAAATACTTGAAAATACCATGAATGGTTCTTTGAGTGGCAGAATTTGGAGCAGGTTATATTTTTTTATTAACTACTTCTAGCTTTCCAACTTTTAAAAGTACAGCAATGTTTATTGCATATCTTCTTTCTATTTTCTGTTTTTCAACTTTTCAGTGATAGTTTCTTGCTCTAATAATTATAAAATATTGCTTTAAAGAAGTAAGTACTCTTGATCCTCCCTCTCCAACTAAACCTCAGCTCATTTTACTATCACAGAGACTCCCTGGTAAATATCAGTAGCCAGGCTCTATGCTGAGCACACCTGGAAGCAGGCTGCCTTGGCTCTGAACGCTCAACCTCTCATCTTGCAGTTCAACTCTTCTCGAAACCTCTGGCTTCAGGAGACAATTTGTACTTCTGGAGCCCTTCCTAAAAAGCCTTCCCCAGAAAATGTCCTGTATCCCCAAATGACTTTGCTTCTCCACACACATTCTCTTTTAAAACAACTATTCCTCCCCAAAGAAAATTCCCATTCTTTCCATTGCAATTACACAACTTAGATGTTAGGGGGCTGAAAGTGACATGAATAACAATTTTGTCATTTTACAGCCAAAAGTGAACCAAGTATTTTGAAGACCAACATTTAATGCATCATCATATAAAGCCTTCCACAGAAAGTAGAATGAAGCTTTTCCCTTAGAAACAGTGGAAAAGGAGAAAAGATGTAATGAAGAAGAGCCTGAGATTCCAGTTTAAAGTGTGATAGCATCAGAAAGTATGCAATGGAGGCAGCTGTGAAGAGGGCGAATAGGTGAGGTTACTGTGCAGTGATGAGAGGAAAGAAGGGTGAGAACAATGAGAAAAGAGAAGGGGTATCAAGGAAGGAATGGGTATGTTTCCTAGAGAGAACCCATGTGAAACTGAAGAGCCAAAACCCATGTGAGCTTCAGTGAACGTCTTGTCATGACTTTGCTTCAGCCACTGTCAGCATTTTGGGGGCAGACATAGAAGCTGTACAGCTGGAAGTCTTGGCACAGTGTTACACAATTATATTTAATTTGATGATCCTCAGGAAGTGTCTTCAACAGCAGTATTCCAAGAAAGGAAACATATTAAGCCAGATCAGAGGTTAAGAGGAAAAATAAAAAACCCAAATGGACAGGATCAAAAATGTAGAAGTAACCCCAAGAACAAAAATGACTGACAGAGTGTAAGATCAGAATATATGGAAAAGGAATGGTGGCTGTGATCAAATAGAGAACCTTGAAAGTGCAGATCATAAAGAAAAGCTTCTTTGAAGTGATTAAAAAGTAGATAATTTAAGTGGAAGTTAAGGTCACAGGAACATAGGAAGCAGTCAAAGAACAACAAAGACAAGATGTTAGAAGGAGCCCTACTGTGGATGACAGCCAGAGAAGATGGCAGAAAACCAAATGCTAAATAGCAAAGTTGTCCAGCAAAGTTAGGAAATGACCAAGGTTGTGGGTGACAGCAGGGAGGAGACTGATGGTAGGTGGAGCACTTAGACTTCAAAAGCAGACACGAGGAGATGGCAACAAGGCTGTTCTCGGAGTAGCTTTGGGAAATATGGAACAGGCAAACCTTCCTGCTCGGAGATCATGATAGGGTTGGTGGCATCATGAAGGAAAGCTAGATTTCAGTTAGGACAAAGCATTTCCAATGGAAAGGTTTGAGGAAGCAGAGAAACATCAATTAGAAATAGTCGAGGAACTCCATAGATGGTAGAAGGGATCTAGAAAAGTTCCAAGGAGCGAAATGGAAGAACAAGATTGCGGAAAAGAGCTTTAGGCCTGTCGGAGAGGGTTTTGCACCAGATATGTAAGGCTGAGTACAAAAGCATCGTCTTGGGGACCGTTGGCTGTTATTTCATGAAGAGTGACTGACATTTTTAGAAGATGTAAGCCAATGGGAGTCGTGTCCAGTATGAGTCCTACTTCTTTTTTAACCTTCTATTTATTTTAATTACATTTTGGCACTACCATCCATTTTGTCATTACCAACCTCTTCTATCCAAGCGAAATCCTGGTTGGGATTTTACTGAACAAGCCTATTTCCTTTAGTTAGATATTTTTAAATGATTGCTTTCAACTAATGACTCCCTAATTCATATTTATTAAATTTTCCTCCATGCCTACAACTTTTACTACTGGAGAATTTGTTTCCATTTATTTCAGACTGAAACACAGTAGGTTGCCAATTTTTTACCATTGATTAATTATTTCTGTACATGTGTAAGTTTTTCATTCAAAGTAATACATCACCTAACTGTGAGAACATTAGTAATTGGGAGGTTTAATTTTAATTGGTTTCTATTACACATGTAAAGCAGAGAGTTCATTTTCTCAGTAAACCTAAGAATGAGTATTTCCTTACTTGAGTAAAGTTAGAATTACACAGACCTTGTGAATAACAATGGAATCATTTTTTTAAAATCCTTTCCATATGTGACAAAGAATTAGACATTCTTTGTTTTGATTTTAAAAATAATGTACTTATTAAAATAATTTGATAAATGTACAAATTTTCATGAAACGAGTTGGCTGAATATGTCACATTTAAGTGTGTGTGCACATACTGGCTTTATCGTTGAAAAGGAAGCTATAAATTAATTACAATCATAGCCTCAGACTTTACTGTCAGAGTGCCACAAGTTCATGCCCTTCCGATCTCTGGACACAGTGGTTCCCTGGTAGGATATTGCTGGCTCCTCTTTATGAAGGCTCCTGTGAGGATGTACGTGAACTCTAAAGGTTTTTAGTGATGCCCTGAGGAAGTGCTTACGTATTCAAGTACATTTACTTAACTTGTGTATCTACATTCCAACCGTGTTTTGATAGAGCTTCACATTCTATCCTAGCTCAACTCTGAAATCCTGAACACTGTCTTTGCTGGGCACCCTGCTCCATTTCACAGTGTTCCTCAGGCCTTTTTCATATGACACTTGTTTCTATAGTAGGTAGCATTTGAGGGACTCCAGCTGCGAGTCTCCTGATAGGAAGTTAGTAAAACAATTGAATGATCAACAAACATACTGTCCAAAAACTTTTCTTCCCAGTTTGTGTCCGAGTAGGTACAGCTCTGTTATTGTTTCTGCTTTCAAGAATTTCTAAATAGGTCAATTATGGGTAATCATATGCCTCAGCTACACTTTCAAATGTGCCTTTTCCTAGTAATTGCCATTACATGCGAAGATTGTGAAAGATTTCTGGAAAGACCACAACTATTTCCTATTCTTTTTGGTGAAACAGTTCATATGCCATCTGGTTTCAAGGATATATCATTATGCTGAATAATGTTTGTAACAAAAAGTATTTTAAAGCCATAAAAGGTGGTTTGAGTATAAGACAATAAAAAATTAGAATGTCTTTTGTTCTGTGTAATTTCTAAAATATAGTTTGTAGCTTGGACTTCCAAACAGGTTTAGCATAAGGGAAAACTTCTTGCTCCAGATGATGGTCTGGTGCCTTCTTTTTCTTTGTAACTATTGCTTTCTTCAAAGGGCATCCTGTAAATCAAATGTGAAATATTCATGTTTATTTTTATTGTACTGCAAAGAAATTTTATGCACAGAGAAGAGGACTATTCATGGTGAAGCATTCTAGAATGACAGCAAGAGTTTCACTTCATGTTTGTTCTAATCTGTCTTTGAAAAGCAGGATTATATTTGGTTATTGAAATTAAAACTCTCACATAAGAAGCAATTTCCTTGCTGGAAAGAAATATAGTATTGTTTTTAATTTTTACCCAAAATTGGCAGGGACAAATTTCTAAAAGCGATTGATAGGTCCTGAAGGTCCTAGTACTTGAGGAATTGAGTTAGCTGAGGATTATTGCCCTTTTTTATACTGGCATCAGCTAGAAGTAACTTACCAAAAGTTACTTTTCTAAAAGGAAGTTCTATTTCATACTCTAGTGATAGTATTAAGTAATTAAATAAATTCGAATTGTAGTCCAACAAAAATTAGAAATGAAATGTAAAGATGAAGCATGTATTTCAGATTTTATCTAAGTTCTTGGTCCTTTTAGTCAGAGCAATTGAAAAGCCCAACTGACTTTGATTCTGGGGTTTACTAGCCTGTGCTGCATCATGAGAAACTGGTACTCTTTTTGTGTTGGATCTCATACCTGATCTAACTGTCTGCGTTTCACACTAGAGCGGCATGGAATAAACAAAATGCAGGCAGCAAACATATGACCTTAACCTGGATCCAGCTCAGTCCCCACACACGAGGCTGGATTTGGGTGGAGCAAAGAGAGTATGTAAAATCCAGGCCAGCCTAAAGGAATCAAGACGTCTACCAGGCCTGCATGTTCTCAGAAGGCCGTCCTGCAACAGTAAGGCTAAGTTGTGGAGCTGAACAGGAGGCTGGCCTGAGTCAGATGCCACTTTCCTGTCTGACCTCTAACAATTGATCAAAAGTTGCTCCAACTTTATGAGTGTCTGAGATGAATAAGTTCATGTTTTGAATGTGTCTCTTTCTTGTAGGTCTCTATCAGCTGATCTGCACACTCCACATGATCTGGAATAAATCTCATTTTGATGATAAGGCAGGGTAAAATAAGCATGTTGTACACCTCTTGCTAATTACGTTCTGCTTGGCTGCGAGTAATCCATCAGATATGAATCCTAGAACAATGAGATCATTTTTTCTCCTGGGGTCAAATTCCCCCTGATCTATTTTCATGTGGAATTTATAAACACCAACATCTCTTACTCTAGGAGAACATGTACTTATTTCTATGTTCACACTAACTTTAGCATATGCTTCAGGACCCTGCTTAAAGCTGAAGCAGAATATTTTCATGAAACATACAGAAATTGAAAA
Organism: Cavia porcellus; assembly: GCF_034190915.1. Taxonomy (NCBI): domain Eukaryota; kingdom Metazoa; phylum Chordata; class Mammalia; order Rodentia; family Caviidae; genus Cavia; species Cavia porcellus. Next base: position 26,320,917 of record NW_026947507.1, on the reverse strand, counting down.
CCCGGCCTATATGATCATAAGCCAAGAGCCTCACCTTTGTACTGGGTGCACCCCACTTCACAAAGGCAAGCAGGAGGTTGCTCATAGCAGCAATCGGTACCATCATTCACGCAGACCCACTATGTAGACATTTTTGGCATTTTTTCCTCCAGAAGTTCATTGCTGTTACTTACATAACCTGGACATGTTTCACATTGATATGACAAAATAGCGAATTGGTTAGGTAACCAACAAATTACTTCAGAGACTTTATATAAATATAAGAGATCCAATAGTAACTACTGAAATGTTTTGAAATGACACTTATTCATTCATTCATTCATTCAAACAACCTTGTATTTTGAGTGTTGGTCATGGCAAGAAACAGAGAGAGGAAGGCAAAGAGAGAGGAGAAAGAAAAGAGAAAAGAAAATAGATAAAAGTATACTGTAACTCTTTCAGGTTTATTGCAACTCCAGTGCAGCCATTGAGCATCTTCTTGCACATTTTCTCATGATATTTTTGGGTGCTCCCAAAGTAGCACTGTAATATACCAACGCACACAAGCACGCACGCACGTACGCACGCTCGCACGCACGTACGCACGCACGCACGCACGCACCAAACCTCTCTCCTGGGACCCGCACCACCTTCTCCTCTTGACAACGTTCCCTGAGTTAATGCATAGCTGTTCCCTAGGGTTCTCTTCCACGTCATTTCTTCTTTCCTTGTGCTAGTTCCTCTGGTTCCTAAGTGCCATGTACTCCATGTTTTCATTTTACTCTCATTTGCCAAATTTGTGTCCTCCAGGAGCTTCCAAAGAGAACACGCAGACTACACGAAGTTCCCACGCCCTACTCATCTGAAAAATGTCTCTATTCTATCCTCACACCATATTTAAAGCTTGGCCTTGTTTGAAATTATAAAATTTCCCTAAGAATTTTGAAGGAATTATCTCATATTCTAGTTTCTAGTGCTACTGTAACAAAGTTCCGTGCCATTGTGGTTTACGATCTTTTCTATATGACTTTTTCCTTCTAAAAAAAATTCTCATTTAACCCCTGGACTCTGAAATTTCATAGTGACCATCAGTGACGTTTTTCGAACACTACAGAAGATATTCAGTGTGCTCCTTCAGTCTGGAGGCTCTTGCGTAGATAGTCTACATACTTTCTAATATTGTTTTAAATTTTATTTTTATTCTCTCCACCTGCTCTTTTTGAAACATATTATTGTGATCGCAAAACCAAATATATATTTTCATCTTATTTTCTTTTCTTGATGATTTTTTATTGTACTTTCTACAGATCTCTTTACTTTGTCTTCTAAACCTTCAGATAGTTTGTTATTTCTGCTCCTATTTTTAATTCCCAAGACCTTGTTCTCACTATAAATTTTGTATAACATCTCTTTAGCTCATTATGGATATCAATCTTGGCTTCTGGGGAGGATTCTTATTGTAGTGGTAGTCATTTGTTTTGGTTTTTCCCTCCTCACTGCCTCGCCTCCATTCTTCAAAGTTCTCTTCTCCTCTGTTTATTTGAACTAAATTTCATGTTGATGGCTTCCTATAAGGATCACATAGCCTTTGGCCCCAAAAAGCTAATTTGAAACTGTGTGCTTAGTTGGGATTTATAAGCTAAGTAGGCTTTATTTTTGGATAGGCAAGACCCCAAATGTCAGAGGAAACTTGGTACATTTGGAGCCTAATTAGGAAAAAGACGCTGCCTTCAGTCTTTTAACATACAGGTATATTCATTTAATTGATTTTCCCTTACTTTAAGCCTCACATATTTCTGTCTAATACCAGCCTGGCTCCTCATGTCTGTGCAGAAAACCTCCTGTCTCCCTGAGTGATAGAATGACTGACAAGCCACGGAATGGGGAATGAAGCTGGCTGGCTGTCCACCTACAAGTTCTCAGTCAGTCCTCTTGGATTTAGCCCGTGCCTCTCTTCCACGTTCAGAGAAATCCAGTGACCAAGATTTCTGTGTTCAAATCAATGTTTTTGTTCACTTCACCCTCTGCACACACTTGGGTTTCTACTTTCCTCTCCCACTAAGTCAGTGACAACTCATCTATTTACTTTTTTTCAAATCCATTTTATTCATAGATAAAAAAGAAAGAAAAAACTACAACAAAATTTTAAAGTACATCAATCAGAAGTGATCATGGTACATATATTGCAGATTGTCATCCCCAAATCATTCACTCAGAGCACAAGACATCTGCCTTTAATGGTCTCAACAATACCAGTACAAATCTTTCTCTTCATAGAACTCAGAAATCTTAACTATTTTTTGTTATACATATACATACACATATGCATATTTTTTTCTTTCAGCTTGTCACACTAATGAAACAATATGCTGCTTACATATGTATGTCTTATTTATTTCACTAATGAGTATGTTGTCAAGGTGCAACCATTTACCTACAAAAATGTCCAGTTCATCATTCTTTATGGCTGAATAGTACTCCATTGAAAAAATCACATCTTTTTTATCTATCTCTCAGTCAGTGGGCATTTAGGTTGCTCCAAGATCTGACTATTAGAAACTGTGCTGCTATAAACAAGGGTGCATATATATCACTGTGGTATGATGTTTTTAATTCTTTGGGGAAGACACCCAGAAGAGGAATAGCTGATTTGAATGAGACCTCCAGTCCTGGTTTTTTAAAGAATCTCCCCACTGATTTCCACAGTGATTGCACCAGTCTGCATTTCTAATAACAGTAGATAAGTGTTCCTTTTTCCCCCACAGTTCCTCCAGCATTTGTTATTGCTTGATTTCTTGATCCTAGTCATTCTTTCTAAGGTAAGATGAAATCTTAGTATTGTTTTAATTTGCATCTCTCACATAACCACTGATGTTGAACATTTTTTCCTGTATTTATTTTCTGTTTGTATTCTTCATCTGGGAAGTGTGTATTCATCTCAGATGCCCATTTTTGGGTTGGGCCTTTAAATCTAAGAGGACTTACTTTTTTAGTTCTTTATATGTTCTCAATAGTAATCCTTTGTCTGAGGAACAGCTGGAAAACATTTTCTTCCACATTGTGGGTTGTCTCTTCACTCTGTTGACAGTTTCTCTTGTGTAAAACTTTTCAGTAGAGTAAGATCCCATTTCGTGATTCTTTGTGATAGTTCGTATACAATCTGGGTTTTGCTCATAAAGTCTTTTCCTACACCAATGTCTTCAAGAGTTTTATCTATTTTATTTTCCAGAAGATTTAGTATTGTTTTAGTATTAAGACTTCGATCCATTCTGATTTTGTCTTAGTACATGGTGAAAGAGATGGGTCCATGTAAACTTTGGCACATGTAGATCCAGTTTTTCCAGCACCATTTGTTAAAGAGACTGTTTTTCTTCCAATGAATGTATTTGGCACCTTTGTCAAAGATAAGGTGACTTAGTTTGTCTGAAGTTATTTCTGCATCTTCTAATCTATTCCATTGTTCTTCAGGTCTATTTTTTGTCAGTATCACACTGTTTTTATCACAGTAGCTTTATAGTATAATTTCAAGTCAGGGATGGTGGTGCACCCTGTCTTGTCTTTGTTGCCCAAGATTGCCTTTGCTATTCTAGGTCTTTTCTGGTTCCAGATGAATTTTAGGATTGTTTTCTCTAATTCTGTGAGATATGCTATTGGAATATTGGTTGGGATTGCAATGAATCTGTATAACAGCTTTGGAAATATGGCCATTTTCACTATATTGGTTCTTCCTACACAAGAGCATGGGCTATCTCTCCCTTTTCTAATATTCTCTTTGATTTTCTTTTCAGAGAAAATATAGTTTTCAACATAGAGGTCTTTTGCATCCTTTGTTACATTCCTAGATATTTCTTTCTTTCTTTCTTTCTTTTTTGATGCTATTGTAAAAGGTATTGTTTTACTGATTTCTCTCTCTGTGAGTTTGTTATTCATGTACAAGAAGGCTGTTGACTTTTGAGTTTTGACTTTGTAACCAGCTATGTTACTGAATTTGCTTATTAAATCCAGAAGTCTTTTGGTGGGGTTGGTTGGGGTCTTGTAGGTAGAGTAGGATGTCATCTGCAAACAACAATAGTCTAACTTTTTCCTTTCTTATCTTTATTCCTTTTATTTCTTTCTCTTGTCTAATTGCTCCAGCTAAAGTTTCCAGCACTGTGTTGAATAAGAGTGGTGATAGTGGACATCCTTGTCTTGTTCTTGATTTTAGAGTGGAACCTTTCAGTTTTTGGCCATTTAGTATGACATTGGCTGTTGGTTTGCTATGGATGGCTTTATCTGATGCAGATAAAGACCATCTATCCCAAATTTCTGTAGGATTTTTATCGTGAGTGGGTGCTAGAACTTTTTCTGCATCTATTGAGATGATCATGTGATCTTTTTCTTTGGCTCTGTTGATGTGGTATATTACATTTATTGATTCATGTGTATTGAACCATCCCTGCATCCCTGGGATGCATCCCACTTGATCATGGCATACAATCTTTTTGATGACTTACTTTTAATTACAATGAACTTATAGTCTCTTATTCCTTTACTCTCATTTTTCAGGTATTGTTGAAGGAACGAAAATAAGCACGGGCACTATATTCACCGTATTCCAGAAATTGTCTATTTATAACTCCAGAGCTTGTTTGTTTTTTTCCTTGGTTTTTTGTTTGTTTTGTTAGTTGATTTTTGTTTTTTCTTTTTGTAGTGAGCATTGAACTCATGACCTTGTGCTTACCAGAAGGTGCTTACTCCCCTGAGCTAAATCCCCAGCCCCTCCAGAGCTTGTTTTTAAATAAATTCTTTCCAATCAAAGAAGGCAGTGTAGGACTGAGACAGAATTTCCACCACTCCCAAGCTAGGTGACCTCTGGTTAGCCATTCACTGTCCCTATGACACAACTTCTTTGTCAGCCAAAAGGAATTATGACAGTGTCTATTTCATAGGTTTTGGTCACGTTAAATCATGTGCTAGCATGCTGCAGGGCCAATGTGTATTTTTTTTTATTATTAATAAGGGAATGTTAACAATCCTTTGTTAACTTTACACAAAGAAAGTTTATGAAATAAACAACCTATGAAATTTGGAAAAAGCACTACCAATGAGTTCTTTTTGTTATGTTCATTGTTTTTCTTCTACTACTTTAAAAAAAAGTGATAAGAAAACAGTGTCAACAGAGAATTACTAACCAAGTAGAAGTTTGTGTTTTCATTTAAATTATCTTGTAGTTTCTGAAAATTGTACATGCAAACTCTAGTGAGAAACAGGGGATACTCTCTTGTCAGGCTACAGGTGGTAGGCTACAAAAGGTTGAAAAACAAAATGTTCTCTTCTGAAAGTTTAGATATGAAATCATGCAGAAAGCAGTTAACAGTCCATCATGAAGAGCACTTTGTAAGACATGTTACACATCAACGGATAAAGGCTGGAAATTAATACTTACTTGTCACGGTCTCTGCTTTAAATACCAGAGCTTTCCAGGCATTCTATTTTAACAACCAACTGAGATGTTATTAGGTATTTACTAAATTTACTACATCCAATCCTGTGACAAAGAACTATGCAAAAAAAGAGAAAGAAAAGAAAGAAAGAGAAAAAAGAAAGAGAAACGTATGTGTCTCATCTGAGCAAGTCTCTAGCATTAGAGAAGTTCCTGTTCTGCACTATTACATGTGCAAAGAGTTTCCAAAGAACTTCTGACATTTTTCTCAATTATCTTGGAATTTCTACTTTCTATTTTTCCAACCCATAACCTGGTAATTAATTGACTCGGGGTCACTGATAAATAGTAATTCATTTTCACACATACATAGAACTGATCTAAAGAAGGCAGTATAGGACTGCCTTTAAAAACAGAAAACTTAATATGTATTGCTAAGGGTAAACCTGTACAACTTGAATTGCCAATAAACAGTAGCTTGTTTGCTATAGAGAAACCAATCATTGTTTTTAGGTCAAAGAACATCACTAGGAGGTCAGAAAGTGCAGGGTTTATTACAGTTATTTAAAAGCTAAAAATTTAAATACAGTTCTGTAAGGTCAGTGGTCGTAAACAGAAAAGTCAGAAAAACATAATGTGTTAAAGAATGACTCCACGTGTAAGCAGGACATTAGAGTGCAATTCCTCTTTTTGTCATCTTAAAGCAATTCATTTTTTTACTGAAGTTGAGACTATCCAAAGGCAAATCAAAGTGCCAAACTGATCTAGAATGAGTCATCAAATGTAAAAATGCATGTGGTAGATTTGTTTTTACATAGCCAGAGAACATATTCATATTTTTCACAACTCATTATTTGTCTGTTTCAACCAAAACACACACACACACACACACACACACACAAATACCACCTAGAATACTAGAACACTAGTATTCATGAAACTAGAAACTCCATTTCCAGTGGTAAAATAGATTGGAAACTGTAAGTATATCCCTTATTCTTACCAAGAGAAATTTGATAATGGCCACATGAAATATATAAACTAGAAACTAATGGTTGAAAGAAACTATTAGAGCTTTATGTAAATATAAATTCTTAATATTCTTCATTTAACTCTACAAGCATTCTCATTAGTAACCCCAAAACTTTATAAATATACTGCTTGTGGATGACCCCTGGATATTTTACTTTGTTTTTAAATGCTATTTCCTGGCTTTTATTAATCATTTGACTAGGCCAGTTTTTTTCTGAATTTTTGAAATGCATTAGAAAAATCTGACCAGTGTAATCCATACAATTTGGTTATATTCTTTAATATAAAGTACAGTTGAGTGTGAGGCATTAGCAATCAGAAAAATATGAAATGTTTTTAGAGGTAAGATTGTTAGTGTAACCTCAAATCCTAATTATCTAAATGCTAATTTTATACTTTCCTTGAGCTCTGGAAATAGTTTTCTGGAAATAGTTTTCAAAAGTGTGTCTAGGATGTAAATTCTGATCTTAATTAGTCTTGTCAATGTTTTTATTTCAACTCCACCGATTTCTTAAAGCTTTCTATTTTAAGTTTACTAAATAGGAGTACAAATTCTTGGGTTTGACTTCTTTTAGCAAGTTATCTGTGTTCAGTAGGTGGAGAGAATCAACCATACATCTTGCTTATAGAGGCTTTGAAGGTGTCAGTAGGTTGACAACTCGTCAAATACCCACACTGTGTCTTGGTAGGAATGCGTTTCCTGCATCGTTTTTGTTTTAAAAGATTTGGGGTGAGAGTGAGGTGAAGGAGTAGTGCAGTGTGAGGTTACACACGATGCCAATTTTCTTTTTTCTAATTTGAGCATATTTCTGATTTGACATTCTTTGGGCTCAAGCCGACCATTTTCTCTCACTGTTTCATCTGTCTTCAATCTTTGTTAGCCTTTAACCACGCGTAACTTACTGTCCAGAATCTTTAGAATCAGCTTTATGAAGTATACTATGCCACTAAAAAATGAACTTTCCAGAAACCTAAAGGTGCTAGAAAACTGAAACTAACCCTCTTATAAGCACCAACATAAAAAGAGGAACTGAGAAAAGAGGGGAGCCGGAGTTAGATTAATTGCAGTAGTAAAATCAAAGTAGAGATGTTCTCAAATATCTCTACACAGTAATAAACTTTTCTGGGAAGCTCAGTTTCCTCTAACATCTAAGATTAAACCTGTTAACCACTGAAGAGCTCTCGTAATATTTAAGTCTGTCCCTCATTGTCTTTCTCCTATACAATTAGCACAGCCACTGCATGCATTCAAAACATTAATCTACCTTTCTCATTAACAGGCCAACCCTGCACGCCACATCGCCCCACTCCTCTCCCTCCCCTCACTGCCCCACATGTCCCCAAGGTCTGCCCTAGCTCAGTTTAGCGCACCCTCAGGCAGTGCTTTTGCCTGGAGCCCCCTCAGGACGCAAAACCCATGGATGCTCAGGCCCATCGTTAGCATGGCATACGTCTGCACACAATGCACACAGCCTTCTGGGTGCTTCACATTGTCTCTAAACTATGTGTGCTCCCTGCTAAGGCGTAAGCGGTACATATAGACACTGTGCTGCATTATTTAGGCAATGACGACGAGGAAAGTCATCTGTTCAATACAGATGCAGTCTTTTTTTTTCCTACCGTTTCAGTCAGTGGCTGGCTGAACCTCTTGGTGAACCTGCAAATGCAGGGAGCTGACTGTGTTTAGAACAGGTCATTTGCTCTCCTGTGAGAACGGCTTTGAGAAAAGAAGACCTCACTCTTAGTGATATTGGCCACCTATTGTAACACAATTAGAAGACGTGGAATTACTGTGTTAATGGAGTCTGTCTCCTTTCTTCCATTAACCATTCCATGTTGTACCCGAGGCAGGAGGCCAGAAAGAGATGGCAGGCATTAACAAAGGCCTATTCATTGTACTTTGCAATTCTTTTTTTCTAATTTTCAAAGTCTTTCTCTCCCTTCTTTCCGTGGAATACCGTAGCTCCTTGTAGACTGTCTCACTGTGCACACAGCCAACAGCCCTGTTGGTGAAAACTCCTTCCAGGGCTCCTAGTCATGGATTTCCACTCTGGATCTTCCTCCCTGATGCTTGCTGGAAGCGTCCTTCTGGGAAAGTGGGGATTAACATTGCATCATCTTTGACTCTGACTTTCTCTTTCCTCCTTCCAGTAACTCCCAGTTTGCAATTTATCTTTATGACCCCTTTATGAAAAGTAGGACTACTCCTGCTAAATGCTGATCATTTCACTGATGCTCCACAAGTTAACCCAGACTTTCCTGAAAGAAAACAGCAGAGAAAGACAAGAGATGCCCCCTTGATGCGGTGTCAGCAAATGAGTTCTTCAGTGAAAGTCTGCTCTGACCCTGTCTTTAATTTGACTCTTTTCATTCACTCAATTTTGCTTCGATTTCCTTTTTCAAAAATGGCTCCCTTTTATGAGTGCCAAGTGTTAGCATTAATAATTCCTACATGTTAATTTTACTTCATTTGCATACATACTTAGCCAACCATTACACAGATAGAGTATCTATGTACTGGCAGCGTAGGCTTGGTTCAGAAAGCTAGGTGCGTGTGGAGTTTCCTGGCATTTTATTCATACTTTTAAAGTAGCTGCAGCTTGCTCAAGCTCCAGGGTCCTCACAGAGCAAGAGTGGCGCATAGGTGATAAATTTGGTAACGTTTTCTGTTCTTTACTTTAAAAAAAAAAATTTTTTTTTTGGCATACATCCCTTTAAGGGTCACTGACCACAACTGTGTCTCAATAACTTTTAGTTCCAAAACAAAATGGGAAAATGAGTATCTGGCAAAGGGGAATGAAATCACCATGATTGGAAGAGTTCAGTTATAACTCTCCTGGACCTGCAGAAGGCCTGCTCTGCAAGGATCTTTGTCTTACTTTATCTGAAAAAAGGCAGGGTTGAACTGGGGTGGAACAGTACGCCTATGAGGGGTAGCAAACAGTGGGACATTGTCTGCCACAGCATGTTTTAAAGCATGCTCAATGATAGGCCCTCAGGTCAGTGCTTCCAGTTACATGTGACCTTGGTGTCAAAAATGTGCTGACAATTGTGATGAAGAGACAGAGAGAGCAAAGCAGACCGCTGGGAGAAATTACAGTGTGGGGAGGTGGTTACTGACCTGGAGTGTGAAGCCTTCAAAAACAGGAAAAGGTTTAATCCAATTGTACACATCAAATGAAGGGGATTTCTCTGTGTGTGTTCTTCTAAACATCATGCTTCCATTATGAGGAACCCAGAGTATAAATTATTTAAAGAACAACATAGAAGATAGATGATAGGAAACAGGGAGGTAAACTTTTTGGAGATGGGAAAGGGATTTAGGGAGAAGGGATGGAAGAGAAGTTAAAATGATAAAGATGCAAATGTACATGTACCAACTTCCCACAATGAATGCATTCAGTATGTATCACAAACATGGACTAATAAAACGTTGTTAGAAATAAGTCAAATTTGTGCTTTCAAAAAAGTAGCTTCCAGTACCTTTTGAAATACAATTTAATACACAAACTAATGACCATATATGCTATGTAAAATTCCATATATGCAAAAATAGAATGTCAACTTTTGTTTCCTTTTCCCTTGAAACATCTAGATTTAATCAGATCTACCCAATGAATAGGGCTGAGACATTGGGAATGCTCGTCTTACAATAAAACCAATGTGGAGAAACTGGTTCATACAAACTGCCAGCATCCATATCTATTAGCTCAAAAGAACTATATGAGCTTGGTGAGGGAGATGGATCGGACTGAGACAGCTGCTCCTGGTGTGATTTCACGGATGACATTTCTACGAAGCCCCAGCCTGGTGGACCCGGGCTGGTGGTCAGTCATCCTCGAAAGAATGAAATGGAAGGTAGTTAATAAAACGCTCAAATTTCTACCAACAACTCAAAGATTTTTGCTGTATCACATAATTTGGCACCAGATTTTCCAAAAGTAAAATTATATGTAAGAAACAATGTTTTTGAGTGCCAGATGGAGAAGACATCTGGAGAGTGAGAAACTAAGGAAAACACACTTCCAAGGTTAAGACACATAAAAAGAAAATTACTGGCCATGTTGATGAGGAGTTCAGAAAGGATTTTCTCTGTGTGTGGATATTCATTTTACTTAGTGGGTGACTCAAACAGGAGGTGCCAATTTTTTCCCCAGGAGAATATTCTTACCAAAATGCTGTCCAATAAAACACAATCAGAGACCACTTTGCTTTCTTCCTTCACCTTTTATTTCTTAGCAGGTTCTAGTTGTTACTACTGAGATTTGGCAGATTTGTCAATCTCTCAATACATGCTTAATCTTTTTGGTAGAATGCTTTGTTCTCTGGGTCTTTGGTGACCCTCTGTTAGTCATAAACAGATTAGGATCTCCTAAAAAAGGAGGGGGATGGTAATTCAGCCCATATTCCAACTCTTCCAAGCAGTATCAATCATTGGACATTTAGTACTTTTGCTTCAAAAACCAAGGACAGGATGATTTTCTACAGTGCTGTGGCGGTGGTTTCAGGCAGAGTGATGCATGCATAGCGTACTGAGCAAGACGGCAGCAGCTGCCTGGTTCATCTAGTTCCCAGCACATTTCCTGATCTAGGAAGTCTGCTTCGAGGAGAGTTATTCATGAATTCCAAGCATGGAAGGAATCTGACCACTCTTTTTCATTTTAAAACCACATTACCTTCTGTCCTATGCTTCAGTTTTTCAAAGCCATTTCACTTTACATTTTGCATTGATTTGTGGCCAGAAAATGATTTGAAATAAAGAATTTAAAACTCACTATTAGTCAAGATTTGGAATCCATTATGCTTCAGGAGTCATTTTATAGCTGAGAGCTCATTCTCAGAAAGCAGACACTTAGAAGGCAGACACTTGATGGTGGACTGGAGTGAAGGCACTAACCATGCAAAAGGACTGTAGCCTCTCTGGGAGCAGAGTACACACAGTGAGTGGAAGTAGCAGTGTCCTCAGCAGTTGACAAGATTTGATGAGTTTTATTCTGCTTAATATTTTCTCTCTGATTTTCCTTTCCGACTGCTACCGCCCTATGATAGGCCCAGACATCTCATTTCAGTGTTTTTGCAGCATCCAGGCTGGCCTTTCTACCTCTGATAGTCAAACTTTCTTTAAACTCACCTACTCATGCCCACCCTGATGAGTGGCAAGATGATTGCTATGATTTTCTTATTCAGCCTACAAAGTTGCCCCTTCAAATGTCACCATTAAAGGTATAAGACTCGTTGAGCAAATAGCTTATAGAATTTTCTTAGGGAAAAAAAATTATGGAAGACTTTCAAGTAGAAAATCCAGGCATGGAAAATGGCCCATTCTGATGATATAATACAGAAGCTGGGGGCCCCTCTATCCCATGCCCCATAAAGACATCACCAGAAAGCATCCACTGCCTAAAATTAGTATACTCACCTACTATATGAATTTTCATTTTATATCTTCTTTGTTAAGTGCTCTAACTTAGAATTCCTCCCTTGTCCTTTGTCTTGTTAATGTCACCTCTTCCTTGATTTAAGAGATAATTGTTTCAGTTAAAAACAACTTTTGATTAGTAAGTTGCATGGGGATGTTCATATAAACAACAAGCAGAATGATAATTCATTGCTTCCTCCAAATTACCATGCTAGGATGAATTTGAAAAATGATGCATACCTTTTTCAGCACAAGTGGAACCTACTGTATAAAAAAGGATTTGTTCTTGTTAATTTTGTGATGCTCTTTGGAATGTAATATCAACCATCATATGGTTTCAACACTAGGAAACATCTTAAAAGATATTTAAAAGATGAATTATAAAAGAAGAAAAGTAATGACATGATCCTCTGTATTCCTATTTGATTATCTTTAGAATTCAGCATTTTTCCTGTATGAATATTTTTTCTAAGAAATCAAACTTGCTTAAATTTTTCAGTCTAATCTGAAATTTTTATTCTTGAAAGAGACCTTTCAGTTTAGAATTGTCGACACAACATTGCCCAAATGTTTAAGCAAATACATTAAAAATTTAACCATGGATCCTATATTTGAACTAGCTATGACTTTCATCTCCAAAAATTTCATCATGCTGTCATCTTTTATTTTCTGTGCTGGAATCAATAAATATTAGGTTACTTAGTCAATCTAGGAGGCTTTCAGCATAATTCAGCATGAGACTACTGGAAAGAACCATTTAAAAAAAACACCAAGAGTCAGGATTGGTGATATGCTGAAAAATATTAATTCAAAAAAGTTCAAAAGTTTAATCCAAAAAAAAGGAAAAAAACTGCAAGACTCCCCCATTGTACTTTTCTTTGATTAGTTTTTTCACTGACAATTACATGCAATTGAAATAAGTCCTCCTATTCCAACAACTCATGAACTTAAGTGCAGGGTACAACAGCAACCACAAATGAGTGTAAAAAAACAGCCTGAGTGTCATTAAAATCTTTTAAAAATATTCGGTGACATCTGTTTTCCATTTTTGCTGTGCTGTTTAATTAACTTCAGTCTTTCAGAATTGCACAGATCTTATTTGCTCAAAATAATATCTCAAAGGAAGTGACCTGCCTTTCATAGAGAAGAACGTTAAGTATAACATGAGCTTGATTAACTTCATGCCTAGTTGTAAATGCTTCCCACTGGCTTCATGATCTATTCGTATGTATGGCTCATTTCCGTACAGCCAAGGCCAGCTCTGGGTGGTGGATAACTCTAATCCTAGTGGTACTTCTGTCATATTTCCAAGACACCAAAAATGGAAGAAGTTATAAAGATAGTTGTGACAGTTCGGAAAAGTATCTCACTTGTCTTCATTTCTATAATATGAGATTGCTAACTTTGGAGCTAGTTAGAAAGTTTAAGTTCTAAAAAAGATTCTTGCCTTACATTTGTTTTTTGTGTGCTATTTTTGATAAGAGCAGTTGGAAAGAGAGGAGAAGAAAACAGTTTATAGTGGAATCTGAAACATGAGTGCCTCTTCTGATGAGGTTCATTGGTCCTAGAAAGCTCATGTTGGGTGAATCTCAGAGAGTAAATAAACATAGAAAAGTGGCAGAAGAGAGAGAACTGGGTTCCATCAACATTTGATTTTAATGTTCCATTTGCCAGGGCACAAGAAAGCCCAATGCTTTAAGACCAGCACAAAGAGCAATGGCTGGCGTTTGACATGCCCTGGCTTCCATAGAGAAAGCTAACTGGGTTTCTGGCTCCCCAAAGTGTACAAAAGCTGGCAGATCTGTTGCGTGTGTGTTTGCAGCCCAGCAGCTGAACATGCTTAGCTACACTAAGTGGCTGCTGAGGAAGCAATGTGGGTTGTGCTAGATCTAATCCTTCTTTTCAGAGGAATTCATGAGTTTTAACATGAAAATGGTGGCTTCTTTGATTCAGCCTGGCAAGTGGTGATTGTGCCTCCTCCCTCCTTGAATTCTCTACCAAGCATCACTTGAAAAAAACTTTTTTTTTCACCTGACCTATGCTGGTCCCATTCTCCCAACTCCTGCTTTTGCTTAATCCTCAAAGGAGGTGATCTTAGCTCTCTGACCTCTGGCTCAATAAGGAAGCCAAAATTGTCCTGGAGAAGAAAAAAATATGTTTGAAACTGTTTGAAGAGGAAAGCTATGTATTAAAGCCAGATATGTTTAAGTCATTATAGTAGTTTTAAGGAGGTTTTCTCAATATCTTATAATAATTCATTTGGCTAAAAGGCCAAATACATGATGCTTTGAGGACAAGAACAATTCCTACTCTATGAACACACAATGCTCAACTCAGACTTAAAAAATCATTTTTTAAAGCTACACTGATTCTCCAGAGACCAAATTAAGAGAACACTGTTTCCAACTATAGTTTAAAATAACCCATAATGGAGCCAGACTTGGTGACGCATGCCTATATTCCCAGCATACTAGGAGGCTGAGGCAGGAAAATCACAAATTCTAGCTCATCAGCCCTCCCAACTTGTCTAAAACTAAGAATAAAAATGGGAAAAGTATGAGAAGGTAACTCAGCATGACATTGTAATGTGAAAACTTTGGGTTCAATCACCAACACTACCCAGAGAGAGAGAGAGAGAGAGAGAGAAATTAGAGTTTCTGAGTGGTTTTCAGTATTTCCAAATACTTAGTGGGTTGTATAAGTCTACTGAAATCATATTCAGTAACCCTGTGTATGCTAAGCATTAAACTCTGTTGGATATAGTTTCTGTTATAGCACTAACTGCAAAGTCTATTTTTGTAGTTTAGTTCATACAGTTGATTTCATTTGAAAACCACTGAATTCCTTGACAAGCACACACCGTCCTTTCTATTTTCAGTGACTCAGGTTTTCACTCTGGTCTCTTGGGGTCTTTGCCCACTATGCTTTTCTCGATTCTCCATTTCCCCAAACAACTGCAGTCTAGAATTCAGCACAGTCCTCTGACTTCCAGGTGGTATAGACTGAAGCAGATTCTCCTCTGGCATTAGGGATTTCTTCCATGATAACCTTCATTCAATTACTTTTTGTATTCCTAAGAGAGTATAGACCTCTTGACTCCAGGCTTGGGTCTGTTTTATGTTACAGATTTTGGTGAAAGACTTCCATTGGGCAGTCTTAGGAAAAGAAGCATTCCTTTTCTCAAAATCCCAGGCAATTTATGATGAGAGATTCTATAGTTTTATTCAATGCCTAGCAAGTTGGCGGGACTATGATTTTTACATCTACAAGTGACTTCAAGTTAAACCTAGGACTTTGATCAAAGCTTTCATCCGAAGTCTCTGTACTGGATAAGGATTTCCACTGAGATTGCTGACTAGGTCTGTTAATTTGCTGTTCTTATTTATTTTCTGCTTGTTTTGTTTGGTTAAGTCTGGCACAGAATCTAAAAATAAGAGATGGCTTGCAGTTTGACTTTAACTGTGATTCAGTTTTGCAGTCTTTGAAAAACAACCTTTAGGGGCCCTCCATATATCTATCTGTGGACATCTCCCAGATTTTCCAAAACAAAAACTACATAAATAAGGGGAATTTGGAAATTTCTAAGTTGTAGCAGATGGGAATTTGAGAAGTCTTTGCTGCCTCTGGGATGCCAGAGGCAAATGTAGGGCTGAAAGCTGCTCGATTCTCTCTCTTAGCTCTTTCTGGCAAAGGGGAGGAGGGGATGCTAACAGATGTCAAAGCCAGGAAAGATCCTCCTTCATGAAAGCTCTAAACTCAGAGGACAGCACTCTGGGACATTTGTCTGAGCCAAAGGATATTTTCCTACAATCAGTATTTCCTGCTCTAAATAACCAAGAGACAAGCTAATCTGTGGGGTAAGTGTGGTGTTCGCTTATGAAGTCTGAGGGTCCTGGGTGCCTAGGGAGAGAAGGCAGTGCAGGAATGCCTGCAGGAGGTCCTCTTTGCTTCCTGCTTCTGTCTACTATGTGAGTCTCCTCGTTGAGAAACTGGGGCTAGTAAGACCGAAGTGTCCTCCTCTTAGGGCTAGTTCGTTCTTCTCTCTATCGCGGCCCATCTCTAGGATACCTGCTCAACCTCCACAGCTTTAAGGTGACACATAATAGCTTTAGGGTATGGAACACTGACAAAACTGACCAGAGACAAGGCTGTGGGGAAACAGAACTACAATCTCATGGTCTTTCATCAGTGAACCAGAGGGTCATAAAATTTTAAAGCTGAAAAGAATCTCCAGCGTCCTTTGGGAAAACCTCTTCCTACTTTAGGGAAGCAAGAGGAGACCACAGAACTTAGTGACTCGGCAGTGAAGAGCACTGAGCAAGCTTTGGATAAGGCACCAGTTTCAGTTCTACCTCTCTAGTGGGACTGGGGACCTAGCCTCTTAAAACTTCAGCTTTGTCATCTTTAAAATGAGAATAATTATAAAACACCTAAAACTGTTGAAATGATTACATTAGAGAGAATTCATGTAAATGCATATTGTTTGGCACTCAGTGAATGCTAAATTGATATCAACTATTGATCTTAATCACCATCATATTAACATTCATCATTAATGCCATTGTGATCTTTATCACTATGAAAGCCAGGGACAAGACCCAAGACTCCACACTCCCTTCATCACACCCTTTTGAGTCACCTTCATATATTAATGCTACATTGGGTACTCCATACTATATTAATTAAAATATGAATAGTTGGTAACATCCCTAGTTAGCGGCTATGAGATGTTGGACAAATAGTGATTCATTCTTTGAAAATTAAAAAAAAAAAAAGGTAGGACTTTAAAAGAGAACGTTGTGTGTCAGGAAAATATAATAGATCATAGAAATTTTATTTTGGACTTTGTCTTCATGTAGTTGTAAATTCATTATATTTTAGGTAATGTTTCCTTTCCATAACTCATTTTCTAGTATACTAAGTGTGTATTAAGAGTTCTCAGCTACTCATACTTTTCATTTCTTTCTCATTCCAGTATCATTGCAGTAAACTTTTAAACCAAATACATTCTGTTTACAAAATTCCAAGTGCCTTTTTTGATGTAAAGAAAGTCCAAGATATTTGTATATAATCTGAAAAACCCAGAGACACTAGTTACTTTTGGTAAAATGATTTATAACTGTGCATAGGAGAGAAGAAAATTGAAACTTTCCCAATTTAATTGTTTAAAGTATATGCTCTATGTACTTTAAACGTAGCTGCTTATGTACTTAGGAATGTTGGCTGTAACCCCTCAGATTCATTATGTTCTGCTTTATCATAACAATACTGAAGTTAGGCAAACATGGATGCAAAATAAAATCAGACTTGAGCTCATTCTGACCCGTAAACACTGTTGGTTTTGATAGCTTTTCCCTCTTGCCAACTTGGAGTCCTGAGAGTAGGGACTGTGGCTTATTCCTCCATGAGCTCCCCTGTAACAGCACAGCCCTGAGCACCTGTTACCTTTCAGTCAATGTTTGAATGGACAACAACCCTTCCTCCATTCTCATTAGTAGGTAAGTACTGTAACAGCCCTTTTATCATGGCAGAAACAATTATAAACCACAGTTTTAGTAAAAGTTGTCCTCAATTGTCTACACATTAACCTTAGAAACATAAGAAAATTGGTACATTAGGAGGTGAAGAAGTATGAATAATAACAACTGGAAATACTAAAGTTGTAAAAGTCCTGCTTAGAAGAGGAAAATAAGCAAAAGGATTCAAGACAACAGTTGAGTGGACTGAGAAGCTATCATGGAAAATGACGTAGGCATATGATCTAAGAAAAGAAACTTGACATTTCTCTGAGTGAGAAATGTGCATAATCAAGTAGAAGATATTTCCAGAGAAAGAAATTCATACTTGGAAACCAGCCACTAAGTACTAGAGGATTTATCTGATAAATAGAAATGCTGGAGCTAAGGTCTGATTTGAAATGTGTTTGGACACTATTACAAGTTATCTCAATGTATAGGTAGAGAAGGGCATGCAATAAGCACTTGGTAACAGATAGCTATTACTATGATGGGGTTTTATCTTTTGTACCCTGCGGCTTCTCACACTTCGCTGACTAGGAATGTTGGTGTTACCCTCTAACCAGCTGAACAGAGAGCAGATAACTTGCTATCGCAGAGGCATATGAGGGCTGGTGGCATCCCTGTGACACCGAGGTCAAGGTTTTGGATGAGGATGTTCTGCCTTCAACTTGAGGGTCAGTTTTCACTCCTGTTGAAAAATATATCCAGCTCCCAGCAAAAGCACAGAAATCGAAAGAGGATAATAAAAGTAAACAGGGTATAAAGCCTGACAGTGTAATTTTTATAATTCCTAATAGTGAATATACATATATATTTTTCAGAGTTCAGAATTCACATATGCTTTATGACAGTGAGACAACATTTTTAAAGCTGCAACTGTCCAAAGGAATTCAGACTGTATGGTCACCACATGCAGAGAGGAGAGGAAAATTTCATGTGTGTAGAGAGTGACCTGAGATTCCATTCCGTAAACCCCTTGGGATACAGTGTTACTAGAGTTTGCCAGTCATCTTGTCTGTGTAGCTCATTTTTGAAAGAAAAACTCTGGTCTCAGGGAAGCAGTGCAATTCCCTAAGCTAAACTCTAGCTTTTCATTAAGGGCTTTTTAGAGCTATAATAACAACTTGTGGTTGAGATATGTAGCCATGATCAAATAAATTCCACCATTTTGAAAGATTACAGCTGCTAGAATGAGAATAGTTATTTTTGCCACAGATATTTCCCCTTTATTTCTGTGCTGTTTCAGAGTCTTTACTGCCAACACACATCTCCGAGATTAGACAAAATCGGACCCCTTTCTTCTCAATTCCCATTTCATATTCCCAACTGTGTTAAGCCTTCCGAATTTGTTGGTGTAGCTGTTTCTTCAAAAAAGAGAAATATGAATGATGGAGGCACAGGACAATTATTAGCATGGTGCTAACACAAAGATTTTGTTCCATACTTTAAATAATAAAGTAGTTTAGAAGTACATTTGGTGATCTATTTGCTTTAGAAGTGTAAGTTGACACTAAAGTATTCAGAAGATACACTGACATAGATCAATGGTTGTCAGAATATGGTCCCTCAAACCAGCAACATCAGCATCACCCAGGAACATGTGGAAAATGAAAATTCTCAGACTCACCCAAAGTTAGTTAAACCACAAATGCAAGAGGTGAGACCCAGCAATCTGTGTTTTACACAAACCAACCAAGTGATCCTCACCACTGGTCCAGACAAATCTTTCAGAGGATCGATGGCTTAAAGGATAATTCT
This sequence comes from Cavia porcellus, assembly GCF_034190915.1. Lineage (NCBI taxonomy): Eukaryota > Metazoa > Chordata > Mammalia > Rodentia > Caviidae > Cavia > Cavia porcellus. The sequence goes on along the minus strand of NW_026947507.1, from coordinate 26,301,788 downwards.
GAGTAACACAGAAGTGAGTGTATTAAATCCTTCAGGGAGAGAAGTATAGCTTTGTTGGTTTATAGAATGTATTGGTTTTCCATTGCTATGGAAAAATAAATTATCAAACAAATGTGGCTTAGAACAGCTCACTTGGAATGAGCACCACAAGTTTTTGTGGGTTGAAAGGCCACGCGCGGCCTAGCCGGGTTCTCTGCAGTGGTGTCACCAGACTGCCCCTGAGGTATTGTCCTGGCTACGGTCTCACTTTGGAGCTCAACTGGCTTCTAGACACCGTCAGGTTCTTGGCAGAATTTATCTCCTTGCAGTTGTATCACTGAAGCTTGGCCTCTCACTGGCCACTGAGTGGCAGCTGCCCTCAGGTGATAGAGGCTGCTCACAGGTTTCTGCCACATGGCCCCCTGCACAGAAGTTTCAAGGTGGCAGTTTGCTTCTCTGGGGCATCACCAGGAGCATGTCACTGGGGGTTTCCTCTTTTCATGTGTGTGTGTGTGTCGGGGGGGTGTTTCAGTACTAAGGATTGAACCCAAGACCTTCATACTATGTTACAGTCCTAGTTCTTTTTTATTTTCTATTCTGAGATTGGCTCTGAGTTGCCCGGGCTGGACTTACCATTGCCATCCTGCTCACTCAGCCTCGCAGAGTCCTGGGGTTACAGGCAGGTGTCACCATGCACAGCTCTCCTCCATTATCGTATTTCCCTGCTTTACCCTTCAGCTACCTGTGTAGGTGATTTCTCCCTTTACTTAGATGCTAGGTTTCCTAGATGGACGGACTTGTGTCACTCTTCTCTAGCATGAAAGCCTGTGTTAGCTCTGAAGTAAGAGAAACTCTATAAATAAACATTGCATTGATGTAGATGACATTTTATATCTTTGGAGTTGATACTGAGGTTGATGAGTTTTAGGATAATTAACTAATGTCAGGTGTATGACTTGCCAAAATCTATTCAGCTTAAATTTCCAGACTAGAGGAGCAACATCTTATAGGAAACAGCTTTGGAAACAGACACCCTTGAGTTCTAGTCTCATCATCTATCATTAATGATTCTGTGACCCTGGCCAAGATGCTTAATATTTCCAAACCTTTCTTTCCTTCACAGAATCATTACTTAGTAATATTAAGGATCATTAGTTTCAAATTAGAAGCAATAAAAAGATTTTAATGCTTCCATACCAGAGCAAGGACTCTGCAAACTCAGCTCAAAATAGTTAACACGCAGGGCACCCTGTTCACTTGATGACAGAGTCACTTGCTAGCGAGCATAGACTAAATAAACACTGTACTGTTCCTCCAGTTATTTATAAATAGTCTCCATCTTTGGATGTGATTTTAGCAGTAGGAATACTAAAGAAAAGAGTGGGTACAGCAAAAGGACGTGAGGAACTCCGTGGTGATCAGTAGCATGGGAAGACTGGTCCTTTCTACGGAACTGAGGGATGAAATAGGCACAGTTTCCTAAACACTGCTGAGGATTACACAGAACATGAGGAGCCAATGCAGTGACTCAGAGCTGGAATGTTCTGACGGATCAGTGCTCTGCCGAATACTCACTTCCCTGCCAAGTGTAGGAATTCACGAGCTCAGGCTCCAACTTAGAATTCCATTTATTGAGTACCATGTTAGAGTTATTTTCATTCCTTGCAGTAATCTAATCAGTGCTCATAAACTTCTTAATAAAAAATAATCAAACATTACTCTGCTTTTCCCTAAAATAGGAATTATTTTCTAGGCCAAGTTATATATGTGAGGGTGAGGGACACTAAGATTATTTTGAAATTGTACCTTTAAAAACATTCTGTTTGGACTGGGGACAGAGCTCAGCCTGGAGACTGGCCTACTGCTACCCATACAAATCTCCTGGGTCCAGTCCCCAATATCAATCAATCAATCAAAGTTAAAAATAAATAAAAATGGGTAAAGCCTGCTTCACAGCTCTGTGATCTGAGATTAGATGAGCTTGTGCTTCCTTCTCATTTAAAAAACATTCCATTTTCACAGTACAGACATATTTGGGTGGCTTGACTATACCAGGAGTGTGATCACATCACCATCTCTCTGTTTTATTTGTTGCTGTGATTATTATTTTGAGTTGGTTGGAGGTTTTGCCATTTTATAGATTAGTGACATCCAGAACACAGAGCTAGTTTTTAGTGACAACAAAGCTTATCTAAACTTCCAGTGTATAATGATTATTATTATATCCAGTATGTAAAATCATTTAAGATTTATTGTGCAAAATGCAAACATGCACGAGTAAAATTTTTGAAAAATGTAAAGCCTGTAATACAATCTATTACAAAATACTTTAGAGGAAGAATTAGGGAGAGAAGAGAAGAAAAAGAAGGAGGAAACAACCTATATTTGTGACCATATCTCTTGGGGTGGGGAAGGTGGTCTAAACTTTATTAATAGTGCATTTATTATGGGAAGGTGAGCAGCAAGAGGGAGAGATTTGATAAATCCCATTTGAAATTAAGACTTCTCCATTGCTCATCATTGGAGGAAATGTACAGCAACCACTGGATTATAGCAGTATTCAAAATGACCTCCCATGAAACTCGTTTCATGGGATTTATGATTTTCTGTGATCTCCTACACTTATTCAGAGTTGATCTGTGTGACTGATAGGCTCTAGTGGAGTGAGAGGGCGTCACTTTCAAAGCAAGATTATAAAAGGTGTTGTGACTATTTTCTTGGCCTCTTGCATGTTCTCTGTCACCCTCATTGTGTGAAAATATGACCCATCCTTGTGGAGAAGCTCACACACTGACAACCAGTGTCGATTTGCCAACCATATGATTGAGCCACCTTGGAAATGGATCCTCCCATCAGTCAAACCTTATAGATGACAACAGCCTTGGTCAGCATCTTCACTGCACCCTCACAGGAGTTGCTGACCCAAAACCAACCACCTAACCCACTGCCAGATTCCTGCCCAGAAAAACTATAAAAGATCTTAACATCAGTCGCTGGCTTGAACCAACAAGTTTTGGTTCAATGTGTGGTGCAACATGTATTATACAACAGGTCTACAATAGTATGCAATAACATAAAGACTTCAAATTTTTGAAAAAGTTAGGAAGTTAAGGATGAAAAAACCAAAGTTTTTTTTTTTGCTTAGTAAGAACTTTATATTATTTAGATGCTTACATCTAAATAATTGCTACATCTGTGGTATGCTATAGCATAAATTTAAGGATGAACTATGTTTTTCTCTAATTTTTAGGAAAAAAAATTGACTTGAATAACAAAATTTATAAGAAATCACTACTTATCTATAGGAAGAATCGTCATCAACTGCTAGCTTTATTTTTTCCCCAAAATATCAATACTATTTCATTCTGTCTTTAATTTTTTTTAAATTACACTTAATTAAAATTACTATATTTAAATATTCTTTTGTTTACTTTCTTTTATTGTATGGTTTATTTCATGCCCAAGTTAGTGTCTGGATTTACATTCATTCAAATGAACATATCTAAATGCAAATTCCTCAGTGCTATACAATAAAATTACTATTAATATTTTCCAGAACAAACTTGAGATAAGATCATAATTGTGGTTTCCCAAACATCCTTAAATTATGCTATTATTTTCCATTCTTCTGTTTCTTAACCTCCTTACATGGCAGTAATTTTTATGTGAGAACAATCTGAAGAAAAACAATTGTGTGATTGTAGATAGAATAAAAATCAATTCAACCACAATATCACAGAGTACTTCAGAGTAAAATGTTCTATTCCCACCTCGCCAGCTCACTCCCATTTAATGTTTAGCTCCAAATCATTCAATACACAGTACCTATTTCAGTGACTGCTTATTGTGCATATGTTGCTCAGATGTGCTAAACACTGTTTAGACATGAGCAAGAACAAGACAGAAAAAGGCTCTGCGCAGGAAAAACACACATTTTAGTCTGGAAAACAGGCCACTAGATAGATAAATACTAAGAAATAGAAATAGCATTGATGAGTACTAAGAAAAAAAATGCACCGTAAATGAATAGAGAATGGCACTCCAAAAAAAGAGATCTATTTAGATGAAGAATCAAGGAAGTGAAATTTTGACAAAGTCTTGAGTGATATGAAATGAGCAAACTATGAAAAGATCTAAGGAAAGACATTCCCAGCAGGAGAAGGTCAAGTCTAAAATCCCCGGAGTGAAGAGAAGATTAACATACAGGAGTTAAGAGCAGCAGAGATCACAGGATGGGGATCACAGCAAGCAGAGAAAGATGAGAGAGGAGAGTAAAGACAGAAGATAAGATTGGGGAAATAAACAGGATATTTTCAGGCTAGAGTAAAGAGTTTTAGTGTTTATTCCAAGAATGATAGGAAGCCACAGTAAAATTCCAAGCAATGGAAGTTACATGTTCTAGTCTAATGTTTAAAATATCTCTGGCAGCTGCATGGAGACTCGTCCAGAGTCCAGAGGTTGTAAGAATGACAGCAAGACCACTTGCTAGATTATTTTAATTCATCCAAGAAATGAGGTGGGTGCAGCAGAATTGATAAGAAGCGATGGTAATTTGGTATATGAGAGGACTTTCTGATAGATAACATTTAGGACATAAGGGAAAGAAAAGAATCAAGAATGGCTCCCTGGGTTTGCCCCAACTTTTGGTCCAAGAGTTGAATGAAAGGACATGGTGAACAGTAATGGAGGAACAGCTTGGGGAGAAGGAAATCAGTAGTTCTGTTTTGGTCACCTTAAGTTTGAGATGTTTCTATGGATTCCAGTATGGAAATATCATATAGACAGTTGAAAGTGAAAATCACAAAGATATCAAACTAAAGCTGTAAATTTAAGAGTTGCCATCAAAAAGGTCTTAAGGTTGCGAGAGTATTTATTATCTCTAAAGAGAGTGAATACAAATGGAGAGAAGGCCATAGAACTGGACCATGGAGTTTTCCAGCGGGTAGAGTCTGGCAAGGAAGGAGCAGGAGCTCTATCCCCTAAGACAGAATAAGCCTGGAGGAGTGGGATATGTGTGAGGAACATGTTTCACGAAGAGAAGAATGATCAGGTCTGCCAAGCCTGTGGAGCAGTCTGAAACACTTGAGAGTTGAAAACCATTTTCTGGGTTTGACAAGAAGGATGTTGTGGTTGATGCTGGGAAAGCGGTTGCTGTGGAATGGTAGAGACAAAACCCGAGTGAAACCCGAGTGCTGCAGAAAGGAGAGAATGGGAGATATGAAAAGACACCTGCTGAATGTAAATGAATCTTTTAAGAAACTTCCTGTAAGGACACACAGAACACTAATGCAGTATCTAACTGAAAATGCTAATTTCCTCAGATTAAAATCTATAATGTGAGAGTTTTGATTTCCTAACTCCAAAATGCCATGTTTTGCTGTCAGAAGAAAAATTAAAAAGCTAAATTACCAAAAAGCACATTCACTGAATTACTGTTGGTCCAGGGTCATCATTGACTGGAGATCACATTAGCATGATTTACAGTAATGATTTGGAATAATAATAAAAACTTCAAGAAATGATCTCAGTGTCCTGAGAACAACTCACATTTCTTAGTTTACTTATAGCCATTTGTATACGTCAAGTAAGTGGCGTGGTCTTTTTCTGATGGAATGAAGCAGTTCTCAGAATGGATGGCATGTGCATTTGTAATTAGACCTCAGACTCGCCATGATCCCCACGGCCAGATGGGACACCACACTCAGCTATGTGACAGATTCCCTCTGGCCAGCTGTAGCTGCTGGAGGCAGTGACAACTGAAGGTCAAGATGACAGTAACTCCTGTCATCAAATCACTTTCCAATTTAGGAGGGCTTCCCACCAGAAATTAACTTATTCAATCATAGGGACCATTGGAAATGGCCTTTCACGTACCTGAACTTAGTTATCCAACTGGCATTCTGAGCATGGATGACTCAGCTGTTTGATGACTCGATCGTGCCTTTATCTTATTGAAAAAAAATGTTTGTAACTCATACTCGCAGGCCAGAGTCTGTTGCTCGGAAGAGGGCAGATTTGAACAAGCAGCTGAAACTGTTGGCTCAGCTCTGGATCCAACTGGAATCTCCAAAGCTGCCATACCAGAATCCTTTTCCTATGCAGATCAAAAAACAAGCATGAAATACTGCGTTCTCCTGCTCCTCTCTTCATTTCAGCCACTCCCCTCTCTCCCAGAGGCCCGCTGGGTCTGACAGCCTTGGAGATGAGTGCAGGGCTCTGGTGCCTGTGTTCCATACATTGCAGGGGAAGACGCCCAAGCATCTCAGGCGTGTAAGCACCCCCGGCATGAATCATGCAAACTCTGTGAACCATGAACTTCTCCCTGTGGAGATGAGTTTGTTGGTATTTTAGTCTGCCTGGAAACAGTCTAAGAAACATTAAACCCAGCTTTTTTGAGATTAGTCCAAATTATTTTTTTAGACAAGAGAAAAAAAAATATTATGTCTCCTAAGGAAACTTGTAACCATGAACAGTAAATTTTAAATGTTTTTAAATGGGTTTTTTTCTCACATCTTCTACTTGTGCATAGTTTAAATCCCTAGTTTCTCTCATCAAAAAAAAAAAAAAAATACACGCTAGACTACAGATGAGTGGACTAGGCTACGTGTGAGGACTTCTTAGATCAAGGTATATAAATAACGTACATACTTCATTATGCTGACCTCAACAATCTTACCCTTCTCTCCAGCTCTCAAATTCAATAACCTATTCAGTATTCAGGTAGTGGGATTTTTAAAATACGCACTAACATTCACATGCAGAAAAAGCACCTCCCTTTATAGTATGTGAATTCGACTTGCTGTACTTGGCAAGAAAGGACACGGAACTCAATTTACCTACAAGGTACCTGACTCACTTCCCGTTTCAAACCTAGGCTTTCCCATTTAATTGACTTTCTACCCTGTTCAGTACTCAGCCTCAAAGGACCACACCCACCCCTCCTTGCTTTTGTCCTTTGAGGATGGAGGAGCCTGTGGGAGGCTGCGGGGTGTGGCTGCAGCCCTCAGAGCTTCTCCAGTTTTGCTTGGCCTGGGAAGGCAGAGCTTTGCTGTACTCACTGCCTGGATGTGAGCCTTTGCCCTCTTGGCAAATCTGCTTTGGCTTCACCCTCTGCACATACTTTGCCCCCTCATATTGACACTAGGATCTTCAGTTCTTTGGCTTTCTCCTCTCACAGCAGCTGAAGCTGTTGGAAACTTCGGTTTCTCCCTCATACAGAGTTCTGGCTGTGGGTAGTGGGTGGCAGGTGGAGGGCCAAGACCTGCCCATGCCCTTGGCTGGTGTACAAGCATTAGAGGACGGCCCCTTTTGGCAGGAGGCATGGTGACCTCCTTCCAGTTACCAAATTGCAATCTGGAGCTTTTTTGATTTTGCATTATCACTTGACCTATCTGAAATTTCTGTTGTCTTTCTATGCCCTCCCTCCTTTCCCTTATGGAGAAAAAGGGAACTAGATTCCTGAAAGGGGACACAGCAACAGATTATCTGCAGTCTCATTCCTTCTAGATTTTATCAGAAAAATACTCCTCTCAGGCCAGGAAAGATTTTGGCAACTTCTCTCTGAGGAGAGAAACTGTCCCTGGGAGAGAAACTGTCACCGTGTTTACACCATGTAAGCATGTGGGAAAATGTCTTGACCTCAGCCGCCAGAGATTGCTTCTGAATACTCAATGTTCTGCTAGAGGGGCCAAGAAAAGACTTTTCTATTTCTTTCCTTCAGTACCTGGTTCTTAAGAATACATCTTAAGTCAGAGCTGAGCAATGATTGCTCACGATTCATTGAGGTATGCCCTTCCTCAGAAATATGGGCTCATCCTCAGTTAGTAAAAAGTTGAAGAATGGTGGGAACTACCACGAGAAATGTGCTGTGAGCTGTTTGGAAATATTAGCTGGTGCATGTTTTCTTCTGAGTCAGTCATTCGACAGAAGAACTGAACTGGAAGTCCAAGGGTTTATCCAGTGAAATCTAAACCTACACTGAAAATATTTCAATTATTCTTTCCTCTCCTTCATTAGCAGCTTATACTACAGACCACTGCTGGGCGGGAAGAGACATTTTTACTTTCTCATACTGAAAAGTGTTAGGACACAGATTTCCATGGCGTCTGTTTTTCCTGCAGTGTTTTCCAAAAGCTTTGTCACTGGTGTCTCAGCAGTGGCATTTCTCCAGCTGAAAAAATCTCACCATCAAGTCTGCTATATTCCTGGATCCTCAGTAGTGACACTCCTGAGTCTCGGCCTTATTCTTATAGAGAAGTTGAGATTTTCTTTCCTTACATTTAAAGTCTTATTTACAGGATTTGCGTGAATTGTACTATCGTATCTGGCAGGGCTTATTTTATTTTTTTATTTTTTGGCAAAGTGGCTAGAAAATGGCCTAAAGATATATACTTTCTATTGCAGTGTTGGAAAAATGACGCGTTGTTTCTTCCATCATCCTTGGACCTGAAGGGATTAGAACTGTGGTCATTCTTTCCTAAGGAGCCGTATTCAGGCTTTACTTCTTTGCAGTGCACTGATTCTGCTCTGGAATCTCAACATCTTATTCCCCTATGACTTTCAGTTACAGGAAAGAAGAGACAGGATGAGTGCATGTTTAGGAATTAATTTAAAGCTCATTCTATCACAATTATAAATATCTCTGGAATGAAATAACTTCAGAGTAAGTTGTGTATACTTAGAAATTTGCATTGTTTTCCATCGTATATTTGTTTTCAGTTTTTATTAGGACTCCCTTGCAGTTGAGAATGTTAGCGTTTATCATGGGTGCATGCACATAGGGTGCCTTCATCCTTCTTTGTCCCCTCCCCGTCCCTTCCCTGTTGCTCCCTCTCTGCCTCCTTCCCCTTCCCATTTGAAAAAGATCTCCCTACTTCCTCTTTTATTTTGCTCCTTTTTTATATTTTTGGTGTTTCATATAAGAGAAACAATGTGATATTTACACTCATGTGTCTGCTTTCACTTAATACTATAGTCTTAGGGGCCAGGGATTTAGCTCAGCAGCCCAAGCACCTGACTGGCAAGTGTGAGGTCGTGAGTTCAATCCACAGTGCTAAAAAAAAAAAGAAAGAAAGAAAAAGAAAAAAATAGTGTAGCCTTAAGATGCATCTGTTTATTCAGAAGTACCTCATTTATGCTTCTTCATAGTAGAGTAGTACACTGTTGTATACCACAGTTTCTTTATCCGTTTATCTGTTGATGGGCATATAGGCTGTTTCCAAGATTTAGCTATTATAAATTGCACTGCTACAAATATGAGTATGCATGTTTCACTGTAGTATGATGATTTAACTCTTTTGAGAAAATGCCTAGAAAAGGAATAGCTGGATCAAATGGAATTTCCAGTTTTAGTTTTTTGAGAAATCGCCAAACTGGTTTCAATAATGGCTGAGTGGCTGTACCAGTTTACATTCCCACCAAAATCCAGAAAGGTTTCCTTTTCCCCACAACCTCTACTGCTTTTCTTATTGATTGTTTTTGATAAAAATCATTCTTTCAGAAGTGAGTCAGCATTGCTTAATTTGCATTTCTCCAGCCACCAATGTGGCACGTGTTTTTGTATATGTATTGGTCACTTGGACTTCTTCATCTGAGAGGTAGCTATTTATTTCACATTCTTCCCTTTTCATTGGATCTTTAAATTTCAGAGGGTTTAATCTTTTAATTTCTTTATATATTCTAGATATTAGTCCTCTGTCTGAGGAATAGCTGGCAAAATATTTTTACACTCTGTAGGCTGTCTCATCACTCTGTTGGTGGTTTTCTTTGCTGTGCAAAAGCTTTTTAATTTGATGTGGTTCCACTTGTTGATTCTTGGTATTATTTCTTGTGTAACTTGTGTTTCATTCAGAAAATCTTTGCCTATACCTATGTCTTCAAGGGATTTGCCTATTTTATCTTCTAACAGATTAATTGCTTATATTTTAAGATTTAGATCTTTGCTCCATTTTGATTTTAGTTTAGTGCATGGTGAGAGGGACGGGTCTAGGTTCACTCTTTGGCATGTGGAGAGCCAGTTTTCCCAGCATCATTTGTTCAATAGGCTGTCTTTCCTCCAGTGACTGGCCCTTTTGCCAAGCTGGCTGAGTGTCCCTGGAGTTGTTTCTGCATCCTTTATTCTGTTCCATTGACCCACATGTCTGTATGTTGTTGTTGTTTTTGTTGTTGTTTTGCCAAGATCTGCTGTTTTATCACTGCGGCCTTGTAGTGTAACTTGAGGTCCAAGATTGTGAAGCCACCTGCCTTGCTTGGATTTCCCTTTTCTATTATTGTTCTCTTCTGTTTCCAAATGAATTTCAGAATTGTTTTCTCTAATTCTGCACAGAATGCTAATGACATTTTTATTGGAATTGCAGTAAATCTATGTAACAGTTTTGGAATTATGGCCATTTTCACTGTATTCATTCTGCCTAACCAGGAACAGAGGATATAGTGTCATTTTCTGATTGCTCTTTAAATTTAGAGTGCTATCATTTTCATTGTAGAAATTTTCGCTTCCTTGGGTTAATTCCTAACTGTTTTGTTTTTTTGAAGCTAGTATGAAAGATGCTGTTTCCTTAATTTGCTTTATGACATGATATTCATAAGTATGTATTGGTCATTTACACATTACTGAACTTAAAACACATGGAAATATCATTCTCTACCCAAAGGGTTTGAGATTGTTTGTTTTTGAGACGGGGTCTTGCTATGTACTTCAGCCCCAAACTGATGGCAATATTCTTGTCTGAACCACACAAGTGCTGGGCTTACTGGGTTTGGTTTATTTTTAATTTTAGAATTTGAAATCATCACTACTTTGTTTTAATATAGACATTAATTTCAATGCTCACCTTAGAATTTAGACACAACAGAGTATTGTCATGCAGATAATTCTAATTGGTATCCCCCAAAGTGGTGTGATTTAATTTTCACGATAGTCATGCAAAGTAGATAATATCATAGCCTGTCCACTTACAAGGAAACTGAGGTTCAGAACTATGACACAGCACTTGATCATCCACAGAGTAAAATCTGATGCCACATCTGGCCCTTGTGGGCCTTGCAGCATCCAGAGGATTTGAATATATATGAAGTAGATGACAGGCTTTCTTTTTACCCAATCACACAGACTCAGGGAAAACGCTAAGAGATGAACTGAAGACCTTGTCTCCCTGGGAGATGCTTTACCAGTTCCAGGCCAGCAGGAGTTGGAACAATTCATGTTCTACTCAGAGTTGAGAACCTCGGGATACTGTAGGGAATGGAGTAAGATGGGCACCAGTGCACACTCATTGCGCCTGGCCAGGACTTGTGACTTAGGTCAGTGCCAGGTGTAGAAATCCAAAATCTAAAAGAAATTAACTCAACTAAGATTGCTTCAGGTCAAAGCTGGCCAGGTCTCTTATAGAACTTGGCATCTTCTCTGTCTCTGCAGACTAACCACAGGCCTTAGAGCTCTTTCCCAAATTCATACTTTGTGACTTCTTTGGTGTCCATAAGGTTATTGGCTACTGAAATCCTACTGGAAAGAAAGAATGAGAACAGAAAGAAAGAACAAATATTCCTTTTTAGAAAGATACGTCCCATATATCTCCTTACATATACAGCACATAGAAATATTTGCTGCTCAATAAACATCTCTAGATAAATAAATATCCAGGCCCTTGTTACTTGACCTAGAACATGGTTTCATACAAGGCAAATTCTACCATTTTCCTATAGGTAATACACTTCTATGATATTCAATTTAGAATATATTTTCTAGATATATAACCTCTAGTCTAGAAAACTCCCTGTATACTTTGAGCTTTAAGAACATTTCGTACTTTAATTTTTCTGTACCAAAAGTTCCCACTCAATATGTTTACCCCATACATTTCTTTCTGATCTCCACGCATCAGGCAAAAATTCAAAGGGTTTCTCAGACTTTCCAAAGAGTGCAATAACACTGCCCTGTCTCTAAGCAAGTCTTTTCTCTCTACCATATTCCTTGAATTCCCATATCTCTCCTGGCCTCCGGGACCAAAAAACAACACCTTCTATTGTGACTTTCAGTGTCTTCTTCCTCTTTGGAGCAGGTTCAGAGTTAGTTTTATATGAAGCCACTCTTTTGCATCTAATAACTGCTCTTCATTTGAAAAAAAGGATTTATATACCACCTAATACATAATTTCCAATATGAATTGGAAAGAAAGTCATTTCTTCACCAGGCAGTGCTCCCTCCAGGTCCTCAGTCCTAGTGTGGTAGTTATCAGGCATAGAACTCATGGGAGGAAAATTTACTTGAATCTAGTCTCTACAGCATTTAGCTTTAACTAAGTGACTTATTTCAATGATCTGAAAAAAGACAATCAAAAAAATGACAAACAAATGAGATAATGTTTATAAGGCATATGACACACTATTTGAAATAGAGGATGGGCTGTGGTTAGAAGTGAAGGAGATGGGGGAGAGGATGGAGAAGAAAAAGGAGACAAAAGAAGAGGAAATATTAAATAATTGATAGCATCTTAGCTGGCCCTGAGGTTGTAAAGTTAAAAGCAGCTACATTTAATTAGAAAAGGAAATGACAGAAGTAGAATATTCTGGGAGTTCCAGCTAAATAGGACCCACAGCTATGTAAATAAGAATGGGGTTTTGGGTGCACAGGATACCTGTGAAGACATCACATCCCCAGTTAGCACCCACTTAGCCATTTGGTCTTTGATCAACTTGGCCACATGTTCTCGGGCAATTCAGTTCAGGACAAGCGCACACTGCAGAGCTGGGTTCCGGTTTTATAGGCCAACTTACTGCACACCACTGATATTAATCTCTTTCCCAAAGAACAGACATACCAGGAGCCAGAGAATAGCTTTTAATTAATGAATTTATCATCCGCGGTTCACTGGTAATGAGGGAAATCCTGTACTGTACATTCTTTTAAGTACAGATTCAGGATTTGGATATGCAGCTGGTGAGGTAAGCAATTCAGTCCTTTTCCTATGATTGTGAGCCAAATAAATGGCTGAATTACTAATGGGTGTGTAGATTTTTTTTTTAAATGTGGTGGGTTGGGGTGGAGAGGAGGAAAAGAGAGTGAGTCTGTTCTTGGCATAAGCCAAAATGAATGAAAATACTTTCAGTGTTATCATAATCTTTTCTGTGACAATTTCCAGGTGGCATTCTGCCATGGCTCAAGGCACACTCCTATGAACTCAATCCCTTTCTTTAGGGATACCACAGTTTCTAGTAGATAGGACAAAGACCAAAACAGAGAGATCTCTTTTTCTCCATCCAGCACACTCCTGACTCCTGCTCACTGTGAGGTATGATGACTCAATAAAATAGTCCCGATAATAACCATGATGAGCTTTTAAGAAACGGAGAAACTATCCTAAGTTTCATCCACCTTCTTCATACACCAGCCCCTGCTGTTAAGTGCCTAGACTCCTTTCCAATGAGTAGTAGAGCTCTGCTTGACACAATCCTAATTTTCAAGTCACTTCCCAGAATTCTAAATGTAAAAGCATACACTGAGAAACACTCTGAGCTCTACACCAAGAATACAACATCCTGTCCAGCATAGAAAGGACACTGCCTAGAAATGCCCTCAATGGGCAGTCACCCACCCTCTGGGTGACTGGGCAGACACACTCTGAGACTGCAGCCCACCTCTTGAGAAGGCTGAATCAGTTAAATCACTTATCAACATGAGGTTGTCAGACCTCTTCTAATCATAGCATTGTACTTTACAATTTCTTTCTCTACAATCAGCCCAAACTGGCCCCCACAGCTGCCAGCCATCAGTGTTAGTCCTGAGTTGGAGAATTGGAGGGAATAAGTCCCCTCTCTCTTTGATCCCTTTTCCAGGATAATCATTTCCAGGTATCATAAATTTCCCTTTCATGACTTGGCACTCAGACGTTCTGTTTTGACAACTGTCCTCTCCCACACAAACTCAACTTCAGTTCTGTCTGTTGTGGTCCCCAGAACTGCACACTTAAGAGCTGATACAGCGAGCGCAGGAAGTATCAGGACTGAAACAACCAGCTCTGCCCTTAACCTGGACCAGTGGTGGCGACCCGATGGCACGCATGCCACAGTGGGTTCTCTGCTATCACTGAAAGCGCTGAATGATTCGCCATCACTGTCCTAGACCCTGCGCTCCTTCTAACTGAGGCTGCGTTTACTTCAGCTCTTCCAGCCTCCACAGTCATGCTGTGGTGCAGACACTATTTTGGGTCAGCTTGAATTACCAGGTCCTCCCACATGAGCCACCCTCTAACCAAGTGCCCTCTGTTCTATACACATTCGTAAACTGATTCCACCTTTTTATTATACATGTGACAGATAAAGTAATAGTTATGCTAAAGCAAACCCTGAAAAATGTCTTGTAATACCCAGATACTAACATGGCTAACGTTTCTTATGCTGATATAAATAAACTATTGTTTCAAATCAATATTTATGGTTTTCTGACATGCTGAAGAGTATATTTATTCATTTCTTAAAACATAGCTCGAATGCTCCCTTCTTCATGGCTTCCTGTCTCCTCTCCATCCTGCCAGAGATCTTATTCCATCTCTGTGTCTGTGTTGACCTTTGACACTCCTCCTCTATAGCATGAGGTTATAATCTGTTGGCTGTGTGAGACCAACATCAAGCCCTATCCTGGGAACCACATATCAGCGGACGAACTTTAGTTTGTTTTAGCCTCTAAATGTCAACATCTAAAAACTGTATCAGAAGAGAGAGCTAAAACAGCTTCTCTGCCTATAACTGTGCCTCGTTTGATTTCCATATTAATTGCCTTATCCTTGGAATGCTTTGCTCTTAGAAATAATAGAGCAGATTTTAGAAAAAAGGTCAAGATGAAGGGCAGAAGGAAGGAGCAAAGCCAGTATATTTAGTAGTCTCGGGGCAATGGGCTTCAAAACAGTTTCTTACAAATATTTATACTCTTGCATGTACATGATTCATATGCAGCAATCTATTTATATTAAAATCATTTTCGCTAGACATGTGCAGTGTAGACTCACTTTATTTTTGGAGAGCCCTAGCTAATTTAATAGAAAAGAAACCAGACCAAGACTAATTTGAATGGTATGTCTTTTGTTGGACTGTGGATTGGTAACTTTTCCAGTGAAAAACATCTATTTTAACCCAGTCAATTATTAAAAATGAGCTGTTCCCATTGCTTCTGTAAATCAGATTTTCAAGCCCACTGAATCTCAGGAGAGTGTGGTTGTGCGCATGGCTCCCCACAAGTATGAATCCAGAGACATTCGTTAAAACTGTTCTCGTAGTGACACTGAAAAATGTGCTTTGTCTGTGTAAGCTCCCATCTTTAGGGAGAGGAAGAAGGATTGGGAATTTCAGGCTTGGATCTCTCAGAGGGCAGGACTTGTAAGGTTAAGACCATGCGCAGCGTCTGGGAACTCTGCCTGGCTCAGAGAGGCAGGGCCTGGCTGGCCTCAGCCGTGGGTCGGCCTTGCCCTTTTGAACTCCCCTGCCTGCTACAATTCTGCTTTCTACTCCATCACGAGTCCCAGGACAGTTTCTGCTCCAGACTGTCTGAGGAGGTTAGGGAATGCTGAAAGCAAAACTTTCAAGTCTGCTTTTCTTGAGAGTGCTAAACCTGCAAAAACTTGGCCAGACATTGCGTTGGGTCTCCCTCTATGGTGACTCAGAAATCTCAGGGAGAGAAGGAAAATCTAGAGGAATAACACTGAGAGGGCTGAAGGGCAAAAAAAATGAAATTTGTATTTCCATTGAGTGGGTGATATTTTTCATTTCAAAGCCTGATGTAAAATCTTGCTGGTTTTTAGTTATCTACAGACTGAGAACATAAACATTGCTATTGAAATATTTCATCTCTCCCAAATGAGGCCTTGCACAAATTTCCTTCTATGTGCAGGCTTTCAGCAACGTCCCTACGAAGCTCAGGCAGATATCCAAGGTCTACTCTGGCCATATTTGAATTGAAACTGTGCTGTCTCTGCAGGCGACAGAGGGAGGAGGTCAGGAGGAAGGGTCTTGGAAGATCAAGGAGTTAGGGGAGAGAGGAAATGAAGAGATCAGGGAAGGCAAACTTATTCCACTTCCACTAGCAGTGTCTAGCCTGCAATGAGTGGCATGGAGTTCCGGCCTTTCTGGTACGTTCACACTTGTGTTACCTACAGATGTAGTTAGATTTGGTACAGTTTCAAATGTTTAGCTGATGGTGAAAGCAAAGAAGTCTGCATCCCTCCGGCCAGGGCCTGAGCTTTTTTGTGCAGTGCTGGGCTACAGGAGGCTCTGGCTACTCACATGACAGGTTTTTGTCAGTGCCATTGCATCTGGCAGGTCCTTCCAGAGGGAGGCCTGATGGGACAAGCAACGTGAACCTCAGAACTAATCTGCTGAGTTTGGCTTTTAACCTGAGAAGAAAGAGTTCCTGTTGTCATGCAGCACTCGAGTCTCTTCTGTTATTTCTTGGCTTCTTCCCACTTGGGTTCTGTTACTCTTCCAAAAGCCATGGCTTTCTGTGAACATTGTCAGCATTCTAATAAAGCCGTTTTCTGCAAACTTCAAATACACAGCTTCAGGACCCATTAACAAGGTCTTAAGAATCAAAACACAGTCCTGAAACCCACAGTACAAATAGATATTCCTCCAGAGATCTCAAAATTCCTATTTTAAAATACATATTTTGCTGCATTTAAAATACGTAATTAGCATATCCCTTGGTGTGCATTTTCTTGAACTCTTAGACGTAAGTATGTAAAATAGAATAAAAACAAAAATATGTGAGGAGCTGCTACTGCAGAGGTATTGAAAACTAGTACTCAAAGCATCAAATATTGTAACATATTTTACAGGCAAAATTAGAACATAAACACATACTCTTTGCCTGAACTTCAGAAACATTATGGTTGTTCAGAGCCTGGAGGAGCCACTGGGGAGGTGGGCTCAACCTTCAAAAAAGGTGCGGGGAGAGGTGGGTTATAAACATCAGAGTTGCGACTTGAACACAACTGCTGAAAAGCATACATACTCCAGGCCCCTGACACCACACACTGTTGCCAAGTTAGAGCAGACCAGTTTCCCACATGGCACATTTGCCATGTTCTCCTTCAGTCTTCATGATTCTGTTCTTGTCTTGTCTTACCTAAATACCTCAAACTCATGATTTTAGGCCTTTCATTTTGCAAAATGAGGCTGACAATTACCAAACAACCTTAAAGAAAAAAAAAAAAAAAAAAGAAAAGAAAACATCTGTGGACTGATGAATCCCAAGACATAAATGACCACATGAGTCAGTGATTAACACCAAGCTGTGGAGCCGAGCTGTGGGCTTCTCTACTGAAGCTTCTAATTTGGAAGGTTGTAAACAGAGGGCTCTTATGTCCTGTGAACAGTGCAAGGAGCCTTGCTCAGACTGCATCCTCTGCAGTGTGTCTGTGCCCTGCTGGGCAGCCCCTCACCTTTCCCCCTGGAGGCTTCACAGAGGCAGGGATCATGCACTCCTTTCCTCTCTGTAATTCAGTGTGAGTAGATGCTCAATAAATGTATTCAGTGAATGGATAAAGAATGAACAGAAAGTCAATAAATATTGTATCAAAAAAAAGGAGAGATAGGAAGAGGCAAATGAGGGAAGGAAGGAGTAAAAAGAGAAGGAGGAAAGGAGAGGGATTACATTTGGAGATCCCCGCTCCTGGACATGAAGCCTGTGCCTAGCTGAACTTGTCATGGTCTTACATTATTCCTTATGAACATAGTGGTGCACAGCTGTAATCCCAGCTACTCAGGAGGCTGAGGCAGAAGGACTGCAAGTTCAGGGTAGCCTGGGCTACTTCATGAGAACTTGTCTCATAATTTATATATAAGAAATATTTTTTTTGGAATCCTTGGGTCATAGTTCAGTGGTAGAGTCCTGGATTCAATCCTCAATACCATAGAAATGAGAGAAAGGGAAAAAAGGAAAAAAAGAAAGGAAGGAAGGAAGGAAGGAAGAAAGAAAGGAAGGAAGGAAGGAAGGAAGGAAGGAAGGAAGGAAGGAAGAGAGAAAGAAAGAAAGAAAGAAAGAAAGAAAGAAAGAAAGAAAGAAAGAAAGAAAGAAAGAAAAAGAGAGAGAAAGCAAGGAAGGAAGGGGGCCAGGGATTTAGCTCAGCTGCATAAGTGTCTGCCTAAAAAGTGCAAGATCATGCACTTGGTGGTAGGGGGTTGGAACCCCCTACCAAAAAAAAAAAAAAAAAGAAAGAAAGAAAGAAAGAAAAGGCAAGGCAAAGAAATAAAAGAAAAGAAGAGAGAAAGAAAAGGAGGGGAAAAGGGAGGGAATAAAGGAAGAAAGGAAAAGAGAAAACAGAATGAACTCTACCCCAAAATCACCCATGGCAGCTTGTCTTCCTGTCTGTGATATTCTCCCAAGAGTTTAGAGTATAAGATTTTTTAAATAACGGTAACAAATGAAATTAGTATTGTTTGGACCAGAAATTGTTTCCATAAAGGGAGTACAAAGCCACATGTATGTGAACCTCCAAGCCTGCTCTTGTCTGTCAAAGTCCTGGTGTCTGCAGCAGCCCACAGTGAAAATGTAATCCAAATCAATTTTCTGGCAGGAGATTCTGGCAGGTTTTTGTCATGGCCAGCCCTGGAAAGAGTCTGGAATAAAATAAGATCTTGTTCTGTTCTGGTGGTATTAGGGGATGAACCCATGTCCTTGTGCATTTTAGGCAAATGCGAGCTACTTCTCCGGATCTTTTTTATTTTGAGACGGGATCTCACTGGGTTCCATCCTCTACCCACCCACCAGCTTTGAACTTACAGTCTTTCTGCCTCAGCCTCCCAAGTAGCTAGGATTACAGATATAAGCCATCATGTTCAGCTAAAAAGTCTTTTTAAAACATTTGTTTATTTAACTCCTGAGCTTTGACCTTTGTAAGCTTGACAATTCAGCAGTAACGATGTGTCTGGCACTATTTCTAAGTGCTGCCTGAGTACTGTCACATTTAATTCTCACAGAATTTCACATCACCCTCTCCAGGTGGCAGATGAGCAGAATGAAGTAGAAGACTGGCGAACAGCTTGTCCTAGCATAGCATGAAACTCTGCCCTGCTCTCCAGAGCTGGCACTCGTGTACTGCCCGTGACAATTATCTAGGTTATGCCAAGACTTGCTGACTGTGTTCTGTCCCTTGCTTTGTCCGTCCTTAGCTTGATGGCATCCACGAGTACACCCTGCTTCCCAGCCATCTCCTTGCCTGTTCTTCTATTGAGTCTGAAAGGTCACCGGTACACACCCAGCTAGGGATACCATTTTGTTAGCTTCCCCTCTAACACTTAGGAAGTGTTCCTTACATGCCCCAGCCCTTTCACAAGTCTATTTAACTGCATTTTCAATTTAACTGCCTATCATTTCAATTTCCTTTTCCTCAATATTGTGTAGCCCTGGAAATAAGAGTTGGAAATGTGCCTATCATAGGCTGGGTCACATTCTTTCTGTGTTCCTGCCTCTCAAACTATTGTTGTTTCTTTCTTTTTTCTGTCTGTCTTTCTTTTTTTGTAAAAGAAAACACACAGAAAACTACATGAAGCAAGAACTTCATTATATAATGTGTATAAATAATGCATTTATACATAATGAATGAATATAAAGCAAGCACCCAAATGTTACTACGCAGCTCAGGAAACAGAACTTTGCCCCATGCCCCGGAAACCCTAGGGCCCATTTTAGAAACACACTTGTCACGCCCTGTTAGTATTCTTCTCACTGATAGGGCTCCAATTCTTGCGAATTTTTTTTTAAAATCTCAGATAGTTTTAAACATTGTTCAAGGTCTAATTGATGGAGAATCAGCAGCACATGTTTTATATGTGTCAATTGATAAGGTTTACAATATGTACACCACCTTAGAAGCATCACCAATCAGGATGGCAAATACATCCGTCTCTTCCTATCTCTTGGTAATCTCCTCCTCCTGCCATTCACTCCTTCAGATAACCACTGATGTGCTTTCCTTGAGTGTATACAGTACTTATTTACATTTTCTAGAATATTATATAAATGGAATATATAATATAAACTCTGTCTGATTTCTTCACTCAGCATATTTTAAAATTCTATGTCACATTGTACATAGTTCATCCCTTTTTATTGTAGTATTCCATTTATCCACTCAATTATTGATATTTAAGTTGTTTCTACTTTCTCCCTGTTAAAAACAAAGTTGCTTTGTGCAAGTCCCTGGATAGGCTTACCCTTTTGTCTTGGACAGAAACCAGGAGTTACACGGTTAGGTTATATGGTAGGCAAATGAGATAACTCTGTAAGAAACTACAACATTCTTTTTTGAAATTACTGTACCACCATCATTGTGTGACAGTTCCAGTTCCTTCACGCCCTAGCCAGCATTAGATAGCATCAGTTCTTCTTAATTTTGATGATTTTACTAAATGTGTAGTAGAATTTCAATGTGGTTTTAATTTGCATTTTCTTTATGCCTCATGACTTCAGCATTTTCATGCATTCCTTTGCCATCTGTGTATCTTCCTTAATGAAACATTGTTCATATTTGTTCTCCATTTTTATTTGCACTTTTTTCTTATATTATTTATGTACTCTACATACACATCTTTTGTGTCTAGGTACAGGTACTTTGCCGACATTTTCTTCTAGTCTGTAAATGGCTTTCAATTTTTTCATCATTCTCAGAGTAGTTTTTAATTTTGAAGTCAAATTTGTAAACTACTTCTATGATTCAGCTTTTGAAATCATCTTGAAGAAATGCCTGTCCACTTCAAGCTCCCACGGATTTACTGCTGTAGTTCCTTCCAGAGCAGCCATATCATGGGTTAGGTTTGAGTTTTAGACATTCGGTCTATTTTCAGTTAACCTTTACACGTGGTGTGAAGTGGGAGTTGAAGTTCTTATCTGTCTGCATGTTTGTTTGCATGTGAATATCCAGTTCTTCCAGCTCCATTTTTTGAAAAGACTGTCATTCCTCTACTGAAGTTGCCTTTATAATCTTGTCAAAAGAAATTAGTTATCCATGCATGCCTAAATCTAAATCTACACCTTCCCTGTTCAGTTGGTATATTTGTCTCTGTAGCAAAATAAATTTAAAAGGGCCAATTTAAAGGAGGAAAGATTTATTCTGGCACATGGTTTCAGAGGTTTCTGTCTATATCCAGCTAGTGGAAAGCCACAAAAGCCATGGCTGGGGGTGTGGTGGTGAGCAGCAGCTCACTTCCAGGCAGCTTGAAGCCAAGATAGAAGGAAACACCTAGAGAACATGGGCTGGCAGGCTTCCTTCTGGGTCCCCACACTCTTGGATGGTGCCACCACGTTAGAGTGAGGTCTCTTTCCTTGTTTTTTTTTTTTTCTGTCCTACATGCCAATAATCTCTGAAGACATCTCACATATACCCTCAGAAATATGCTTTACTAATCTAGACATCTCTTAATCCAATTGAGTTTACACTCAGAAGTAACTACCACATTATCCTAATGCCAATGCCACACCTTTTTTATAGTACATCTTGAAATCAGACACTGTTAGATTTTACTTTTGTTCTTTTTCGACGTAATTCAGCTACTCTAGGTCCTTTACATTTCCACATACATTTTAAAGTTGATGTATCAATTACTACCAGAAAACCTGATGGGATCCGAAGTGAGCTTGTGTTCAATTTAGAGTTCAACCTGAGGAGAATTAACATCTTAAAAATGCTGAGTCTTCTGTCCCATTAATAAAGAACATTTCTTCATTATTTAATGTTTCTTTAATTTCTTTCAATTATGTTTGTAGTTTCAGTGTAACGGTCTCATACATCTTTCGTTAGATTTACTTCCATCTCAAAAATTTATGTTCTTGTAAATTCCAGTATCTGTTCATTTATGTCCTATAGAAGTATAGTTAATTTATGTATATAGACCCTATCCACAGACTTGATAAACTAACATTAATTCTACTAGGATATTTTTAGAATCTACTTTCTATACAGACAGTAGTACTGTTTGCAAATAAAGACAATTTTGTTTCCTTTTTTCTCCAAACTAGATCCCTGTGATTTATTTTTCTTGCCATATTGCACTGGTCAGAGCCTTCAGATAAATGCTGAATAGTAATAAGTGCATCCATGCTTGCCTAGTTCTTGATGTTACTGAGAATTTTTTAAATCTAGATTTTGGGACTTTTGAAAATGCTTTTTCTGCTTCTATGGAGATAATCATGCAGTTTTCTAAAATATGGCAAATTTCATCAATTGATTTTCAAGTGTTAACTCACCTCTACATTCTTGAGATAAGCCCCAATTCATCATGATATATTATCTTGCATATATGTTGTTGTATTTGAGTCACTAAAATTCAACTAATCTCTTAATGTTTTAATTACTCCTGACAATCTAGGTTCCTAATCAAGTTTCTTATGTTCAGTTTCTAAACTCCAGCTAAGCTAACCACAGCTTACTTAATAACTACAACATTTTTCTCCATTTCAATTTTGTATGATTGGCTGAGGATTCCTGAAAATCAAGACACATGCGTGTGCACACACACACACACACAGAGACTCACAATCTACAGTCTCCTATGGCAAGAGGCCCCATTTCACTTTACCAGAGAAACGGCCAGAGACACAGACCAGATTTTTAGGTTTCCTGAGTGAAAGTTCCAAAAGACTAAGACTAAGCACTTCTGCACTGTTTAGGGAAACAGAAAATAGTGCTCTTTCATTTTTATTGCTCCACTCACCGGCCTTGATCTGGTAGTAGGGGCTGTAGAGATGCACAATCGCCTCGTTCATTTTACAGATGAGAAAAATTAAGGCTAGTCTGCAAAGACTGATAACTCAATAGCAAAAAACATAGTTTCTTTTTGGCTGTTCAGAAAACACTCTCCCACCCAATTAGTAGCAATTTATTTTCTTGATACAGCACCACATCACACACATGCAGACTTAGATGAGCGCACACATTGGTACTTTGCACTACCTGGGCCTCTGACCACCCTGCTAGTTCAACCCTGAGTAATTAGCACTCACTTTTTGGGGCCTCACCTACTCTTTGAATTACCAGTTCTACACTGCAATTCAAAGAGCAGCTGACTTGGGAGAAGAAAATGCTTCTGCCAGCGCTTTGTAATAGTCTCAGGCTGTTGTATAATCAGCCCTGAAGAGCTGAGGGTGGGGGCATCAGCCTTGCCTCAACCTCAGCTTCTTCTTTATGGCCCCTTTTTCCCTCCACAGTGAGCTTTGTGCAGGGCACACTGAGGGCTGAAACAAAGAAAAGTAAACGAGAAGAACCAAAGTCAAGGGAACCTTTCCTTCCTCTTTTTTCTAAATTAATTTTATTGATATGAATTTGGCTTGCATAATAATCACATTCATCATAGAAATTTGTACCTATACATAATAGAACTTATTTATTTTTCCCATTTCCCTTCAGTCTTTCTCTTCCCATTCGCAGAACTTTGTATCTATTGTTTTCTTTCCATTCTTTTTTATTTTTTATCCATCCTTCCCCTTATCTTTTCTCTAATCTCTTGCTCTAGAAAAATCTTCAAATGATCCAATTTTTGATTTCTGAAGAAGGGTTATTAACATATTTTTGTTTCTAACTTACTGAATACTTTTTAGCAGACGTGCATCACCCAATCATTTCCAAAAGAACATTCTCATCTCTAAGGAGGTGATCCAAATAGTTAATGTGCATTTGGGTGAAGGCAGATAAAGAACCTGGTATAATCACTGTATTCGGTGTACCTAGCTATGTGTGTAGTTTACAATATAAATTTGGAAAATCAAAGAAGTGTATGCTATCTACTGTAGCTCCCAGTTGTGATTTATGTTGTTGGATAGCTCTAGGGCAGGGCTGTTTTTATTTGTGATTAGATCCCTGATATCTAGCACAAGGTAAATACACAATAAATATTTATATTATAAACTTTCACATAGCACTGTTGGTGTCCCAAGCACTATTGTAAATGCCTCAAAATATGTGCCTCCTCACTGTAAGGAAAATGCTATTATTTTCATTTTACAGATAAGAAAACTGAATCCAGAGAGACTGATCATTTCATCTAAACTGCATAGCTATCACAGGTCAAAGCCAGCATGTAAACCCAAGCACATTGGCTCAGAAGGCCCTGCTTTTAACATTTGGCCCTGCTGAGAATATATCAATGTTGGATTTTTGGTCCTTAATGTTACTGATGCTTATGAGACTGTGATGTACTTTGGCATTAACAAATGAGGACCATATGAAGTTTTCATTGCTCTGAACCAGTTAGACACCAGGCAGAGAATATATCTTGTCTTCCTAAATTACCTACTACTTTTGATTGCATATTAGTTGATCCATAAAAAGTCATAAATTTATTGCAGTATAACCCTTACCTAAAGTTACCTTTTGAATTCAAAGAACACCAATGTTTTTCTAACAACAGTACACACAAATAAAAGAATTCTCTAGCCACTTTTTTTTTACTTTTTTCTACAATGTATACTGCATTATACATCTGAAATCACTCCTCTGTACTTTAGGAACCGTTAATTTCAAAGTCTCCAGCATTAAGAAGTTGAAAATATTTTTATTTTACATTTTAAGAATGAAATATTGTCTAATTTTAAAGTTTAAAAATACAAACAATATCTGTTATATTTTAGGCCCTTGCATCTAACTTGTGGATTCTGGGGTACCATAGGTACATATTATAATCCTGTGACATATTTGGCTTCTAATGCATCACATAGTAAAATACCTTATACTCTCCCATAAGGTTCTATATCTACCCAGTTAGTAAAGCCTACAATTATGTAGAAGTTGCTACAATATTCTTAACCTATTACTTGACTCCAAATAATTCCTCATAGTATTAAGTGTAATTTCTGAATAATTTCTTTGGTAGGGGCTGGGGATTTAGCTCAGTGGCATAAGCGCCTGCCTTGCAACCAGACAGTCATGAGTTCAATCCCTGGTACTGATAAAAACGAAAAAGACCAAAAAAATAAAAATGAAAATAAAAATAATTTCTTTGATAGCTTTATCATTTTCCTTCAAATTTCTTCTTGTGCTCTTTATTTTTAATATAACTTTTGCTATGTCTCCTTTTTTCCATCTCTAATCTGCTGTGAATGTGTAATATGGTTTTCTGAATGCGGTGTATCCTTTCC
This sequence comes from Cavia porcellus, assembly GCF_034190915.1. Taxonomy (NCBI): domain Eukaryota; kingdom Metazoa; phylum Chordata; class Mammalia; order Rodentia; family Caviidae; genus Cavia; species Cavia porcellus. Next base: position 26,276,692 of record NW_026947507.1, on the reverse strand, counting down.
CTCCTCCTTCTGCTTCCGGTGGGGTGGGATCATGGCAGAAACTCCTCCTGCTAACCCTGCACCCACCCCCAGGCACTCCAAGGGGGTACAATACCTGGTAGGGGCAATGTTGTCCTTAAAGATGTGCATCCACTTGTCTTAATGACACCTTATGGAAAATTAGATATTACATGAATATTTTTTGCCTTCTCTGTTTAATATTTATCATTGCTCATAATACTGTTACCTTATTTCTTTGTGATGTTTTTCCTTCACATAAAATTATCCAGTAGTCTCTCATCCTTTTCTTTGACTGTAGCAGTGGTTTCAAAAGTGTGTGCCATGTTCGCTGCAGGAATGGGTCACAGTCTAGTGTCAGAGCTTATGTATTTAATGCACACAGGAATATATATGTGTATTTTTTAAAGAGAGCTAGGCAAGTATTGAAAGAGTTTTGGCCCAGACAGGACACTGTAGAGGGTAAAGCCTCAGGCGGAATCAAGGAGCTAAATCTCCCCCACCCCTAGGAATTTACCTATGGTGCCAAAAGAATACCAGTGGGCTACCTGTGCATCACTAATGCCCCTCAGGTTCCATCCCAAACCTAGGCACATGCCTCCACTCCACGTGTTCCACAAAGAGATAGCCAAGGGGTTGGGGGATCCGCGCCCCAGGGGACCGGGGGTGTCTCTCCCCACATTCTCAAAATCTTATTTTTCCGTGATGACAAAGCTATTGGATGTGATTTTTGAGTGTTGAAGTAGCTTGTCCGGAGGCTATTTGACAATACCAAGATGGAAGGCAATTACTGACCTTTGACTATACAAGTACCAAGTTCTCTTTGATAATCAATATGATACTTGACAATCTTTAGTGAGACTCTGAGACTTATTTATTTTATACAGTTTCATGTTGGTGAGAGAGGGCAGCCAGGGAACAGGTGGATGGAGAGCCATGCCACACAGGGGGGAGATGCATCTTCAGGGCTTAGCACGGTGGGTGTGGGAGACCATGGGCCAAGACCTAAGGCAGGGCCAAGAAGCCCATCACAGCCCATCGTGGTGACATGATGACAGGGAGCCTGGGAGCAGTGCTGCTGGGAGACCTGAGGGAGCTGCACAGGCTGTCAACAGCAAGGAAATCCTTCGGCAGACAGAGACCCGAGCACTAGCTGTCTGAACTCTGAGGAGTATCCGTGTCAAGCTGTTGCAGGAGGGCTGATTATAAAACAGTGCCAGGACAGGGATTCAGACTCGAACAGCAAGCAGGCAATGCTGAACTCCTGTGGTTCACAAAAGACAAGAATAAGACTAGACCAAAAAGAAGAAAAAGTTTAAATAAAAACTTAAATCATTCCATCATTATGTTTAAATTATATGATGAAAAAGTAATTTACCAACTGACTGATTTTCATTATTATTTATGAGTAGTGAAAGCCCTCTCTTTCTATCATTGCTTTTACATTAAAAAAAAAAAACTCAAAAAGAAAGATAAAGAAAAAATATCATGATACCCTGGCACCCTTCAGAACTAAATTCTGACTCTACCCACCTTTCCTTACCAAAAAATCAACAAGACTCTCCCTATTTTGCTTGGAGATAGTCTGATTTGATTACCCATGCTGCTTCTTGCCTCTGTTGGCATGGACAATCTAGAAAACCACAAGCAAATTTGATGAGGCTGCTCTCCAGGACTGAGACGTAATGTGATTGTACACATGGTTGTGGGACACTGGGCGATGCTGCCTGCGATGGAACACTCCCTCTCATGAAAGAGACAGAAGCTGAAAAACTGCTCCATGCTCGCAACCTTGGCCAGCTCTTTTTGAGCATACTTGCAACTGTACTTTGATCCAGATAAAACTGTATGTTTTCTCTAATTTTATCTCAAACCAGATAGGTGATTAATTTTAAAAATGGACAGATAGTATCAAGAAAGTAAGAAAAAGTAAGTTCATATTAAATATAAAAAAATAATGAGGGAGAGAAATTTTTCTATTCAGGTATTTGTCTACTTTTTGTCTAAAGCAGAGGTCAGAAAATGTTTTATGAAAAGGGCTAGGTAGTAAATATTTTAGGCTTTGTAGGATAGATGGTCTCTGCCGCAAGTACTCTGCTCTATCCTTGGAGATGAACACAGCAATAGAAAAGACATAAATAAATGGCTTTGTGTTGACCAAACTTTATTTACAGTAACAGTTAATGGACTAACTTTGACCATCAACCATAATTTGCCAACCCCATATCTAAAAAGTAAGAAATAACATTTCTACCCACAAATTTATGTAATATACTATTTTCATACCACTGAAAAAATATATGCAGTCTATTCATTGGAGCTGCAGAAACTGAAAGACAGTGTAGGGTGACTTTTCTCTTTTTTCTTAGGAAATGGCAATATCTAATGTTTTGATTTAGTTAAATAATAGTTACAGAGTACCAGATATGTTTGTACCCAATACTAATAGAAGCTGAAAGAAGACTCTCCGTGTCCTCTGACCTTCACAAGCTCACTTTATGAGACAGTTAAGTAGCACAAGCATAGTTTAGCAGTAACGCAAGCATAGTACGGAGAGGGAGTGCCAAAGACTTTCACAGGAGGGAAGGATTAATAAGTATTGGAACAATTTGGACTTCGCGTAGCTTTAGATGAATCCCAGAGGCCAGTATGTATTTATAGAGAACAGACCAACAGAGAGAAACATTTTACAAGAGAGATGATAAGACCAAGAAGAGCATCAACAAAGTTCCTCAGAAAATAAATATTTAAGGGAAAGCTACATAACTAGGCTGGTCAGGGCGATATTGATCATGCAATCTGTGCTTTCTCTTCTAGAAATTGATGTTAATGGTAGTAGCTTCCTTATAGAACTTTCATGGCGATTTAAAATAATATCTGTGAGTACTACAGCAGCTCCTACTTAGTAAATGTTATAGGAGGAGTATTTGTCAAAAAAATAAAAAATAAAAAATAAAAGCTGGAGGTAGATGTAATGATTAACCAGTAAGATACAGCAGATGGAGTTTGATCAAGGACAGGATATAGATCAGTGGTGAAAGTGCCTGCCTGGCAAACACAAGGTCCTGAGTTTGAGTCCCAGCACCAAAAACAAACAGATTCTCAGATTGTGTAGCTCCATAGTGAAGACTCTACAAAGTCCACTACCTTCAGGACAATGGCCAGACTTTTCCAGGGGGCATTTGTAATGGTCCCCTGATCCAAAATGAATGATTTATAAGGAGTGAATATAAAAGGTAACTCCCAAGTTCCAGCATATAATGCCACTGACAGTGTTAAAAGCCAAGCAGGAGAGCTCAGCTTCATGAGGAATCTAAAGCTAGAGTTTGAACATACTGTGTTGAAGTACTTGTGCAAACTCTTACATGCAGACAGCCCAGAGCCTACGAAAGCTTAAAATGGGGCTCAACATGACATGGCGCTGCCATGGAAGACTAAAACAAGAGGATTACAAGCCCAGCCTTGGCAATCAATTGAAAAATACAAAGGCTGTGGCTGTAGCTCAGAGTAGAGGTCCTCCTATCGCAGTTCGGTCCCCAGTACTACAAAGGAAAAAAGGATGGAGACTTAGTAACCATAAGCAGAGTTGATCAGCAAAATGTTGAGAAAAGAAATAAGGCGTGAGGGAGAACAGGACATTGAGCTGTGAATTTCCTCCCCTTTCATTTATCTGGCAGAGAGAAAAATGCAGCTACCCGCCCCCCACCCCGATCAGTGAAGAGAAAGAGATGCAGGGATTCCTAGCAGGGCAGAGTGTGAAGCTGTGAATGGTGCAGTAGTCTCTGTGAACAGGCTTTTCCCACCCAGAGCAGACCCTGCTGAGCCAGGAACAATGCTGCCTTGTGCGTTCTGGTCAGTCTGGTCACGGGATACCTATGAGGATTTCTGTCCTGCCTCTCACAAGCCGCTTCCCAGGGACTTGGCAGGAGGGCCAGTCTGGGGAATGTGCCTGGCTGTGGGTACATGCCAGCCCAGGGGATGGCCCAGGCATTTCCTTTTAATGAAGCCCTAGCTTTGCTCTCCTTCTTGCCTTGTTATTTTTCTGTATTGAAAAGTTTGTTACAAGTAAAACATAGCGGGGCCTTGACTGTCTTTTGTTAATTTTTAATTTAGGCTGTTAGGATGGAATTAGCAGACTTGTGAATCCAATTGGCCAGCCAGTGGGATTCCATTTTAACAAGGAGAATACTACGTGCTCTCCAATGTTAACTGTGTGTGAGTGTGCCGTTTAACGAACTTTGCTGCTTGTTCAAAATGTGATTGTGAATCACAGTCCATGCTCCGACCTTCATTCCTGGTCCCAAGTCAATGTCTTGCCTGAAACAAACTGCAGGGCATCATCTGACACTTATCTCCTCTGCAAATACAAGTTGGGATCACTGATAAAGCCAAAGGAAATTCCTTTTTCATGCTGATAAACTCAAAAACTTTTCAAAGTTAGACCAAAAGAGTAAACTTTGACCATGGTAAAGAATTTGAACATTTACCCTTTGACCTGGAGCTTCTCCATATTTTGGGAAGCAGTGACTCCTTGGAAATTCTACAAGTCTTTTTAAATTCCTGTGTAGTGCATGCTTCTGGGATAAAACTGTTTCCTTCCTCATTCTCAAAGTCCACCACTAGGTTGAAAGCTCAGACAGCTGTTATTTTAGGTCTTGCCTAATACAAAGGAGGCCCAGTTAATAATTTCAGTCTCCAATCTAAAGTTTATCATCCTAGAGGAAGGTGGTAACCTAACTAGTATTTGGTTCCAAAATGAAAGGAAACAGTCAATTATAATAAATTGTAGAAGTTGATGTGGCTTTTTAAAACCAATTTGAGGACAGTAAGTTGTTCGAGTAGCACCTGAAAGCTGCATAGAAAAATGAATTAGAAGGAGTGAGATGGGACCGTAATCTACATTAACATTTTAGGCAGTGGAATCCTCTGCAGCCAGCAGAAATAATCAGCATAGTATGGTAGAAACATTTTCTGGCATAGAAATGTGTTCCCCAATATTGAAATATCTGAAGTGCAGTGAATGCAATTTTAGTTTTAGAATACTTCTGAATATTATGTGTATGTATATGAATAGCCAGAAAAAACAAAATAGTCTGGGTGAACAACCAAATTACAACCCTTATTTTATCTGGGCAGTGCTATCGCAGGTGGCTTTTACTTTCCTTCTGAAGATTTAAAACATTTATTCACATAATTTAAAAATTATTATATGAAATGTGCCACCTTTCCCAAAGCAGGAAAAATTATCTAGGTACAGTATTGATTATCAGTATACCTAGCCAGCCGTCTGCCTATCCATGTATCCATCCAGCTTGCTATTATGTATAGCTGTTAAACTCACTTTAAAAAGATGAGAGGGCTTGACTTTAAATTTTAAAGCAATGATTACACTTTGCAAGTAAGTTTTTTTCTCCCTAATCAGAAGGCTAAATAAGTTGCCTGTTGATTCATTCATGGATTTAGTCATTCATTTCTTTCAAAAATATTCATTAAGGATCATCAGTAAGCCACATAGAGTGGGAATCCTAAGATTAAAATGCTAAAGTAGTTCTCATTGTTCAAGTTTTGTTTTCATCATTTTACCTGTGTTTCTCTTCAGTATAAGAGGTCAAGAGGGACTGTTTAAAATCTTGATCTATAAGAAGTACAATTTCTCTAAATGTGTTGTTACCTGATTCTGAGATGCTGGGAACTCTTCCTACATTCTTTCCAGGTTTTTCTTGTCCTAGACAAAGAATTAGATAGGAAAAAAAGTGCAAAAAGTAGAAAGATTTTATATTAATTAAAGATGAGGGGGAAAAAACATACACTACAGAGTGAGTGCGGCCAGTTTTTAAAGGTAAAAACCAAAATATACCCTGCAGTGGAGAAAGTGAGCTACTGGAAGGCAACAGTGGCCCCCAGCTCAGTGGCTGTTAGTCTTTTGCATCTCTCATTCCTCAGGCCGACTCAGGCCTAGGCTATCCTATCAAAGACCTGCTTGAGTTCTCCAGAGAAGAACTGAAGACAGTGTTTTCTGATTGGTCCCAGGCACAGGGCTTTTGATGAATAGGCATGCTCACTGCCCAGCCAGTTTGCCAGGCCCTAATCTCCTGCTTTAGTACTGCTGAAGTTATCTTCAAGTTTAGCATTTCTTTTCAAAAAGGGAACTAAACTGGAAAACTATCTAACTTCTGTTCTCTACTATAGTAACCGCTAACTACATGTGGCTATTTAATTCTAAATTTAACTGGATCAAAATTCAATTCCTTAGTTCCTCTAGTCACATTTCACATACCAAATATCCATGTGTGGCTAGAGCTACCTTATTGGACAGTGCAGATATGGAGACTTCTCTTCATATTTCTCTAAATTTGATTAATGAGAACACATGTATGAAGAGGCATTTTTCATGATTTTTCTCTTCCCTTATTAAGAATTAAGATATTTATTGATAATTTAGGTTTCTTTATTTCTCTCTTTTCTGAGCTCTTACCTTCAACTTTTTAAGAAAAAAGCTTCTGTGAATTTCAGTATTTTTAGCGCCTGCTTCTATGTGCCAGGATCACAGGGCCAAGCCAATCCATTTACACACTTAGGTGTGTTTATATATAGTTAGTTAAACATTAATTAAAAGTGGTTGTAAGTGAGATCTGAAGGTTGCAACAACACCAAAAAGTTTGTTTAATTTCACATAAAACACGTTCAGAAATATTACATTGTTAAACTGTAACTTACCTGGCATCTTTGTCAGGTAATCAGCTTCCACCAGACTTGACAGTGCAGCACAGAATGCCAAAACTCTCAGCAATCTTTAAAAATAAATACTGTTTGCTCCCATGGATGAAAAGCAAAATGGTCTAATTCCTACTTTGCATCCGAGTAGAAACCTAAATACAGCCCAGGAATTTTCCTAAGTTCCTTGTAATTAACATTGAACTCAAGTTTCCTTAGAAAGATGTCAAGAAAAGCAAAATATATAGCAGTTCACACTCTTCTTTCTTTGTGCTTAAATGCGTGTCTTCTTTGTTGTGTTAATTGTGCTTTTTTCTGAATTTCTGATGTTTTGACATCAGGGCCCCTTTGACCCCTGAAAACCTTCCCTTCTCAAGGCTAGAAAATTCCTCATGACAGTAAAAAAAATCTTGCCTTTTAACCTGCCTTTCATATGCAGACTAATTCATCTAGAGCTCACCCTGCCACCTCCACTGGAAAAGTATTATTTGTACAGTAGAAAATTTAAGATACTATTTTTAACATAAAGGAAACCACAGCCACAAAAGATGCAATAAACAAATGTTTGGTTTATTAATAGGTATTAACCTATGTATTAGGTGTATATATACTCGGGAAGCACCAGGAGGCAGAAGGAATGAGGGGGACAATTGTCGCTGTGGTTCTGGGGGGAATTAATGAGGAGGAGCAGGATGCAGGTTGAGGATTGGCAGGTGTGAATTATTTCAGCTCTCAGCGGTAGGGGCTGGATCTGGCTATGGAACCTGGCCCTGGGGATAATTAGGGCAGGGGAATACAGGCCAAAAGTGTAACAGCCTCACTGTAGAGGCGGTGAGATGAGGGCTCTAATTGGTTAATCTGCATATGAAAGGCTTGCTCCGAGACAAGTTGGCTACTATCTCTAGGAATTTGCCAGCTGTGGGAAGAAAAGTCACTCTGAGGTCAACTAGGCTTTAGATATCAAAACATCAGAAATTCAGAAAATAAAAAAGCACAATTAATACACCAAAAAAGACATTAAGATGGCACACAAGGATATGAAAATGTGTTCAAAATCAGAGATCATTAGGAAAGTACAAATTAAAACTACAGTGAATGACCACTACACACTTATTAAAATGCACAAAATATAGAATACCAATAACTCTAAAATTGGTGAGAAGTTGAAGCAACAGGAATTCTCACAATGTTATGCTTTCGGAGATGCCAGTTTGATCCAGCAGTTGCACTCCTTGGAATGTATCAAAAAGAATTACAAACTTATGTCTACACAAAACCTGTACCTAGATGGCTATTCCAGTTTGGTTTATAGTTGTCAAATTTGGAAAACACCAAGCAAGATATTAGTGGGTGAATAGTTAAGTAAACTGTGGTACATTGAGGTGATGAAATATTATTTAGCACAGAGAGAGAGAGAGAATGGCCAATGCATGAAAAGACATAGAAGAATTTTTTTTGAAAGATAGAAACTTGCCACTTCTATTTCATATATTTTTTCAACTCTTCCCTCACTAGAGAGATAAACTCCTTTCTGATTTCTTTTATTCTTCATAATTATGTGATCTATGTATGCATTTCTAAACAATATATGTAGTTTCATTTTCCTGGCTTGGGACCTTAAATAAAAATAATCTACTTGTATCATACTACTTGTATCATACTTCTTTTGCTAGAATTTTGTTTGTGAGACTCATCCATGTCTTCTGGTGTTTGGCTAGTATTCTTTTAAATCTTGGCCTTCTCCAGACACATAACTAGAACATTAAAACACCTTTAATAGGATGACTCAACACATCCTACTGTACAGTGGGAAGGATTGGGACAGCAAGGAATGTAAAGAGAATCTTAATTGATTTATTATTCCATGCATTTAAAAATATATTTATTATTTCTGTAGTTTTTACAAATGTGTTATTTTCTGAAGTTCTAGTTAAACATAGAAAAATAAATGAAGGGCTAGTGTTGGTAACTTGAGTCCTGACATTGTTGTGGGGTCACTTCAGAATTGCAAAATTTATATTTAGTGGCTTAACCAACTAGCAAAGTGTACTTACTGTGAAACTGGCCATTTCTCTCCTGTTTGGGAAAAAATAAAATGTACAGTCTGATCTGAGTTGTCTCTGTCTTAGTTACTTTTTACTTGTTGCTGAGACAAAATACCTGATGCCCAAAGTTGGGGAAGGAAAGGTTTGTTTCTTACAGTTTTTGGAGGTTTCCATACTCAGTTGGCTCCAACACAGAGTGGCATGGCAGGGCTGCAGTTCATGGCAGCTGCAAACAGCAAGGCCGAAACCAGCAAGAGAGAGAGACAGGCCTTCTTCCAGCCATTACATTGTATGCTGGCTCCACCCCTGGATGGGTGTAGCACTGACACCATCAATCCAAGCATTAGACAATGAACCAATCACAAATGCACAATGCAAACGGAAGAGGCCTGGGGGCCACCAACATAAACCATGACAGTCTCATTTTCATTTAGTAACTTAACACTATGGGGGGGGGACTGTTCTGGAGAAGGCCTTGGTGTTTTGTTGTGTTTGTAGTACTGGGTTTGAACCCAAGGCCTTTGCACTAAACTATATCCCTAGCCTTTTAAAATTTCTTTTATTTTGAAACAGGGTCTCACTAAGTAGCTCAGGCTGAGTTCAAACTTTCTATCTTCCTACATCTGCCTCCCAGAATACTGGGATTGTAGGCGTGCACCAGTATGCCTGGTGAGACCTTGGATATTTCTTATTCTATATTTCGATACTACAGTGGGTATCAGGCCTGTCACCTGCGACCAACAGCTGGCACCCCAGACCACAGGAATGATTCCCAAAGTTCAAATCCTACAGATTTTGTATTGTCATGTCTGGTCTAAATCCATTTGTATTTTCCTCTTCTCTGCTGGGTGATCTGGGTCTGTCAAAGGCTTCACAGAATACATAGCCAAGTGTGCCTCTCTGAACAGTCCTGTCTTCAAACTAACTCCATTGTTATTGTCCTACTTGAGATTTTTTAACGTTTAAACTTTATTTTATTTATTGGTTTGGTTTGGTTATTGAAACAGGGTCTTGCTATGTAATCCAGGCTGGCCTTGAAGTCCTAGTGATCCTCCTGCCTCAACTTCCTGAAAGCTGGGGTTACATACAGTGTGTGCCACCACATCCAGTCTCTCATTGATGTTAAGCTAGGTGCTGGTTCTCTGAAATAATTCTGAAGATTGTTTGAAGCTTCTAGACAATGAAACATTAACAAAAATGCCTTCTAGTGAATAAGATGGTGGGAATATTCTAAAGAATAAGGTTGTAAGTACTTTTTTCTCTCTCACTGTTTTCTTTTCTTCAAATAAGTATTGCTTTTCTAACATAAACTCTTCTTTAAAAAGAAAAAACAAAGGCCTTCCATCTCCCAAGATAAGTTCTGTTTTTAAAAAAGAAAACCTCCTCTCATGAATCCCTGGTACTCACACAAACACCTAGTCACCTAGTCGATAAGGGATTCTCCAAAGCCTGGACTGAAACTGCGGCCATCCCCCTCCCCAAGAATGCACAGCACACACGGATCTGCAGAGGGATTTGGGGGAGGGAAAGCTCACATTCCTGGCAGAGATTAGCATCTCAGCCTAATTGGTGGCCAGGGAGGCAGACATGACTGACTAGATGCCTGGTGAGGGCTTTGGTGCTCTCTGCTTCCTTGTCCTACCTCCTGTCACCTCTCAGGACACAAGCTGACTCTCCCACAGTCACCCAGTCCCTCTTCAGGATAAAACTTCCTTCAGAACAGGGTTGCTGAGACAAATAATAAATAAGTCATATGAATAATTTTACATGACACCTAATGAGTTAGGAGGACTGTTAAAACTAACCTAGGCATATTGCTATGCAGAAGGAACTGTCTATATAGTCAGTGGGCTCCTGCCCCCAAATCTGAGTCATTCTTACAGTTCTACTTCCCCCAGACAACCCAAAATATTGGTATCCTCTAGTTCCCGAGTCCTCTTATTACAAGAAGCTTCCTTTCCTGCTTCAACTGTAACTCTTTTGGTCAATCATCAAACTTTCTCCCAAAAGTAACCTAGGTAGACAACAGCGGTGAGGCCCAGTGCCCCCAGAACTTCAGGGGTGAAGTTGAAAGCCACCTACACAATCAAGGATCTCCACTCCTAAATATGTGCCCCACAGGTAAAGTATATTCAAATGATATCATGGTGTATTTTAAAATGTATATAATGTATGTGTAGACCATAAGTAAATATACCTGTAGTCTATGTATACATATATAAATAAAAGCAAGTGTATAGAATGGACACCAGTGCTGTCACGATGAACTAAATTGTTTAACTTCATCTATGCCAGTGCAGAGCCCCTCACCCCAGAGAGGAGGCGGGCAGTCTTTAAGCAAAACTGCCTGGGTTTGAACTCTGGCTCCACCACTCACTAGCTTGAGACTTCAGCTAGAGATGATTTAACCTGCCTCTGAGGATCGGTGTCCCCATCTGTAAAATGTGGACAGTGAAGCGCTGATACAGTGGAAGAGTAGATGGGATAAATGTGTAACATGTTCAGTGAGCTTGGAGAGTGCAGAGAAGGTCTGGGCGATAAGAACAGAACTCATCCCCATCCTCAGTAAATTCTTGCTCTTTTAGTTCTGGTCTCTCCCTGCACTGAGTGAAACCCCAGATGATCTTGCTTTGTAGTCCCTTGTACATGGAAGCTTTCCCATCAGGAACCAATTATAGTCACTACAATTGTGTCCAGTGCAATAGTCTAAACTCAGTCTGGCAAACGTCTCCCCACCCCACCCTGAGGCTGTCCCAGAGGAGAGCAGGTCCTGGCTGGGCTATTTGGTGGGTAGAACTGGGAGCTCATTTCTGAGCTTCCCTCTCCTTGCCCTGCCAGAGTCCTCTTCCCAAGCTTCCTTTTATGATCCCCAGGCTCCCTTCCAGGCTTAGCTGGTGTCAGGGGGACTCACGCGTCTTGTCCAGGCAGCATGGCAATGCCCGCTCTCCCACTGGGGCCTCAATTCCAGGGGGACTCATTTGTCTAAGAGGGCCTCACGGGTCCCTCTCACTTAACTGAAAATGATGGTGAGAAGGCTGTACTCCTGTAGCAGGAGTCTGGACACACCACACCACCCACACCCACACCCCCCCACCACACACACACACACACTTGCACACTCAGACTCACACATACCACTCTGGTGGCCTCAATCCCACTCCGTTGTTGGCTGCAGGGACCATCCTGGCCCGCTGCAGAACTGGATTTTTCAGTCTGGGCTCATTGCACACATCTGTCTTCTGTTCCCTCAGCATGGTGGTCTAGGACTTTTCTTCAAAGGGTGGGGTTCTCCGCACCTGTTCTATTGTTCAGAGCTGAAAGAATTACCATTCAACATCTTGAGACACATGCGAAGGTGCTTAGCAAAAATAGTAAGTTCAGTACAGTTTGATTTCTTACTGAGTACAAGCTGCTAGAACAAATTACCATAGACTGGGTGCCTCATAAAAAAAAATAGTAATTATTTCTTACAGCTCTGGAGGCAAGGAAATCCTAGATCGAAACACCCCAGACTCAGTGCCTGGTGAAATCCTGCTTCTGGGTTCAGAGAGAATCTTCTCATTGAATCCTCACGTGGTAGAAGGGCGGTGGACATTCATGGCCTCTTTTATAAGGACATGAAACGCATTCACAAGAGCTTACCCTCATGGCCTTATCACCTACCAAAGGCCCCGATTCCTCAAAACCATCACACTGGAGCTTGGGGTTCAACATAAGGATTTTATGAGGTCACATGTACTTACAGCATAGTGTGCTTTCATAATATTTCTCCTATATGTTCCTTTACCACAGTTTGAGAAGGCTGTTTGAGAACTTACTGTTGTGAAAAAAATTTAAATGTTCTAGAATGACAATTTTTAAATGAACCCAAAGACTCTGGGAGGCTGAGACAGGAGTATCATGAGTTTGAGCCCAGCCTGCATTAACTGAGCAAGACCTTGTCTCAAATAAAAAATGAATGAAGCTCTGGACTTAGTCCCAGGACCAAGAAAAGAAGAATAAACATAAAGAGTAGAGAAAAGAATAGGAAAATTTCAAATGCATTTCTCATACTATTTTTTAAATACATATATCTGAAGGTATATTGGTCTTTACTCCAAAAGACACTGGGACTGTTAGTTTGCAGAATCAAAGCCATGCTTGTCCTCAACAATTATCAAGAGGCTTTCTGGCTGGGTAACCTCAAAAACTGCGCTTTGTGGGGTGAGGAGGCTACACCCCAGAATTCCTAGGAGAGCACAGGAGATGAGCGTGAAGATCGCCCGAAATCCCAGGTCTCCAACAGCCAAGTGAAAGAGGATTGTGAAGAAGCTGAAGCAAGGGGTGGGGACAGGGGTGACACTGCGGTGAGTGACAGGGGCCCGAATGGGCTGGGGAAGCAGGGCACCCTTCCTTACCGGCCTCTTACTGTCATCCTGCATTCAGGGTTTGAAATCTGCCGTCCTTCAGGAGAGAGATTTATTTAATGGACTTGTGGACTCATGAACAACATGTGAGTCCCTGGCTCAGGATTCCAGGCTATCATTATTTGTTGGTTTGGCTAAACTGGCAGTGCTGTGCTGAGTACCTCTGGAGTCCTGACCCTGGACTTCGACAGCTACTTTTGTTTGTTTGTTTGTTTGTTTGGTACCAGGGATCAAACTGGACCACCTCATGCTTGCCAGGCAGGCATTTATGCCACTGAACTAAAATCCCCGGGCCCCATTGACAGCTACTTTTACAACAAACTTCGTTTAAAAATTAGGCTTATTACCAGGTTTACAATACACTTTTTCCAAGCTTTGCCTCCAAAAAAAGAATACAATTAGAAATAATGCAAAAGAGTTCCCTGGAACATGCACATTCCGCCAGGGTAATGTAACCCTATTTATGTAAGGATTCTGCACTGTTTTCAAGCTACTGTGAGAGTGTTGTAAGTAAATGCAACAACTACCATGTTTGCTGAGTTCTGAAGTCCACGTGTACAGAGATACGACTGCAGTCAAATGACTGGATGTGTGTGCATGACTGTGTGCTTGTCTTGACATTCTTATCTCTCTGCTGCCCCCATTCTATTTTTGACTTCTGATCTTCTTTACCACGTACTATGTAGCAATGCTTTTGTGACTCATGCAGACCTGAGTATATTTAGACCACCACGATGATCTATCCGTATAAACAGAGCTCATTTGTCTGTCTAGCATCGTTCTTACCAGGAAATTGTCTAATTCCTAAAAAAGGAGTTTATCAGTTCACCTTGAAATACGCTACTGCAGGGTAATTTCATAACCAAGGGAATTTTAAGCATTTTCACATTATAAAAGCGCTTGGTTCCCCTATAAAATGGAAACTAGATTTGTGACAACCGGATGTGTTTTTCCAAGTTAAATTCTCAGCTTCCCTCTGAAGACCTGACCTGAAAAGGACAGTGGTACATATAAATTTGCCCGTTTGTGTGATGATGCCACGCTATTTTTTATGTTAGCTTGTAAGAAAAACAAGTTAATTTTAAAAAATCAGAAGCCAATTTAACTATTCAACACCCAGCCAAGTTCCAGATTTAGCTGCAGTCAAGTTTAGTTTTCTTTTCATCGGTAGCCACGCTAAGGCCTCCTCCAACCCCAGTCCCACACCCTGTAACACAGCTGCTCGCTTGCTAACTGCACAGCATATTTCCCCTCTATATAATCACACACTAAGAAAATCCCAGGAAATTTTGCAACACATTGAGTTAGATGGGAAACTTCCGTTTTGATCCCAATCTTAGCTATTTTTCTTGAGTCATGTCATCAAAGCAGAAGTAGAAACTCTCCTATTAAAGAGTATCATGTTCAGAGTTGCATGTGGACAAGCCATGTCCATGGCTTATTTTTATGAAAAGGCTGCCAGCACCTATTTTGTGACTACCCCGAATAGAATCAGGGGTCAGTGTTTGCAAGTTAAGGAAATGTGGAATAAATTCCAAAATATACTCTATCATTAAGAGATCTTTCATAGTGTACTTCTACTGTATTCTGACTCAATCATGGGTTTTAATTTATTTGAATGGTCCTGCCACATAAAAGCTAAGGCTACAATCTGGTGGACTGTTCTAAAAAACAAAAATCATGTGAAGAAATTTAAACTTATAAAGAAACAAAAGATGCGAAATAAAACTTTTCATTTTAAAAGGTAGTCACCTGGGCATGGTGGCACACTTCTATAATCCCAGCACTCAGGGGGCTGAGACAGGAGGATCACCCATGTTTGAGGCCAGCCGAGGGTACATAGTAAGTTCAAGGCCAGCCTGAACTACATAGCAAGATCCTGTCTCAAAAACCAAACAAAAAATAAAAAGTTTGACACAAATTTGCAAGTTTTACAAGAAATCAATTTATAAATGCCAATTTTCTGAATTACCAAAATACAGTAACATTTATTCATTTTTGAAAATCGCTTAGTTTTAGAAACAAAACCTTCTTATGACAAGATCTAAGGCATTTGTTAAATTTTTTAAAAAATTTTTCCTATATCTATTTTCCTATAGAGATGCCAAAACACTGGAAAGTACTAAAATGTCCAAAGAGGAAATGACAAATTTCCTGTAACAGAATCACTGATTTAATTTTGTGTTGCTTTTGTTTTGATTAGATTTTAGCTTTTTAGGTTTGAGAGAGTTATCAGTCCCAGAACCCACACACGCAAAGCACATTCTCCAGCTCAAGCTGCACCCCCATTGTTGTCTCCACTCTGAACTTTTCAAATACATAAATATGCACATTACTTACAGTTGAACCATACTAAACATAGTGATTTTATTCTAATAAGGCACACATTGTAGATATTTCCTGAAATGTTATGGATATATATATATATATATATATATACACATATATAAAGTACATATATATACTTAATTATTTGCTGTTATTATAGTACTGAAAGATAATTCATTGCTATTTCTCATTCAACTTGAAACAAACTGATTCATTTATATATAAGAAAAATCATAATTCCTTGTACAGCTAAATTGCTCAACAGAAAACACAGGAGGAAGAAAATGAGGAAACACCTGATTTTTGCCGTATGCAGGGTAACCCCTTGGAAAGATAACCAAGTCTATAAGCATTTCTAACACAAAATACTTCTAACACAAATTCTTTAAGCCATATGCCTCTACTTACCTTATAGGCAGATATTTTTATCACTTGTGCTAGATTGTGCTTTTATTCAGGTAATGAAATTTAGGAGTAATGTTTGGAATTTAAGCTTCAAGGAAATTTGACTACTTATGATTCTGTGAAGCAGTGACAGTGAGCCTTTTCAAGCTTTCAGTGATACAAATTGCCCACAGCGGCCTGGGCGCCACAGATTCACCAGCACTGTGTAGTCAGTATCGGGTGTGTGTCTGAAAAGTGCATGTAAAATAACTGAAAATCAGCACTTCTTTTTGATAGATGAATTCCTGAAAAAACATTTGTAAATAAACTTTGGTGTATCTGACTCAATTTTCCTAGTAAACTACTAAAGTAACTTATCTTAAACACGGTATTATTTTTCTTGAAGTAGAAATTTTATTTACTACATTCTCAACATATAGCCACTATGTGTCTTTCTAGAAAGGGTCCATAAATTTACAATCACTTGTGTAGTGTGTGCACATGTGTGTTTCCCTGTTTCATAAAGGGTACTCTTGGTGACATTCCTTACATAGGGCTTATACACGTATATCTTCCTGCTTCTAAGGGAATTAACAACTGGACACTTTGGTATTCCTAAACAAGGTACATGAAGATCTGTTTGTCTCTTATCAGAAGCAGGTTTTGTATTGGTAATAAAGTCTTCAGATATGGAAAATATAAAACATTTCCTTTAAAAGTTCTTCTTTTATAAATAATACTAACTTTATGCTTCTGTTTTAAGAAGGAATTTCTTCCTTGTACCATACACAAAAAAAAAAAAAAATCGATTCCAGGTGAATTAAACAAAGCATTAAAAAGTTCATAAAGGAAAAATTTGACAATTCAAATAAAAAAGAACTTCTCATCAAAAGATACCATAAAGAGTAAAAACATAAATCAAGAAGTGAAAAATATGTGCAGTAGAGAACACTGGACCAGCATATATAGATTATAATCAGTAAAATAATAAGCAGTTGATTTAAAAAAGTGAACGTCTAGACTAGCTACTTTACCAAAGAAAGAATTAAATTGCCAATAAACATGAAAAATGTCCAACTTCATTAGTAATAAAGAAAAAATGAGTTAAAACAATAGAGATGCCATTATACACCCACGTGATTGGCAAAAATTAAAGTCTGACTTTACCAAGTTCTGACAAGGATATGAAGTAACAGGATGTTTTATATACTGCTAGTGGGAGTATAAATTGGCTAAAAAAGAAAAAAAAAAAACACTGGAAAAGAATCTGACGTCATTGATAAACCCAGATGTTATATAAACCCTATGACCTAGTGATGCTACTCTTAACCACATTCCTCAAAGAAATGCTTACACTGTGCACCCAAAGACACGCAACCAGAATGTGTTGAGCAGCCCCAAACTGGAAATATTCCAGAGGTTCAGCAGCAACAGAAGGAACACAGAAAAAGTAGTCATTGTTCAATTAATGCTCTTCAGCAATTAAAGTAAGTGAGCCAGAGCTAAACAGAAAAACATGGATGGATTTCACATAAGACAAAAGAATACATACCTTAGGATTCCAGTTCTGCAAAGTAAAAACAAAAAGCAAGCGGTACAGTATACTGCTCAGAGGTGCATACAAGAAAGGTGATATTATGAAGATAATTAACCAAATGAGAACTCTACAAGTCAGGACGGGGGTTACTACAGGTCAGGACTGGGGTGCACATTTCTGTTGTTAAACTTGGGATGGTGGTACCTGAGTATTTGCTTTACAACTTTTCAAGCTGTGATAATCTTTTAGAAATGCAGCTAGATTTTTAAAAACAATTGCTTAAAGGACAGACAAGGAAGAGACCTTTGTCCTAATGCCCCAGATAAAGTAGGAATATCAGAATACAGGGATTATTGATCTGTGGGTGTCCTGATTGCAGATGGTTAGCTGTGTGCTCATGGGGAAGACGAGGGCATGGATTTGAGTTAGCACCTGGCAGCCTCAACCACAATGACTTTATTCCTTTTGGGCTTTCACCATTTAAGAAGTGTTCCACAGCTCCTAAAATCGGGGAGCTACCAATGAAGGATTCTCTAACAACTAGAAAACTTACTACTCCATTTAGCTTTATGGTAAATATTACATGACCCAAATTCTAGATTTTCAGATAGCAAGAGATCATTGTTGGAGCAACACAAACCAACAGTCCTACTTTACAATAAGGAACTACAAAAAGAATCTCTCTGTCCTCTGAAGGTGCTTTGGGGCTTACCCTGGGTTACCAACTTCTTTATGCCAGTTGAAAATTGTTTCAGAAATGTAAACAGTTTCTCGTGGACTCTCTCACAGGCTGTGACCAAGAGGGCTTGAAGGACAGCTTCAGGGTTAGTAGGGAGCAGGCTTCTGGCTTTGGCATGGTGAGAGGTCTTCAGCTAGAAAGGTGTACAGAGCGTGTTGTCAGTGGAAGCTAACCTGCACCCTGCTCAGGACTGAGGCTGCTTGTTGGAAGTTGTTTTCCTGCGGCTGAAGGATTCCTGTGTGTGCTGTTCAGACACGTCTCTGCTGGGCTATGCTGTCATCTTTTCTATCCCTGTACAGCACATAGCTCGTACAGTGGTAAACAGGTTGAACTTTGAAACTGTTTCTCAGTGTGGGAACAATATATGTTAATATTTTTCTGGCAAAAATGAGACCTATGTTGCTCCTTTCTACAACAAACCAGAAATATATTAACTCAGAAACTGTACAGCCCATAGGAAATGTCCTCACATACTGCCCCTAAGCTGGCATGAGCCAGACACCAGAGGTTTATTACCCCTCTGGTGACAGTCACAGGCCAATGAAAGACTAGAAGTTGATGTGTTTTAGGATGACCTCCACATTTTCAAGGCTGTTATCTTTTAGTGCATGGTGGCTTTTTAAAAATTCCATCGCTGTAATTAAAGCCCCTTCACACTGTAAAGGTTCCGTGGCTGTGGTTCCCGTGTGATGGTTCTGGTTCTTATGTGATGGTATTGAGAACTGTGGCTCCAGAGCCACACAATCAAACATCTGCCATTGGACACATCAGTCCTAGGCAGTGATAGCTAAACAATTGCAGGTATCTATCTCTTTGCTGAGGTACACACTCCAAGGTGACTTATAATTAAATTTGCATGTAAGGTAGTATTTCTATTGTTCATGATTAGGAAAATATTGTATGTATGGTCCATGACATCATATCTCTGTCAATGAAGGAAAGGAATTGAAAGGAATTGTTTTTTTCACTGCAGTTACTTGAAATAAACATGAATAGATGAAGATTTTCTTGTGAGGAAAAGGTATCAGGCATTGCACATTTTAAGAGATTTGAAAGAAATATAAAATAAAGCAAGGGTTTTCAAAAGGAGAACAGAAGCCAGAAATGTGAGGCAGGAGGCTAAATCCACCCTGCTTCATGTTTAATGGGTGGCATTGAATGGGTCTGCAAGCATTTCCTCATCTGCAGGCTGAATCTCTGTTAGGGTGTGAAGTTAGTGATTTATTAAAGATTGAAAGACTGCAAGAAAGCTTTGCTTTCAAGCCTTTCCTTGGGGAGAGACCTGGGCACTGGTACTGGGCAGAAGAAAACACAAAGATGAGAATAGGGAAAATAAAAATATTTAAGAAAATTTCCCCTACTTTAGGCCCAAAGCGTTTTTTATTTTTTCTAAACCAGGGCTTAGTCTTGCCTGAATTTCCTTTGGAGTTATGTTCCTACTGTTTTTTTCACTGTTCTGCACTCGCAAGGTTCTTGTCCGACACAGACCTCTGCACAGTGTTCTCCCGCAGGCCTGCCCTAGCCCCTACACTGTCTCCTGCTTCCTCCTCAGTCCTTAGAGACCTCTTTTTGACCATGAATCCTCCCTGCTTTCCGTCTTAGACAGGTAGATGCTTTGGTCTGATCTCTTGTGCTCCTCCCAGTGTGTTACAGCATCTAGCACTTTACAGTGGTTGTGGTTTATCTCTCCCTTCCTAGAATATAAGATCCTTTGGGACAGCAACTTTTATTTCACTTGTCATCTTTATACTCCTCCTATCAGGCTCAGTGTCCAGCATAACATAGTAGAAAACCAATAAATGTTAATCATGTGTTCCTTTGAGAATCAATGTTTTATCATTTTAATATACAGAATCAAGTGCTATTCATTTACTATTTGTTGCATCTAAGTAAAAATTTGATGTCAGTGGTCTGCTTCCAACAGAGAGAACTGACAATTTAACACGAATGATTTGTATCATTTTTTTATGTAAGATATTTGTTCTTATTTTCCTGGAGCTTACAACCTATTTGGGTTGACAAGGTATGTGTATGTGGTGTGTGTCTGGTTATGCGTGTGTGTGTTGATATATATATTTGCACATATGCATATGTACAGTTTCACTTTCAGCAGACTCATGCTGAGTTCCAGTCACGTGCCTGAAACTGTGCTTGTCACTGGTGGCCAAGATACACACCTCATCAAGCCTCACCTAACACCAAACTGCAGGGCAGTGCCTGATGCGATGCAGAAACATCCTAAGATAACTCTTCCATAAGCAGACAAAAGAGGAAGAGCATTTGAGGAGGGGAAAACAGTATAAATAAAAGTTAGGAGACAAACATAAGCATGGAATTTGCAAGCCACAGGGAAGAAATGAAAACTGAAGATTTTATAAACATCTCGGTAACCAATAAAAGCTGTAAATAGCAGAATTTTGCATTTTGAATTTTGCACTAAAAGTATGTAAGAACATGAGCAACTTTTTAGCATGGTGAGTGATATTCATTTGAACTTAGTTCAACAAGCACGTGAAGAGAAACCTTGGAATTTTAACAGCTCACAGGTCATTGAGAGGACCAAAGCATGTATGTGTAATATAATACAACTACCATATACCACAACAACCCTCTGAGAATGCAAAGAGGCAATGCACTGATTCCTTCTGAGATGCAGAAATCATAATGAGACAGATTTTGAGCTATGTGTTGGGAATTGAGCAGACACTTAAAAGAAAGCTAATCCAAGTAAGTTTAATATAAAAATACATAAGCTATATAAGTTGAGAGTTCTAAGCACTTGCCTTGAGGTACAACTAAGATCTTTTGAACCAGGAAATCAAAAAAATTGTCTCATTTCTTTAAACACATTGTTATTTTAATGTGGCTTATGTCTAAGTCTGCTGTTGGAAGTTTTTGTTGGTCTATGTCTTTTGTTATTTATGCTGGTACTTGTTCACTGTGCCTTATTTCTACGCTCCTTAGTGATTTTAACTAATTAATTAATTTTACTGGAAAGTTATAAGAATTGCTTGAGGCCTTCAGTGAAGGTGTCTTCTTGCAGAATTTGTTTGTTCTGCCAGAAGTTTAAAGACGTTAAATGTAGAACTGTTGTAATCTAAATTCAAGGGCTGAAAGTTGTTTGCTTGTTTATGCTTGTTTGTCATTTAGTTGTTTATCTGAAGCTGTGGTCTCAGTTTCCCAGGGTGATTTTTCTCCCTGCTCTTCTAAATACCAAGGTAACTTCCTCTGTGATTCAGAGAGACAAGGAGCAGCTTCTACATGACCTTGGCCCTTACACGGTGGTCCCTGGTGAAGGCCTCCATCCTACAGGAGTCGTTGCTTAGATTCCTTAGCTTAGACCAGCCTTGAGGCTTCCATGACACCATGATAGCTAAGCTAACTTTTTCCCTTCTGGAATACCCCGGCTAAAGTGGCTTTAAGTGTTCTTCTGATCCCTCTGTATTCTCCTCTTTATTTAAGTTTGCCCCTTAAATATTTACTTCTTGATAGTGTTTCAATGTTTTAAGAAAGTAAGCTTTATAATTTATCACATAGTCTTTATCGTTCTGTGAAGGATCACAGTATCCAGGCAGCCCTCTGTGTGGAACAGAAGTTCTAAAGCAAGGTTTGTATTGTAGGAAAGTGGCTATGTATAGGTTGTATGGGAGGTAGAGACAAGTTAGGAAGTAATTATAACAGTACCAATAACAAGGGCCGGGGATATAGCTCAGCAGCACAGCACTTACCTGGCAAGTGTGAGGTCCTGAGTTCAATTCCCGGTACCAAAAAAAATAAATAAATAACAAGTAGTGAGGATCTGGACAGGCCACTTAGAATGGCATCGAGGGAAAGTCTCATTTTGATGTCACACTCAGAGTGTTGATCCAGGTGGACAAAACTAATACATGATTGGAAAGGTATCTCTGGAACTCAGTAGAAAGGTTAAGACTACACACACATTTTAGCTTAGAGAGTAAGATTAGAGCTATGGAGTAACAGAAATGCTCCAGAGAGAATTTTGGAATGAGAAAAGAGGAGATGTAATGACAGACACTAGAGAAATGTGTATATTTATATTTACATTTAAGAATCTGACAGAAGAAAAACTGCAGTCATTGAACAAAACTAAAGAGTGATATGAGGAAGAGAAACAAAGCTGGGACAACAACAGCTTGCCAAACAGTAGAAATTGGCTTCTGAGGAAAGCAGGGTTGCCCTTATCCTGATTAAAGATGAAGCAGGGGGATGCTAGGAGGAAGCTGTTACATTGGGTGCTTGGTAACCACTAAAGACTCTTGTGGGTGCACTTGGTGTTATGCAAAGGGGGGAAGCGAGGTCCAGAAGAGAATGGGAAAAGAGTAGGCGAAGGCAGTGTGTAGACTGCTTTTAAAATGTTTGGTGGTGAGAGAAAAAAAGAAAGAGAAGCAATGGCTGGCTCAGTGGTCATCAAAGTTCAGATGGTCTTAAGAGAAACTTGTAGGAGGTCTGTTGACAAGAAAGGGGATTTGGGAATTGAAGAAAATTTCAAGACAGCAAACACTATTGTGGGCTCAGGGATACAAATTGGGGCCTGGATAGTATTTTGAGAAAATGGAAGAACTTTTCCTGTAATGACAAGAACCAAGAAAAATGAAGTAATCCTCAGTCACATGACAAAAATCTCCTAGATAGAATAGGTGTTGAGAGATGAGAGAAAATTTGGTGGCTTCAGGAGACTAGAAAAGGATAGCAGCATTATGTACAGTGAATGTTTCAGTTATCAACTTTGTTCAAGAGAGAAAAAAACAAAAACAAATGAGCAAAAATTACTGCATGCATCTACAGAGGACAGAAAGAGCTGGATGTCTGGCTTAGCAATATGAAAATAATGTGACACCCCAAATGCATCCCCCAGGATTCCCTCTGGGATCTTGATCTTTCTCCACTACTCGGTGGCCCCTGTGTTGGGTTCAATATTTTTCTTTTCTTTTTGAGCAGCACATAGTCATTTTGAATTAGAATTATATGTGTATGTCTACTTGGAAAGGAACATTAATATCTTGACCTTCTTTTGTCATTAACAGATAGGAGAGTATATTTAGCCAGTAGATATACGAAAATGTATATTGAATTGAAAATAAACAGAAAAATTGAATATTATTGAAAATTGAATTACTTGCAAGAGAAAAAGAAATATCCAGCTTTGGACATAAGGAAATGAAATACAAATAAAAATATTAGATAAAGATGACAGTCCTAATCTAACCTGCTTGCTAAAGATCTGTTGAATGAGATATAAAAGATGGTTGCAATACAGTTGCTTCAGGAAGTTTACTTGAAAATAAAGAAAAAGCCAAGGGTATGCAACAGAAAATAAGACAGCAAAACAAAGTTTTTCCAAAAAATTAAGGAGAACATGAGATGAGAGTGGTTTTGATGACTGATGATATCTATACATGTCAGTAAATGGTTTGTAGAGCTGTTCTTGTTCTGTTAGGTTGGAGAGACAAACACTAGACCTTGGTTCTAAAAAAACTAACCTCAAACTGTGTTTTTTTTTTTTTTTTTTTTTTTGTCTTTTTCATTTTTATCGGTACCAGGGATCGAACTCGCGACTGCCTGCTTGCAAGGCAGGCGCTTATGCCGCTGAGCTAAATCCCCAGCCCATAACCTCAAACTGTGGCCTGGAGCCAAATAACATTTAAGAAGATTCCTCCAGCCCCTCTCTGTCCAGGCCCCACTCCCTAGGAATATATCCGTGCAGATCATGCGTATGGAGGTATCCCGGACTTGCAGAGAATGCTCTCTTCTGTTTGCCACTTCACAAAGGCAAGTAGCTTAGGATGATGTTTCAGGGCACTGTGTACATGAAAATGCCTTCAATTAGTCACAGAATGTGTGAAATACAACTGATCCACACAGATAGACAAGAATGGCAGTGTCCATGGAATAAAGAGTTTGGCAGGAATTTCAGCAAGGACTCAGCCAGGATGGCAATCTGACTCATGGCCAGATGTCAGGAGAATATATTTCCAACACATTGCTGGTAATGATTTCAGTTACACTCTCTGTTCTGCTTGATGGTTCGCAAAGATTTTCCATCTCAGAGGATATTCCTGCAGCTCTTCCTAATAGTCGTGAAGACTATTTAATGTGAAGACATTATGAGCATGGCATGTTCTCGGTCAGGCCTTCTTGGTGAGTGTTTAGATTCAAAGTCAAATTTGAAGAATCAGCTTTCAATTACATGCATTTACTTGAAGTTTTAGAGTGAATTGAATGTGTGTGTGTGTGTGTGTGTCTGTGTGTGTGTCTGTGTGTGTTTCTTTTTTCATTTCAGACAAATGTGAGGGAGCATATGGTAACCATTTTCTCCTTTTCCCCATCAAAACCTAGAGTATAAATTAGAAAATTAGAAGGTTTCTAATAGGCATGGAAACCAAAGTGAGACTAAAAGTTGTACTAATTCCCAGCCCCCATACTGTACTGATTCCAGCTTCTCCTCCTTCCTCCACTTCATGCTTCGCCTCCTCCTCTTCCCCAGCTATCGTGATTCCCAGCCCCCCACTCACGCGCCAGCCTGGATGCCAGGCTCTCTGAAGCAAAGCTGGGCCTAGCGGTGAGGGACCTCCCCAGAGGCAAAGAGATGGTTGTAATGCTAGTGCAAAAGTCCCTGGAGCTCTTTAAGTCTGGATTTCTTTTCTTTTGTAAAAAGCTAATCCTCTTGAAAAACATGATAAACTGCAATCCTACTTCATATTTGAAGATCTAGATGACACTTGTTTTCTCAAAAACATTATAACTTCAAGTAAAGAGTTAAGCTTGTGAAGTTAAGGTGGAATGGCATGAAGAGACATTATTGGTTTACTTAGAATTACAGAATTTGTCTCTACACTCCTCATGCCCAACACTTCCCTAGGTATATAAGAAATATAAAAGAAGTGTTCACCTTGATAATCTTCTCCTGCTTCAGTAATATGCTTAGAACCAAATTTTAATAGTATATAGTCAGTTGCCATGGAAAACCAGATGTAGAGAATCTTATGACTTCTCCATACAAGAAAAGCAAATCATTCCATCAGCTTTTTAAAAAATTTTTTTTTCTTTTTTTTTTTTTTATTTTTTCTTTTTATCGGTACCAGGGATCCGACTCATGACCACCTGCTTGCAAGGCAGGTATTTATGCCGTTGAGCTAAATCCCCAGCCCCCATTCCATCAGCTTTTTGAAAGCTGTTATGATGATCAAATAATGTTAGTATCAGAAATCTTCTCCCCAACCCTGCCACCACTTCTGAGATCCACCTCCCTGTGACACCTCACAGTGTCCCTGGGCTCAGGGCAGGTGCAGGGTTAATGATGGGCACAGAAAGAACCAAGTTTAAGTGAGTTTGGAATTTAGAACAGAGGGTATAGGATGGCATGACAGCACATGTATTTAGAATCTCTCAATGTTAGGTTTCTTCAGCCATTTTTAAAAGTTCTGAACCAGTCTCAAAAAGATTGGGTCTAAATCAGCCTAAGATCCTGGCCAAATGCGAGAATCAATATTATGATCACAAACCAAAAATACAAGAACCAGTAACCTTTTCCTTCTAAGATCTGAGGAGTTTAGATTAGGTGGAATCTGCTGAAATTGTTTTAATCTACCAGTTCCTAATCTCATTTTTTAATTTTTAAATTATATACCAAATTTGTCTACCAGAAAAACAGAGACAAAAGGAAAAACTTGCTCAGTAGTAACATAGAGGGTCTGCACTGAGCAACAGACAACTTCTGTTAAGATTGTTTGGAAGTTGGGTATGTTGGCATAGGCCTGTAACCTCAGCACTTTGGGAAACTAGGGCAGGAGGACAGCAAGCTTGAGCCCAGCCTGGGCAATATAGTGACTTTAGTGAGATCCTGTCCCAAAATTTTAAACAATTTATAAAGGGGACAGGGTTGGGTATAGCTTAGTGTGAAGGCACTGGGTTCAATACTCAGAAGAACCAAAAAAAGGAAAAAAAGATTGGAGTGTTGAGCCCTATCCCTTTGGGAATTCTGATTTAAAATGAGATCTGCATCTTATAGATGTGGAAAGGAAGATTGATAAGATAAAATAACCCCCTCAAAAGTGACACAGTTCTTTGCAGCCAAAATGGCAAGAGAATGCGGGTCTATACACCAAGTCTTGGACCGATTTCTTGATGCCAGGACTCTTCAGTGATGTTTCCTAGGACACCAGGCTCAAAGTGAACAGTGACCATTTTCTCCAACTTGTTCTTCTCTCATAAAACAGTGAACTAGGGAGTGTTGCCGGTTTGCTCATCAAAACAAAATGAATGAGCAAGTGTAAACATTAATCTGAAAAAGTTAGAAGGGCTTTGACTTCTTATATTTCATAGACGTTTGCTTAGGACTGTGTGTCAATATGCCAGGTATCATGGCCATCATTTTCTTTCAGCAGACTGTTTGGTGCTCCCACAGTAGAATTAAATACACTAGTGTGCAAAAATTTATCTCCCCCATATGCACTAAAACCTAAACAAATTGAACCCACATTCGAGTGGTAGAGCACACCCAGACACATTGAAGTTACAACCAATGGAAAGTATATTTGTAATCTAACCCCTGCCTATATGCAAGAAGGATCTGAGCCTTCTCTCAGTAAGAATTTATCCAGGCCAGGCTAAAAGTGTCCTAAATAAAAGAGGGTAATACACTTTGGGAATTTTGTAAGCTGAACGCTATTTCCACATTGGTCACCATGGTGAACACAAATAAGCAAAATTGACTGAGTAGTTAAAAAGGCTGAAGAGAGAATGTGCTTTCTGTAGAACTTGGTCTGCGTCCTGTAGTAATCAGGTTGAAAGATCCTGCCCAGTGCCTGAAATTACAGGACTCGGTAATTAGCACAAAGGACAAAGGAAGGTACAGACCATTTTTGGTGGCTAAATGAAAATACTATTAAGTGATAGGATGTCCTGTGTGTTTATATTACTTGCCTCTGGAAACAAGCTCTGCTTCTTTTTCAGAGCAAGTGCTGGGAACAAACTGCGGCAATTTAATCACATAAGGGCAGTTTCTTTTGTAAAAGCAGCTCCTTCACAATTTTTCAGTAGAGTTAGACAAGAGCTAATTGCAGAAGGATTAAAATCTTGAAAACTGCTTTGTTCAGCTTATTGTTTCAGGTTTCCCTTTGGAGTGTGGATGATGTGTTTATTTGACATAATTAATACCACCATCTACTTTGTTCCAAGAACCAAAAGGCTACGAGCTTGTCCAAGGAATTTCTCAGTTGTTTATATGTAAGGAAACACTGCTCTGTTTTATGGGATGGGACTGTGGCAGCTTCTTTCTTAAATAGGGAATGCAGAGAGCTAAGCTTTCTGTATGCACATCTGAGCAGAGAAACCAGAAATTTGCCTTCAGCACTTCACATGCCTGGCTGTTTTCAACTCCTGAGAGCAAAGGGAACAACATTTATTGAAAAGCTTGCACTTCACTTAGGAGCACAGAGCTTTACTTTGTGTTGTGCAAATCCATTTAGGTCCATGTTATGTATTTCCTTTAAATGCCAGATTGGAGTATTTGGCATGGGCCATGGAGAGAGTTGAAAACCAAACAAAACCACACTGTCAGCCAAATTCTAAGTGCCAGAACACTGAGGAATAGAGTAATCACTAAATAAGCAGCGTGGAGTTTTGTTTTGGGAACTTTCGTTGGGCAGAGTTGGGGGGGGATTGCATTTTTGCTGCTGCTGCTGCCTCTCTCTCTCTCTCTCTCTCTCTCTCTCTCTCTCTCTCTCTTTTATAATACACGCCCCTACATATGAGGAGGACCTCTGTGTGAAATGCATGCTTTGTGGTAACTTCAAGTGTATGCAACAGAGCAGTCTTTCCAAAGAGCTGGAAGCTCTCTGGTCCCTCATGGTTTCCAAAGGTACTCCTTAAATGGGCATAAGTGATGGGTGATTGGCTAGTGAACGACAGGGAAGGCTGAGTCAGTGACCTGTTGAAGCCAGCCGCGTGTGCTCGTGTGTGTGTGTGTGTGTGTGTGTGTGTGTGTGTGTGTGTGTGTGTGTAGGAAGGGGGAGCTGTGGGTAAAGGGTGGGAGGGGGAGTGAAGGCGGGCTGCAAGCTTAGCAGAATGTTTGAACAAGACAAAGAGCAGTTCCAGCAACCAAATAAGGAAGTCAGTGCTGAAATATTTCAGCATAGAAGTGTGTCAGAGATTCAGAGCAACCCAAGAGTCAGAAGGAGCGAAGGAGAATGGCACATGAGTTTTGTTTTAGTCGTTGACATAAAATCTACAAGGAAAATAGTATTACTGGTCTTTAAATGGAAGTAAGAAATACACATGTACTAGCCCTTTCTGTTGGTTTCTTGTAGATGTGTCTGCAAAGACATTTAGAAATTTCTCTTAGTAGCACCTGAAATAATAAGCATTCTCTTGTTAAACATAGAAAAACACAAGTTGTGCATTAGAATAGAATAGTTTCCCTTTGATATGTATTCATGAAATTTAACTAAGGAGAATAGAAGTTTTCAAGAACCAGCAAAAGTATTTTTGAAAGCCATTTTTAGACATAGCCCAAGCACTGAGCTTATTCTTCAAGAAAAACATACATCTTTACAAATAAGTTAAATGTCCAGACACAGTGCCTAACCGATAGTCCCAGAAGAAGACAAAAAAGGTGGCAGACACACAGAGTTGTGAGCACCCACCCGCTTCCTGGTATCATCATGCAGACCCCCCAACTGGTGAATATTTGCTGCCAATAAGATGAATTGATGGTGATTTTTATTTTTACACTTTTTTGTGGCACAGGTGGAATGGGCAGAGATTTAGAAGAGAAATTTTGAAATCCTCCTAAACATAATTTACCTTCCTTTGTTTTTGTTGTTGTGTTTCTTTGCATCTGTCACAAAACCAACATTAAGAAATTATTTTTCAGTTAGCCTAGAAACCTATTTATATCCACAGCTACTTAAGTAAATATGGGGCATGGATCCTGGGTCAGAATTTTTAAAATCCTCAGTGACTCCGAATCGTTGGCAATTTTAAGGCAGACAAGTGAAGAGATCTACCCTTCTGTTCCCACGCCAGACACACAATTGGACCACCCACACTGGACTCAGAAAGGGCTCCCAAACTGCCTAATGGTAAATAGAAGAGTTTGAGCAGAGAGCTGACTCGAGGGCAAAAAAGCACCCAGGGACTGATTCCTGCATTCAGATGACTTTAGAATGTAGTACACTCCCTTTCCCAAAGCACACTCCTCCTCTCTTAAAACTAAATACAAACTTTAATATGCTTCTTTTATCACTTCTGGAAAATGTCAGGTTTATGTGGAGATGTTTATCATCACTAAAAAAAATTGAAATTTAAAATGGGATACAGACTTAGACTCACAGCTTTTAATGATCAAACTGCACCCTGAAAATGCTCATAGATTGACCCAATTAAGAAAAAAATTTAGCAATAAATCTCAGGAACTACAAAAGTAATCTTTGATCCCCAAAGTACACTTTCCAGTATTGTCCCAGAGGAAGTAATTCAAAAAAGGAACAAATGTAGACACCTGGAAATGTTTGGCAAAATTTATTTTTATTTTTTATAATTTCAACAAAAAACTAGAAGTCAAAACTATAGAATGTTCATGTTATTTTTCTTGTCTTAACTAATGGAATATTACACAGCAGCTAAGAATTGTGCTGATTAAAATTATAAAGGCAAAAATATTGTGATAAATTATGCAACAATACCAAGAGCTACCTTGTAAAATTACACACTATTGGTATAGCTATGCTTTGAAGAATGGGGGAAAAACATGAAGAAAACAATAGTGTTAGTGTGTTGTAGGCAGTGGTACACTTTTTGTCTTTATTATTTGAATGTTTTGATAAGAAGTGTTTTAAAAAAAAACGAAAAAGCTAGCAGGCAAGAGACAATTTTCAGAATAAGAAAGAGCTTTAGGATTCATAGTATAATTATCTACATGGCAAATGCAAGTCACAAAGTTCCATTCGTGTAGTCAGTGATACAGCAGCAGAGTGATTTGTAGAGCTACTTTCCTTTCTGACTTGATGCAAAGCTAGTTTTAGTTTTTTGAGTGAAAGATAGTTACCAAAAGAAGGAGTCACCACAAAGGCTCTAGGACCACTTCTGTGTGATCTTTCGGTCATAGTTCATAATAATATGAAGAAGCCAGAGATGAGCAGAATTGGCCCAGGGTTAAATGCCCTCACCCACTGAACCTCGATTTAAAGAGAAGATACAGGGGCTAGGGATTTAGCTCAGCGGCACAAGCGCCTGCCTTGCAAGCAGGCAGTCGTGAGTTCAATCCCTGGTACCGATAAAAACGAAAAAGACGAAGAAAAAAAGAAAAGAGAGAGAGAGAAGATGCAGAGTGCTAGCACAAGGGTCTGTTTCCCTCTTAATCTGCTGCAGGCTTTTGGTAACTGACCTTGGCATTAAGTCCTCAAAATTCTAATCTCTGTTCTCAGAAAGAACAGTTCCTCTCATCTGAAAATGCAAAATTCATTTAACTTTAAAATGCATGAGTTTTAATGATTTCTCTACTACAAGAAATAACTTTATAGACTTTCAAGTGGTTAGAAAACATTTTACATTAATCAGCTCATTTGTATTATTCCCTTTACCCAGGAAAATTAAGACTTAAACAATGCACAAATTATTTAAAAATACCCAGGTATCAAAATACCCAGAGAAGAAGCAAAGAAATAAGCATATCTTTATAGTTTCCCATGATGAAGTTATTATTTCTACAATAATTATTTAGTAATTATAAAATATTAAATGTCTTTACATGCAAACCCCTATCAAGCAGATTTGAAATAAGACACAGGACTGAAGTGGACTATGTGAGATTTCACTGTGAGTTAGTGGTAGGACCATCCCTTTTGTTGAACAGAGTATTTAAATTCCTGAAGAATATTTTTCTCTATTACTCTTCCCTCCTATGGTGGACTTAACCTAGCACCTCCATCAGGCTTGTTTCGACAGATCAAGAATTTGAAGGAACATGAGACAGTCCATATTCTTGAGTTAGGTGATATGTTAATGGTTTGTTTTATCCAGTTAGTTACCTAGAATTCAACAACTTGATGGCAATGTCCAAGTTTCTTGGTAATAACAATGGCAATTTCTAAGCTTCCTGGCTGTAATGCTGTTACACTATGCTAAATACTTTCCAGCATTTCATTTAAACCGTGGAGCAATCTATGAGGTATGCAGTAAATGGATTGTGTTTTACCAGAGAATGAAAATGAGAAACAGAGACTAAGTGTCTTGCTCAAATTCAAATATCTTCCAAGTCATAAACGTAGGAGTCAGACCCAAAGCATGAGCTTCCTCAACATGGATTTCTGTTACTTTGGTAGATGTTTAATGAAAGCATTTGAGAATACATTTAAAGAATTCGAAGTAGATGGTAATTCTCTTTAAAATGACCAAAGATACAAGTAAAACTTTCACATTTAATTGAGAAAATAAAATAGTGGTATCCAAGTGGTAATCTGTCAGTTTGAATATGAAAATGGTAACTACCAGAAAGCTCCAAAAAGTAGCCACATAAATTAAAATTTGGGGGACAGACAAACCCATTTAAAAATATATTTTGTCTTTGAAGGAATCTACTGATGCTAACTTCAACTGTTAAATAAGTATCTCGTAAGAGTTGTTAACTAATGGATGTCCCTGAATCTCTGGGGCTGGGTATGACTCCTAGCACATCAATAGGAAAAAGATTTCACAAGTCAAATTCTCTGTTTGTCTACAACATCCACACTCCAAACATACCAGACATAAAGCTATATTCATAATAATGGACTCAAACATACAGGATGAGGGCGGAGTCTCAGCTCTCAGCCTTGGCTAAAACTTTTTCATGTCTTCAACTGATCAAGGATATTCAGTTAAACTGCTACATAAGGAATGGTGAAGAAATTATCTTTACCTATTATATATCTATCTGTCTTGCCAGACTAGACTTGCTTCATGGCAAGATGTTTATAAACCAAATAGTGCTAAAGATGAAGTTCAAATTGGGAAGTCTTAAGTCTTCTACCAACTGATGATGTATTTGTTCTGTGCACCTTTCATCTTACCTTATGATCATGAGATTTAAGATTTTGGATACACATCCCTGGAGTATCTTGTGTATTTGTCTATGTATATGTGTGTATATAGGTATATGTTCATATATATTGTGTGTATTATACATATTATAAAAATATACACAAAGATAGAAAAATGAAAGATAACAAATACAAAGAAAAGTTTTATGATTTTTGTCATTTCTCAATGAATTGTTGAAGGTCGCTGCTCTGTGTAGTACTTTATCATCCATCTGAAGAGTTGTTACAGAAGCTGTACCACCCCCTGAGTCAGAGGGGGCCGGGCCCAGTGCCATTCGGCTGGAGGGAACTTTCAAGATCATACCATCCAGCCTTTCTTTCAATAGCGCAGTTGAGACTTCCATTCCAAAAGGTTTTAGGATTTGATAGAATCACTTGATTATTTACAGTATAGATACACAGATAATACTAAGAAATCAAGCTTCAGATTTATTTTGCCAGAAGATTGGTTTGGCTTGGTTTCACAAACAAGTTGAAATTGTAAAGAAAGTCTACACATATAACAAGTAAACAGCCTTTAGCAGATGAGCCCAGAGCTACTGCAGAGCTCTGGGAAAGGTGGTGACTGTGTACAGAGCTCTGGGAAAGGTGGTGGCTGAGTGGGTGACCCAAGGAAATGCCAGGAGCTGGCTGCTGAACAAGAGCCACACATTCCCAGGTCACAGCCTCCAAATTGATGCCACCTCATTCTTTAGACATGAAGCCCACCTTTTAAGTGCTTCAGGGATTTTTGTTCAGCCTTTTAAGGATACCCAAATGAATTAACTATTGTGTTTCACCTACGCGCTAGTAATTCACTTTCAGTGGGCAGCTTTATTTTCCCAGATGTGAAGATCGTTCACAGGGACCTATGAGTAATTAACTCATAAAAGAAATGTCCAAATGAATGAACAACTGCAAAGCACCTGTTGTTAACAGTTGATTATTTTCCTCCTCTCTGATTATAAAGAGCTACAAAATAGAAATCCATGTTTTCTTTTAAGAACGTGTGACACCTACTGATTTAGTTTCACATAGAACACAGCCATGAATAGAGAATGGATGGTATGGATTATCTTTATACTTAGTGAAAGAAAAATGTCAAAAGTTTAGGAAAACATCAGATACCTAAGATTAGAGCTTCATTATGGCTTTCAGGGGCTTTGGGTACTTTTGTCTTTGTGAGTCCCTTTCTCCATTAAAAACTAGAATTATATGCTAATAAGTGTTCTAATATAAAGACAACTATCATTCAGGCTGTGTTCTTTCTACTACATTGTTATATTTATTTTTTCTCTGTTTAAAAATGATTAAAATGTTTTTGTAGGTTGCTAAAAGTATTTGAGCCTTTGTTGCTATACCTACTATGTCTAAAGGATAAACCAGTCCTGCCCTAGATTATGAACAAAGACATTTCATAAAACCACAACTCTCCTCACCTATGTTTTATCCCTATTATAATGCAGAATACCTCTAAGTGCTTCAGGGATTTAAATTCTTTCTTTTGCTTTTCTTGATGCTGCTCTCTGAGCAATGGGTAGCTCCGGATCCCTGATTGAGTAACCCCTCTTGGCCTAGACACACAAGTGGGAACCCTGGTATGTTCTACAAGAACTGCTCACATGGAGCTTTAGATCACAGTGTGATGACCATGAGGTCAGGCGACCAAATCCAAAGTTAATTCTTCTATGCTGTGAACAGGCTGCTTGCATTCTCTATAATGGAGTTAACTCCAAAGGATAATTTTTATCAGACCAGTGTATTCATTGTTAGGATACAAAGTTTCATTAAGTGCTGTTAAGAGGACAAACAAACAAGGGAACAATGACAGCTATGTCAAGCTTCCACTTGTACCACCCACAAATGAAGTTAGATCATAAAGTCACCACCTATAAGCTAATGACCTCTGCTACAATGGGCTAGCACATGCACATACCTGCGGCCAATACCCTGATATCTAATGAAGCATTCTGGAAAAAATGAGATGCAACTTGCAGAGAGCTTGGTTTTCAAAAAAAGGGACTTTAATCTATCTGTGGTTTCTGGTATTTCTTTTTTCTTGTATTGAAAACTTTACTTTGCAAATCTTTCTTTGTCAACTCTTTTTAGAAATTATATTTTAATAATGTTCTAAACTCCAATTTCCATTAGTACAGTCTTCTCTCTTGAACTCTGTTTATGAGCTGCATTTTGTTAAAATTCATTACATATTGTAAAATAAATAGGCATTTGGAAATATTTATACGGTTCTACTTTTTCTTTGAACATATCAGACTAAGCCAAAATTGAATTTGAACACTCTCATAATATTCTATTAATTGACCAAATTTCCTCAAAATATTTTAATTCTAAACTTACTAAAACAAATAGACAAATATGATATACTGATATAAGACTAATAATTCTTCTTTGGACAATGCAAATATTTTTTACATTTATTGAAATTCTTATTTTCTTTTCTTAAAATCTAGTACTCCGCTTTATCAACAGTGCCAATAAAACTCATTTAATTGGCCTGTAACCAGGAGTGACAATATTATTAAGTTAACTGTTTTGTCAGTCACATAAAATAAGTTTATTCCTTTAATTGATAATGTTACCAAATACTTCTTCCTATTGGCCTTGTGACCTGCATCAGGAAATTTTCCAACTTAAAATCTATCCATTGTATTTCTATTTCTAAAGAAAATTTAATTAGAATATTTTATTTCCCCCATCCTCTCTCATTTCCCATTCCCTTTCCATAATAGAATCTAGGTTTGTACACTTTATTTTGTTAAAGATGTAAGCTACAAACAATCTCAACAATTCGCTTAGCAATTGGATTCCTTTGCTAGAAAACCTTTAGCACACAAGTAAATTACTATGTATTTACTTGATAAAAAAAAAAAAAAAAAACAAAGTACTTTAGATAACATAATCTCATTACTTTGACCCAGAGGGTTAGTTCATTAATTCAAAAGCATGGAATGTCAAGCTGAAAATGTGAGTTCATTTTGCAGTGTCACAGTAGACTACCGCAGACCTTCTTGTCATTTACAAAGAAAAGTTATGTATTTCTCGTACTCCTAGAAGCTGGTAAGTCCAAGGGCAAGGGAATAGCAATCTGGCAAAACTTTCTTGCTGGCACATCCCATAGAAGAAGGTAGAAAGAAGAGAGAGGAGGGGAGAAAGAGAGAAAGGGGAAAGTCATCCCAAAATCATTGGCTTAACAAGAACCCAGGGGTGACATGGTGATAACCTGCACTGGGAAACCATTCACCCCTCCCTCATGGCCTAATCTCTTCTTCATATGCAGCAATGGTGCTTCAGTGGGGATTAAATTTCCAGTACATATGTATGGGGAGGCACATTCAGCCGTAAGGGGTCTCAAGATGATCGCTTTATCCAAGTCAGGGAAAAGAGACTGATTCCATCCCTCCAATAAGCACAGCCTCTTTATATAGCTGGAGTTTGTGGTTTCCTCTGCGTTGACTTCATTCTGAAAAACATATGGTACACATGTAGCGGCTCTTTTACAAGATGGTTTTTAGTTTCTGTATTTCTGGGAGCAGCTATACCGTTGTGGCTGATTTGGGTATTTTCTAAAGAGTCTGTGTGAAGTTTAACATAGATTCTTTGTTATGGTGTCACCAGTAGTAACTGTTTTAAGAGAATCCACTAAGATAGTTATGTACCATCTCACCCATGATTCATGAGCTACCTTTGAGACTAATATAGAATGTGTATTCCAGGGGCTGGGGATTTAGCTCAGCGGCATAAGCACCTGCCTCGCAAGCAGGTGGTCGTGAGTTCGATCCCTGGTACCGATAAAAATGAAAAAGACAAAAAAAAAAAAAGATTAAAAAAAAAAGAATGTGTATTCCTAACCTGATTATACCATATTTGTTTGTTACTACTAGCTATATTTACAAGATACAGCTTAAGGGTTTTCTTATGTAGGATAAAGTTAAACATATTTTACCATTTACTCAGGAGAGACACGTAAAAAGGCAAATTCCTACTTAAAACTGTGCTTCTTCAGTAATCCATATGGAATCTGTGGATGATCACAGCCAGCAGAACTCATTTGATTTGGAAAAGATACTCAATAATGAGTCAGGCCCTCTTGTGAATCAAGCAGGATGTATTTAGAAACGGCTTAACTCTTTAAGGCCAAGCACACAGCATTGTTCACAGTCCCATTCTGCAAGGATGAACTACTGATTTGCTAACAAAGATCTCAAGATCCTGGATGGTTAATGAATTTTCCATACATAAGCACTTTTATTTTACTCCAAATTCCTATTGCCTAGAGTCTGGGCTCTAGAGTTCATGATTAACATCCCAGGTCCTCTGCTCAGCAGCACTAAGTCCTTCCTTAGGTAAAAGATCTGTTCCTCCTGTCCCGGGAAGAAGGATGTAATGGTGATTTTCTTCATGGTTTGTGTGATCAGATAAATTGAGGGAATGAGTGGAAAGTGATGCCATAGTGCCAGCTCCTGTGAAGTTCAGATTGTTATTTCTTAAACACTCAAAAAATTTCCTGAGATTAAAAAGGGAAAGAAAACCAACCCCCACCCAGTGTGTAACACATGCACATTACGCCAGGCTCTGTTCTGGCCGCAGCTCTATGTTTTCAGCAGAGTCCAGGTCAGTCCTTTACTCTCACTCTACTAATGAGCAAACAAATCTCTATAAGGTTCCTGGTCATGGAAACAGCCTTGGCTGACCCCACTGTCCACTGTCTAGGACCCTCATCCCTAGATTTGGTCCCCTCCTGTCTCTGACTTCTTGAGCTCCCTGGAGTTGTTCTTTAGGAGTTCAAGTTTATTCTGCTCTCACTAACTTAGCCTGTCCTTCTGTTTACCAGGACTGCAGACCTTCTGCTTGTCCTGCTCCCTCTGACACAATATTTTATGGCCACCGGGTTCCAGTCACAGCTGCACAGTTACGAAAAGCCCCATTTTCCCTCTTATCTTTTCTCTTTATTCTTCATAAAAAGTTATGTACGAACCAAAGAGCCAGAAAGTTATCTTGGCCAAGGGAGTACATCAATTTGTTTTTATGTTGAAAGTATGAATTGTCCTTGGTGGCTCACCCTTTCCCTCCCCACCATAGTGTGTATTCATGATCAAATAATGCACAGGGTTTAGTCTCGTTAGAAAACCCACCTTTCAATTTTTTTCTTTTTATTAAAATAATGTGTAGCTACTAACAAGGAAACAAAAGTAATTCAAATAAAATGTTGATTTATAAATGTTTTTATATAAAATGTCACAAAATCCAAATTCAAAATGGTCCAAGACTTTTTTGAGGTAAATGCTTGTTTGTTTGTTTTTTAAATGAGTAGGATAAAAGCTGATCCTGAGCATTCTGTTCCCAGAAACATTTTCTTAAAATAATATTAGTTGGAACCAAAATCAAAAGATTCTACTTGTTTAGTGTTGTTCTTCTATGCTGATGACTGGCAGCCCTTGCAAAGGTAGTATCCACAAAAGAACCAATGGGTTCTTGTAATTTTTGAAAATACAGCAAGAGCCAAACCAACAAGAATTAAAAATAATATCAAAACACTAGAAGTGAATGAAAATAGACCTTGATGCTATATTGCTATCAGAATATCTGTTTTACAAACCTTTTATCACAGTGAAGAAATGTATAGAAAAGTCTTATTATAAAAAGTGTGCTACCCCAGAGGCCAAAAATCCAAGAAAATCTGAAGTTTTGATAATTTCCATTAAAATATTGTTTTTTAAAAAAATGTACGAAAACATTGTAACAGTTTTTTGCTGTTTCATGTAAATAGAAAGAAGGAAAATGTAGATTTTGGTTTTCATTTTTAAATGAGAAAATCATAAATGGGCTGTGTAGATTTCTGCTAACAGTTTTTATAATGGATGTTACTCAGAAGACATTTATTTGATTTATTAATAATATCCATTTTACAAAATGTATTATTACCAATTCCGAGTAATAAGATAGATGTTATAATACCTGCCATAAGTTTTACACATACAAGTACATATGATAGATGTACATATATACATGTGTATGTGGTTACATAGATGCATGTGATATTCAATGAGCCTTCACTGCCAAGATCTTCTTTGTTGACTGAAGATCTTTTTTAAGTATTCATTTGTTGTGCTTTCAGTTTTTAATCATCTATAGTTCACAGTTGCTTTTGTGAAAATGTGGAAGTGCTCATCTTTACCTATTCCACACTTCTCCCCCAAGCAACTAGAAAATTGAGCTAAATGCCTTATCCCAAATTAAATGGATTTGAAGCCATAAATCTCTGAGCCAACATGAGATGGAAGCCCTAGAGAGGACACTTGGTCAAACATTTCCATGGAATCCAGAGGGAATCCCTCAAAGGCAGCTCCAGGGAAATGAAATTTCACTGTGTGCTTCCCTCCCCCCCTTTCATCTTACCTTAAAACCACCAGAAGGCTTAAGTTTTAGTGAAGAGAGAATAAAGAAAAACATGTAAAGCAATGGTGGTGGGTCAGAATCTGCACTTTGCAGAGAGGGATAGTATGCTCTTTTTCAAACTTGCCAGAATTCTCACCGTTGGGTCTACTGTCCCAATGGTGTTAGCAATTCTGGGACTTGTCCAAGGTGATAGCTAAAATGTATCCATACCTCCCACAGTTCCTGCATAAAAACCTTGAAGTTGTTTCCCATCAGTGCCTGGAATCCTGTTGGATGTCAGCACAGAAACATGAAAGCTGTTCTGTATCAATGCTTCCTAGCTAGCACCTAGAGCCCAGAGAGGCAGAGGCGGTGGTCCTCCTGCTGCCTCTTGAGGGAAGGGATGATTTCTGAATTAATCAGCCCTCCTGTCTACTCCCCTTCCATGTCTAGTAAACACTGGATATGCTATTAGTCAGAGATGCTTTTTTTTGTTTCTGTGCTTCTATCATCAAATCACAAATTTAAGAACCATGATTTAAAAATTCATCAGCTGAATCAATCTCATTACTATAGAAATAAGAAAGCTTCAGAGCTGCACAGTTAATGATTCAGACCATCATTCCTGACTCTCATTTTAGAGCTGACTTGAGTCACACCACCATTGATGAGAACACACTGCGACAGACCAAGCAATGTCATTACTGCTGCCCTCGTGGCCACTTGACATGGGAATAAGCAAGCTACAGATTCAAAGAAGAGCGAAATTAAATAGTGGAATGTCAGAGTTTTCACTTTTTGAAAAAATTTGCCCCCAGGCCAGTAGAGACTTTAGGCTATTCTCTCAGAAACAGAAGGTGGTAATACCCTGTCTCACACCTGGGAAAGTGATTGCAGGATTTAAGACATTTTGAAAACTAGGTTAGAGAATTATATGTAAACAATGACCTAATCTGTGTTTTAAATATGTATTTAAACACACACACACACAAATGTCTGGAAAAATATACTGTAGGTGATTAACAATATTTATCTCTAGGAATACAATTGCAAGAACACATTGACTTTTGGCTTATTGCTTGACTATTTTACAGACATAATTTTTCACCTAAAATCAATACTAATATTTCTGACTTTGTGGAGGGTGAGAGAGAATAAACATATAAACTTTTCCTAGGACTGAGAATATAGAAATACTCTTTTTTTTTTTAAGAAATACTCTTAATATCAATAAAGATAAGGATAAAGATACTAGGCCATTTAAACTAGTGTTCTGGATGGTATTCAAATCTAATTGACGTTTATTGGCCTTTACCGTTGACCACTTTACAGAAATGGCCTGTTATAATACTTAGGTCAACAAATATTAGGTATTTTCATTCAGTCAGTCCACTGACAGCTTATTATGTATGACAGATTTGACCCAAGTAGTTAAGGAACACACACTGTGGCAGAAGAGACAAGGCAGAAATAACTGATAGACAGCAGAAGAAGTAACCAACAGAGTGAAAAGATAACTTACAGGACGGGAGAAAAAAATTTTTCAGCTGTTCCTTAAAACAGGACAAAATATAGAATTTAAAATACCAAAAAAAAAAAGATTTTCAAAATAAAAGACCTGATGAAAATACAATTCATAACAGATAAATCTCAGAAGCAGTCTGTATCAACAGATAAATGATTTTTAAAATTGTGGTACTTACACACGATGGAGTACTATTCAGCCATAAAGAAGGATAAACTTGAGTCATTTGTAGGAAAATGGAATCACTTTGATACCATGATGTTAAGTGAAATAAACCAGACACGCAGTTGGGGCGGGGATGGGGGAGAGTTACCGTCACCTTTTACTGAGCATTAATTATCACTTAGGCTCTGAACAGACTGAGCCCGGAGGAAGCTGTTCACAAACATAGGAGGGCGAGGCAGTCACAGTCTAGAGTACAGAGAGTGCCGTCCTCCACCCCGACCCCTGCTCAGTGGTACTGAGGTCGCCGCTGTCCGAGTTCCTTATAAGAAAGGCAGTGGGTGAAAAGCTCGCAGGCTGCCAGTACTGTGCTAAGCCGGGCGATGCCCCTTTCTTCACGTTGGGTCCTTGTTGTGATACTGGTAGTGACGTCTCTGACACACTCCAGCAATGCCTGTCAAACAAGCGTGGTTTTTCTTCTATGACAAACTCAAAGTCTTAATTTAATAAAAAAAGAAAACGAATCAAAAGT
Organism: Cavia porcellus; assembly: GCF_034190915.1. Lineage (NCBI taxonomy): Eukaryota > Metazoa > Chordata > Mammalia > Rodentia > Caviidae > Cavia > Cavia porcellus. The sequence goes on along the minus strand of NW_026947507.1, from coordinate 26,235,849 downwards.
TAAACAATGGCAAATAGGGAAATAGACCTTTCTCAGATGGAAATGGGGTGGGCTGTTTTAAAACAAGCAGTTAAGATGTGTTACGGTGCACCAACTCCCCACAAGGAATGCAGTCATTATATACTACAAACATGTAGTAATAAAAAAAAAAAACTTCAAAAAATATGTTACCACCCCCTCCTCCAAGGAAAGGCAGTGGGCTAAGCCATCTTCCAGAGGATTACTGAGAGCCAGGGCATCCCGGGCTGAGCGGGTGAAAGGAAAAGTTGATGATCTGGCTTTAGAGCGAGAGCATGCTCTGTGACACTTTGTACATAAGAAATTAACTCTGGAATTTACGAGCTCATTTTGTCTTAAACATTTCTAGGGACACTCCCGCGTACAAGTCTGGAAGTGACTGGGGCCTTGAGTAGTTTCTGACAGACAAGGATGACCTCGGAGGGACTACTTCCTAAAATGCTGCTAAATGGTAGTGAAAGGCACCGCGTAGCCCAAGGTCTCCTTTTTTTCCCTGTTTTTTTTTTTTTTCTTTTCTTTTGAAGGCAAAAGGGTACTTAAGATGGACCCAAGAGCCTTGTCACTGATCTTTTTCATTTTTTATTTTGAGGCGGGATCTCACTTAATTAAATTGCTGAGTTGTGTTGGCTGGACTCAATCCTCCTGCCTCAGCCTTCCAGAGTGCTGGGAGTACAGACCTGGGTCACCACCCCAGGCTTGACCTGACTTGTTCTCTACAATCATTTTTCGCAGATTTGCGAGCAGGCAGGGGTTGGCCCCGCCCAACCCCCCAGCTCCACGCTTTTATTCTACCCACAGCTTTCATTCCTTTCTCCTACTACGCCCCAGGGTCGCATTTATAGCGCACGCACACCTCTTTTTTATTTTATTTTATATTTTATTGTATTTATCTTTGAGACAGGTTTGCATGATACAGTTCACTCTATCGCCTGAGCTGGCCTCAAACTCTCAGTGATCCTCCTGCTTCAGCCTCCTGAATGCTGCGATTACGCACACCTCTTTTTAGTCTATAAAAGATAGCACTATCCTTGACATGCAGGCAACATCTCTATCGGTTTGGAAAAGTTCATAATTCTTCCCTGTTACCCATTCTTCCCCAAAGCTCTGGGAAAGCCCGATTTATAACCTGTCACAAAGAAGGGGCGAGCGACCCAAGGATGCAAAGGGCGGGACCGGGTTAGGAGAAGGGGCGGGGTACCCTTAACCTGGGGGCTGCTTCCCAGGCCCCAGCCACGCCTCCCTCCTCCGTTTGCCGGGCCCTGCAGACTCTTATTTTGAAGGTCGCGGGCCGCGGCGTGGCGTCGGAGTCTCCCTGAGTCACCCGCGGCTCGCAGCTCGCTCGCTATAAAGCGCGGTACCTGGGCGGCCGCGCAGCCCGGAGCTTGCAGCGCGCACGGCTCGCGCCGGACCTCGGATCGCGAGCAGCTGGCAGGGGCGCGGCCCCGAGATTCAAGGTAGACTGGGGGACCGGGGCGCCGCGGCGGGCGGGAGCTTTGGAGTCCACGGGGTCACTGGCAGGGGGCGCGGTGGGAGCGGGCGGGGCACGGGCCAGTGGGCACCGAGCAGCGGCTCAGGCCCCCGCCGACCCTTGACTGAGCCCCCGCCCGCCCGGTGCGGGCACGGACCTCGGAAAGCTGCGCCTCACAAGGAACTTTTTGCACCGTTTTAACAGCGTCGGGGTTTGGAGAGGATGCTTTGCCGCCACGCACGATTCCTCCCACTACTGTGGCTTCTGCGACCCAGCCCACACTTCACCGTGGCCGCTCTTGGAGAGGGCAGAGAAAGGGGACAGCCAGGGGTGGGGGGCGATGACCTCATCCTGCAACAGCTGGCGGGGGGAGGGGTCCTCCGAGCAGGCTCAGCCGGCCCCGCGCCCCTCCCAATCTCGGCGCCCTGCCGGGAAAGTTTGCCCCGACCGTGGGGGCGCAGTTCCCCGCGCGAAGTTGGTGCGTCTTCTGGGCGGGCTGCCGTGTGGCCCCGGCTCCGGCGCTGCGGCCCCGGAACTCCCCTTTGTTAGCGGAGCGCCGAGCCCGCCCGAGCCTGATCCAGCGAACGCCGGCCAGGTCCTCCCCCGCGTGACGCGTGCTCTCAGCGGGGGGCTTCCCGTCCTTTGCCTTGTTTAACCCTGAGGTGGCCTGGGCCTGAAAGGTGAACCGTCCAGAAGGGAGTTGGACATCCTGGAGCCTGCCCGGGGCTTGGGACTTTGGCTCCGGCGCTGGGGACTGCAGGGGGCGCCCTTGGGGGCTGGGGACTGCAGGGGGCGCCCTTGGGGGCTGGGGACTGCAGGGGGCGCCCTTGGGGGCTGGGGACTGCAGAGGGCGGTGGGGCCGGGTTGGGTCTCCTGGGACGCAGTTATCCCTCCAGCCTGCGCTGAACTGCGTCTCACACCAGCAGCAAGCCTGGACAGGCCGAGCCCGTACCTGGTCCGCAGACGATCACGGGACGGGTGTGAGTTCATCAGACCCGGGGAGGCTGCAGGAGGCCGAGCTGGCGCGTGTCCACCTCGGTCTGCCGTCGCAGGACTAGCGGGGAAAGGCACGGACAGACTGCCCTGGGCGACTGGTGCGGTCTTAGGGACACAGCGGAAAAGCCCCTCCCCGCTGCTCCAGCCCCGCCCCGGCCGCCGGCCCTAGGCTAGGCCTTGGGAGACTGCGGGGTCAGCCTGTAAGGACAGTCGGGATTCCAGTCATTGAGCCTTCTGGCAAACTGTCCCTAACTACCCAAGGGAAAGCTGGCCTGCTCTTTGTCCCGAGAGGTTGGGTTGCTTCCCAGCGCACAGCCCAAAGATGCCATCTTTCACACTAACCATTCACATCCTTTGCTGAAGGTGCCCCCAACACCGGTGGACTTTGATTTAATAAAAGTTTTGAGCGCATTTCACCTTTTCCCTTAGGCTATTCATACTGATTGATAAGAGACGGTTGGAAGTACATGTGCTACTAGGCCTTAGAGTGGTTGTCAGATTTTATAAATTAGGCAGTCACATGGTCAGTATTTGAACAGTAAACCTATAAAAGCAGACAAGAGCTAGATAACAGGGTTTGAACTAATCTTTTTTTTTTTTTTTTTTCTGATTTTTCTTTAAAAAAAAAAAAAAAGCTTTAGAGAAAGGAGTGAGGGCAAGTCGCCTGGTGCCCACATCACAGCTCTATAAAAACTTAGCATGCGCATTGAGTAACAAAACACGCCCACGTGGACATTTCGCGTGCGAAGTAAGGAGAATGGGTAGATGTTTGGAAATGATACAGCTTTATTTTCTTGGCTTGTTGAAATCTATGAATCATAAAATTCTGGTAGCTGGTGTGGTACAATGGCTCACCTGCTTTAAATGATGTAATAACTGCGTGGCCTGTCCGCCAGGTGGGGACTCCGACTTAGTAAACAGCGGAGCTGAGACCTTCTCACAGTAGCCTTTGTGTTCTTTAGATCCTGTGGGCTCCAGATATAGTTTCTAGTCAATTTCATAAAACTTTTAAAGATAACAATAAAAACACAATGGCACTTAACACATTGCATTGAAATTTGTCTTCAACCTAAAACTAAGGTTTTCCAAACTTTGCTCAGGAGTGATACTGGACTGCGTTGAGGATCATTGCCTCTTCCCCCACCCCCATATATTATTTTCTCTAGGTTACAGTAAATCTTTGGCTCTGTGACAGGTAAAGCAACAAATTTTCTCTGAAACAGAAAGAATTTCCTGGAAATTACCAAAGAGTTCACACTGCTCGAAGTGCTGAAGCAGCTATTTCAAAAGAAAATGATTAATTTGTTCAGTTTGTGATTGTCCAGAGAATCGTTAATTTGTACCCTTGTTCCAGATTACTTTCACTGTCATAGGGCATTGGAAATACATGTATTAGACATTATCTTCTCTTTGTGCATATTTCTGTATAAACATTGGATAGTCAAACTTCACTGTAATAGCAACCTATCATTCAATATCTTTCAAAATAACCCTCTTTCATAACTAAATGTGGGAGGCAGCCACTAAAGATACACTTTTTAAAAATAATATATTCAAGGATCCCTAAACACTTGTCTGAAAGTACTTGAGGTGCTTGATGCATATCAGCCTATTCTGGTAATATCCTTTCATGACAGATCTCCAGAGGTAGATTCTTATCAGACTTGAAAGGAAGATGTGGAGAGGGTAGGTAGTCTCCCCAGGAGCAAACTAAGATAACCGACCATTCCGCTTCTCTTGGTTCTTCTGCCCAGCGACCACTCAAGATTCCACCTATTACAAGGAAGCTCCGTATCGGGTTTTATACCTGAGGACAAAGAACTAGAGATGATGAGAGAGAAGAGCTTGATGGAGAAGCTGTAATGACTAGAAAGCAATAGCCTATTGTCCTAGAAAAAGTGTGGGAGGAAAGAAAGCTGGAGGTGTCTGGGAGAGACAAGCTCCACTGGGAGCCAGGGAGCTTCACAGTTTTCTGCCCAACATGTGGACTACTTCAGGCGCAGATTTCTTCCCGACAGTAAATCTGAGCTGTCTTTTTGGTTATGTGCTTTACGGTTAACCATAATTGGTAACGTAAGCCATTCCAGTGAGGTGAGCCGCTCTTGCTTGTATATTTTGGATAATGACTACGAGGAAACAAACTGAAAATGTGGGATGGTTAGCTAATATCAGCCCAGATTTCACTGCTGACTAAACGGTAGCCCGACTGCCAAAGTCTCTCTGCGATGGTAAGTAAAGCTGGTGATTTTCACAGTTTGGCTCTGATTGTTGGAAGCTGAAAGGCTTTTTGGATGGAAAAGTTTCCTCTTCAGGGAGAAACTGCCATTTGCACACAAGGTGTGTCAGCCAGGAGAAATGAGCGGTGACTTTTCTGGTTTCTGTTGGCAAAATTTTGCATTTAGAAAAAATATAACATGTTAAAAATAGACTCCTAAGAAGATGAACAAGACTAAGTAAAAGGAAGGGCTATTGGAGTTTGACAGTGAAAGTGGAAAGAAGAGAATGAATGATTATAACCAGGCTCTTTGGTGCTCATAATTCTCTGGAGTGGGCTGCGGCGTTTCCTGCTATTAGAATTGCAATCAGGTGTCCCATCTGCACAGGAATGAAGTAGCCTCGCTGCCAAACACGGAACTGAAGCTTTATGTCACTACTCACCACATCGGTGATGCCTTTGTGACACTGTCAGACCTGCAGAGAAGGCGTCTTCTGCCTTCCAATGGGTTGTAGTCTTGGATCGATCTGTGAACTCATCACTGGGAATTTTGGACACACTTTTTCACTGAAACCGTGTCACATTGAATGGTTAGGTTCCCAGGCCATCCCAGAGACAGTAGCTGAAGTTTTGTGCTTTATTAATGGAAGCATAGAACTGAACCACTATATATTACACAGTTGTGATAGGAAAATACACTCAGCTTCATCTTGAAATTTTTAAGGATTTTTTACAATCCCAACTACAATGGCAAAGGGACCCTCCCTTCTCTCTTTCCCTTTAAACACTGTGGCAAAGTAAATGTCCATCGAGATACATATTTCCTTTTCTATTCCCTTTATGGTAATAGAAACTCCAACCCGAGAGCCCGGGACCTATGGGCCGAGGATCCTAGCAGTAGCTGGATTTGTGTCCACAGAAGGAAAAGAGCAGAAGAAACAGGGCACAGAAGGAAGAAGTGTGATCTAGTTGTCAGACACCTATTAGACCGAGTTTGATTTATCCACATGGTTTGTCCATATTAGAAGCCAATATTTTCTTACTAAACGTTTTTTACACTTATGGAATCTAGATCTAGACATTAACACTACCAATTGTATGTTCAGTATTTTTAAAGTTGCAGCTAGGTTTTAAATGGAATATTTACGAATACAAAGAAAGCAAAGACACAGGCATCTATTTTTCTTTTTGTTGCCAACTGGCTAAATTCTCAAACCAGTATTAATTTGTGGTTAGACAGACTTTCTTAAGATAAACTTGGATGTAGATGTAAACCTAATAATGTTCTAATTATAGAGCAGGCACTCTGCTGAACACTACACTAGAACATGTACTAAAATATTTAATCCTTTGTGTCATATTATCCTCATCACAATACCATAAAGGAAGTACTGTCAGCATCTGTATCTTAAAAATGGTAAGAGTGGGATTTGGAGAGGATAAATTATTTTCCAGATTCATCAAATGGCAGGACTGGAACCTCCTTAATTCAGTAAACTTTGTTGCGAGCTAGAAGAAAGCAATGAATGAAATGGAAAAACTATACAAAGTCCTTGCCCTATTGGAGCTTATATACCATGATACAGACAAAGCAAAAGTGTAGTAAACTAGGTATCTAGTGCTTCAAGTGGGACTTTGTGCTGCAGAGGAAAGAAAGCTGGGCAGGAGAACCAGGGATGCCAGGCTGGGAATGCAGTCCAGTGAGATGGAATCTCAGGCTGAAGCGGGTGTGAGCCAACAGTCAGTCCAGGGGGGCTTGCACTATTGATTCTCACAGCAAACCATTTTGTCTTATAACACTTGTTGGGGGACTCCGCAGCATCCTTGCCAGTACTGGAAATAGGCCAGCAAGTGACCGCGAGGTAGCCAAGCATAATTCATGAAGGGCATGGAGTTATACCCAAAGGCCAGAAAAGATGGAGACAGTTGCTGGAAAGACATCCTGGGGCACAAGCAGGGGCTTGGCCTTGGCAAAGAGCACAGAAGTGGTTCTTCTGCAGGCCTGGAAGGCTGGCAGGTCTGTGGGAAGAGATGCGGGGCTGGGGTGGGGGTGCTGGGAGCTTTGGGGTCCTCTTCTGCTTGCCCCATTGTCCCGATGAGATGAGGACCATGGTCACCAGCTGGGAGAGGGCTGCGGAGGGAAAGTTAAGGGCAGTTTGAGAAGAAAGGTGTGCAGTAATCAGCTACGTGAGAGGGAGCCTGAATTTAGTCAGATGTGGTATGAACAGTCAAGGTCAAATTCTCACTCATAACTTTCGTAATGTATTGGACGTCAGAATTCTTTAATCTGATGCTTGAGCAGAGGGACTATTTTAGGATTCTTTTCTTTGTCTGTAATTTACTTAGAGCAGAGCCCTGACTAATACATGTGTGGTTAGTTTTTGTTACAGCAAACCTCAATTGTCCATAATTTTTGTGTAGTTTTCTATCCTAATTGTCATTTTGTTTTCTCCCTTCTCTGAAATGCTCTGATGGTCACTGTTCCCACAACAGCACCTGCATGCCAGTTTGTTGGCAATTGTTTCACTCCATCTCTGCATAGATTGAGCTTTAAATCATGAGTGAATTGTCAATTTATGCTTTTGTATTCTGCAGTGGCTTCCCAAATTGAACCTCATTCCTACCAAGCTATGTTTTTGTGGAAGCCAGCAAAGATGCCACCTACTCCATTTATTCACTCTTTGTTAGCCAGCACACAGTATAAATAGCTAGAAAACAGGAAAACCAATTGGAATGGTTATAACAAAGCAGGAAACAGATACTGGGTGATCTCAACTAAGAGACGAAGGAACTGATTGCAGTAAGTGGGTTCCAGGAAGAGTGAAAAGATAAAACCAACTGTGCCAGGCCTTGGAGGGTGTGAGGGTTAGGGAAGGGCACACATCCTGGGCTACTCTGGGCCATGGGTTGAGTGCCAACACAGAGAGTCCAGGAGGTCCACGCAGAGGGTGTGTGGGCCTGCCTTTCATAGAGGTAAGGACAGAAGGGAAGGTGAGGGTTGTTCTGAATATTCCAAGTGGAGGTGTGCAGGAGACAGATACTGGGAATCATCACCACACATGGTATTTAAAGCCTTCAGAAAAGATAAATATGCCCCAAAAAGGAGCACAAAGTAAGAAAATCGGGCTCTGTGTTTGAAAACTAAATAAAGTCAACTTTCATTACTTAACTAAGCTGTGCAGGAGTCTGCAAAATCTTCCCAGAATATTGAAGTCTGACATATTCCAGTAAAACCACAAATGAATTGATTTAAAACTGGGGTTAGAAAAAGTTGTGGTTTTTCTTAGTAAAGCCTCGTATTTTCCTTGTCTCCATAACTAAAAATGGATGTATTTGTAGGGAAGGTGACATGTGGATTTCTCCAGATCTATTTTTGGTTCCTATTAGGAGACAAAATGAACCCACATGTGCTCCATACTTCCCTCCAGCACACCATTCTGTTACATAATGTGGATGCTGGCGCACATACTGTCCACAACTTGCAGCTGTAAATCTGTCCAGGCAAGTGACTGTGAGACACCCAGGGACAGACAAGAAGGAGCTGACTCTCACTTCTTCAAGGGGAAGTTTTTATTTCCAACACAGAGCGGTACTGAAGAATTTGCAGATCTCTTTGAAGGGCAGAAAAATCATCTAGGGATACAACGGCAGTTGTCCAAGCCCATGCATTCCTTGGCCCGTCTTTATATACAGTTTACAAACACAGAATATTGGACTGTTTAATATCAGTTCATCTTCTGCCTTTCCAGAACTGTTCAACAGTATGTGGTAGGTGCTCAGTGGAACTACCAGATGTGTGAAGCTGCCAGACCTTTAACTTTGGTCAGTTCCTTGCCTTAGGAAACAGATGAGTCACATAGCCCAAAGAATCATTTGAAAAAGTTATTTAGAATTATTTTAAATTAAAAGATTCTTAAAAGCCTCAATTTAGACTCATCACAAGTATGTTAAGGTTGAGGTAGACAAAATACAATGTTTTGTTGCTGTCATTGTCATTGTCGTTGTGTCAGTACTGGGGATTGAAGCCAGGGTCTTGTGCATGCTGAGCAACACAATCTCAGAACTGCATCCTCAGCAAATTCAGTGTTGTATGTGAGGGTCAAGTTCTCGTTCATTCAAAAACACTAGGACATTTGCCATTTCCTAGTAGGAGTGCTGGATATAACAGGTCTATACTTTCACTGTACGGATTTAAAAAAAATAATGATGCATATAGAAATGACTTTCCCAAAGCTCAGTTTTGCAGGTCCAGGATCTCCTGAGTCCAACTGTGATTTTCTGTCCAGCACATCAAGCATTCCTCAAGATGCAGGGTGATGTTAGCACTGGAAAATGTGCACCCAGGACAATGGCAGAATTTTCCGAAAGCTTAAGCACAGATGGCATGTCTGGCAAAGTCAAATTGAGAACACCGATCACAGTTCAGGAAAGTTTTTGAGGGTAAATCCTGTTTAAAATCTGGAATGCCAGCTTTTCGGGAAAGTAATTCCAGAGGAGGAATCTGGTTAGTTTGCTGAGGGAACCGCACAGTGGTTTATCATGTTTTAAATAAACCAAGTAATTATGTAACATTCATAGAGTACTGTGGCTGCATTGCTAATAGTCAATCATTTGAAGAATAGCAAATGTGATAGACTAAATGTCTTGAAACAAAGTCTGGTTGACTCTACTATGAATCATTTGTGTTATTTCTCTTCCTACATAGTAGTTTTCAAATTTTCTTCTCACTTTAAGGTAATATGATCATCCTTTTCATTCACTGTGCTCTAGGTAAGATTTCAGATACATTATCCCTTCTGCAATGTTCATTACATTAAAAACAGGAAAATAATTTCACTTTTATTGACAATAGGCATTCAGCTAAACTTATGAAGTAGGAAAATACAATATTCCAGCTTTCAACAGTGTGATTAAATGTTAAAGCATTATGAAACCCAGGATGTGAACAAATATTTGGGTCATCTTCTGGCAGGCTTAGTATATACCTGGTGTTTTCCGGGGACATCAGACAGCTGTGTCTTGATGTGTTTTGAGTTAATGGTGCAGGAAGGTTTAGAAATGTATCAATGACTAGTAATATACTGGCTGTTCTGCCTTTCATTCCTATTGTTGGGGAGATGGCTGAGGCCCCAAGTCTATCTTCTGATGGGCCTGCAGGTTCTAGTTCAGGCTGTCCACCACCAGCTGTCTTTTCCCAGACCTCTCTGTTTGCTTCTCTTAAAACAGACACTAAGGGAGAGGAATAGTAGGTTCTCAGCTGTCATATCCTTTAGGAGGGAACTGAAAGGCATCCCCAACCAGTTCTGCATCTCTCTTCCTCACCTTCTTTTCTTGCATCCATGGAGCATTTGCCTAAAATATGTAGGAAGTTAATGACTGTTTAGGATATGATTCACTTGTCTTGAAGAAGTCAACTGTGAATCTCAGACTTCAGTAAGTACCACATTCTAGCTAGAATTATACGCCGAGGCATAATCAGTAAAACTATATCAGAAATAAATATTTCTCAAATATCCTAAGTGCCTATTACCCCCAAAATGATGACAGAGGAAATTCAAGAAATGTGTAGTTATATGTATAACATAGGCTACACAGGCCAGGAAAATATACTGTGTCACCTAACCTAACTAGCTTTTAAGCATGATTACTATGGTCTTGCCAAAAAGGAATTTTAAATGCAGTAAGGTTTACCATTAGTGGGTTACAAAACATCAGTAAAAAGGCTTCCTTGAAAACTTTTTGGAATTTTTTATGCTAATTTGCATTTCAGTAGATAATAACCTTTGAGTTTACAGTAATTTAGGAAACATGGGATGATTAATGAATCAGTGCAGCCTCTTAGCTAAGGTAGCAGGGAAAAAATTTAGCTTACAAAAATAACAGGCTCCACCTGGACAGGAGTTTGTCTTTTCTGTTTAGAGAGAAGTTTTAAAAGAACATTTAAAATTTACAGTTGATTTTCATTGATCTCAGTTCTTGGATTTTGAAGTAAACAAATTTCATATGGTACTGGTGAATTGGAGGTTTTTTTTGCTACAATGCTGTAGGCAAGTTATAGTCTGTGATGCCAGGTAATAATGATGCCCAATAAAAAGTCCTGCCATTATATAGTGGTTTTGATATGTGCATGAGTAAATGCTTTTGCTATTTTAATGGACGAGGAGGTTCACCACATGAATCCGAGGGCTTCCATATTAGGCTTTTGGGAGATTTGACATACTGGGGATCACATGAGGTGTTTGAGAAAAAAATGGATACTAATTGAATGCAGAGGCTTCTGTGGGGCAAACAGAGTAGAGAATTCAGTCAAATGATGTCACCCAGGGGTAGCAAGCCCATGCCCGAAAAACTGGCAGCCACTTACTTACCCATACCAGTCACCTGAGCCATTTCCTGGGCTGGAAACAATCTTACGGAAAGTAAATTTCCCTGCCAAACTCACCACACCTTGCCGGAGCCTGGGTACCTTTCACATGGCCCCAAGAGTAATTATAACCTCAGAGCACATGTACTGGGTTTTGTGATTGTAGAGAGCAAATGCTTGTGTTTTATCTGTCTACAGGAGAGTGTGAGTGTGCTCCCCTTGCCTGCAAAAAATAATGCTTTATTATAATGTGCGATCTGGTATGGATTAGGATCCACGAGAGTAGTGTATCAGGCTCTGCAAATGAAGGGCTTTGACAAAGAGTTGAGTTTTTCTTTGTTTTGTTTTGGTTTTGTTTGGGGCCTCATTTCTTAAATAACAGTAAGATCACTTTTAATTAGAAACTATGGTTGAAGGTGTCTAGAAGTAAAGGCTGCACTTGATCATTCTCTACGTAAGTCTAAATGGATTGCCTTCGTCACGCATTCGATAAATATTTAATGACAGTGTTCATTTTTAAAGTGCGTTCTGTACACTGTATTAATTCTCACTACAGTCCTGTGAAATCTTTGCTTATCCTTTATTAAATGCACACACACGTATCTAACAGGGAAATTAGCTGTGGGAAGTTAAAGAATGTCTTGATTTCAAAGTGGCCAGGCAGGACAGAGCTCATCCTGAGCTTTTCTTGCTCTGAATTTTGGGCTCTCAAAAACTATATGCCCTCAATGTACAAGACACCATGTTTTCTGCAGTGTTCTTTAATCCATGCAGTTCTAAGATTTATTAGATATAAGAGGTTTTGAAAAAGTTGTGCAACAGGAAATTGGACTATAACATCCCACGGCCTATCTTTCCTGCCAACTTACTAATAAGGATGAACTCCAAGTATTAAAAAGTTATTTTTTGAGTATGATATATACTGGAAAGTCTTTCCAAAGCTCTCAAGTCCTTCACTGTCTCAGCCTACTCTTAGCGCACTCTGCACTCAGCATTCACCTAGCCTCATGGGGAAGGCCAGAGCCCAGAAGCAGAACAGATCAGCTGGCAGATACCAACTGGCAGAATAGATCAGTGGCAAATACCATTGTTGTATTTCACAAGCTCTCATTTTTAGGTGAAAATTCCCAGATATATCAGAGATTTCAAATTAATAGTTGTTGTAGGAATCCTCTTTTTCTAATTCTTCCTTTTTTCCTCATCTAATGACTTGGCCATTACATCCTCCATTCTCTAGCATGAATTCAGCTTCAAATGCTGTGATTTCGGTTATTGAAACACACCATGAAGCTTTGGACCTGGCTGAGTGACAGAGAACACTTGCTTAGCAGTGGTGGGGCCATGGTTCATTCCCCGCACCACAAAACAAAGCAAAATCACACCCTACCCTGAAGTGGGTGCCACAATTGATTGGTTTGTAAAAGTATTGTTTTACATCCTGACAAATTTGGCTGTCTCTCTAAAATGTAATCCCTTTGACCTCCTTCCTTTCTTCCCATCAACAAAATTCACTATTCTATCACGTTTATGTAAATTTTCACTTGCACATTTAATTCTATGTCTGCTTCACAATTCTTTTTATTCTTATAAGATCTAGGACCAAAAAAACATTGGAAATGTATGCACCATATACAGTCAAAGTGAAGGTTCAAGTTTGTGCGTCATTCATTTTCTCATGTTTGCTTTTATAACGTAGATACCTAAGAGCTAAATGCATCCATTGGACTTTTGTAAGTTAAGCAACTTTAAGAACGTTGTAATGATCATAAACTTCAGGCCTTACATAACATATAGGGTATCAGTGTCAAAACCAGCAATGTCTGCTCAACAAATAATTGAATTCTCTTTATGAGGAAGGCATGGAATTACTTTGCAACTGCCTTATGTGAATTCTAAATACATTATTATGAGAGAGAAAGGAGGTTGGTGCATGACAGGTAACTCTGGGGAGTAATGTGTATGGAAGTTTGCAGTTTGTCCCTTTTGGGTGAACTGTGAGAGTCCGCATGATGTGGTGAGTTGTAAAAGGAGAGTTGCATTGCAGAGGCTAAGGTGTATTAGCATCGAAACTTACGTAAATCAGTAAGAGAGTGCAAGTTCATGCCTAAGGCTCACAAGCACCCTGAAAAGCAGTGGTTCTGGAAGCACAGAAGTGGTCCCCACAGTAGCAGTGTCAGCATCGCCATCACGGGAAGGCACATGCGTGCCATCCCAACGGATACTAGGACATCTGTTTCTTACCCACTGCTAGGTGTAAACAGGACTTTCATTTAAGTTTAGCCATATAATCCCCATACACGCAGAAATGCTAATTTGGAAATGTTAAGGCCAAAGTAAAGCAATTTCAATGTTTGCTAACGAAGAAGGGCTTGAAATTAGTGGGTTGGTTGAAATGGGAACTGGAACTCAAAACTGCTCCCATCTTTCATTCTGGTTTGGATCCTCTTCCCTTCCTCCCTCATCCCCGTCATCCTCCTTTCCCCCTCACTGGGCCCCACAGAAATGTGAGCCAGCATTTATTTTTCCTTAAAGCCTATGCTTAATGGCTTCTAAGGCTACTGAGAGCTGTAAATGTGTGTAATTTAGAGATCGAATGCACCAATCTTTGTGGTCAGTGACTAGAAACCAGGGCTGAGCAAAAGCCATTGGTCTCTCATTCAACCCAGCAAGTATGCCATGCAATTTAGGTGCTGATCTGCTTGAAATTTCTTTCTTTTTTTTTTTTTTTTTTTTTTTTAACAGTACCAGGGATCAAACTCATGACCACGCACTTGCAAGGCAGGCACTTACGCCGCTGAGCTAAATCCCCAGCCCCTGAAATTGCTTTTTTGCTATTAACCGACAGCTTCTCATAGCAACAATGATAAAATAATTTGAGAGAAATGTTATCACACACAGTATATGAAAGGAAGCAATACTAAAGGCGGGAAGTTAGGAGATCATCATCAGACTTAGAACTATGCTAATTTGAATTCTGAGGCTGAATACCAATACAACCCAAAGTTTAAATCTGGGGTGTTTATTTGTTCTGTGCTTTAAATGGCTGAAAGGAAAGTCTTAAGATTGGCGGAATGTATTTCAGAGTGTATGATTGTTTGAATCGGTCTTTTCTCAAGAAATGTGAAGATTCAGCTTTATGACTATCCTTTGATTTTAAAGTTTACCACTCACTGTCAAAAGCTACTTCAAGCTCTTATTTCAGAAGAAGTCAGTTTTCATTTTCTACATAAGTTCGTAGTATAATTAATGTCTGGTTCTTGCAGACACAGATGAACTTTCCTTAAAATGTAACTCAAGGATACTGTGAGAGGTTATTTTGCAAGGTTTCCTTCTAGATGTGCAAAAATTCTTTTCCTTCAGGCAGGATATACAGATTCAATGCTTGCCACCAGCATCCCCCCCATAAATTAGGCCTATTGTGTTGCGACACCCTTGGACATACTTACATTCCAACTGGGTGCAAAAGTTGACCGATGTCTTTTAACTTTCCTTGGCAACTGATAGCATCAGAGGAAGAGATAAGCTGCCCTTGGAGAGAGAATAGTAATGAGTTCCAGGCCCACCATGCAATCCCGACTTTCTTTTAGACTCAGGGCTATGCTAAGTGCTTGGGATGTTTGGTTATTTGTCTTTTAAAGAAGCCAAATTGGATTTTCTTCATTGTTGAAAGACCAGAAAAACATGCCTTCTTTAAGGTGATCCCTGTAACACTCTAGCCTAAAGGAAGAGGGTGTATTTTGACATGTGACAATTTCTGTAGCAATGATGTGTTCACTGACAGACCTGTGTTCACTGGCAGAGAACTTGATATCTGCTTTTTAAAGTCTAAATTGAATTCTCTATAGATTCTGAGGCATTGAGAAGGATTTCAGTGCAAACCAAACTTGATATGCATATTTTATCAATATTGAGGGAAAGTGAGACTACAATTTCTTGACAGCCAAATTCCACATTATACTTTTACACTTTCAATCTCACTTGAACTTGATAAGAAATCTCATCAGTGGATATCACTGTCCCTGTTCTTAGAGAGAATGGTGCAGCGTGGAGAGACCATCAGACTTAGGGAGATTCAGATCTCATGTGGCTGACTCTACCTAGGAGACAATGAATAAAAAGTGAACCCCCTCTTTGCACCCCATTCCCTCTTCTCGCCCTCACATCACTCCCATTAAATAGGTACAGTTTCATTGTGTACACTCATAGTGAATTTGCTAAAATTTGGTGTCATGAAATATAACAAACTTCTGACCAGTTTTCCAGTATATTTGTTTAATTTTTAAATAGCAATAAACTCTCTATTCTCCCTTCGTGTTTGAAAGCTACTAAGAAACAAAGGATTTGACTACAAAGCAAGAAAAATTTTGTCTGACCACAGAGCCAGGAAGCTTAGTTTGCTTGGTGTCTGAACTTTAAGTGATCTTCCAGGGCATGTGTGTGGGTGACCCAGGAGGCCTTTCAGCCTCTGCTTTCTGCCTTGTGCTGCTCAGCACCTGGGGGAATGAATGTTCTCTCTGTAGCTCCCCCTCCCTGCCCAAACTTTCAAAGATAAGAGGAAACTATTTCCCTGGCTATAAAATGACTTTTTTTTTTTTTTAAGTACAGTATGCCTGGGCTTATGCTACTAAAAGCCCTTATCAAAATCCTCTAGAAAATGACTGTCCCTCATATTCTCAACCTATTTGAAAAGCCTGGGGGAAAAATCTAGTCCACTGTAGGGAGAATGGGTCTCATTTTGTCACTTACATAACTTCTAATGATGTGGTTTCTAATTCTGTCATTTTCAATATCCTCTTCTAGGTCTGGTTCAGAAGTAGGCAAGCATTATACAAAATATGCACTTCTTATTCTTGCTTAGCATGTGTGTCCTCAGGTGCTGTCTCAGTACCTGGCATCCCATGGCTGGCAAGAAATTTTTGCCAAATGAATGAATCTGGCCCAAGTGTCATGGTGCAGCAGGGGACATCAGCTGGGTGGCTGTCTGCCAGGTCATAGTGTATGTTCAGCTGCATCCTCTCTTCTCTTCCTGTGTGCCACCAACCTGCCCATGGCACCAGCATTTGCTGTCCACCCTAAAGACTGGACTCATGGCCTGACTTACTTTTGTTTCCTGTTTCTAGAATTTTTTTCTGCCCCTCACTCCCCTTATATGCCTAAATATATAAAATGACATAGGTACGATAAAACTGTTTGGTAAGTTAATAGGACAATTATCCAGTATCTTGTGGATTTTTTGTTCATCCTAAATTTACCTGTATTGAAAGACTTATCATTTAGCATTTTAATAAGCCATAAGTGAGAAAATTATAGCTCTTTTTTCTCCAGATGATAAGCACATAGGTTACAATGAAAACTCTAGCTCCGGGCCCTGTCTAACAAAATAATCTAATGTCAAACCAGTCTATCCCACTCTGGTCTCTTGCAAATATGTTAAGTTCTCTTGGAAAAATAGAAGCATCAACTTGCTGTCAAGGTGAAGTGCTCTGAGGTTTGTGACAGCTTCTCCCCACAGTGCAGTGGCCTCCTGGGTTCAGAGAGAGAGGTAAAGGTAGACACTGCCTGGAGAAGCTGCGGATCTGGGAGAGCTAAGACACCGCACACCGCCTCCACACCCCTCTGAATAGCAGTCCCAAACGTGAGTTACAGCAGACATACAATGCTGCGATCCCTACTAGGTTTGCGCGGCTGAGACCAGTACCTAAGATGTATTACAAGGTCTATCTGCATTCATTAAGTTCATTGAAGGCGCTGGACAAGAAGGAAGAGGAAAGAAGAGGCCACCCCAAAGTTTATGTGCACAAGAGGCAGTGATTGAAAGGACTGCAAGCTGTGTTTAGAGTATTTGACTGTTTAGAGTATTTGACTGTTGCTGAGAGACAGGTAGGCATTTTCTTCTGCCTTGTTTTTGGTAATATTAAGTGTTCATTCACCATTAAATTTTGAAGAAAAAAAGAGTCGTTTACTTTTTAGATGTCATCATTTATGTTTTCATAATGTTAGCCATTTGGAGAAGAAAAACAGAGATAATACCGCATTGGTGTTGTAACGGAGAGATTCACACACAGCCAGCTGATGGCAGGAAGGGGAGAGAAGCCATAGCAACAGCTGAGAGCATCGCTGATGGTAACTTCTTTCAACCAACACAACCGCCAGCTCTTCCATCTGTGTACACAAAATTTATTTTGTCCCAATGAAATGTTGGGCTTAAAAATTTAGTACACGTTATTTTTACAGATGACCAAATGAAGCCCAGGAGCAGCCACCCTGGAAGATCTGCACACGAGGTCACAGCTCTAGATAGCCCATGCTCACTTCCCTCCTGGTTTGCCTTTCACTGAGGCTACCGAGGGGCTTTGTGGCCTGAGTGCGTGGACCCAGATAGGTATGTAGAGAGAACAGGTAGTGGATGCCATGAAAAATGTGCCAGAAAACTGCAGGGCCTTGAACAGTGTAGGGGCACAGAATGGGCTTTTCCGCAGGAAGTGACTGACATTTGAGCTGACATCTGAAAGTCCGATGGGAGGTGGTGAGAGGTGTTGAGCCAGGAGTAGTGCTGGTATTGAAGGGTAGGGCTGAAGCAGACAGGCCGGGGCGGGAAAAGCAGCTGAATGGGACAGCCAGGACCAATGGGCCAGGTTAAGGAATTTGGAATTTATCCTGAAAGCAAGCGGAAGCGGTCGTGGGCCGGGAAATCAGATCACGAGCTCAGAGGTGGGTTTTGAAACTCCCGGGGCTGTGTAGGAGAGGAGAAAGAGGCAGGTCTTGGGGTGTGGAGGAAGTGGGTGAGGGTCAGGCAGCGGTGACTGCTGGGGTTCTGACTTGTGACACAAGGTCAGTGACTGTGTGCGGAGGAAGGAGGAGGGAGGCTTCTAACAACAGCTGACAAAGCACACCTCTGGGGCAACCTTGTTCCCATGCAGTCTTCATACAGGGCCTATTCAGACGCTGCTATTATCCCATTACGTAGATGAAAAACTGAGATAGGGATTAATTGTCCAAAATCACACAGTAACTGTTCAGTACATGTTAGCCATTTCTGCCTCTTATTCATTGACTCATTCATTTGTCCATTCTTGGAATGGATGCCTGGCTTATTACTATATAAAACAGATGTACCCTGCCCTTGTGGAGACTGTAGCCTAGCTGGGAAAACAGACACTAAACAAACCGACGTTTGACCTTTCTTGGGCGCCCTGGTCAAGGGTGGTAGAACAGTCTAGGATTCTAAGATCGAATTGTAGCTCTTGTATAAATCTTGGGTGGATGTTATGGGGTGGATATGCTTTACTGACTAAGCCAAAAAGTATTTCTAGGTGTTCTTATGGTTGCACAGGCACCCCAGTGAATTGGGTCAAAAGTAGGCAGCGTGCTGACTTTACAGCAAGGAGGCCAGTGGGCCACGGAGGGCCAGCAGTACAGTAGGGTCCATGTCTCAGAGCGCTGGGGCATCTCCTGCCAGCGGTTAGGTACAGCTCCTCTGGACACAAGATGGGAAGAAGTGACCCAAATCTGACTGCCTCCATCAGATCAAGGGCAGCTTCCCATTCTCTACTATATATAGTAAAGAGCTTACATAAGAGTGATATGAAAAAAGACAACCGAGGGGGACAGAGAATGCCAGCTGAATTTTTTCCACTAAAGCTCATTTTTAACTGTTTGTTTTTTTCTGTTTCCACAATGTCGGTGTAGCAGGGGACAGTTTCCCCAGACAGGAGGGAAGCGGCTCAGTCACTTATGTCTGTGCTCAGCACACCTTGACCCATGGAAAAGAAACCGTACTCACGCTTCTTTTTTACTTACTGTTAAACTTTCAGAATCCCCAGGCTAAGGTTGAAGAGGAACATTCAGAACAAAATGGGGAAATAATATCTTAAGCCTATCTTAAGATAAATGCTTTCAATTACAATGAATGATTTCTTTAAGAATTTATTTCAACTAATCTTTTGTACACTGTACTGTACCCAGTGATACATAAATTTTGTTTATTTATTAGTGTATCTCAACATTACATGACCTTGTCATTATAAACTATTAACTGGATAAGCACATGTTCCATTTTCTTCTAGGACAGTTACTTTGTCTGTTGAACCAGAGTCCTTTCTAGTGCGTTATTTGTCTCTAAGGAAAAGGTAGATATTTGGAGAAATTTGGTAGACAGAGATATAAAACCATCCTGAATATTAACAGCTAACACTTACTGAAGGCTTGCCCAAGCACGCTCTAAGCACATGATATGTGATGACTCATTTCACCTTCATGGCTAGGAGGTAGATGCAATTATGACCCTCTTTTTAAGGATAAAGAACTGGTTCACAAAGGTTAAGTGATCAAAGAAATAATAGAGTCTAAAATTTAAATAGATCCAGTCTAATTCCAGAGCCTACACATGTAAAACGCACTTTAATTCCTAAGTCAGTAAGAGGTATGTGAGTGGAATCCCCAGGTGATGGGACGGAACCTTTGGAGCTAAAAAGTTGAGTCCTTAAACACGATTGCTTTCCCAGCTTCCCACTGTAGATGCTGTTTATGGGGAACAGTGAGTGTTACCCACTGTCCAATATAATAAGTGCAAGAGGCTCAGGTGTATTTATTTTTCTTTCCTTTGGAAAAGTAAATGTTAGAAAAGTTCAGTAACAGATTTAGAAGTATAAAGCTGGGACTGTTAGAACTGCCCTTGCTTATTTTCCAGACCAGATTTCCTTCTTTCCATAACCCTTGTCTGATGGCCGCCCCACACCCTCCACATTTTCTTGACCAGTGTCATTGATTCATCTGATTTTGTTCCCTAACCAAAGTGGAACATGAGAAGTCAGTGACAAGGCTGGTACGTACTCTCTCCAAGGTAGCACACAACATAGAAACCTCCATTGTTGCGTTAGTGTGTTAGGTTAATAATATATTGTATAACAAGGTTGTTTATAAATTACTTGTTTTACAATATGGCGTCAACACTATTGAACCACTGTAGACGTCAGATTTAGAACATTTTTTCTTCAGTGTTTGCTTATTTCTCATGATTGTGCTTTCACCAAGAGCAAACTGAGTAATAACTCTTTACACCCATACAAGGTAATTTTCAAGGAAGTGGTTTGATTTTTATTTTACACATACACATTAACTTTATCAATCCTATCTTTCATACCAGGAAGGGTAAATCAGGTAGTGTGTTCATATGGTATTATGTCAGAGCAGAAAAGATAAACAGGAGCGGTCTAACATCAGATACAACATGCAGGGAGGCAAAGGAGAAGCCTGACATAGCTGCTAACCCTTCACTCTTAAGATAGGATACAAAAATCTTTGGTCGGAACCAGTATCGGAATTAAGATAAATCAAGAATCTAAGGTTTCCTGCTTTTTCCTCTATTCATTGTTGTATGTTTGCATGTCAAAAATGTATTTAAAAATCTTGAAGAACATTAAATATGCCTCCTTAAATGTACCTTCTCTGGGGAATTCAGTGCAGTCTGTAGATGCCTCCGTACTGTTTCTGTTGGTGAAAACACAGTGTCACCTTTCTCCCCATGTCGGCAGCCCTTCTGCTTAGCGTGGTTCCCTGTCTGGAGTCACCCATGGAGAATTAAACCCTGATTGTGAAGAGCAAAACTTCAGGTTTGAATCAAGTTTTCCTAATATGGAAGAATGATGTAATGCTCATGGAGGGGGCCAGGTTCTCTTTGTTTATTTATATTAGCTGAATTCCAGGGGGAAATGCGCTATGCAGCATGTGGCCTGCTGGGTACTATATTTAGCTAAACTAAGTTAATAATATCAGGCGGCATTTTTTTAGTTACGCATTCAAAGTATTATAAGTTTTTCTCCAAGCATCTTATTTTTTATAAAGTTTGTTCAAGCATAAATGCTATTATTAAAATTTCACTTTCTGAGTATGAAGAATGTATCTCCTCTTATCTCTCTGTAGCTCGCCAGGTCTCCTCCTGGATAGTGGTTTCTGAGTTGAGAGAAGACCTTAGTTGAGACGATCCTATTAGCTTTTCCAAGTGGACTTTAACAAGGAAGGAATAGATAAGCACCTGGCACTATTAATCTAGATTCTCTTCTATCCCCCTAAACTTCTTCTAAATATAAAAATAGCCGGTGTAGCTTATAATGGCAGGCTATTGTTTTTATACTTTTACATTGATTTTAAGTACATGCATAAATGGGTAAAAAATACCTATGACTTTATTTAAATGTAATACTTCAGCTTTATAATTGGTCATCCCCTCTTACTGACATGTTCCAATATTTTTGCTTGTGCTCTGTTACACGATCCAAGGCTTACATTGTATTTCACGTGAGACAAAATTTATCTTCACACCACAGCTGTCTTCTGCCCTTTTCTCCAAATTTGCAGAGGTCACAGCTCTTCCCCATGATTGATATCTATGTTCACTGCAGCAGGAGGACTAATTACACAAGCATTACACAACTAATTACACACCACAGCCTTGTGGTGTGACCTGAACAGAATACGGCTAAGGAAATGGAGTCTCTCAGCTCCTGTGGGAGAAAGCTCACAGGACAGGGAGGGCGCACGGCCATCATGGTGGGTAGCACCAAAGGGATTCCAGACAGACTGACCATCTGTGAGCACCTTAGAAAAGGCGAAAAGTTTGAAAATCCATCTTAGAGTCACCTCTGGTATTGCTTGTGGTGCAGTTAACAAGTAAATGAGAAAATAAGTCCGAAATCAGAGGACAGCTTTTTGCCACAATCACAGACAAACCTATCACCACTATGCCATAATATTGACCCCCCAGAATCCAAGTTATTCTAAGGTTCTTTGGTGTGATTCCCCTTTGGTAGAGCACCTGATAAACATCAAGAAGAACAAAGAGACAGTAGCCCTTGTGAGCGGCTCCAGGAGCACTGTCTAGTAGAAATACAACGCGGATCACAATGTAGCCACATAAGCAGCCTTAACAGTCTTGTAGTCACATTCAAAAGGGAAACAGAACAAATGAAACTAATTTTAACAATCTTTTATTTAGCCCACTTGAAATGTTACCACTTGCACATAGAAGGAATATAAAAATGAATAATGAGACCATTTTACATCCACATTTTGAATTAAATTTTCAAAATCCAGTGTATATTTTACACTTTACAGCATATCTCAGTTTGGACTAACAATGGTTCCAGTGTTCAAGAGCCACATATGGCCGATGGATCCCAAACTGAACAGAGCAGGTCTGGAGGTGTGTGACCAGGGACAGGCAGGCCCTTCCCCTCCACACCAAGAGAGCAGACACAGCGTTAAATATGTTAATTGGTTATTTTCATCTTTTCACATCTGAAAACTGCTGCCAACTGATAAACCACGTATTACTGTCAACCCTGGCGATATAAGTGGAGCTCTTTCAGTGGAGAATTACATGTCAGGTCCCATTCTAGATTCTGAACCGCAAATCAACCACAGAAAGAAGTCCCTTTCTGAAGATGCTGACTTCCCTGGCCTGGCACAGGAGCTGGGGTAGAGAGCTGGACATTAGGCAGAGGATACAAAAAGAGGGGGAATGAAAGAATTCCAGCAGTCAGTGCACGGGAGTATATAAATGACAATGAGTTAGAGACAGGGGCTCACTCTTGCTCACTCCCATATTAACTGAGTCCTTTGGGGAGTGAACTGTGCTGTTTTCTGTGAAATATTATTTTCAGTCTGAGGCAAAAGCTTCCTCAGTTATCAAAGTGATTACAGAGATTCCCATCTTTCTTTAAAAGAGAATTTCATTATTTAAAAACACAATACCCACAGAAATGTAAAAAAAAAAAAAAAACTGAAGAAACTATTTTCTGTAATAATATTTTGGTACCAGGCTCCAGATGACGAAATCTCTCCCCCAGGACACAATAACCAAAGCTAAAATCCGAAGTACAGCCTAAATAATGCACAGTGAGACTGATACTTAACAAAGATTTTTATTTTTATTTTAACTGAGACAGAGTTAAAGTTTTATCTGTTCCATCTTCATATTTGGTTAAATCTAACTTTAATTACTTCAAAGAATTTGGTTTCAGCTACATGTAGAAGTAGTAATTGCTGTCAGCAGTGTTGGGACAGCACTGAATAATCAAATATATTCGGTGTGGAAATCTGTGTTCAGAACACTCGGTATAGGAGCACAGAAGCGTGGCGCGTACATCTGTGTGCTTATTAGGTCCAGGGTAATCTGGGAGGGAACTCAGGCAGTGGTAACAGTGAGTTGTGAGGAAACTGATTTTTCTGGAACTCTGCTAGTGTTTGGGGAGACTTTTTTTAAATTTATTTTTTATTTTTTATCATGTATGTGTTACTATTTTAAGAAATTGAATTTAATTTAAAAGAAACAAATACTGCACAAGAAATAATGTCTGCACTTATAATTTTGAATGCAAATTTTAAAAGTTTTTTATGATGACTACTGTAGTACTGACTTTCAGGAACAATCATTGTGTTTTAAATTCTCTCAGGCAAAAATGTTCAATGCCGTTGGCCATTAAGAATACTTTGCTGATTGCACAGTCTTATATGATGGTTTACCTTTGGCCATTTCATTTTCATAATCAAAGCCTAATAGCAGTATCTTATTAAAAGGCAACAAACTAAAAATGTTACCAGCCATTTGGCAGAGTAAATTTCAGCCAAATTTATTTGGATCCTGAATTCAAAGTGATTATGAAAGCAGTTATAAAACTGTTTCCTGTCTTGAGAAGAAAGGGATACTAAAGCTGCATGGGAAATCAGTGGCAGTGCATAAGCCTTCATTTACTGGAGTGGCTTAGGGGCGGCTTGTACATGAGGCATGAGGTAGGGGACTATTCTAATCCTTAAGGTAAGGACTGAGACCTGTCGCCAAAGGCACACACTGAGACGTCAGTGGAAGCCCTCAGATTGCCTTCCCACCAGTAGGTCTGTTTGGTGCTCCTATTTTGCTGCACCGAGTAAATGTGAGGTCACGTTCACTTCTCCACTCTTTACCAGTCTCTTCAGATTAAGGCTAAACAAGCAATAGCTGGAAGTTTAAAAGCTCACTAATTTATTAGCAAGAGAGCCCACATGTGTCAGGGTCTCTCAGACCAGTAAAGGCATGAATGATGTGTTTAAGGAGCGCTTTCCTTTCTCCCTGCACACATCTGAGACAGTCTGAGAGATAAACTGAGGATTCTGAGAGATCCAAGCATCAGGTCTGTGCTGGAGGGATCTCAGATGTGAAAGGGGGTGTGCTGTCAGGCCAAATGAGCTTCGCTACGGAGGTAAGATGCCCCAAAAGGCGAGAGAGAGAGAGAGAGAGAGAGAGAGAGAGAGAGAGAGAGAGAGAGAGAGAAAACGTTCCCTCCCTGCAAACAGCAGAACCACAATGAGGAATCAAAAGGAGAGGCTGACTGAGAACAGATTCACCTACCACTGCTACTCCTTAGAAGAGAGGGCACAGGCCAGGAGCGTTCCCTCTGGAGTTCACTCCACAGCAGAACACAGTCGAGGGCAGAGGGCCCTCACAGTGCCTTGATGCTTCGAGGATACCACACAGTGAGAGTTTTTAAATACAATGGTATCATGCACTTGACAGGCAAAAAGAAACATTTAGCCTATTAGCTCATTAACATACAGAATAAATGGCTATACAGAATAATCTGTAACTCAAATAGCTTGAATGTCTCTGGCCTATTTTGCCATTTTTGTAAATTCTGTGGATCTTCAATTTACCCTTCTGATAAATATTTTAGAGATTAAAATACACCAAGCAAAAAAAAATCACTATTGAGTTCATAACTTTTGTATTTCCATACTTGTATCTATTACATTAATCCTGTCTTATTCAGATGGTATTAATCACAAAACTATTTCTTAATTTTGGTTCCTTGGTAGCAATTGTTTGTACTTCTGAGAACAAAAGTATGCTTTCTTTTTCTAGTAGCCATAATCAAGATATATGATATTTGAAAGGCCAAGTTATGAAGAAAGGTACAACAAATACATTCTCTCATTTTTACCTGGGACACCTTGGCAAATAATTTTATCACATTTAAACTTAAAGCTGTGTGTTATACTGACACCACTGTACCCAGTCAGGCATGCATAGTGTATACCACACACCCGCTGAGACTGTGTTACTGGGGCCTAAACTTATTGGACAGTCAGCTATGCATCACTTCATCCTCATTCTTCAGGGAGAATGTCACCCTTGTGGCAACCTGGCTGGTTTGGAGCATAACTGTCCTTTGCTCCTTGGAATGTTTGTATTATCATTAGAAAGGATTTAGAATATTAAAAATGTTCTTACCCTGGGGTCCTCACTTGAGACCCTAAGAGTTGAAGAAATCCAATCCCTAACCTGAGCTCTGGCATAGTCCTTGTGCAGTACTTCACCAGGTTTATCACCCTGCTGGGCAAACCATGCAATTCCTTCTGTCTGTCTATTCCTGGCTTCCGTGTGTACCATCACACTGATGATACACTCTCTCCAGTGACCTTTTACATCATTTGTTTTAACTCTAAAAAACATAATAATCACATTCATTCAGGTGTATATGCACCTCCCCTAATAGGTACTACCTATTCTTCTAACCTTTCAGTGTATAATCTTATGGTATCATCATAAAACCCAGATATGGCATGCAGCAGGCTTTGTTAAGTACATGTAATACAGGCTTAACATTACAAGTGCACTCTTGGCTATACAGAATAATCTGTAACCAGTTTGTAAACTTCATGTACCTATTATACGTTTCTCATTCTTAAGAGTAATTACATCAGAATTGGATTGTTTTATCTAAGAATTATTTGGATTGGTTTAGTCATTTCTCAGGGTGGAAACCTCATTTATAATAGTTCTTCCCCAAGATACATTTAGATAGATTTCATTTACTGCAGAAAGTTGGATCTGCCTCCTAAGGGGAAAGGTTAGTCAGATCTGTCATTACTGATTCTCATCCTTTGGCCTCTAAGGAATGTCAAAGGTAGCTGGTCAAAAGCGAAGAAGAGTGAAAGCCATTGAAAATACACAGGTTTTTTTTTTTTTTCATGGTCACAAAGCTCTTAATTTGTGCTGCTAAGCTGCATTTCTTGAGCTTGCCAAAATGCATTTTTGAGCTTCTTCATTCTTCAGATGAGAGGTTGGAATGGGAGCCTGGTGACCAGGCGAGGCCTGCATTCACACCATAGAACCCTTGGCTTGGGTATCGTGGCTATTAACTGTTAAACTAGCAAGGGTTGACCTTTAAGGGAACTAAATTACTCCAGTACTAGAGCCAAAAGTGCATTCCTTTCATTTATTTATCCTTAAGAGATCAAAATATGTAAAAAATGTTATTGGCAGTGTATTATTTATTCAGAAATGTTTAGTTCTTCAATGATAGGCCTATGTTAACAGGAATTTGGAAAAAATCTATAAATTGATGTAGTTCATCAGCATGTAAAAAATATATTCCTAAACTTGAACATATTTAGTGATATAATCTCTCAAGAGATTAACATAGCAGATAAATAAAATTAGTAATATTCAGATGTATAATTTTGAAAGACTAGATAATGGTTTTTATAACATGAAGAGACTTGAAAACTATTTAAAGGAAACTATCTAAAAATACTCCAACTTTAATAATGACAAAATTCAGACCCCAAATTATTTAGTCAAGGTCATATAATAATTGGTATCACAATCACTTCTGCCAGGGAATGCACTCAGTATCTCAGGGGCCAGAAGAGTTGAAAAGAGCTGTGATTTCAAAGCCAAAGCCATTTTAAGAGTTTAATTCCAGTTTATTTAGATGTTATTCTTTTTACTAGTTTACTCTTACTGCAACAAACATCTTGTTCAAATAGGAAGAATAAAACTACAAATATATAAAAACTCCCATGATGAAGTTATGGTAGTATTTATGCTATCATGTCATGTATCTTTTGATTTCCAGAAATTTAGCTTCAGATTTTACTTGCATTGTGTGAATTAAAGCTCATCTTCCTGTCCATCTGCTACCTTTTTTTGAACTTAGGTTGTACCACTGTAACTAAGTGGAGACTAAGCATTCAGTAGTTTCTCATTGTAAGTGCTGGTCGATGCTGCCAAAACTGAAAGAAATTCTGGAAGCAAATTTAATTTCTTAGTTGCAAAAACAACCCCTTCAAGCTGCTTGGTATATTGTGATAGTTTCTCCAACAAATAAACAGTTTTTAGGCATCTTGGACATAACTACCTAAAAGTTCCATGTCTGGAGTCCTCAGGATCTGCTTTAGATTGCACTTCCGTGTTCACAGCCTATTAGCTCAGAAACAGAGAGGACAGGGACAACAGAGTGAGAGCCACAGTCTAGGAAGGAACCCAAATTAGGAAGGTCCTTTGTGCCTGATGGAGCCACAGAGCATGTGCTAAGTCCTGAATACTCCATGGTGCTTGAGGAGGGGCACTGCATCCTGGTAGTCATGAGCCAGACCTCTTCACACCACTCACTTAATAAATCCTTATACCTCAGCGTCCCCTCTCTTGTATCATGGAGACCATAAAAGTGGCTTCTTTCTTAAGGTTTTTGTAAGATCAGATGAGTTTTTATAGGTAAAGCACTTATGATGATGTTGGTACATGGCAAATGCTCAGTGATAGTCTTAACCAGTGGTGGTGGTGCCAATGGCAATCCTGTTGGTGCTTGTAGTTGCAGGAATGGTCGTGATTGATTAAATTCTTCGGAGGAGCTCCCCACCCCCCAGTGGCTTCAAAGATAGCAGATAAATAAATGGATCTCCTTTTCAGGTTCTAGGATAGTTAGTTACTAAAACAGTAGTATTGTCTTGTTTGTATCTTCTTCTGTGATGTGATAAACTTCTAGAATTTGTCTATTCCTTAGAGCTGAGAGCCTCCCAATGCTACAAAGTGCCCTACACCGAGCTAAACCCCCAGTCCTGTATGTTTTAAGTCATTTCATCTGTTATGGTAATCTTTATATCCAAATGCTTTTAAAAATTTAAACAGTATAGATTATAAAATGCAAAAGTTTTTTCCACCTCATTGTAGTCTTACTTTCTAGAGATAAACACTTTGAACGCTTGTTTGTTTTTTTGGAACTTTGCAAACCATATGTAAATCTATCCGTTTACTGTTCATCAATTTCAGTTAGTACTATTAGATTAACTTTCAGTATTCTTTCCACCAGGATATTCTTGTCAGGCCCTTGACACCAAACAGTTGATCATTTTTCGTCAAATTAGTCTCTGTTTCCTCTTCCATATCTGCAAAATAAAGAAATTGGCATTAGAAATGATTTGAACTAACTTTTTAAAAAGAAAGATAAAAGAAAGAGGAGGCAGACAGCTAATTTGTACTCAGAATTCTGAGATAAAACTGTCCTGATGGTTATCTGGAGTTAAGTGCTAAAATAGTATCCAAATTTAACTTTCTCCCCTTGTCTTTTTATCTCTCAGCTTGTTGTCTTTTTTATGTATTGGTGTTCTTTTTATAGAATCTTCCAAGATAGGCAGAGATTCCAGAAATTCTCTCCTTTTAGTTGTCAAAGGACAAAGAAACACATTTCTCTTCCATCTTTAGTACAAGAAAAGAATTTCTGAGAAAGGCTCTGATTGGCCTGGCCTGAGGCCATACAGTGATTGGCTAGTCCCGAGTCACATGGTCACCCCCTACCAGGGGTTGGGAGTAACATAACTTCTGACATAGTCACAGCAATAGGGTAAAAGTGGGTTTGCAAAGGACTGCTCCTGCCAGGTGAAGGGAAAAATAGCAGATTAACAAAAACAGATTTCCATACTACTTGGTGTTTCCGATTTTTAAGAAGGAACTCAGTCAATTTTCACCTATGAGTGAATCACTACCTGCTTCCGTGAATGCTAACTGCCATGTCATCAACCAGTGGCCTCTTTTTCCTTCCAGAGAAAGCATGGCCTCTGCCACCCATCCTTTAACTTAGTACACCATTACCAACTCCTGGAAGCACTGGAAAAATGAGTCCAGACGTCACTGCAGTGCTCCAGGCAGACAGCAGTGCTCCTGATTCTAGCCCCAGTGCAGACATTCAGTGCAGCCCTGCTAGTAACACTCTATTAGGTCTCTATGAGCTGCCACACAATGGACACAGAGGGAATCATCCCCTTTCTGTACAGGGGCCAATCTTGTTATCTCCGGAGACAGTTTATGCTTTGAAAGAGTGACTGAAGAACAGTGCAGGATGGGAAGAGTGGGTCCTATCAAAGAAAATCATGGCCTAAAGATGACTACAGTTCTCACCAAGTACTGAAAATGTCCCCGGAGCACCTCTTCTCGAGGCAAACATAAACTTGATGCATTTTTGACTGATAACCAAATAAAATGGAAAATGGGCACTGGTACAGGCTGCCACTGCCTGGAACATGATGGAGTGCCTCCCGCATGCCAAATTAGGAGCTGTGTTTCCAGGTTCACAAATGCCCACATTTGCCAATGAGAGCTTCATATTTGGAGACTAAAAAGCTACAAATACAATTCTATCATTTAAAGAACTCTGACAGTTAGATAAGCATGTATATATAATAATAAAATACATACTTTAACCATATTATAATAAAATATATACTCAATCTTTTTAACAGTTCCCTTTTCCATATTCTACATCAAAGGATGCCTGATAATCTCTTTATAGATATTTAGTAGCATCTGTTTGCAGAGCATTGTTCATATAATACAAAGAATGTGAGTCTGGCTCTGTGAGACCTCTTTTGGGGGATGAGAGGATTTTGAGGCTGCCGCACTTGGATGGTTACCTACAAGCCTAGTAGGCTGGAGTGCTTAGAGGAGAGAAGAGGATGCTAGAAATTACTGGGAAGGTCTTAGAGAAGAAATAGACATGGATGGGCAAAAAAGGATACAGATCACCTTAGGGAATGCATAGAAACTGGCAGGGGTAAATCTTCCAAAAGAGATAATGCATGAAAAAAGGCCAAGAAGAAGGAAGACCCAAGGTAATTTTGGGAAACAGATTTATTTGGGAGAATGAAAAAGAAAAAGGAAGAGATCTAGCATTGGGTGGAGATAAGATTATTAGGGCTATTTGGGTTCCAAAAGTGGGGCTTTGGAATATCAGACATTATTAGGGAGAGACATTGGATTGGAGTGAGAGTCTCTACAATATGTTGAGTTTGAAGTGAAGAGGCGCACTGATGTTATATGGAAGTGGATGACAATTGTAATTCAGGACTGAGGCTAGGTTGGACAGGTTAGGGAGGGAGTTTGTAACAACTGATTCCTTATACGAAGAGGAGCATAAAAGAATGGTTTAGAATTTGGTGGGACACCATATTCACAGAGGTGGAAAAGAACCAATGAGGGAAATAAAGCCACAGCATCAGAAGTAGGAAAACAAGAATAGTTGTGTTAGTGATGTCAAGTGAGAACAGTGCTTTAAGAACTAGAGGCTGGCGATCCACTGTCACATCTGTAGACACATCGGAGAAAGACAGCAGGACCCCTGGATTCCAGATCTTGGACACAGCATCAATCTATCTTTACACTGAACAAAATGGCTTAAATGCATTTTTGGAAGATTTACAAAATCAGGCCCAAGGATGAAAAATATTTGTGGTAGAAAGAAGGGGAAAGTTTATTAACAGAACAGTGGCCACTGAGCTCCTGACTTGCTATAGCTCATGTTTCTCTGAGGAGGAACATTATAGCGCAAATACGTCCAACCCTGTCCCCACAGGAGCTGTTCAGAGACACACAAAACTCAAAAGCTATTTTTCTCTATTTCTGGGCTGTGTTTATCCATAGGTGTATCTATCTTAAGGGAAAAAAAGATGCAGCTAATATTAACCAATTAGGTGATGATTATCCATAGATTATTTTGTTCTACCTCTGTAGTGCTTTTAAATTGTTTACCAAAAAATGCACATTTCTCAAAATGAGATGAAATGGATGTAAAAATGATGCATACATACACACACGCAGACACCATATTTAGACTGATTTTGTTGTTTACTAGTTACTTCAAAATGAATATCTTCATAATGTTTAAGATTTTATAGGACTAAAGAGGACAGGTCATAAAATCTACACGTTTACTAGGGCTGTAGGGATATTACATTATAAATTTCCATTCTAAAGTAGAGAAATGGTTCCAGAAAGGATAAATGAACTGTCCAAGTCATAAATAGCTCATAGCAGAGCTGGAGTTGAACTATTGGAACATTTCTCTATTTTATAGACTCCATGTTCTTGCAAATAACCTGCACGGTAGTGGCTTTATCTCTAACATTACTCTCTTAGAAAAAGGCAACTATGTATTGCTAAGTGCCATGCAGAAATCTGGGGATTTTAATTAAATTCAGCAATATTAATTGATTAGTTTATCTGTGAATAGACAGGAAGACCATAAAGAGAAAGATGTTCAGATAGGGCATAGGCAAATGAGAAATTGCTAATTTGTAAATACAAATTGCTATTTTGTAAATGTAAATTTGGGTGAGCAAATAATAGTTGTTTGGAAAGATATAATCCTTTGCCCCAAGTAATAATTTATTTTTAACAAGGACCAACTGTATATTCCATTTAGCAAGCATAAACTAAAGTAGAACTGACAGGATGATACCAGTCTCTGTACAATGATAAAAGGGGAAGCTGAAGAGACAGTAACCAGATGAAACTTTAAAATATGCCCGATTCTTTATTGTATTGTGAGATAGAAAGTTAAGTATCTGTCTGTCTTTTTTCCCACCGGTTCTTCAAAATCCAAGAAATTTTATGCTGAAGACTTTTAAAGTTTCTCAACATCTGTCTCACAGGGAGCTTTTCTTTGGTGTTTCAATTAGAAATGAGATCATTGATTTCGCCTCAAACACAGACAAAGAAGATGGAAAAACAGATTTTTCTTCAAAAATGTACTTGGTCAATGTTAAGA
This sequence comes from Cavia porcellus, assembly GCF_034190915.1. Lineage (NCBI taxonomy): Eukaryota > Metazoa > Chordata > Mammalia > Rodentia > Caviidae > Cavia > Cavia porcellus. The sequence goes on along the minus strand of NW_026947507.1, from coordinate 26,203,933 downwards.
ATTAATACCAAACATTTTCACTGGAAACGGTTTATATTCCTTTTAATGTCCACTAAATTAGTATAATTTTCATAAGAATCAGCAGCTAATACCTTCCTGCTGTTTTCACTGGCCTTTGAAGCAGTAGAAATGAAATCACTTAAAGTGTTTTATCCTAACGCTGAGTTAATGATACTTGTAAGAACCTGATCTCTCAGAGTGTCGTCTAAAAGGGGCCAAGGCTGAGACTCCATCGTCCGTCATCAGTCAGATTCGGCAGTCGCCACATGGCTGCTGACACTGTCAAGACCCGGCCCATATCACATTCAGTTTATGCCTGGCCAGCCAATCCTGGTCCTTCTCCGGGACTATAAATGCTTTGGACCACATCCTGCAGCCTTCACAGACAACAGGACTCTATGGGAACCCGTGTCTCCAGGGAGCCAGCAGCAGGACTCTTATTCTGAGGGTCACATCAGTACTGACCCTTGACAGAACCCTGTCTCCCAGCCTCCCCATCCTTATTCCTTGTGCCACATGACAGATGCAGCGAGCCTTTGATTTTCAGAGATTCCCAGGAGGATTAGGAAATGGCCAGCAATTGTCCCCCCTCTGCCTTTCTCATGGTATACGGAACTTCAAATAGAGATGAACTTTATATATGAAGGCATAAAGAGCTACTGTCTTTTGGTAGTGGAGCCAGATATGCTGCTTATTGTAAGTGCAAAGGACAAATCTTTCTAAGAGACTCAGATCATGTGCTGATTTTACTCAGGCCCCTTCTCCCTTGAACCCTCACATGGAATTAATTGTGTTTAGGTCTGTCTTTGTCTAGAGAGTCAGCACAATTTTCAAAAGGCTTAGAATGAATTAAAGATCAAAGAATGGGACTTTGTAAAGAAACTTACATTATTGTGTAATGCTGGTTACATTCATCCCCTCACATTCCCAAGCAGTAGTCAATTTTGAATTGATTTAGCATTCTTTAAAATCCATCTTGATTTTTGCTGTCTCCCTCAACCTCAGGGGAATGTATTTTAGTTAATAGTTACTTTTGCACTGATAACTGCCTTGAAACCCAGTGCAATACACTCTCATTGGCTTATATTGTTTTTATGGTATAAATGATTCTTCTCAACATAATAATTTTTTGTTGTTACAATTGTATTTGACACGGGTCTCACTGTGTAAAATTCAGGCTGGCCTTGAATTCACTATTTGGCCAAAACTGGCCTCCAGCTGGTGGTGAGCCTCCTGCTTCCCAAGTGCTGAGATTATAGACCTGGCCTGTAACTTATATATACCTTCTTCCAAGGGACTGTAACAAGTGCTAAACAAAGAAAATTATTGCATATTGACCCTCATGCCATAGATCTAGTTTCTATAACATGAAGATACAAACTGAGGCATAATAGAATAAAAAGACAATTGGAAACTTAATATGGTAAAGTCATAGGTGGATCTTTATCAGTAGCACCTGAGCTGTAAGTCTTTGTAATTGAAGTTTTTAAATTCCTGGAATTAATATACTGAGCTCTCTTACACCTGTGACTCTGAGCTAATCTGTACAGAGCAGTTGTTTGTGGGCACCCAGTAGCTTATCCCCTTATTCACTTATCTACCTTTATTTGGAAATTTTAAAATTCCCCAGTCCAGCAAGGGGCCCTTAGTGGAGCACTGTCCTATTGAATATGCCTGATGAACCCTGAAGGATACTGAAATTCAGATTATTGTCCTTGACAGTGATGAGTGCTGTGCTCTGTGTTTGGTTGCGTGTTATGTGCATACTGGAAACTACAGACCCCGCCTTCCAAGGGCATATGAATAACAGGACCAGCTTTTTGTCATACAGTGGCTTCTGCATTACATAACAAAAATGAAAGAGAATGCATAAATAGCATATTTATTCTTAAATCACAAATGTTTTCCAGCTTTGTGATCCTAAGAGTTGCTGCAAACAATCATGAGTACTCCATCTGTATTAGTGTGATCAGGGGACAGATTACTTCTTGCCATGATGCATATTGCTCCCAAGAGACATACTGGGAATTTCCAATTTACATAAAAGTTTTTTTTTCCAGAAGTTTCCTTTCGCATCATTTGTTTTGAGCTTGGGCAGCCTTTCTCCAGAGGAAAAAAGTGCTACATAGTAGTAATATCACGTTAGCAAAGTTTTTGTGTCTGCTGAACACTTTGGCGAGAATGACAGACACACAAGGCTTTGTGAACCAACTAGTCCTTTACATTGCTTAACCTCACTACTCTATGGAGACTTTATAGAAACTGTAGAGAGTAATAATCCCTATGCAGGGTGGCTGTAAATGAGTCCGTCCAGAGCAGGGCTTGTGATAGATCTCATGTTCATTGTTCACCTCCTATCTCCACTTCTGCACCTCTCCACTGGTCACTGCTCTTCCTTTGCAGGTCCCTTGCCATGGAAATGAGAGGAAAATTCCCTGTAAGAAGTGGAACATTGTTGTCATTTTTTAAAGGTTCCTCTTGTAGAGTCAACAGGACTGAGGTGGTTATGCTCTTGGGCTGCGGAACATTTTTGAATCCACATTATGTCCAGACATGGTGTTCACTGAATCCTCCCAATTGTCCTATGGCCAGGTGCTGGCTGAGCCAGGAAACAAGCGGGTACAGTCCATGAATGGGGACCCTTCTCACCCGTGCCATTGCTGCTTGGGCCTGTCTCTCTAGTCTGGTTACTTCATCCAACAGCAGGAAAGATGACTGAACTGGAAAATAAACTAGGATGGTACACCTCCCTTTATCTTTAATGAATCTAAACCTTTGCTTCATCCAACTTCTGCAAAATTAAGCTTCTTGTTAAGAAGCATTGTGCAACCTTTTGGGGACAGGTAGAGGTCCCTGATTTTCTGTGGTGTAGGAGGGGACTTCCCAAGGGAGTACTTATATATTTCTTTCCTGAGCTGCAGGAATCTTTTGATGCCTGCCATTTCACCCTAAAAAGAACAAAATTTGAAGTCATATACAGTGGTACCTTGTTTAGTAAAATATGGTTCGCGAGCTCTGCATCAGGTGACAAAACATGTCCACAGCCATCTTTCCCACATGAATATGAATGTGGCCATCTTTTCCAGAATTGTGGAATGAATTAAGTTAACATGAGCCAAGTACCACTATATATATTCTTATATATGTCAATATTTAAAACTTTAGCTAATGATTCAGATCCTAATAGCCTGGCATCCACAGTTATAAGGAGACAGAAAAGTGAATAAAGTCATTAGGAGGGAAATATGACACAGATTTTTTTGAAAAATATTACGTCAAAGACCAAGGTTGTTTTGTGTGTGTGTCTGTTAGCATAGGATGAAAGAAGCCAGAGACAGGCACAAGTTCTAACCTGGCTCTGCAGATAGTTTACTGTGTGTTCTTAGGCAGGTTACTGAAAACCTCGTTTTCTATTTGTAAATGGATAAAGGCTGGACAGTTTTAGTTCCTTCAGTATTGAAACCTTTGCAATTGAAGGATGAGTAAGGGTGGGGGATTTTTTGATTTTTGAATTGGAGGCGTGGTGCAAAGGGGAAAAAAGAAACTGGGAGGAGTTTGCGGGATTTGTTGTGCAAAACTGAAGATTTAAACAGTGTGACACAGAAAGCATACTTGTGACCCAAGGCTAGAACTCAACCTAACCTTTTAGCCTTTCCATAGGAGTTCCAAACGCTTCAGTTTCATTTCCCTTTCATGTCCAGAGAAAAAGCAGCAGAAAAAAATGACGAAACCACAGAATTGATGAATTTTTTTAACGAAAAAAATTAACTTCCAACACCCACAGGCAAGGTTGACTTTCTGGTACCTTTTATTCGTTACCTTTTCATTACACTTTTGCAAAAACAGCTGAATGAGGATTGGGAAAATGATTTAAAATTATGTACCTTGGCAGCTGTAAGCTTGGGTTAGCAGATTTATTCTTTTTATCGCATGAATGAGTAGGCTGAGCCCTGGGAGAGGGTCAGAACCAGTATCCTGAAGAGTTTGGTTTTCTTGCCCTGGCTTTCCCACGACCGGCTTTCTCCGGAGTCATTCCCTAATCCCGCGGTAGCGGGCTCCTCATTCCAGCTACAGCGCCGACTACAGGCTGTCTGCAGCAGCCTGGGCAGATCCACACTGCATGGCTAGGTGCTGCTGCCAGGCCACACTGGAAACACTGGCAGAGCAGGGCAGCAATGGCTGAGAAGAGAGCCACCTGGATGACTTCCCATCCAGGTGCAGCAGTCGCCTGACGGGCGTGGAAGTGGGGTCCAGGAATAGGATGCATGGTGTAATGGTTAGGAAATGTGAAAGGGATAATAAAGGGGCGGGGCGATCAGGGAGGAGCATTTGGGAATTCCGAAAAAGCATGCCGGATGATGGGGTTTAGAGCTGGTGGGTGGTTTTTTATGAGTTCTATTCCTGGGCTGTTGTAAGTACATGAGGCAGGAGCACATGTGCTGGACAGTCTACCCAAACCACACAGACATCTGGGGCTTCGGGCAGTGGTGGGGCCCAGCAGTGGCAGGCTGCTTTTAAAACGCTTAAATGAAGTTCAGTAGGACTCCACAGAGTCCTTTGTTGTTAAGCATCTTTGATGTTTTGCACTGATTAAGAACATAGAACCATCCCCAGTTTATTCCATTCAGTACTCAGGGAAGTTTTTTTTGGTGCGTTTTTTTTTTTTTTTTTTTTTTTTTTGCCTTTTTATGGATTTAAGTGTAACCATTTTCCTGGATAATGACAGGAGACAAAGGACAGAAGGCGATTAGAACTCACATCTAACAAGACTGGATAACAGACTTAAGTCTTCTTTGGCTTTTTATTAGCAGTTTTAATTCTTTTTATTGCTTTGAGTTTCCGATTTATTTTTGAAGATGAGCTGTCCAGGGAAGACAGTTTGGGGGGTTCGTTTTATTTTAAAATGTTTTAAGTTATGTAATTACTTTGCTCTTTTCCTCGGACTGTTTTATCTTCTTTTTACAGCGCCACCTTCTGTTGCATTTCCCTTTGACAGCCGTTGGTTCCCAGGTTTGCCACAGTAAAGGAAAACATCTTAGATGTGCAAATTATTGTAAACACAAAAGTTTTCAAATAAAAGAGTGAGATTTTACTTTACTGTAAGCTTCTTGCCCTTATTTCAAAAGTTAAAGTTTGAACACTGGCTTCTGAATATAAAATATCTGGAAAACTTACAAAATTATTATAAAATTAATAGATTGTTGCATATTAGGCACCTCTGTGCTAAAGGCAAATGACCTATGTTTGTATTTATTTGAGCTATGGCACATAATATTAGTGGGTATTAAGACTTGTATAAGTAAGTGGCAGATCACCTTAAAATTTTTCATAAAGGCTGTTTAGGGGATAATTGTAAAGAATGAAAAATCAGCCCTGGCAGTTACTGATTGCAGAGTTGACAGCAATGAAGTAGGCAAACTAGACAATCTAAATTTGCAAAAAATAACTTCCATCAAGTGGGTTTATTTTGTGACTTGCTCGTTCTGATAGAAAAATCCCCTCCACTCCCTCCCCCCCAAATGGTCACAAATGAGAAGCCGAGAACTCATGACAAGTTTTTCTCACTATTTCTGCTTCTGTTAAAACTCGACTCTTGGAGGTGGGACAGAAGGTTCCGCGCGCAGTGGCCTGGGTTAGGTCCTGGTGTGTGAACCCACGCCGAGATGCCAGGGCGTCTCCAGGAGCGCTCGGCACGCGACTGGGTTCGGCCTCGGGCCAGGTGCGCGGCCCACCTGGGTCAGCCCCTCTGACTGTCGCTGCTCTCTCCCCAGGGACCCGCTGAAACTCCAGCAGCTGCAGAACCAGGTCCGCCTGGAGCAGGAGGCCTGCGCGCGCCCGCCCGGGCCGCCCTCGCCGCCCTTCCCGCCGCCGCCCGGCCTCCCCGAGCCCGCGGCCCCCGCGCCGCCCGCCGCCGCCGAGCCCATGAGCGCGCTCGCCTCCCGCGCCGCCTCCGCCATGCAGCCCTCCGGCTCCTTCAACTACGCGCGCCCCAAGCAGTTCATCGCCGCGCAGAACCTGGGCCCCGCGTCCGGCCACGGCACGCCCGCCTCCAGCCCCAGCTCCTCCAGCCTGCCGTCGCCGCTGTCCCCGCCGCCCCGGCTGTTCGGGCGCGGGCCCGCGCCGCCCTTCGGAGCCGAGCCCGACGCGCCCTGGTGCCCGTCCTCGCCGTCGCCCCCGCCGCCGCCGCCCCCGGTCTTCAGCCCCACGGCCGCCTTCGCGGTGCCCGACGTGTTCCCGCTGCCGCCGCCGCCGCCGCCGCTGCCCAGCTCGGCCCCGGGCTCGCACTGCTCCTCGCCCGCCGCGCGCTTCAGCCCCGGACAGACGCCCGCCGCCTTCCTCAGCGCCCTGCTGCCCTCGCAGCCGCCGCCAGTGGCCGTCAACGCCTTGGGGCTGCCCAAGGGCGTCACCCCCGCGTGAGTGACCATTGCCCCAGCTCCCACGGGCCAGGTTCGGTGGGTGGTGCACGCCTGTAATCCCAGCGACCTGGGAAGCTGAGGCAGGAGGATCCCAAGTTCCAACCCAGCCCGGACATTTAGGGAGGCTGAGTCTCAAAAGAGGAGGGATGCTAGGGATGTAGCTCAATGCTAGGCCCTTGGGTTCAATTGCCAGCTCCGCCAAAATATATAATGAGAATACAGAAAGTGCTTCCGAAACCCAGGAGTCCCAGTGTAAAACTTTACCTATTTTTCTCCATCTGATTTGAAGTGCCTACAGCAGCTTTAACAAGTATTATTGCATAGCTACCTCACATTACCAAGATCAACACTTTTTCTTCTGAATTAAATATAAGGTGCTCCCCTATTCAAAATCTTTGCCGTGCTCTTTAATAATTATGACAACGGGAGTCTCAGCTACCATTTGCCGAGCATTGTGCTAAGCAGTTCTCAAATATTATTTCAGTGGATACGACATTCCTAAGGGCTAACACTGCCTCACATTCTAGTAGTTAATCAACTCAAGGTCACATGACCATTAAACGCAGAACTGAATCCTTGTCTCCAGAATTCATGCTTTCCCCACCAAACTATGTATCTTAGCGTTTCTGCTTCAAAGCACAACCGGTGTACAAGTTTTGGGCAAGTATACACCTCTTTTAGGGCTGGAGGTGGAAGTACATGCCAGTAATCCCCTCACTCTGTGAGGCTGAGGCAGGAGTATTGAAAGTTTGAGCTCAGCCTGGGAAACTCAGGGAGATTCTATATCAAAATAACATTATAAAATAATAATAATAAAAGTTCTAACAGTGTAGGTCATTGTTAAGACCCAAGGCTTAATTCTCAATATGGCAACAAAGAAAGTGTTTCAGAAAAACCTGAACAATTAGAAAATAAGCCTTTACATATATCCAGTGATTGACATGATATAGTTTTAGTGAGAAATCATGAACTAATTCTGTCCTTGGCCAACAGTGATTTGTAGGTAAATTTACAAGACTCCTCTTTGCCCCGTTTTCTATTTGCAGATTGCCTAATACCTGTTTGTCCTGACTTCACGATAGAAGTCCTGTGGATTTTTGCTTGTTTGTATGGTTTTTTGTTTTTTGTTTTGAGAGATTCAGGCTGTCTCTGTAGCCCAGGCTGGTGTCACAGTCCTGGGATCAAGTGATTTTCCGGCCTCAGACTCTTGAGTAGCTTGGACTACACCATTCTCGCTTTCTATGAACTCTGTGAAATAGAAAATCATTGAAGATAAAATCTTCAAAAGTGCAGTAAAACTTCCAAACAAACATATCCTACAGGTGTTTGGCTTGGTGTGCAGAAGAGAAAAATGAGTGAAAGCTAACACTTACTCATTTTACCAAAGATTTCAAAAGCAGCTAGCAAAGGTCAGGCCAGTACCCATGTCGCAACTCTTCCTGCAGAAATCCTGCTTCAGTTTGTCAGAAGCCTAGTATTGTTCAGAAAGGAAAGAAGGAAACTCTACTAAAGAATAAAATTGAGAAGACCTGCAAACTCAATTTATTTTTATCTATAGGTAAAGTTTCCTGTCACTAGGATGAACTAATGCCCTCTTAACAAGCATCGCTGTATCTGTCCTTGATAGGTGGATGGGGAGCTACTCTTAGGTATATTCTAAATGTTTGAAATCTGGCTTCTTCTCAAATGCTTATTAGAAAAAGCATAGTCAGATAAATAGGTAAATAAATAAGGAAAAGAAGAAAATCTGTATAGTAACAAGGTGACAGTGCATTTCTATTGAAAGTCAAGTCAGTGAGCTTGCCTGGGGAGAAGAATCTGTTTTTCACTCCCAACTTTTCTGTTTGCAACTGTTAGAGAGATTTGCAAGTGGGAGTTTGTTACATGACCGATGTGTCACTAAAATGGTACCATTATTATGTTTGCCAGGAAGGTAAGTACTGAGTAAATACCTTGTTCTGATACTTCTTGTATAAAATCTGATCAAAGACCAGCCTTCCAAAGGCCTTGGGTGCTCAGGCCTTAATCATCTTAAGTAGCAAGAGTTGTTTATCCTGATCTTTCACTTGGACTGTCTTAAGAAGGCAACCAGTTTTAAGGGTTTACCTCAAGGAGCTGGGAGCACTTGTTTTTTATCACGATTAGTTACTCATTCTGTGAAGCCAAAATATTCTATAATTGTTACCACAAAAGGGGCTTGTCTTAAAAATTAATGGAGAAGTCATGCTGATTTGCAGCTGTGGAAAACTAGATCGAAAAATAGGCAGTATAACCAAAGATGCCTGCTAGCTTAGATGTTTAGCTCTGTACTAGCCCCGTAAGCCATCATTATGTGGTCACCCTCTTGTCTTGAAGGAATTTTCCTGTTGCTAAGTCACCCACACTTGAAGCATTCATTCTTTTGGTTTGATAATGTGGCATTGGAAACATTTTTTCCTCTGGCATATTGTGGGATCCATCCTTTGCAATCGGAATTCAAAGCAAAAATGTCATTATTTACCCTTCTTAATAATCTAAATAATTTGGCAAAAATCAAATGTCTCTTTCAAGGCTGCTATGACTAGTTGGAGTCCTCCAACTTGTAGGAACTGCCAATTATTGTCAGATTATAAGTGCCAGCAAATGAGGATTGATGATGAATGACAGATTGAAACAAAAATTCATTAGATTTTTGCCTACATTAGGCCAAAGTCTTAAACTTCATTTTCAGATATCTGTTTTCTTGTCAACTGCAAACCTTTTGTTAATTCTCCTTGTGTGTTTAGCATTGTTCTTCCTTTAACTTGGGGGCAAGAAAGTCGGTGTGTGGTGTGTGCCAAGATGCTGAATGGTCCATAGAGCTACAGTTCTGTTTCTCAAGTATTTGGGCAGCAAGACAGGGAAACAAGCACCAAGCCAAGAAGGTAGAAAGACTGGGCTCACCACAAAGGGGTGCAGTTGGTGGCTGGCTGCAGCGTGAGAAGCGTACATCCAGCACCTGGCGTGTCTGTGTCTGTGTCTGCAGGTGGTGACATTCTTCCCCAAGGCTACTGGGGTCACCAGTGGTGCAATGTCATCCTCAGAGCCTCCAAAAGATACAAAGGGAGACCATGAGGAAACCAGGCCTTCAAGATCTACTAGTACTTTCATAATGTTGACTGATTGTGGAATGTTCTTTTAACTGCTTCCACTGCTGCGCTTCTGTTTCTCCACACCTAACATCCCTGGGAGAAGGTCGGAATAGAGTTGGCCCCAGCACACAGGTGCAGGGGAGCATTTCTACCTCTGCTGGCCCCTGAGCCGAGACACCATGTCTAGAGTGAATTGCATCCATTTGCTCTCAGAGGATCAGGCCTTGGGGCTCCTGCCCACCTTCACAGGCTTGGAAGTTGTGCTCATCAGAGTGCCATGTGGCCTCTCAAGTGCCTCTTTTTATGTAAAGTAGGGTTTTGGCATGAATTGGTTCCCAGCCTTTGTCACTGGGGGCTGAGAGTTTTAATTCAGTGTTGCTCTTTCTTCCTTGACTTGGGAGAAATAAGTTGGGAACACTGTTATCTTTCTACACTCAAGAAGTAAAGGGATTTCCCAGAGTTCTAAAATACGCTTGAGGAAAGAAGGTAGACGGAGCCAGGCTTGAGTGTATTGGAGATCAACTGCCTACAATAAACACAATGTCTAATCTTTCTTCATTAAAGAAAACTGTCAAGTCACAACACCAAACCCTAGTCTCAGGGAAATTCTGTAACAGATTTAGTTGTACTTTTTACTTTGAGTTGTACAGGGCATTTTAGGCAGTTTTCAAGTCAAAAAAATTAGTTAAATATAATGACCAATAAAAAAGAACCCAACAGTCAGGCCTGGTAACACATGCCTGTCACCCAAGCACTCTGGGAGGCTGAAGCAGGAGGATCACAAGTTCAAGCCCAGCAAAGAAGCTGAAAAACAAAAGAGGCACTTTGCAGATGTCATATTGTTGCTTTCTCTTGTCTTTCAGGAAGACAGACGGGTGGGAGCCCTGGCATCCTCCCATAGCCAGCAGAGACTTGAAGGCAGGGCACTCCCAGGCTCTCGCTGTGGGGCTTGTTAGGGTCCAGCATTTCAGAGTTGGATCCTATCCTGGGCAGGTATTTCCCAGATCAAGCACAGGGCCTTGGTGTCTGCAGAGCCTGGGTGGAGATTCTGCTGAACCACAGCCTCTGCCCCCTCCCCCCCACCCGGGGTTTGCTCTGTCCCAGGCTGTGCAGGGTGGGCACCCACGCCTCTGTTGCTCTGTTCTTACAGAAGGTACTGTAGGAGCGCTTAATATTAGAACACAGAGATGCCTACATGTTAACATGAGAAGTTTGCTCACTCTGAATTTTGCAGGATTTAGTTACCTTCAGATATCCCTGAGTTGGAGAATACAGTAACAGCACCATTAGTGGTTTTTCAAGTCTCTGCTTGCTTGCTATGCAGGCACCTGATCTTTTAAGTCATTATTGTACTCTGATATTTGAGTTCCTGAAATATACTGACAGAAGTGACCTAGAATACTACATCAAGGGAAGGATTATTCAAGATTATTCAGTAGCCAAAAAAATTTTTTAAAATGACCTCCTGAGATTTGGAAGTAGTCAGATGTAGACAGTTTTACTTTCCAGATGCATACATGTGTGTGTTTTTATCTGACCACATGAATATTATTTTTAAATAGCAAGTGACTGACTGCAAAAGCCAGAGTAAACACATCTGTATGGCTCCGGCACAGCTGGGCGAGCACGGACGCGCTGCACCGAAGCAGAAGGGTGGGAGCCCACTGAACTGTTCGCTGGTTATGGTCAGCCTCTGAGTGTGGATTTGGGTGAGGAGTTTTGTGAGGTTTTGGTAAAAATTTACTTTGAATAAACATTTTTTAAAAAATTGTACAAACCATCACGGTGAAATCTCTGTCGCCAGATGGCTCATTTTATTTCTTCAGTTCTCAAAAGCAAGTGCCATTGGGGTTAGGAACCCAGAACTGCCTTCCACTGGACCCCAACACTATAGATTTTAAAGAAAAATTCAGCTGCCAAGGCTTTGCCTCAAAAACTTTTCTTTTCTGATGTTTCTCCTTCGTTTTTATTTCTAACAGCAACCTTACATGGGATCCCTAGATTCTATCCTCAGTTTAATGGCTTCCTAAAGTTTTTTTGGATTATTAATATTACTCTAATGAGATGCTCTCTGAAAAAAAAAAAGTTCTTATCTTAGAGTGTGAGAAACACTGTTTCCTCGCCTCTTTCCTCAAGGTCCATCCGTTGGACCTGCCGGGCTCTGCTGACCATGGGAACTGGACGCCACGCGGGTCTCTGTCGGCGTTCACACAAGCAGCCCCTTCCGGTCATTCACAGCCGCGGCTGCAGTGCCACCTCCTCAGAGGTTAACTGTGCCATCCAGTGTAGTTATCCATTGACACACCGGTGACTTGGTGCCCCCGACTACCTCCTGATACGTCCTTCCTTCCATTCTTTTGTTTTTTCCTATCGCTACCATCTCCTCCACAGAATGTAATTTTAGTAAGCATTGTAACTTAGTTTCGTTTGACATTGTATTCCCAGCACCTAGAATGCAACTGGGCACTGAAAAAGCAGCCAGTAAGTCATTTACACATCTTGGAAATTCTGGTCAAGAATTCTTGGCATCTTTTTCCACTCCTTCCCCTCATTCATTGTGTTTCCCTTGGCCGGTCTCGTCTCTGTGATTCACTTCCATGCTGAAAGCTTGTGCTGGCCTCTGCAGATCCACTCTTGCTGTGCCAGGCACTTTTCTAGATGCTTGAGGTACACGGGCTTGTGTACCCTTCCCGGTGATCCTGGGGGGTGCATCACGCTTCACAGGTGGACACTGAGGAACACAGTCGTTAGGTTGTTTCCCTAAGCCTTGAAGCTGTTAAGTGCTTATAAAAAATGGTCACTTTGCGCCTTTATTCATCCTGGCTCTTAATTGTTCCTCTCTCCCTGCTGCTTACTGACACCCTCATCTTCCAGGGTCTATCTTAGACACTTAGGTCTGTGCTGCAGTTCTCTGTGGTCATTCTAGCCAGCACTGTTTCTATTTCATTTTTTTATTCCATCTTAAGAGTTGAATAAAATAAATATTCATTTTTTTATTGCATCTGGAATTAGTACCACATGATTTGTGCCTAAACTTATTCCCCAGCCTGATTATCAAGTAATCTCTTATAATGAAGAACCATCTTTAAGGATTTGGTTCTCGTTCCCATCCCACATAAGGTAATGTTTAGACTATAGTGTTGAAGCTTGTATTTGTAATACATAGAATCCCACAATGTCATTGGACAATATAATCAACTGTTGTTCTCTGGGCCTAACAGAACTTGTGTGATGCATTGGCCTAAGACTGTGTCTAGCTACATACTTGCTCAATAATATTTGTGAGATGATTTGAATTTTTAAAAAACTTTAATTGATTCTTATTTCCTTATTAAGAACCAATAAAATATGAGTACTTTTAATTCTGTAAGTAAAGGAAAATCTCTTATAGAGAAGCAGAAAAGATGAGTTACATATAGTCATCTCAGTATTTAAATACTTGCTAAAAGAAACACAGAATGATCAGGGTTTTACTTTGGGTTGGAGAGTAATTATAATGTATTCTTGAAATAGTCAAATAGTTGGGCGGCAGGAACCCAAACCATGACAAATGGCTTCTCTATGAAATGTTCCAGAGTAACAGTTTTAAGTTCCCCCACAGAGTCAAGTACACTGAAAAACACTTCCGAGCTACAGTGCTTATTCTGTAGTAATAAGTAGACCTTTACTTTTCTGGGTTAGTTGTGGCTGTCGTTAGAAACATCAGCTGTCTGCTGTAGAGGGTCTGCTAAGCTCATCTTCACCTTGTTACCCCTGTTCTTGCTTGTGCTGAGAACACTGTTCTCAATGTCGTCTTCCCACAGCAGCAGTGATGTCTGTCTGTCAGCATCACATACTTGTGCAACTGGGTTACGTTCAGAATAACAGTAATCATGGAAACTGTGTGTGGCAACACCATCTGATGGAGCAGAAAGCTGTCTTCAGTTTTGTCTTCGAGGTTACTTTGAAATCTAACTCTTCTATTTCTCAGATGTAAGGCTGTAGTCAAAAGCGATACAGAACTTTGTTTCCAAATTTATGCAATATTTACATGTCCCCAGCCTGACTTTTTACATATGATCTGGCTTCAGATGGCTTTGGCACAAGTTTCTTGATTGAGAAAAGAAAGAAGAGCAAGGTCTGAAGTGCAGATAGACCGTACATCCATTCACTCATCACAGAAGTATTTGAGTGTCTGTTAACAAGCCTTGTGATTAACAATAGAGCCATGGTGAGACAGAACCCTTTAGGAACATATAATTATAAGCATGATAGGTGCTATAAAGAAAACAGTCACCCAGGTATGATGGCACACACTTGTAATCCCAGCACTTAGGAGGCTGAGGCAAGAGGATCGCTTCAAGTTCAGGCCAGCCTTATGTACACAGAGAGATCCCATCTCAAAAACAAAGACAGAGCCAACAAACAGATATGTTACTAATGGGGTAGACTTAGGGATGTCCTTTCCATTAATCTGAAGGCTGATGATGTAGCCAGGGTAAAAGAACCAGGGGACGTACAAGAAAGCTGATAAACTGCATGTTTTTGTTCAACAACTGCATGGTGCTAAAAACTGACACTATAAATTGTAATTCTTACGGCTTTTGCCAGCAACATTTCTCAGGTTTATTGCTCAGCTCCCTGTCAAGATCAGTTCCCAGTGACTGATCCCAGTGAGTACAGTTTACAGTTTAGCCATTTCTTCCTCATTGCAAACACAGGATATCACGCTATTTTATTTCTTTGTTTCTTTAGCGCCTACTAACAAGTGCTTTGAACTTCAGAGGCAAATGACTAAAAAATACAAATCAAAAAAAGCAAGTTATATTTAGTAGGATATTTTCCACTATAAGCATTAGAAAATTCAATTACAAGTATATGTGTGGCTTACTAAAGTGAAACTCACCCATCTCTACACCGCTGAAATCCCCACCCAGGTTTCCCAGGTCCACCCTGCTGCTCTCTGCTCTCTAAACTTGACTAGTACCCTGAACTTCCGAGTTAATCATTCTTTTATTTCTGTGTATGTATGTTTCCCTAAGTTTGTTAATCAAACTTTGATTTGTGTCAGTATCACCTGCCATGTGATATGCCAGCCCAGGTACAAATCTGCAACTGGTGACTCCTCGGGATCACGCTTTTGCTGTTGGTCCACACGCTTTGAGAACGACTGCCACTACTAGTGCAATAGACTAGCTTTTGCCTACTTTAAAAGAAATATTACATGTATTGTTTTGTGCTTTGCCCTTTTATAATCTAAAATTCTGTTTTTGAAATTCAGCTTCCTGGATATGGGAGCAAGCATCACTCGTCTCACACTGTGCAGGCTTCCATTTCTCATTAATCTCACTGGTCTCTGAGGGAAAAGAACGAGAAACCAGGAGCAGCTTGTTCAGGGCGCTAGCGAAAGTAATCCCACCACCTGTAGGGGTGGAGCACTCGTGACAGGCAGCTCACACAGTTCAGGGCATTGTTGCTGCCCTTGGGAGGAACAGTCCTGGGATCTCACCCAGCGTACTGCAGAAGTTTAGGAAGCTCGCAGGTTTCCAGACCTGCAGATCTCCCAGAGCCTCTAGTGTCAAAAAGATCTCATTTTAAATCAGACACTGGCTTACTGCAGTCAGAAGGGATGTAGAAGGGAGTGGGAAGGAAGGGAAGACAGCTTTAACACATGGAGAACAACCCTAATGTGAAAACCCAACATCTGAAATGCTCCAGAACCTAAAACATTTTGATCAACACACTGCCACAAGTGGAAAACTTCACACTGAACTTCATGTAGTGGGTCACAGTCAAAATGCAGGTACATCAAAAATACTGTATAAAATTACCTTCAGGTTATGATAGGGTTCTATATGAAACAAACAAATTTCATGTTTACACATGGGTTCCGTCCCTCAGATCTCATTATGTACATGGAAATACACCAAACTCCAAACCCATTTGGTCCCAAGCATTTTGGGTATTGATGTTCTTAGTCTTTTAGAATAGGGTAGCCACTGTTGTTGAATAAAGCCGATTGTGAAGGACCAGAAAATTGAATAAAAGTATAAAAGAAATATGTCCTCTTTGAAATCCTCGTGACATTTATCTATGGTAAATATTTTTATACCTGTTTTGTAAGAGATTTTAAGAAATTGCCAAAGCGCACAAGTCTAACACAAGATAGAGTGAGATTTTAAACCTAAGTGTGACTACAAGTCACATCACTTTTCACTTGGCACTGCTGTGTCCCTGGCTACAGTGTAGGGCTATGGTTTACTTCCCCACCTGTTTGAACCTTTTTAGAAAACTGGTTCTAGTTCATCTTTCTGGAATTGCTGAAACCAGATTTGATGGTTCTTTCCATTAGTTGTAATAGATGCAGCATTAAGAGAAAAAAACAAAAAAGTGAGAATGACATGTTAATACATGCACTGTCTCTGTTGGTCTTAGATGTTTGATTTGGATTTATATGCCTGACAAACTGACGGTACTACCTCATGCTTTTTGTCCTGCAGGGGATTTCCAAAGAAGGCCAGTAGAACTGCTAGAATAGCTTCTGATGAGGAGATCCAAGGCACAAAAGATGCTGTCATTCAAGACCTGGAACGAAAACTTCGCTTCAAGGAGGACCTCCTGAACAATGGCCAGCCGGTACTGAGACAGACGGGGGCCTGGGCTTGGAATATCAGCTTCCCACACCAGAGCTCTCTTACCTGAGTTAACTGAGACTCAGACTCTTGAGATTTTGTCCACCAAATTATTCCATTACCCCAGAATCTCAGCGAGTTGGGGAAAAAGGTAGAAAGAAGGGCAGATTTTAGGATTGAGAGTATAGTGAATGATGACCGCATTGTCAAGAAAAGAAACACAGGTATATGAATGGAGAAGGAGAAAGGAAGTATGCCATGGAACTTTTCTGTACCCAAAATCAGTGAATCAAGTTTCCAAAGGAGAATTTTGATTCGATAGCATATGCTGCTTCTGTCCCAAAATACCTTTGCTTAGAGAACCATTGTGGAGTCCTGTCCTGCCAGACAATGACAAGAAACTGGTTCAGTAATCTAAAAAGGTAACGCCTATGCCACACTCTTGCAGCTTGTCAGAGCACGAGCATTAAACTTGAAAAAAATTATGCTTTAACACTGCAGAATTTGTAGAGTACATACATAAATCTGGTGGAAGATATACATGATCTTTCCTCACTGAATTTACATGTTTCTTCATCAGCTTTTATATTTTTTTCTGGCTCTTAGCACATTAGAATATTTTAAGAAAATGGGAAAAGCAAATCTAGCAAGTAACACTTACCAGGCAAAGGAGCAGAATCTTTCATAGCTGTATCGTGGAACACTGCCAGAAAAGTCTGCTTGGCTCTTAAGCAAAACTAGAGAAGTGTTCAATGCTTTCCTTTTTTGTTTTAGTTTTAATATATGAAGACTCTTCTTATAAAAATGGCCCCTTAGTTACCTTTTTTCAAAACAGAAAGGTTTCTTTACAAATTATTCTTCTAGGAATTTTAATTATCAAACATTGATAATACTATGAAAACAGATGATGTTGAATTGGAAAGGTGATGAATAGAAGTGGGATACTAAATGCTAATTTTAATTACTGGGGCATCGAAATCTCATTTAAGGAGATTGAAATTTGAGTGAGTTTTGTGTTACTCACTTCACTGGGTATAGGAGATCTTCCTAAAGGAAAATGTTTTCTCCCTGAAATAAGTGATTGCATGTGTAATGTACACACTCTGGAAGTTTTCCCTGGCTCTGTCAACTAGAGCTTTGAAAGATTAAAACAAATACATAAGGGAACTTTCAAGCCAGGTGGAGGCATCTCTCCAGTTTTTCTTTCCCACCTTCTTTTTAGTTATTGAAATGTTCCTTATGGACTAAGACTCTCATTACAAGGCTTCTATAAGCATTTATTGAAACATATTAAGTGTATTTATATGTGTTTGCATATCAGTGAGTGATGCTCACAGTAAGTTTCATAGATTTCCACATTTAAGAGCTTAGACAAGAAAAGTTAAGTTTTCTTTTTTATAAAATGCGGTCTTCAAAAAACTTTTTCCTATTGTTGCTATTAATCTGTTACTTTTGTAACAGGGCTTGTATTTTCACATGGCGTACTGCTTTAGAAACAAATTTGTGAATAAAAATTAAAATTCAATAAAAAATAAATCAAATAACTTTTCTGCACCACAGAAAAGAAATCCATGAAGTAAATCTGGCTTCTAATGGCAGCAGGTGCCCTGTGATGCAGGAACACAAGCAGGTGGATGTTCCTGCTTGTGTGAACAGAGGGGTGTTTACTCTGGCATCCCCTCCACGGGAACGTCAGGAATGCTTTTTAGGAGAGCAAGTGCTTAAAACGGAATTCATTCATTTTAAAAATAGATCCGAGTAAACTGCACATTAGCATCCTGGATTAAAATCACTCCATACACCACCCAGAACTTATCTCTGCCTCGTCCTATCCCTCACCCTTTCTTTACTAAATGAAATAATTTGAACTTTATGACTACTTGGCACTTGATTTGTTTCACTTCTTGGTTTGAGCTGGGACTAAAACCAAAATTTACTGGAAATTATAAATGTATCAAACATTTTTTCCTGATTAGAAAATTTCTAATAGAATTTGCATCATAAGTTTGGAAGTTAATCTTAAATAACTTTTACACTTTTTTCCTAGATTCTGCATTATTAATTTTTCCATATTTCTCATTAAACCCCCCATTTGTAAAATGACCCTGATTGGGCAGGTGTTCTCTGAAAGTTCTTTCCAGATCTGAAATTTTAAGCCCCTTTAGAACTAACTAACACTTAAATACAAAAGTTACCCAACCAACAGAACAACATGTAGGTGTTTCTGATGAGTAAGAATGGCCTAGCAAAATGGTTTTGGCAGACTTCAGAGTGCTGTTTCCTAGATGCAAACACACTACCCTTTTCTTCCTGATGGGCAAGCAGCTTGCTTGTGAGTCATGAATTATGGATGCCGGGTTCGGCGGGATCCTCAGACTCTTTCTAAGTCAGCCATGGGTACAGTCTTTGTGGATCTTAATCTCTGCCGCTCTTCACTTGTAGTACACAGTATCTTAGGAACCGCTCCCCCACAAAAAAGCAGACAGGACCACTTCTGTCAGTTGGTCTAATACTTCCATTTCCTCATATTTATTGATCACATACTGTGTGCTAAACACAGTGTTAAGTGACTGGTAGGATTACTTTTGTCAATAATGCCTTTATTATCTTCTTACCAATCAATGTGTTCCCCTTTTGAGAAGCTCTCGGGTTTTTTTGTGTCAGTTGGTCTCAAAGGAGCTGACTTCACTGTTCCAAAGCATATGAATAGCTTTGAAAATAACCTTTCCTTTCATATTTTGCAGTCTGAATCTCTTCCCCTTTCTCGCCTGTTGATTTACGTGAAGGATAAGAACGAGACAGCTTCTGCCTTGTTACTTGTCTTTCACTTTAAATCTGTGCTGTGTCAGTTGGTGGCTCCGGGACTCACGGCATGTCCCAGGGCTGGTTAGGCCAGGAAGACCAGGAGGCAAACAGAAAAGCAGAATCGAAGCAAGGCAAAGACGCAGAGCCTGTACCCCTTTCACACACAGCTTAAATACTTACAGAAAGTATCCACACTCATTCTTTCACTCTTTCACAATGTGTAACTGTGCCTTGTTTCCTAACTGTGTGTGTTTTCTGTGGACTTCTGTGTTTAGAGGCTGACATATGAAGAAAGGATGGCTCGTCGACTGCTAGGTGCAGACAGTGCAACTGTCTTTAATACGCAGGATCCGGGGGAAGAAACACCTAACCAGGTACTGTGCTGCTCTGGACTTCTCAGAAAAACAGCTGTCATTCAGCCCCTTTTCCTCTTCCTCTCCTTGGACAGTGTTCTTGGGATTGGTTTTTTGAAAATTAAAGAGCAAGTCACAGGAAAACCATATTAATATCATCAGTCAACCTTATAGTTAATATTTATTGAGCAAATACTTTGTATAAGACACTAATAGAGTTTTTCCATCAGTAATACTTGTTCTTTTATCTTATTGACTAGTTTACATTCCTGTCAGGGGTTTCTATTTTTCCTGTCCTATGCTTTAATACAAAATAGTTTTGTGTGGAGAACAATATTTTCACTGTCATTGTTTGAAATAAGCTAGTAAATAGTTCCTGTTATACTTTTAATAGCTAGCCAAAGTAAAATATCTGTATGGAGAAAAGATTGTCTTTATCTTCCTTCACATGTTCAGTTATAAAGCACTAATCAGCAAAAGACTAAAATGCTATATTCCCCTCTTTTAAAAAATCACTTCATAGAGCTGATGTGTGCTGCCTTATAATGTCTTACCGCCTCTGGAGTTTCCAGATGTATTCTCAAGCTTAAAAACAAAAATTTTTATAATAAGTATAAAGGGCCAAGTAAATTCTTTTCCTTGTCTATTGAGAAATGGGTCTTCCTTCTAACTCTAAAGGTTTCTCTGTGTTAAATATTAATACCACAAAGGTTTCACGGAAAGAAAACTACAAGGCTGGCTAGACTTAGGATTTCCGTTACTGCCCTTCACCTCTTTTTTTCTGCCTTTGCAGGCTTCTCCTCATGCTTCTCTAGGGAGTCCTCTGGATGGTCAAAAGGTCAAACTTCTCCTTTCTTCTGTTTCAAGTCTTTGCCTGTGTCTGCTTTTGCATTGTTTTTTCCTGTTCATTCTTATGTGTGTCCCCCTGTACTGCCCTATATCATAAATGCTATAACCACTGACAGTTTTTGTTTACTATCAGTTGAGCAAAGTTACTATAATTTTTTTGTCATTTAATTAGAGACTTCAGTTTAGTACTGACTTTAGTGGATATTCTGAACTTTCATTTTTTTGTGTGATACTGAGATTTGACTTCACACTCAGCTTTATCCCCAGCCCTCTTTACTTTTTTTATTTGAGACAAGTTCTCGCTAAGTTGTCTAGACCAGGTTCGAACTCAATGCTAAAGCGTAAGAGATGAATTTGATAGTAATTAGAACGAAGCAAACTCATACTGTATTGCTAACAGTTTTATTCATACCATTGTATTTCTCCCTTCAAATAAACACATTGTTTTTTAAAGTATAATTTCTTTAAGAGAAAACTAGTTGAGGGCCAGGGGTTTAGTTTAGTACCATAAGCATAGTTTAATAGCACAAGCGTGCCCTGGCAGGCACGAGGTCATGAGTTTGATCCCCAACACCAAAAAAAAAAGAGTGAAAACTAGTTGAAATGATCTCCTATTTAACATTCAATAGGGAATATAACAGCCTTCCCGTGTTCACTACATGTGTAGGACCCACTTTAAACACTACAGGATGTTGATAACAGTCTTGGTTTGGCTTTTATAATTCTAACCAAACTTTTGACTAGAGACTCTGGCCTGTTCTGCTTTTAAAGCGGTGGATCCCTAAGAGCCGCAGATCTAAGGAGGGGCCTCTAGGAGACAGGGGCTTGTTATGGCTAAAAAAAACAGTGGTGCCATATTTTCCATCATTCATGTGATAAAATGCTGTGTAAGACTGCAGCTGCCGGCCACGTGTGTGTCAGCCTTCTGGAGAGGGCCCACCCTGCCCAGCCTTTACCCTCCAGAAGGAAGACAGCGTTCCTCTGGCTTTTATTTTCATGAACAGATCAGGAATACGCTGCCTTTGCTTCTTTCTTTCCTTCACCCCTCCAGCCCCCTCCTAAGGGGGGGGACTCATCTTTTTAGACTTGGGGGGGGCATAAAAGGACTTTGAGACAATTTGAAATATCGTATATAGTCACTTCCAGATGTAGGACTGAACTGGGCTCAGACTGTTTTTAAGCTTGATGGTGAGCGCACCACTGTCTTTTCAGTGCCTTACTGGTCAGAGGAGTAAGACGCAGTGACTGTTCTACACGGAGTGAGAATGCTCACTGGAACTTTCCCTGTTTGCAGGAATACAAAGTCTCCAGCTGTGAACAGAGACTCATCAGTGAAATCGAGTACAGGCTAGAGAGGTCCCCTGTGGATGAGTCAGGGGACGACCTTCAGTACGGGGACGGGCCTGTGGAAGGCGGAGTGGCGCCCTTCTTTGAGATGAAGCTGAAACATTATAAGATCTTTGAGGGAATGCCTGTAACCTTCACGTGTAGAGTGGCTGGGAATCCAAAGCCTAAGGTAAACTGAAAATGTGGTACTTTAAAGAGTTTTCTTTGTCTGTTTTCCATGGCTATATCAAAATACTGTGTAATTTATAAAGGAAGAAGTTTGTTTGGCTCATGGTTCTGGAGGCTGGGAAGCCCACGAGCATGGCATAAGCAAGGGCACGGTGCCCCTTCCACTCAAGGCAGAAAGCAAAAATGTATCACATGGCAAGACAAAGCAAGGGTGTAAGAGCTCACTTTTATGCTAGAACCGCATTAGCCATTAAAATCCATGAATGGATGAATCCACTAATGAGACACAGTTCTCAGTCACCTCCCAGAGGTCTCACATCCTAACTGTTTTGGGGACCAAGTTTCCAGCAAATGAACTTCAGGGTCACACCAAAACTACAGCAAAAATCATATTTTTTAAGGAAGAGTTGGGTTCTAGAAGGTAGCAGATATGCAGAAAGAAGAGATATGAACCATCTCTCTTAGTACTCAGGATGTAAAATTTTTAAAGTGCTCTTAGGTTCAAGGCCACCTGAAGGAGACATTAGAAACAACAAGGCTGGGTGTAGCTCAGTGGTAGTGTGCCCACTTCACATGCTCAAGGCTATGGGTTCAAATCCCAGGGAGGAATACAGGGAGAAAGAAAGAAACCAAAAAGAGGTAAAGGCTAAGGGGTATGGAGTTAAGGTTTAAAGAATACAATGGAACACAGACTAGTGATTGACAAGGAATTCTTCACACACTTCCATTATCTACCCCTGGTTACTGCTTTCCAATTGCAAATGCCTAGAGTTCTGTGGGATTAATTTCTCCAGATCAGAGCTGTAAATGACCAGGCTTGGATATGAACTCACTGGTCTGTACCACACAAAGAAGTAATGTTCACCACTGGGTGATAAAACTTCAGATCTGTAGTCTACAAAACCAAGGCTTCCTATATTTGCTAACAGGTAAATATTCAAATTATGTGAAAAAGATGATAAAAAACAGTTTTTTATAACAACAGTTTATTTTTAAAGTGGATATGAGTTTAAAATTTTAAGGCCATTTTCTTTGATCTGTTTTTCTCTGACTCAGTGGTTGGAATTTAGTTTTTAAAACTAACCTGATCGTCGGCAGAGCATGGTGGCACTGCTTATAGTACTAGCACTCAGGAGGCAGAGGCAGGAGGGTCACTGTGAGTTTGTAAGGCCAGCCTGAACTGCATAGTGAAACTCTGTCTCAAAAAGATTATATATATATATATATATATATATATATATATATATATATATATATAAAATATAAATATATATATATATATATATAAAATATAAATATATATATATAGCTATAGGAATTAGAACCTGCAAGTGTTATGTATTATAATATTCCCTTCCCCTCTTTCATTTTGTTATAGTCACTTTTTTATATCACTGTTAATCTTATAATTTTAGTAAGTGTATTTCTTATTTTATACACTTTTCCAAAGTTGCATTTTTATACTGTCCTGTCATTATAGATTTTATACCTTTAACAGTTCAGTTGTTTGAAATAGTTACATTAGAGTCTCTTAAAATTGTTCAGTATGTATAATATTTGGGCCTCTATTTTTCTCTTTCTTGTACTACAGACTGTCCTTGTTTATTTCCTCATATGGTTTGTTTTTTATTGAACTAATGCATGGTAGCATTTCCTACCTGTGAAAGTGTTCTGTGTGGAAACATTTTGTATGCTTCTGAAAAGAAGCTAAGGACTTTAATCAACCAGAACCAAATTTCCTACTCATTTTTCTGTTTTCGGCTCAATATCATGAACTAATATAAACGTGGGTTTGCAACTTCTCACCTTTTCTATTCTTTTCACTTAAATGGGGGGAATGTAGTCCTGCATATTGCTTTGCTGAGCTAGGGCATAGCCCTATCCAGGTCAGCCTCATACAGTGGTGGCAAACCTATGGCACGCATGCCACAGCAGGCTGTTTGTATCATGGAAAGCTCGAAAAGGTTCCCCGTCACTGGCTAATCCTTCTGAGTATCAGAAGTTTTGAAAATGGTATTTTCAAATACGAAGTTTTCTAAATGGTTTTTTCAAATACCGTTTAGAAGTTTCCTAAACGGTATTTTGCTTTTCAATAATACTGTTTTCTTTAATATAAAGGGGAAGCTGACAGGCTTTCAGCCTTTGATCGTAAACTTTTTGGTCCAGAACTAAGGCAGTTTCAATCATCAACCTTTAATTGTTCCCGCCCTCCAGGCAACATTATTTTTCAATTCATGTAACACAATTCAGTGGAATGATTATAGTTTTGTGTTTTTTCCTCTAAAACAACCTTTTTACCTTTTCCTTAAAAGTAACACATTTTAATTACCAATACATTTTTAAAAAATGTCTGTAATGCTACTTCATAGAAATAATCACTGCCAAAATTCCCTACATATCCCTTCATATAAGTAATAAATAAGTGTAAATACCATATTTTTAAAAATAAAAAGATACATGTATATTTCACATATATATTTTTTAAAACAAAGTGATATATGACTTTTTAAAACTTAAAACGAATTAAACTCATTTGCTATCTGCTTTCTTTTTTACTCAAATCAATTTTCTATTCAGGTGTTTAACATTTTAACATGAAAACTCAGATCATCTCATCAGACCACACTATTGTTATCAGTCCTCCTCCTAGAGGAAGAGTACCATTTTAATCTTTAACCCTCATTTCCTTCTACAGATCTATTGGTTTAAGGATGGGAAGCAGATCTCTCCAAAGAGTGATCACTACATCTTTCAAAGAGACCTTGATGGGACCTGCTCTCTCCATACCGCAGCCTCTACCCTAGAGGATGATGGGAATTACACGATCATGGCTGCCAACCCTCAGGTGAAGAAGGGCAGAGGGCTGGGCTCTCTTCTGTGTGCAGTGTGTACAGGCATTTGATCACACAGAGAAACTAATTAAAAGGTGAAGTTGACTTCTTTCACTTATAAAGCTATTTTTCCAAATTCTTTATCCATCTTGCTTTCAGAGGATATAAAAATCTATATTTTAACATTTTTTATTAATTACTTTTTGTACATATTTCATGAACATTTATTTTTTCCATCAGGCGTTCTTCTTGGGGAATGATGGCTGTGCAGATGTGCATTCCTCCCATAGGCATTTAGGTCTCCTGTGTACGTTTCTGATGGAGGTTCTGGAGTGGCAAGGGTGGGCAGGACAATCTTGAGGTAGAAATTAAGCCAGTGAACAAGTTAATAAATCACATAATTCTAGTAGGATTAGATTCTATGAAGAAAATAAGGAAGAAAGGATATTGAGTTGCATATGTATGGGGTATAGTGGAAAAACTAACAAAATTAAGTATGTAAGAAATACATAAAAACATTATTGGCCCAGAATTAAAGCAACAGAATTCCACCTTTACCAGAATAATTATAATTTTGATAGTATCAATCAATGCTTAGTATTCATCAGTATCAAACACAGTTTGGGAGGCTTTGTTTGTTTGTTTGTTTGTTTGTGATGGGGTCACATAGTGTGGCCTAAGCTAGACTCAAACTGCTGGGCTCAAGTGATCCTCCTGCTTTATCCTCCAGAAAGGCTGTGACTATAGGCATGCAATACCATGACCAGTTCAAAATTTTGTCTTGTGTTTGTCCTTAGATTTAGGATCAAAAATAACAACTTTTTTAGACTTTGAAAGAAGGCTTTCCCAAATGATGTTCCCAAACGAAACTTGCACATTCTCTCCTGTTATGTATCTTAGGTGTATTGGACCAATGCCAGGTACAGGATACACAATGAGTGAGAAGCAATTTTGTGCCTTAAGAGCTCAGCGTGTAACTGCAGAAGCTGTCTCATCATATACTTTTTTTTTTTTTTTATCGGTACCGGAGATCGAACTCATGACCACCTGCTTGCAAGGCAGGCGCTTATGCTGCTGAACTAAATCCCCAGCCCTTATACTTCTTTTTTGAAAGCTAAGAGTATGGGGCCGAGGATTTAGCTCAATGGCACAAGCGCCTGCCTTGCAAGCGTGCAGTCGTGAGTTTGATCCCCAGCACAAAAAAAGAAAATAAAAGAAAGCTAAGACTAACAATTTTATAATCCAATGAAGATTGTCCAGAGGTCATCTTTTTAAACCTTCTAGACCTATTTATATTATTCTATATTTTGTTATTTCTTTCACTGAAAATACTGTTAGAAAGTGATACAACAAAGTTGTTAAAAGAAAAATGATATAAGTGTAACAAAACTTACAAGCTTTTAAAAGTTTGCACAAGGCTTATCCTGATTTAATATTCCATTGTCATAAACAGTTTTTTCCACTAATATTAATAGAATGAAACTCAAATTATCCATGTAATCACATTACAACAAGAGCACAGCACACTCTTTACTGTCAATGAAAAGTTTCCATGTTAATGCACCTTGTTGAGTTTGTAATTTTGTAACCAATGAATACATGATCATTGTCCTGAAATTAGTCCAAATTATCTCTATTACCAAGTTACATTTTACACTTATATCTATTTTTTATGTAATTCAAGGAAAGAAAAATAATTGCTTTCATTTACTAGTATTTTCAACATGTTTCTATGACTTTTAATAAAGTGCAGTTTTCTGCTGCTAAAAAAAAAAAAAAAGTGAAGGGTTAGGTACAAACCTAAAACCCAGTTCTCAGGAGACTCATGCAGGAGGGCTGAGCAACTCAGCGAGACTGTCTCCAAAGAAAACTGGAAAGGACTGGGGATGCGGCGCAGTGTAGAGCACGGGCAGGCAGAAAGCCTGAGTTAGATGTCCAGCACCACAGCAGCAGCAACGGCAGCAAAGAGGAGAACACAACAAAATCCAGAAATCTTTGCTGTCTTATTTTTCTCTCTGACAAGGGTAAGATTTATTATGAGGATAGAATTGTCAGTGTTTCTTAAGTACTTGCCAGAACTGAGTTCCTGGTGAATTTCGAGGCATTTTTTTTCCCAGCATGTTTTAAATTGTTATTGGAATGAGCCACTTTGCAGAACAAAAGAATATGTATAAACTGCAAGTAGGAATCTGGTTCTTTCCTTATTCAAATAATACTAATGTATTTGCACATACGGGGAAACTCTAAAGGAGGAAGAACTCAGTTTACTCATTGCTGGTAGAGGGTGGCAGTGAGTAAAGTTAAGAGGTCAGTGCAGCCTCAAGGGTCAGTATTGTCCGAGCACTTAACCTCTTCTAACAAACTATAATGGAGTCACTTGATAAACAGGGTCTCCCAAGGATCCCCCTTGGATTGGTCCACAGTGTGTGTGTGTGTGTGTGTGTGTGTGTGTGTGTGTACTCGTATGTGTCAATTAAAATAAAATTAAAGTCAATATATTCTTACCCACATTTCTGTGTATGATCCTCCCTCCCCAACGAAAGAAGATCCTTTTGTAAACATTGGAAAAGAAGGAAAGGAAATTGACAGACAGACAGAAAAAAAGAAAGACACATTAGGCAAGTATGAGTTGGATTCCAGTTCTGCCATCACTGCCTGTGTGACCTTTAGCAAGTCCCTTTAGCTCTCTATGTCTGTTTGCTCTTCTAGAAAATAGAAATAATATGGATTTAAAGAGTACATGTAAAAAACATGTAGCTTACCTTGCACACTGTATACTTTTAACAGATGCTAGTTATTGGCTTTATTCTAATTCACCAAGACTGATTACCTCATTTTAGAACAGCAACCCCAAGACTTAAGCTGTGGAAACAAGATGCAGAGGGTCAGTTCTGTTCCCAGGTATTCCACTCCCACAGTACTGTGAGAGTAAGCAAGTCCACTCGGATGGAATGTCCACCCAGCATGTTGCTGGTGTGTGGTCTTCCGACCTCCTGGCTTTCCCCTTTTATCACCCCCATGGGAAAGGAGTTAGGCAGCAGATGTGGCTGTGCCACAACTGCCACAGCTGTGGGCTTGGGTGGAGGAAGCTGTGAGCTGGAGAATGGGCCACACCCATAGCACAGCTGACACCGGCCACACATGAAACTGGGAAGCTGCTCTTTGCTCGCAGCACCCTCCATGCCAAGAGAAGACCCCAGAGAAGTAGTCACTAGCTTACTCTAGGCCCCATAATTCTGCTTTACCAGATCTCAGGCAAGCCCCAGCCAGCGTGCCTCTTTAGTGTTTGCCCTCTATCCTTAGGGACCAGTTCACATCAGGGAGTCCGAAGCCCTGCCCTTCTAAAAGAATATCCCTCCCGTGGTTTAAGTAAATGGTGTAAGAATGTTCTGGGTTTCCCAGGAAGAGGAAGCAATTCAAACCCCCAGAAGTCACAATAATCATAGCGGCACCTAATGCCTTGAATTCCAGAGGCTTTTACATTCTGCATTTTAATTGAGAGGTGGTGCCAAGAGTCTGCTTTGTTATCCAAATAACCAAAAGAGTGAAATTCATAAAAAGAGGCAGAAGTAATCCTTAAAAGTGGGCATTCTATGGGCATGGTGGCACATGCCTATAATCCCAGCCCTCAGGAGGCTGAGGCAGGAGGATCCTTGAGAGTTCGAGACCAGCCTGGGCTACAGAGTGAGTTCAAGGCCAGCCTAACCTCATAGCAAGATCCTGACTCAAAACAAAAAAGAGAAAAAAAGTGGACATTCAGCCTCAGAATATATAGCTGTGTATACCCAGTGAAATGGCTGTGATATTTATTCTGTTTGGTATTAACTGTGCCACTGAGCTATATCCCCCGCTGGTCCAAGTTTTTGAACATGTTGCCTTGTAGATTTTAACTTCAAAATTCTTTTATCCTTGGGGTCCTGAACATTAGGTATGGCCACATATACCAGATGTAGGATCGTGAATCACCATCTAACTGTTGGAATGAACTTTACTACTCATTTTAAAAAGGGAGGTGGGGGTACAACATTTAAACCAGGACAAGAGGCAGGCCACGTTTCTACCTGACCTTTGGTGCAAGTTACTTGTGGCTGTAGGAATGTTATTAAAGAAATGGTTAATGTGGTTATAATTTCAACCTTATGTTATTGAAGTATTGTGATATTCTTGTTATTTGTGAATTAAAACATGGTTTAAAAGAAGGTCATAAGCAAGCATTTTAAGAAAATCAAAACAGTTACATTCCAAGGTATATTAATCGCAAAAGCTCATAGTTGACAACCTTTGGTTTTCAGTCATGTTTGATGTCTATCAGTAACATTAAACTTTTTCAGATTTTAAAAGCACTTAGTTTTGAAAGGGAGATGACTGCATCTATTTTCCCTAATGCACTGCAGCCTATGCAACGTGAAAGGAACACGGGACAGAGGAAAAGCCGGGAGTGGAAAAATTAGTTCAGTAATGAAACACAGAAGGCAGAGCTTTCTTGAGCAGACGAAAATACAGAAAGCAGCCAAGAGAAGGGCGAGAACCAAGGAAAGAGGAAAACCCTGAAGTTCAGCACAATATTTCATAGAATGTCATATTTTTCCACCTGGGCTAATCCTTTGGGAAAAAGAACCGCATTAGATACTGTTGATCACATCCAGATTCTGCTTGGGATACAGTGCACAGCTCCAAATGTATACTGAAGTGGGGATCATCCTGCTGAGTGTGCACAGCTCAATTCATTAGAGACCCAAGTTGTCACATAGTTTAGCAAAATAATGAGTGACTGTGCAGTCATACTAAACATAATGCCAAAACGAGGATCACAGAAACAGTTTATTTTAGACTCTAATCCTATCTTTAGGACACAACTAAATCTAAACATAAATGTTTTACTTTTGTTTTGTTGTGTTGCTAAGTTACTTTGTATTGCACTTGGATTGTGGAATAGCTATTCTGCAGTTTGATATTTCTTCAAATTACATTATGTATACAAATGGCAAGCTTTATAAAGACCTGTGTGCCACAAGTTAAACTCATAAACTGTGAAATATAAATGTTATGTTCATATTACATGAATAGTAGGCCTTGCATGAGATATCAAATAATCTTTACAAGCTGGCCGTTTAAAGTAGAATCACTTTTAACAATTTGAACCTCTTATTTGTGCTATAGCTTTAAACTCTGTAGATCTGTCAGAACAGACAAAAAGTAACACAGCGCTAAATTAAATGCAGAAAAATTAACTTGTTGATTGTGTTTTGTTTTAGCATTGTATGATCTCGTAGCTTACTTCAAGCTTCACATTAAACACTGTTAATGTGATAAAAATGTCAAACTTATCTAACTTCCTAGTTTGGATACTTTCTAAATGCTCCTGATTATGTATTGATTAGTAATATATTTAGCCACTAAGTTAATATTAATCAAATTAATAATGCCTTCTGTCCTTATGTTCAGGAGTGAAGGCTGGTGTAGGAGTACATAGACTACAAATGGTAACATATTCCTTTTTCTTAAATTTGGAAGGTTAAGAAGACAGTCTACGTTAATATTTGTGTGTTTGGTTCTGAGCTGTAGCAATGAAAACCTTAAAAACAGTGTAGAATGAGCCGTATCTCCATAATAGTATGCAATCTGTCTACCCCGGTTTTTGTGTGTTTTGCTTGCTTGGGAAGCAAGAGAAGGCGGGTATAATCTCAGCACTGTCGGGGGGGTTAAAGGAAAGCATCTCCATCTCAGGCCTCCAGGGGCAGCGATCACACAGACAAGCCCAGGGAATATGACTGTACTGAGCAGAAGTTTAAAAAGTGATCTGCTTTCCACTTATTCTACCTTTCATATTGAGCATTTGTTTAGGGAATTCCAAGCGTTTGCCAAGAGCTCAGCATGAACAAATCTACGTCATAGGGCCTGAGCTTCAGATAAAATTAATCTAATTTAGAAATAATTCTCTTTCATAATGTTGTATTTACTTTTTTTTGGAAATTTTCAAGGAAGTTAGTATTTTAAGTGTGACCTCAACAGTAAATATTGTAAATGCTGGCAAGCATTGCATATCAGGTATAACATTAAATTGATTTCTTTGGTTACACCTCTTTGTATCTGGTAATTGTAAATTCTTCTCTGTTCTCTATAACTTTCTGTAAAGCCCCCTTTTCTGGCTGAATGTAGCCCAAAAGAAGCCTGGCCATTGGCAGACCTAAAACGGCCACTGACTGGATTCCTGCCCTTTATCAATCCTACTGCGAGGTGTGTCGATGTGCTATCCTACTCTGTCCCCTCCACCTGCGCTCACTCTCCTACTTCAGCAAACCTCAGCTGGAAAACAGCTTTTCAAAACACACTCCAAAGCAGTGTTCTCACCCCTACTTCTGTTAGCTTAGTCACTTGCAGTGAAAATAGCGGCTAATTATAAAATCTTTGAATTAAGTGTGTATAAGGGCTGTTTAACAAGTCTAATCATTAATGGTATATCTGCTCCATTTTCTTCTTTTTATGTTACTTGTTGTCAGCATTAAAATTTAGAAGTATATTTTCTCATTCTCTTGGAAGAAAAGATGAAAAATAGAGGGGAAAAATCTGTTTTGCTACTCCACTAGTAACTGTGAAAAAAATTAAAAGAGGGAGCTGAAATAAGCCAGAGCAACACATAGTGACTTATCTGTCATCTGGGTCCCCTAAGTATTATGTTTGTCTGTCCATACTGGCAAATGCCGAATTGGTAAATTTATAAGAGATAAAATGTAAACTCATTAGCTAGACCCTTGCCACATGACCACATAGTTTAGTATTTAAATGCTCCTGGTATTTAAATTTTACATATGTTCATTTCAGGAGAATATGGTGTTGTTTCGTTACGATATCCTCTTTGTTATCCCATGTGTATATTTCTTCTATAATCCTAATTTGTCAGTAGCCATCCCTTAACACATACTCTGAGGAAGGGGTATCACTAACATTTAATAAATATATTACTATAAACACCTAAGATAAAACTAAAATCACCTACCTTTGATTTCAGAATTGACCAACAGTAGTAAATATTTGACCATAGACATATAGAAATCAGAAAATTAGAAGCTGTAACAGCAGTAATGTGTATCAAGAGCTGACTGATTGGGATGATTACTAGGGTTAACTGGCATGTTAGTAGGACTAAAATCTTGTAGTGCTAGTTTTGTAGTAAATATTTGACCAGGAAGACAAGACAACATTGTCCTCCTGCTGTATTGTACAAGTCTACTTCATATTATAGGAGGCTTTAGCCAACTGCAGTTAATTCAGTGAGAGGTATCATTTTAAGTACCATCCTAAATAAAGCAGAACAGCTTATTTAACATTAAGAGAAAGATTTTTCTCACCTGACTTCTTTCAGTAAATAGAGTTTTACTGAGAGAATTCACTAAAGGAAGTTCCTCTCTGAGCAGGGTAGATGTTACTACAAATGGCACCCTGATTTGGTACGGAGTAGGACAGCAGACCCGATAGTTAACAGTTCTGCACAGCAAGTCATTTCTTCTCCTGGTGTCTCCCACAGGGCCGTGTCAGCTGTACAGGACGGCTGATGGTACAAGCTGTCAACCAGAGGGGCCGCAGTCCACGCTCTCCCTCAGGCCATCCACATGTCAGAAGGTATTTCAGATGTTCCTTGCATAAGTGTTACTACTTGTCTGTTTATCACTATAAATTCACTACTACTAGAATCATGGTATGCCCATAAATATAAGCATAAGTAGAAGGCAATGTAAATATAAATACCAACTTTAAAGTGTATGTTCTTTACTGTTCCCGTGTGTGGTTTAGAAAATGCAAGGGAACAAACATTTTCTTTATATGTACTGACCCTATTCAGATATACTGTTATTAGTTTGTTAAGTGGAACACATTTTATATGTGAAAAGTCAAACCAGGCACCTTTAGATGGCACATAAGCATGAAAACATAGTACACTGATACTCAAAATTCCAATTCTCCAACAGACTGTTATTAACGATGGCCACTAGATGTCTTAAAATCAGTTAGTTTATTAATGTATACTTTTCAGTCACATAATTCAGAACATAAGACCATTAGATCATAAATCTTATAGAACATTGTATCTTAAATGCTCAAACACGTACCTGCTAACTGTAGGAGTGTAATTTCCATTCCTAGTAGCCATAAGTCTATGAAAGAGTGATGACAGAATGATGGCAGGCAGGGAGAGAGGATGTTATTTCTTAGTAACACATTAGCACTTAAAAAAGAAAAAATCTGAATATGAAACCAGTCTGTCAAGCTGGGTTCCTACTTAGGTATTTTTCAGACAGAGCAGCATGAAATAGCCCTGACTACTTTACAGGCCACAGATGCACACTGCCTTTACTGAAGAGAAATACAAGGTCCCGGAGGATAAACAGAAAAACAGTAAACAACAAACAGTGTATCTGTGCTGCCTCATGTGACTAGATCCAGAGAGGCCTTTGGGTGATGACACCTAAGTGTGTGCAGATTTCACTCTACACTTATGGTGACAACTTCTATTCTCAGGACCCTAGACCTATGTCTGTGGCTATAAACACAACGTATTTAATATCATTCACTTTTACTTTTCTTACGGTCTGCAGTACATTTAAGCTTTTCCATATATCAGTGAGTCCTACAAAGCATTTTTGTCATACACTAGACCTGGATTTGGAGAAAAGTAATCTACGCTAAAACACTGATAATTAGTAAACTAACAGAACATTCTTTTTGTTCCATTTGTTCCATCCTTAGGGCCTTTTGTCTTCTAGTGATTATTGATAGAATTTGTATTCAGCATCATGCTCATTTCTGGTCTTCCCTACTATTACATTAAATTGGATTTCTCTGGCAGCACACTTAAAAGTAGAAGAAATGCACAAGATCTGAGAGATTTGCACAATCTTATTTTAAAGCAAGACACAGTGCCTTTGGGCATCTGGGTGACGAATGCAAAATGAAACTAGCCTAAAAATGTAATTTGTTTTCTGAGTATGAAAAGGCATTTTTATTTGAAACATATTAAGTTTTTATAAAATAAAAACTTCTAATTCCCTGCAAAATTAAAATCACAGGGTAAAGTTAATAGTAATTTCTATTGAAAAAGAATTAGTAACAAATGAATGAGCAAAAACTGGTCCTTTTGCTACCATAAGGCTTTAAAATATGTAAGACAAAAATATACTCATATGTAATAAACCCCACTTTTCCATTTCCAATAGTTTTCAGACTATTTATCATACACTTCTAAGTTAAATAAAATTTTGCTTTCCTGATTTTTTGTAAATCTAGGGGACAAATATTAGATAAAGAAATTGAATTATCCCCTTATATTATAAGAAAACATGGCTAAAATCCTGGAAATAACTACTACCTATCTATATTTTCATCTGTCTATCATATTCTGTTTTAAGGCCTCGCTCTAGATCAAGGGACAGTACAGATGAAAATGAACCAATTCAAGAGCGATTCTTCAGACCTCACTTCTTGCAGGCTCCCGGAGATCTGACTGTTCAAGAAGGAAAACTCTGCAGAATGGATTGCAAAGTAAGAGTTTATTATTATTGCTGCAAAATTATTGCTTCTCCCCTCACTGCCATTTCTGGGTATATTTCCTGTTGGGAAAAATTATGTGTAAATTATAAGCTGATTCCAGCTCAACAAAGAAAAAGAGTGAACTATATGAGTATTTACATGCTGTTTCTCATCATTCTTCTTTTTACTATTAAATATGTTTTTTATTCCAAACTCTGCATATTCATATTCCAGAAAGTCATTCGAAATTTTTCATGTTGCTGAATCATTAGGTGATCTTTATTCTTTTTACATACAAGGGCTGTATCTGTGAAATCCTTCTTTTACCTGTCTTACCAGAGGGCTTCTTAACCCAAGGTCATCAGCTAGGCAGTCTTTACTAGGTGTGTGGACACTGAAATTATATACAAAATTGTATGTGTTTAATAGTCTCTCAAAGGAATTTGAGATGAAAATACTTAAAGACTATTTCTCTGAAAGGTTTTTTTGTTCCTGCTTGTCTTTTGTGTGTGTGTTCTTTTGTTTGTTTTGTTTTTTTGCCCTACTACTTATATAAAGTTTAGCTCCTAAATATGGATATTTTAAAAAAATAATTTGGGCTCCCTCTGCTGGTTCTCTCTGAGATTGCAGAACACAAATATGTATAAGTGGGTTAGGGATGTAGATATTTGCTTTTTTAAAAAGTAAATCTGGGGTTCTGGGAACATATAGAAAATATTCTTTTTTTTTTTTTATCAGAACTGGGGATCGAACTCACGGATGTGCACTTGCAAGGCAGGCGCTTATGCCACTGAGCTAAATCCCCAGCCCCAGAAAATATTCTTTAAAATATTTTATTTTCAAACATAGTTTATTCTACACTGTAAATAAATTGAGTTTCAATATATGTATTCACTTCCTTTTTTTGCGTCTAATTAAAAATTCATTCATGAGAACTCTGTGTACAGTCCAGCAGTCCCATTCCTGGGGATTTATCCAAAGGAACTGAAATCAGTGTGTCGGAGATATCTACTCTCCGTGTTCCTAACAACATTATCCACGAAAACCTAGATGTCCACCAACATCTGAATGGATAAAGAAGATATAGGTACAATGGAATACTATGTTGCCTTTAGAAAGAAATTCAGTGTTTGTGACAGCATGGATGGCACTGGGGAACATTATGTCAAATGAAATAATCCAGGTACACAAAGGCAAACACTGCATGTCTCCTTTTAAAAAGCTGAACTGGTAAAATCAGAGAGAAAAATAGTAGTTACTGAGGGCCAAAGGGAAGGGAACTGGGGAGATGTTCATCAAACAGTACAAAATTTTAGACAGGAGAAGGAAGTTCAAGGGATGGCTTATATAACATTATGAGTAGAATTAATAACTGTATATCTGAAAGCTGCTAAGAGAGCAGATCTGTGTTCCTACCACAAAAACTATAAGCATGTGAGGTGATGAATATGTTAATTAGTTCAATTTAACCTTTCTACAGTGTATACATTTTTTAAAACATCATGTTGTATAAAATATAAATTAGCCAGGCATGGTGGCACATGCCTGTAATTCTAGCACTTGGGAGGCTGAGGCAGGAGGATCACTGGAGAATTGAAGGCCAGCCTGGGCTACATAGTGAGTTCAAGGCCAGTCTGAACTGCATACCAAAACCCTGTCTCAAAAACGCAAAAAAATAAAATAAAATAAAATAAAAAATTAACATCGCTTAATTTTTTAAAAGTATATTTTAAAAAATTTAAAGAATTGATAAAGACCATTTATAACCAGAAAATTTTTATTTTAGATAGATTATTAGATGATACTAAGGAGTATTGTTAATTTCACACATAAAAATAGAATTTTGACTAAAAAACTCAATTGTTCTTTGAGCTACATTGGAGTAAAATTACAGAAAGTGTTGGATTTATTTTAAAATAAAAAACTATGATAGTGGATCTCAACAATAAAGACTGTTGTATCTATTTTTTATTATATTTAAGACAAATCATAAGGATTTATTTCAGTGCACAGTGACATAAATTATGCCCCTGAACACTGCCTTTAAAAGAATAGCTGGGGACAAAAGGAATCTCCACTCTACTTCACTCTGATGATCTCACCCAGATAAAGAAAGTATGAATATCTTGGCACATGGATAGGGCCTTCCTGCTTCAGAAAAAAGCTCCGAATGTATTTAATCTTTGAGAAAGAAAAACGTCTTGAGAAGGCCAACAAGCAACAGCTTGTTTTCCTCCAAAAAGTACCTTCCCACCCCCAGCCCATGGGTACATTCCCAGACACCACTTTTACTTGGTAGTAAATCTTAGGGAGAATAACTCTTCCCACCTCTCTAGCACAAAGTATACTCTCCCCCCCTCCCCCACTTCTGTGTGTACCCCGAGCATAGACGTGTTCAAATGGTGACTTGCTTTCAGTGCCCTTGCGCTCCAGAGATCATGCTGTGTTCACTTACTCACTCAGGGGAGTGGGGTTAGACAAAGGAGACATTTTCTTTCGTCTGATGATGAGTAACACTATCCTGGACAGATCCTCTGAATTAGGTGGTTTAGAGTACAGGCTCTGGGCAGCTCACCTACTAAATGAAACTGGTGTCCCTCCGTCAGTCTGCCGATGGCCCCCCAGCCCAGGATCTAACCTAGCCGAATGGGAACAAGCATCGCCACTGTATTTCCAAACTTGGGGAAGACCTGGAGCTACACCCAAAGTGCCTGCTCCCTCTTCCCCTCCGCCAGGTCTAGCGACCTCCAGATGGGAGCAGCACATGGAGGGCTGGGTGGCAGGGGGACACAGAGGGCAGCACAGAGCCAAGCTGCCTAGCACACCAAGTCCCCTGCGTGCCGTTGGTTTCCAAATTCGCTTCATCCTCTTAACCCGTAATTTAAGTACACTTTTTTTCTATTCCCTACACTTTGCTATGTATGTGGGAGGCATCTGTAGTTAATATAAATGAATAAATATCACACAACAGCATAGAATTTGTGAATTCTCTGACTGATTTGGGCAAAGCTGGCCCTTGAAAGGAATTGTTTTATAGTCTAACGGACATTTTTTAATATAATTCCCCTCACCTAGTAAAATTGTAGGAAGAAGAGGTAAAAAGACCTTAACAGTACTTTTCTCCTATTCAGAATCAAGGGAAACACTATAAACTGGCAGATGGCAACCATCCTTCCCTTTAGATTATAAATTTGCAATTAAATATGTTTTATCTGTTATCTGGACAGCACAACTGTCATGCTCTCAAGATTTTACGATGTTTCCATTGTGATGCTAATTTGTTGAGATGGCTTTCTGGGTAATTTTATATTGCTTTTGTTATTCGATTTCAAGGATTATAAAAATAATAATAGCTCTGCGTGCTGATGGATCCATTAACTAATGTC
The DNA here is from genome assembly GCF_034190915.1 of Cavia porcellus. Classification (NCBI taxonomy): domain Eukaryota; kingdom Metazoa; phylum Chordata; class Mammalia; order Rodentia; family Caviidae; genus Cavia; species Cavia porcellus. The sequence goes on along the minus strand of NW_026947507.1, from coordinate 26,166,532 downwards.
TCCATAGCAATGGCCACTCCTTGAAGAGAAGCTTCACAGTATATAAATGCAGCTGAGTGTTTGTTATTGTTATTATGGTTGGACATTTTATTGTCACATTGCTGAGAGGTTGGTACTGACATCATCCCAGGAATTTTTACAGTCCTGGGTGAGGTTAGGTGATGACTGAAATTTTTAAAATCCCCATTTCACTTGTCCTTCAGTTGTTCTGTGTGAACTGCTTCCAAGTGAAACTGAGTGCTGAGGAAGCCATGGGAAGGTTCTGAGCAAAGGAGTAACATGTGCTGCTTTTAAAAATTCTCTCATGCTACCAAAGGAGGAGTTTGTGCCGGTTTCTTAGCTATCAGTGCTTTCCCTTTCTTTCTTTTTTTCCCTGTCTTTTTGAGACAGGGTTTCACTGTGCAGTTCAGGCTAACCATGAACTCACTTTGTAGCCAACTCTCAGTGATCCTCCTGCCTCATTCTCATGAGTTCTGGGATTACAGGCATGCACCGCCGTGCTCGGTTATTTCCCTCTATATTAACAGAGAACTTTATAGATATATTTCCTTCCTGGTTTAGGTCAGTGGATTACCAACCCCAGATCTAAGCTGGCAACTAGACGGAAAGCCCATACGTCCTGACAGTGCTCACAAGATGCTGGTCCGTGAGAATGGGGTGCACTCTCTGATCATAGAGCCAGTCACATCCCGAGATGCCGGCATCTACACTTGTATAGCCACCAACCGAGCAGGACAGAACTCCTTCAGCCTGGAGCTTGTGGTTGCTGGTAGGCACCTCAGTGAATCCTTTGTCTCTGCCACAGTGAATGTCAGATTACAGGTGTACACTAACTGTGCATTATTTAACCAATATGAAAAATAAATTAAACTGCTAACAAAATAGATTTCATCCACAGGATCACCCATGTGGAAAAATTATATGGCTTAGCAAATCAGAAACAGTAATTTTTCTTAATTTAGTGTACCATTCTTATTTATTCGTCCTTTCTCTGGCTAACCTTCCCAAGAAGGAAAGGATTTTAGCAGCTTTTCTAGGTCATGTGGATGCTAGGTCATGAGGGCCATATGTGATGGCCCTCAGTATTTCACAGGGAAAAAAATAACAGCCGCATAGGCTCTAATTACTAAAGAATGTGCTTATTCAGAAAGTTTACATGCAGACCTAGTTTTTAGCAGAATGTGCAGTGGTTTCAAAATTCAAGATTTTAAAACAGCATTGTCATCTATACCCAGTGTCACAGTCAAATTCAGATTTAATTGATTGCAATGTTGTAAGTGGTATTGCATGAGTAGTATTGTATGATACCTTTTTTGAGAGGCCTAAAACGAAAACATATTTATGCAAAGATTTATTCCATCCTTGAGAGTCAGATGTAAGTACAGGTTCTGATCATCTGATATCTCTTTTTTTAACAAAACTGTTTATTTCTTATACTTCTATTTACAAAGTGTTTCATAGGTGTCGTCTCAGTCCTCACAACTTTGCTATGATACAAACAGAGCAAATCTCCTTTCCAAAGGTCTCATTGAATGAGCTGAGGATTAGGTTCACAACATCCTGTTGGCCCCTTGTGCTCTTTCAATTACACCGTCAGCCACTGAACTTTCTCAAGAAATAGAGTGGCCTGGAAAATAAAACCAGCAGGTCCTGGCTGAAATCCTGGATGATGATTCTAGAATGGCACCAAAATATTTTTCCACACTAAAATATGTGACTATGCTTTTAAATTATGTGCAAAGAATACTCTGTATTCTTACACAGCAGGACTGGTTTCATTCATTGTTCTAATCTCAAACTATTTTCTGCCATTAAATGGATCTGTTGATCATATCTGCCCTTCTCAGCTGAGACTGAGGATCCCGGAGACACAGACATCTCAGCCTGTCTCAGCACTTCTGTCAGAAGATGGCAGTGCATGGTAGTAGGAATCAAGGCCTCTGGTATCAGATCACAGTTCAAATCCAGCTCACATCTGCCTTACCATCTGTATGACCCTTGGCAAATGTACCTCAGCATATCACTTTCTCCATATGAAAATGGGGACTTTTTTTCAAAGTTTAGTCATAAAAATGTGTACAAAGTTCAGCATAAGCAGAACCTTGTATAGCACTACTCCCAAGTGATACACGTTGTCCTTCAAGGTAAGCTGCTACAATAAGGCTCGTTTTAAATACTTTAAGTTCTTTTCAAAACTGAGACTCACAAAGAATATGAAATGACCTTCTGTCCCCACTTTCCCCAAAATAGCCTAAGTCAAGTAACCCTCTTCATTAATTACTCAGTGTCGTAGAGCGTCTTCCAGAAATCTGAAATTTTCATGTAGAAATTTCTCTGAGCTGTTTCTCCTGCCTGCTTTATTTGTCACTCCAGACGAGGGGGTAGGTGATGGAGAAAGACATGCATTCTCAAAATCATTGTTCATAGCTCAGAAGAGAATAATTAAATCTTATTCTCTCTCTAAAATGGTTTCCATCACTGACCCAAGGAAAGTTCATTGGTGTAATATTCAGTGTTAAAAAATCAGTTCTAAGCAATAAAATTTTCTTTTTTATGGCTTCTTCCTATAAAATAATAATAAAACTGCCTTTTCATAGCTTCCTTCAAAAAAACACAACAGGAAATAAGGAAATACTTCTTTGGCAAATGGAAAGGGAGCAAGAGATTTTGGGAAGGGCGAAAAAAAGAGAGGAAGGGGATATAAAAAAATCAATATGTGTCAAGTACATGTACCAACTACCCACAAAGAATGTGCTCATTATGTACTACAAATATGTACTAATAAAGAGAATACAAATTCGAATCTGCAGTTTATAAAATGCACATTTCTATTTATAGGTGACTAAAGCTGGCAAACTTAGATAAAGATGCCTCCTTTGTGTTTCTCCCCCATTTAAATCCTTTGTTATATCTTAATTAAGCCAGGAGTTTTAAATCTTCAAAATCTTTAAAGCAAATACTGCCCACTGCAGTGAAGGAATCTAAGTGGATCAAATACCTGGAAATCCTTCTCCTTCTCGGCATCACTAGGTGGCAGTAGTTGGAGAGAACTGTGAGTGCTCGGTGATGTAATTAGGAGAGAAGACATCACAGATACTAGCAGTCACTTAGGAGTCCCCTGCAGCCTGTCAGACAGGCATTCTGTGCAGCAGATGGCCAGAGGACCATGTGGGCATATCAGGCTTGAATTAATTGAGGAAAAAAATGAATGGAATGAGGCATATGAACCTTTGCTTGATAATAGAGTAATTTGGAGAGGGACCTCGTATCTTAGCACCTGAAGTGAAAAAGGGTATCATGAAAGAACTATTCACAGCAGTATTTCTAAAGCCTTCTGAATTCCTTTTGTATATCACTGATAGATCTCCTTTTGCATATCATTGATGTACAAGAGCTCCTTTTGTGTATCAGTGGCAGATAATTCATCTCATGTTTTTTTAGCTAAGGAAGCACACAAACCTCCTGTATTCATTGAGAAGCTCCAAAACACAGGAGTTGCTGATGGGTACCCAGTGCGGCTGGAATGCCGTGTTTTAGGAGTCCCGCCGCCTCAGATATTTTGGAAGAAAGAAAATGAGTCACTCACCCACAGCACTGACCGAGTGAGGTAAGATTACATAATGACTTGATGTCACCCAAATGATATGTAAAAAAGATACATTTTATACAGCATATAAGTCAGTGTGTATAAAAGCCAGACTACTGAGGATTTCAAAGACAAAAATTACTCTTGACCCAAAAGAGTTTAGAAAGAAGCTACAGTGGTATGTAATGAAGCAGATCCTGACTTAACCTAGCAGTGATTTTTAAATGTTCATATCAAAAAGAAAAGATGAACCCATTTGCCTCAGTGGTAATGGACTATTCAGTGATTTTTTGTAAAGGCAAGTCAACTAGAAATTAAGAGCACAGATTTATTCAGCCCCTTGCGGTCTCCTCTTCTCTCCCATTAACTTTAATGGAGCTAGCATCCTCTCCAGAATAAGTATGACCCTATTATCTGCCATTTGCACAATTCTGTTTCTAATGACCTAATTAAAAATGATGCTTCATGTCCAAAGCCACTTTTTAAAAATTTAGAGCCCTAATGACTTTATCCTTTTCTCCAGCATGCACCAAGATAACCACGGCTACATCTGCCTGCTTATTCAAGGAGCTACAAAGGAAGACGCCGGGTGGTACACTGTGTCAGCCAAGAACGAAGCAGGGATTGTGTCCTGCACTGCCAGGCTGGATGTTTACAGTGAGTGCAACCTCGTCACATTTACTCGCTGATTTATAAAAGAAAAATCAATCATCTGGACAGCAAATCACATTACTCTTAGATAATCTTACAAACAACAATAGCATTTTGTTTACCAAAAACTCATGTTCTCTTTCTCTTTCTATTTGTAGTTTCTCGACATTAATAGTGAAACTCCACCAGGAAAACAAATACCCAAGTATCATTCAGGAATTCTGAATTATTAGCAAGATATGCATGTTGATTTCTCTTACACTGGCTAGTCAGTTGTGGCTTCCTCATCTAAGCATCCTTGGGAGTTAACAGTAGACAAAGGCATAAATGTTTTTCACATTTTCATATCACTGTGTTCTGCAAATGAGTGTCTTAACATGTCTTACTCTGTGATGATCCTGTCACAGTGTCCTAATGCACTTTGAATGTGTGTACTATTGATATTGGAGTGTGTACCTTTGTGGCTTACCTAGTGCTTTTCTCATTAATATATCTTAAGCATTTCTGCCATAGATTTGTGTTTGTGTATGTATATTTTTGTACCTTCATCCTACTTTTTAAATGTTCCTACTGAATTTCTAATCTAGTAAAGTAGTATTATGTGATACATTGACATAGGAAAACCTATTACAAAATGATTAAGAACAGATTTCACATTTTACCTCTCTTGAAGAAAAGATATCTTTGAGAGGTTCTTCAGTGAGTGAGTGGCCTCAAGCCCCCCTAATGCCCAATTCTTTTCAATTTATTAATGCTAAAACATCCAATTAGGATTCCTAGCTACTGTAATTATTGAAGAAAAAAACTGTTTTTAAAAGAGAAGGAGGAGGAGAGAGAATTCAGAAGCTTATCAACTATTTCAGAAAATTCTCACTGCTGCTGTATTGCTTGAAAATAAAGATGAACTACACTTGGTCTTTATTACCCCACTCTTGACAGTCCCACCACCCTGTGGAGACAGTGTATCTGTAACATGAGTCAAGTGCAAAAGGATCCCTGTATTTTCTATCTCTCCCTTCACAAAAAATATGTACCTGGTATCTATCCAAAGTTCTGTTTATTTAAAGCATCTAGAGATTTCCAAGTGTATGTTTGTTAAAATTCTAACTTACTCTCTTTCCTTTGTAGCCCAGTGGCACCAGCAGCCACAGACCACCAAGCCAAAGAAAGTGCGGCCCTCAGCTAGTCGCTATGCAGCACTTTCAGACCAAGGACTAGACATCAAAGCAGCGTTCCAACCTGAAGCCAACCCATCTCACCTGACACTGAATGCAGGCTTGGTAGAAAGCGAGGACTTGTAATCCAGTGTTCTTGTTAAAGCTGAAATACCGAAACAGCCATTGCCTTGACCAACAAGTTTCTCTGTCACATTATGTAAAAGGCAGAAATATACTTTGACTTACAAGAAATAAAAAACACCAAAATAATATTTTTCTTACTTGTTATACCAAACTTAGAGTTTAAGTAGGTGATGCTTATAGAAATGTACACATTGCACACAAAATTTACATTTATTGTCCAATTTAAAACTTTAGGAATTGCTGTGATAAAAGTGGCCTGAAATGCCAAAATGTTAAAGAAAATCAGTAGTAACAATTTACATTATCTACAAGTGCCTTTAAACACAAGCTATAGGTGCTACATAGCACAACAGTGTGAAATGTTCAACATGATACTACAAGGATTCTAAAGTGCAGTGTATTCAGACGCTCAAGTGAATCAAGTGCAATATTTAAGGATGAAAAAGGAAAAGAAAATGACAAAGAAATCCAAGTAAATGCCTTGTCTTTGCAAATTGTCTTATATGAAATCATAGGGAAGGAACTACTTGCCCTAAATCTTATAATATCAATTTTTCTAGTATCTTAGTTCTTAACCTTTTTTTCTTCTTTTGTGTAGTATTTTCTTTTCATGCTACCTTGGTAGGAAGCTTATTTACAAACCATATTAAAAGGCTAATTTAAATATAAATAATATAAAGTTTTCTGAGTAAAGCAGAAATATATTACAGTCCATTCCACAAAAGCTATCCAAACCATCCAGATGGATGAGCAGGGTGTACAGTATTTGGAGGAAACAGGTTTGGAATGAGTAGGGAAGAGAATGAAGGAAACCTCTTTCAGCACAGCTACACTCTGTTCACTTAGATAAAAGTAGAATGGGGAGGAAGGGTGGCAAAGGCCAGGTTTTTCTTTGGTTTTCTTGAAAATTAATTTTAAAATGTAGATTGGGGGAAAAAACCACTGCCATTTAAAAGTCAAGAAATCTAGGGTCAGCTGGAAGTGTGGAGCACATGTGCTATGGGGATCTCAGTGTATCTGGAGCTTGTGTGATATCTGAAGACTTTAGATGTGTAGAGCAAGTTGAAAATGGATTGAGACTGCAAGAGTGGCATAAATGAAAACTGCCTGTAGGACTAGTCTACGTGAGAGAAATGGAGACTTAAAAGAGAGACAAAAACAGGTCTGTGCTATACTGTATCTTTTCCACTGGCACAAAGATATAGACAATGGAAAATAGTTCACTTCCCTGCTGCCATGAAACATCATCTTAAGAAGGTGCTAGGTTCTGAGTAGTTTTTAGGGCATCGCTTCAGAGACCACTTTTTGAATGCATATGATTCTGCATCAGCTAGAATGAAATGACTCTGACCAGACTTGATGGTTTTAAGTCGGAACCAATGAAATTTTTCAGTGAGAAAAAATAATTTGGACTAATAGTAGAAAACATGAGGCTTTAATGGTACTTTGCTAAGAAAAGAAAACACTGTATCCCTTGTGCGAAACACATATATCTTTCATTATTTATAATAAAAGTGTTGAACTTTCTTAGGTCAGTTACTCAATTCATACATAGTATTTTTAAAATAATTTTATATCTGTATACCACCCCATATTATTTCATATTACTGCTTCACATGTACAGCTTTCTATGTCTTTGTAAGAACACCAACCAACCAAATGATTAATGATTTTTTAAATGATTAATGAGCACGGGTGGCAGATACTCTATGAGTGTGGTACAAGTTTCTTTGACCACACTTACATGCATTGCTAATGTGGAGTTTAAGATAACATACAGAGTCTCATGGACCTACCTATAGTGTAGAACTAATGGTTTATGTCATAGCTAACTTGCCAAACTTTTTTGAATGTGACTTTTTTTTTTTTTTTTTGCTAATTTTCTGGGTTGGGGATTAACTAGCATTATTTTGCCACCTTTTATGTTGTATTTATAAAAAAAAAAGTACTATCATGCTACTTTGGATTGTCGTGCTGGTGTAATGTGAATTTAACATCAATAAATATTTAACAAATAATGCTTGTAATTTTGTGAAGCAAAATATTAAGTTGTTTTAGTTTCTATTACTGATACAATAAATTAGCAAAAACTTAGAGGCTTCAGCTATTGCTTTTATAGTTCTGAGTCAAAAGTTCAGGCATGACATGGTCAGGTTCTCTATTTACAGCAAGGCTAAAAGCATTGTCAGCTGAGCTGCATTTCTGTTCCGAGCTCAAGATTCCCCTCCAAGCTCAAGTGGTTGTAACACAACTTAGCTCCCTACAGCTAGAGGACAGTGGTCTCATTTAGTGCTCTCAGTTCTTACAAATCATTTATATTCCTTGCCATGGAGCATGCTCCATCTTCAAAGCCAGAAATGAGACTCTCCACTCTCACTTTCTCTTTTGTCAAAGGCTAAGTTCCTTTTAAATACATACCTGATTAATCAAGCACACTTGGATTATCTCCCTTTCCTAAAATCACCTAATTTGGGGCCTTATTTATATCTGCAACATGCCTACAAAGTATCACCTAGAGTCATACTCGATTAGTTAACTAAGAAAGGGTGTTCAGTATCGGTATGGGGTATTGAGTGCCATCTTAGAATTTTACCTACCACATCAGTTTATTCTATATAAATATGTAAATACATGTATTTACCAATGCCACAGCTTACAAGGGTACATAAAATATAGCAGGAAGATACAAATTTAAAATGAGAAATAATGAAAATGATAACAGCGTTAACAGAACAAGGAATTCTGCTCTATACCCACATAGTGTCTAGCTAATTACAACAGAGAAACAGCAGATTTAGCACTAGGCTTTTCTGCTAAGGAAAAAAGCTGGTAACTTACATAATACACAGCCTCCATAAAATGAAAACATTTCATCTTTTACATAAGCTATTTGATAAATGAAGATAAATTTGAATTAGACCAGAATTGTATATTTTACACTATCTCCAAAACCTATGACTTCTTTGCTATGAAGTTTACAAGATTCATTATAAATTTAATGCTAAACTTACCCTTGATTTTCCTTTATATGGCCATAAGTAAAATACGAGTCACTTTCACGTACTCAAATGCTAGACACTAATATAATGAAAAGTTTGATTCTTTTAAATTATGGAAATACGAATTCTGTACATGGTAATGAAGAACTGGGTCTTGGAGTTGTACAACTAGGATTTCAACCTTAGCTCCTGATCATGTGGACCTATGTGATCAACAAATAAGTTACTTCACCTCCCTATGCTGTTTTCTTATTTGTAAAATGGAAATAAAATTAATACCTCTTTCTTGAGATTGCTGTGAAGATTACAGGAGGTAACAATGTATGCAGAATTTAACATGCTACCTGGAACATACACAATAAATATCAGTATATTATTTTAATACAATTTGAAGACTAAAATAGTTGGGTAAAATTATTCAGCTATAAAATGTACACAACCAGTAAAACTGGATGAACGGTAAAATTTGTGAACCTAGATGGAAACAAAATCACCTCTAAGTGAAATTTAGAATGTTCCTCTTTTATGAAGCAACAAAACATAACAATATAGAAGTACCTTCAGCTGTCCCAATTGAAATCATAAATATTCCAGATATCTTGAAATACCATTTATATTCTGCACTACTTCAAATTAATTGGTAAAATTACCAATAGATGTGATTTGGAAGCATGTATCATTTTATCTGGCTTTTTAAAATACTTGATAAGTATTTTAAGATAAATTGTTTCCTACGTATGTGTTTATAAATATTTTGAGACCTCCATATGGTCCAAAGAGTCTCAAAAGAGTATATGATATGAAATATTAAGAACCATGCCCAGAGAAATTCAAATATGTAGAAAGGATAATGGCAAAGATATTCAATCCAGCATTCTGTAAGGAAAATATTAATTGCTCATTGGTAGAGAAAGAAATGTTATGATTTATTCATACAGTGCATTACTATTCAGAAATAAAGAACTATTTACATCTGTGAATATTGATAAATATAAACTATTTGATGATGAAAGTTACAAAAGAATATGTATAGCATGGGTTTATTTATGTAAACTACTTATGTATATTTTAAAAACACATGAAAGTCATATCAATTTCAGAAGGTGATTTCTCTGGAAGGGATGAGGAATAAAAGGATCTTCAGAAAAGTCAATAATGTAAGCTGGGTGCATAATGGTAGAGCACTTGCCTATCATATGCAAGGTGCAATCTCTAGCACCTCAGTGCCATGAAAAGAAAAATAAGTCTATAATTTTTCTATTTTTTAAAAGGATTTATATGAAATATGGAAAATGTTAACATCTAAAGATGTAGATAAGTATAATTATTCAATGTATTTTCTCCATATTTGAAATATTTCATGAGGTTTTTTTATTTAAAAAAACTGATTCATGAATTTAATTTGTTCCATGATTTGGGAAAACATGGCTATGTATGTGTTTGGTGGGAAAGATAGCTGAAATGTTCATCATCTAATGCAGTTTGCAAACAAAACAAAATTTTGTCAAGCACTTCTGTTTGTGATCCAAACTGTTTATAAAGAAAAGCATTTGTGAACCAAGGGACCATATATATGATTAACTGGAGGTTTATGCTAGGAAGAAAATGCAAGTCACTTAAAAATGATGAAATAAGTCACTCACAGAAAGGCTAATTCTAGATGATTCCATTTAGGTAAGGTATCTAAAATAGTCAAACTCTTAAAAGTAGAATCATGGTTGTCAGGAGCTGGAGGAAGGGTAAATGTTCATTGGATACAGAGTTTCAGTAAAGGAAGACAAAAAAGGTCTAGAGATCTGCAATCCAATGTACACATAGATACAACTGTACCATATACACACAAGTTTGTTATGAGGCTGGAGTTCAGGTTATAGGTTTACCATTTTTTCAAGAATTGGGTTAGAGTCCCACATAGGCAGGCTGAGAAGTTTGTGCTTTGTCATAGGCAATAAAAAGCTGCTGGGCCAGTGATATAGCACAGCGCCTGCCTGTCAAGCACAAGGTTCTGAGTTCAATTCTCAGTACCCAAAAGAAGAAAAAAAAAAGCTACTGAAAGTTCTTGCATAGTTGCTTGATATAGAAAAGCGTACAGAGATCATTCTGACAGGCCTGTGATAGGGGAGATGAGAGGAGAGGAGAATGAAGAGATGAACGAGAACAACTGCAATCATTCAAGGCCAGAAAGGGATTCTGAAAAGAGGAAAACAGAAAACAGTATGCAGGAAGAACGTGCACAAGGACAAGGCTAAGGAGCTGGCAATATCTGTTCACAGAGGGTAAGAGAAGAAATAAAGTTAAAATACACCAGGGTTCAAGCCTCAGTGAGCAGGATGATGGGTCTAGACTAGCAAAGTCAAGAGGAGGCACCATCTCAAATATGCAAATTTATAAATTCTATTACAACAATATTTCCTGAAGTATGTTCTAGGAATATTGGCTCCTATGACGGAAGCCCCATGGGAAAAGGTCTGCGACCACATACTATATATCTTCTCTTAGAAATTAAACATACACATCAATACACCAAACAGTATTATGTCTTGCAATACATTGTTTAATCAAGCCTGTTTCAAATTTACTGGCCAAAGGGTAAGATTTCAAAGGAGCATCTCATGAAAGCCTTTTGTATTCTGTCTCCATTTAAAACCAACAATGTCCTAGACAACAAACTTGAAGAATTGTTGTCATATAGAATAATTTTCTCTACAAAATTGCTCATCCTCAGGCTAACCATAACTCTCACATCTCTTTGTTATCATAAATACCAATGCATGACTTCTACTGTTTCTTTCACTATGAGTTCAGGAAAGTCACTATGTACATGGCACGTGTAGAGTAAAACAGGTGCCCAGATGGGTTGCTAAACCACTATTACTAGGATTTAGTAACTCAACTTGCAAAACACAACACATCACAAATCTTCCAGGTATCTTTTGAATAGTCCTTTCAAAGGTGTTAATGCTGTGATTATTGGGGTTCATATGCTACAGGTGACAAAATTTAAAGTTCTTTAGGAGTGAAACTACTTAGAAACCCAGGGTTTAAAGACTAAACAATCTTTTCTCATTACACAACTATGCCAGTGTACAGCTCTGATTGATCTTCAAGCCAGTTGAAAGTCCTCTAGATAATCTCTGGACCTCCTTACCTCAGCCAAAAGCAAAATAACAATTGTTTTTACAAGTAGGTATACTTACGGCTAGCTTTTGAGATACTCAGATAATGGTTCAATTACTGAATATGGTGAAATGGTTCATGAATGTGGAAATATAAGAAAAATTATGAAGCCATAGTTTTATGCAGATTATATGTAGGAAGGAAAGGAATCACACATAAATTAACTACAGTGTAATTCAGAATAAACCCCCTTTGTCTGAAATGGATATAGTTGTTGACTATAATATAGCTAATACAGTACTGTAAGTTTTTGCCTTCTGTTTGTCAAGGAGGAAAAAAACGGGCAAGGAGGAAAATATTCTGTATACATAATAAATTTCCCACCTGTAAGTTTCTGTTACATGACATTGCTTTATTTTAACATTTTAACAGTTATCATATTTAACAAATACAAAAAGATATAAAGCCTAATAGGAAGCACAATCAATTATCATTTCCAAACTCAAGAAATAAAGCATTCTGAATACAGCTGAAGTTTCTTGCAAAGCCAAGCCTTATTTTATTTCCCTCTTCTTCTTATAGAGGCAACTGTCTCCTCTATAAAGTATGTTTAATTCCCATGCATTTTTATACATGTATCTCAAAACAATATATGACTCAGATTTGTTGGGATGTCATCCCATCTTGAGCCAAAGAGTACGTTACATGAAATTCTTATACTCAGATAATGCTTACATGAAATTCTTATACTCATTTATCCTTTCCTAAACTATGAGAATTTCAGTTCTAGCATGTAAGCTATTAAATCACTCTTATGAAGGTAATTTGAAAAAGAAGGGTGGAATGAAAGCCTGAGTAGAAATAAAGATTTTAGCAATGCAGCCTTGTGAAACATAAGGAAACTTGAGAAAAGAATTAAACTTTAGTATCACAAGATTTCAAAGAACTTGGAAAGTGGTTGGCAGCCAGGAGTCAGGACTGTGTTTCTCTTGCTGCAGTTATCTTTGCTAGAACTATGGCTAACTATAACCCTGTACAGTAGAAGGGGACTTCAGAACGTATGTTGCAGTCACTGAGCAGTTTTAAAAGGCTACCCATAACATTTTCTATCACAAGTATCAAAGTATGCTTAAAGTCAACAACTGAAAGTCATGACATCAGAGAAAAGCTGGCCATGTGAATGAGGGACTAAACAAATATCACTAGAAGTCTCTAAAAATGCAACATCATTTTACAAAAATCACACCAAAAGTAGTTTGCCCTCTTTATTCTTAGATTCTGTATCAGTAGATTCAAACAACCATCAACTGGAAACACTTCAGGGAAAAACTGTACTAAACACGTACTAAACATAAAATCTCCCACTTGTAAGTTTCTGTTATGTGACGTTATTTTTTAACATTTCTCGTATTTAACAACTTTACAGATTTATTTTCTTTTCCTTTCCTTTTCTTTTTTTATTTTAAAAAACAAAACAGAAAAAAGGATAGAAATGATACAGAATTTCAAAAAAGTAGGAAATTAACACTGGTTAATATATTTCATATTGTTATTGTAAGTTGTTCAGGTTACAAGATCTAGGCACAAGATACAATCAATCAAACAATGACCACACAAACTGTTAATTTTCATAGTATTCAGATTTAACAGATTTATTTTCTTATTCTTTAAATGAGACAGTATGACAACTGTTAATATAGCTTTTACATTGTGTTAGGTATCGTAACTAATCTAGAAATCATTAAATTATATAAGTGGATGTGTGTTGGTAATATGCAAATACTATGCCAGGTTATATGAAGAATGTGAGCATCCACAGATTTTGGTACCCACAGGGGCCCTGGAACTAATTCCCCATAGATACTGACTGATAACTGTGCTGAGCACAGTTTACTTAAAATAAAAAATTTTAAGTAATCAGAAGCCAATAAACACTACTCATACATTTTAAAAAATGAATTTGGTAATAAATAGTATTTATAGGCTTTTCATGAGTTCATGCTCAATCTTAATATCCAATCTTGTTTTTCCAGTAAGATCACAAATTACTCATGTACAAGAGAAAGTTCAGTAATGAATCTGGACCATATGCATATTTTTATAAATTGTAATTCTTCAAAACAAGAGGGCATTTAAGAATTACATAAGGAAAAATGAGTCAAGAGATAATTCTGTGTTTATAAAATAAAGAACTGGACAAGATGATGTTTAATGCCATCGTGCCTTTAAAGTGCAATGGAATTTATATGTAGTCACTGATGACATTCCTATGTAGTCTGGTCCTCACTTTTGCTATTCTCATAAACAAAGACTATCAACAAATAAAACCAGAAATACCCATTATAAATCTGTGCTGTTTAAAGCTTACAGCACTTCAGGATTTACTACAATGCACAAGTTTGTTTTATTCATATATTCTGACCTGTTCTTTATGTTAAATTTTTACTTGACTGAAGAGTCAGCCTATTGTACTAAAAATAACTAACCCTTAATTCCTTCTTTGGGAAGTTTCAGTATTAGCTCTTAGCACAGTTCTTCACTTATGATCCCTAGACTATCAGGAACTCACTAGAAATGCAAATTTTTGGGCCCTAACCCAATCTTCTGAACCAGAAATTCTAAGTAGAGTCCAGAAACTGAACTTTAACATCTCCTCCAGATGTCTCTGATATACAGTGAAGTTTAAAAACCACTGGCCACAGGAGGGTCAGGTACTCTAAGTCTCCCCCTAGTAAGCTGATAATACAGGATATAGATACAGCTGTCACTGCTGTACTCCCAACCCCAATGAATATCTATAGTTACTAATAATCTTTCAGAAGAGACAGTAGTATTTGTAAATGGTTCTCTGCCAGTGAGACTATCTTTAAGAGGCTTCAGGAACTTTCTTTTTCTTGATTTGCTAAATTAATGGTTACTGCTTCAGCAGGCTCTCAAGTATGCTAGATAACATCAGCAAAATCTTTCCCAGTGTGAGAAAGATTATCCGATATCTCTAAGGACATGCATTTATCCCATGAAAATAGTGTACTATTAAAAAATGTAAACAAGTGGCACTGTTGTCTGAATTTCTAATTAAGGACAGTGTCTTGAACACACACATCAAGCTTTTATATGTCCCCAAACAACAAAAAGATGAGAGTAAGATAAATGCTGGAAAGCAGATGGAAGTTAGGTATTAGCTTACAGCAGAGGCAAGCAAGCTGAATTTTGGCCAATCATGGAGAAAGATGAAAAACAACCCAGCTTCCCTAATGGAGCTCCTAAGACTGCAGAGGGAGCATTAGGACTTTCTGCAAGTTAAAGTGGAAGCAGAACTTAAAACAGCAATTAGGCTCTGATCCTCTCTTACGTCTTATGCAGGAGACATGCAAGATTCTTGGACTGAAAGACATTAGGAACATATTCCAGCCCTAGCTCCAGCTCATGCCAACTAAGGATCAAAAGCTGAGGGACTGGCCTTAGAACTGACATCTCCTGCACAGTCAAGAGACTAGACAAGCAGACCATGGGGTCCAGGCCTAGAGCAGAGAAGCTTCCAGCTGTAGAGCAGCAAAAACCACAGGGGAATCATCTGAGCTCAGTACAACATAGCCACAGGGAAAGGTCTGATTAAAATGAGTCAGACTCTGGGAAACTGTGAGAAAGCTAAATGGTTGCTAGGCAGCTCTCTAATAACCTAAGGGGCACAAATATTTATTTGTAATGGATCCTTTTACTAAAGAGATTAAAGTGTGTGATATAAATAACATAATCTACACAAGGACATTGCTTTCTGAGAGATGCCAGAATCACCAATAGTTTACATTTTGTGAACAAGCAGGAAAAGATATTGCTTAGAAGTCATATTTCAGGTCAAGATGAATACACTTGAAAATATAGAGCCAGAAAGTAAATCTGCAAATGTGAAAAGGATGGAAATACAAAACCTAATATTTCCAGCACTAAAAGAACTCCAGATTCTATCCACCAGCTACTAAACACCTACTACATACAGGCTTATCCTAGTATCTTAATGCTATTTTATTTAATCCTTACAACAACTCTAGGAAGTGTTATTCTCTTTTTTCCAGGTGAGAATATGGGCTTAGAAGAAGAACACAATTTGCAAAATTTATAACCAATTACAGAGTTAAAATTTGAAAGCAGGAGTTTCTGGCTGCAAAGGCTTATGTTGCCACTAACTTAAGACTTTATCATCCCACTAGCTTACAGCAAAAGATAGCAAGCCTTCTATGAAGATGTTTCACATTATGTTCCAAAGGACAATAAAAAATAGTGACATAACCATCATTTAGTGGATGAGCTGTATAAAATGTCACTCAAAAGTCCAGTAAAGATAATGTATACATATACAAAATTCCTGTCAAACTCAGCAAATATAGCAAGTATTCATTTCAAAAATACTTACAGATACTTAGATATGTTAATCAACTAAAGTGAT
Organism: Cavia porcellus; assembly: GCF_034190915.1. NCBI lineage: Eukaryota > Metazoa > Chordata > Mammalia > Rodentia > Caviidae > Cavia > Cavia porcellus. Next base: position 26,150,434 of record NW_026947507.1, on the reverse strand, counting down.
TTAAAGACTAGGCACAGATTTCTTAAGGAGAAGTTGTTCCCTTCAAGATAGACTGTATTCTGACCTGGGTGCCCTGGCTCACATCTGTAATCCCAGATACTTACGGCTGAGGCAGGATGATTGCAAGTTCAAGGTCAGCTTGTGTAGCAAGCCCCTATCTCAAAATAAGAAATAGTGTTTAAAAAGGGCTAGGGTTGTAGCTCTGTGGTATTGTGTTTGCCTAGTATGTGCAAGGTTCTGAGTTTGATCCCCAGCACAAGAAAAAGAGAGAGAGAGAGAGAGAAAAGAAAGAAGAACAAAAAGATTCTGGATACTAATTATACTATTCACTTGAAGCCTCATCACCCAAAAGTTTTTAGAGAAAGAAACAAATACAAATGTTCCTATTTACGTGAAATGAAAAATCATTTTTATTTACCACTGATGACAACTTAAGACTCTTCTAAATAAAAAGACCAAAAAATCACTTTGTCAGTGTTACATTAGGTGATATACATAAAATGTCACTGTAGCAGACAATGTCTTCCAGCCTTTTGCTGGTTGCCTAGGTCATAGTTCCTGTCACTACTGTCTCCTAGAAATGGCTGGTCACTATGATGCATGTTGTAAAAAGCAATCATAGACAGTCAAGTATTCTGCTTCTTGCTTGCAACCTTATAAAGACCTCCCTCCTTGAGCCTTCAGGGCCTGATGTTTTGAGGTACAATTGATTCCCTGTCATTGCCCATCAATGTAAAATGAATCTATCTCCAAATCCTGGGTGTCATTTTGGTGTTTCTGCTTGATGTTGCATCTGGTGCATCAGCCAGGAAGACCAATCATGCTAATCTCTTTGGAAACCAGTTGTGACCCTCATGGACAGAGCAAGGACCTCTCCAGGTTCTGGTGGGAAGACGTGCCCTTGAGATTTCTTGAGTGCCCTCAGAGGTCTGGAGGAGAATTCTTAGCTCCCCACTGAGTAGCTCATATCAAACCCAAAAGGGAGGAAGACAAAGTCTGGTTCAGTCATTGAATGAAGTAAAATCCCAGGAGTACCCCAATTAGTCTGTCGGTCCTGCTCAACTTGAGCAGATGGACTGCTTGATGATCTCTTGTTTGGATGTTTAACCTTGAGGGAAGGAGTCTGGATGTTTAATCTCTGAGTGAATGTTGAATGAATGTGTGAGTGGAATAGACAGAGTCAGCAACAGGCTGCTCAGTGTATGCACCAAGACTGGGAAGCACTGGTTGCAGTGGTTAATTGGGACCTCACCTATGGTTCCATGGCAATTGAAACATGGCATAAAGGGGTCCTTGCACCCTCCTTAACTAAGTCACACTTATGTGTGACTTAAGTCAGTGGGCATTTCAATGCGTTCTCTCTCTCTCTCTCTCTCTCTCTCTCTCTCTCTCTCTCTCTCTGAGGAGCACCCAACCTTTGTTTGTTGTATCATCATTCAAGGATACACAACACACACATAGGGAGCCAGAAATGGGAATTAATTAGTATGAAATTATAAAATGAAATCAAACAGCTGTTTTCTGCATCTGAAGAAAAAAAGAGATCTAGTCTTCCTGAGAATTCCACCTTAGCACCCTCTTCTGCCACCACAGTTGCTTCCAATTCATATAGCTTCACTCCTTACTCCCAACTTGTTTACTTCCAGCCAACTGAACTAGTTCCAGATAGCCACTGCCTGCATTTGGCCACAGAGGCCCTCCCCCAAACCTTCTGCTTCACAGCTACCTTTATACACCCATCCTGGGCAGATGGCATCATCTAATGCTCACCTGAGATGACTCAGAAATTCCTGACTCCGCTCAACACGGAAGCACTGCCACAATTGGACTGAAGAAAAATTAGACTGTCAGGCCTGATTAATGAGTTGTCATAGACTTCCCAAAAGGTTGCCTTGCCTAGAAGCAAAGCAAAGCAACCCAGTCAAGTGTTCCTCAAAGACATCAAAGGAGGAGACAAAAAGCCCATCAATCACTGTTACCTAGAAACCTGACTAGCCCTCATTGTACACTCAATGTCCATAAGAAAATCCAGTCTGATAAACAACCATCTCCTCTGGCTAAAGACCAATATGTGAGCTATAAGGAATCTGGACATAAAAAAAAAGAAATGGTCCTTCAGATTAAAAGATAAGGACTCTCAAAAGCTTCAACCTGGATCAGATGATAATCTTTTCATTGGTCTGATGGACTCAGACCATACTGGGCTCCCTTCCTCCTGGTAGACAAAGGAACAGAATTCTCTGCCTTCAAATCTCCTCTGTCAGAAGAAGGTTACCATCACTGGGGTAACTGGGGACTCTTGCCTCTAGCCCTCTCTGCCTGGCATACACTTGCATACTGGAAGACACCAGGCATGAAATCCTGTATATACCAGAATGCTCTAAAGCTTCAGGAGGAGACTGCCTCTCCAAATTAAAGGCTCTGAGCGAGTCAGCCTCCATCTCAGTCAACCCTGCGTTGGCCTAAGACAGACAATCTCAATCCTGAAATTCAGGAAACTTTCCTCCCAGGAGTATAAGCCAAAGAACCACCTCGGGCCTAACCACTAACCATTCTCCTTGACTCCTATTGCTGTACCTCCAGATGCCACCTGGGAAGATGTCTTTGACTGGGAAGAGCCTAAGACAGGACAAAAAGGGCCAGCTCACTTGGACTCAGTTGCTACTATTTTATGGAGACTCTAAGCAACAGATTTGGCCAATCCGAGAAAACCTGTTTCTCTGTCCCTTCCACTTCTGGCACAATCCCCTGAGAAAAAAATGCTGACTGGGAAACCATTTCAGGGCAATCCCCACCTGCATTAACCAATACCCTACACCATAAGAGGCTCAACTAGGAATTTAACTATATATCCAGAGGCTTTAGAACCATAAAATGTTTATAGACTGTCAAACTGTTAAAAATACACCTCTCCTGCCTGTAAAGTCAGTTCAGGATCTCTGAACTCACAACCCTGCTGTAGTTGCCCTCCATCCTGTAATCACTCACAGCCTGCTGGTATACCTGCCCGGACCTAAAGAATGCCTTATTCTGCCTTTAGTTGGCTCCTATCAGATCCTCTTTGCCTTTAAAGGAAAGATCCCAGTTCTGAATTCAAAGGTTAACTGACCTGCACTCAACCTCTCAGAGGTTCAAAAACTTGTTTATCCTCTTTTAGAGAAGTCCTCACAGCTGATCTCACTAGTGTCCCAGCACAAAATATCACTGCACTTCTAATTAATGACACCAAAGCTGCCTGCTGAAAAGACACAAAATTTTTGCTGCACTATCTGGCAGAAAATGGCTACAAGGCATCTTAGGAAAAGGCTCTCTTTACAGCCCCAACATTGCAAATTCCAGATGTAACCGTAATTTAACTTGTTTGTTGATAAATGATGACATGTGATTTCAAAATGCTTACTCACACTGTCAGCCCCTGGGAGTGCCCAGTGGCCCACCTCTGCAAATACTTGCCTCTGTGTCCTAGTAGCTACTGTCCTTTTGGTTAATAAAACTGCATGTGATGATTAACCACTCAATCCTACCATGTACCTGCCCACCATACTGGACCTACCAGACCATGACTTCTTGGCACAGACTAATGAACTTTTCTTAAGATGACTGTATTTAAAAATGAACCCTCTGACATGTGCTGAGTATACCCTGTTTATGGATGGAAGTAGCTCAATTAGGAATACAGTCCAACAACCTACATGTGTTGGACTACTTTGGACAAAGTTATTTTGGCCAAAGCTCTTCTGCAGAGATGACCTGCACAATAAACTGAAAAAATGTTGCTGTTTGGAAACCTGCAACCAATGATGACAAATCTGCATTCAAAATAATGTGGTCTACCTGCATCGAAAAGACAACAGAAATTTATAGGGGCCTTCTGTGATAATGGGCCTACATTTGTAGACATAATCCCACAGAAATAGCCTGTAACCAGCTCCATAAAAATTTAGCTAAAAGACCAGCTATATCTGTAGACACATTTGCACATCCATATAACTTACATGCATATTATGAGCATCTAAGGTACATTGGACACTTTCCTAGATCAGATTAACTCCCTCACTATCTTTCCAGAGTAACAGTAAATCACAGCCACTGAGAGAGAAGAAATATGTCTCTTTCTTTAAAAAAAAACAAAACAGGAAAAAGTCCTGTAATAAGGGAAAATTTTCCAATCATGGGACCCCTAGCTAGGACCCATCCTAGGATCACTAACAGCCCTAGTGTTATTGCTTATAGTGGGTCTTGTCTCAAAAGATCACATGTAACATGCCTAGCAAAGATTTGCCCAAAAACTAGGAAGGGGGTGGAAATGCAGCAGAAAATGCCTCCCAGCCAGTTTGTCAGCTGCCCAGGTAATAGTTCCTGTGACAGTTCCTGTTACTGCTGTCTCCTAGAAAGGGCTGATCATCTAAAAAGGGTTGATCACAATGATGCATAGCTGGTCACTATGATGCACATTGTAAGCAGCAATCAAAGACAGCCAAGTACTCATTTCTTGCTTGTAATCCCTTAAAAACCTCCCTGCAATATCCCTCCTGGATATTTGTTTTGCTGTTTCTGCTAGCCACTGCATCACTACAAGACCAGAAAATAGATATTTTGACCCCTAATGTAGGTAGGGGGAGATTTTGTTCTCCAAACTCTTGCCTCATGTTGAATTCTCACCCAAGTTTCACAAAGCTAACTGCATTGCTCTTGTCCTCATTTTATCAGTTTTATTGAAGCATAATTCATTCATCTAAAGCATATAAGCTGATGAACATACATACCCACAAAGCTGCTACAACAACCAAGACACAAAGTATTTCCATCAGCTCTAAAAGAATTCTCATACCCTTTTATAGTTTCTCCCTCACTCCACCTCACTCCAGGCCATGCATGACAACTACTGATCTGCTTTCCACCACTATAAACTAGTTTACACTTTCTAGAACTTTACATGACTAGAATCATGCAGTATGTATTCTTTCTAATGTGGCTGCTTTCACTCAACATAATTATTCTGTAATTCATCTATGTGTGTCAGTACTTTAGTTTTTCGTATTCCATTATGTGAATATACTGCTTTTAGTTTATCCATTGTCTTATTAATGAATGTACACACTGCTTACATTTTGGCTGTTATAAACATAGTTTCCATGTACAAAATACAAATCTTTGTATGGATATGCATTTCTATTTATACTAGGGAAATACCTAAGAGGATGGCTGAGTTTTATAAGCAAATGTGTGTTTTAAATTGCCAGTTTTTCAAGAGTTTATAATGCTGTGTATTTCTATCAGCAGCACAGGAAAGTACTAGATGCTTCATATCTTCAACAGATATAAATGTTTTTCAATTCAGTTATTCTAATGTATCTTTTGGCATCTCTTTGTGGGTTTAACTTGCATTTCTCTTGTGACTAATGCCACTAAGCACCTTCTCATAAGCTTACAGTCAGGAACGTATCATCTTTGGTGAAGTATCTATTCAAATCTTTTGGCATTATTCATTTGGTTGTTTTATTTAGATGTAAGATATTATTACATATTATGGATTTTTTAAAAATATGTGATGCAAGCAGGTTTACCTAGTATGTGACTTGGTTTTTTTTTTAAATAATGGGAATTGAACCAGCACATCATATATTTTAGTCAAACACTCTGCTACTGAGATACAACCTCAGCCCATTTTCATTTTTTTTTTTTAATTTTGAAAGTATACAACAGAACAAGTCAGAATAAAGCCAACTAAGATTGTACAGTGAGATGGGTACAGAACTTAACAGCAGGTTACTGGGGTAACAGTAATAGGTATCACAATATATTTCGTTGGCAGAGGAGGAGCTGGGCAGATCTGGGGTGCCCTCACCGGCCTCTCTGCGTGTCTGGAGGACTCTGGATATCTCCGCCCAGACTGCTGGAGTTCCCCCAGGCTTCCAGGTGCAGTGAAGGGGAGAGGTGGGTTTGAGGCTTCCACATCAGCCTCCCCATTCCGGTTACACTTGGAGAATTGCTGAGCTACCGACGGGTGGGCGGGCCCACACTATCAGCCTAGCCCAGCCTGTTTAGCTGCCGCGCCTGGCCATTGGTCTGCAGAGGAGGAGCTGGGCAGATTTGGGGTGCCTGCATCGGCCTCTCCATGTGTCTGGAGGACTGTGGATATCTCTGCAACCAGGGAGGGTCCACAGGTTCCTGAACCACTGCGGCCTGTGGTGAGTACCCTAACCCAGCTGCTATTGAAGAACTGTGGAGCTTCCAAGGGGCAGGTGGGTGCACAGTGTCCCTGAGGCCCAGCTTGTCTGGAACTGCGGAGTTCTGAGCAGGCAGAGTAGGGCCACTGGTTCTGTAGGCCCAATGGCTTGGGGTAGCGCGGTGCCAGAGTCTCAGTAGCTCCAAACATAGAAGGGGATTTGCAACAGATCCTGAGGAAGCTTTCAAATAACACTTGAAACACAGAAATATAGGAAAATGACAAAACGAAAGACCAAATTACAACCTCAAACCTCCAGCCCATCTCAAGAAACCCTAGGAGCGATGTATATAGAAGAAAATATATCCCATCCACCTCATATATCGGACACAATAGCCACTGAAATTGACAAGCAACTCCAGGAAGCTTTAAAGAAATTCAAACTCGAAATAATCTCCCAGATAAAAGAAGAAATGACAAAAGAAATGAAAGAGATTCTAAATATATCTAAAGAAAACACAGATAAAAAATTGGAGGAATTAAACAAAAAGATAGAATCCCTAGACGAGCAATATAAGAAACAAACAGAATACATAATGCAGATGCACAGAGATATACAGGAAATAAAAAACTCCACTGAAAGTTGTAAAAACCGCCTTAATGAAAGTGAAGATAGAATTTCAGACCTTGAAGACAGGATTGCAGCTAGTGAACAGGAAAGGAAAGATCTTTTGAAAATAACAAGGAATCAGGAAACAACAATTCAACAACTGCAAGACGATGCAAAGAAGAATAACATAAGAATGATAGGGATTAATGAAAGAGAGGGAGACAACATGAAGGATGTCAGGAGGATATTTAGAGAAGTAATGGCTGAAAATTTCCCAAGCATGAGATCAGAAACTGACATCAGGATCAGTGAAGCATATAGAACTCCAAACAGTTATAACCAAAATAAAACTACACCCAGACATATAATAATCACAATCCCAGAAATCCAACACAAGAATAGATTATTAAAAGCTGTCAGAGAGAAAAGACAGATCACTTATAAAGGAAAACCTATCAGAATCACAGCAGACTTCTCAGCACAAACGATAAAGTCAAGAAGAGCATGGAGTGAAGTATTCCAGATCCTAAAGCAAAATGATTTCCAACCAAGACTGATATATCCTGCAAAACTATCATTCAACATAGATGGTGCAATACGATACTTCCATGACAAAGAACAGCTGAAGAACTTCATGAACACCAAACCAACCCTGCAAAAAATATTGAAAGACAGTTTAGATACACAAAGGAAAAAACCACTAAGCAAAGCAAATAATTAAACAGAACAGAAAGATAAAGATGCAACAGCAGAGAGATAACATTCCTACAATTAACCAGCATTTAACAGTAATAACCATTAATGTAAATGGTCTCAATGCACCAATCAAAAGAAACAGACTAGCAGAATGGATCAAGAAACAAAATCCAACCATATGCTGTTTACAGGAAACCCATCTAACCCAGAAGGATACCCACAGACTGAAAGTCAAAGGATGGAAAACAATTCTTCATGCAGCAGGAATCCAAAAAAAGGCAGGAGTAGCCATTCTGTTTGCAGACAACGTGAACTTTAAACCAACAATGACCATAAAGGACAAAGAAGGTAACTACATACTCATAAGGGGAAAACTCCAAGAGGAAGAGATAACTATCTTAAATATATACGCACCAAACTCCAGAGCACCCAGTTATACAAAACAATTATTAACAGAAATGAAAACTCAAATTATCAGTAACACAATTGTAACAGGAGACCTTAATACACCACTCACACCAAGGGACAGATCAACCAGACAGAAAATGAGCAAAGAAATAACAGAACTGAATCACACCTGTGAACAAATGGGTTTGATAGACATATACAGAATGTTCCACCCAACAACATCAGAATACACATTCTTCTCAGCAGTACATGGATCATTTTCTAAAATAGACCATATATTAGCTCACAGAACATATTTAAGCAAATGCAAAAGAGTTGAAATCATCCCTTGCATATTATCGGATCATAGCGCTCTGAAATTAGAAATTAATGACAAAAGATACTGCAAAAATTCCGCAAACACATGGAAACTAAATAACACACTCTTGAGTAATCAGTGGGTCACAGAAGAAATTAAAGAAGAAATTAAACAATACCTAAAAGGAAATGAAAATGCAGATACAACTTACCGGAATCTGTGGGATGCAATGAAAGCCATTCTGAGAGGAAAATGTATTGCACTGAGTTCCCACATCAGGAAAACAGAACGAATACAAATAAATAACTTGATGCTACACCTCAAACAGCTAGAAAAAGAAGAGCAAGTCAAGCCCAAAGCCAAAAGAAGAGAGGAAATTATAAAAATCAGAGCAGAAATCAATGCAATAGAGACTAAGAAAACAATCCAAAGAATCAATGAATCAAAGAGTTGGTTCTTTGAAAGAATAAATAAAATCGATAAACCCCTAGCCAACCTTATTTTTAAAAGGGAAGAAAAAGCTCAAATTCATGCAATAAGAAATGAAAAAGGAGAAATCACTACAGACCCAATAGAAATACAGAGGATCATCAACACCTATTTCGAAAACCTCTACTCTCAAAAGTTTGATAACACAGAAGAAATAGACAGATTCTTAGAAGCATATGAAGTACCAAAGCTAGATCAAGAGGATATAAAACTGTTGAATAACCCAATCTCTGCTAATGAAATTGAAAATGTAATTAAGTCCTTACCCACCAAGAAGAGCCCAGGCCCAGATGGATTCACTGCAGAATTCTACAAGAAATATAAAGAAGACCTAATGCCAACACTCCTCAAACTATTCAATGAAATTGAAAGGGAAGCAATCCTTCCTAAGTCATTCCTGGAAGCAAATATTACTCTAGTACCAAAACCTGAGAAAGACCTAACTAAAAAAGAAGACTATAGACCAATCTCCCTAATGAACACAGATGCAAAAATCCTCAATAAAATATTGGCAAATAGGATCCAGCAAATCATCAAGAAGATTATACACCATGACCAAGTGGGATTCATCCCAGGAATGCAAGGATGGTTCAACATACGCAAATCAATAAATGTAATCCACCATATCAATAAAGCCAAAAATAAGAATCACATGATCATTTGTATAGATGCAGAAAAAGCCTTCGATAAGGTCCAACACTTATTCATGATAAGAACTTTACAGAAAATTGGAATAAATGGTCTTTACCTCAATATAATAAAGGCCATTTATGACAAACCAACAGCCAGCATCATACTAAATGGCCAAAAATTGAAAGCCTTTACTTTAAAATCGGGTACAAGACAAGGATGTCCTTTATCACCACTCCTATTTAATATAGTACTGGAAGTACTAGCCAGAGCAATTAGGCAAGAAAGAGAAATAAAAGGGGTAAAGATAGGAAAAGAAGAAGTTAAATTATCACTGTTTGCAGATGACATGATACTCTACATAGAAGACCCCCTAAACTCCATTGAAATACTCTTAGATACAATAAATAAATTCAGTAATGTGGCTGGATACAAAATCAATACTCAGAAATCAATAGCATTCCTATACACGAACAACAAAATCACAGAGAGGGAAATAAGAGAAACTGGACTATTCACATTAGCAAGCAAAAAAATGAAATATTTAGGAATTACTCTTACGAAAGAAGTGAAAGACTTATACAGTGAAAACTATAATACACTGAAAAAGGAAATTGAAGATGATCTCAGAAAATGGAAAGACATCCCTTGCTCATGGATAGGAAGAACAAACATTGTGAAAATGGCCATTCTCCCAAAACTGTTATACAGATTCAATGCAATCCCAATAGAAATACCATCAACATACCTTATAGATCTAGAGAAATCACTCCTAAATTTCATCTGGAACCAGAAGAGACCTAGAATCGCAAAGGCAATTCTAAGCAGCAAAGACAAAGCAGGAGGCATCACAATCCCTGACTTGAAGTTATACTACAAAGCAACAGTAGTAAAATCAACATGGTATTGGAATCAAAACAGAGCCGAAGATCAGTGGAATAGATTAGAAGATACAACCACAACTACGAACACAAAGGAGCCAAGCAGGTTCACTGGAAGAACGACAGTCTCTTTAATAAATGGTGCTGGAAAAACTGGCTCTCCATTTGCCGAAAACTAGAGCTAGACCCATGTCTATCACCATGTACTAGATTAAAATCTAAATGGGTCAAAGATCTGAATATTAAAACAGAAACACTAAATCTATTGGAAGACAAATTAGGTAGAAACCTTGGAGACATAGGAGTAGATAAAGAATTCATGAACAGGACTCAAACCGCACGGGAAATACTTCCCAGAATCAATAACTGGGACCACTTCTTATTAAAAAGTTTCTGCATGTCAAAAGAAATCTCCAGCATAGTGAAAAGAAAACCCACAAACTGGGAAAAGATTTTAGTGAACTCTCTCTCAGACAAGGGCCTCTTGTCTAAAACATATAAAGAATTAAAGAAACTCAGACCTCCAAAATTCAAAGATCCAATCCAAAAATGGGCATCTGAGATGAATACGCAATTCTCAGATGAAGAAATGCAAATGGCAAATAAATACATGAAAAAATGCTCATCATCATTGGTCATTAGAGAAATGCAAATTAAAACCACACTGAGATACCATCTCACTCCTGAAAGAATGGCCAGGATCAAGAAAACCGACAACAAATGCTGGAGAGGCTGTGGGGAAAAAGGAACTCTCCTGCACTGCTGGTGGGAGTGTAGACTGGTACAGCCTTTGTGGAGATCTGTCTGGAGATTTCTCAAAAAGTTGGGACTGGAAATCCCATTTATTCCAGCTATTCCACTTCTAGGCATATTCCCAGAAGAACTGAAAGCATCATACCACAGTGATATATGTGCACCTATGTTTATAGCAGCACAATTTGTAATCGCCAGATCTTGGAAACAACCCAAGTGTCCATCAACTGAGGAATGGATAAAAAAGTTGTGGTATTTCTATACAATGGAGTATTATTCAGCTATAAAGAAGGATCACATTGAGATATTTATCAATAAATGGGCGCAGCTTGAGACCATACTCATAAGTGAAATAAATCAATCTCGCATGTGTGAATACCGAATAGTTTCCCTAATGTAAGTAATGATTCAAATATATAAAAATATGTGGTAATCATGATTCCCCATTAGGTGGCCTTGAAGCCTTATAAAGTTTTCACTCATTAATTAGAAAGGCTTTATTCTGGGCTTCTTGATATGAAAATATTTGAAGCTAGAGTATATGAAGTTTTATCCAAATATTTCAAGGAAAAAGACACTATGGTAACTACTATTAAGTCAGGTTATATGGTGGTGAAGTACTAGGTTGTTGAAACAGTCATGCTGTGACCTCTATTGTTATATTGTTATGTCCTGTTTTATCTCAATCTCCCCCTTATTGTTTTAAAAAAATTATTTAGTCATTTCTTATGTTTGTCTTAATTAAAGAAAAAATTCAAAAAATTAGGATATATAAATAGTAACTCTTTTTGATTTCCTATTAACTTGTTTTGAAGTCCTGTAGTACTCCCACGATCTTGTTTTGACTGATTAGACTCTGTTCCATTCTATATGATAGTATCAAGTTTGAAGACATAGGCCACTACTTTGAAGACAATAAGATTCACTAAGATACCCATTCTGGTTTGACTATTGTCTTCTTTGGAAGTCCTGTAATGTTTACAATGCCTAAGTTTTATTGGTCTTGTTCTCTACTGTTTTGTCCAACTTTATAATATCTAATGAGATAGACAATTCTTTTTAAGGAAACAAGGGACAACGTTGATAACCATTGTTGATAAACTTGTACTCTGTTCTACACCATATGCTATGTCTATCCTTGGTATTGACTGACAGCTTTGTTTTGCCATATTTGACTGTATTCTTCCCCCCCCCCAAAAAAAGTAATAAGCACTAAGGAGTAATAAAATCCAAAATGTGTAAATTTTGTTGTAAAAAAGAGAGGGAAAAAAAAAAGAAAAAGAGCTCTAACGGATATAACAGCAAGTGTGTTTAGGGATGTTAAATAGCTGACTATATCAATGTTTTTGGATCATTGAACACAGCTGTTTGCAGTCTCCCTGTTTGAATGTCCACCTTGTATTCTTTGATACTGTGATTTGAGCAACTATTTTCAAGATGATAATATGTAATCTACTAACAGGTGATTTCTTACTGTTATGTTTTTTTTTTGTTTTGTTTTGTTTTGTTTTGTTTTGTTTTGTTTTGTTTTGTTTTGTAGTTCTGTATTACGTGTACCCTTACACCGCTTTGGTTTGTTTTGTGTTTTTCTCTTTTTCCTCTTAAATTAAAAAAAAAAACAATATATTTTGTTGTCTTTATAACAGTTGTTCTTTCAGTCACGTATATCCAAATGAGATGAAATATAGAACACTATAGAACTTATCAAAACAGAATATTGAATAGAGCAGTACCATTAATTAGAAAAGAGCAAAACAGTAATAAAAATATTTGCTTTCAAAGAAATGGTAGAAGGAAATCCCCCTTATTTGCTATGGTCAACCTGCCAGGAGATGCTCAGATTTCTGGTTCCCATTTGCTAATGGGCGGGGGGGGGGGGGGAGAAGGAAGATAGGGGAAGTGGGATATCTGACTCTAAGCTATGTAGCAGTAGGTTCACTGTTGCTAAGCAGGGAGGCAGGATGGTCATTTGTTTTCACAGCGTCCTCAGCTCCAACATGGTGTGGATCTCAGGAGACACTGCTGGTTCTCCCCCTGGAAGGGCTGCAGTCTGCCACACTGCCTCCGCTTACCAGGGAGGGGAGGTGCTTGCTTGGCTTCCCAGGGTCCTAAGTTCCAACATGGCGCGGGTCTCAGGAGACACTGATGGTTCTCCCCTTGCCATTTTCATTTTCATAATGATATCTTCCAAAGACAAAATTTCTTGATTTTGTTACAACCCAATTTCTACTGATTTTTTTCCATGTGCTTTAGGGCTTTTTGTTTGTTTCCTTGGCTTTTTTGAGACAGGGTCTCACTTTGTAGTTCAGTCTGGCCTTGAAATAACTATGTGGCCCAGACTGACCTCAAATTCATGGCAATCCTCCTGCCTGTTTCCCAGGTGCTAGAATTATAGGCATGCACTATCACGACCGGCTTGTTTTAGGCTTTTTTTTTTTTTTTTTTCTTTTTGGTACCAGGGATCAAAACTCACAACTGCACACTTGCAAGGCAGGAGCTTATGCTGCTGAGCTAAATCCCCAGCCCCATTTTAGGCTTTTTGATCTAAAGGATTTTGCCTATTCCATGTTCAAAAGCTTTTGTTTTGTTTTGTTTTCCTATATTATTTTCCAGAATTTTTAAAATTTTTTTTTAGTTTTTATATATTTTATCTGTTTCAAATTAGATCTTGGACATAGTATAAAGCAGGGGGTTAAGATCTGTTTTACCCATATAGTTAGCCTGCTGTTTCAGACTCACTTGATCAAAGCCTTTTCTTTCTCCATTGAATTACCTTGGTGCCACTGTCAAAAATCAAAGGGGAGCATGGTAGAACAAGCTAGGTGTGGTGGCACATTCCTGTAATCCCAGTCCTCAGGAGGTTGAGGCAGGAGGAGGAGGCCAGCCTGGGCTACAGAGTAAGTTCAAAGCCAGTCTTAAATACAAAATGAGACCTTGCTTAAAAAAAATCAACTGGCCATGCTTGCATGGATTCCCACCTAAATTCCAATGGTTTATATTGATCTTTTCACCAATACTACACTGTCTTGATTAGTGGGGAATTATAATTTCTTCAATCAGGTATTAAAATTTGTCCAATTTTGTTCACTTTTTATAAAATTGCTTTGGCTAATTCAAGTTATTTACATCTCTACATAAATTTTAAAATCAGTTTATTATTTTGTATTTTTTAAAATCTACTAGAATAAATTTATATATTCAAAAGTTTAGAGAAAACACCCCAGTAATTTTGATTCTTTTAATTTAAAAACACAGTAAATTTCTCTATGTCTTAGTTACTTTTTACTCTCTTTGCTGAGACAAAATACCCAATGCCCAACATGAAAGAAGGAAAGGTTTATTTCTTACAGTTTTGGAGGTTTCAGTCCATACTTTGCTGGCTCCAAGTGGCAGGATAGCTTGGCAGCTGCCAATTGTGGATAGCAAAGCATGAACTATAAAGAGAAAGACACACCTTCTTCCTGCCATTACCTTGTATCCTGCCCCACCCCTAGGCAGGTATAGCACTCATACCACCAGTCTGAGCACTAACAATGAATAAATCACAAATACTAGAGTTAGTCAAGTCCATAATTGCATGAGGCTTGGGGGCCATTGACATAAACAGTGACACTCTACTTAGTTCTTTAATTTCTTTCAGGAATCAGTATTCTATAATTTTCAATGTAAAACTTTTATACATCTATTAAATTTATTCCTAAACATGTTATGGTTTTTGATGTACTGGAATGAAACATCACACTCAGTGCAGAAAAGCTGAAAGTTTTCTTTCTAAGGTCTGGAAAATCCGAGGATTCCATCGCCTTTCTTGGTTTTTCATTTTCTTGCCTATTTGTTTTTGTGTTTGTCTCTTTGTATCTCACTCCTCCTTTCTTTTCCCCTGTTGGGAGCCGCACCAGCGCTAGTTCACCATGCGCGGCGGTCATGCGGCCTGTAGGAAAAGGCAAAGCCTGAGCTAAATTACCCCTCCCATCGAGTGAGCCAAGATGGCGCCTGCTTCTTGCCCCCTGATTGCCCTGGCGACTTAAACAGCCCGCGCAATAGATTGGTCTACCTAGCAACCAATGACGATGACCAATCAGCTTGCATTGCTTGCTGTTGCCCTATTGGATGATGAGTCCATATATATATATATATATATATATATATATATATATGTGACCCTCCCAGCGAGAGGAGATAGAGAAAGTCCACCGGTGAGAAAGGACTGGTGACAGAGCAGAGGCCTCGCGCGGCCCACGCGGAGACAAATAAAGACAAGGTTGCACACCGTCAGAATTTGTCGTGTGTTCTTCCTGCCGGCCAGGAGCGACACCGACATCTGGTGGCCCGTACGGGGAACTGATCACTCCTCTCGGTGGTGTGCAACGCTCCAGCGTGGTGCTGTCGGACAGGTGAGTAGGGGATAAACCTGGGCTCTGGGTGGCGCGCACCTACAGGGCTTTTAGACTCCCCTCAGGCTCACGCGTAGGTGACGGGTTCTCTAAGTCACACGCGGTGAGTAACAGCCCTCGGAGGTTGAGGATGGGTAATTTACCAAGCACGGAGGCACGGCCCTTGGTAAAGGCCCTTAAAAAGCTTTTAAAATCTAGAGACCTCAGGGTAGGTCAAAAAACACTGGAACTATTCATAGCGGAGGTAGATAGGGTGGCTCCCTGGTTTTTACCCACAGGACATTTAAACCTGCCGTCATGGGAGAAGTTAGGCGGGGACCTCGCCTCGGCGGAATTGGGAGGCGATATTTCGCCGGCTATTCGCCCCCTGTGGGAAATGATACATGCGTGTCTTGAAGGGGAGGGGAAGGGGTTCCCGTCGGCAGTTAGAGACGCAAAAATCATGGACGCACGCAAGGCTTTTGAGCAGGCAAAATCGGAATGCTCTCGGGAGGGGTCTATCCAGGGGGAGAAGATCCAGGAAAAGATAGAGAACACCCAAGCTCTGGAGTCCTCCGACTCAGATAGCGAGGAGAAACTAAAAGGTGGGGCAGAAAGCCGAGAGGCCCAAAACCCCTATGCCGAGTTGCGCCGCGAATTGTGTGCGTGCGCCGCCCGAGAAAAGCAAAGAGAGGAGAAAGGGCCCCCGAGCGCCCCCTGGCGGGGAGGAGATAGCCATCCGCTCCGCCCTGGAGTTCATTTCCAAAAGCGGTTCCCCACCGAGAGGCCGCTACAGGGGACCCCCCCTTCTCTCAGCCGGCACAGGAAGTGACGCCCCGTTCCACTCTGTTGCGACCGCCATCCTATGACGTCGCGCCGCGGGGCGGACGGTATTTTCATGGGCAGCTATGGAGGGGTAAACGATGGTTCGGAGGGGATCCACCGATGCAAGGAATAGATTACAGTCCTTATAGAGTATATCCTGTGCAAATGGCCCCAGGCCAAGGGCGCAATGTTTGGGAACCCTTTGAGATAAAGCAGATCAGAGAGCTTAAGAGTGCTGTCACTTCCTTCGGTCCTACTACACCCTATACCATAGCTATGCTAGAAAACTTGTCTTCTGGGCCGCTCACCCCAGCGGACTGGACCCAGTTGGCAAAAGCATGTCTACCCTCAGGCAGCTACTTAGACTGGCGAGCATGATACACAGAGTTCTCTGCCGAGCAGGCTGAAGAAAACGCCGGTCGAGGAAACGGGGGCTGGGGATTTAGCTCAGCGGCATAAGCGCCTGCCTTGTAAGCAGGCAATCGCGAGTTCGATCCCTGGTACCGATAAAAAAAATAAATAAAATAAAATAAAATAAAATAAAATAAAAAACAAAAAGGGGGAGTAAGCCAAGGCCTGCCTCCAAAGGCGCGGTTATCTATGGCATTATTCACATACAATTTTTTAAACTTACACAGTAAAAATTGCTCCCCAGCTATGGCACATTGTACCCCATCCCCCAAAAAATAAAGGATGGGTTAGATAAAAAGATGTCCTGACGGGACAATGGATGGGCCCAGATCCGGTGGTTAGCTGGAACCGAGGCGCGGTTTGTGTCTTTCCGCAGGGACCGGGACGAGAACCACTGTGGGTCCCAGAGAGGTTGACGCGTGCGACAAGTCCCTCGACTAAAGATCAGGCCTGTTCCACCAGAGGCCAACCGCAGACCCAACAACAAGATGAGCCCTAAAAAAACTGCAGGACAATCCCTTTTTGGGGGCCTGGAACGGCTTGCTCCCCTATGTGCTACCCTTGTATACGCATGGCTCGCTCGCATGGCCTACGACCGCGTTTAAAAGTGACAGGCTTCCCACATTCTCCTCCCTAGACAACAACATGTAACAGGGTGGGTGAGTCAATGACGGGTAAGAGCGTGCCTCCCCAGCACGACTCGACCTAAGCCAGGCCCTACCCCATACTGCACAAAAGCCGCTGGATTACTAGAATCTGCCCAGATCTAGATGTCTCTCCGAGGGGATCGCACGGAGGGGCATGAGTGCATGCCTATGTGCATCCAGGTTCCATCCAGTTCACTCCTGGCCCTGGAAAAAGGACGAGGGTCTCAAGGCCTTGGCAGACCCAGGGACGGCTGACCAGGGTCCAAGCCAAGGGCCTACGGTGGGCCTCAACACAGGGCATAAGCCTCTACACTCAATCCAGGGCGGGCTGCGATGCGTACATTCATTCAATATAAATAAAATAGGGGGAGATGTTGGGAGCCGCACCAGCGCTAGTTCACCATCCGCGGCGGTCATGCGGCCTGTAGGAAAAGGCAAAGCCTGAGCTAAATTACCCCTCCCATCGAGTGAGCCAAGATGGCGCCTGCTTCTTGCCCCCTGATTGCCCTGGCGACTTAAACAGCCCGCGCAATAGATTGGTCTACCTAGCAACCAATGACGATGACCAATCAGCTTGCATTGCTTGCTGTTGCCCTATTGGATGATGAGTCCATATATATATATATGTGACCCTCCCTGCGAGAGGAGATAAAAAAAGTCCACCGGTGAGAAAGGACTGGTGACAGAGCAGAGGCCTCGCGCGGCCCACGCGCAGACAAATAAAGACAAGGTTACACACCGTCAGAATTTGTCGTGTGTTCTTCCTGCCGGCCGGGAGCGACACCGACATTCCCCCATCCCTTGTGTTGGTGCTGGGAAATGAACCTGGAGTTTTCCACATGCTAGGGAAGCTTTGAACTACATTCTCAGCTGCTCTTATCACTTTTACTCAACACACTTAGAAGACTTCACACAAAAGTACCAAGAAAAAAGACAGAAATAGCATATGCATAGGAAGGGAAAACTAAAGACTCCATCAAAAGATTATTAAGAGAGTCAGGCACAATGGCACACATCTGTAATCTCAGCACTCTGAGAGGGAATGATCACTGAGAGTTTAAAACCAGCCTGAGCTACAAGTGAGCTCAAGACCAGCCTGAGCTATATGGCGAGACTGTCTCAAATAAGAAAAAAGGAAGAAAAATTAGAACTAATAAAGGAATTTAATAAGTTGTAGGATACAAAATCAGCATACAAGTATCAGTAGTGCTTTTATATGGCAATATAAAAAATAAAGAAATCATGAAACTAAACCCATTAACAGCTACAAGGAAAAAAATACCTCGGAATAAATTTAATCAAGAAAGTGAATGACCTCCACAAAGAAAATTACAAAACTCAGATGAAAGAAATTGAAAAGAATGTACCAAATAAATGGAAAGACTTCACATTCATGGGCTAGAAAAATAATTGTTTTAAACTTCATATTACTTGAAGTGACTTACAGATTCAATGTAATTCCTTATCAAAATATCAATGACAGTCTTCATAGAGCTAGACAAAAAAAATCCTAAAATTCATATGGTAACAGAAGCCAAAGTAGTCTTGAGCAAAAAGAACAAACCGGTGGTACCACACTAACTTCAAGATATTTCACAAAACTATAGTAATCAAAACACTATATAGGGGGCTGGGGATATAGCTCAGCGGCATATGCACCTGCCTTGTAAGCAGGCAGTTGTGAGTTCGATCCCTGGTACTGATAAAAAAAAAAACCAAAACACTATATAGGTATAAAAAAATATACAGAAACCAATACAATTAAGCAGAATTCTCAGAAACGATGTGCATTTACATCCAACTGATTTTCAATAAAGAACAAAAAGACATGCACTGGAGTAAGGACAGCCTCTTCTATAAATGGTGCTGGGAAAATTGAATGATCTCACAAACAGCACTGAAATTTTGCCTGGGAATGGTGGTATAGGCCAGAGATTCCAGTACTCAAGTTAAGGCCACCCTGGACTACATAGTGAGACCCTGACTCAAAAGACAAACAAAATATTGAAACTTTTACTCCTACCTCTCACCCTACATAAAAATCAACTCAAAATGGGTTAAAGAACTAAAACCATGAACTACTAGAAAGAAATGAGAAAAACTATTCAAATATTGTGTAGCCAAAGATTTTTTGAGTTAGACCCCAGCTCAGTTCTGGGATTATAGACAGCTGTTATCTTGTCTGACAAACATGCATATTTCTAAATTTACTCTTTTGTGTGTACAGCTGTCTTAATAGCTATAGAATATTATATTATGAACAAAACTAATTTTTAAATGTTTAATAACTCTTTACCCTAAGTACCTTAACAAGTCTATGGATTCTCAGCTGTCTGCTATAATTTTCCTAACATTGCAAAATTCAATATGTGCATTTTATTTATATAGAGTTTTGAACTAAAACAGTGTATTGCATTAAATGGTTAAATGTTTAAGCAAATAAGGGTGTAAAAAACTAAAACTTCATGGTAACCTCTGAAAAGAAACAGGTACTAGAAGATGATATTAATGGCTTGATAATTACACAGCACCTGAGTTCCCAGGAGCATTAGAAAATTCACAAACTCCTATAAAAACTATAAATAAGTATCATAACATCAGCTACAGTAGCTACAGAGGGGTGCTCTCGGCCAAAAATAGAAAGTCTCTAAGAATAATAATTACTGTGCCTCAACACTATGAAAATAACTAGCTGATTGTTGAAAAAGCCATTTTTTAATGCTAGACCCAAGAACTCAAGGGAAACATTCACATCAAATCAAAGTAAATGGCAGTATTCTCAGGAAGGAATGATTGAAATACAGCTGACAGAAAATATAGCTAATTTATACCACATGGCCCGTAAAGAAAAAGGAATGCTAGGACTTAGCATGTACCAGGAGCATTGGGTTCAATCCCCAGTGGAGGATGGTGGAGAGGACACTAAATGAAGAAAGGGAACACAGCACATAAGACTCTGAAGCAGTATAATCAAGCAAGCAGATTTATTTTTGTGCAGATGGCATCCAAACCACCATAGCACAATTCCCTGATCACTGATAACATTCAACTACTTCTGCCTGCTTCTGTTCCATGATTAGGTGATCTGATCAAAATTTAGCCTCCTGTGGAAAATGAGGGTGTGAGCATGCACATCTTTTCTCAAGTTCTTTTTTATTTTAACCTCTCACTTTCTAGTAGCCATTAATTTTGTCAAATCATGTCTTATGTCATGGTACCAAATAGGGGCAAGGAGAAATAGAAAATAAAAACAACACTCAAATTAAACACACAGACCAATGGAAACAGGTAAAGACTAAACTGACCCAAGACATTGTTCTCCCTGCAAGCAAGGATCTTCCCCTTTTGGGGGGATTCGGGGGTGGGGGAAGCAGTGCTAAAAATATTGTAAGAAACTAACTAGTATTTTGTTAAACTTTTATTTGTATTAGTAGGTATCGGCAGTACATAATGATTACATTCATGATGTGGAGTTGGTACATGTACATAACACATCCTAATGTTTTTCACCCTTTTCCCCTCCATCACTTGGTCTCCTTCCCCTTTGAGGAAAATCTATGTCTTTACTTCCTGTTATCTTTTATTTTACTCTTTCCTTTGGGTTTGTCTTGGAAGCCCAAAGTATAAAGAACAAAATAAAAGACAGATAGTAGGAAACAGAGAGAGAGAGAGACCTTTTGCAAGTGAGAAGGGGACCAAGAAATGCAGCGAGGGAAGGAAAAGGGGATGAAAAAAAGAATTAAGATGTACAATAAAAATCTACCAACTACCCACAAAGAATGTAAACACTATGTAGTAATAAAGAAAATTATGTAAAATAAATAAAGAGAAACTGAGATATTTAGGGTTCTGTGTTTGATTATTTCACTTAACATTACGGTCTCAAGGTACATCCATTTTCTTACAAATGACTCAAATTTATCCTTAGCAGAGTAATACTCTATTGTGTGTACATACATTTTCTTTACCTGCTTATTTGTTGATTGATAGAGGCCACTTTCAAGATTTGGCTACTATGGCTTCTGGGAGAACATGGCGGACAGATAGCAGCAGCTACGGAGGCTCTCTGAAAGACTTGGCTTAGAATTCAGGAATGGTGCAGAGTAAGGAGTCATAAGCTGGTGGAGATATGCTCTGCTGACCCAGGAACGAACTGGGCTGAGAGAAACCAACTTGGAATGCAATCCTGGTGCAATAACAGGAATAGAGGGGCCTCAGTGTGGAGGCTGGAGCCTGCGCCATTGGAAGCCACAATTTGGGTTTCCCGCTGCACAGCGGCTGCATCATCGGCTTGGCAGGGAGAAAGACGCGCGGAAGCTCTGAGAACGGGAATCTGCGAACAGAGTTGAAAACAGGACGGGCAGGGAGCTATGCACTGACTTGCGGTGAGGTGAGTGAGAGAAACTGACACTCTTCCACAGTTAAGAGACTCCAGCGGAGGACATTCTGGGACTGGGCAGACTTGCGGGAACAGGGCGCTGCAGCGACTTCAGCCATGTATCCCCCTCTCAAGCGGGATTGGTGAGAAGTGCCTAGCCTATGTGACGCTGCTGGTGGAGACCCAGTAGGCTAGCACAATCCAGATCCCAGAGCCTGAGGGTGGCCTGGAGGGGCGGGCCCCGCATAGACTGCCTGGTCTGCAATTTTCTGGTGTGCTGCGGTGGGCGGGAACACCTAGCCGGCGCAATTCGATCAGGCTGTGGCTGACAGGGAGGGAAGCTGGGCCTCCTATATAAGCTTGCATATATAAGGAACAAAGAATATGGGAAGAGGCAGCAACAAGAAAGGCTCCTCAGCCCCCAATCCTGAGAAACAGGCAATAGCGGACACCGCACCAATAGACATAAAGCGCCATCTAGAGAGCCTCACAGATCAGTTCAGGAATGAAGTTATTAATGACCTGAAGCTAGAAATAAGCAGAATAGTTAGAGAAATGCTAAGCACCACCCAAGAAAAAACAGATGGTGGAATGGAAGAACAGAAAAAGAGGGGAGAATTGTTTGATGGAGAAAACAGAGAAAGCATAGAATACGTGAAGCAGGTTCAAAGAGACTACCAGGAAACTAAAAACTCTATCAAAAACTGGCATAACAGTTTGAAAGAAACTAAGGACAGACTATCTGAACTAGAGGGCAGATTTGTAATATGGGAGAATGAAATGAAAAACTTCTTTAAAGTAACAAAGAAACAAACAGCAATAATACAAAGACTAGAAGATGATAAGAGGATCCATAACTTAAGAATTACGAACATAAAAGAAGTAGGGACACAAACAAATGAACTACAAAAGCTACTCACAGAAATAATCCAGGAGAATTTTCCTAATTTAGCAAAAGGTAAAGATACTCAGATGTATGAGGCATACAGGACCCCAGCCACCTACAACCCAAACAGAGCAACACCCAGGCATATAATAATAAAAATTCCAGAAATTCAATACAAGAACAGAATATTAAAAGCTGTCAGAGACAAGAAACAGACCACTTACAAGGGAACACCCATCAGAATTACAGCAGATTTCTCTGCACAAACCATCAAATCACGAAGAGCGTGGGGGGAAATCATTCAAGCTTTGAAAGATAATAATCTCAAGCCAAGATTGATATATCCTGCACAACTATCCCTGGAAATTGATGGAAAAACAAGGTGCTTCCAGGATAAAGAGGAACTAGGGGAATTTGCAACCACCAATTCAACTCTACAGAGAATACTGCAGGATATTCTAAAAAAGAAAAATACAAAGAATCCAGAAATAGTGGCAGAGAGGCCATAATGAATGGAGCAGAAGACAAAATGAAGAAGACAAACTGACAACTAATGACAGAAAAAGAGCTCAACAGAAATGAGGCAGAGAAGATTGGATGATAGGAACAGCTATTTGGGAGAAAATGACATCTTAGGTAATACTGATTTAGTATCATCTTGTTTTGAAGTCTCATCAAGCTTTTTGTTCTTCTGTCTCCATTGGTCTAAACAGGTTGTATCTTACTGGATTTTATTATGTATGATAGTATAAGCAAAAACTTTTAAAGACAAGGAGATTATACAGAAACCATTTTTCATTTTCTGTTAGTTGATTCTAAATGCCCTGTAATGCTGTCATTCTCTTAAATGGTTTTACATTGTTTTGATATATTTGATGCTACAGTATACGAAGTTATACTCAAAGATTTCAAGGAAAGAGACAATATGGTAACTACTTTTATGTCAGATTATCTTGTGGTGAAATACGATTCTGCTTAAATGGTTATGCTTTGAGCTGCGCTGTTTTGCTGTTATGCCCTCTTTTATCTCAATCGCCACTTCATTATTTACTTTTTCATTTTTATCCTTTTAATTAAGGGGAAAATAAATAAAAAATAGCAGGATATATTATAGTAACCCATTTTGACTTTCCATTACCTTGATTTAAAGCCCTGTATTACTCCCACCATCTTGTTTTTGACTGATGTACCCCTATTCTGTTTTGCTTGATAGTACCAGGTTCGAAAGTTCAGGCAACAGCTGTAAAGATAGTGAGATTCATTGTGACGCCCATTCTCGTTGACTTTTATCTACTTTTGAAGACCTATAATGTCTCCAATGTTTTGGTCTTGTCGGTTTTGTTCTTTACTGTTTTGTTCAATTTTATTATAACTGATGATATAGGCAATTCTATTAGAGATAGCGGGAGGCATTATGGTAACCATTGTTGATCACCTTGTATTATGCTTTTACATTATCTATTATGTCCACCCTTTTGATTTGATTGACTCTGTTCTGTTATGTCATATTTGGTTCTACTCTCTTCCAAAAAAGTTACAAGAACTGTGGGAGCAACAAAACCCAAAATGTATAATTGTCATTGTACAAAAGAGAGGAAAAGAAAGTGCTCTAAACGATATAACTGCATGTATATTTAAGTGTATAAGATAGAAAATGATATCACTGAGTTTTATTGGATCATTGAACAGAACTGTTTGCAGTCTCACTGTTGGAATATCCACTTTACAAGCTTTAATTTTGTGACTTGAACAATTATTTCTAAGATGACAATATGTAACCCATTAACTAGTGATTTCCTACTGTTTATTTTTTTCTGTAAATCTGTATAACTTGTACCCTTTCTTTCCTTTTTTTTCCTCCTTAAATAAAATTTTTAAAAAAAGATTTGGCTATTGTGAGTTATACCGTTATAATTATTGAAGGGGAGTAGCTGAGTCAAAGTGACCAGAACTCTTCATATCAAAACAACCCTGCTACTGCAGCAACCCTAGAAAGACTACTATCATAAAGAGAATGAATTCAGCTTTAATTGTTCAAGCTGAGATAAAAATATTACTACAAGAAATACTTTAAATAGGGGAGAGAAGGAGACGAAGAAAAGTTCTCAGAGGATATGATATTTGAGAGCAGCCCTGAAAACTAACAGTTCAATAAGCAGGGAAAAGTGTTAGGAGAAGAAAGTCTCTAAGGATGAGGAAATACACTGATTCAGTAAGTCAACAATATTTACTGTGCATCATGTGTTGTTGATCATTGTGTTAGACATCAGACTTCGTGTGAAATAGACATTTAAACTTAGGCTTCACAGATCAAAATTCAATGACATGAATTCCCTTAGGGCAGGGCAAACTTGAACATTTAGTTTTTACTCTATGTGTTAAATTAAAAACATAGGGTTCTATTATTATGAAAAGCAAAATGCATCTTGGATAACAACCAGCAAGCTCCATTGTTTAGAAAATAGATTAAGGCAGACTAAGCTAAAAGCAACTTCTAGAAAGATAGCAAAATCCTACATTGAAAACTGAAGCACATTCAAAAGCATTTGGTCAACATTAGAGCAGGAAGATGAGAAGCATCTGGAAGAGTATCTCAACGAAAGTCAACAGAGCATGGTATAGAGAGAAGACCAAGAGCTGATCGTGTACATTTGTAAGTTTTTCATACAGGTATGATAAAAATAAGAGAAGCAGAAAAGTGGGTTTGCCAAAGAGTGCTATTCACTAACATGATGTCATTAACGGATGATGATGTGGATGATGATGTTTTGCTGGATGGCTAAACATTCACGGTTTTTTGGTCTACAGTATGACAGAAGGCAGGAGAGTGAAAGAGCACTAAGAGCACCAAGTACACAACTATGTACTTTTGACTATTCCAAGTGCATGTGAAAGCCTTCCTGATAGGCACTAAAAGAAGATAGTCTCCTTTTCAATTGTTGCAAATCAAGTGCCACATGCTGTATTGCTTAATTTAGTCAAGATATCACATCTGCGATAGCAGCTCTGCTCAGAGCTATTTGCTCTAGGGAGCTCCTGCCCCAGCCTGACCAATGGAGCAAGGAAAATAAACTGCAGGTTTACAAATTTGCCACTTGAGTAGGGTGAGTCACTCCAATGTGTATGTATAGCCAGGAACTCCTTTTCTCTTTTGGGTTATCTTTGTGGATGAAAATAATCATTACGAATTCTATTCATCAGGTTCCTTGTTTGGAGAGAAGACCAGTAAGTACTGCCAACACAAATGACCTGATTCTCAATTTAGGTGACAGTGCATATGTGAAGGCTTTTGTTTTCAGATGGGACATACGCCATTGATCCCCAGGAAAGTCTGTTGGGGTAGATTTTGAATAACTGGTCTAATTTTCGTTTAGAATCTAAGACCAAAAGAAGATATTCTATTATAATATAATGTGGTCTCTGTATACAGTTAATTACCAATACTATTTTGCAACTAAAATTATTTTGTGACCAAGCAGGAAAAAAACAATGAGATACCCTATGTAGGAGCATTTCTGATCTTGCAACATGATGAAGCAGGGAGAAAAGCAAAGGCAAGCTTACAGACTAAATAGCAAAAGAAAAAACAAAAAACAATTAGTCTATCAGCGGGAAGATTGAGAGGAGGAAGATGAGATGATAATGCAAATATTAAATCCTTTCTACTCTTTACCGGTACCACCTCCTGCTTTTTAGGGTCTACACTGACACCTTTAGCATCTAGGTTGCTTCCTCCAAAGAGCATGGGATAGCCTCAGGTATCTACTGCTGAGCAAAGAAGAGATCCTAAAATCCTTCCAAATGCTACCACGGTACACCTCCAGGAGGGAACTACCCCCAGAGCAAGGCAGTTTCCTTTGTGACAATACCCCACAGCAGTCTAAAGGTAAATAAGCTACCAGTTGGTTTTCTTTGGATGCACAACCTCTTCTCAATGTTGAACTTCTTTAATTGGACTAATAATAATCTATCTTACAGAGAAAATCCCCTCCCAATAACTCACTTCTTTACCTCTATGTTTGCAACGTATCACCCTTGTTGGGGAGATATACAGCCTCTGATGAATATTGTTAACATGAGATGAAAAGAGAATGGTGATTAATAAGGCAAGAAGAGCTTCCACTCCATCTAGCAGATCCAAATGGAACCCTTGCTACAAATACAGCCATTCCAATGGCAGATCCAGATTGCTTCTTTGAAACACTATCAGAGATCTATTCTGTAAGGCTTAAGGAAAGGGCTACCTAAACAAGTGTCTAATTAGATTGGGGAATTATGACAAAAGATAAAGGAGGACCAATCCCAATTCCTGAAGAGGCTGAATCAGGCATACAGGACGTATACTGATGTTGACTTTGAAGGACCAGAAAACATAAGAATGGTGAAGATGACATTGAAAATCAGAGTGCCCAATACATTACAGACAAAGTATAAAGGATTGAGGGAGCTTTGGAGATGAATCCATCCCAGGTGGAGGAGGAGGGATGGAGAGGAGCAAAGGAGGATGCAAAACACAATGTTTCTTTACTGGCCACTGCATTACTCTCTCTTTACTGGCCACTGCATTACTCTCTCATGAAAAAAAGAATCCCTCAAATAAACTAAGGCTCCTCAAGGCAAGGATCAATGTGCCTACACTGATGTGTATAAGAAAGAAGGACATTTGAAGAAAGACTGTCCTGAGTTGAAGTAGGTATAGCCAACAAAGGAGAGAAAGATTCAGGGCTTGCACAGGGTGGAAAAAGAATATTCAGACACAGACTGAAGAGAGCCAGGGGCTCCATTGCATTAAGATACCTGATAGAAATTTCCCCCACAGGAGTCCCAAGTAAAACTGACATTGAGGAACAAATTAATAAAATTTCTGATGGACCTGGGCAATACTTACTCAGTACCGATTAACACATCTTAATTTTTCATTCCCTTGTCTCCTCTCTCTCTGCTCCCTCCGTTGTTCCCTTACCATTTGCACAAGCTCTACTTCCATTTATTTCCTCAATCCTTCATTTTTATTCTTTTTTGTATCCTTTCCTCCTCCTTGTTCTCCTTCCCATTTGAAAAAGATCTCCCTACTTCGTGGTAGCTTAATACAAAGAACTTTAAAGACGTTGAAACCAATATACCAAGCTACAAGTGGCAGTTTACAAAGGGAACTGAATTATATAATTAGTACAAAAGTAGGTAGATACCTGCTCTACATTTATAGGATGGTTTACGTATGCTTTCAGGTCCTCCCACATAACCAGCTCCAGGTTAAACAGTTCCATTCCACTATCACCCTCCTTCAGCCCCTATCAGCAGCAAACAGAGCAGCCATTGTTCCATCTCCTAAGACTGGAATGGAACGTGACAGTGAGGACCCAGCCTCCCCAGTCATTCACACAGGGTGATTTAGCCTCTGCTTCCCTCATCTCTCCTCCCCCCGTCCACGGCTACCAGGTTTCATCAGTCATTTCCTCCTGAAGACAAAAGCAGCTTTAAAATCTGTGTTAACATAGTCTTTCTGGAAACAGACCTCCATCTTCTGAGTCTTGCTTGCTGACCAATCTTCTTTCTTGCCCCAACACCCAAGTGAATGGAAGTAGGTTCAGTAACACAGGTGATACTGACATCATCTCCATGTGGGTTACTGGCTTAAGAATTCCAAATTAAACTGTGAGAAATATCCAAACTGAAGGCATGTAGCCTAAGAGAAAATACTTGATTGGCTTAGCACTGCAAATTTGGTTACAAAACTTAAAAAAATAACAAGCATCAAAATCACAGAGACAAATAGCCTTCCAAAAAGAAGGTAAGTCACACAGATCTGACCAAGAAACAAAATTTCAAAATATGCACTAAGAACCAGAACAAATTCATCTCAGTGACTCCAATAATTTTCTTAAATCATTTCTAAAAATAACCTGTGCATTTACTTAGTTTATCCAATGTACTCAGGGCTGAATAGATAAAGTGGGTGGTAGCAAAAGTACAATAATTACTTGTTGAATTACTTAATGAATGAAAACACAGTAGAGAGTTTATCCTTAGGAACTTACAATGTAACTGGGAGTCAAAATTAATAAAAAACAAAGTTAATTATTGAATACTTTATCTGCTGTCAAGTTAGGGCAGGGTTATGATTTCTTAATTTAATGCATATTTTCATTCTGAAAGTTTGGAAAAATATTTCAGTGACATAACATATAATCCTTGAATATTGAGAAGAGTCTTCTCCCTTTACTGGATTACAGAAGCATATAAATTAAATGATCTTTGCACAAATTATCCCCTCCAAAGTAGTCAGAAATAATTCTGTATCTAAACAGCATTTACAATCCTTCATATAATGAGTATGAAAGAAGTATGAAGGCAGTACACATTTTAAAAACTCAGCACAAAATTTTAATACCTTGGCTTTACCCATTAACTTTCTCTTCATGCTAACCACAGGCTGGACTGTAAGCTCTTTAAAGTCAGATAACGCTACAGGTGAGTTTCCTGGTTAATACACTTAAGTTCTCAAATTCCAAGCATAAGGCAACAGCTGGCAACTGATTTTAGAATCAAAAAATAAGTTTGAAATCACATATTCTACTAGGTCAGTGAAATTAGGTGGCGAATTCACCTAGAATTCAGCAAAGATTTATTTTATTTGTTTCAATGTATCATCACATATTCCACCAGTTAAACATAGACCGGCGAGGTTTGGAACAGTTTAAAAGGTTTTTAATTCTTATTGTAAAACATAGACACACACCTGAGGGCAAGGCCTACCTATAATTGACATCTCAATGCCACTCAGTAAAATACATTACTTTCTTTTTAACCCATTTATGCCTAATGTTCCCATTTTTGGAATGCCATGGACAACAGAACATAATAAAAATTTTTCTCTTCAAATTCTTTTTCCTTGAATTTGTCTAGGTATGAATTTCAGGCAAAAATTGCATCCTTTGGCATAAATCACAAGTCAAATCAGCCTCACTGACAACTTCATAATATGACATGTACAGCAAAGGTAATTAAAGCTCAAGTGAAATGCAGGTAGCCAAAGGCCGATGGGTCAGAAAAGCTAAACCTCCTCCGCCTGCATAAACTCTCCTCGCTCAGAAGCAACACCTTTGAAGTCATCCAAAATGCTGCATTTTCACTATGCTGGAGATTTTTTTTTTTTTTTGACTTGCAGAAACGTTTTAATAAGAGGTGGTCCCAGTTATTGATTCTGGGAAGTATTTCCCGTGCAGTTTGAGTGCTGTTCATGAATTCTCTACCTACTCCTATGTCTTCAAGGTTTCTACCTAATTTGTCTTCCAATAGATTTAGTGTTTCTGTTTTAATATTCAGATCTTTGATCCATTTAGATTTTAATTTAGTACATGGTGATAGGCTTGGGTCTAGTTTTAGTTTTCGGCAAATGGAGAGCTAGTTTTTCCAACACCATTTATTAAAGAGACTGTCATTCTTCCAGCAAACCTGCTTGGCTCCTTTATCAAAGATAAGGTTGTTTAGTGTGTTTGTAGTTGTGGTTGTGTCTTCTAATCTATTCCATTGATCTTTGGCTCTGTTTTGATTCCAGTACCATGTTGATTTTACTACAGTTGCTTTGTAGTATAACTTCAAGTTAGGGATTGTGATGCCTCCTGCCTTGACTTTTCTGCTTAGAACTGCCTTTGCTATTCTAGGTCTCTTCTGGTTCCAGATGAATTTTAGGAGTGATTTCTCTAGATCCATAAGGTATGTTGGTGGTATTTTTATTGGGATTGCATTGAATCTGTATAACAGTTTTGGGAGAATGGCCATTTTCACAATGTTTGTTCTTCCTATCCATGAGCATGGGATGTCTTTCCATTTTCTGAAATCATCTTCAATTTCTTCTTTCAGTGTAGCATCTGAGATGAATATACACTTCTCAGATGAAGAAATACAAATGGCAAATAAATACATGAAAAAATGTTCATCATCATTGGCCATCAGGAAAATGCAAATTAAAACCACACTGAGATTCTATCTCACTCCTGAAAGAATGGGTAGGTTCAAGAAAACCAACAACAAGTGCTGGAGAGGCTGTGGGGAAAAAGGAACTCTTCTACGCTATTGGTGGGAGTGTAGACTGGTACAACCTTTGTGGAGGTCAGTTTGGAGATTTCTCAAAAAACTGGGATTGGAAGTCCCATTTGTTCCAGCTATTCCACTTCTAGGCATAGTCCCAGAAGAACTGAAAACATTATACCACAGTGATACATGTGCACCTATGTTTATAGCAGCACAATTTGTAATCGCCAGATCTTGGAAACAACCCAAGTGTCCATCAACTGAGGAATGGATAAAAAAGTTATGGTATTTCTATATAATGGAGTACTACTCAGCTATAAAGAAGGATCACATTGAGATATTTATCAATAAATGGGTGCAGCTTGAAACCATACTCATAAGTAAAATAAATCAAACTCGCATCTGTGAACACCGAATAGTTTCTGTAGTGTAGGAAATGATTCAAATATATAAAAGTATGTGGTAACCATGATTCCCCATTATTGGCCTTGAAGCCTTATAAAGTTTTCACTTACTAATTGGAATGGCTTTATTCTGGGCTATTCGATATTATGGCCTGTGATGCAATGAACAGCTATTTTGAAGAAAACAAGACATCATAATAGCTAGTGCTCATTTAATACCATCTTGTTTTAAAGCCCCACCAAACTATGGCTCTTCTGTCTCCATTGGTTTTATCATGTTGTATCTTGCTGGATATTACCATATGTGGTACTATAAACAAAAATTGTTATAGGCAAAGAGACAATATAGAAACCATTGTTCATTTTTCTGTTAGCTGGTTCTAAATACTCTACAATGCTTTCATCCACTTGAATGCTGTTACACTGTCTTGATATGTTTGATGCTATAGCATATGAAGTTATATTCAAATATTTCAAAGAAAAAGACACTATGGTAAGTACTATTAAGTCGGGTTATTTGGTGGTGAAGCACTAGGTTGCTGAAAGTGTCATGCTTTGACCTGTATTGTTATGTTGTTCAGCCCTCTTTTATCTCAACCTCTTCCTTATTCATTTAAAAATTATTTATTTTTTTTTCTTTTTTAAACTAAGGGGAAAAAATAAAAAAAACTAGCAGGATATATTATAGTAAACTTCTTGATTTCCTATTAACTTAATTTGAAGTCCTGTAATACTCCCACTATCTTGTTTTTAATGATTAGACTCTGTTTCGCTCTGTATGGTAGTATTAAGTATCAGAGTATAGGCAATTACTTTGAAGGCAATAAGATTCACTTGATGCCCATTCTGGTTTAACTATTATCCTCTTTTGAAGTTCTGTAAGGTTTACAATGTTTAGGTTTGATTTAACTTGTTCTCTACTGTTTTGTTCAACTTTATAATACCTAATGAGATGGACAATTCTTCTTAAGGAAGCAAGAGGCATTATGGCAACCGTTGTTGATAACCTTGTACTCTGTTTTTACCTCATGTGCTATGTCTATCCTTGGTTTTGACTGACAGCTTTGTTTTATCATGTTTGATTTTATTCTCTTACAAAAAAAGGTAATAAGATCTATGGGAGCAATAAAACGCAAAATGTGTAAATTTTGTTGTAATAAAGAGAGGGGGGAAAAAAGTACCCAAAAGGATACAACAGCAAGTGTGTTTACTTGTGTTAAATAGATGACCATATTAATATTTTTGATTGGATCATTGAACACAACTATTTGCAGTCTCACTATTTGAATGTTCACTTTGTATGCTTTGATCCTGTGACCTGAATCACTGTTTCAAAGATGATAGTGTGTAATCTATTAATTGGTGATATCTTACTGTTTTTTTTTTATTTTGTAGCTCTATATTACTTGTACCCTTACACTGTTTTGCTTTGTTCTGTTTTTTTTTTTCTTTTTCCTTTTAAATTAAAAAAAAATGCTGCATTTCTTCTCTGCACTTGGAACTGTTAATGCCTGTGATATTAACATGCCTTTCAACTAGCAGATCAATAGCTAACTTTATGCCAAAGTTTCCCATATCATGAAGAGATTAAGAAAACTGTTTCAAAGATAAATTAAGAAAAATTTTAAGAACTCAGGAATCTTGATTTAGAAAACGGCTTTGACTTACAATTATTACACTATTAGTATTGCCTACTAATATTTTTGCACAGATTTTAATATATAGTTAAGTCTCCTCTTAGATAATATTCAGCTGCAAAAGAGCCATAAGGGTTTTTAATTTTAAATATTTATAATTTTGAAAAATGATATAATAAAAGCCAACATGAATCCAGTGACACTGAAATATTACATTATTCCCCACAAGAATTCAATGCAAGAAAAGACATCTGAAATTATGCATTAAGTTCATGTGTTTATCTCTATTTCCAGGCAAATATTCTCTTTCAAAACTAATGCTTTGGTTCTTTTTTTTTTTTTTTTATCGGTTCCAGGGATCGAACTCAGGACCCCACATTTGCAAGGCAGGCGCTTATGCCTCTAAGCTAAATCCCCAGCCCCCAATGCTTTGCTTCTTATAAAGACATTTAATTTATTGTTACTGCAGATTTGTTATTTTTTAATGAGTTATAAGTAATTATTACCTTTCTAAAATGTTAAGGTAAGAATCATTATTATATTTATTAATGCAAAATACTTTTTTTTTCTTATACTGGGCTTGAATCAAGGAAGTACCAGATATTTTTACTTTATAATTTTAATTTAATTTCTTTTATTTTAACAGGGTCTCATGAAGTTGCCCTTGCTAGACATGAACTTGCAATCCTCTTACCTCACTCTTCTGAGTAGCTGGAACTGCAGGTATGTGCCACCACCCATGGCCCACAAAATATTCTTAATGCTATATTTCATATATATATATATAAAATAGTTCACTATATTGAGTGTTTAGGAAAAAAAACCCATCCCCACATTCATGAAATCTGTGCAGTTTATTGCTATACCAGATATTAAAACCTTAATACTACATAAGAATTAATCTTCACCATCTTTCAGAATTTCTAAGGAATGGGTCAATTACACCATCCTTAAGTTTGCATATTATTTTGCCTACCTGCTTAACCAAGAGTAATGGCTCTCCAAAAAACAGACTCTAACTTCATGTCTTTATCTAATTAACACTTTTCCTAACTTGTGGAAAAATGGATGGCCTAAGCACACGTACAACCAATACAGTGTTTAACTTTAGCAAGGCTGCTGAAGCACTGCTAACTAATCATTGTTCTGTAAATACTCTTATTTTGGCAAAAGTCCAAAAGGTTAAAATCTAAAAAATTCTACCAAATACACTGAAAAAATTCATCACAATTAGACAACATAATTTTGTACTTGGGAGATAAAATATGTAAGTTAATACCTGTTTACAGCACTTGCAAAATGTCTCTGTACTAAAATTACTACAGCACATAAGGTAATCAACAGTAAATGACACATACCCTTTAGCTAAAACACAGCTGGTTCCACATTGTTCTTTTCAGACAATCATATAAGCATGAGAATCAACATTTGTGGAATCAATATGTTTAATTAGTAAATGTCACCAGTGTAGGCGTGATTTATAATCAATAGCCAACCTGATTCAAACCACCATTATATACAAACAATCTCTAATTATATCACAAGCTGTAATCCTCCATCCACCACTAGAACATGTCCCGTAACATATGGAGCCTCTAAAAGAAACACAACTGCATGTGCCACTTCAATAGCTTCTCCAAACCTCCCGAGAGGGATGTTTTTCTTTAAATGTTCTTCTTTCAAGTTTTTTGTCATATCTGTATGGACAAATCCTAAAAGAAAAATGTTTATTTAGTTGAAGAGTAGACACTAAGATATCTGATCAATTTAAACAAATGAATTTACAATTGAAAATGAGAATAAACCTTATTTATAAAACAGAGTTCTGTGCCAGTTAAATAACCATGTCTACAAATTTACTCACTTTAACTTAACATTTACTGAACACTAAAACATCTTACCCCCAAGTATTTGGTCTAATTCCTAGCAAAAATAACATTAATGCTGTGTCATGTAATAGGTGGAAATAAACATTAATGAAATAAAATTCCATTCCTTAGGGAATATATAATTGATGTTGGAAACAATTACATAAATATCAGCTGAATACTCATACAGAGGTAAATCAAATGCCACAAAAATTATTTTTACTTGAGTAGAACAGTAAAGAGGTAGTGTCAAGGGAAGATCTCATAAATGTGGTCACACAAACTGATGTAGCAATTCTGACAAGAACAACACACTCCATTTATACTAGTAATTGTAATTAGAAAGCCCAGTGTTTCTGATATCTGTATTTTTAAAAAATCTATGTTCATATCCAGTTCTGATACAAATACATAAAAATTCAAAATTCAATTTGGTATTGGTACATGTAAGTAATAAGGGTTTTAAAGAACATGTTCCAAAGTTCTACAGTATGAAGCACTACGTCTATTAAGTAATAAAAGTTTTACAGTATAAAGTACTATAGTCTATTAAGCAACTAATTCTCAATTATTATACACATAACAAGAAAAATTACAGATTTATGAGAAAATCTTGTTTGAAATTTATTAATATATATTACTAACAAAATGCTTAACCCATAGCCAATATTTTGTATAATACTGAATCATTCAGGTTTTTAAAAAGAAACTGTAATATTAATCTTGGTGAAAGTAAAAATATGAAAAACATTGTTTTAAAGTCAAGGTCACAAAACATTAATGGACTTTGTGTGTCAGACATGGCACATGAAATGAAAGTTCAATGTACAAACTCAAAAATAAAGTTTAAAACTGGCTTCTGTTAGAATTAAAACATTTACAATTCAAACTGTAAATCAACCTAAGTATACTATCATGTAAAGTATCATTTAAATGTACCATGATAAATGTGAACAAGCTACAAGATTAAGAATTAATTAGCATTTGGCACAGTCCTATATGCCCATAATCCCCTTTATGTAGGAAGATCACATACTTGAGGCTATCCTGGGCAACATACCAAGACCTCCTCTCAAATGAATGAAAAGATAAAGACAATGGTTTAACTTAATTAACTTTACTTTAGATTTTTCACTTATAAATATCTATATATTTTCTTAAGCCCTGTAAGAAGTAATCATAGATTCTACCATGGAGCCTATGTCAGCAACAGATTGTTAGGACAAAAACTGGAAATAAGCAGGTCTTTCAACAAGGACCTGGTTAAATAAGGTCATGATGTATCCACACAGTAGAATGACATGCAAGTTTTAACAATGACTCCACAGAAGCATATTTAAAACAAATGAAAAATAACATTTGTATATTTAGAAATATTAAAAACATGCAGTTATATTATTAAAACAAAAACTAGTACATAACTAAAAACATACCAGAATACTAACAGTGATTATCATTAGCTATTGAAATAACAGGTAATGATTATTTCCTTTGTACTTTCCTGCTTTTTGTCAAACTGCCCACAACAGATGTATATTATTTTTGTGTTGAGGTAAAAAGTTACTGAAAGTATGCACAGTACTAATTTCACATGGTTTGTAATTAAGGCCAGAAATAACAAAACTAATTTTGTATTATTTCTGTGTTACACTGAGATTATAGTGTGAAATCAAACTGCCTCTGCCATAAAATCTTATATTTATTTGAAAAGTCAGCAACATTTCCTTTGTTTCCTTTCATCTTTAAGAACAATGAAAGCAAGCAAGAATAAAAGGAGAAGCAGCTGACATAGATAATGATAACCAGCCTCTGCAGAATTCCAAATGAACTGTAAATGAAACTTAACTTACAGTACAGAATCATAATAGCCACCAGGCAATCCAGTCATCCTAGGAAACTCTATCAGGGGGGTTCTTGATACAGTTTTCTTTCTTTGCATACCCTTATTTTCAGAATGGCCTCAGAGAATAGTTTAAGAAGAAAACTCACTTCACATCTATTACAAAAATTAAGTGAATTAAAATTATGAATGTAACATTTTAAAAGTGTATATTATCTTCTCGAAGAGTTCGTGACACAATTATTCATTATTCTAAGGTCTTTTTGAATTCTAACAAAACTGGCATAAAATGCTCCCCCACTAACTCCACAAACTTTCAGTAAGAAAAATCACTGATTCATTTTTTTGTTTGCTTGTTTTTGCAGAATAGGGTATTGAACCCAGGGCCTTTGTATTGGGTTATGGCCCCAACTCTTTTTATTTGTGAAGACAAGGTCTGTGAAGTTGTTCAGCCTGGCCTCAACCTTGCTTTTTTGTAGTCTCAGCCTCTCAAGCAGCTGTGATTACAGGAATGTGCCAACATGTCTGGCTAGTAATGAGTTTTTGAGATAGGGTGTCACTATGTAGCCCTCGCTGGCCTCAAACTCACAATCCTCCTGCTTCATCTTCCCCAGTGTTGGAAATTACAGGCACGTGCCACCATGCCGTTTAAGTATTCATTCTAATCTATTAAAAAAAAAAATCACATTTATAATGCCAGCACTGGGAAGCACAGGGCAGTCGGATCTTCAATTAAAGGCCAGCCTAGACTACATAGTGAGTACGAACTAGCCTAGACTACAGAATGAGACTCAGTTACTTACATACACACACACACATACACACACACACACACGCACGTGCACATGCATGCATGCATGCACACGCACAGAACTATTACAGAAATGGTTTGCAATAAAGACCATCTGAGTCTGGATTAGAAATTCCAGACTTAACTTTTAACTGGCTCTGGTGGCAGTATTTTCTAATAAAAAGACAAGTAAGTTAGAACATATTAAACTATGATCTGAGGAGCATTATCTACAACTATATACCTGTTCTGTATCATAAAGTGAACAGAGTAGATTAAAAATGATAGATCTTTGAGGTTTGTTTTATCTCTACATCTCTTTGATTTAAAGATGAAAAGTATGCTCACTAAATAGTCTTCATGATTCCCCAGCTTCAGCTGATGATTAGGAAACGGAGCTCTCCTAAGCGATGGCTCTGGGAATCATGGATATGGTGTGTGCTCATGTTAGGTGAGACTGATAAGAGACAGCAGTGTTCTCTGAGTCCAACTTGGTTATAAGCAGTCAAGAACTAGGACTGTGATATTTAATCACCCACTTCACAGGACAAGCCTGCTACTGCTCAATCATAGAAGATAAGGATGTTATTTCATTAGTGGAGGCGTACTGCAGCCTCTCCCCAGATCTATCAACAGACATTGGGACAGTAAACTTCACATTATAGACTCTGCAATAAAAGTCTAAAAAGCAAAGTGGGCGTGAGGCCAAGTTGAAAGGAAGGGATGAATTCACTAAAACATACTGCAGTGTTCTTCCTCTTTGACAGTTTGATATGGAGGACAAGAACATGCTCAATCAAGGAACCTTTCTCTCATCATTACCTGCAGTCTTTTGTTAACAGATTTTTAGTGCAATTTTAGGTTTACAAGACTATAAGCAGAAAAAGCAGAAAGTCCCAATCCATCTCCTTACTACAACGCCATCCCCGTTTTTCCTTATCAACATTCATTTGACTTCAATGTGTTACATCTGTTACAATGGACAAAGTAATATTGGTATGTTAAGGAAAATCCAGAGTTTGTATTAGGATTCTGTGACAGTTAACTGTG
The DNA here is from genome assembly GCF_034190915.1 of Cavia porcellus. Lineage (NCBI taxonomy): Eukaryota > Metazoa > Chordata > Mammalia > Rodentia > Caviidae > Cavia > Cavia porcellus. The sequence goes on along the minus strand of NW_026947507.1, from coordinate 26,112,357 downwards.
TCAACAAGAAATGCCCAGCATATTTCTAGGCATGGAAGACCCACCCTAGGAAGACTGTAACCACAATGACATAAAGAGAAATGAAGAAGGCTGCTGGCTGCTGGCTTCTATTTCTTTGAAGGAGCTCAAGTCTTTGCCTTTGCCGTGGACACTGTCTTCTGACCTCCAGCACAGATCCTTCAGCCTCCTGATACAGATTCACACTGGACTCTACAGTGAGCTCCAGGCCTTAGACTGGATCCTTCGGATCCCTGTATGCAGACAGACCATGCCTGACTGCAGGCAGTCACTGTAAACCAACCTTATAAATTCTTATATATTTGTACGTCTTGCATTAAATGATTCTCCAGCAAGCACTGACTGATACTGGTTCCTTCTGGTTTGTACAGTTCTCTGGATTCTGACAATTAGTATAACATTATGTTATACCAATTATAGTTACACATAATAGTTCTACTGCTCTAATCTATTTGCACCTTTAGGAACACATATATATCATAGAAACTTTAAAAATGTGAAACTGGTCTCTAATGATAAATTACTTTGAGATCTGCTGTCAATGTCATTTAATGCTGGAGCTCATGAATGACAAGATCCTCATTTACAAACTATATTCCCAAACCAAGGCACTACACATAAACAGTCTTTCGGGTTTTATATCAATTATCACAGCCCTGAGAAAAGTTATTAGAGTTATTAACTATCTCACGTGCCTATCTTTGTGCTTGTATTATTTCTCAGTCTGTGCTTTCTTTCTCGGACCCCAAAAAACTTCCTCACATTAATTTTATCTTATTTGGAAAGTTCAGGGAATTTTGTTCCATTCTTCCTTTTATTAGGAATTATTTTTACAATGATTTTAGTGCTATGCTATAAAAATTAGAAACAGCCAGTAGATGCCACTGTCCAACAAATGATGCTGTGACATTACTTTCCTGGACAGAGGCTTCTAACTGTTACAAACCTAATGCTCCTTAAATCAATCAATAAATAACTGAAGCGGCATGCACTCACCAATTCAGAACAGGGACATTTCTATTTAGGTGCCATACAGGTAATAACCCACCCAGGACTTTTTTTTTTCAGTATTAGAGATTGAATTTAGAGCCTTGTACATGTTAGGCAAGCACTCTAGCCCTGAGCCACATACTCCCCAAAATTCTTAAAAATATGAACTCCTTAGGAACAAGGATAATCATTCTCTTAAAAACAAGTGTATACACTCTTTTCTGGTGGGAATTTATACTTGATAAACTCTGAAGGAAACATTTACCCATTTCTGACTACCTACATTATAAATAAATAGCAACATCTCATTTCCATATTACTAGATCACTATTTCAGTTTTCAAATTTTTATATCCAATAGACTTTATACTTTAAATAAGACACCAAGTATTTAGCCTATCACTGGTACAGGCTGAGTGTCCCTTATCTAAAATACTTGAGGTCCAAACTATTTCAAATTCCAGATTTGGTCAGATTTTAGAATAGGGGCATATATAAGGTATCATGGGGATGGGTCTAAACATGAAATACTTTTATGTTTTATATATACCTTATCCTATGGCCTGAAAGTAATGTGGTTTTTTTTTTTTTTTTTTGAGGGGTAGGCAACTACTATCTGTTATATTTTAAATTATTTTTATTAGTACATGCTTCTTGTACATGAAGTTTACATTCCTCTTGGGGAGTAAGTACATGTACATAACACAGCTTATTTCTTTTTTTCAATTTCCTTCCTACCTACTCCTCTCCCTCTAAATCCTCTTTCCCAGTTTTTAAATTATTGTTATTACTATTCTAAACTCATATTTATGGCATATAATGTTTACATTTGTTGCAGTTATTCGATACCCATACATGGCCTATCTTAATCCTTCTTACTTCCCCTTCTCTCTTCCTGTAAGGAATTTTATAAAGTACTTTTGGTTTTGACTACAAACCATCGAAATAAATTGGATATATATATTTCCACTTGTGATGTCAGAGCATTTTAGGTTTTCAGACTAAACTGCTTAAACTGTAGAATCAGTTGTGTGATGTGGCATTATTTAATGTACCTACTAGTTCAGATGTCTATTCTCATATAAGTTTACAGGACCTAGAAAGAACTAACTTAATCTTAGACACTTTATAAGGAAGAATAAATAAATGTTCTTACCAAAAACTAGACCTTCACTATTTGTCAAGATTTTAATCAGAACAAATCTGTGTGTCTCGGTAGTATGTTTGTGGAGTGAAGCTGTGTGAGAAATCAACACTATACACAACAGCAACTAAAAGCACTGAATCAGCTTTCTCATTCCTGGGATGAAATATTTGATACTCACAACCTAAAGGAGGAGAGGTTTATTTTAGTTCATGGTTTCATTGGTCTCAGTCCAGTCACCTAGCTCCAAGGCAGAAACAGCAGGGTGGAATGGCCAGTGGAGCAAAACTGCTCACACCATGGCAGCCAGAAAGCAGATAGAAACAGGAGAAGCTGGAGATAAGAACACACCCTTCCAGGTCACACCCACCTCCAACCAGGCCCACCTCGTAACAGCACATTTCACCATGAACTCATCAATGAATTAATCTACTGATGAGTATAGCACCCCACAATCCAATCACCTTCTAAAAGCCCTACCTCTGAATGCATGAGACTTTGGAGACACTTCAGATCCAAACCACAACAAGCACCTAGTGTAATATATGCTTTAAGTGGATGTCAAACTTAGCATACACTTTTAAACAAGATTCTCACCAACTCATAAACACAAAAGCTCTTCAATTTAAAAGCACGAAGTACAAAAACACTTAAGGGTACCCTACAGAAATAAACTCAATGCTTCACTATGTGTCAAAAATTGGCATGAACATACCATCAGGTGTGGTGGCATACACTTGTAATCCAACTTTTCAGGAGACCGAGGCAGGTGGATCTCAAGTTTAAGACCAATATGGGCAAGACCCTATGTCTAAATTTAAAAGCAAAGGGGTAGGAGCAGGAATGTAGCTTAATGTTAAGACTTAAAATATTCCCTTACAGTCTCATGTATTTAGAGGTGGGGCTCTGGGAAGGTAAATTGCATTCATCAGTGGTTTAAGCCGTTGACGAGCTCATGGTTGAATGTGCTACTAGGAGATAGGGCCTGGTTGAGGTGGGTCTCCTAGGGCCTGACTTGGAAGGGGGTGTTCTTTCCCTCAATTCCTTGCTTCTCAACCCATGCCCACCACAGCTGAATAGTTTCACTCTTCCATGCTCTTCCATCATGCTACTTCTATCTTGGAGCCAACCAGACATGGACTGAAATCCTCTGAAATAGTAAGTCAATTAAACCTCTCCACCTTGAAGTTTTGTTGTTGTTGTTTTTGTTTGTTTGTTTGGTGGTACTGGGGATTGCACTCAGGGCCTTGTGCATGCTAGGCAACCACTCTACCTTTACTTTGAGGGTATTTTGTCCCAGCATTGAGGAAAGTTCACTTATATACTGCTACCCTCAAGTGTTCCTTGTGTTCAATTCCTAGTACTACAAAAAAAGAAAAGTGAATACTCCTTTTGAACCTCAGCAGTTCCATCCCAGGATTATATTCAAACACTTGCAAATGTGCAAAATAAACTGTGTGCAAGTATTGTCATGGTATCAGGAGCTGTAAGAGAAAACAATGAGACACAACTATCCAGAGACAATAGATTAAATAAGGCATGCCCCCAAAACAACCCTCACCAGGGTATACCTAATTTAAAACAGAAATTATTGTCTTAATTAATCTATTAAAAATGATATAGTATTCACAAAATATCAAGTATTTCTTTTTCCATTTATATGAAATGTGAGAATAGAAAAATTTAGAGATGAAGTGGTTTAGCACTTGCCCAAAGCTAGGCAAAGCAGAGAGAAATGGGCAGGGATGAGTAAGGGAGGTTCTCTGGGATTACTGAAAATGTTCTAAAATTTATGATGGTAAAACTGAAGAATTCTGTGACTACACTAATCCACATAGATTTTTAATGGTACATGTGAATATTTCCATAAAGCTGTTATTTTAAAAAATTAATTCTACTTGGAGTAAGATGGATTCATCTCCAAGATATATTGTTCTATGAATAATGAAAGGTACAGAATATTACATAGTATAATACTATTTATGTTTTCATACACACACACCTTAAGGTTTACATATGAAATACAGATGAAATTAGCTGATTTTAAAGAAAGAACCTGGATATCTAGAGAAGGTTCATTATTCATTCTATGTCTTTTTGTATTCTGAAGTTTGTAAAATACATACATATTAACTACTTAAAATACATATATGTTTAAGGTAATATATCCATGGAAGTTTTAATTTATCAAATATTCTGATTCCCATATTAATATTTTCAATCAATAAGATTTATCTGTTTATTTTATATTTAAAGTAATATTTAAGCCTAAAAACTATTGCTCTTTAAAAACAATCAACAATACCAGGCAGTGAATGATAGCCTAGTTGAGTTTCTTATTCCTTGGTTTTCATGTTATAATTTGCTTTTTAATTATTTTTCTTCTGATCAGAACCACCATTTGAAGGTGATCAAGAAAAGTAACAACAACAACAAAAAGAAATGATTATTAAATTCTTGTCAACTGTTAACACATGTGGTACAAAATCTGGTTGAAATTACTATCTAAAATAGAAAGTCCATAGCATTTATTTAATTCTACTATATCAATTTCTACTTTGCTTCTGGCCAACAAAGCATATTCAGTATCGTATCATAAAGATAGCTCTACTAAAGTGCCACATTTTTAACAACAGGTTTTAATTGACGGTATAAATTATACTGGAAAGTAAGATATCCCTGTGCTATGCCACACTCCCATTAGTACTTTTAAAATTTCTCCTTTGTATACAACCTGGATTCTCACTATTTAGTCCATTGCTTTGACAACTAATTCATTCTTGACAAAACTAAACATTTCTTCCCCAGCTTTTCGACAGTATCATCTATTTTTGCTTTACATTCGTCACATGACATTGTAATTATTTATTTATGCCTGTCTTCCCACCATGGCTAGCTCCTTGTAGCAGAAACAGCTCATTTCATTACGTTCATTTTGTAACTTCAGCACCTAACAGTCCCCGCACATAAGAACACACTCCACAAAGTTCGCTGTATGTGTTCTTAGGAACACTTGTATCATCCTATTCAGTTTTTAAGTTATCATGAACTAATTAATTCTTCTTTACCCATACTACTCCAATCCTTAAAAGAGAAGCAAACACATACAGTTCCAAACTACAAGTAATTACCCCATAGATGGTTAATGTAAGCAAATAAAATCAATTGGATTATACAAAACACATCCCCGTAAAAAGCAATGCCAAGATAATGACAATGCAGCCTTTGGATATTTTGCTTTCTTTTTCCAAAAGTAAGTGCACTTAAACTGTAGTCATTCATCATAGTTATCAAATATTCATGGAGTTGAAATGTTTGAATTTAATTAGTCTCTACCTAAATGATGAGTTGGGACGAGTACATTATAGAGCAAAAGGGTTAACAGGATGTTTCAATAAATTCCTGATAGCAGCCAGGCATGTTGGTGCATGCCTGAAATCCCAGAACACTGGAGAGGAGGCAGGAGGATCATGAGTTTGAGGCCAACGTGGACTACACAAGGGATGTCAAGGGCATCCTGAACCACAAAGCAAGATCTTGTCTCAAAAAAATAAAAATAAATCCCTGATACCTGCTAGCTTGACAGTAGTGCCAAATAAAACACCAAAGGCCCGAGGTGGAGCCATCAATGATCTGAAAGGGAAGGTGATGGCAGCTCATTCTTTCTTTCAAACAACTAATGAGCCAAAATTGTCTTTTCTTTACATACCATAGGTGGTTAGTTCTTAAGCACCTACTACAATAAGACAGACACTGCATGGCTAACTGACAGATACACAAAAACATTCATTTCATTCAAAAGTCAAGTAAATACCCAGCAGATTTCTTGCACACCAGCTAATGAGTGATAGCACAGATTTGAATCTCAGCACCTTTTTATTATTATCCTCAACAATACAAACCATTTTACTGACTAGTAACTTGGCAAAGTACTATAAAGGTAAAAGTTACAAAACTGGAAATCTCCAGATAGATTAGACAGACCCCAGTAGCAAAAAGGATAAAAAGATGAAAATGTGGTAATAACTAAAAAGAAAATTTTGGGGGAGCATTATTTGTATGCTCCTCATAACCTAGCTGTATAACTTTAGGTAAATCACTCAGAATCCTAGGTCTCGATTTTCTAAAGTATAAAAATGGCTGAATATACGATCTCTAAGATCTTCTTTTAGTTGTTCCATAATTAGTGCAAAATTTAAAAATAAAGATTTTACATAAAAATGGTACACAAGGAATTTTTTTCTAGTCACCAGTTCATTAATTAATTCTTTTCACAATCATTTTAGAACCAGTCTACCCAGATATCAATTAGAGATACCAACTACTCGGCAAATGAATAGCTTCTTTCTATATAAAACAAAAATCATAATCAATGAAGTTATTTTAATAAAAAATTTTAACTGACCTGGTGCAACTACATTCACCCTAATTTTCTTTCTTGCTACCTCTTTAGCCAGTGCACGGGAAAATCCAACCAATCCTCCTTTACTGGCACTGTACACAGACTGCCCAGAATTGCCTTTTAAACCAATGATACTGCCTAGAAGAAAAAAGAAATTAAATAAATCCAAACCAAGTAATGGTTATTTGAATATACAGATGATTTATAATACACAAAAAAGGTACAAGCCATTTCATCTTATCCTGTGCTAAAATTAGCAACTCCAACCATTGTCATTTTTTTTATTTAAAGAGAAAAAAAACAAAACAGTAAAAGGTACAAGTAATACAGAATTTCAAAAAAAAAAAAACAGTAAGAAATCACTAGTTAATAGATTACATATTGTCATCTTAGAAATAGTTGTTTAAGTTACAAAATTAAAGCATACAAAGTAGACATTCAAACAGTGAGACTGCAAAGTTATGTTCAATGATCCAACAAAAACTTAGTAATATGGTCCAACCATTGTCATTTGAGTAGTGAGACTTAAGAAGTCCAAGTCTATGCCAAATAAATACCAAAAATAGGATAGGAAAGAAGGGGATACAGAACTACAAGGACTAGACAGGAGGCTTTCAAACTGATCTCTTAAGTGAAAGGGATCCATTCCAAGCCCTGAGAAAGTCAGATATAATGAAAATTCCACGGCATATAAAGGAATTCAGAAGCAAAGCCAGAAAAAGTCAATAAAGGCTGATTAATATTATGATTATATAGCCAAATACATAAGGAAATACTTCTATCAACAAGAACAATTCATTTGAAGATAAATCTCACTAAATTCGAACTATTATCAATCCAAATTGGTGAAACTTTAACTATAAACTTTTTGAAAAATGTAATTGTGTTACTTTTAGAGATGTAACTTCCATTGCCTACAAAGATTAAGCGACCTCATTTAATGACTATGTAAGAATATTTTCTAATTCAAATATCAACTATATGCAAATAAATGCTAGCAAACAGAAGTAGAAAAGTAATTTTCTGCACCATGGACCTTATGATATAAAAATTAAATAAGAACCTCATGAAATTTTAAAAGCAATTTTACTTTTGAAAAAGAAAACATTCCACTTTTCCTATTATAATCAATAACTCCCGCATTAAAGTAGTTACATATATTACACAGTTATGTATTATGACTTCCAGGGATGTACACGGACACACAATTGACTTTACAGTTGGTAAAATAGATATATAGCCTATTCCTCTGAGACTATAAACTTGAACAGCATATTACTGTATTGAATACTATAAGCAATTGTAAAGCAGTATTTGTGTATCTAAAGATAGAAAAGATACAGTAAAACTACTAAGCAATAGAAATTATTCCCCTCCATTATAATTTATAGTCATGTAACCATATATAATTATGTGGTCCCTCACTGACTAAAACATTACATGGCACATAGCTTTATACCGTAAGCCAGTTAATAACACAGGAAGAGAACTGTGAAGCACACGAAGAAAATATACAGACCAAGAAAATAGAGATGGACAGAGAAAGGGATATACAGGAGAAAGAGAAATACAGAGACCAAAAAAAATGAAAGAAGGAAAAAAAGGGAAGGGAAAGAAGGATGGAAAGGAGAGGCAGGGAAGGAGAAAGGGAAGGGGACAGAGATAGAAGAGAAAGAGACAGAGTAACAGGTGTGGCAGAAAGGCCAAAGAGGAGACTTTAATAGCGTTGACTCCTGCCACACACTATCACACCTCTACTGAAAAAGTGCTAACTTCAGAAATACAGTAGCTCTTTCTATAGTAAGAGTCTCTTAATTCATTCTAAAAGTATACTTTTTCTAATAAAAAGAAGTGCTGCACACAACTGAAGGACTTCAGATTCTGAAATATACCTAAAAAGGGGCATATATTAAAGTTAAATGAAGGTATTCCACATTATCAAGTGATGCATACAGGTCTGTGTGCCTTAAAGAACCCAAAGTAATTACCTAATTGTGTCAGAAGACAAAGGTCTACTCATTCACTAATTCCTTGGAGAAAGCAGCCCTACAGAGTGCCATTTACTTGCTGGAGCAGCACCCTCCTTTCATGGCCTTTTAAGGTGTTACTACTTAAAAGTGAAAAAGCAGACGGTATGCTACTATTTTCAAATTACAAAACTGAACTAAAATTTAATTCATTTTGCACTGTAAGTTCTATAGGCATATATTTCATAGTTTATCTTCCCTGTGTTTCAGAAGAGCTGAAGACTAGAGGTTACTTACATCTATTCTAAAACTACCAAAAAATTTTAACTTCATTTAAGCTTCTGTCTAGATTAGTGACCTACTCAACTACTATTATTTAGCCCCAGTGTCTATACTTTAACTCTTTGTCCATACTTTAAAAATTAGGTTTCACATAAAAATTTGGATGCCCAATTTCGGTTGAAAAATCAAATCTGACAAAAATGGACCACATTCAAGCACAGCAATTATCTACCAGATCTGAGTAGTGATGGCTTTCACCAATCCCTGTGGCCTCTGGTCACTGAACCATGCATGATGTTTCTTGTCATTTGGCTTCTACTGTCATTTTTCTACTAGTTGGTAGAGGTACCCAAGTAACATCTGCCTAACCCCTACAGGGATGTGAATTAGAGATTTCCTCTTCTATTCACTGATTAATTAAACCTTTTTCCACAGATAATACAAAGATAAATTCATCTAAGTTTCAGGAGTGAAGTTTCAAAGTAGTAGGTTAAATACTTTTATGCTAGACTGAGATAATTATAAATCCGTAACAATGAACTTACCAACATTAACAATAGACCCTCCCTGCTGTTGAATCATAGTCTTCATGGCAGCTTTACATGTCAGCATAGAACCCAAGAGGTTAGTATGAAGCTGGGACACCATATCTTCAGTTTTTGTTCTTACTAAAAGACTATCCCTACAAAAAGACACAGCATGTAAATTAGGAACAAGATAAACAAGATCCCTATAAGGTGAAGACATACAAGACTTATGTAATGTTTCAAATGAAAGCAACGTATAAGAAGTGTTTTATGTCTGACCTAGAATTCCTAGAAATGTCTATGTAGAACTTGGCTTGAAAGTCCCTAAAAAAAAAAAAAAAAACTGACGAGCCAGAAAGAATATACTTCAAAGGCATTTCCTACTTCCCATCACTGTCGGTAGCAAATATTCCTAACTGTGAAAAGTAGTATCTATAAAGCCAAAATATTTTGTATGGCTTGAATAACTACTAAGTATTGTTCAGTACAAAATTAGTATGTTATTCTAAATATTTCCTTCTAAACTCATTTTTTTAAAAAAGGCCCAGATGTGGTGGCACATGCCTATAATCTCAGCACTTGGGAGGCTGTGACAGGAAGACAGCTGCTGTGAGTTCAAGGCCAGCCTGGGCTACAAAGTGAGTTCAAGGTCAGCATGAACTGTGTGGTAAAACTCTTGTTTCAAAAAGACAAAAACAAACAAACAAACAAAAAAAAAACAATAGATTACCTACCCTATGACTCCATTAGTATCAAGTTCATACACTGTCACATGTTTGGTAACAAATTTAAGCTCATCTGGAGTGCTAAAAATGTTCTACATAGCTCAACGGGTGATGATTACAATGTTACAACTAACCAAACTGGACACTTATCTCAGTATATAAAAGAATACATGAATTGGCAAAGCTTTTGTTTATTTTCTTATTTGTAGTACTAGGGATTGAACCCACGGTCTGGCATATGCTAGACAAGTGTTCTAAAACTGAGCTACATCCTCAGTCTTTTTCAAATTGTGAGACAGTATTTAAGTTGCTCAGGCTTTCAATTCTTGTGCTTCAGCTTCCCAAGTAGCTGCAATTTCAGACTGTGCCACCACACACAGTTCTACAAAGTTTTAAAATGCATCCCTTTTCTTCCAAATAAAAATAAGACAATATATTAACTTATACTAAGCAAAGGTCCATTAAGGAAAAAGTGTTTTAAAAAGACATTAGAAATTTACGTAAATCTGTAACCAACCTGCTAATACCAGCTGCATTTACTAAGAAATTTATTTGGCCTAAATGTTTTTCCATTTCTTCAAATGTGTTTTGAACATCATGTTCTTTTGCAACGTCACAGCTAAAAGCCAAATGATTTTCTACAAAACAAAGTTAAATTAGAATTAGGTATAAATTATAACTTGAATTTTGAATTTTCTCAATACACATTTGGCAAAATGTGGCACACTTGTGCTTAATCTATAAATGCCATTAGGCTCCTGTTCTTACGGATTTGTCTAATGAAGCTGGGATGGGGATAAATGCAAAATAAGCAGTAAAGTAGTATCACAGAAAGTTAATTTTTAGGCTTTTGGGGCTTCTGTTGGTTACACTGATGAAGGCCTGCAGTCCCAGCTACTCAAAAGGCCAAGACAGTAGGATCACTTGAGCTCAGAATTTCAAGGCTTGTCTGGGCAACTTAAGTCCTCAACTCTTTTTAAAATTTGAAAATAAAGAAATAAAGCTTTGGTCAGGTATAGCAGCATGACACAAGCGGATAATGCTTTGTAAGATTAATATTTATAGCTTTAATACTGAACCCATCCTACCCAATTCAATAGTCTTTTGAGTTTTGTATTTCTTTTTTGAAATTGATGTCTAATTCTTTTAAGTTGGATTGGTTTCTTTGGATGAACCCCAAGCTTCTTTCTCTTCTTATTCTTTTTTATGCATTACAAATACACAACTGATCAAATACTATTAGTGACTGTTATTCAAGACATTAGGAGAGATGAGACAACACAGGAGTTATTTTTTATTAAAGCTTAACTGTACCATTGATTGCACTGTAACTTTTTAATAAAAGCAACTATTATCTCTCAAAAAGTCTGCTTTTCTAAAAAGTCTAAATATAAATTGTATTTCAAAGAAGACAAAGTACTATTTTAATAACATTTTAATGCCTATGATCCACAATTTATGATAGTCATGTCTAGATAAACCCATTGAATGGTGAAAATATTGGAGGCGGTAAATGCACTTAACACACCTTCCCTACCAAATAGGTAGCTTAGCCAACAGTGAACTACACATCGTCAATGGTTTATTCTCCGGACTGCATCCCCAGCTGGGAGCTGGGCTTGCTGCCACCGTCCAGCTTCTCATCATACCACAGATCACAAGCTTGGGAAAAGATCTAAATTAAAATTCCGTGTATCATTTCTACTGAATGCATATTTCTCTTACACCTTCAAAAAGTCAAATTATTGCTACATCTATTCTGAAATGTAGAATATTTCTTAAAAAGTTAAACAACCATTTCCTGCCTGAATGTGCCAAATATGTTTACACTTACATCATACCCATAAACTTTTGGAAACTATGTCAGTGGGAAATCGCTTGGCTAATGAAAATCTACCACTCAGACAACACAAGATTCAAAGAATCAAATGTTCAAGATTCAAAGAATAAAATGTCTCATGCTTAGTTTTCATCTGGATCTGCCTTTTAAAACTCAACCAATGGTTTTTTAAAAAATGGTTTTAAGCTGGCCAGCACACCTGGGCTTGGGGGTAACCCAGGAAGGAGGTCATTTCCCGCTCCTATCAGAATGGCAATAAATATGGCTGCATGAAACATTCGCTCAAATTCTCAAACTTAATTCTTTTACAGAGCCCAGGATTTTCCCAGCTACAGAAGCGAGACTAAACTGATACCAACGCAACCAAGGATGTAATTCTAAAAGTAACCTCCACAAGACACAATCTCAGGCCTCTATTTTTGTCTCCTGGATAGTTAAGTGACTTTTTGTGTCCTTGATAGTTAAGGGACTGGTGTTTTTTTCCATTCTATTAATTAAACAAATACCATCATCTTAATACATTTCAAACGTTTTATTTCCCCTTACCATCAAGGGAATCTTAAATTTGCAAAACAAACCCATTATCAATAAGCAGACAGAAAAAAAAAAAAAAAACCTAAGTTTAAATGCAGTAAGATTTGGCTAGCCAAATTTGAATTTATAAAATTCTTCAAAACTAATTATTAAAAGTTATTATTAAAGTGCTTAATGGATATAATAAAGCAAACTAAATATATCTCTGAACTATCTGTTACTCAAAAAAGGTTCTCTTCCAAACTACTGTGTTCACACAGGGACAGAACTGTGCCCAGCAAAACTGCAGAGCCCTTGTACCTGCCACGCCTACCTTTCCCGCCCAAAGCCTCTGCATGCAGCCCTGTAGCCGGACGCCCGGAATCTGCCCTTACCCTACATAAAAAGTTAACTCTGGGAGTGGATATCGACTACCAGATGCCAAAGCAAAGCAGCTCCTCAGAGTTAGCACTAGCCGCAGGAAGGTCGGTCGTTACTGGGGTGGGGGCGGCTCACAATAAAATCCCAAGTACCCATCCCTTGGTTGCTGCTGCTGCGCTGAGGTGCGGGGCTTAGGGGTGCAGAGGTTCACCTCACGAGGCGGACGGTGAGCTAAGCCCCGTGTAGTGCAGGTGAGACCCTCTCCTTTCACACTTGAGGAAATCCAGCAGTCGGGGCTGCAGCTACCGCGCTGGACACCTCCCTTCGGTACCTACCGCCGAGCTCACCGGCGGCGGCTCTGGCCACTTCCAGGTTTCTGGCGATGATCGCCAATCGGTAGCCTTTCTGTGCCATCAATTGCGCTACTGCCCTGCCAATACCCCGGGAGCCCCCGAAAATAGCACAAACTTTGTTCATCTTGGACCCGACAGTCGTAGTCACAGTAAACAGAGCTTGGAATGGCAAGCCCTTCTCAAGTAGCCTAGGCTTTTAAACAACTGTGGCTCCAGACAGACAGTCAGAGCACTACAGAAACAGTACAGGACAACCTTCCTGCAGCCGCCAGACTCCAGCACTCCGAGAGGCCGCGGAGCGTGGACGTCCCCGCGCCAACGTCACCGCGCAAGATTGCGTCATCAGCGCGCGACGTCAAAACGTACGGGCTCTCCCTAGCGGCGACCCTGCTAAAGGTTATTCCTGCAGCCACTGGTCTGAGGAGGCTTTGCTGCTAGCTAGGGCTGTAGTCGTTACTCAGGCGAGCAAGAGGGGTGGGCACTGCTCAGTGGGAGACATACTTGACCTCCCTGAGGGATTACACACAAATGACCAGTCTTCTCATTGCTGAGAGATAACAGAGTTGTCAAAATGCTGGACTTTGCCTGGCGACGCATATTGATCATCGTAGTTAGCACCCAGAATGTACTGTATTAAGCATTACCATTCATCTTCAGTGGTGCTGTAAAGATGAATTCACTGTCCAATAACATTATATAGAAAGAGCTGAAGACAGATTTGAATGGTTTACATAGTCTTGGAATGAAATAACTTTATACCGCTATAGACAAAAATGAATTCCTGTACTTCTGGACACTGATGTGTTGAGCGCTCTGAGAATAAGCTTTTTTAAGAGGCACTATTTGCTTTCATTACAATGAAAAAGGAAACATTTCTTGAGACATTATTATTGCACTAGCTGATTCAGAAAAATATAAGCCACAGTCCTAAAACATACGCAACTTGGAACAACAGGCCTAATACACATGAAATACTAAAGAGTAAATTCATATTTAGTAAAATGCAAAATTATATAAATACAAGAACTCAGGAAAATTGGCCAATAGAAGTGAAGTGACACACTCACCAGTGATCCTAGCTACTTGAGAGGTCAAGGCAGAAAAAATTCCAAGTTCAAGGCTACTGGACAACTTAGTGAGCAAGTTGGTGAGATCTTGTCTCAAAAGGATAGGATGATGAGGGTTGATGGTGTGCTTAGCAGTAGAGGTCTTGCTAGCATATGTGAAGCCCTGGGTTCAATCCCCGTTTTGTATGGGGGTGGTCATGGAAAATCTGGATTTGAAGATTGGATGAAGTCTGGAACAAAGGAAATGCAAAACGACTATAAGCAAGTTAAATAGTCTACATTTTGTTTTTTATTCTACCTAGATCTAAAAGGAATTGGAAATGACTTTCAAAATACATAAGCAAATTACTTTAAAACACAAAAAGAATCACCCCAACTGCCCCAAGGCCAGAACAATAAAATGAGGTCAATGGAAAAGTTAATCCAAATAAAATCATGCTGTACGAATCTATTTAGGGCTGGGAATGCAGTTCACTAGTAGAGAGCTTCCAAACATGCGTGAGGTCATGGATTGGATCCCCAGGACTGCAAAAGCAAACAAATGAACAGAAAGAATCTAGTTAGTCCTAAAGAAGAGGCCAAGTGACTGAGTTTCCTAGCGGTCAAAACAACAAAGGAAATAAAATTAATTCTGTGTAATAGTTTCCATAAGAAATATATATGTCTTGCTTGTGGAGCAAGAACATCTAAGTAAAATGCCCTCCTCATATATCCTCCTAAAGGGCACACTGAGCAGCAGAATAGACAGTATACTCCATGAGAGACAGAGAGAAAAAAAGACTTGAAAGCTATTTTATAGCATTTGTTATACTTTATTAGCAGCAACTACAACAGGAAGTTAAACAATGTAAACAAACATTCAGACACCGAAATGTCCTTCTGTCTCTGAAAGAATGAAAAAACAAGCCTGATTACAGAAAAATTGGGATGGTGGTGGATTATAGCACACTTTTTCATGTCACTGTCAACAAGCATTATTTATAGAACAAAAGTACCAAAGCTTATAAAATCAGTCTGCATAGCTTTGGCCTGTAACATTAACAGAAGTAAAAGAAGAACAGTCAACAAATACAAGCAATAGAATCTCTCACTAAGCCAGTATCCTTTTCAGGTTTTAAAGCTATAAGCAAGCATTTAACCATAGGGCACTGTAGGCTTTTAACTGCAGAACTAAGCAACACTGCATTTAACAACCATAAGTTTAGAAGCAATATCAGAGTAAGTTACACCTAATTTTTCTAAGTCTGTCTCCCACTGCACAGCCATTTGCAGTCTTGGGGGCAGGGGAGCCATTTCAGATAATACCCACATTAGCCTAAACGCCGATTATATACCTGGCATCCAGCTTCTTAGGGCAAACTTTGGGCACAGTGCTACCCATTTTATAGGAAAAAAGTTACATTCATCCACAGACTGTTACTTTAACCAAGCAGCATGATTTTTAGATATGTGCCTTTGTCACGGAGATCATTAACACCAGATCAGAGGTGACAGTCAGCACTCTCAAAACCTGCCAACTTTTTTCCCTGTTTTATATACAGTAAATGGGTAAGTTGAGCTTTTCCTTCCACACATGCATTAGTTGAAATCCCAAGGCTTTGGTCCCTCTTAATACAACATCATTGCCATCCTGGGTGAGAATACACCCGTTATAACACATCGACCCTTAGCAGGGAAGTTTAGTGGCAGGGGACATTTCTTCCCAACCCCCTGATAGTGAAGCAAGCATCTGTAAATTAAACTGTGTCTCCCTGACTTAGCAGGACATTAAAGAAAGCCACTAGATGACCCATCTTTAGTCTTTTCTTCTCACTAACTGTGTCACTTTGTAGTAATACCCACCCGTATTTTATACATTTGTTTAATTTAAACTTACACAGGATATGTTTTCTCCTTGACTCTAATGATCAAGGGAGAACATTGTTTATGTATAAGACTTAAATAAATGTTTAAATATACATTCTTTGTATGTTTTGCTGATTACAAAAAGAATATCATTTACTTTTTTAAGCAAATAAAAATTAATTGAATGCATTGTATACTTTATGTGAATAGCATGTTATGTAAATTATCTCCAAGGAGTTGGGTTTTTTTTTTTTTTAAATTGGAGACGTTGTGTGAAATTTGAACTAATTGTAAGAGGGGTGTAACTTTCATAAATATTTTTATACTAATCTAAGATTTATAATGCCAGATTCCAAATATAAGAAAAATAAGATTCATTTGTAAGATATTTGTAATTATGATTTTTTATTAGAAATTTATAGCTATGATTTGATATTTATTGAGAACCCTCTTTGTGCAACACACTTTACCAAATGCATCAGACTTGGTAAGTTTATAATTGACTTATCACTTTCCCTGCCAGGTATTCCATTTCCCAGAATTCTTTGGGCAGCAATGAATAATCTGATTTACCCAGACTCTACTGGCCAACCCCGGGTTCCAGTACAGCCCAGATGCTTATTTCAAGAAGAGAAATTAGAAAGCTGCCTCACCATGGCTGCACAGATAACTTTTGTGATTAAAAAGCAAGGTTGATCTTCATATTAGCATTCTTGTAGTCAACCTGCAGGACAATTTAAATTGTAAAGGATGTTTTTTATCTTTTACAAAGACCTATTTAGTTTTGAGGAGGAAAAAATGTAACCTCTGAAAATTTATTTTACTGAACTGGCATTCATCCCTAAGAGGCTGCCTGTAGAGACCTCAACCAAGCACCATCCTCACACACTTAGCTGTCTAAGACCCCGCCTTGGATTTAACCCTGCCCTTGTCACACACCCCACATCTAATCAGTGACAACTTCCTGCTGCTCCTTCTTCCTAAATCTCAAACTGGCCTACACGCTCTCCTGAAACCCTGCTGCCACTTTGTTCACCCCGGGGTCTGAATGACTACTGCATCTGTCCCACTCCCCTTCCAGATCCACCCTGAACACCACGACATAGGGCTCCTTCTGAAGGACAAGGCTGACCTGATGAATCCCTCATGAGCCCCTACAAGAGCTTCCTGTTGATCACTGGTTGAAACAAGGTCCTCCCTGGTCAAGTTACCTCTCCAGGATCCTCTTCAACACCCTTTCCTCACCACCACTTCACTCATGCAGACTTTTCACAGCCCTACATTCTCAGGTACTTGCAATTCCCCACCATCACGTGCTTTTTCATACTTCCATGCTTTCCCAGATATTGGCTTCTCAATCTTTAACTCTGTCCCTTCTCCTAGTGATATCAAACTTATTGCCTAAGACATGGGTCAAACATTCCTTGCACTGGAACCCTTTCCTAATCCATAGAAGGACATGCCAAAATCCACCCTTCATCCCTTCCCTGACCCTGTATGGACCTGCAAATCTGTTCCACCAAGAGATCTTGACTTCCAAATGCAGAGAACTTACAGAAGAAAGTGAATGGACTTGCAAGGATCTGGGAACCTAACAAATTAAATCAAAAATCTTGTGTTCATTTCAGAGGAGTAGTTATTGAGTAAAGG
Organism: Cavia porcellus; assembly: GCF_034190915.1. Taxonomy (NCBI): domain Eukaryota; kingdom Metazoa; phylum Chordata; class Mammalia; order Rodentia; family Caviidae; genus Cavia; species Cavia porcellus. The sequence goes on along the minus strand of NW_026947507.1, from coordinate 26,094,654 downwards.
AGCCACCTCATGCATTAGGTTTTGCAAGGGAAGATTTTACCTAAAAAGGTAACAAACTTTGTGTACTGAACTATAAACTTTTTGAATGCAAAAATTATCACATTAATTTTTGTTTCTTAACTATAGCGCAGTTCCTAGGGCTCGTGAGTGCTAAATTAATTAGTGGATGAATAAGTATGTGAATTAAATAACTCATTTAAAAAGAATGTATTGCTATAGGCAAGAACCAGTGTTGTATACAGCTATAATTACAGTAGATCTGGCTTCTACTTTCCTTGGGAAAATAATTTGGCAAGAAAGACAGACATTAAGCAATTAATCGTGCAATTACTATTTAACTGCAAAGATAGGGCGACTTTTAAGGAAGCACAGGCTGCAAGCAGAGACTATATCTAGGGGCTGGGGTCAGAGAAGTCTTTGAGGATGTGTTCAACAAATGAATGCATAATATAAAGAATAATAGCTACAGTGACTAGCCATTTGTACCTTATAAGATAACATAATTTATACATGAAGAATAAAAAAACTCTAGAAATGGGCTTTTCAATCAAAGTTGGGTTGGTATTACTTCTAGATGAGATCACTTCACTGGAATGAATATGTCATCAAGAGGTACTGCAGAGGTGTATAATGCCTGATATTTTATGAAATTTTTTTCACCAACTCAAAATTTTTGAATGGTTTAATGCCAGCTCTGAATACTTAAGATCACACCTCCCAACAATAGGAGAGCTAAGTGTTCCTGACATTAGCTCTAAGGCCAGCCTCAATCCCCTGACCCCAGGCTGCCCTCTTCTATTTCCATCCCTTTGTTTCATGGGCTTCTGCCCTGCTCTGAGCTTCTGCTGGGCAGTCTCACTTGGGTCTCACTCGGGTCTCAACTCACCTGCTGTGTTTCTCAGACCTCAGTGCGCCATTCACACCCTGGGCCTGCACTTCCTGAGATGAGAAGATCTATTTGCAAGCCCCCCATAGAGCTCTGGGACACTGTGCCACTGTGACAGACTCCAGCTGGCAGCCTGTGCTGCCCTTGGGCCTCTGTATGTTCTCGTGCCTCTGGGTACCCCAGGGAAAACTAGAATCAACGCCGTGTAATTGAACATTTGGGAGTGTCCTGCAGTGCAATGGCTTCTGCATTTCTATGTCACACCTGTGTGATGGCGGGGATTTCATTGTGACTGTTTTTTGTTCCCTGTCTGTGGACTACAGAGACCCAGTCATCAGTTTGGATTTTAATTACATTGTCATACAAAGCAGAAAACATGGGCTATGCACACTTTTTAAAATTGCTTATTGGTATATTTAGGTATACATAATCTCCTTCATCAAAGGGAATTTGTACCTGGACATGATATATCTTGATTCTTTTTCCCCATCCCCCTCCGTTCCCTTCAATCTCTCTTCCCCCTCCCTATTTACAAAAGATTTGTTTCCATTTTTCCTTCTTTTCTCATTTTTATTCTTTTTGCTTCCTTCTTGCCTTCCCCTAGTTACTGCAACATGACTGCCCAATTTCTTTCTTCACTACAACCAAGTTGCAAAAAAGCCCTGCTTTGTAGCATCATTCAACCACCGACGGCTGTGTGAGTTGAGTTGGGAAGAAAAACATTACCATGAGAACTACTCCAGAGCAAAAGCATGAAGACTGTGAGTCTCACCCTGTTCACGTGTCCATCTCTTGCAGACATCCAGAGTCCTCAAAATCTCTATTGTGTTCTCTTGCCAAAGCCCATTTTTAGGGAGGACTTTGATGTCACTCCTTCTAAGAACCAAATACTGTAGCAGCATGCAGCATTAAGACACTCAAACTTCAGGCAAAATTAGCAGCGAGACAAGTGATAAGCAAAAGGCATGGCAATCTAACAGTGAAGTATCATCTAACATCACCTATGACTTAAATCAGGGAGCCACTTACACTGAGAAAGACAGAGAGGTACGTAGGATATAATCAGTGTTAAGGGCTTTAATGTAAATGAGAACAAACTGCTACAGGAACACAGAGCTTCCAACTCTGGCCAGATAATTGCATGTTTGTGTCTATGTATGTATACATGCGTGTACACCATAAGCACATAAATGTCACATACATTTATGAGTAGATTATAGTCATATGTGCATTGTTCTAATACATGTGTGTATGTCTGTGGAGATACTGCTCGTGTTTAAAATCAGTTAAGATGAAAATTAGTGTTCCTTGAATATTTAGAGATTGTATACCAAGCACACTGCTTACATATGCTAAATCCTCACAGCAAACTATGATGGAGGAAAATATTGCTACCCTCATGTTTGAAAACAAGGAAACCAAAGCACGGAGCTGTTGGATTGTCCAAGATCAGACAACCAGTAAGTGACAGAGCTGGAACTTCTTCTACCTGCGCAGTCTAGTTACAGTTCCCGCCTATCTAACTACCACATGATGTTGTTTCTGTCTGATCATCGCAGGAACCCTTGAAAACCACTTATACATAAATCCAAATCTGGAAATTGTCTTCAGGCAATTCTAGTTGAAATTCTCTGGCTACAGGAAGAGGAAGCTACTAAAGCGATTCAAATACTGAGAGATTTATTGGGCACATTATCACCTTGAAAGGAAGGAAGACAGGGCCGCCTGGGAGCCCGAACTGGTAAAGCTTCCTCCAGGAAGGAAGCTGCATGTCTCTCTGCCTCCATCGTGCTGAGGCCACAGATTCCCCTTCTCTGCACTCTTCTCTATTCCAAATTCCTCCTTCTTCCTGTGGACCCTCCCTTCTCTTCATCCACATAGACACAGAGTTGCAGAGGGACTCCCTAACCCCACTGGCCTTGTAATTCAAATGGCTCAACTCCAATTCCCTTAATTCAAGATAGACAATGTGACTGTTCATTGCTCAGCTGATGAAGCAGCTCCCCATACAGTGCAGTTAGTGGGGATCTATGTGAGCTGGGAACTCAAAGATTATGGGCCATGCACCCCACAGTCAAACATTGTTGCCCAAAAGCTCAGAATGGATGCAGTTATTAAAGGAGACTTGTTCTGAGCAGATACTCAACAGAAGGTCAAATAAAACCATATAAGCTTCTCTTCCCAGGTGACCTTTGTTCAAAACAAGCTCTTGGACTTTGTTTGTTTGTAGGGGTATGTATTTGTTGCAGTATTGGAGACTGAACCAAAGGAACACTGAGCAACCAGTGTTTGCCAGCTCTTTTCAAAAATTTTTCAGTCACTAACACAACCAGACTTATCCTTAACTAGAGATCCCCCTCCTTCAGCCTCATGAGTACCCAGAATTACAGGCATGACTAACATGCCAGGGTAAGCTCTCACTTTATTTTATTTATTTTTTATTTTATTTTATTTTTGGTATTGGAGATTGAACTCATGACCTCATGCTTGCAAGGCAGCCTCTTATACCACTGAGCTATATCCCTAGCCCTAAGCTCTCACTTGAAATGCAAGAAACATACACCATCCTGTCTCCTGAATAGACCACTACTCCTCTTTGTTTTTAAGGTAGCTGAGCTCAGTGCCCCATGAGATCTATGAATGCTTTGTTCTGAGCAACCAGTAGTGGGTCTCAGAATGAAAAGGCAACATACAATATGAAGAGAAGTCAAACTGAAGTGATAATATCTGAGAAGACATATGGCATAGGAATTTTTAGAAAATGAAACAGGCATCAGTCCTATAAGGAACAAGATTCAATATCCTCTGGGAAGTAGTGTGCATTCATTTGCTTAAATTAATGAGTCAAAGAGATAAACATTTACGGTGTCCTCTATAAGTAAAAAAAAAGGGGCTAAAATTCATCTTATAAAAATAACACATTATCTGACATTTATATATCTAATTTATTAAGCTCACCCCTAGAACACAATGATTTAAAGTAAAGGAAGTGGGGCTGAGAATTTAGCTCAGCGACACAAGCACCTACCTGGAACACATGAGGTTGTGCGTTTGATCCCTGGGTCCAAAAATGAGTAAATAAAATAAAATAAAGTAAATGAAGTGGATGATTCTTAACCAAAACAATGAAACTATCCTTTTTACTTTCTGTTGAATAGAGATAGGACACATCAGTTGAAAGGAATTTTCAGAGAAGGCGACAAACTAGGACACAAATACTTTTCACTCAAAATACAGACTGTTTTAGACAAGATTTTATGGTCTTATGTCAGACTGGGCATGTGGCATCCTCTCAAGCTCTGGATTTCAACAACCTGAATCTGAATCCTGGTTGTATCACAAAGTGTGTGATCTTGGGCAAGCCATTACATTCTCTGCATTAATACTGCTCCATCAATATTATTTGGTCATAAAGAAGAATGAAATCATGTCATTTATGGAAAAATGGATGGAACTGAAGACCATTATGTTAAAAAAATAAGCTAGAATCAGAAAGTTAAAAGTTAAATATTACTTGCTTTTCTTATATGAGAAATACACACACACACACACACACACACACACACACACACACATGCACACGAGTCTGCCAAAAAAGTGCATATACACTTCAATAGTTTGTTGTACTAACAAATGTCTGGAAGCTAATCACCATCACCTTGAGCACCTCTTGTTTTTTTTCTAGAGGCAAAAAGTAACTACATATTAACCTCACAAAATTTCAATAAATTTAGTACTAAAATATTCCTGCAAGTTTTTCTTTCACTGATATATACATTTTTTGTGGGATATACACATACACATACATACACATATGTATGTAGAGATACACACACACACACACACACACATATATATATATATATATACACACACACATTTCATATATATGTAGAGAGAGATAGAACTGGAAAGTAGTAGGTAAATTATTAAAGCTAAGGAAGGGGATCAGGAGGAGAGGGGAAAATAGGAATGGGATAAAAATAATCAAAATATGCTGCATGCATGTACCAATACTATGCCAAAATGAGTATCATTTTCTGTTATTAATAAATATTTATAAAATTAATTATTAGAAAAGTGGGGAATATTATTGGCATAAAGTTTTTCATGGGCATAAGAAGCGCTGATCCCATGTAGAACGCCCAACACAATGCCATCTCTTCATACCTGTGAATGACTGACTACTAACGCTGTACGCCTTTCAGTGGGAATCCTGGGCTTGTGGGTCAGAGAACTGTGATCTAGCTTCATATTGAGACACATTATTCTGGCTTGTTGGTTTACAGAGCATTTCTTTCCTGTGTGCATGTGAGTTTTTCTCATATCTATTTTTTGTATCTCAAACTGTATCAATCATATTTATGTTTGTACCTTCCGTTCCTTTCAAATCAACCTAAGGCTCAGTTTAGACAAGTTTCTTTATTTGTAAAAGATTACTCTCAAATGCGTTTTTAAAGTTCCACATCTTTGAATAACACGATGAAATGCATTTGCCTGTTAGCATCTATCACATTCTCATATTGCTCTGTAGTACCAGTCTGGATGTATGTGGAATTCTGGTTCCTGTTTTGAGGTTATAGATAAGGCAATGAATAAAGTAGTAATAGATATATTCTCAAAGAGAAAGTAATAGATACATTCTCAAAACAGTGTGCATTGAACACTGAATCCCGTAGCTACAGGGACTCAGCTACGGAATGACATAAAAGTTATCCTAGACTGAGCATCAGGTTAATATAACAGGAACCTGAGAGAGGGTTCAGCAAACAAGATGAGGGGGAAAAAGAGTAAATGTGAGGGTGATCCATCCTCATTTTTAACATACACATGGCAACACACACCAGTCTCACAGAAAGAGCATAAATAGCACTTATAAAACATGAAATTTCAGTGGCACAGCACCTGCCTGGCAAGCACAAGGTCCTGAGTTCAATTCTGTGCCAAAAAACAAACAAAAAAAGATGGGTCACTGCAAAATATCAACATATTTAATTTAATTTCATGACCTAAGAATAACTTTAGTAGCAAAAAACACATTCTATATATTCAAAATATAGATTCATATATTTTAAAGTACTAAATATATATTATATATTTAATATTTTGAATTATATATATTTAATACTTTAACAATATATTACAAATCAGGTGTGGTAGCATGCCCCTATAGCTCCAGCTATTTTGGAGGCTGAAGTGGAAGTATCACTTGTACCCACAGGTTTGAGCCCAGCCTGTGCAACACAGTGAGAATTCATCTCAAAAATAAATATATAAAGAAGTGAATAAAAATATGTCACAAACATAGGTCTATATCAATGATGGAAAGGATAACTCTACAACTATATATGATCAATTATTTTCAAGCTTTTCTTTAATATTTTCTTGGCATTTCATTATTCAATGGAGGGATTAAATAGTATTCATGAGGACCCACAGCCAAGTTTAAAATAATGACTGGACATAAAACTAAAATTGAGAAAACTTACTGCTTTATAATTACATGCATTGTATTCACTGAATACTGGGAAAATTTCTCCACTTCTCCCATTTCAGGAGCAGCCATGTAGGACTTCAGTGGGGACAGCTGACCACGGCAGCACTCAGGGCACAACTGCTGTCTTCATTCACTTGGTTAGAATCTAGGAGATAACTGTGAGCCACAGGTATTTCCCTCACGCTGCTTACAGTCAGGTAGAAAAGGCAGATGCTGAAGAAGCGATTATCACGAAGGGAACGTGCTAAGAAGGGGCTGTGTGACTCTGTGCCGGGGGTAACTGGCTTCACCCGGGAAATCTGGGGAACACCCTCTACACTGCATAGAGAAACACCATTTAGTCTTGGTGAATGAAAAACAGTTCATCCAATGAAGCAGGCAGGACTGAGGTTAAATGTGGAGAAGAGGGAGAGGTACAGGGACCCAGCTACGGAATGACATAGAATAAAAGTTATCCTAGACTGAGCATCAAGTTAATATAACAGGAAGCTGAGAGGGTTCAGCAAACAAGATGAGGGGGGAAAAGAGTAAATGTGAGGTAGATTTTGCTAGGGTTTATACAACACTTTGCAGCTTTGGGATTTAGTTTTGTTGTGTTGTTTTGTTTTCCTGGTACAAGGAACTGAACACAGGGCCTTCACGCAAAGCTACGTTGGAGTTTTTTCATTTTTTATTTTGAGATGAGATCTTGCTAAATTGCTCAGGCTGGACTCAAACTTTAGATCCTACTGCTTCAGCTTTCCTTAGGATTACAGAAATGCACACCCATGTACACCAGAGCTTTTGAAGGATGTCTTAGAAAAAATAGAAAACTATGGGAAGAGAGGAACTTCAGCACACTAGGGCAAATGGATTGGTGGGGAATAAAGGATGATGCATAGAAATTAGATAGGTTATGATTACAATAATCAAGAAATGAAATTATTATGATGGATTGGATTGGGGTGACCATAGTAAGGATGGAGAAATGTTGATGGACTTCAGCATCATTTCAGATCTCAAGGTTAACAGAACACAGATGTGTTAACAAAACAAATTATTACAGAGAATGAGAGGATGAGCCAACCAGAGAAATATGCTAGGTTTCTTGGACTACAGTGAAGATCTATTGGAAGCTGATGATTGTGTGATGTGTTCTGTACCTGGTTGAGCCTATCATGATTATCTGGAGTTGTTTATTTTTACAGACAAGTAGGCAAAATGAAGAACTTAGGTAATTAACTTATAGGCAAAAGAGTGCTTTTAATGCTAGTGCTAGAGAATTTTTTTTTTTTAATCGGTACCGGGGATCAAACTCATGACCACCTGCTTGCAAGGCAGGTACTTATGCCGCTGAGCTAAATCCCCAGCCCCGTGCTAGAGAATTTAAACTGTAAAAGGAAAACAATACAGCAGAAAGAAATAATAAAAGGCAAATTGCACCTCACAGTAGCAGAGGAAATGCGCTAGAAGACTTAGAAGTTGGTTGTGTTTGGAGAAGTGATGTCTGCATGAGTGATTTTCTACATCATTGTAGAAATGGCAGGCTCAGCTAGACATGGAGGATAAGGTCATTGACAATGAAGAGTTCAAGTATCATGAGAGGCTAGTGTTAAGGAGGAGGATCACATCTAGAAGTCAGTCAAGCCACTGACAGGGTTTAGGGTGAAGAGGCAGAGTAATGACAAAGTCTGTATTGAGTGATAAAAAGTGTCTAGGATCAGGTGGAGGGCATGAAAGGGATGATAAAGAAAAATCTAAGAGTTTGAATTATCTATCTATAAAGAAATTACTGTTTAGAAATCACATTTTACACACACACACAAATAAACGGGGCTAACATGAATCAAAAGGAATTTGGCATTTACTGAGCACTCTGCACCAGCATAGTGGGTACTTGTGTTTTGTGACATTTTTTTCCATTTTTCTTCAGGTCCAGTAAAACTGCCAAAGACAACTCAATCCCCCAGGCTTTGTAAAACTAGGTGACCTAATCCAGAAAAATGAGTATCTATCTCCTGGGAATTTAAATCTTCCAAAGAAGGAAGAGTGACTGGAAATGAGTTCGGTCATCCAGACTGACACGCTGGAGAGATAGGAGTTTCCTGCAGCTGTGCAGCCGAGTCCCCAATCTGACACTTAGTCCCCTCTTCCTGCATTCTGTGAGGTACCCATGATCATTCTGATAAGTGTACTCTCCTCCCTTTAGCTTCACAGGATTGGCTTCTATTGGTTAAAACCCAAGAATTCTGACGTTACTGGGGAATACAGTACACGCTTTACGTGTTAACTCACTTTTAGACTCATACTGGCCTTGAAAAGATGGTATCATAATCCTAATTTTATGCACATAGGAAAGTGAATCTTGCTGAGGTTAAAGTAAGTTGTTCATGGAGGCACAGCAATCAGAAGTAAGATATGACAAGACACCAGGTCTTTTTCCAAATGCCAAAGGCTATGCTCTTTCCAAACCATACTTGAATAGGCATATGACAGTTTCTTATTATTGTCACATAAGCTTAACATCTCACAGGCATCCTGCTTCAAATGATCTCTACTAAGTGTCACAGACACAATAAACTTCTACATATTATTTTAATGTTTTCTTGTGCATTTATTTTCCTACTTGAAATATATCATGATTACATAAAATCCTGATATTATCTCTATTCTTTTGCATTGCTTTTTTCTTTTGTATTCCTTGTTAGTAAAAACAGTGTAGTAGCATGCTCTCTCACCATGATGGTGTCTAATAGCAATGCCGACAGCTTGCTAATAGCCATGGTATTAAACAGAGCTGAAACACAAAAACTCAATAAGGATATGTTTATGTAAGGAACTGCACTAGATACTATGTGAAATATAAAACATAACAGTAATTTTCCCTTATGACCTGTAATTGGAAAGGAAAAAATGTAAAGACATTAAAAACTAAAATAGGAGATAGAAATTAAATAAATATAAAAGGGCAAGATACGATTACTATGAAATAAAGTTTTAAGAGAGTTTATTATAAATTCTTGTGAAGAACCTAAAAGGAAAGTGCTCTAATACACAGAAATAGAAAACAAGGAACAATACTTTTGTCTCTGTCGATAAGAAAAATATATGTTGTCTAGGTAACAACCTTAAATGAGAAAAGGTTTCCATGATACATGGCTGACACGCTGTATATCTTCATCCCAGGGGAGAATTTCCGTAAGTTGATTTTGTAGATTTATAGAACCAGTGGTCACTGTAGCAACCGTGTCATTTTCTTACTTGTTCTGGCTGAATCAGTGACAAGCTACATCACTAATCCTGAGTTTATTAAGAAGTGTCACCATCTCACATTAGAAACCTCTCTGGAGAGTTTTCTGTTGTTCTCTTGGGTTGATTATTCAAAATTTATGTCTTGAAATGCCAAATTGCATTTTAATCTGTCATTAAAGCAGATTATCAGAACCAGAAATGATAAGATTTACCACACAGTTTCTCATGCCTAAGACTAACAGCAAAACTGCAATGTATCTCACCACATGTTATGTTAATGAATAGTTTTTCCTCTCTCACTGAATAATTATGGGTTTAACTTATTTTTATTTTCTCTTACAAAGACTATGATTAATTTTACAAAATTGCACCTGTCTTGAATTGAGTAGATTTACTTCTTCTCTTTGGATTAGTGAGATATTACATATTATTAACTATCTTGGAAAAATTGAAAGAAATAAATCTTTCTGCTTAGGACTAAGCCCAAGTTGGTACTGGCTATCATGGAACTACATAAAAGGGTCAGTAAGTTTCACTTCATTGCCTTTGACCTAAGGCAAACTGACCACGTTTTCATGGTGTCTTAGGGTTCTAATTAGGGTCCTAATTCATTAGAGGTACATTGATATTACACAAATCTTACATAGGAGAACACTAGCCTTGGAAATTTTCCTAGAAAAGTACAAAATGAGAACAAAAAGAGATAATTAAATGCAATACACTGAGACTTTGAAAAGATAAGTCCCTAAAACAGGGTTTCTCAATCAGCACTACTGACATTATAGGCTAGATAATTTTTGCCTTATTTTGTTTTGTTGGGTTGGAGATTGAACCCAGGGCATCACATTGAGCTATATATCCCCAACCCTTTTTTTTATGTATTTTATTTTGAGACAGTGCTTCACTAAGTTTCCCAAACTGAGCTCAAATTTATAATCCTCCTGTCTCAGTTTCCCATTGCTTTGTTTTGTTTGTTTTGTGGTGGGAAGGCTGTGTTGTGCATTGTAGAATATATATGAGTATTTACCCACCAGATGTCAGAGTCATACACACTCCTACTTTTACAATCAATAATATCCCCAGATGTTGCCAAATATCTGCTGGGGAACAAATTCACCTCTAATTGAGAACTGCTGCTCTAAATGTTATTACTTCTTCCTTGCTCCAAATCTAGAAGGAATTGTACTGTGTTCCATTATTTGCTTTCCGATATCTATAATACTGTTCTGACAACAGAAACCCTAATTAGTCACATGCTTTCTAAAATAAAGATCATACTGTCAGCTTCCCTTGCAGCTAAGTGGAGCAATGCTGCCAAGGCTAAATTGACAGAATTTAAGTGAAAATTACGAGGGAAACTTTCTGGTTATATCCATAGAAGCAAAGGAGCATTCCCTCCTACTTTACTCTCCTTCTTTTTCTTGGCTAAGTATGAATACGATGGGAGTTTGTGAATTTTCTGCTGTTTTAACAGAATGCCTGAGGCTGAGTAACTTATAAAGAAACTTATAAAGCTTTGATGAATGCCTCATGCCACATGTCATTACAGTGGCAGTATCACATATGAGAGGAAAGGATCAAATGATGAGACAGGAAGCCAAAGAGTGGTGACCGGCAACTCTCTCTCATGCACCAATATGACTGCTACTTCAGTGGTCAGTGTTTCCAACGATCTAGAATTAACTCTTAAAAGTTTCACTAGCTTTTGCATTGCTATACTAGGGACGTTGCTTTCAACATACAAGCTTTTGGGGAGGACACTCTTAAACTGTATTCAATCCACAAAAGTGCTAGACCAGCCATACTGGACACAAGAATTGGAAAACTATGGTGCATATGACAGAGTGACATAAGAAGTAACTGAATGCTTGATACAGCAGAAATGTCATAACAGAACCCAGAGAAATAAACTTCTGTCTCATTTAAACTATTATTGTATTGAAAGTTTACAAGTCAGGCAATAAGTTCATGCCTGAGCCAATCAATATTCCAAGACCTTTGTCTCTACAATGTCCCAGTCATGAAGAGAGATGTCTCAGTCTGCTATCTATTGCTATAACAAAATACCTAAGGTTGAATACCTTATAAGGGGAAAAAAGTTGCTTAATCCTCTTTTCTAGAGATTCAAGAGCATGACACTAGCATCTGCTCCACTCCACAGAGGGCTTTCTAGCTACATCATGACATAGTGAACAGCTTCATGGTAGGACTGAGTATGGAGAAACCAACCACATGACAAGATGGGAAGTCAGAGCAATTTAACAGCCAGTCTTCTTCTTTGTATGCCAGTCTCTCTTGCAGAAACCACCCAGGGTCCCATAAGAACCACATTATTCCCGTCTGAGTGTAGCAACCTCCAGTGACCCTAATGGCCTTCCACTAACCCTATCACGTAAACATTCTACCACCTCAACACTACCACACAGGGAACCAACCGAGCGCTAACAAGTGGAACTTTTGGGACACACTCAACTGCATCCAAACTATAGCAAGATCAAAGACAGTGTGCTGAAAACAAAAAACAGTGTGTTCCTAGGAAAATACTTCCTTTCTTTACACAAACATCACCCTCTTGCCTGCTCGCTTCTTCTGAAGGAACATGGACCTCATTCTCAAGTGGTGGCCACTACCGTCTTCAGCTTCTACAAATGCTGACTTTTGGACTTCTGTTCTGAGAGGAAAATAATCCTGTGTGACTGTTTAAATGACTACATTTTGGGTTTCTATCTCTTGTAGCTATTTCTAGCTAGTCCAAGGCAACAGGCTGATGAGGCCTATGGACATTTATATTATAGCAAATGTTACTACTTCAGTCCTCCTAAAAATAATGCTGCGGAGCTCGTAGACAAGCCAAGTATCTTTTCCCACTCACTTTGCTCATTCTACATGTGGCCTTACCAAGTCTTGATGTTCATTTCCCTCTCCAAAACAGTTGGGTACCGACAAGGATGTAGAAAACTGAATTCTTCCTATACTGCAGCCATCCATGAAAATTGTTTGGTAGCTTATTATAAAACAGACACTTTCTATATAACCTATTAATCATTTGCTTGTGGGAATTTATGCTGGCAAAATGAAAACCTACATTCACACACAAAATAAGTCCATACTTGAATATTAACAGCAACTTCATTTGAAAGAGTAAAAATCTGAGAGGAAGCAACAAGTCTTTAAGAATATGAATGGTTAAAAAAAGCTGTGGCATAACCATGCAATGAAATATACTACTCAAAAATAAAAAAGAATTTAAAAAAAGAACTACTAATACATGCAGCAGTGTAACTGAACCTAAAGGGCAGCATGGTTCCTGAAAAAAAATCAATCTCAAATGTCAACATACTATTTTAATATATTTCCTGCTACTAAAGAGTATAAAAAACTGCATCATTTATAAAGAAAATAAAAGTATTTCTAAAACAATTCTGGAAAAAAGGTTGTCTTATATCGAGTTGCCAACACCTGATGAAGGCCTTCTTGTCACATCATTACATGGCAAAGGAGATCACATAATGAGAACGGGGGTCTCTCTCTTTTTATTAAGTCTCTAATTCTATCGTGAGGGATAGAGTTAGATGAGGTCCAACCTCAGGACCTCATCTAACTCTAATCATCTCCCATAGCCTTACTTTAAAATACTATCAGGATATGAATCCAGGTATTAAATTTCTAACACAAGACCTTTTGGGGAACACATTTAAACCACAGCATATACTATAGGATTTCATTTTTGTAATGTCTTGGAAATGAAAAAGTTCAGAGATGGAGAACATATTAGTGGTTGCCAGATAATAGACGTGAGGGAAACGGAAAAGGAAGATATGAATATAAAGGGGTAGCACAGAGATTTCTTTAGTAGTGGTGGAACATTTCTGTGTCCTAATTGTGGTTGCACAGATCTGTACTTGGGATCAAATTGAATAGAACTATAAACACAAACAAAAGCCAGGGGCAACTGAGCAAGATCTGTATGCCCTCATTAATGGTATCCTATGACAATTTACTGGTTTTAGTGTTACACTAGAGTTATATAATATGTCACCATTGATGAGTGAAATTGTATATTCATGTTACAACTTTCTATGAGTGTATAATCTCTTCAAAACAAAGGACTTTTTAAGAAATCAGTCTTAATAATCAGAGAAAAGATAATTGATTAGCCAGATGATTATCCTTTTTGAGTGGAATGTGGATTCATTTTTCTTAAAAGTTATCATATAGCTTTCAGCTTGATAGATGTATGGCCTCATTAAAGTTAATGTGACTTTACTACCATATGAAAGAAAGAAAAAAAGTTTAGGAAGAAAGTAAGGAAAAATAGATATCCTTGACATTGGACTGAGAGATAATTATGAAACAAGAAAATATTTTCACAAATTTTTATTTAGAAAATGGGACTTAGGGTCTTGTTGAAGCATAATGAATGTTCAGTAAATAAGATCACATTCATACAACGCACAGACATAAATTTTTACATCAATATTTTGGGAAGTTCTTGATCTAATTACTCTTTCTACATCAAAACAAACAGTTCCTATCATTCACCTTTTTTTAATGTCTTGAAAAAAAGATAAAATTAACAAATCAGGAAGTGCCTGCCTTGCAAACAGGCAGTCGTGAGTTTGATCCCCAGTACCGATAAAAAGGAAAAAGACAAAAAAAAAAAAAAGAAAAGAAAAGAAAAAAAGAAAAAGAAAAACAAATCAGGGCTATTAAGCAAATACACTGGAGGCATTTTTCCCAGGGGGAAAAATCACACATATTCCCAACAAGTAAAATAGGAAATAAAACATACAATCACTATATAAATTCTAAGGGAATAAAAGGAAAGATTTTCATTACCATTGCTTTAAATAAGGAGGGGAGTTATAAGATGTTCTAGTTACCTTTGAATGCCATCACAATCCTGACTTCCATTTTTTAGTGGGTGATAAAAAGACAGAAAGTTGTGCTCTTTTGAGTGATGAGTTGTGCTCATCTGTTTATTCACAGAAATAGTTACAGATTAGGAGTAAAATCCTAATACCAAGTAAAAGAACACTAAAACTTTTGAAAAAAAATTACTGCAACAAAATGAGGTGCATTATAGAAAATTTCCATAGCATTTTCATAAGAAGAACATAAAGGACCAGGAGGAAAACTGGTTTCAGTCACCTGGTATCCCCCAGCTTCAAAGTTAATTTCTTATTAAAAAGAGTTGAAGTAGGGGCTGGGGATTTAGCTCAGTGGCATAAGTGCCTGCCTGGCAAGCGTGAGGTTGTGTGTTCGTGAGTTCGAACCCTGGTACCATAAAAACAGAGAGTTGAAGTAAGCCTGGCATGGAAGGGACCATTCCTGATTTTGGTGAAGCCCTACTGTAATCACGAACTCTCACATTGTTTTTGGTTCTACTTGTGACCTCTGATAAGTTTGCAAACATGTAGACACATGCAAATTACTTTGGAAGCATGAGCTATTTTATACAAATTGAAAAACTGTGTATATCTGTGGTCTCAGTATAGCTTATCAACATCAAAAACCTATTAAAATTGCCACAAGTTTCGGCTGCTGAATGAGTACCTAAGTAAGTGAAATTTAACATAAACCTCTAATTTCTGCTCTTAATACTTTTAAATATTAATTTGAGATTACTGTATCAGTAAATTCAAATGTCAGTGATATTTTTCAGAGATTTTAAGAAATAACAGGAAATGGTAGAAGATATATTACAAGTATTTGAAATTATTTACTTTGGGGAATGAAGGAGAAGGCCATTGGGGAATTTTGTTTATTTGGCATCACATTTGCAGAAGAACTGAATTTAAAAGAAAAAAAGGAAAAAGCTGAATTATAGCATCAATTTAAGGGCCCAAGGTATCTAACTGTGAGGAGAGACTGGCTGAGGTAAGACTGTTATTGTGACCATATTTTATATTGTACAAACAGGTCAATTCTTTTATCTATAACAGTGGCTGCAGAAAATGTCAAAGCTCAGGTTTTTCCCTCCTCTGACTCTTTACTGTTTTGCTATGTGACTCACATCCTATAGAGACTCCTGGGTGACTTGAAAGCCTTTCTAGGACATCAATTCCCAGGACTCAATTTTCTCTATCAGATTGTTGCAAATAAATCTCATTTTATATCTCAGCTCATAACGGCAGTGAAAATGCTTTACTGTGTCTCTGCTTTCTATTGCTGTGTTTAATGCTCCAGCTGAGGACTTGATCATCCCTCCAAGGATGGCAATGTGATTTCCCCTTTCCCACCCCTCAGCTCCCGGTAACAATTGAGCATTAAGGTAGTAAATCACGTCGTAATTGTCTAGCTATATCCAGTCAACTGGCTTAATGAGACGGGAAGTGGGTTGCTGGGGAAGCGGAATGACATTTTAACAAGACAACTTGTATCAAACTGTAATTTATTCTTCATCGCATATTTAATTTTTCTGGAAAGTTATCAGGAGCAATATCGCCCTTTCGAAAGTGCCTGCTTACTGCTTTAAACCATTGCATCATGTCAAGTGAAGAGCACAAAACGTTTTAGAAATACTTGAAAATACATCCTAGCACAATGTCATCTACCTCTTCCTAGTGGTTCTGTAGCGTTTCAGTTTTAAAATATTCCCTTTAAAACGGCGGAAGCTCAGTACAGCGCTGCCTTCTGCAAGTCCACCTCCCCGGGACGAGGACACTTGTCTGGACCCGGGCTTCCTGTTCACTACTCCAGACTTCCCAACCCTCCCAAATCCAGGGCATCCCAGCATGCCAGAGTCTGCTTGGGGAGTGCTCAGCTGCAGCAGCAAAGTTAAAGGCCTCTCCAGGGTGTGTCTACGCAGGGCTTCCAGCAGGCACCTCCGGGCGACTGAAAACTGCTGCTGTAGTGAGGCTGCTTCTCCACGCCAGCACCTCTGCATTGCTGCATTTCTGACCATGTAGATTATGACTGAATAGAGCCAAAGTGCAGCTTTTAAGCGCTCCAAACTAACATCCGCTTCCCTTCAAGCTCCTTTGATTCTTTGGTTAAACTGCTTTGCGCATGCTCCGTTTTAATGTGCTGGGTTAAGAACTACAGCCTGTGAAGACAGCAGTGTCTCCCAATTTGCCTGTTTCTTTGCAGTTTCTCACCTTCTCTTTCCTTCTCCTCCTTCACTTTAACTTATTCTTGTTCCTCGTTCCTGTTCCTCCTCTTTCCTTTCTTCTTTCCTTCTTCTCTCTTCAGGTCTCCCAGTTTCATGGAAACGCTTTCCTCTACTGATTTTGATGTATGTCCTAAAGCACAGGTATTTCACACAATTTCATCAGGATTTTGTTACTATACAAAGCCTGCATTTCCGCTGCATTGTGAAGGAGATTCAGAGGACTGACTGCTCTTTTGCTCTGAAACAAACGTCCCTCCACAACCATTGCTTTAAGCAAGTGCTATCCGTGGTCATGGAGCAGCCCGGTCTATGTCCTGGAAGAGATTATTCTGCTCTGCACACCTGCTTCCTAGGCTGGAAATCAGGTTTATTTGCTCATGTTTTTGACTTAAGAAATTAAACAACACAGAAGTAAATAGACTATAAACAGTATCACGCTACCTTCTTCCCTGATTTACTCTTCTGGCTAGACTACAGGCTCTATTATTTTCCCAGTTTGCATCTGTAAAGCAAAGGCACAGATGAGCTAAACACACGTCCTCTGATGCACAGCTGGCCTGGGTCAGAGCCAGGAGCCGGAACCGAGGCAGGCTAGCACAGAGCTCCTCCCCAGAACCTCTGCTCCCTGTTTCCTTTGTACGTGGTTGTGTATACAAGACTTAGTCTGGAGGGTTTGAAAACATAAATGAAAGAACACTGTTCATGCTATTCTAACATTCAAAAAGTAGTTCTCATGGGCAATAAGAATGATTGATTAATTGGTGGGGGTGGCAAAAATGTCTTGGAACTAGACAGAAGTGATGGAACTAGACAGTTCTGAGACAGGAAAGAGGGGTCTCATGCTCCCCAAAGTTTACTCCTTAATTTTTCTTTCCCAGCTATGTCACTTTTCAGCCAATCTGGATGCATCAGGAACCCTACAGCCAATCTGAGACAGAATTTCTTTGGCCACAGCAGGCTTGGATCTCAGTTCCATCCTGATGATCCCCAACTCCCACACCCTTTCTAGATGATTCCATTCCTTGGCAGCCCTCCTCAAATAGGTTTCGGAGGGGCCTTCTTCTATCCACGACCAAATGAGTCTGACCCAGAAGATGCACGAGCCCACTAGCAGCCTCCAGATACAGTTAGCAAGAGTCAGCCCATGTGCTGTTCATCCTTAAACTGCTGCAGTAAGCACTAAGAAAGCTTCTTTATGAGGCATGTTCTCGCCTGTTCATGATTTTGATCTTGACTAAAGTAGCTGAGCTGGTAACATCTGGTAATATCAAAGATTGGTGTCAAACACAGCCAGCAGCCAGAATTGATAACAGTGTAAGTGGGTAGCAGTCACAGAATGAACAAGAGTAACAGAGTTGCCAGGAACCACTATCTCTGGTGATGGAAGAGTTCCTAGCTCTGCTGGTAACTTCTGGCTCTGTGTGTCAAGGACAGCTGTTAACCAAAATAGCTGACAGTCACTGGCATTCATGATTTGAGGCTGTTAACACTAGGAAAGCTATACTTTGCCAATTCATGATTTCTGTATGTGCTGAGCAAGAACTCTCAGTCAATTGGCAATGTTTTAGAAGCTCATACAGCTGGGAATATAGCTCAGCAACACATACGTGCCTGGCAAGCCCAAGGTCCTGAGATTGAATTCTGATATTAAAAAAAAAAAAACATACGGGAACTTTCCCCTTCCTGAAGAGGAGGTCAGACCATAGTGACAGTGATCAGCCATGGAGAACGGGTAAAGGAATTCCCCATCTTACATGCGGCTAAGAATCCATACTAAGCCATTGACAGTTATATAATACTATGAATTAAATTCCTCTGGATTTTAGATTTAAGATGATTAATGACTAATTTTGTGTTATGGGTAACTTACTTCAATTTAAAAAATCAATTCCCAATATCGTGAAGATCTTTCCATACACTTATATAATAATCAATTTAATCATTCCCTCTTTTATTGACAATCAGGTAGTTTGCAAATGTTTGCTATTACAAATAGGGCTTTTCAAAAATTTCTCTACTTTCATCCTGGGTTTTTGTTTGTTTGTTCTTGTTTTGTTCTGTTTGTTTTTCTCAGTGCTGGAGATCAAGCCCAGGGTTTCATGCACACTATGCAAATGCTCTCAGAGCTGTATCCCTGCCCTGTCCTTCCATTTTGTATTCTTGCATGATTTTGAAGGACAGACTTTTTGAAGTAAAAATATTGGATTGGAGAATGTGCCAGTTTTACATTCTGATAGATACTGTTGTATTTCTCTCCAAAAATATTGTGCCCATGTAGGCACTTAAATTGCAATCACCAGTAGAAATAGATTTCTACACTGCAAAGTGCTTCTCCTGCTTTTGCTGATCTCTGCAGTTGCATACTGAAGTGCAGCACACTCTAAGTCCAGCTCTGCTTTAGTCTATGACACAGATAGCAGGTCAGGCCCATGGTGAGTCCTGCACCCACACATTCTGCTGGTCTCACTCCTAGAGTACCATCTTGAAAAATATCTACTCTCATCAAACATTTTGTCCATCCCAGTCTACCTCAAAGACTTGGAGGGTCTCAGAGAGACCAGAGAGGGTCTCCTTATTGAGCTGATTCAGTTATTTCGCCTCCCTCTGATGGATCTTACCTCTCCTTCTTTCCAGTTCTATTCTCTGTTAAGCAAAGCTGCCTGACCTTGGCATCTAAAAGCTGGCAGTCAGCCTAACCAAGTCAGGGAGGCTAGGTCCTCCCAGGGAGACTTGGAGGGACAGTTTCCTAGGAGGGCTTTTCATGGCGGCTGCTGAAAAATACACAATATTCCATCCCACATTCCAAAATGTACAAAGTCTTCGACTCTAAAGAATGTGTTGCTGACTCCTTGTGGGAAAAGTCCTCATCCTCCCACTGGGAAATGCCTTTCCCACACCTTCCTCCTCCTACACAGTGGAGGAGATAGGTATTTCTCTGGCTCTGTATATGCAGGCTCCTTAATTAACTCTCCATCAGACTGTCCTTCATCGGTTTAATAACACCCCTCCTAGCGTAAATACACCTAATCTTTCTCAGTAGGTAAAAGGAGGAAATTAGTCCCCTTTGGCACTTGTCTTTGTGCCCTTGCTGCTTTCTGTCCTGGACCTCATGACCTCGCTCCCCTCACTGGGAGAATACACTGCGTTTTTATCAGGGTTCTGGAAGGTTCAGCCCTGACCACCTTCTCCCACTGTTCGTGTGGTCCTAAGGATTTAGTCAATAAAGTGACATGGAAAAGTCAAAATTGTCCCCTTTTCATTCCTGCTTTAGGAAATATGCCATCTTCTTGCTTTTTCTCAGTAAAAAAAAAAAAACCAGACTTTTTTCCTTTGACAGAAAACACCCCGGGAAGTGTAAGTATGGTGGAATCTTGCAACAGTAATGTCTTCCAAGGATCCAATTATTCAGGCTCTCAGTGGCTGAAAATTTTTAACTGTCAAGGGTTTAGATTTACCCCGCAGGGGCCAGTATCCAAAAGAAAATGAGAGTCAACAGCTTCCTAAGGGACAGCAGACACCTGTTCCATTTGAATCCCTGAAAGCACAAAGCCTGTCCTCTCATTTTCTGAGAGCTAATTGTTCTGAGACCCAGAAGGATTCTCCACACAATCAGTTTCTGCAGAGACTTCATTCCCTGGTAAGGATAGCCTTTCCCTTTCTTTTCTTTTCTTTTCTTTTTTCTCTTCTCTTTTCCTTTTTTTTTTTTTCCTTTGAGAGCTTAGCCTATTTAATTCCATCTACTTTTTTAGCAAAGTTGTGTTTCCCATATAGATGTCCACATTTTTTAAACATAGCATCCACTTATTTTCTGTAAGCAATGACATTGTCTGTCTTACTTAACTTGAGCTATACCTACACAATGTCAAAAACAAAACAAATGAAAATGAAAAACCAAAACAAGAGGAAGTAATAGATGTGATCATCAGTTAGGAAGTTAAGCAATCATTTTACTCAACTAGCTAGTGACTAGTTAGTGCAATTAGTTGGTTCACTTAAAACTGCCAAACCGTAGATATGGTCAAGTTCCAGGAACTCTTGAAAATGATTTTTGTAGTCTCTTCTTTAAAAAGTAAGCAGCAACAAGACTCTGAATTGGTGGGGGAGGGATTCTGCCAACTTCTGATGACTGTCATATGGCTGAGACTTGTGCAAAGAAGCAATGCAAAGGCACATGTCACTCAGAATCAAGAAACTCATCTAAGGAGAACTGACAGCCTCATTCTGCAGTGCAAAATCTCCGGAAACATAAATATCTGGGCTCTTGAGGAATTGTTAGTTTCTCTGTTGGAAATTCTACCATTGCAGACTCATTCATGTATGAATTTCAAATGGATTTAATTTTTTTTTTAACAATAACAAAGAATAACAAGTTAACTTCTCAATGTGCTCTCAAAGGGCCTCCTTGGTGGTCCACAGCATGACCTGTGAATGAAAAATTAGTTGTAAACTGCCATTCAGGGCAGCATAAGGACTCAGATGGAGTTATGGAGCAACTATAAACCAGATTTTTGCTTTAGAATCTGAAAAATGTTATCCCATCAGCATCCTGATCTAAGATCTGTAATTCAGTCCCCTCCAGACATACGTGTAAACTTCAGTGAAGGGCAGTGCACATCTAGTGGCTGAAATGAAATGCCTTTATTTCTGCCCATGCTCCCATCATATTTTCTCACCCAGGGCCAAAACATACTAAAATATGCAAATGCACATAGAGACAGAGACTGAGACTGAGACAGAAACAGAGACAAAAAGAGAGATCCCTCATTCAAATTATGTTGAGAAGTTGGTAGCTTATAAAATTAAAAATTCACCTTCATCCCATTTGTCTGTTAATTCCCTCTTATTTTTTTTAAAAGCAGATTTTCAAAAGCAAACAGTTAAGTATAGTTAAGTAAGAGAGAGACATATGGTTCTATTGGATCTGATGCTAGACACGCTTTCAAACACTCCACTAAGAACAGAAACACCCATCTATCTGCTCCTCAGCTTCCCCTTGCAAAAAGTGAGGGCAGCCGTATCTGTCAGTGGTTTGAGAAAGATGAATAGGATCATGTTTTCCAAGTCTCTTGAAGCTTCTCTATACCAACAAAGAACAAGTATCATTTTCCTTCGGGCAGAATAATTAAAACAAAATCTCATGAGTCCCATCTCTATGCATGTCTCTCAAATTGATCATGCAGTGATTTTTAAGAACAGAGCAGCTCTGTGTCATTTATTTATAATCGCTTTTCATTGTTACAATGGAGCATTCACACACATCACCTTCGGGCTCTGGGGAACTGTTTGCATTCATTAGGGAAAGGAAACAGTCTTTCCTTCAAATAAGCAATTTGATTGCTTCAGAAATAGGTCTGTAATTACTGGAGCGCTGGGATATGTTATTGTTAATAAGATAAAGAAGCCAGCCAAATCAGAAGGGGTTTGGTCTCTTCTTCCAGGGACTGTAATTAAAAGGGATGGCAGTGGTTTCCCATGCTCCATGATGGGGCTGGCACCTGGTAGCAGACACCAGGTAGAAGACACTTCCTGTCTCTTGTCCTATATGGAGTGGAGTGGCACAAGCCGAGTCACCATGAGAATATTCAAGCGGCCTCATAGGTAGAGTACAGAATGAACACCTCTATTCATATGCTCTGGGACAGACAGGGTATTTGGCTGTGACTTGTTATATAAATTCAAAATAATATACAACAGTCTTAACTGTGAGAGCCTGAAAAGTTTAAATTTTGCCTTTTCTATCCAGAGAAATACCAGATTCTAATTGGGTGACCAAGTTCAAAAGGATTGAAGGTTTTAAATTCTACAGAAAAAAATTCATGTCTGATTAGCAATGAGGAACATACTGTTCTGTCCAGTCCTTTGTTCATTCATTCAGGTCACCTCACAAACATTCTTGATTTCCTGTTTCAGCTCAGGCAAAAGGCTTGGCTCTGGGACAAGCCTGTGGTTGTCCTTACCCTGGAGGAACTCACCTCCTCATCTGCTCCGCACCCCATGCCTCTCCTTGTGCTGCTTGGGCTGTTAGCCTTTCACTTTCCTTCCTTTCTTTCCTTCCGTCACACCTTTCTCATTCATAGCTAAAGACACTTGCCATTCTGAGGGCACCACTTTCTTTCTCAGCCTTATTAGGTTACCAGCTATAAACAAGTGGACAGACATTATGCAGGAAGAAGGAAATTTATTCCCCTTCCTGTTGCTGCCCTTTTACAAACCAGGAACGTTACCGTCTTCATCAAATGACGTACAGCTTGGTGTGTACAGTACTAAGACCAGGAAGCAGCTCTGTTCGTCTGTGGCCAATGGAGACAGTTTTAGAAAAGGACAGTGCAAACAATTTATGAGGACATTTTAGCCCTGGGTATCTGAGACAGCTGTTCATTTGAGTGAAGATCTGCTGGAGTGTACGTATTTTAAATTGTTTTTCAAACAACAGATTCTCTGTTACTACCTCAGGGAAAGCAATTTTCTAATTTAAAAAAGAAGTGTATTTTGAAACGGAAAGAGGAGCTGCCCTTTGCATTTAAAGAAGATGCTGTGGTACTGTTCTAGAAAGAGCTAGTTTTAAATTCTTTCCATTGCAGTGACAGTAGATTCATATTTATCTTCTCACTCCTTCCTGATGTTTACAGCAAGTGGCTTTCTCCAGGGAGCCTGGAGACAAGATGTAGAGTTAGGCCAGTTCAGACTCTTTGGTGGAAAGTAATAAAAGCCACTGGACTCTGCTTAACCCTAAAGAGGGGGATTTAGTATAAAGAATCAAGTGTGTCAAGGAGCTAAAGGCAGGAGTGGTGCCAGACCTCAGCAAGGGTTGGAATTAAGAGCCAAAAGTGTCCACATTCTGGAGACGCCCTCTTGGCCCATCTCTGCTCTGTGTCTTTTGTATAGCTGCTTCATTCTCACACTGGGGCCTACCTTTCTGTTTTCCAATAAACAACTGAATGTGACTGAACAACAACTAATGAGCTCATCTGGGACTTTTCCAGTTCCTGGGCTGACTGGAGGTCTTGGTCTTCCTTGAATCAAGTGGGCATCTCGTGTCCAATCATGTGAGGTGAGAGACACACACCACTTCTCAGAAGCTGTAGAACAGGTTGATTACCAGAATGTTTTGCCCCCAAAATCTGTCTAATGTGATCACCAAATTCTGGAAATGCAGGTAAACATAGAATGACTTATTAGTATAAGATAATATCATCTGGGTTTTCAGACATGGTGAGCAACATGTACTACAAGAGATGGAGCCTGTAGTGCTAGATTGGAAGGAGATACAGGGCAGAAATCCATGATGTTGTCATTAGCCTGTACCTGTACATCAATTTATTGAAGCTAACTAGTCCTAAATTCCCATGGGGCTCATGTAATAAGATTCATACATAATAAAGAGATAATTACTCCAGCTTTCTAGTTGCAAACCAGATATCCTCTAGTTGCAGAGAATACTTAGCAAGCTAATTAGCAGCAGTCATTACCTTCCTCCAAGTCCCACAAGGATGATTGTCTTAGCCACTTTCCCTGTCACTGAGACAAAATACCCAATACTCACATCTTAAAGAAGGAGAGGTTTATTTTGGCTGATAGTTTCCATCCATGGTTGGCTGGCTCAGAAGTACAGTCAGCGTGGTGGGAGGGTCACAGTGGAAGACATCTCCTCACCCCATGTCAACCAGAAGCAGAGAAAGAAGAAAGGGAAGGAAAACAAGGATACATCTTCTACGGCAAGCCCCCTGCAGCCCACCCCTACCCAGGCCCCATCTCCTATCATGCAGCTATGAACTCTTTAGCCCACCAATGAGTGAGTATAGCACCCTCACAATCCAATCAGCTTCCAAATGGCTGAGACTTCTGGGAGACATTTTAGATCCAACCCATAACAGTGATTCATGCTAAACCCTGAGTAAACCAAACCCCAGGGCTCTGGTTTAGAACAAAAAGAACCTAGAGCTAGAAAGATGACACCAGAAAGGGGCTTCTCGGGTTGGTGCCATATAACCAGAGGGGGCAATAACTCAAGGCACCTGCGTGAAACCACATACAGGACATATCTGCCTTCACTTTTAAATTCTTCGTGTCTATCCTCCTTTGTGCCTCTGGCCTCTCCTCCAAATATATCTACAGCCTAAAAGGACAATTGGATGGGACATCCAAATGTTGACCCAGCCACCAAGTTTCATAAGAATTCATAATTAGCCTTTCTGCATGGTATGTACTGTTGGGCGCAGGTGCTCATCATACCATACCCCACCCGGGACTAAGGACCATGTCAGCTTCTGCAATGCGCTACGTCCCTCTCCAAATTAGCCACCCCGTGCTCACTCCGTATTCGTCCCGTGCTGACTCTGTAGCAACCCCTGATTGACCACAGTTGGGTATATTGGCCAGAGCCCGTGCCCCATTCCAGCCCTGCCTCCTCTTGGCAGCCCTTGTGGCAGCCTGATTGGCCACAGTCAGATATATAAGCCAGAACCCGCAACAATAAAGCGGCAGTTACCTGTTACCCACAAGAGCGTCCTCTGTCTCATTGGGGGGCTGCGCCGGTCAGTGTACATCCATTCTCATTCTAACAGCAGTTTCCATAAGCTCCTTCAAAGCACGTTGCCAAGACTCCAAAGCTTGTGCTATTACCCATCTTCACTGCCAACAGGAATACAGTCATCTCTTCTTGGTCACTGCTGCAGTCCCTTAACTGGGGTCTCAGCTTTATCTCCTGCTGCACTGTACTCCTTTCTCTGCAGTGTGCTCTCTTAAAGAGGTAAACCATTGTTGTAGTCAGGGTGTACAGTGGAATAGATTTAATACAGGTCATATAATTTATAGCATTATTTTATGATAATCACCCAAAGAGACAAATGCAGAAGAGTACAGCAGATCTGCCACACATCAGAGATCCAAAGAGTCCAGCTGAGGGTCTGGATCCCATGGCAATGTCCTGTCTTCTCCAGTTGGAGGCCTAGAGCCTACAACCATGTCTCACGCAAGTCTGTACCAAGGATCTGCACTGAGAAGGCCCAAAGGTCAGCAGTGGAAACTAGGAAGTCTGCACAGGAAGATGGAGGATCTGTGCCTGAGGGATCTGCTGAGGGATCTGCACTGGACCAGGAAGTGATATTCAAGGTGAGAACCAAAGCTTCCCTGAAAAGAATCACAGCCATCCTCAGCAACAGTGAGCAAGGACCTGAGCTCCTCCGATGATGAGAACCGCTGAGTTCATATTAGGAAAGCCAGCACAACAAATTTCTCCAGGAGAGTCAATAGCACACTATCTTCCCGTCTATTTCTCCTTTCTGCTGTTTACAACAATCCTCAGGTGGGCCTTGCACACCCAGAACCACACTCAGTTCAGTTCAGCTGGATATTATAAGCTGACCACTAGTTAATTCCCCACAGTCATGTTCCGTCACTACCCTGTTATAAACTTCTAACATGGAACACTGCACTGTCGTAAAATCCTCATCCCTTCCTGTGGCCTAGAAGGACATAGACTATCTGGGCTCTACCTCCCCTTCCCTTGGTTAGTACTACACTCCTCCACTGGCTCCCTCCCTGGACCTTGCCAAGTTTATTCCACCCTCAAGGCCTTTGCACTGACTATTCCCTTGTCTGAATCCCTGTGTCCCAGAGCTCTGCACAGCGGGCTTTTTTTATCCGCTGAGTCCCACCATTTCCAATGTCTCCTCGGAAGGCCCTTCCCTGCAGCTTCAGCCAAGGTGCTGCAGTCGAGTGAGTCTAAAACAGCCCAGGTTTCCGGGAGCAATAAGGAAAGAATGGCCAAATATCTACCAGGAGTAAGTAGTGAGTAGCTGCATTTATTGAAGGTCACAGGAAAGGTAGCAACAGCAGCAAGAAAGGGGGGAAAGGGGCTGATAACTCAGGTTTTCAGAATTTGAAGGTCAGACACCTGTGCTCTAGGTACCTCCCTGAGTCTCTCCCATGGTACTAGTGCCCTGGCACCTGTGCTCTTGCTGGTCTCCTAGGCTTTGTTATTTCATTTTGTTGCACTCCTAGGATAATAGAAGCGGGAATAATCTTTGGGTTCTATTTGGGATTAGTCGGAGGGAAGGGAGTGACTCACGTGGCTCCTTTGTTTTTAAATGTACTAAAACGGACTATTTCCCTTCTCCCTATAGTCATTTATTTTTATGTCATTCACTATCATATATTATCATGTTAATGCTCATTTACATTTACACTGTCTTTTCCCACACTAGAAAGTATGCTTCATGATGCAGGGATCTTACATCAATGTTGTCAACCACTGTGTCCTTAGCATCTAGTACATGGCAAGTTTTTTGTTTTTTGTTTTTTGGGGGGTTTTGTTTTGGGCTTTTTGTGACAGGGTTTCACTTTGTAGTTCAGGCTGGCCTTGGGTTCACTTTGTACCCCAGGTTGGTCTCAAGCTCCCAAGGATTCTCCTGCCTTAGCCTCCTGAGTGCTGGGATTCCAGGTGTGTGCCACCACTCCCAGCTTACATAAAAAGTTTTTGAAAGAATATTAATTCTTACCAAAAAAGAGTAGAGAAAAAAAAAACATTCAATCTGACCAACATTTTAAATTACAGAAATCTATTAATGTAAAATTTTGCAAAACCATACTTATGTTTCATATACCATGCAAGGTGGCAGCTCTCAATTGCACTTGAATCTTTAGGTTGTGAGACTGAGGCTTTGCATGAAAGTGTCTGTTCTTAAGAAGCATCTCGTATTTACCTTGATAGGATTATGACATTTTCTTCTCCCCCCTAACATTGCAACATTGAGGAGCTAGAAATGCTTCTGGCTGTAAATAACTTGACTATGGCTTACTTGACTATGACTTAAATGAACAGAGCTTTTCTGGTTATCTATTGAAACTACTGTGTGGTTTAAACAAGTACTCATTTTGCTTACAAATCTGCAAATTTGGTCAGGACTCAACAGAGACAGCTTGTGTGTGCTCCCCTTTGCCTCGACTGAAAGGAGCTGCAATCAACACAAAAGGGGCTGCAATCACCCATGTGTGAAGGCTCATTCATTCACTTGTCTGGAGCCCGGGCAGATTCAAACATCTGGAGGCTGGAACAGCTGGGGCTCCTTGGACATCTATTTCTTTGTGGTTTCTCCATGTGCTGTTTCTAGCACATGGCTGTATTCTATTTGTTAGACTGTATTCTGTTTGTTACAATGAGCCATAAGGTTGACCCATAATTAAATGGAAGGAAATTAAGTATTTTCTTTTGATGGGAAGAGGGGCAAAGAATCTGCTGATGTATTTTTAAGTTACTCTAAGAAGTTTATTTTTCTGACACAAGAAATGCAAAGATTGGTATCTCCAAGCTATTGCAGTGGCTCGACAATGTTACCAAGAACCCAGACTCTCTCCTTATCGTCTCAGCATTTAGGGTTTTGGCTTATCTGCATCTCCAGGTCCTGCCTCTCCCCACTCTTATAAACCATGCAGCTGACTTTCACTGAGATTTAATCTTCCAAAATTGTGCGACATGGTTCTGTGAGGCGCTCACAGCTGGAGGAGGAGGAGGGGGGAACTAGGCTGAACTGTCAGGTGTCAGAGTAGCCAATTAAAGCAAAGACTAAGACAACAAACCAAGATGAAAGAAACTAAGAAGTCTTTAATCACCACAATAGACAAAGCACAGCTCCCCCCGAAATGGTGCACCTGCATGGGTGGAGGATCGGTGGATCAGCACAGATGTGGGGTTTTTTTTTTTCCACTCTTGAGGAGACTCACCCAAAAAGCGCTTGTTTCATGAGTTTTATGAACCTGGGGCCCAGAGGGAGACTGTGAGGGTTAGGGCTGAGAGAAAAACTACTAAGTCAGAGTGAGGAAAAGGTCTTCCAAGTTCTCTGAAACTGGCAAATGGAGGCTCCTATGTTAGGAATAAGATGAGGATAAAAGCATTGCGGGCAGGGATCCTGGACCCCTCCCTGCCTGCCCGCCCTTCAGAGACTGCAGTGCACTGGTGGTGATCCAACCTGCTGTGGGGAGGCCACTTCCCTGTGAGGACTGCCAGGACAGCCTTGTCATTGCCTAGAGCACACCTGATGAGTCACATGTGGGCTCCCAGCAGGAGCTGGACTGCTCAACTTCCACCTAGCCACAGCGGAAGTTGGGAAGTTTGCTTTTTAGCCTCTACAATAAATGAAGACAAGGTGCAAAGGTGACCAGAAATACATGTGGAGTGAACAGATGGACATAAATTTCCAGAAAGAATGCTCAGTTTCGTTACAGATATTTAGATGTTTGCTGATTCAACTATAAATGTTTAAATACCTTTTATGGTATATATGGAATAGAAATCAAGTAGGAGAAAAAGGGAAAACATATGTTTAAGCAGAGAAAAGCTAGGAAAAGTTTTTCAAAGGAAAAACAAAGAGAAATGGATAAGCACAAAGGTGGAATCTCTAAAGTCCCCAAAGATGGGAAGCAAAGACCTGGGACTCCAGCTTCTCCAACTAAAGGCGAGTTGGGGTAAGTTTCCTCTGACTTGTGGGGTGTGACAGGCCTCTGGACTGTCCCTTCAACATCTCCCACCCACTGCACCTTTTCTCACAGCCACATAAAGTTGGATTGGCCTGTTTGGAGCAATAGCAGGATAACTTCCTGTCAGCCTGAAAGATTTATAATCAAAAATGAATGCTGTAGTTTGCCAGAATTCTCTTCAAGAGAAAATTCTGAAAATGAACACGCCCTGCCTCCATATGTCTATTGACCACCCCCTCTAGGTTTTTAGCAGTTGTAGGGTTAAGCTCATAAAAAGGAAAGAAGGAAAAAGAAAGGAAAGAGAAGGAAAAGGTAGGGAAGAGAAAGGGAGAAAGAAGAAAGAAAAATCATTCTGTTAAATTCATTTTTTAAATATTTTTCTCCTGCTAAAGTAGGAGATGAAATAGCAATTACTTTGCAGCCAATTAAAATTCATAGTAAGTGGTTCTCTGACCCTTGGGTCAGAAACAAATTTCCTATAAACCTTGGGAGACTATCTCTCATGGGTTTTTTTTGAGGTGAGAAAAATTCATATCCTGCTCTCTGATTCTCATTCCTTGCGCAGTGGTGACCAGCAGTGCTCCTGAGGCATTGTTTGTGAAGCCTGGAGATAACTCTCCATTCCCCACTCAGTTATTTCTCTGCAATTGGGAAAGAAGATCTGTGGCTGTGGCTTCAGTAAGCCGCTCTCGGCCACAATTTTATGCAAGCTGTGGATCAAGAAGAGACGGGAAGACAGGGAGAGAGTTAAAGCTTGACTGTTTTCCATGGCCTGACATTTGATCATTCTGCAGAGCTGGGTAGGGAAAGGAAAAGAAGTCTCACTACAGTCAGGTGTTTTGCAGGTGTGCAAAACACGCTTGAAATTGAAAGAGTCCTCCTTTCCATAAGGCAGTGAAACCATTATCTGGTTTAGGACAATGTAAGTGAAATTGTATGAATGGAAACCTCTATTTCACCAGATTGAGAATGTTCCAGTCCAGCAGGCCTACAAAACTCACAAGCTAACACATTGTTTTATTGATGGTTATTTCTTTGAGGAGGAAAGAAAACCGTCTTTGATCTTAAGTCATTAAAATGGTTGGATATGGGCAGAATGTCTCAACAATTTCCAACAGGAAAGATCTATGAACGATATGCTATTTCTGATACTGTGCTGTCAAAGGAATGGAGAAAAAAATACATATATATATGCAAATATGGCTAGTTAGTTAACCAAGAGGGCATAGGGAGGGGAGACTACATTAACCTGTTCGTCACAGCTGCTAAACAGTTGACAAGTGAAATATGAATTTTAAGTAACTGTTAAGGCTCAATGGACTATTCACATGTAACCATAACAAAAAGAAATAATAACAACAAATCCAGGAGAAACTTTCGTTTTCTCCATGTGAGTTTTAAAAAGAGAGGCCATCAAATCAGCAAGTGCAGGTGCGTGTCACGAAAGGGCACCGTCTCACCAACCTCCAGTCTCAATATGACATCAAGCCTGAGGTCGCCTTGCCATCATCCTTCTGTCATGTTTCAACCAGCTCTCATTATGCGCTCTTTCTTCCATCAGATAGCACCAACCTGCCACCATACCACATTTCCAGGAAGGAAATACAGAATGGCAGTTTTAACCAGCAGCCTCTGCAAATGCCTTTCCCTTCCTGGGTCACTGTCTGAAACCGTCAATAGGCTCTTTGGTCACATGATTGTTCCAGCCACTGGTCTGGTGCTAATTTAACAACAAAAAATGAAGTACTATGTTAACACTATGCAGTAGAAGTCTGTGTCATGTATTATGTTTAAATATGATTTAAAAAGTGCTGTCAAATTATTGGGAATCTGTTAACAGTTAGAGACATCTCCAGAAAACCCCTGAGTACTTAATAACTGCGATACATATTCACTCATTCAATACATATTTATTATTGTAAATTGCTATAATATTCCTGCTGGGAAGAATATGAAGTATGCTAGGGGGATAAATAAAAGCTGTGGGAAAAGAAACAAAAGTACTTAGATAGGGTGGCTGGGAAGGACCTCTCTGGGAAAGTATCTGAACTGTGCCATGAATATGAAAAGCTAAGCAAGCAAAGATAAGGTGAAAAAGAATTTCAGGTCAGCTGTAAGCCAGAACATTTCTGGAGAAATCACAGATATAAGCAGGACCACGCCCTGTGCTATGTAGATCCTGGTGAGGAAGTAGAATTTTATTCTGATTGCAACAGGAAGCTTTCAACTGAGTCACGATAAAAAGTTTTGGCTCCTGAGTGGAAAACAGATCCTCCAAGACAAGAGCAGAAAAAAAGATTCCAGTTTGGAAGATTTGCAGCAGCCCAGACAGACTATGACGTTGTTCTTTACTAATAAACTTGCCTTTGTTCAAAATCATACTGAAATTCAGATTGAGACTTCCATAAATCAAATGCTTAATATGTGTTTGGCTATATATATGATTTGTAATCATAAATCATGTCATCATATCCTTAAAATATCAGGGTTCCACTGACCCACAATCAAAACTCCTGAAATATTTACTCTGATCTCCCTTCTCTGAATGTACCTTTTTGAAAACATCAGGTGGTTGAGAAATATATAAATGGCCAGAATCCAAAGCTAAGAAATAGAGACAAATGCACCAGTAAAAATGTACTTAATCCATATCCTTGCTCTTGGCTATTGCACTCAGCACAGAAACTGACTTGCAAATATTTGTTGAAAGTATTAATATATTAGCTTAGGAAGCACTTCAAACATAGTACAGTCAGTCTTAGTATTACAGCATACCAATAGTTTGGAAGTGTTTGAAGACTCAGATACTAGCTGTGGTGTTTGAAGATGTTTCCATGGAAGGGTAGGAATGGGTCTGTCTCTGCTCCAACCTTGGCACGTGAGAATTCAAGGGCTATTGCTGTTCACAGCTTCCTGAACTGCCTGGATGTGGGTGGACAGTTCTGTCTCTAGCTGGTCCCTCAATAGCTCTCAGCCCTCAGAGACACTGCAGACTCGCATCTCACTCACTCAAGGGTTCTCCCTGTGGACAGCAGCCCCTCATCCTGCTTCCCAGCTGCCTCTTCCTCTGCCCTACTTCCCACCCTGCACCCAAACAGGGAAGCTTTTTGCGGGAGCAATCAAGTTCTAAATCACTATTTATATTTCTTGGAGTAAACTTAACACTGAGAAAAGGTTCTGGAATGACTGCCCTGGGGACTAAAGCCCATCTGGAAACATGAATAATGTGAAATTTATCCTCCCATGGATCCCCCACAGACCAATTACAATATCATCCTTTCCGAGAATTTCTGCCAATTTTTTATGGGGTCACCAGAAAGTTATATGTTAAGTAAAAACTGTACAGATTTATGTAGGGGGTAGTTAACTGGTGGAGTGAGGAATGTAGATGTAAACTACAGGAAACAGTGATACTCCGCAGATGGAAATGTACATAGATTTGATTCTTCGCTTCAGGAAGTGGAATGGATTTATTCAGCTATAGAACGACCGACTACCGTGTGCCGGTCACTCTTCCGGACACTGTGGAGAAAGCAATGAGCAGTCTTAACATTGCCCTCGTGGAGCTGGCGCTTTAATGGAATAGGAAGATGGGCAAGAAAGAGCGTGATAAAGATGTTTCCAAAAGTCAACATGTGACCTAAGTCCTGCCTGTGTCATGGACCCACTGAGTAAATCGCAGAGACTTGCTCCATTGTAGTTGAGAGCGTGATAGGTGTGCTGCCTATTTCTTGAAAATGTGGATGGAATCATGGTCACTGTTTGAAAACTCCTAGAATATAAAAGAAGAGACTTGGCATTTATGCGTTCTCCCATACTTCTCAATCCGCAAAGTTCGACCGAGAGGTATTTGGCACCAGGCCTTTTGCTGAAGCAATCACCTGACAATGTGAGAGGCAATCTGAGCCAGCCAGCATTAACTCGACTGGAGCAATTTGATTAGGTGATGAGCACACATTATCATAAAATTGCAGAATGGCTGTAATTCACCACATCATGGTTAGTAATTATCTGCCTCTGAGGAAAAATGTCAGTGAAGGGTCATCTTCTTTAGTGTTGGTAGTTCTGAAACTTCGGTTTCCAAGGAATCACTTGATGTGTCTGCAACAGAAACAGCCCAGCTTCTTCCTTAGAAATCCAGAATGAGAAGGTTTGGGAAAGGGTCCAGGAGTTCCTATTTTACCATGATCCCTACTGATTCTGCTGCGGATGGTGCCACACTTGGAGAACTGTCACATTGTTAATCACAGGACAGAGGACAGGGGATGCAGGCCTCCAATTCCCGTCCTCCAGATGTGAGAACATGTTGGCCAAAATTGCTTGCTTGGAAGGGAAGGAGAAAGAGAAGCTGATTGAACCACTTTCTGGACAGGTTAGAGCTTATTCCTTTCCATCAGGCATTCAAGCAAATATAGTTTGGCAACCGCAAGTATAGCTACCCACTAGGGGGAGGATGTTCCAATGCGTAAACATCAGCCATGCTCCCTGGAGCACAGGGAGACTGTACTGGACAACGGAGCGGAATGAACTGGGCCCGGGCATGTCTGACGTTGCACTGTGCCAGGTGTTCTCTCAACAGCCTCTTTCAGTCTTCTCAAGTTTTGCTATCTCTCCTGCAAGTCATTATCCAGCTCTTTTGCAGTGAAATTTTATTAGATCAGTGTGTCAAAAGCTGAACTCCTCATATTTTCTCCAACTGATTCCTTTCAGAGTTTTCCACATTTCCACACTTACAGTTGCTCAAATCAAAAATGGAATTGACCAAACCCAAATTTAGCCTATCATAAGTCCCATTAGTCATGCCTATAAAATACACCCAAAATACCTTCACCCCCATCCTCTATTGCCACCACCCTGGTTCAAGTCACCATTACTCCTTGCCTAAGCTACTGCAGTAATCTCCCAACTGCCTACTCTAGCTCTTCTTTAGACTGTTCTTCTCCTCAGACCCTTCTTGACAGCACCCAGAATGCTTTTGTTAGACAGAAGTCTGATGAAGTCATTCCTCTGCTCTTACCTGACTTTCTATGTCACTCTGAATAGACACTAAAATCCTTACAATAACCCAGGATCCTGGCTTACCTCACCAACCTTACCTATATGCCTTTTTTTTTTTTTTTTTTTTTTTTTTTTTTGCTTTTGCCCTCACACACTAGTTCACACTAGTACACACTAGTACCAGCCTCCTTGACACCTTCATACTTAGTGTCCCTGGAATTTTTTTCTCCATTTGGTCACATGGCTTGTCTCTTTACTTCTTTCACATCATTAATAACCTCCTACTTTCTCACAAAGCTTAACTGACCCCCCTTTTCTAACACATTCATTTTTCCCATCTCTCTATTTTATATTAACATCTCTACATTTTCCTATTTTTAGCTTGTATCTTGTCTCTCTTCCCCATCAGATTGTAAGTTCCATAAAGATCAGGATTTTTGTCTGTTGGTTCTTGCTATATCCATCTAGAGCCTACAGCAGTGCCAGTTATGTGTCATGCTTTCAGTAATATTTGAAGAAATGAATGAGTTAAAGAATAAATCAATGAATGCATAAAATGCAACACAGCCCAATTATTCTCTACCTGCTCTTTCAGATTAATTTTTCTCATAAAACTTATCACTTCAATATATTCTATGCTTTGTATATTGTTTTGCCTACTGTCTACTTTTCTCTACTAAAATATAACTGCCATTAGATCTAGGCTTTCTGTTATGTTCACAGATGTGCCTTAATCTTTAAGAATACTTAGCTCTTATGTTTCACAAATATATATTGACTAAGTGAACTCTGTGATATACAGTTAGTATATTTTGCAGATTAGGAAACTGACCCTTAGTAAGACTGAATACATTTTCATGGTTACTTACACAACTATCACGTAACAGGGTTAGGATTAGGGTTAGCGATGGCATATGTGTAACCTGAAGCCTATGCTGTCACAGTAAACTTCCTATCTACCCAAGAAAGCATATGCAGTGGGTGATAAAGGAAGGACAGGATAGTTTCCTCTTTGCAGAGCTCGTTCTTGCCTCTTCTCCTAGCTAAATGTCAGGAAGAATGAATCCTAACTGGGTATCTCATCCTCTCGAAAGCCCACTGTGAATCTCTGTGCCTAACTATAGGGTTTGGTTATACTACTGCCTGTTACAGAGGAACTACATCCTGCACAGCCTAGCCTGCCAATCAGCTATTTATTCTCTTGTTTTCTCCACTAGGTTGTGAAGTCCATACAAACAGGTGTCATTTCCCTCTTGTTCAATTGCACAGCAGTCCTACCACATGATCTCATTCATATTAGGTGCCCAATTAAGACTCGTTTGTTTAATGTAGAAGCAGAAGGAAGATTCAGACAGAAAATCATTGAATGGGAATCAGAGAATCAGAGAAAGCAAGTAGGGCTATGTGTCTGCTTGAGGATAATAATGTGGGATAATAATATGGGATGTACTACAACATTGGTATACAAAACTTACGGAAAATGCTGGACGTTCTGGACACAAAAGTTGTCTTTGTAATGCTATGTGGCTATCATTGAATTCATGGTGAGAAGAATCACACAAAATCCTTTTTCCAAATGATTAATCTGATAGTGATGATGAATTGAAAAGAAAAAGAGGAAAGGCAGAACCTGCTCCAATGGCCCAACTATGAAGGTGAAAAATATCCCAAATGAATGGTGGCAGGGGGATTGGAAAGGAGTAAACAGATGAGAGGTATTTTTAGGACTGATTCAATGGCTTTAGTGAATAAAAGGATCTTGAATACAAAAGAGACAAGAGAATTGAGTTGGCTCCAAAGCTTTGAATCAGGGTGGCTGGAAGAAGAGGGGTGTTTCTAATAGAAAAAGGAGGGGGAATTGGAAAGGGAAGATAATTGAACAGAAAGGGAATGCATTTTGGCTTTGGGCATTTCAAGCTTGAAACATTCACAGAACATTCTAGTGGAAATGAACTGAATTGGAAATTCAGGACTAAAATTCAGGAGAGACGACTAGGAGAATCCTTAAGCAGTCTAAGTCTCTATCACAGTAGAGGAATTAATCCTTCTTCATTCGCCAACAGTGTAAATATGGCAGATATTAAAAATGTGAACATTGTTTAAATAGTTGTTGAACTTTCAAAAAAATTAAATAATTTTTTTTTCTTATTTAATGAGGGCAAAATCCCAGGTAGATTGGCATGTACTTTTTCACTCTTGTAACCTTTGGAGCCCTGGTGCTCTTGCTGTTTGGTTGGAATGGGAATTTATCCTGTGGACATTTGGGAAACTGACAGAGAAAGACACAGGATGTAAGCTTGAGATTTGTTCAAACGCTGAAAGGAACAGTTTATTATTAGATCCCTAGGACTTCAGTGCTATGCACAAATCCACAAAGTTTCCATTATCTGAAAACTCAAAAGAAGCCACTTTGTACAGCCAGCAACACACTCCCCTAAACTGTTTATGCTTTTCCCTCTACTAAAAATAGATATGCAAGGTTTTAATTCTGTCTACAATTTTAAAATATCTGATAAAATATGCGAAAAATTTTGGGTGGTAGATACTTGGATATTTGTTATATCGTTTTCTGCACTCTTTTGTATGTGTAAAGTATAGCAGTTTATAATAAAAAAGAAAACTTCCCAAAAAAGATATGTAAAACAGAGTAGAAAACTGAGATTCTGAGGCTCAGGCCATTCTGGGAAGATGACCCGCAGAAGCAATGGAGTGACCTTGCTTTCCAAAGTTCCTGTCCTCTCCAGGAACAAAAGGCCACGTGGGTGACCATAGAAGTCATGGGATAAAGAGGGAAGTAGTAATTTTTTTCTCTGCCTGTGTGTCATATGCTGTCTGTAATAGTCCTCTTGGGGTCAGCCACCAGCTCAGGAAGTCACATATCTACCATTGGTGGTTAGAAGTCACTATGCTCTCATGTTGAGAATTACTTGTAACTCAAGCAGAGTGACTGAGGAGCTTCCTCTGTGTCTACCCTCGCCATGCTCCTGAAGTCAGGCGTGGTTCTAAGAACAGGGTCCTTTCTGAGCCAGCAGACTTTCTCACATCATGCCATGTGTCGCAGGGACGGTTCTCCTGGGGTGCAGCGTGAGACTATTTCTTGTGGGAGTCAGGAAAACTGCTGCTATGACCATTCCTTCATGCCCTTCCCAAGATAGCCAACAATTTGCTCCCTGCTCTGGTTAGCTTATAAGGTTCTTTCTGATTCAGCATTTCCCAAAGCTACCAAACAACTCTTCCTTCTATTTTGTTTCTTCTTTCACACAGGCCTGTGTTGGAAACACCAATGTCTGATAAACATCAGCCAAACCAACCACATGATAGACCTAATGTGGTGGCAAAAACATACTACTAAATCAGTTTTCAGATTAAATACACCAGAAACTCAGTTTGAAAGAGCCTTGGACAATCATGATGGTGCAAAAAAATGGCTATTGCATTCAAGCCAGAAATGATGTGAAAATCCTCTCTGGTGAAATATTTTTTAATAAGCTGAAGTAAACTTGCCTCTGACTTTCAAGGCTTTGAAAACAGTTGGCATCCAGTTCATAGTGCAACTACTCTGAGACTAAGACTCTCCTGTAGATCCCGTGAAAGGCTCTTTTGGGTTTCCCAAGCAGCCCCCTCAAGGGGACAAATAAAATCCACTTTTCTGGGCTTTGTGTCTCTCCTCTGATCCTGGGCTCCTCCAGATTGCTGCCTCTTCTGTCTGATCACAGAAGCCCGCATTTTGCCTGCCAGCCCTGCTGATCAATCCCCTCTTCCAGCCAACACGCCGCTCTGCGAGCCAGTAGCTCTCTTGTTTCCCACTGCACAATTAGGAACAGTCTCAGTGTTCTCAGCTTTCCCTTCCTGTGCCTGTCATTTCCCCCACGAACACAAGCTGCTTTGCAGCCTAGTCACACGCATGGCACCATTACTGAGACAGGTCGAACGTATGGTGCTGATCAAATTTGCTGTACCAAGTTGCCAGAACTTTCTGGAACAAATAAAAATTTAACATTCAGCTTTTGAAGCACCCCCAAAACCAGACTTCCTAAAGTCTGCTTCATTTTCATCAAAGCATTCAAGTCTTGAATTCGCTCTGGGAGATGAATGATCAGAGATTTTAAAAGACACACTGACTGCATCTGTCATCATTAGCTTCCTGGGGCTACTGGAACGGCAGTGCCTCTTGGAGTCTTAGGTCCTGAAGGTCAGCCTCACTGAGTTCTCAGTCTAGTTGAGGAACACTGGAAAACTGCCAACAGACCTTCATGCTTCTAGTAGCTCATATTTAAGACTCTTTTCCTACATTTTCCTTCATATGGAGCCAACTTTGTGTCCAACAGGAGGTAAAATGGACTGCAATCTCATTGTCATGGTTGTTGCCTGTTACAGGTACAGTTAGATTTCTATTAATGTTCACAGAAATCATCTTCTCTGCACTACTGTTGTGTCAGGGGAGGAAGAGGTAGGAACAGAGCCCGCCTGGCCATACTTTGAGAAAGAGAGGTGAGTTTCCTCTGAAAGATTTCGTCTTCCTAGATAATGAATGCCTCCACGGGAGCCTCATCGTATAGATCATGGAGGAAAATCCAAATGGTGTTTTATTTTATTTGCTAAACCAAAACATCTGAAATCATCCTCTTTTAGGTCCAAGAACGCATAATATCCTCCAGCACATTCATTTCTTGGGACTAAATGAGGTTTCTCTAACTCTAAATGCTAGAATTAAAAACAAAAGCTGGAGGGCCAGGAGGAGAAACAAGATGTGCCCTGCCCATGAACCAGCAGTGACTGTGGGCTGGGAGGAGAAACAAGAAACACCTCTCACATGAGCCAGCCAATGCACTGGCTTGGCGACAGGAAGAGCTGAGGTGACACCCCCGCCCCTCCCCGCCACAAGCAACTGGCTGACTCAGAGGAAAAAAGATTGAGTTGATAGCAACTGAGATACAGAAACAATGCAATGCCCATATGTTTGATTGACTTTGCGGGTCTAAAGCTGGTAGTCTGAGCATGAGGATAACAATGTACAGTATAGCAACTAGGGGGTATTTTTGGCTTGTTTTCGAAATCTAATATTGTTCTTACTGTTTTGTTTTGCTCCATGTGATTGTTTTGTTTTACTCAATATTTTGTTTTGATTGGCCATATTCTGTTTTGATTGATTTTATTATATCTGATGGTATGGGCAGCAATTTTGAAGGTAACAAGAGGCATTATGGTAGCAATGGTTGACTTCCTATTATCCTGTTTTGCAGTGCTGTATCACTTTCACTATTTTGTTTGGATTGGTTTTATTCTCTTTAAAGTAAAAAAAAATTAATTTAAAAATTTTAAAAACTGATAGGTTGGGAAATAGCATAATACAGCTGGGCCCAAATATGTGTTTTGGCAAACAGCTTTTGAAGGAATAAAGAAGATACTAGATCAAAATTAATTTAGGAAAAATAATACAAAGAAAGGAAGCAACCACCAGCGAGATGCCCAAGGGTTTTTATAGAGATGAGTCATCTTTCCAAAGCCCCCTGTCTTGGAAGCTGTCTTCTGAGGACCCTGTCCGGCACATTAAATCTTTGAGTGCTACAGCACTTTAAACTGCATGATTTGTTTGTTATCAAATAAAAACCAGAGCCTTTCTGAAGGAAACCAATTCTCCTTTCTCAAGTTTTTCTTGCCTGAGGCACAGAAAGTTGCAGCCCTTCCAATATAAATCTCTGCCAACACCAGCTAATATTAAGTAAATATGTGGGATCGACAACCTAGGTTGTTCAACTTTTTTCAAATCTCTCCCATGCATGGTTCATCAAGATTCTAACCTCTTTCTCCAGGCTCCCAGTTCTAAAATTATATGACTGTAGTTACTTTGGCAACAATTCAGAGGAAAGAGAGGATTGGGAGGAAGGAAGTGGGGGGGATAATTACTTATGCATTGCCCCTAAAATTCAGATGGCACCAAATAGGAAGACCATTTAAAAAACAGTTCTGGTCCCATCAGATAGATGTGGGGGTGTTCGTACAAGCACTGTTTGGTAGCCATCCATGTTCACTGCTCTGTTCTGACTTTTCAGACATCATAACAGCCTCGATGATTAAACTAAGATGTTTCTTAAACAAGAGGTCCCAGGACTGTGTGGTTTAAATTTTCCCTTCTGAATTGCAGGGAGAAAGAGCAGCCTCACAAGCAGCACTGTGTATTTCTTATGTTCCTTAGTGGTTCCTAAGATAGTCATAAAGCCAATGACTGTTACATAAGACAGTCATTGTTGAATCAAGATCTCCCAGGGCTTAAGCTTTTCCCTGGTAGCAACCGTGAAACATATTAACTTTTCTAGGCAGAGTAAAATACACCCTAATGGATAACAACTGTAATTCCTCAGCTAAATGCTGCCTTTGTGGCTTCTAAGTCAATAAGCTCCCCTACCAAGCTCTAGCACATGAATCTGAGACTCACTGCATTCAGAAGGACCAAAATGCACTTACAAGGACCTTTGTTCAGTTGCATCACAGAACACTGGTCTGCCACTCAAAACAGTAATGCAACACAGAAGAAAAACAGCAGAAAAATCCTAACATTTTAGTGTCCAAACAGAGATAGTGCTTAACTCACTCTTGGTACTCATACGAAGGAGGCTGTGCCAGTATGAACGATTTGACTGTGTGCCCTGGGAACTGGGGAAGTAAATAATTGGGACCCTCAGAACACTCCTGGCCTCTCTGAGTGCTTTCTTCTTGCTCTTCACCTCTCCCTCCAAGGGGCGCAATCAGAGCATCACCAAACCAGACACTGCAGTGCTGTGCTCCTTAGTGCTGATCTTCTCTGCAAGAACTGGACCTCTGTCTTTGCTCTGCATCTTCCCCCACTTCCGTAGACCCAGCTCACCTGAAGTCTCCAACTCACCATGGGTAGACTTTGATTCTTCTGACTTTACAATGATATGAAAGAACCAAACTGTCCATTTTGAACTTGCGTCATTTCCCAGGTTGGTGATCTGGATACAGGGCAGCACTGCGGGCAGCAGCTCCCCGGGTCGGCCACGTGCTCAGAGGGGAAACAGCCAAACTCCACCACAGCCATGTTGCTCAGTTGTGATGTTGGTATTCATTGCATTTTTGAATTATGATTTACCCTGGGTTTACGGGGCCATAGCTCCATCGTGGTCAAAGAGCATCTGTACTGTGAAACGAATTGATGTTGAAGCCTCAGAATTTCTCATCTGCCTCGGCTCCTTCCAGGGCTTTAGGAGGATACTTCACAATATACACATACTCTTACAAAAGGTATCTCAATTTCATATGTTTAAGACCATCTCACTCTAACACATCTTGGGTGAGGTGACAAAGATCTAGCTTAGGGAAGGTCAAATTAGGAGCATACCAAAAAAAAAAAAAAATTAGGAACATACCTCATTGGACTTAAAGGAACACATCCTAGATTCGTGTCTGCTATTCATCCTGATACAGGAATGACTTCCAGGAAACTGTCACCCTCTGTGCAGAATCGCCACACAACGTGGTGTGGAGATACAGGGCCGGAATTTGTATCACAGTGCAAACATGTGATACAGCTTCTAGGCCACAAGTATGTGGCACCTGAGCCTAAAACACAGTTGGGAACATGTGGAGCCGGAAGTCAATCAGAGGGAGCATTCTTTCAAATTTTATAGTTTGCACATAAAAGGAATATGTTAGAGATTATGCCAAATTCAAAACCAACTCCAGAGTTTTAAATGACATGACTAAGCAAAATTTTCAGGCACAACGCAATCGAATTTCAGTCAACCCTGCTAGAAGAAAGTCTAAATGATTCTATTCTGTCTAGAGTAAATAAAATGTTTTCTTTTAAAAATTGACCAATGAACATGCATGCAAAGAACATGGGAAGGAGATATCTTACTGTAGCAGGCAGTTAACACTTTTTCTGGGCTTTATAGGTTTGCGTTGTTAGTTTTTTATAAAATACAAGTGATTGGGATTACTGTTTGTCATAATTAACATTTTATATACATAACTTTGTATTATATTACTTTAAAAAAAGGTCTCTCCCCAAGACTGTGTAATGAATCATGACCACTGTTGATTTGAAAATCTGCCTCTGATACATGAAAACTGGAATAAGGCGGTATGACCTCCGTGGGATTTTCGTGAAGACATTGTGAGCTACATGTGATTTTCTTTCTGCATAGTCTAAAAATAGAGAAATATTAATAATTTTAGTAACTTAATTTGACCCATGAGTAGGAATCACACCAGGGCTATGACAAACTAAATTGATGTTATCTTGGCTTGTATTCACATATATTGATCTTTATTTATTGAGTGGAGATGTATGAGTTACGAAAAATTAAAGTAATATTTAAAAACTTAGATTGAGATTTACAGTCACCAAATTTACTGGCTGTGTCTCACTGACTCAGTGGCATGGAGCAGTTAAGCAGGAAGCAGAAAAAGAACCAGAACAAAGCCATCAGCAGAGGCGCTGAATGGATTATAATTCACAACATCTGAAGGCAGAGAAACTTAAAAGAACCAGTCATGGGAGAGAGGTAGTTTTGAATTCCAAAAGGACTGCATTTTAAGATGCTAGTAAAAGTTTGGGGAACCAGAGCATCACATTTATATGTGGTAACCTCTAAGGGAAACAGGTCCTGGTACAGGGTCATTTCCTCTCACAATGGAAAGCATTAAAAATGGTTTTCCTAATGGGTAGATGAGGCTGGAAAACAGAACCTTGGCAGATAGGGAAAGAGAAAGAGCGGCACATTCTGTGCACACTCGCATGTGTGCACGATGGTCTGGTGTCTTGTTTACTTTTCTCTCATTGCTAGGCAAAATACCCAATGCCCAAAATGAA
This sequence comes from Cavia porcellus, assembly GCF_034190915.1. Taxonomy (NCBI): domain Eukaryota; kingdom Metazoa; phylum Chordata; class Mammalia; order Rodentia; family Caviidae; genus Cavia; species Cavia porcellus. Next base: position 26,051,618 of record NW_026947507.1, on the reverse strand, counting down.
GGCAGGAAAGGTTTGTGTAGCTCACAGTTTGTGGAGGTTTCAGTCCATAACTGTCTGACTCCAAGGCAGGTGGCACGGCACCTGGCACCAGGGCAACACTTCAAGGCAGCAACTTGCAAAAGTAGTCAGAGTAAAAATAGGGGAGAACAAGCCTTTTCTCTCTTAGATTGTAAGCAGGCTACCCCCGCAGAGGGCTTCACTTCTGTGCCCACCTCTTGGACAGGCTGAGGATATTTACAAAGTAAGGATGCTGGCTCCCTGCTGAGTTTCTTCCTTAAACTTCTAAACTTCTCAAATTGACACAATGTATCAACCATAACACCTGGACATCACACAGACATGATCCACTGGTAGGAGGTGTACCCCCAGAGGGCTGTGCAGCCACCTCCTGAGCAGAAATTGTGCTATCTGGGTGTGAAGAGTAAAGGCACAAGGCATTTTGTCCTCATCTCCTTCTAAAACCTTGCCCGCGGCGTTATGAGCACAGGGAGGAAGACTAGTGGAAAGGCTCCGGTGCCCTACACTGAAAAAGACTCTCCAGCAATGCCCACATCTGAGCCTCCTTTGCCTTTCTGTTTGGGGAAATCAGGAAACAAACCGAGTTCCTCACGAGGTCCCAGGAAGGCAGCAAGAACTCAGCCTGGACCGCAGGGAGCAGCCACACGGTGCTGCTTTGGGTTGATGACCGGTGAAGTAAGGGGCAAAAGCGAGGAGGAGCAGAGACCAAGTAAACCAGAGCTGGGAAAGTGAGAGACTCCGGCCACGGCCTCACCCAGAGGACCAGACAAGAGTGTTATAATCCCCAACGGAGTTAAAATACTGAATTGAGCGAGGAATTACTCAAAAGAGGCTTTTAAAGCAGAAGGGGATTATTTATCCTAAAGTGCCAAGATCAAGAGTTTTCCATTAAAAAAAAATTAAAAATGGGGGCTGGGGATTTAGCTCAGCAGCATAAGCGCCTGCCTTGCAAGCCTGTGGTCCTGTGTAAAAATACAAAAAAAAAAAAAAAAAAAAAAATTTCCATTAGCTCACAAACAAATCCAGTGCAGTGACAGGGAAATAACACCTCATTTTTGAAGTGTCACTAAAAACTCAAGACTCATCGTATGCATTTGAAATCCTTGCCCTCTTTCTATGTCCACAAATGTTCCCACGTGTCCTCTGGGAGTCTGCCAACATTTGGGGGATGAGCAGGACCTGGACCAGACACAGAAATAAGCACTGTAGTCTGCCCTCTGGATCCCGGGAGTCAGCACCTATGGACTCAACCCAGCTGAGAATTGAAAATACTCAAAATTGCACTTGTACTGAATATCAACAGATGATTTTCGTACCATTAGTACTACAGACTACAGCTGTGTACATCACGTTTACATTGCCACATCGGATACTGCAAATTTCCTTGATATAAAGGAAAGTGTGCAGGGCCAGGGATTTACCTCAGTGGCCTAAATGCCTGCCTGGTAAGCGTGAGGTTATGAGTTCGATCCCTGGTACCAAAAAAAGAAACAAAAAATAAAATAATTTTAAAAAAATTAAAGTGTACAGAAGAACATACCTAAATTATATGCAAAGTCTTTGCCATTTAATTGTTGGTGGGAATGTAAACTATGGAGATGCTTAAAAAAATAAAACTAGAAATTTCTCTGGGCCCAGTTACTCACTTTGTAGGCATCTTCCTGAAAGAGTTAATGGGAGCTCACTACAGTGATTACATGCATGCCTATGTTTACAGCAGCACAATTCATAATAGCCAAATGTACATGAGCGGATGACTGGATAAACAAAATGTGGTATTTACACACAGTTGAGTACTCTGAGAAGGGTGAACTTCAGTTATTTGTAGGAAAATGGATGCACCTTGAGACCATGTCAAGTGACATAAATCAGGCACATTAGCTTAAATATTGCATGGTGTTTTCCTGTATGAGAAACTCGGAATATACACAAAGAGCAAAACAAAAGAGAAGTAACAGGAAACAGGGAGGTAGATCTTTTGCAAATGGGAAGATGATCAAGAACTGGAGGAAGGAGAGATAAAAAGGAAGGGAAGGGAAGAAAGAGCCGAGGTGTGTTATGCACATGTACCACGGCCACACAAGGCGTGCGCTCACCATGTACTGTGAGCATGTGCTGATAAAAATACACTGAAAAACCAAAGAAGAGGCTTAAGCATCTGCAGGTTTGGGTATCACAGAGGTCCTGAAAGCAGTCCTTCCTGGACACTGAGGATGGTCGTACTTTGCATTTACAGAAATCCAATTTGGAGAAGTATTCAGGAGAGAAACCCAGTGGTCCTTATGTAGTCCTCGGTGATAGGAGCATTGATGGTCTCATTCATAATCCTAAACGCTACCAGGATGTCTCAACCAAGACAATGCGAGTTGTACCGTGTGAAATACTCCATTTCTTCCTCTCTTTAATCTGGCCGATATCTTGGAAGCAGAAAATTACCCCAGAGCATTGCTATAACTTAGAGCCTTGAAACACATCCACAGGATGGGACACCACCTCCCAGCAGCGGGCACAGACCCCCAGGTATCGGACCGGTAGGGCGGCTGCGCTCCTCTGTGTCAGGCCTCTGAATTATTCATCTCCTGGTTTGTGGGCGAGAGGCTCACACTGTGTTCTCCCAGTGCCCTGGAGCGAAACGCCCTAATTTGCTCCCTCTTCCTGGCCTCTCTGGGAGGAAGCAGCTGTCTGTCCTGTGATGACTCAGAACAGGCTACAGTACAGTACAGTACAGGCTCTGTAGGTAAAATGAGGACCTTTTCTGAGTCGTGAATTGGGTGTAGCCCAAGCGTTCAGTGGGGAGTAAATGAGCGATTCCCGGTTGTCTGGTTTGGTTTCCCCTGGGGAAAGCAGGCCTTTAGCTTGTGTGGGCGGTGGGAAAACACCGCGCTCCCTGGGACAGCAGCCTCGCTCCGCGCTGAATCCTGCCTCAAGAACTGCACCGCATGCCAAGCAATGCATTTGTCTGTTATTGTGGCCCAGGCTCACAGCGTCCAAACCAAACAGGCCCCGAAGATTCCTGCCGCTGGCTACTTATGAACTCCACCCCGTGGCACTTACTGTCTGGCTTTGGATTTCCCTGTGTTCGTTCCTGCACACTCTTTGCCAGCCTCAGGACACCCACAAAAACGCCTTTATCCTGTCCTACACTAAACCATTTTGTAATTTTTTATTAGAACACGTTTGCAGTGTGTGATGATTGCATTCATTGTAGGGAGCTGGCACGTGCAGGAACACATCTTAATTCTTTTCATGGCCCCTTGCTGGCCTCTCTTAACCTCCTCCCTCCATCTTTCAGTCCTCTTCCCATTTGTAAAAGATGTATTTCTGTTTTGTGTTATCTGTCCCTCGTTTTGCTCTGTAGTTTATTTATACTTCGGTTTCTTATGCAAGAGAAATCATGTGCTATTGAAGCTTGTGTGTCTGATTTATTTCATTTGATATTATGGAGTCATTTCCTACAAATGACTCCGACTTATCCTTCATGGCAGAGTAGTACTCCATTTAAACCAATTTTTTCTTTATATTTTTTTGGTACCAGGCATCGAACTAACAACCTTGCACTTGCCAGGCAGGTGCTTACACTGCTGAGCTAAATCCCTAACCCCTAAATCAACTTTTAAATTCTCATGTGAACCTGGCATCATGGCACAAGCCTGTAATCCCAGCACTCAGGAGGCTGAGTTGAGGCAAGAGGATCGCTGAGAGTCTCAGGCCAGCCTGGGCTACAAAGTGAGTTTTAAAGCCATCCTAAATTGCTGACATGAAGCCCTGTCTCAAAAAGACAAAACATAAAGTTCATGTGCACAGGAAAGCGTGTTCTCATACCTTTGTGTTATGGATTAAGAACTGGTGGTCAACTTAATGCCAGCTGGATTACATCATCATGGCACTGAGTGAAGATGCTTCTCCTGAGGAAAGTTGCCAGCATAAATAGGTGGAGAAGGAGAAGGATTGCACTGATGCGTTACTGTGTTGAGGCATTAATGCGTTGAGGCACTGAGGCCTTGTGGGTTCTCCTGTGAGTTGCTGTTTGAGCCGTTGGTTCTCCTGGAGAAGCTCTGGTCCTCACATCGAGCATTGCTTCCTGGTTCCGGAGGGGAAGACGTGTGCCGCTTGGTCTCCAGGATGAACTTGTCACACTGGCTTCCTGGCAGGTCCAACTGTGCTTGTCATCAGAGGAGCTCAAGGCCTCCATGTCACTGAGGATGGCTGTGGTGCTTTTCAGGACAGCCCTGGTCTTTGTTGTGAGTGTGACTTCTCGGCTCCAGCATAGAATCCTCATCCCTCCAGCACAGCTCCTTTACCCTACTGGCATGGACTTTCTGGCTTCCACTGCTGACCTTTGGGCCTTCCCAACACGGATCCATAAAAGAGACTGGTGTGAGTCCTTCTTGTGGGCTCTGGACCTCCAGATGGACTCGTGGGAGGCATTGTCATGGGCTCTGGGTTTTTACCTGGACTCATGTGGGACATTGCTGTGTGATCCAGAACCTTGACTAAATATTCTATGTCTTTGGTGTTGCGGATAGATTTCCTGCATTTTCTTGTGTTAATTCCCAGTGGCCATTATAAAAATAATAAAAAATAATAAAAAAAAATAATATTATAAACTCCATGTCCTAATTCTAGTTGTTCTCCACACACCCCCTGACCACAACACTTTGTGATCCCTTATGTTTTCATTTAAAGTAGAAGCTTAAAGCTGACCCCCCACAGCACCGCTAACTGCTGGTCCCCCGGCGTCTTCTCAGGGACAGGTAATCCACTCCCCCAACACAGGCGTCTCCATTTTCACAATGCTAAGAGGAAATCTGCCTTAGATTGAAGATGCTGTAATTTGCTTCTGCAGACACATCATCCATGTGAAAGCTCTTTGTATGATTTGCAATCATTGTCTTTTCGCAATTTAAAAATTTCTGGTGCTGGGGTTTGCGTGCGCTAAGCATACCCTCTACCACTGCATTGCACCCTAGCTGACCATTACACTTTGTGGCAGTGAGGTATCACTGTGTTGCCTAGGCTGGCCTTGAATGCCTGGGCTCAAGCAATCCTCCTGTCTCAGCCTCTGAGTTAGCTGAGCTTAGAGACATGAGCCGTTACTTCTGTCTTCCTCTCTCAGGGCCTCTGTTCCCAAGACCTCCAAACCCTGTCATTACTGCTCTACTATGGGTCTGAGATTGTCTTCCTGGGCCCCCAATTCTGCAACTTGCCTGTCCCTTGCAGACTGTTGTGTTCGTAACTTGGCACAGTGCGCAGCTATGGTCCCCAGTGCAGCCAGAGGCAGAAGGCTTTGTTCTAAATATTATATGTCTGTGAAGCAGCCCAGGATTGAATTAGCTTCCTTGGCAATCACATTATATCATGGCTTGTTTCTTAGCAGCAAATACATATTTGAGTGGTTAAACATTGTGACTGTAGAACCTGTCATTTTCCACAAGTGGAGGGTTTTTTTTTTTTTTTTTTTTTTTTTTTTTTTTTTTACAGTACTGGGGCTCAAACTCAGGACCTGGCACATGCCAGTCAAGCGCTCTACCTCTGAATTACATCCCTGGACCCTGCTGACTGATTTCATTTTGAAATGTGGGCCGATTGGCTCAGACTTCCAGAGGTCTTTTGGAATTCTGGTCTTGCCCTTGAAAGTATTAGCATTCAGCACCAGCTCCTTGTCACCTGCAAGTACAATAAGCCTGTTTTTGGTCTCCAGCCAAGCAGCTGATTAAAAAAAAAGTCTTGTATGGCACAAAAATGCAGAGTCCTCTTATATGCCATAAAACCTTCTAGATTAAAGAGAATTGATTAATTAGCAACCCTTGGCTGGGACCTCTCAACTGGTTCTAAACACACCCAGCCCCCTGCTCCGCCTTCCCCGCGAAGGGACACGGGCTGTTTTCATTGGCAGCCTGGCATCTGCACCATCTCTCATAGAAAGAACCATGAGTCTCCTGAGACGTTTGGAAGGGCACAGGCCGCTTCCCGGTGTGAAAAGTGAACAATACCAGCCCCAGACTCTCTCTGCCGCTAGGCCAAGCTGGAGAGGAGCCAGGGAAGTCCGGACGGGGAGTTCCTCAGGCAGATGCTGGGGTGGATTTGTACCATTCTGGGGACACCAGGGCCAGTGCTGTCAGCTGTGCAGCCGTGGTGTTCCAGACAATGGTGACAAGCTGTCATGTCCTCCAAAGATCATTTCAGACTGCAGAGGCTGTAAGCCTCCTCTGTATCCTTAACTAAAAAGCCTTTCTGCCTAAACTCACTAGAATTTGTTTCACTTGTTTTCGACCTAAAAACAAATAATATCTTGCTTCACCACCTGTTCTCCACGGTGCGGGAGGAAGTATGGCAGCTTCCTTCCTGAAATGTATTCGTACCATGTCCATCTCATTTTCAAGTTTTTCAGTGGAATAATCTTATCAGCAAAAGATGAAATTAGCTGGCATAGTTTGTTCTAGAGAACCCGTGCTGTATTTTTTTAAAATAAAGCTTCTTATTAGGTACCCCAGGCTGACCTCAAGATTGAAATCTTCCTGCTTCAGCCTCCCAGAGTGTTGGGACTACACTCACCTATCACCATGCTTGGCACTGCTGGTTCTTCTAATAATTGCTTCCCTTTCAAAGAGCATGGGAACCATCTTTAAGTACTCTCTTTAGGATTCTTGCTAGGAATAAAGATCAAGCTCACATACCTAGAGTTTACACAATCTACGTTCTCTTTTGGATAATTTGAGCTACATTTGTCTTATAGGCTTATAGGTACGTTGTTTCACCATCCTCAGAGATTATGCAAAAGATCTCTACACCAATTACCAGCCAGATCTGTAAATTCTCCACCCTGTAGTCTAGAATCCAGTTTCCTTAGTGGGAAAATTCTCATATGTATTTGGTTTTTACATTTTGCTCTTTGAGAAGGCTGAATGGACACTCTGAGTGTGGGCCTAGCAAGAGTGAGGTCCCCATGATCACCCTAGCTCTAGGTTGTCACCATTTCCAGAACGGCTAACAAATTGCTCTCCCCTAGATGGTACAACAGGAGCAGAGGACACTAAATTTCTTCTTCTTTGAGAAAACTCAGCTACTCCCAACTCTTGAGCTGTTATCCCCCTCAGCACCCTCTGTCCCCCTGTGCCTGTGAACTGATGAGGATTTGAAGGGCTTGGCTCCAAGCCCCTGGCCAGTTTGCCTCACACTGCCCTTGATGAAGATGAAGGCAATGCTCAGGTCCCTGAAGGTCCCTGGCCAGTTAGGCTGGAAAAGATGGGGGAACAAACTGAGATCATTTTCTGCAGGAGACACTGCCCTTCTCCTGAATGCCTCAGCCACTAGATGAGTTGAGAGCTTTGTCGATACCAGGTCCTAACCATGGGCTCCTCCATAATGGCCTATGGACACAAGCCCATTTAGACCTCTTGCCCATGCTACTTACTGACATCAAAAGATAAGAAATGGAAGCTGGGCATTTCAGGAAGACTGATCACGGAATTCCCTGTCTCTCTAGGAAGGTAGCTTTTGAACATTTGCTGTCTGGAGATGGAATGTGTCATGTTTTTTTCTCTCACAAAACCTTAGACTGAAAGGACATGTTTGTCTTTGGTGCCAACAACCCTCTACTTATGTTCATCTGTAAGATCTCAAGGAAAAACTGTAATCTAATCCTTCTCCCAAAGGTTTCAGGCAGAATCCACCATTCTAAAGGTGTGTCTTTTAATTCTCCATACCAGGTGCACAGATAAGCAAAATCATCACAAACAAAAATTCACACACACATGAAAAGACTGGACAGTGGAAAAAGACCAGACCGATATCAGTGTAACTGGCCCATTTCAAAGAGTAGTGTGAAAACCAGGAACAATGCTTAGAACAAGAACTAGTACCCTAATGCCTAATGCCCACAGCCAGAGTGAGTCTCCAGGTGACCACCTCTGCATCTTCCCTCATGGATATCTGACCACACCTGTGCGTGGAGGCACAGACCTGAGCTGGCACCTGGACTGCACCTGCCTAGATTGTCATGGGTTCCTACCCTCTCACTTATTGTCCCTTCCTTTTCCAGGCTTGTGTGTAATAACTGATCAGCACGGGACAAAAGGAATAGATGGGAAATGGCTCACTGAGGAATACCAAGTCACATTAGATACCCCCACCCCGTCTCAGGTCTCCCAGCCCAAGGTGAAGCCAGCCCCAGGAGGGCAGCTTCAGTCCCCCAGCACAGGGAAGCTACTTTGCAACCAGAGACCCACGCATGCACGATCTTGACTTGCTATCTTTCGAGGATCAGCAAAGAATTATCCAGCTCCCAGGATGTCTCTTCACTGCAAGACAGAAACACAAACAATTCCAGTACTTTTCCATTTTGTCCTGTCAGAAAAGAAACATTTTGTTTCAAGTCCCTCTATGTTCTTGAGCTTGAGAAATCACCAGCAGAGCTAACAGATAGCATGAGCACTGCCGAATCAACAACGACGTGTGCTTCTTTCCTCCCTGTGGCCACAGGCCCAGAAGAGGAGATGTAATGTAAGAAGCAGAGAAAATTATTAGACGCAGAAAAACATGTCACATAAAGGGAATGACTGGCCAAGATGTGAGTCCAAGTAGCAAATGGGGATGCTTGGAAATGCTCGAAACAGCAAGCACGTGCCACAACTGCTACTCATGCCAGGATGTGAGTTCTCTGCCTACGATGATGCGAACAGCACAGTAGGCCAGGGTGACATGTGACTGCTCTCAGGAGTGGTCCGCTCTTATTTTACACATGTAAAACCAGAGCAAGGAAAACACTGTCATATTCATTCACCAAAATTCATGCTGTGCTCAGTGAGATTTTCATATGATTTTAAAGACATCCTTTTACTATGTCAATCACCATATGATCAGCCAGCAGGATTTCACACACCGCTGCACAATTACATTATAGCAAGAACACAGAATTCCATTGCGACTTTGACTGGGTCTGCAAGATCTTCACATTCTTTTCCTGAAGAGGAATAGCATTTTTTTTTTCTTTAAGAAGAAGGGGGAAAAAAGGGTCAGGATGGCTGCCAAGAATGTCTTGGTCTGCTTCCAAAGCGTTCTAAGCGGAATCTCTCTGAAAGTCAAATGTAACATCCCATTCAGGGATTTGGTTGGATTGTTGGTGCTGTAGGGAGAGACTAGGAAATGCGAAGCTCTTTCTCATCTCCTCTCGCTGCTGCAGTGGAGACTCTTGGCCTCTTCTGTGATGGGCGACTTATCCTGACCCTCTCTTCCTGTCTCTCTTCTCAAAATCGCCTGAGATAGCCGTGGTCCTCTTCCTGCGGACAGTGCCGGCGGGCCCTGGCCTCGCTGCCTACCTGTGCCCCTCTCCTTTAAGCTAAGGAGTTCAAAATTACCTGACGCTTTTTCTGTCGCCTCGCTTGAACTTAAATTTTGTATTTTCAGCTGCAAGACATTTATACTTTAAACCCACAGCATCGTTTCAAACTCAGCATTTCCACAATAAAACTCACCCTGAACATATACTTTCCATGTAACTTCTGCATCCCTTTCAAAGTCCCTGCCATTGCCACAGTCATTCTGATATAAATCTTGAATTATTTTTACTTTATCTCTTCCACTTCCTGTGTTCATTAAAGTGCCATCGATTCCTGCGGGCTCTTTTTTCAGCTCTGGGTTCTTACTTTTATCTACGTGCCTCTTCATCCCCCCCCCCCCATGGTACAGCTCCCAGCTTCCCCCAGTGTTGACCCTCCGCTCTCTGGCTGCCTCTCCTCACTCTAGTCATATGCACCATTGCCATTGTAATCTTTTCTCTGTGTCACTTCTGTATTAGAAAACCGTTAGCAGTATCAAGGTAAAACTCCTTGGCTTTCATGACTTGCTGGCATCTGTTCCTCAACTCACTACAAAATATTTTCTATAGTTTTCCATCTCCCCATCCATCTTCCTGCTTGCTGTCTGCTTCTGAGTCATTGTCTTGTGGGCCTGTCCCTGACGTCTCCTTTCCTTTCTCAGATGTCTGCTAAAAATACCTCTGTTCTTCATTGCCCTGGTATTTTCCTCTTTTTATCTAAAATGTACTCCTGTCTTTCGTGACCTCTGTGTTCTCTGAGGTCATATTGTACTTGCAGTCACTAGCCCAAAATTATTACAGCAATGCTTTGTCTTTTAATATGTCCTCTTTTATTTTTTGCTGTTGGAGATTGAACCTAGGACTTCACACGGGCTAAGCTTGTATTCTACAACTAAACTATCTATCTCCTAGTGTTTCTTATAACATTTTGTTGATAGTCTCTCCTTGGCAGACTGTAATTTTCTTGCAGGCAGGAACAGTCTTTTATTTCTTCTAATTATCCTGTATTCATTTTCCCTGATCCCACATTATACCTAACTTTATTTTTCCTAGTTTTATTGTATATTGTTTTAGTTACCTTTCTCTTATTGCTGAGCCAAAATCTCAGACAGTCCAAGCTAAAGGGGAAAGATTTATTTAGCATAGTTGCAGAGGTTTCAGTTCATAATCTTCTGGCTCCTAGGCAAGGTGGCATGGCAGGCAGACATCAAGAGGAGAAACATTCCATGATGGACAGAAGGTAGCAAAGCAAGCTTCTTTCTGTCCCTTATATCATATTCAGGCTACCGGGATTAGGACAGTGCCAAACCAATCAGTGGACTTATTTAGTAATCACCCACCCTTAATCCTAGTACCCTTGATCCTGGCGTTGTACCATGAATTAATCACATACTCTAGATTTAGCCACTTCTGCAAAGCTCACTATGAGAGGTTTTGAGAAGCCATCTAGACACAAGCTGTAACTGATGTCATAAGCCTTCTCCAAACATTTATAGTATAAAAGATTATTTCCTCTGTATCTTTAATTGCTGTGCTAGTTAAACACTGCATACTTTATAAGAAACCACTAATATATACCTGGTTTTGAAACATGAGTACTTGTGAATTAATTTCAGTTAAAGAAGACTATCTTTAAGCTCATTAAAAATCTGAATGTAAATAGTTTTGCTCCCCAATTCAGCTGTAATATTTCTCATTGATCCCAGTTACCTGATAATGACTTGTATAACTAACAACTAAAGAGAAAGAAAAGGCAAAAACAAAGAAAAAAATGGTGGTTGACATGAGAATTTAAGGAGAACATCTAGGAACACATTTTTAGATGAGGTCACATTTCTGGAACATTCTACCAGACATCAAGCCTCACCACCCAACACCTTTATCAAAGAGAGCAGAGGTGAAGAATAGGGCAGGTAGAGATGGAGACCCGAGAAGGAAGACAGAGATAAGAGAGAAATGGAAGAAATGATCCTAAATATATAATTATTTTAAGATAAAAGAAAAATACATTCCCTGGCTTAAGGAATAGTTCAGGATCAAAGGCTAAGATTGAAGCTGCTTTCTTCAGACCTAAGTCACTCGGTGAACTCAGACAGTGGGAGAGAGTCTCACAACTTACTCCTGTGAGGCATTTCTTTTGCAAAGCCTGGTTCTTGAAAGCCGTACTCGCTTCAGCTTTATTACAGGGGCCGACTGATAATATGCCAACCCCACAATCTGTCTCAGGCAAATAAATCACAGGAAAGAAGCATTTCAATTGAAAGGATAGAAATTCAAACCCAACTTTGATTTTTGCAACCATCGCCACATCATAGGAATTCCACAATTGCTACCCGGGTGGAACAAGCAGTGACGGCTATAAATGGAGACTGCTCCGTGGCTGAGCAGGAAGGGGAGGCAGCCAGCTTGTCACACCTCCTGAGCCTGCTGCACTGAGCTCCTCCCTGCCTGGGAGACTGAAAGATTCCTCACCCCTGACCGCACCCTTGTAGATACTCTTTTTATTTTGGGGGTACCAGGGATTGAACCCAGGGCAGCTCTACCAGAGCCGCATTCTCAGTCATTTTATTAGTCATTTTATTGAGACTGGGTCTCTGAGTTCCCAGGGTGACCTTCCTGCCTCAGCTTTCTGGGTCACTTGGATTATAGGTGGGCTCCACAATACCTGGCATAGTTGCTCTTTTTCATGGGTTTGTATGCTTGAGCACCTTGGGAACCAATATAATTCTGCGCCATACATATAGTTTGCTTTCATGAGCTCTATTTTATTAATGCGTATAGCAGTATCTCAGCTTACAAACTTGTGTTAGATTTGTGTTTGTGTGGGAAAGATGGCTGTGGTCATGTTTCTCACCCAATGTGGGGTTTGTGAATGGAAGCAAAATTTTGCCGAATGCTTTTGTTTACAAATTGAATTGTTTGCAAACAAGTGTCTGTGAACCAAGGTATTGCCGTGCAGTATTAGTGATACAGAATAATGACATTTGTTTAGGTGTACTGGTATAAATGCATGCCACACATTTATTTATCTTCACTCCTGTTACCCACCTCTTCCTTCCTCCCTGGATCTCTAAAAGTCTACCTATCCTGTTATGTGAGCCATTTTTAAGTACCACATCTTTTTATTTTCTGTGACCATTTCTATTTCTTGTACAGCGAGGCTTTCAGCAACCAAGGTGGTCTCAGGATGTGGAGTCGGCTAAACCCAGCAGTTATGTTGCACAAGGGACCCATAAATGTAGTGGTACCATCATCCGGCCCCTAGAACATCAAGGGTTTTTACTCAAAGAATCCTTGCCATTAACCCCAACCCCAAATTCTTGGTCAGATCAGCTTTTTGTTTGGTGATCTCAGTTACGCTCCCAACCAGAATCAGTTCTTACTAAACCTCGGTAGCGGAGGGGGAGGGAAGGCTTACAAATGAAGACACAGGGGATGCTTGAATTAGTTTATATTAAAGAGCGAGCTGGCAGCAAGGTATCAGTCTTTACTGTGTTTCTGCCTCGAGGGAGTTTATTGAATGCACTTTTGTGTTATAATTTATAAGGAAATTGGTTTTACTCAAAAGGACGTTTTTGCTTTATGTCTTGTAGCACCCTTGAATGCTTAAAAAAGAGAGAGCGAGTGAAGGTAATTCTATTAGCTTTCAATTTTCCCTGGCAAAAGAAATGAACTAGATGTGATTGCAAAGATAAGGTGCTGGCCTTCACTTGAACTGACCTTGTGGCCTGGGTGGGGGAATAAGAAGCATGGCCTTTGTTCCTGAGATGTCACTTCACATTTAATTAGAGGGCTAGAGGGCTACTTTCCCCTCTGTAAGCCCCAGTCTTAGTTTGCTGAGAAAATCTCCATTAAGTTCACAGTAGCAGGTCATCTGATTGTCATCCTAACAGCTTTGGGAGTCATGTGCTCTTTCTAGTGATCCTTAGTGCACTAAAGATCACAGCAAACGCTAAAATCAAGGCAGACAAAGAGATATGACCCGACATTTGGGGAATTACGCATCTCTGCTTGCTGGGAAGTCAGTGGTCCACTCAGCCAAACCAAAGGGCTTCCGGGAGTCTCCCCGATTTTTTCTCCTTTATCTAATCTCTTCCTTTAATTTTTTTGAGGTCTTCCAGAGGAAGAAACTATCCACAGTGAAGCCAAAAGCTTGGCTGGGAGGTAGCTCACTAGTGTGAGCCTAGCAAGCGTGAGGCCCCGGAGTCCAGCCCCAGCAATGGGTGAGATGGAAGGAGAAAGAAAAAGATGTCCAGTGTTCACAGTCAAATGTTCGGTCTCCTGTCTGGCAGAGTTCTCATGCATAAAGTTCATTTAACCAGGTTCTCACTGGTGGACGACAGGTCGTTTCCAGTATTTTGCTGTTATAAACACCACTGCAATGCATGGGATGGCCTCATCTTGTTCTAACTATATCTGGAAGGCAAATTCTCAAAAATGGGTTAAAGCATTTGTAGTTTTCATATTGAGTGACCAGCATTTTGAAAAGACAAGATTTCCAGCTTTTTAAACATCCCAATTTTACAGGTGAAAAATATTTCACTGTTGTCAACGTGCATTTACAGGAATGAGATGGAACATCTTTTCCTGTTTGAATTTATTTCTGATGATCTACAAGTTTATATCGCTATCAGCAAGGTTGATGGTGGGTAAGGTACCAGACTACAGTTTCTTCAGTTTAAGTTTATTCTCATATAAATCTTGTCTGGAGTTGAAGACGGGAAGCTCTGAGGTTTGCCATGGCCTCAGGTTCTTCTTTTCCATTTTGTCGTGCTGGGTTTGCACCCCACGGCCTCATGCCTCTGCTCTGTCACTGAGCTACACCACCAGCCTCAGGATCCCTCCTCCTCCACCATGTCAGCATGGTTTCTACCTTGAAGTTTACTTTATGGCTCTTATCATCAATATTTACAAATTCCCTGTCCCACATTCTGACATCTTAAACTCCTTTCTCACTGCCCCATCAGAAACTAGCTGATTCTTAAAGATCATGAAGGACCTGGTGGGGAGCAGGTGTTTTGCAGTGTCTTTTAATTTTTCTATAGTTGAATTTATACCATATTTCCTTTTTTATTACAGTTTCTGGTTTGAGTCATATTTAGGAAGGCCTTCTCCCTGCCATCTCTCATCCTTTAACACTTCTACAAGGGCTCAGACCTTGACAGATATGACTCCAAGGTCAAAGACATCTTGGAAACAAATTTTGTACAGTGGTGTAAGCAACAGCAGTTGTAGCTGGCTCTCTGATTGCAGTGGGGCTAATTCTGTTATCTTTGGGAACCTAAAGTACCATTAACATGGTCTGATCCTGTCATAATATTGGGAATGGTGGCTCCAAGGTCAATGCCAATTGTGGGTCCCTCCAACCTTGTTTGGACGCTCACAGAGCTTGAGCTCAGGGCAACAGTGACAGGAGACAGCTGAGCCCACGACAGTAGTGACGTGTGCACTGCAGTGAGCGTCATGCAGTTATGATTCAATTTAATACCGCATTTGTTTATGCTTCTCTTACCCTGTAAATGGCTTCGTGCAGTCTATTTGTACAAGTTTTGATACATTTTAGCTTTTTAAGACAGATTTGTATTCTATGGGAGGAAATGATAAAACAATTATACACATATATTTTATATATTTATGGCTCATCTGGCTTTTTCTTAATTTTCTTGATATTTCTAGGTTATGTGGTTTGCAGATTTTCTTTTCAAACTGGCTTGAATCTCCAAAAAAGTCCATGTACAAGTGAAAAAAAAATCCGTAAATGCACTGGGCAGTTTAAACTCGTATCATTGAAGATTAACTGGAACAGGAAACACACAAAAATCAAGAGACCTTCATTTGTAAACCAGACGCAGTGCATCTACAAACTGGCTGGTTGTCACAGTCTGACAGCTCCTTCCTGGCTTTGGTGACAACACGGAAGGACAGGCATGGCAAAGTCCCAGGCTCCTGAAGCCACAGGAGATGGTATGTGTGGGTGGGTGGGTGGATCCTCCCCTTTGCCAAACCTGAACTAATCTCTTTTTTAAATTTCTCTTGGTTTTGGAAGAGACTGGCAAATTCTCTCTTGGAAGAAAACCTTTCAATAGGACTCCATCTTGATAAGAATACATTTCCATTGATTCAAAATGAATTTGGATTGATTTTTGGTATTGAACCCAGGGACTTTGCACTGAGCTACATACTGGCCTCCTTTCTATTTTGAGATGGGGTCTCACTAGGCTGCCGAGTTGCCCAAGCTGGGCAGAAACTTGTGGTTCTCCGCCTCAGCCACCTGCGGTGCTAGGATTACAGGCATGCACTACCCTCCCTGCCCAGGAAAGTGTATTTTAAAAAAATTTTCACATAGATACACACAGGGAGCTTTATACATCAAACATCTATTAAAAGTCTTTCCCAAGCTTGAACTCTAATGTTGTTCATTGTTCTGTACTGAGACACTTGCCTGAAGCCAGGCAGAGAGCACATACACTGGAACCTCAGCTATCTGACAAACTGAGGCAGAGACCACCAATCTGAGTCCAGCCTGGGCAACCAAACAAGTCCCCATCTCAAAACAAAAAGAAAGGAAGAAAGAAAGGGAGAAACAGAGAGGGTGGGAGACAGGAGACAAGAAAAAGAATAAGGAAGAAAGACAAAGAAAAAGGAAAGACAGAAGGAAAAGAAAAATTCACCTCAACTCCTAGAATTATAAAAATCTTGTCCTAAGCTGGGTGTGGTGGCATGGCCCTATAGTCCCAGCTACTTGGAAGGCTGAGGCAGGAAGGTCACTTGGGCCCAGGAGCTTGAGGCCAACGGGATAACATAACAAGATGTCATCTCAAAACTAATTATCATTAGAGTAGAAAATTAAATACACAGCAGTTTGGAAACATCACTTTAATTTGTTTCAAGTGGAATTAAACCCAGAAGACATTACTGTATATCATATACTCTAAGGAAGATAAAATGTTTGAAGCCAGATACCAAATTAATGGCACATGAAAATTTAATTTCAAATCATGGACAGTCCATTCTTTGTCCCTCGCCTCCATCCAGTGGGCTAACTAGGAAGAAACTAAGTACTGACTGATCTGGCACAGGTTCTTAGGACCTATAGTATATCCTCGAATTCCCGATTCTTAATTCTGACAAATAATTTGACAGCAATCAAAAGTTAATCAAAAAGTACTGTAAATAAGAATTACATGATCCTTTTATTTCTCAGATTAAAATCACAGTGACTCCAGTGATTATGTTCCCAAGCCACAGTGCATTTTCACATTGAGGTTATAAGTCAGCTACTCCTGCCATGGCTCAGATAACCTCTGAATTCAGCAGAGGATTTTAGTAAAGTGGAAGGGGAAAGACCAGAAGAAGCATTATATAGTACAGCACAGTATGTGAGACTCCATAATAATCTGAAGAAGACTTTAAGCTTTTAGGGGGACTAAACAGAACAGGTTTGCTAGCTGGAGAGATAAAATGTACCATAACCACTGCACTGATCTTTGCAGACATCGTTTGCTTCAAATATGTGCAAAGGATTTTCATGAAGTAGAAATTAAGCCACATGTCCCAAGTTAAAAAAAACAAGCAAAGATTTTAAGGACTGACACAGGGACATACAAAGGTTGAACATCAAATTTTAATTGTGACCCTTTTATCCAGTACTCATATTATTAACATGAAAAGGAATGATAAATTATAATTTTATCATTACCATATCACTGTGTAACAAGCCCTTGTTACAAAATCCATCTACTGTCTCCAAAAAACCAATAGAAAACCCATACATTATATGACCTAATGATCTATTAACAGATGAAATTTTAACTGACTTTATACCAGGAAACTATAAACAGAGGTACTTCAATCACATAGCTTAAAATATGGAGAAAAGACGGGTAAAAATTATCTTAGCCTGTAGTAGTCTTTTTACTTTTTAAATTTTTTATAAAATACACTAATTTCCCAAAATAAAGAATATTATGACACATTGGTGTCAACTTACACAGATGAAAGCTGGTATCAGCTTTTTTCCTAACTAAAGTTCATTTCACCAAACCATTATATATTACATGAATATCCAAGTAAAGAATTTTTAAAAAATTCAACACACAAGAACATAATGTACAGTGTTTTATAATAAAAAATGGTTAACAGGAATGATTTATTTCCAACCACATTATATATATTTTTAAGATGATGAGACTTCTTGCTATTGCGAGAAGACTTTTCAGTTCATGTTTCTATTTCCCAGCTTTAATTCTTAGGAGGAAAAAAAGAGAAGAAGAAAAGATGTTTATTTATTTCTTTACTTATTTCCCATGAGAAAACTGTGGTAATGATCTCATTCACTACCAGGCTGTCTTCGCTCCTTTTGTTGGCGGGTCTGCCCAGACCCATGACTGCGTGGCACCGTAATGAAATTGGTGGAAGAGGCCATTAACATCAAAGAATGGATATAAAAAGACAGGCTCAGCTGGATCCTGCCACAATTGTAAGGTGTGGGCACATTCACTCCCGCCAAGCCTTGCAGAGCTTTAAAAGCACAGTTACGGGAGCGGCCTCCTGGATAAACTCATGCTCCACGTCTGTCTGCTGGGAGGACATGAAAGAGCATTTTCACTCATGACTTGTGTGATGGCTAATGGAAGCCTTAGCCAGAGAGGAGCGAGTGCACTCGAGACCTTGGTCAGTAGTGGCTTTGGGACAGAAAAGAGAATGCTGCTTATTTTACACTGCCTGCTGTGGTCGATTCTGAGTGCAAACTAACCTCAACAGGAAACTGCAATGAAATATACACAACATGCACAGTCTCTGTTACTGTGGGAATCCAGTAACTCATGCAAGAGCGTGGAGGAAGAATCACAATGGGTGAATGTAAACTTTTCACAGTGTCTCTTACAGCCTTTGACTTTAACACAAGGGCATCATTTACCACCACTATCTCACAAATGTTTCATTGTGTCCCAGGCATGCACATCACTTGGGGTAAAATGGAAGTTACGTTTTGTAGCCATTCTTAGCCAGTGAGTACAACTTCAGTTTCACCTACTTTGCAATCAATGCATTGGGCTGCTTCTGTTATAAAAGGAAACATATTTCTGATACATTTTTAGTCAGTGGTTGTGCTTTATACTTCCTTATCACTTCACAAATTTCAGTGTAGGAAAATTAAAAGAAAAATAATCCACAACATTAAACTGAGGACTAGGTCTTCAGGTTGATTCCTGGTCAAACTAGAAAGACAGGGAATCATTAACCTTTCTCCTCTCATGTTTCTGCCCCCTACCCCAGGCCCTTAGGGATACTGATTCAGTCAATGTCTGACTTCCTGAAGAGGAAGCTCAAACTAGGAACTGGCATTTTTATCTTAAAAAGCAAATTAGAACCACAGAGAACAGGGGTTGGGGTAAGGAAGATGCATTCTATGTCAAAAAGAATCTCTTGTTCTCAACAGGAGATAATCCAGCCTCTCCTTAGCAATCACTCATAAATTAATAACTTCTTAAAATCATAATCCAAAGAATTTATCAATTACAAGAAATGTTCAAGTTTAAAAAAGCAAATAAATTAGTTAAGCCTTGTAAACAATTGTCCATTTTAGTTATACATCTTTAAAAAAAAGGTTTCTCTGTATAGTACATCAGACAGTACAAGGCACACCTTACACGTCGGAATCCAGAGTGACAAAGCCACACAGATCCCCTCCTCATCTTGCGCGCTGGCACAGCGGTGCGGGGCGCTCCGGAGCCACACACCACACTCCAGTCTGCCTCCGGCCCTCGGGACGTCCACAGATGTGCTCTTTCCATGACAGTACTTTGTGCTACGTCGTTGTGTGATGTGACTTGAAGCCTTCTCAGTGTATTCTCTTCAGATGTTTTCCACAAAGCTTCCTGGGAAGAGGCCAGTTTTCCCGTTACGCTGCAGTGTGCCTTTGAACCAGCCATCTTCTCGTTTTTTATGAACAAACACAATATCTCCTTCTTTAAGTTCAAGTTCTGCCTCACTCTGAGGAGGATAGGAAACCACCACCCTGTGCCTATAAAAGAGAAGGACTTCGGTTACAGCTACTCAGAACAGTGACACAAATGGTACAGTATTTAGTCTGCATGAGCCCGCGACATAAACAGAACAGCGAGCAGTATGAATTTGTTTATAAGAGTTTTTAAAAATGCAAAGTACAACTGTTCTCCATTTAGTAGAGAACAGGTATTAACAGACTGGGTGTGTGTACCAGATCACTACTGGCTATTTGAAAGACGCAACTGGTTTGTTTGAATGACCTGTACAGGGAGAACCATTTCGGTCTCCTTCCCGTAACTGCCTGTTCCACATATACACAGGAAAGTTTTGCTCCATTTCCCAGGAAAGGAACCATTTCTGTTCTGCCCTTTGCTTTGAGAAGAGGAGGCTATTTGATTGGTGAGATGGGAGGAGGAGCCAAGCAGGGAGGGTCACCCTTGAAGTGGCCTGCCCACAGGCAGAGTGGACCCTGCCCAGCCTCTGCGCTGTAAACATTTGGAGGTTGGGGGGCCGGATCTTCCTTCTGGAAGCCTTTCTCCTGAATGTTTATTGTGGGAAAAAAAAATGTGGCAGCTGGTCTCTCTGTGTCTCCTAGTTTATGGTTTGACAGAAATGAGGCAGCAATTCTAAGGAAGTTTTTCTGCCTTTCATAGCCAAATTGTCCCCTAGGAAGTTCCAAGGTCCAGACTTGGGGGGGGGGGGTGTATGTACGCGCTGGTCATGAATTCAATGCACCACTGTGAGTAATGAGGTTAACGTGCTCATGGCCGTGCGTGTCTCTTTGGCTCTCAACTCAGACATCAGTGGGAAAAGACGCAATTAACATTTAAACACTGCAGCGACAGGCTGGTTAATATTCCCTACCGTCCTGCCTCCATGCCTTTCACTCTTCCCATGCAGAACTGTGGTCAGCCGCCAAGGAGGGAGGCCAGGGTGAAGTGACTTGTTTCAGGCTCTATATTCTTTTATCCTTATTTTTCTAGCATTATCACTCTTTTACACACTTCTTGCTTTCCCACTCAAATGGAGCTAATGGTGGTTACCCTCTGGATACCCCCAGTGAGCCCTGCTTCCGGGATTCTCACACTTCGTAGTCTCCTCCCATGATACACAGGTATGACTTGGATGACAAATAAAATACTATGAAAGCGACAACTTGTGTGACATTTGATGCTAGTCACTATAGGCTTTGTTGCTTCCAATTCACTTTCTCCTGAATATTTATTCTGGGAAAAACTCAGCTGCCATGCTGTGAGGATACTCAACACCCACCATGGAGAGGACCACGAGGAATCTTTCCAAAAGCCCAATCTAACCATTCAGCACCTTGGATATGGATCCCCCAGCACAGTCAAGTCCATTAGAACTTGGTTCTTTCATCAACCTCATTTCCACAAATCCAGAATCCAAAGGACCCCAGCAAGAATCTCAGATTGTTACACCATTAAAAAGGCCTCTTTGCAAAGGCTAAATGACTGCTCATTACTCAGCTCCCTTGGACAGAGGGTCCAAAATACTCTCTAAAATGTGAAGCAAAAGCATAATGGGAAGGCTGATTCATTATTTCCAAGAAACATTCAGCAAATTCAAACATGAACATTTATAGACCACAAGCTCTGAGTTCTGTGAAGCACAGAACTGGGAGGGGACCCGTCATTGGGAAAAGCCCTGGCCTGGGGGCTGACACAGTTTTCAATGTCACTTACAGTAGCTTCACTGTGGGCCAAATATCTTAGCTCTCTCATTCTTAGTTTCTGTTGAATTGGAGCATAATGACAAAAACAAGTATTTGACAGACGGCATAAGGAGATGACAAGGAGTGAGGCCTTCGGTATGATGACCAACAGTTCATCCTCAATCCCAAGTGCTACCTCCCACCATGATCACACAGCTTAGGACGAGCAGGGAGGGGCCTGGTACCTGACAGAGATGAAGTACAGAGGATGGGCCAGTCAGCGCCTGGCTCCTTTAGATGGAAAACAAACTCAGAACCTAGAGTCTCTTGCTACTGAGACCGAAACATTTTTAGAATGGCATGGATGGTTTTGGAATCCCTTCTCTGTCATCTTTAAACCAGGACAGACAACTTCATCGTGGACTTATCTGAAGGAAGGATTCCAATGAGATTTCTCAGGTCTTTTCCGTGCTAAAAAATCCATGTAAAAAGTAATGATGCAGTGGCCATTTGGGGCAAGTTAAAATTTAAGCACGGCTGCAATTCTACCAAAAAAGTGTACAAGTGACTCCAAACATACTCAGAGCAGAACTCTCGTGAGATACATTTCCAACTGGTTCTCTGCAAGCTGTCTGAAAGGGAGAATGGGACAAAAAGAATCTGAAAAACTTCAAATGAATTAGATTAATATTTGCATTTTTATAAAACGCACTAAGCCAATTTTGTCAAAAAAATTTTTTTGAACTACTAACTGCTGCTGGGTTAAGAACATAATCTTCCTGCCAAGTTCCCAGTGGGAGCAAATTTTCATTGCTAAGTTATAAACCTCTGGGGGGGGGGGGAGAAACCATGTGCTTAATGGAAACTGTGACACAGTCTCCATCAGCTGAAGGCTACCAGGTGCAGCAGTGACAGACTCCACTTAGAAATCTCCCCGAGTAGGTCCTGGCCTCGAGCCTTGCGCAGTGGTTTACACAGAGATTACTAATACAGACTCACATGAGGCCAAATACTGGGCACAACGGGCCCGCTATCTCAGGCATTGCACAGTTTTGCCAAGTCGAATGTTTACAGACCAACAAACAGATGTCAGCCACAGCTGCGGAGGGACCGCACATCTGCTGCCCCACCCTCTGCCTCCCTGGGATTATGCTTGTCTTTATGTGAGAAGGGCTTTGGGGCAGCTCTGAATCTCAGAAGCCAAAGACCTCTCTTCAGGATCTCCCCGGCACCTGTTAACCCACCTCCAAAACCTTCATCCATCCACCCCTCTTCACTGTCGCTGTCACCATTCTGGTTGACAAACTCATTACCTTCCACCTCCTCCCTGCTTTGAGTGTCCTCCATTCCCAATCCATTCTACACAAAACCCAAATATTAAGAGCCCAAGTAGCAGCTCTATTTGTTGCTACTCATCGCTGAAAAATCAACACTTCCGCAGTGCCTGTGAGGAAGGTCAATCCTCAGACTAGTTCATGAAGTCCTCAATGATCCGGCCTTAATCTTTCTTTATGGCTAACTCTGCTATCATAATTATGAACGTACCAAAAACTCCCTGCAGCTGAACGCATCTCCCAGATAGGGGCTTCACTTCTTCCACATCATCTCTTGGGTTAGGTGGTTCCTTCCACTGGGAACCTGACAATATCTCTGCCCATCCACACCCCATCAATCTCTCAAAGCCTGGCTCCAATTCTTCCCCATGAAATCTCTAGTCCCACGGCTGGAAGTAATTTCACGGTTGACTAAATCCCAAAGGCCCCCATGTATATTTCTTATGGCACTTAGCACAGTCTATACTGTATTATTGCCATCTGTGGCCCTGTCTCATTTACTCTACCACACCATAATCTGCTTGAGGGGTGAGATGATGCTAAATTCACTATAATTCTTATTAAGCATGTCAAATGGTGAAAAGAAAGGGCCAAATTTGTATAGTGAAGCTATTTTTTTTTTAAAAGATTCACTGAAACGGATGAAATTCTCACACATGCTACAACATGGAAAAAATTTGAAACTTTACTGAAATAAGCCACCTGCAAAAAGACAAGCAGTGTGGGGCCCAGGACAGTGACTTATGAGGAACCCAGGATTGTGACCCATACAGGCAGCAAGCAGGACGGTAGTCTCAGGAGCTAGGGAGGAGAAGAAAGGGATAGTTATAGTCTAAAGGGTACAGAGTTTCCATTAGGACGATGAAAATTTTCTAGAGGTAAACAGTGAATATACTATATGGTGCTGTGCTCCATACTTGAAAGATTTCATCTATATTTTACCACACTTAAATAAGTGAATGAATGAATAAAATGAAAGTATTAGGGGGAAAAAGGAAGGAGGGGAGGAGGAAAGGTCACAGGGAGGGAGAGAGGGAAGGAGAAGAGCTCACTGGCATGTGGTAGCTGCTAGGAAGCACTGCCTGAGCCCTCTGAACAAAGAGCAGCTTGGAGAAGCTACTACTGAGTGCGAATGTGGCTCAGATTCGGCCCTAAATGGGCCTCTGCCCAGGGTGGCTTTGTGACTGGCTTCCAGGAAGGTTTCCTACGTAGAGAGAAACAAAGCCTCGCTGGTCTGTAAAGAAGCCCTGCCGACTGCTCCTGGCTTGGCTGCCATCTGGATGGGTACTGGCAAACCTTCAGCAGCACACATTTTCTACTTCCTTTATTTTTCTGGCCGCTCTGGTGTAGCTCACACATTTTCATTTCTAATCTCCCCTGGTCCAGCTCAAACAGGCCTCCCTGTGGCTCTGGAAAGCACTCTCTCCATTACCCTGGTCTGGCTGAGTAACCATTTACTGTTATCAGTTAGCACAGCCATCTAATATCCAATTAAGTATTTCACTGGCAAAACCATAGCGGCCAGCCTTGTCACTTGCTCAAAGTCCAAGTAAATTATGTCCATTGCTTCACCCAGTGGGTTCATTGTCACTGGCTCAAAGAAATTAATCATGCTGGTTAAGCCCGACTGCCTTTCTGTAAATCTATCTCTATCCAATTTGTATGTTTCCAAGTATTCTAGCTTAATCCTGATCAAAGATCAGAGGCTCTTTTCCAATTTAGGAGATGAGCTTATAGGTATGTAGTTATCAGTTTAATTCCTACATTTAAAAAGTACGCACAGATAGAGGTGACTTGCTGAGTCTCCCTAAGCCCTTTATATAAAGGAGCAAACACATATGCTTCTTTGCCACCCTTCCTGAAATTTTGCATTGCTATTTTCTCTTTGTAACTTCCTAATTACTTTCTCAATCCTTCTAAAAATGAACCCTAAGCTATTTGTTCTATTATGTCTGCTGTCATCAATTATACATTTTCTGCCTCTAGGACTGAGTGCCATTTCTTGCTTTTTTTTCATTCCTTCTAAAGAAGACAAAGGAATACTTTTGTCCCTCACAGAATCCTCCCAGCTGACATCCAGACCTGTCAACACGCCTAGGGGTTCATCCTTCCTTATTACGAGACTGCTTACGTCTTGACATCATGTGAATGCCTCTTTCCACTGACGGAACGGCTGCCCCAGTCACAGTCTTTTATTCATTTTTCTTCTTTTAACTCCCCTTACAGGACATGGTCATGGTTTGAGAGAAGGCATTATGCTTGTTCTCATCACAGTCTACAGATAAATCCTATCCTCTCTCATCTTGTCCCAATATTATCCACTGAAAAATACTGCTATGCACTTCTGTCAGGAACACTGCTTCCAAAAGGACCCTGCATTTATTGTGTCATGGCAAGAGCTGATGTTTACGTTGTAAACCAAGGAACAGACCTCCAAAAGCTTTCGGAATAATACTGCTGGGGAAGTTGATCTCTTTCCTTCATTTAAGGCAATTAGGACTTTGTACTGTGTTGGGGTTTTTAAAATATGCAAGCCCCTAAATAATATACTTGTAGCTTCTTATTAAACAAGAATTTCATTACCAGTGGGTAACAGAATGTTTTCCTGCACTAGCTTCCTGGTGTTTTTCAGGCAAGTAGACTTCAGAATCCAAGCTAAGTAAATATTATTCCACCAATGCATGAAGGCAAAGGGCTGGGGAAAGCTGGTTGAGCTATTATATTTAATATTCCATTGAACATATGGATTATAAAAATATAAACGTGGGCAAAAATCTCCCAAGGCCTCCTTCCCACTCCTAAAAATTGAAATTGTTATAAAAACCTGCCAGAGAATTCCAGAGCGCCTGTGCCCATCTGTCCCCTCATTAAATTCTCTATGTCCCCTATCTGATGTGCAATCCCTGCTCCTTGAAACGCCATCACCTGTCTGCCTGGGTGATTTCTCCTTTTCAGATGCGTGGAACAGCAGGAGGCTGCTGCTGGAAACCACCCCTTTAAGAGGAAAGGGCTGGAATGCAGAACCACAGCAATGGGGACATCTGGCCACTGAAAAGGAATGCGTAATGGGGGCGGGCGGAGCAGTGGCCAGTCAGGCCCAGGGAGAGCTGGGCCAAGTGAACTGTCTACGGCAGCAGTCACACAAATACCACAAATGACAGGGACAGGAGAAGAGACCCCCCGGGCATGGAAGGGGGCTCCTGAGATCAATGCCCACAGTGGGGGAAAGAGCTTTTCTGACCAAAAGACAGCACACAAGACACTGGACCAGCTCCAGGGACAAGAGGCGCTGTCCCTGGAAAGCACAGGAAGGCTGCAGGGAAGAGGCTGACTCTCAGAAGAAACATTAAGCGATTACGACATGGTTTCATAGCTTTGCAAAGAGCATAATAGATGAGAGAATGATACTATTAGGAGGAAACACTTTTTTTAGTGTAATGTCTGAACTATATAAAACTGCTTGATCTCAATCTAAAAACAAAAATCTACTGAATGCACATAGGACATTTAAAGTTTATTGTTTTTTATACTTATTTTTAGGTTAAAAAAAAGTGCCACAGAGACTGTTTGAAGGCCTTAGATTTTGGTGAGTACATATGTCTATCTGAAATACAAAGGCAAGACGAATTGAAGTTATTTTAAAGTATAATGTCAACAGTAAGATTTCAAATCTGCAACACAGAAAATGCTACCATGAATTAAAAATTTACTTTATTTATGAAATACAGGTTTAGAGGAGGGAAGCTTTCAGAAACAATAAAACGGAGGACATTTAAATGTTTATGCTTTTATGTTTCGGTGGAATCAGTACACTATTTTCAGTATACTTCCTGATGTTTTCCTGGGCAATGAGTGGTATTTCATTTTCCGTTTATATAATCCTAGTAGACACTTGTCTTATTAAGTGTATTTCCTTTCCTAACACTTCTCAAACCACACTGGCTGTATCAAACAGAACTGCTCCCATTTGTAATCATTATTTCAGGCCAGAATCACTAACACAGTGCTCATTATGCTGAGTGTAACTGAATCAGGGCACTGGGTCGGGATGAGAGTAGGAACTAAGACTGAGCACTCAGCGGCTCTTCACAGGCAGGAGGAAGAAGAAAAGAATTCTCTGGGCTGCAGAACTCTCCAGTTGCTTCATCACTAGTGAGTAATGAGCCAAGTTTTCAGTAAAAGCCAAGGAAGGGTCTGGGGGAGGGCGGCAGGCTGGTGATGGAACGTAAGAAGAAAGGGAAACATGAACACAGCTACAGAGACTGGCAGTATCATCTGGATTGCATTCTGGGGTGTTCGGAGAGAATAAAGGAAAAGAAGGCTGGATGGAGCTCTAACCTACAAGACATGGAAAGAAAAAGAAAAGCAGAGTACACCACTGAATAATCAACGTCAAAGCTTGATGCTTAGTACAAAGTCAGCTAAGAAAAATTTAGGAGGATGTAGAAAAATATCTGACATATCAGAATAAATGTTCCTACATAAATCTTGCTATTCATGTTTTAGTTTTCTCCTGGAATGATGCTGAACTCACCTTTCACACACGACAGGCCTAGACTCATTCAGGACAGGACCGAGCGAGGAGCACGCCTGCCGAGGCGGCGGGGCAATGGGCACGGCGGAGTCCAGGGAGCTGGCCTTCCTGTGGAGAGCCTCCTGGGCCAGCGCTGCTCCTGCCGCAGAGGCCTGAACCGGGCCGTCCCCGTCCAAGGGGCAGGAGCCAGCCCTGCCGTGGGCGCCCCCTAGCGGCAGCTCGGGGCCCACCGCTCCCTGCAGAGGCAACTCGCTGCCCCCCAGCTCCACTTCCAAGGTGGGGGACGCTGGAGGTGACACTCGGGGCTTCCGTTTGGTAGAGGCACCAGAAAGCAATTTCAACAAACCTTTTCTTTCTTTCTAGAAGAAAGGAAATATGCACATTAGTTTGAGATGGATAAGGAATTACTGCTGTTTGTAATCCAGTGGTCCCTACAGTTTGGAAATGATTGTTGTTCAGCTTCAGATATCCATAATCTGGCTATTTCGCTCCTGGTGTTAACCCGAGCTGCCCCTTCTCCACCTGCACGTTTGCTCTGGATAGACCACTGCTCATCACTGTCATCCACTGTGGTACTAAGATAAGCAGATTTTTAACAAGTATGTAAAACAAAAGTTCACCAATTTATATCTCGGCTTGAAAAAAGCTCAAGTAGGTATTTTAGAATAAAATGAAATTTTCAGAATGTGGACTGAATTTCCTGAAATTCTGCCTATCCTGTCTCTAGTTGCCAGGAGAGGTGTATGCTAATCAAATGTGAGCCCAACAGCACTTTACAGCCATCGAATTGAGTTTTAGCACATTGGAATAACCCACCTCCCAAATGTCACCATCTTGATTGTTTAACCAGCCAATAATTAACAGAAGTCAACCAATTCTATTGTGTAAAATAAATATTTATTAGAAGCTTCAAAACAACTCCACAAAACTCAAGGAAAGTGTAAGTTGATATTTTTATGTCTCTTTTTTATAGTCAAATGCTTAAAAGTTTTTCCCCAGCAACTGCATTTCCCAGAAGCCACCTTTTGCTTTCCTTCATCCTCACACTAATTGCCTGTGCTTCTTCTGATCACCAAGTCTGACATCATCATTTAAAAATCATCACCTTAAATTGTTCTAGTAAGATGCTGGCCACAACACTAAGTCCTCTTAATGGAGAAACTGTTTTGAAAATGGGAGCATTTCCCCAAGAACTATTTCTTTTTAACAACTTTTTCTTTAGAAAATGCCACAGCAAATTGGAATTATGATGATCCACTAACAGACACATGAATTATCAAGAGATAAAACACAGGATTGCTTTTAGTTCAGACTCAGTAAAATGCCTTTGGGGAAATGAAACTGAAGTCGTAATAACACAGTCCCTGTAGAGACAGAATGGCAGGAAAAAAGGAAAAAAACAGACAAAAGCAACCGTTTACCAGGTGATGAGGGAGCGCCTGAAGGTGTCCCACAGTCCCCCTCTGCTGAATCTGCTCCTAGTATGTGTCATCCCATGGGAAGAGGGGGTGCAAAAGGGCTGGGGAGCGAGTGCTAAGGCACCTCGGTACCAGCTCAGCCTGGGCTGCAGAGGAGCAGAGCCAGTGGAGCCCTCACTCATCCTTTTCTACTTCCCTTGAAGGGCTGGCTACAGCTCATCTTACTGGCTTTTGCTTCACTCAGTGCCACATTTTCCAAGCAGCTACCACGTGCATTATAGTGAACAACTCCACACACCTGGGAGTACCTGCTTATGCACGGTGACTCTCTTACCCACCCCTGTGCCCAGTACAGAGCCCTGTACTACTAAAGCTGAGAGGACAGAGAAATGATGGACAGTGGAAGAACGGGCAAATATTTTGCTACTGCTAGTGCTAGTGCTAGGGCTAAGAAGACAAAACAGGATGTTTTAGATTTCCCAAATCCAGAGGAAAGAAAGCCAGTGATTGATGAAGTGGTCTTACTAAGTAACTGCCAAAGCTAGGAATGTGAGGTTGAAAGACTCAAGAAGTGAGCCAGGACAGAATAATGTTTACTAGCTTACACTCTTAAGGTAGCACCTGCCACAGTGTCAGAAAGCCCACTCTTAATCTGTGGACCCCCACAGATTCCCTAAGAACATGAATTCCATTGATAAATTACAGTCTCAGCAAGCCTCAGCTAAAGATGTTGCTTAAAAGCTCAGTTCTGGGCACTCAGAAGAATATCAGATAACTGAATTATGCTCAGGGAATAGCCTCTAGAGTGATTAAGAAAAAAAGATGACTTTGTTCATTGAAAATGATTAAGCACATTAAATACAGCTGGCTTTAATGACTTCTAAGGGATATCATCAAATGATGGTGACTACCCATGGAACAGAAGGCAGAGGATTAGGTATCGTGGCAGGGTGCAGGGGTACAGGGCGGGGGTATCAGCACAGGAAAGCTGTGCTCTTGTTCCAAGGAGCTGTGCTGCTAATATCATATTCTGGTGTTTTCTCTACTAGCAGAAGAATGTGCCGCTCGAGAGATAATTTTGCAAATTCAGACGCTTATCATTGAAGGGCACCTTTGCTTTTCACAAAGGCAACATCAGAAATGAAAACTACAGATGCATTAATACAGACACTTCAGTAGAGCAGTATTTTAAGCACAATGTTAGCACACATAAAAAAATGGCATTCTTTTAACATAAACCTTAATAACTTATCTCCTGGAGGTTTTCCAAGAAATTATTCCTAGATGAAATAATGTTCTTAGAATTATAATTTTCTTTTCAGAAAGTCTGATGATTTAAAAACAGCATTGTATACACAAAGAACTATCTGGGTCAGAAAATAATCATCAGTCATTTTCTATAAAAACCATTTTTTGACCATCAATTTAATTCCCTATTATTCATATAATAGGAAATGAATACAATATAGAAAACATCAAGTCCAGGCTCTTTCTTAAGCAAAAAGAATTTGATTGACAACATTCTATCCACTGAGACATCTTTTTTTTTCTCTGCTCTCAGATTTATGCAGGAATTAGCAAAAGACAGTCTTCCTGGGCTATAGGTCATCAATTCTATATAATCAGACTCCTGATATTCATTGTTTCTAGGAAAGGAATCTCAAAAAATTGACTCTATTTCATAGAATCACTCATACTTTGAGCAAATATTTATAAAACGCCCAACATGAACCAGATAATGTGCTTGGTCCTGGGAATATAACAGCAAGTAAGACAGTGAGCAGTTCAAGACTCTAGCGGAGACACAAACATGGCTAAAACATGGGCTGTGTGCCAAAGCACACAGCAGGGGAAGGGCAGAGGAATGGCCCGGGGGTTCTGTCTGCGAGGCCCGGGAAGCCTTCTCTGAGAGAGGGCACGGATGGAGGGATGGGCTGTGTGAAATTCTAGGTGATGAAAACCCCACCAAGCTGAAGAAGCTTCAGTGCTTTTGGGGTTCCATCTTTATTCCTGACAGAAGCCTGATGAGATGGGAACTGCTACTATCTCACTGCCAAAGATCTCTAAGCTTGCCTCAAGTCGTCGTGTTGGTGCGAGTGGCAGTGGGAAGCCCACACTTTTCTGTGGAGCAGCGACAGCAGACACACTGGCTTACCCAGCCGGCTCACAGAGTTCACTCAGCCACCCCCTGCGCACAGCTCTGCACACCTGAGACGGGTCTGAACCCAGTTCTCAGCATGAGCAGAAGCAGGGACTCTGGTCACATAACAAGGAAGCTGGGCTTCTCTTAAGAAACCTGAATGGCATAGCAGACAGATGATCTTGTTCCAGACAGCAAAATAAGAAAAAGGAGGAAGGAAAATCATTTGAGCACAGAAAATAGTAAGTAGGGATTTCAGAGAAAGGGCTTTGAACAGAAGACAGCGGACACTTAAAAATTAGAGAGGACCCTGTACTTAAGAAAACACGAATAACAGGAAGGGTCCTCAAAGATTAACTGACTGACTGAAGAAAACCTGTGGGTAGCTCCTTAAGGGAGAGAATCGCTAGGAATTTAGGGCTGGGGCATCTGAGGTACTAAATATGAACTTTTTTGTCCATTTCCAAAGAAATGTCTGCATGAAGCTGTTAAACTGATGATTTCGGAAGAATTCAAGGACCTTGAGAAGGAAGAATAAAAACAACAAAAAGGGCTAGGATTTCAAACAAGAAATAACTGAGATGATGTTTAAAAATACAAAGACTTAAATGCCTATGATACCGGGTACAGATACCCAACTTAACTAGGTACTTCAACTCTTGGACGAAACACGTATCCCTGGGACGTATCCCTGGGACTCTATGAGACAGGACCCCCAGGTAAAATACTGTTTGAAAGCAGTAGCTCCACTGGGAGAAGAGCTTCAAATGTCCTGTGTATCTCCTGAAAATAGCTGCCTCTGCGGAACATGAGTGGCAGCCACTACAGGCATCAGGGGGCAAGAAAGGGACAGCAACAGGCAGGTGCCATTTGGAGGACAAACTAGGAACTGCTTCTCTGCCTGGTGGTTTAAGTAAGTGGAAGATGACAACCACTCACTGGCAAGAGAAGACAGAAATACTGAGGACACTGTATTATTAAATACCTAGGCATCTGTTGGAAGTCTCAGCTAAAGCTAGAATCTTGAGTATACTTTTCTCTTGACCTGCTAATAGGAAGGAAGATGAGCAAAGCACAACTTCAGGTCTAATCCACAGCATGGAGAGGAAGAGACCAGTCAGGGGCTGGGTGTGTTTGGTTAGAGAAGCAGGAAACCCAGAACTAAAGCATCAAAAAAAAAGGTTGGCGATCGATCTGAATTTTAAAGTTTAAAAGGACTGATTTTAAAAGTTCAAAGAAAACATATGCATGCCGTATCAATGGTAGAATTCTCAAAAATGAAGTTCTGCTCACACAATAGCAAATTATTCCTGCAGATGAAAATGTAATGGTGCCCAAAAATACTCATGTGATCCCCAAGGGAGCACCTTAATGGGCCTACATTTTTAAAGGACACCTGCAAAAAGACCACGAGAAGGGCCCATAATAAGGACTATCACATGGTCCATAGCAACTTAAGAAGGCTAAAGATCAGAATGAGATTAAACTTGCCAAAATGCTAAAGACAAAAAAAAAAAAAAAATTTAAAGGGATATTTTAAAGTTATGTTTGACATAAAAGAACAAGACAGACACAGACTTGCTGGGCAGGATGTATAGCGGCTCTCAGAGGGTAGACATGTGAGAAGAAAGGAAGGCTAATCTTTACACCGGAAAGAAATGAACCTCGATGAGAGGTAAATGGGTGAAGGGGTTCAAATTTAGAGATCAAATGAATACTGCTGACAAGTTGCATTCACCTCCGTCTATATGGGAAAAAAAGCTGAAATGCAATCAATAATCTTTGAGAGACTCTGGTGAATCTGGGATCAAGGTTAACTAACAGGCAAAGATGGCCCCACCTTTCAAAATGAAGATGACAGGGCACTTTGCCATATGGGGATTTCTAGCATAGTATGAAATGACAGATGCACAAGCACTCAGGAGAGGAAAGGAAATCTGAGGAGGAGACTTCTGCAGGAGATGCTTGTTACCATAAGTAATGGCCAAAGAGGGTGATAGGTTAACTGCTCAGATGGAGAATGCAAGTGACATTTAGATACCAATATGGCATGTGGCAGGTTTCTCCATGACACCTTTATAGATATGAGAGAGAATTGGGGACTAAATGACACTGTAGTCATGAAGATTTGTGATCTTTAAGAGATACTAATCATGGAATTACTGAATTAATATCAAACAGAAGTCTCATTTTTAATAGACTTGGAACACTAAATGTGATAGTAGATTTAATAAGGGAAAAATTTAAATCTGTGGCATATGGACTAGGCAAAAACAACTTCAAAAGTACACCGTACCTTAGATAACAGAACACACAAGGGGACACATCCACAAGCAGCTCAGGACAGATGGAAAAAGATAACATGATCTGTGTGGTTCCAAAATAAAGGGAGCCACAGAGAACAAGCAAATTGCAGTTATCTAACAATGGCCAGGCGTCACCCAGTGCTAGGGCACCTGCAGTCATGAGAATGTCTGAACAAGGCCCAGTGGCCCTTCATCAGAGATGGCCACCATCAGAGATGGGTGGAACTCAAGGTCCTGTACTGGACGGTGCTGTAACATATTACCACAAGTTTTGTGGTTGAAATCAAGTGCCAAAATTGAGGCGTGGGCAGAGCCACGTTCTTTCTGAATGCTGTTGGGAGGAATCTATTTCCTTGTTCTTTTCAGAGGCTGCCTGCATTGCTTGGCTTGTGTTCTCTCTCACGTCACTCCTACCTCTGTGTCCCACAGCGTGTGTCCTTCTCACACCCGGCCCTCCTGCCTTGCCTTCAGGAAGACGGTTTACTTAACACTGAGTCCATCCAGTTTGACAATGCTCACCTCTCAGGACTCTAGTTAACCACATATGCAAAGTCCTTTCTGCCACTACAGAAACATATTCAAAGGTTCCAGGGACCAGAAGGTGAACATCTCTGGGGAGCCACTGTTCTGTCCATCATTAGGTACCTTTCAAACCTCTGAGACCAGTGAATTTTCTATGGGGGGAGTCCGGGGACGTGGGGGCTGAAGAGGCCCTGATCTCATCAGTGACCAGAGCCCTGAAACACATTATGTTCATGCCTTCAAATCTAATATATAAAAATAATTTTTAAAGATATTAATAAAGTTGGACATGTCAGCTTTAGTGTAAGTTTAATGTAGTTAATTATAAACACTGAACAGATACCAATCTTTTTCAAAAGCTCTGTTAAAAGTTAACTAAATATTAACTTTTTAGTAGGCTGTAAAGTTTATTTCCTTATGAACTCCTATTTATGGGCTTAGCTAACCATTTAAACAAAGCAACGTGTATTACCACTAGCCAGGTGGCTAAGAGTTTATGATTACCCTACAGCTCCTCGGCTTTGGCCCAGAGCTTTAGGGGAGGTACGAAACACTGAGGGGAAATTCATGATTCTAGTGTCATCTCTTCTCTTTCTTTTCATATTTAAACGTTATTAATTGCTTCTTCCTCCAACCAGATGTCTCCAAACCCAGTTATAGTTGCCTTGCAAACAAAACTCTCTATTTATACTTTTTTTTAAATTTAGCTTCAAATGACAGATTAAAAAAAAAAGCTACAGATTTAGAAAATAATTTTCCCTATGTTTTAGGTTGTATCTCTTAGGAAAATATGGTGATTATGGTTAGACATACTACAGACAAATATAAACTCGTGACATTTTTGATTGACAGTTTCAATGTCCTCATATATTTAATTTTTTAAAAACAGAAATGTTATCAAGACTGAAAGGAAACATTGAGGATGCCCTAATGAGTAAGTAAAGGAGGAAGGAAATCCCTCCACGAGTCTGTGAGCTGCAGGAATGAGGTCTGACTAAGCCTTACTCAGCACAGCCTCCCTAACTTCCAGAGAGGGCCTGGCGGGTGTTACAGCCCAGGAGAACACATCTAGATAAGAGTCAGCATGCTGTGTGCTGCATGAGCTTCCTCCCCACCCTGTTCTTACCACCTGGTGCCGCGACTTGCACCCGAAGGACTGTGGAACAATGAGCCCCTTCATGAGCGAGAGACTACAGGACACCACCTAAGTAGACTAGCAGGAAGCAAGTCTTACCTTACTGTCCTTGTCTGGTTTGGTTGCTGAACTGTTCCCACAGGCTGATGACACACTGTCGGGAGATGTGGGAAGTCCCGGAAGACCAGTCACCGTCCGACCACTGGGCTCACTCTCCAGAGAGGCAGTGGCGATGCTCGTGGAGGTCATAGAAGCAGCTGAAGCACAGGCCAGGGGGGCATTGGCTCGACTGATAGTGACAGCAGCGACGTGGGCAGCAGAGCCTGCCATCGGTGGCAGAGGCTGTGGGGAGGCCAGTGAGTGATGGGGCAGCCCCACGGACGCGGCGCCGAGGCAGGCAGCATTCTGCACCTGGATGGGTGTCACTGCTGCTGTGGGGCGCTCTTGGTTATGTGCCGCAACTGGTAGACATCAGGAAGGAACACAGCGAAAGTCAACTTCCTACTAAATATGGCTCACTAGAAACACAAGTCATGTCACTGTATCAGAATAGAACCTAATGCAAGGTTCTGATCACCACCTTTACAATCAGGAATGGAGGTGTGGTCTTCAGATTTGTTGAGCATGGACGTTGAGGTCTTTTACTTACAGTAAACACTTTTCCCTAGCATTAGAGACAATGAGTCCATTTCTGAGAGTTGCACACAGTGTCAAACTATATCAACATCAAGTCCTTTTGTTTTTAATGAACTATTTAAAAAACTTTTTTTTTTTTTTTTAAAAGTTCAGTACCGGCGATCGAACTCAAGACCTCCAGCTTGCAAGGCAGGTGCTTATGCCACTGAGCTAAATCCCTAGCCCATTAAAAAACTTTTTTAAAGTTGGTGTTTCACCATGTTGCTCAGGCTGGCCTCAAATTTGCAATTCTCCTGCCTCAGTCTCCTGAGCAGCTAGAATTTCATGTGCATGCCACTATACCTAACTTATTAACCACTATTTCTTTTTCCAATAGATTTCCCAAGCATTCAGTTTTCATGCAGGCTATGTCTAGACGTTCCCCAAAGCCTTATGCAGTCATATGTGGGGCTTTTTTCAAGATAGCTGAATCTAGAGTATGTGATTAATTCATGACAGAATGCTAGTTAAGGGTGATTAATTCTAGGATTAAGAATGCTAGGATTAAGTAAGTCCACTGATTGGCTTAGCACTGTCCTTAACCCAGTAGCCTGGATACAATAAAAGGGATAAAAAGTGGTCTGTTTTGCCCCATGCTTGTTGAGACTAAGATTAAGGGCGGTGCACTAATTAACCTGGCAGGAGAAATTTCAAGGTAGTCTGAAGTTGAAGCATTGGCATGGCTACTTCTAGAGGCTTTTAGGCAGATTTATATTGAGAATCAAGAGCAAAGAGTCCAGCAGAATGATTTAAAACATTGAGTTTGGGGCTGGGGATTTAGCTCAGTGGCTCTAGCGCTTGCCTGATAAGCGCAAGGTTGTGAGTCTGATCCATGGTACTAAAAAAAAAAAAAAACCAAAAAATAAACAGATAAAAACAAACAAAACATTGAGCTTGGCCAGAAAGGAAGTTCCAACAAAGTTGTGATCTGAAAAGATGGAACAGGGGAGAAATTGGTTGCTGAAAAGACTAGCAAAAAACCCAAGCATTTCAGAAGACAACAGAAAAGATGGTGTGAAGTCATAACAAGGACCAGGAGGACTCCAGCCTTTGGAGTCTCAGAGCTGCAAAAGTGGAAGACTTTGCTTTGAGAAGAGAGCCCCAGAGCACCATGTCCCAGAATGGTGATGGCCTAGACAATTTGTTCCTTAGGAGTGAGTGTAGAGTACTCAAAGGCCTAAGCACTCAGCCCCTACAGCCAAGAGGGAGAAAGCCTGGCTACTACTCCAGCTGGTGGCAGACTTTGACCTCATCCATGTGGTGCTAGTTTTAGATGTATGAACAATGCCAAAGTTGTGGGATCAGGAAGGCTTCCCACCAGACTTCAGAAGGCTGCTAGGCCAGCCAATGTTTCCCTGAGAGGGCTGTGTGTGCAGTTGTGAGTGTGAAGTTGAAGGTGCAGTGGAGATCCTGGAAGTTTGTATAAGTCAGGAAATGGAGATCATTCAAGGAAAGCTGCAAGGAGTGAGCAAAATCAGCCAAAGAAAGAAGCCATGGGAGCTACAGCTGCCAGAAGTACCCAGGGTAGAACTACCAAAGCCCTCTGAAGCTGACTTGCCGTAGATTGTGGGGGATGCTAGACATGGAACTTAATGTTTGCCCTGCTTTATTCCCATTCCTTTCTCTCTCTCTCCCCGTCTCTTTCCATTCTCTTTTGGAATGGAAATGTCTATTCTGTGCCATTGAATATTAGAAGTGTTTAACATTCCCTTTATTTGTAGAACAGCTTACAGCTGAGTTTGCCTTAAATTTCAGAAGAGACTTTTGAACTTGGACTTTTCAGCAACTGTGAAAATGTTCAGATTTCAGCAACTCTCAGAGATGGACAAAATACCTTCTGCATACAGGGATGTGCAAGAGTCTTTGGGGGCCAGGAGTAGAATGCTTTGGCTTGTGTCTAGATGTCACTCAGAAGCCTCATTCAGTCATAGTGGAGTTTTTTCAGCAGTGGCTGAATCAGTTCACTGAGTGGTATGGCACTGTCCTAATCCTGGTAACATAGATAGAAAAGGGCAAAACAGGGCTGCTAAGGCCCCTTGCTCTGCTACCTTCTGCCCACCATGAACTGCTTCTCCTCTGTGATGTCTGTCTATCATGTCATCCTTCCTTGGAGCCAGTCAACTATGGACTGTAACCTCTACAAACTGTGAGCGAAAGAAACCTTTCTTCCTTTCACTTTAGGTGTTGAGTATTTTGTCTTAGGAATGAGAGAAGTAACTAAGACACTATCCCACAATTGTTTCCCAAAACTCTTGGTTGGTTTCAAATACTACATAAATCATATTGGATCTAAAATAGGCTTGTGACTAAGTTCATCAAAATAACATACCACCTAGCAGATAATCTGAAACTACACAATCTTGACTATAGAGGTTGTGTCTTGAGGTACAACACTACTGGCAGTTTTAATGATCAGCCTATTTCCTTTAGACTTTAGATCTGTAGGTCAGGTTTAAATTAACAAAGCAAGGCAGGCTTAGCCCAAATAAATGGATATAAAGTGCCACTGA
Source organism: Cavia porcellus (assembly GCF_034190915.1). Classification (NCBI taxonomy): domain Eukaryota; kingdom Metazoa; phylum Chordata; class Mammalia; order Rodentia; family Caviidae; genus Cavia; species Cavia porcellus. Next base: position 26,014,024 of record NW_026947507.1, on the reverse strand, counting down.
CTAGATTGTCCTGTTTCTAACCCCTTGTGAAACTCACTGTTTCAATATACAAATCACATCATCTGCTATCAGGCAGCTAACCCCTTTCCCTGACGCTGTTCTGGTCTGGTTTCCTCCTTACCTGTCCTTACTGCATTGCGGGCCTGGTTGACTGTCATCTGCCCAGGCATGTGCAACAGGACCTTTGCCTGAGGACTTGTTTGGATGTGAGCTGCTGACACCACAGCCGTGGGGACAACACCGGGACTCCCAGCCACACCATTTCCTTGGAGCTTCTGGGCAGGACCTCCTGTAGTAGAAGGACTGACCATGGTTACCCCTCGATTTGTCTGACCGGCAGTAGACATAGAGACTTTAGCTTGGGAAGCATTTGTCACCGCTCTGCCAAGACAGAAACAGATGGAAAACCTGATCCATCAGCAAAATGGGAGACAGAACAATTAAATGCAAGAAAAATGACTCAGAGCTTTAAAGACAGAACATTTTTAAAATGAATGGAATTATTTTTACAAAGTTTTAAGAACAGCAAATTCAAAGAAATGATAGCCTTGAGGCAGAGAAAAGTTCTGAAATGTTCACAGTTACCAGAAACCACACATCATACTTGGCTCAAGAATATACTGGTTACTGGTTTCAGCTTTCCATGTTGAGGCCAGACACTTTCTCTGACTTGAAGGCCCTGGGTCCTTCTGCATCATCTACCAAAGAAGCCATGTTTCCACAGCTCTGCTCCTGTTTTCTGATCTACTTGTCTCAGACACATCACACAGGTACCTGGGTGCACACACACATGTGCACACACATGCAGACACTTTGTTGGAATGTCTTCTCTGGCTTTTCCTTATCTGTCTCAATTTCACTTATGCCTCAAGATCCAGCACACAGCTCATCATTAAGTTTAAGATCTTATGATGCTACTGTTTCATGTAGATTCCTTCCTCTGTTCTGCTTTTATACTCAATACATGCTTGTAATTTAGCCCGAGTATAAAATCTGAGGTAGTCTTTAAAAATAAATTTCTTATGAAATACAAAAAAAAAAAAAAAAAAAAAAAAAAAAAAAAAAGTTCCTTGAAGCCAGGGGTAAGCATAAAATGGTTTGTTCCATTATTCCAGTGTGAGCACAATTACAGGGGTATAGTCAGCTCTAAACATCTTAACTTATTAACTCCTTCTATTACTTTAAATTCACTTAAATGACAATCCTGTATATAGCATAAAATATTTCATTAATGTGAGCATTTTATTATTTACCAGAGGAACAACAGAGCATATACTGTAAGCAAGCATTTGTATACAGTTGAACATGCAGAGATTTTTAACTTAATAATTTGATTTTGAATTTTACAAAAATATTTTCTTTAACTTCATTTGTATCATTGTTTGTTGTATTTCTCTTATTTATTATTATTATTTTTTGTACGAGGGCACTTCTGTCTGCCATTTTCTGGGCAGGCTGGACCTTGAATGCAGATTTTAACATCTACAGAATAGAAGGTTTATATTGATTAAAATTTGCAAGTCAAATTAAAGCTAACATTCTGTCACCATCTGCAAAGATAGTGATTTGATTAGGCTGCTGGCCAATCTATAAATCAAGGCCAACAGCTGACAAACATGTCAGTTCCTTAAGTCATTTGTTTAAAATGGAAAAGGAAGGCTGTTGGGTGATATAACACAGATAAACCTGGGCCATTTATTTATTAGAGTCTAGCAGTCTAACACCAGGGCTCCCCTCAGTGTAAATTTCATTACATTTCATTTCTTTCAGTATTCAGCGCTACTTTCCACAGTGTCCAGAAAATACAATAACTTTAAAGAAGGAAAGATTTCATATATATAAAGTTCTTATCATCCTATAATGGAGTTTCTCAACCTCAGTGACATTTTGGGCCATAGTATCCTATTAGTGGTGGCAGTGGTGAGAACAGCATACATACAGCAGGACTTGCCAGTATACTGGTCTTTATCCACTGTATGACAGCAGTGTCTCTCACATTTAGTGGTGAAAATTAAAACTATGTCCCATGGGAGTAATACTACCTCTATTTAAAATAGATCTACAATGTACTTAAGGATTCTAATGTCTGACTGTTTCATAATTAACAGAATTGAGAAATAATTACCAAGTCAGTGGAATAAACAGAGATCCAGACCAGGTGGCTTTGAGAACTTCTTCACTTTGCAATCTTAGCTAAGTTACTAAATCTCTAAATTGCCATATCTATTAAGTGGGAGCAACTATATCGATGAGTTAAGGAAGAAGAGTTAATAAATGTGCTCAAAAATCTGTCTATCCAGTATTTGGTACTCATTATATAGGCATAAAAGTGTTAATAATACAGCTTTTGTTTATCTTAAATATTATGCCTTTTATTTGCTAATAGAAAAATATTCGAAATAGTAGAGTTTGGTGTTCTCACACATATATATTAAAAACAACAACTTATGGTCTGCACATGTATTGGTAGAAACCTGTAATTTCACACATATTCACATGAAACGCTAAGGTATGAATCTTGGCATTAAAAGGGATTTTAGCAGATATAGATATGCATTTTAAAATCTTGTTAGGTAACAGGCAATTACAATGTGAGGATGAATCTGAATAGACTGAAAGCCCTGGAAAAGGACAAAGATACCCATTTTAGAACTTAGTAAACCATTTATTCAAAACCATACCTTGTAACTGGAGCGACATAATTGCCAGGGAAAACCCCGATCTTGCTGGTGTGCATTGAGGTCCCTTTGAACCAGCCATCTTGGCAACGCTCAAACACTAAAAACATCTCCCCTTTCCTCAGCTCTAGTTCATCCTCTTTCCGAGGAGTATATGGATATATAGCAACATACCTAGAATAGGAAAAAAATATTTGATTTCAGGCTAACAAACAAACACCAAGATGCTTAAAACTAACAGTAGAAACCAAGTCATGATTATTTTGTACAAATGCAGAATGAAAGTATCACCTCTTAACTCTTAGTAGCATTGGCAAATCTCCCTTGAAAGAGGATAAGGGCAGAAGCCTTCCTAACTGAGGACTGCTAAACCTGGACCTCTCAGTGTAGAAGTGTCTATCTATCAACTAGCATCTGTGCGGTGTGAAAGCATTAACACAGTTTGCAAGAGTGCCTAACTTGCTTCTCTGGATTAGGTGCCTACTGGGAACACTGAGCACTTCAAATGGCACTTGTTAGACTAGGGAAGTAGCCCCAAAAGAGGACATATGGTATGAAACTCCACTGCAAAGCACAATATGTTGCCTTTGCTATACAAGCTGAACCTAGAGGCTTGGGCTGCACCTGCTTCTGTATGTTCCGCCAGGAAGGAGACTGAATTTTAAAAGTCAAAGGAAAAGAAACACTAGTGCATACAGTACAAAACAATTCCACAATGCAGAGTGACTGTGCCTATCAACACATGGAAATGAGACAGGCAACACTAACCTGCAGTTCTCACCAGTGCTCTGAAGTGGTGAGATACAATCTCAACAATGTGGAATGCACAAAAACCTTGTTGCATTCTGCCATCAGTAAACTATGGGCAAGGTAATTAGACATTCCTGGATATTTATTGCTGGGGCCTCACAGCTTTTTATCTGCATCCTCCAACTAGATCTGCTTTCTGTGGAATACCCTCCTATTCTTTGGTATCCTACTGCAGGGAATGAAAATGAAGACACAAGAGTGTCTAACAAGAGTTGTATACCACCCCTACCTCCAACCCCCCAAAAGAACAGTTCTATATATTTAAATAGTGTGAGGAAGCAAACAGCATGTTTCCCAAAATCATGCAGGGCCTTTACTCAGCAGGCCTGCAAACTAGCTGCTCATGTGTTAGGCCCATTTTGTTTCAGTAGTTTCCTAATTAAATGCATGACTAGGCAGAAGTTTGCAGAACTCAAACCCTCAGTGAGCTGGAAGCCTGTCACTAACTCATATCACAACAGTCTCTCTCTCACTCTGCAGTTCGGCTCAGTTTTAAATGAATGCATTAGCAGTAGTAAGCGACACCTTCACTTACACACTGGGGCGAGTCTGAGGCCGTAAATGTGCAACCTGGTCAGTGGATCCTGCCATGGCCCTCGGTCCCATTCCAGTAGCAGCAGTGGCAGCAGCGGTAGCGCCTGGCAGTGTGGAGGTGAGGACAGTGGCAGCCAGGAGAGGAGGTGGGGGGAGAGGAGGATTCATAGTCTGGTACAGAAAAAGGACAGGGGAGCAACAAAATATTTACTTAGATCTTTTGTAGAAGGGGTCAGGGAAAGGAATCAGAAATCCACAGAACAAGATCTTAATGGATTCCACACAGAGCAGGAGCAGCAGGATACCTCTTACAAAAAGCCCCCTTTAAAATGCATCTCAAAGCCACAGCAACCTTTCAATAAACAGGTAAGTAATCATCCTTGGGAGGAGAAGCAAAAAAAAAGAATGAAACGATTGCATGTAATTTTAAGATTAATATCACTTTTAAGTAGAGACTGAGATGAGAATCCAAATGCCTTTCGAAGGGGCCACAGTATAAAGTCATGCTGCTTACTAGGAATTTATTGGTAATTGTTCTTGTAACTTGAAACTTAAACACAACACAAGACAATTTAGCTGCACCACATCTCAAATCATTCCTTTGGAAGAAAATTTCTTTTGATGCATGGTCTCCAAAAAGCTCAAACAATAGCAAGCCACCATCACTGAGCTATTGTTGCTACTTTTGCTTATTCTTTTCTTAACTTTGCAAGCTTTTGAAATTTAGAGCTATCAATAAGGCTGGTAATCTTTAACAAGTACACCAGTGAAAAGCTGCTGATTCCTTTATGGGCACAGCTTAATGGGGCTCTGCCTACAGGACTCCATGCCTTTTGAAAATCAATGGAGCAATTGTTGCTTTCTGATCTATAAACCCCAGATAATTCTTAAGGGCCTACATTACTGCAACTCCTGGGAATAGAAGCACACAAAGACTGCCTGAACCCCTACCTCGCTCTCCCCAAATCTTTGAAGCATTAGATGTAAAAACTGAATCAAAGGAAAAATAAGGATACTAAAGAATGTACCTAGGAAACATAAATGACTTCTACATATCAGCATATTAATGAGAAAAACCCAATGATTCATAAACATTGCTCACAAATCATTTCATTTCCATTTTTTGGAATAAAAATTTCAGTCTCATCAACATGTACTTCATCTCTCTATTAATGTACATGGTTCCAGTAACATAACACAGTAGGAAAAATTCAAATCTCTGTGCATATGCTCCAACTGTTCCAAACATTTTATTGAATTTTTTTGCTAACCTGACTGTTGGTAAGGATTTTCCCCACAATGTAGCAGAACATCTAGTGAGGAAATAAATGAAGCACAGAGCTTCTTAGAGAGTGCTAACCTGGACAAGGCAGATATTGGTTCAAAAAGCTAGAATATCACAAAAAAGTCACTCATATTCTCCATATAAAACATGGCAGCATTCTGATTTGTTAGAGCTTAGAATTTGCATGTGCTGGGACTTACTGCCTCTGCAAACTTCAACCAGTTGAAGGTCAAGAATTCATTCTGTTTGGCCTCCTTCCAGTGACCAAGTAGAGAGGAATAAAGATAATCTTGGTAAAACACTCAGCAATGTTCTCGTTCAAAGATAATAAAGCGTCAGCAGCCTGACAGGTGAGATAAAAAGTCTGTACTATACAGAGTAATCCTTGGAGAAACTGCAAAATTACCACCTTGCTGATTTCTATTCAAATTTTGCCCAACTTCAATCTCAAACCAGCATGGCTGTGGGAATGCAGAGGACAAATGGCATGTGTTCGGCAAGGAAATTAAGATTGCCTATTACATCTTACCTCTATAAAGAGAAGCTAAGCTAAACCAGCCTTAAGAAGAAAAAGGCAAAATGTAAAGAAAGGTTACTTCTTACAGTTAAAAATGCAGAAAGCAAATGCATCATGGACATTACTCTGCAAAGACTAAAGCTCAGGCATTGAGACATGGCATAAAACAAGACACTCTGAAAAAATCCCAAAGATTGTGCCTGAGAGATAATACAGTTTTCCCTCTCTTTTTGTGGGTGAAACAGAAGAGATGACTTAATAAAATTGGGTGGACTTTTTTCCTAATACTGAGTAAATGTGCATAAGACCAAGAAAGAAAGTTTGATTAAAATCAGATTCCTAGATGCTGCTCATTCCTACAGGGTTGGTAAAATGATAGGGCTGGACCACACTAGGAAGTTCTGTGGGCTGCTTTATAAACAACCGAAACTGAAATAATCTGGTAATGAGGAAGTTCAAAAGGTAATCTGCTGTGTATGAGCCCCAGGCAGTCTGCTGTCCTGCAAAATCTGAAATTTCTATAGAGCAAACCACAGATTTTCCTTCGCCCGGAACTGACCTGAGAACCTGCTTGCTGTTGTACAGTCTGGGCCAGTGCAGGTGTCAGGGGCTGAGAAGCACTTTTTCCTATGCACAAAGAAGGTCTACATACAGATCTGTTCACTTTTCATTCAGGAGTGGGCTGCTAATGTGAAGTGGCCATCTTCACTATGTCCCAGTCTTAACCCATTGGATTGGTGTGAAAAAGCACAGCCAGATTTGCCTTATAGAAGCAGCATGGGCTTTGTGGTCAGAAAAGGAGGCAAATTCCAACCCAGCCCAGGCTTTTAGGACAGTCCTTGACTTCCCTACTTTGTTAGAGTGATTCCTTAGGGAAGTCCACACTTGCTAGAGCACACTGTGAGTGAGAAGCTCGAGTATGTGGGGGGTGTCCTTACTGACACTCCCTCCTCTCTTGCCGTCCCATGCACTTCACCCATGAGTGGTTAGAGCTGGATGCGGCTAAGGACAGGGAGAAGTCTCCCAAAGGCTGCAGGCCAGGCTACCAGCACAGTGCTCTGAAGTGGAGTTTTAGACACATGTTCAACTGACAAAAAGAGGCTCGTTTCCTTTCCAACTGTCTCTAAGTATGTCTGTGTCTCTTTACCTTCTATGGCAGAAAATAGGTCCTTTGGGCAAATATCATTTAATATCCCCCAAACCACCATAATTTCTTTCTAATCATCTAATTTCCAATCAACCCCCTTTCAACCCTGTACAGCGACACCTCTAAATGTTTTTTTCTGACTCAAGTATACCGAGGACACTAGGAGGGAACAGTTCAAGCTTCTGCTTGAAGATGCTCCCTGCAATCAACAGTGTTACCAATTCCAGTGGCATTATCATCTCTATGCAAAAATGGTAATTTATTGTTGTATATTTAATCTATATGGAAATAAAAGAGATTTCTATACTAGCTAATTGTGTAAATCATATAAGGTTACTATATCATACTCTACCAACCTACAAGAAGGAGTTAATAATTATAAATTAGTTTACATATCCCTATCCCTGGAGCACAGCAAAAGCTCAAGAAACTGGAAGCTGCTGTTAGGATTCATGAAACTGAAGTCAGAGACTATTTTAGTTGCCATTCTGTTGTAGCACCTAGGTTTGTGGCTAGAAGATAAAGGGACCCTCAATGAGTGTTTCATGAATGAAAACACATTCTGTGTTTCTAACTCCTTCTTAGAACAATCTGATCAAAACGTTTCCATTCCTGGGATGTGAGAGTCCTTTCCCATTGCTGATACAAACAGTCTGACCACATGCTACCCTTCACTTTGATTTTCCTAACACCTGCCAATTCCCAAGTTCCTGCTTTCATTTCCCAAGTCACCAAGGTTAGTGGTGGTCCCACTCCTCTACTTCCAGAGTCTTCCCCTTACTCTGCTGACAGCAAGAGGTTCCATGTAGTCTTCACCACAGGCTGTAACGAACTATCATCATATACTGGCTATTCTGAGACCTGATATAGTGTCTCACACATACACACACACACAATATGCGTATGTGGTGGCATTTATGCCTATAAATCTATACCGTAAGAAGGCTGGTTTTTCTACCAACTTGCACTCAACTGTCACAATTAATACTCAGCACTCTTGCTGAGATCAATACTCAAATATTAAATAAAAATACTCAAAAATTAAATAATATTTAACATTTTATACAGCATACCAGTCATGTGTGTGTAAAACATTTAATTAAGGTTGCATAATTTGAGAATTAAATCTGTTTTCAAATTGGCCATGGCAAATGTTGAACCTTTATTGACCTTGGTTACCTTGTGACACTTTATAGCTAAATACCTCCCAGCTGGTACAGAGGACTGGGGATTATTAGTTACTTATTTAAAAAATTCTTCTTCCATATATGGAGGACAAAAAACTAAGAACACCTCACTTTCTTCAACCCATGAAATAGATTAAAAAAAAAAAACCTTTCATGGTTTGAAGTTTCAACCAAATAGAAAAATACTAAAATCCATTTTGTTCATAATGCTGGACATTTTAACTGTTACATGTGAAATGTAGAGGGACATATGCTCATAACTTCATTCTGCATAAAAGATTAAGGTCTCAATTTGTGAAAAAAGCACTAGAAATTTTTATTTTCTAGTCTACTGGTGGCATTTATTACCTATAAATTCACATCATGAAAAAGCCTGGTTTGTTTTCTTCTAACCTGCTTACTATTGCCTATGACAGTACTCAAAGCCTCCAGAAATATTTCAAATTCAAAATAGCACACTTGCTACAATTAATGTAAGATGCAGAGGGCACATGATATTGAGATTTTTCCACTTAAACCTAACATATTAAACCTAAAACATTTCTGCCAACCTACCAGGGACTTTGAGAGCTAGATATCTCCAGAGACAATGGACAAGCCTGTTTATAATTAATTTTTCATTTAACTGAGTTGGCATGGTAGACATATTGTTTAATAAATCTTCCTCTTACTTAACATGCAGGCTAGCTTTCTTACATAAGCCTCAGATAAAGTGGCTGAATATAAATTAATTTTTATATATTCATGCTCTCGTGACCTTCCCATTGACTTGGCCTAGAGTAAGCCCCCAGCTAAAAGAAACTGGTCATTTTCTACATTGTAAAATGTTCATCTTATAAGAGCTGAAACTCAATCAGCCTTGTCTTTTCCACTAATTAATTTTTGTAAGATCAGAAAAGTAAGTCTTTTTTCTCCCCTTTAAGAAATCAAGTTAGGGGGCTGGGGATTTAGCTCAGCAGCATAAATGCCTGCCTTGCAAGCAGGCAGTCGTGAGTTCGATTCCCGGTACCGATAAAAAGGAAAAAGACCAAAAAAACCAAACAAACAAACAAAAAGAAATCAAGTTAGATTTTTTTCTACACAGGAGGTCATCCAGAAATGGACATATCAATTGGTAGGAGTGGAAAGGAAAGGACAGAGTCTCCCCTGGAGAGCAGTAGGCAGGATGGCTATGAAATTTGGCTCTGGGCAAACATCCAGGGATAATAGAATCTCATGAAAACGAAATTTAATAAATATTAACTGAAATTCATCTCTCCAGGTGAGTTAAGGGAATGTTTCCTTCACCAGTTATACTATCAAGGAAACCATAATTATTCAAGGAATACTTTTTTTTAAAAAGGAGAAAGAAAAAGACTTTAACCTCTAGCAAGAACATATTAACTTCCATTTAAATAGACTATGCTTAACTCTGTAAAGTTTTCAAAAGTCAAGTTATGTAACAACTCTGCATTTATTTATATCCCATCTTGTTTCAAAATCAGTTTTTAATTATTTATAAAATGTTATCAAGTAAAATAAATATGAAGTAAGTAAAATGAAGCAAATGGAAAACAAAGGCAGTAAAACTAGATGGAGTCAACATTATGACCAATATATTGTGAAGTCCTCACTGGGAGGTTACAAATTTGGCTCTCAGCAGTCTGGCAGAAGAAATATAATCTTTACAACGTATATAAAGTCCACAGCCTAAAGACAAACCAGCTGCTTAGAAGGCTCACTATTACTGGTGCAAACAGTAAAGAACACCGTAACACAGTGAACTAGGCCAAGGCGTTTTTAGGGTAAACAGTGGCACATGTCACACACACTCCACACAACAGTCCTAAATAGAGGCCAATAATGAACTCAGTATGCAGGCATCCCTCTCTGTGTCCTAACTCTATGATACAGATACTATCAATTTCATTTTTTAAGTAGGGACACCGAGGTTTAAAGAAACTGAGAAACTTTCCAAGGTTAAGTAGCACGTGGCTGAACTGGACTTCAAATCTAGACAGGTTTCAGCTGAAATCTGTTCATCTACCATTAAACCACACTGTCTAAAAGCATCAGCACAAACCACTTATGCATGCTGGGTAGGGTCACACGCTGGTCCAGGTACAGGGGCAACCTGACTTAATGATATTTTCTGTCCTCATTTCACTCAGTGCTGGAGCAAACGGTCTAAAAGTATAAGCCAAGGCATTAGTCTGGATGAGAAATGTCTAACAATTGCTAGTTCCCTGTAGTTCAACTATCTACAATTTACGAAGTGGAGATTATGGTTTTTCTCTATCAAAGCTCCATTTGTTTGTTTCTTCAATTTCAACTTTTTTTCTACCATGTTCCTCTTCTTTGTGTCTATTCTAATTGTCCCAATTAATTTCTCCCATATGGGTGTTTTTAACCAATTAATGATTAGACTCTACCTATAGAATCGCATGTTTTTAAAAGAAAAAAAATAAAATCAAGACAGCAAGTACTACAGCTATGTATTATATCAACAGAAGATAAAGAACTGAAGGATAAATCCTAAATGTAGAGATTTATCTTGTGAAAATAAACCATTTAGCCTTTGGGACCCATTTTTCTCACCATTTCTATAAATGAGCCTTTAAAAGAAATAAGCAGGCTCTAGAAACGACAAAGAAATAAAAGGTTAAACCTGCAGGAAACTAGGTTGAACTGTAATACAATTTAAACGTATTTTTCAGAGTTCTTCTAACAACTTCAGACCACTGAAGTTGATTCTCATTGTTAAAAAATTTATAGGCTGCAGGCGAGAGAACGCCTAACTTTTCATCAGATTAGCAGAGCTCACAGATGAAAGATAGCCGTCCCACTAGGAAACGTCGGTGCAAACCGCAGATGTTAGGGGGTGGGACGTGCTAGGGTAACATGACTGGGTTCCTAAAAGAGAAGTAGAGACAGGAAAACTATACTCACTCCAAGGGCAGCTTGGTAGGGAGCCTCTGATGGGAAAGTGAACGAGGGGCCCGTCGTCACTGGGCTGCTCGGGGGTGGAGTCACAATTAGCCCGGTGGTACTTATGTGAACCTACCGAGAAAAAGATGAGTTACTAAAAAAGAAGAACATGTTTAATACAACAGTTATACTGGCAGGAAGTCACACTGAATAAAAAATTTGTACTTCCTTTTATTTTGAGAAGGCAGAGTTCCTTTTAGTTTATTCACCCCAAGTTTACTTACTACCTACCGTGTATCAGGCCCTTTGCTGGATATTTGGCAGCCGCGTGACAAATGCTGGTCACTACAATGCATTCAATTGCTGCTGGCTTCCGTAAGAACATGCTGCCTCCCGCTTATGCTGCTGTGAATCACTGACCTTTCAGATGGTCAGCCTTGCACTCTACCAGCCTTCCAGCAATTTCACCGCAGATCACCTATCATTATGCTAAATCTATGTAAAATTCTTAAGGGATTTTGTTATTTTCAAGATCGTTTTCCATGACTTCTACCATTCAGAGGGGAAGCATAATTAAAATGCACCTGCCTGGACATGCCTATAGCAGGCAATTATTTATAAAACCTTTAAAGGAACAATGTCAAGCCAAATTAATTGTTTTCAAAGGCATCTTATCCATGATACGGCCCAAGATTAATTTACTAGAAAGAAATTGAGTTACTCAGGTCATTTCACTGCCTGTGTTCAATTACTCAATCAATTTCACTCAGGCTGCAGAGCAGGTCCAGCTGCAGAATGCAGTGGTGCTACTTGATGCCACAGAAGTAGGGATGGGTTCCTTACAAATCCAGTATGTATGAAAGCTATGTGGTTGGCAAGTGTTTTATTTTTCCAAGGAAACAAAAATGTATCAAAAATTCTAGTCTTATAATAAAAATGTATTCCCAAACATGGTTTATCCAGTTCTCATAAATTAAGAAAAAGATTATGATGACAAAGAAAAGTTAAAAGATTAGTTCCTTAAGGGGTTGAAGGAAACTTGGTTTTCCACTATGTTAAGCCCTACCCAAGGTCAAGGATTATCAGCACTACAGCATACAAATTATTTTCACTAGTAAGTGTGAGTTGTATAGGGAATTCACAATCTTTTGAAATACATTTATAACTTTTAGTCTGTACATTAATTAAGGCTAACACATGAGCCTAAACAGATCCCGCGGTGCCATTAATAAACAGTTTCTCCCCAAGCTCTCATTTTCTGGCTTTCCTGTGACCTACAGTCTACTTATAAAATAGTTCTATTATTGTTTATATCTAGATGTTTCCTGAAAGCCTCGTGCACTCATAGGCAAGGTTTGGGGGAGGTGACTGGGTGGGGGGGCTTCACACTCATCAGTGGATTTGTTCACTGATGAGATTACAGCTAAATGGGATGTTGGGAGGTGAAGCCTGGTTGGAGGTGGGATCACTGGGGTATGGCCTGGAAGGGTCTATCTCCCTCCCCATCCCTTCATCTCTCTCTGCATCCTGCCTGCCCTGTCTTGAGCAATTCTCCTTTGCCATGCGCCTCACTTCCATGCCACCATTGCGCCCTGCCTCTTCATACTGAAACCTCACAAACTATGAGCCAGTAAACCTTTTCTTCAGGTGTGGGTGTCAGGTGCTGTCTCTCAGTGTCAAGAACGTAACACTAAGACAATTTCTTCCATAAAGCATACTGGCTTTTCATTCTGGAATAAAGTCTTTAGGTATTTCATCCCCATAAATCTTTTTATATTCACACTCCAAGGACATATGTAAGTTTGGTACCATATAAAAAAAAGTAGCTTTCTTAAAAAGTACAGTGAAGTTCATCTCAACATGGTATCATTACTAAAGAACCTTCGGAGCAAGAAAAAACACAATTTTCTGGGACCAATCCTACAAATATCTGAGGAAGATTTAATTATTGTCTGACATTTCCCTAGAGGCTCCAGTGTAGAAGTCAGAACAATTAGCTGCCAGTAACCTCACGGTCTTGGGATAAATCACTTTATGTCTCTGGACTCCAGAGAATCCCTAAGGTCTGTGCCACCACAGATAAAAAAGGAAGCACAATACACCAAGAACTTCACAAGCACCACTTAACACAGGGCTACTCCTAGCAGGGGAGCCAAGGAAGAGACAGTCACTGAAGAAAGACTAAGAAACAGAAGTAAACAGCGGGCGACGAGCATGTCCAGAATTAATTCCCTGAACAAAGACAACCTCAGGTTCTGCTGTGCTCATCCCTTCTCATGGTACTGCAACACGTACTTCTGTCTCTTCCAGAAGAAGGGACTAGTGAGGAGAGGAAAGAGGTGGGGAAAGCGAAGGGGGGCAGCTGGATGGGACTTCTTGCTTCCCCTGGGGCCAGTGGCAATACAAACACACCACAAAAACACTTCATATTCTGCAGTACTCTTCCATTTGGCAGAGACCAAAACATACCCTCGGTGTGGTCAGAAGAACACATGAAATGTCGTGCTTATGTGCACCACCACTGCTCCTCTAGGTGCCAACCACAGACATCCACGCATGCCTGTCCTGGAGATGCATCCCGACAGCACTGCCTAAACGGACCGTTTTTTTGTACTTGCAAGTTCAGGCATCACTGGCAGTCCGTAAATACAATGGCAAGCAAGCCCTCTCCTCTTTCAGCATCCGGACACCCATGTGTGACAATAAGATGTCCAGTGCCACTTGGAAGCACAAGGACGAGGCTCTTCCCAATGAGGAAAGGTGAGCTGGCAGGCGCCAAGTAACTATGGTGCTACCACACCAGCACCCGACGACTGCCTACAGCAAAGTTTTGCTCAGGTGAGAGAAAAGTGAATTCTAAATTTCTTTAGGCCTCTTGCTTCTGATTTCCTTATAAATGTAATGACGCCTAAATCACAGTTAATACATAATGCAAAAAAAGAATAAGAGCAAAGAAAACTGAGGGTAAAGATGATAATGGGTAAGGAAAAAAATCAGGCCAATATCAAGAGGCATTCCCGGGCCTCTCTTCAGCCTGCAGATAGGTCCTCTGCTGAGCTGGGGGAAAGGATGGTCTGCCATGAGCCACCTTCCCGCATACACCAATCTTCACGGTCAACAGAGAACACATCACGCAGGCCACACAGACCCAGTGCTTTCCTGTGGGCTGCGGTTCCCTCCCGTGCACACAGTGCTGCAGGTAAGTGCTATTTTCTGTAAACCTAAGTGGAGAAATCAGGCAGTACTTCACACACCTCCCATGCTCTTCTAGAAATAACTTTTCCCTGAGGCAAAATGCCACCACTGAACACAGGAGTATGGCGGGCGGCGGGAGTGGGGAATGGGTGAAGGGAACCTGTTTTAATGAAACACAGAAAGAGCCTTGTTTCCTAAGCTACTCAGACCCAAACAAAAATAGCTCTGCTTTTATAGCCTTCATTCCTGGCCTCAGTGAGGCGGCGGCAGACATGCTCGCACCTGACTGCACACTGCGCTGAAGATGCACACCCCCAGTTTGTCTTCCTTTCTCTTCTCATTCTCTCTGTTGCCAAAAGATTGTAAAAATTTTCAAAGCTCTTCCCATTCTGAGCTGCCTCCAGGCTCAGGAGAAGCTTGTCTCGTGTGTCAAGAAAACCTCATTGTGCAATGTTGCTAGGTCACAAGATAAAAAACACAGACTAAAACGACCAATTCTATTCATGATTGACTGTCTTTATTAGCCCAGTTCTTCAGGATTCTTAATAAAAAAATCTTCCATTCTGAATCTTATCTGTCACCTTACTCAATATTTTGTACTCTGATCTGCAATCCATGGCCATGTTTTACATAGGGATGAATACGTATAAAACAAGTGGATCTCCTCTGTCCAATTTCTAATTGATTCATTCATTCAACAAGTATTTACTGAGTGCTCACTGTGGGATGCTGTCAATGAACAAAACAAAGAACCCTGTCCTTACTGCTCTCATGTGTGTATGTGTCTTATTTTCTTCTGAAAAATCAAAAGTTCTGTGGACCTATCACCTAGAAAATAAATACATATTAATAAACCAACCACAATCCTATTCAGAAAGTAAATGTATTTAACTTCTAACTTACAGTACAGTATGACTCTAAGGAATAGCTTCAAATATAAACGAAAAAATAATTTTAACAAAATCTTCAAGCACTACCAAGAACTACGTTATAAACATTTGCTCTGTGATCTAATACAAACACATATAAAAACCCTAGACTTCTTCAGGACCAGAACTATGTTTCCTTTCATTTTCTTTAAGGGGAAATAAAGGAATAAGGGGAAATAATTTCATTTAAAGAGGAGGAGGAGGAGCAGGAGATGTAACATCTGCATGATTTTTTAAAAAATGACACATGACTACGGAGAAGTTTCTCTTGCTTGTGGCAGGCAGCTTCAGACGAGGCTCTGACCTTCAGGTTGAGGGAAATACTGCTGTCATCTAATTGGATGATGAAAATAGCCTGGGACTTGGGCAGGGCCACAATTAGCCTTGTTTGGTAGACTGGAATTAGGTCCTACATCTTACGTATTTTGAGATACACACTGCCAGGAAGTGTCTAATAATAAAACTACTCAGTAAATGTTGCCAAATGAACCAAAGTCTGTAATCATCTCATGTATTTTCACTGTCCTGGAGTAATATATAGCTATCTTTAAAGAAGTCCAAAGTCTTCAAGAACTAATCAGCTTTTTGAAAACACAAGGTCAAGCTGGGTGAGGGATGACACAAATCTGTAATCCTGGCAGTCTGGGTGACTGAGGCAGGAGGATAGGGAGTTTGAGCCTGGCTTGTGCAACTCAATGAGACCTTATCTCAAATGAATAAAAGCAAGGCCAACTGGTAATTTAAATTAGGTGATTCTTTCTCAGTAACTCTGCCTGGGAAGCCTAAATATCAAACTCACACAAATGCAAGATGCTATACATGTTACAAGTCTCAACTAGACCATCTAAGTTAGGGTGGAGATAAAGCTTCAATTGGCAAGAACTTCCAAATTAGCACTATGAGAAGGTTTTATACAACTGAGTTACTGCTGAGTAAAACTAATAAATATTATTTAACTCATCTTATAGGTTCTGATCTCTCCTTTGAAACTGACCAAGTAATACACCCAAGTTACTTTTCCCTTCTCCATTTCACCTTCTACGAAATGAAGGCTCTGTGTCCCAGGAAAGCTACACCCTTCAGAAGTTCGAAGTGGACAGTATTTCTCAGTTAGAGAACAGACACTGCTGAGCAGCTTCCTTCCTGGCTGAGCAGTGTCCTCCGGGCTCAAGGGTTTACCTGAGAAGGGGCGCTGCAGGACAGCCCGGACAGCTCGCTGATGCGCGCTGCGGCCGTGGGGTTGCTTGAGCTGATGAGGACGGGAGGGCTGATCTCCATGGAGTGGCGGTTCTGGGACGCGTGGGAGGACTTGTTTGCCATGGTGAGCGAAGTGAAGGAGTGTCGCTTTTTGGTGTTCTTCTTGGTGTCAGAGTGCTTTGGAGCAGAGCTGCTCTGGGCGGCTGTAGAGGTACATTCTCCAGCATCACCTCCTGGCACAGGAGGTTTATCCCACTCTATCAGCTGCTTCGCGGCCGAGTTAAACTGCAGAAACAACCGACAAGCCAACACAAGCTCAGACAATTCTTACAGATCCACTGAGGTTTATTTTCAACATGTCTTTTTCTAAAACTCAAAGTTACCACTTTCAAGTTTGTATGTTGGAATTTATTTTGTTTTTTTTGCATAAGAGATGTCTTTTCTATTAATCCTGGGAATTCACTGAACTGATGTCATAGGCAGATACTAAATCAAGAATAAATCATCCCTTGGGTGGGGTATGTTGCTCAGTGGTAGTATGTCTGCCAATCAAGCCCAATGCCCTGAGATCAAATTCCGATGCCAAAAAGATAAAAAGCTTTAAAAAAATAAATTCCATGATGCCTAATTTTAACAGCTGCTAGTATCCAATGCAAATCTACTTCAGCTCAGCAAAGAAATTCAGAGAAGCATAATCAAAAGGGTGTTTAGATATCTCACTGAACACCCAAGCCCAATAATGGCTGTAGTTGCTGTTCAGAGCACAATAAAAAAAGAGCAACTGTCCTCGGTGAAAATGATCAAGAAGACTAAATATGAAACCAGTATTAATGTACCTACTTCCAATACATTAACTTACTGCTTCAGTGTGCTGGGAAAATCTCACAATAAAGTTGGCAGAGACTCAGTCTGTCCTCGTCATGTTATTGTGTCAGTTATCTTCATATGTGCTCAAATTTTATACCATAGTAGGGTAAGACATGAAATTCTAATCTTGTTGGCAAGCTGATTTAGTGGATTTGAAAAGCCCCAGTGCAAAGTGAGAGCAGAAGGGGTCAAACAATGTGTACTGAACTGATATGATCAGCAAAAAAAGAAAGAACATTAGCTTTCTGTTTTCCCTGATGTAAAATGAAACATTTCCGGAAAGCTTTAATGATAACAAGCTACACATAACTTAGACATTACAAAAATGGGAAAGAACTGAGCTCACAGTTTAACTTCATAGAAAAACTGGATGAAAAAGAAAAAAATTTTACAAGTATCACAGAGGTTTTCCAATCTCAGCATTACATACTCAGCAATTTACAAAAACATGCCTTTATGTGAAATAACACTGTCTAATATATTTTTCCTACCCATCTCAACTGTCCAAACCCCGAGTTCTCACCCCATTGGTAAGATGGCCCCATAGGAGAATGGAAATTCTGATAGTCAATATTTAATGAAGAATTAAAGAATTAACTCACTGTCTGCATAACCAGGCTCCTCACGAAGCTATGCTAATTGCAGCCCAGCAGCCTGGTATTTCTACAGATGACTGCAAATTGACTGACAATTTGTTCCCATAGCTCCCTGGGGACTCAAATTTGGGTGGCCTGTCTGATTCACAAGTAACAGGATAAAATTTTTCTCAGACATGAGTATCTCTTCTGTTTTAGAGAGCAAGTAATTTCTCCATGGGATAAACTTTCAAAAATAACAGGCAGCATCACCAGAATAACATCTTATCAAGGTGCAGAATACGGACAGCAGGAGAAAGAGGCTCTGAGATTTCCGTGGTGTGTACCTAGGCATGTAGGAACGAGTTGACATGAAAGAGTGACCCCAGAGAGTACGACTAAAGCATCTGGCCAGGAGATCCAGAATTTAGAAATCCTCCCTCGTCTGCCCTCCACCTTCTAAGTGATCCCTAAGAGAACTGAATGCACAAAGGAAGCAAAGGCGTCTCTTGGTACCACTGGGGAAGCCCCAACTTCAGGGCAGAGCTCTAATGAGCGCAGTGAGCCACATCAGGCATGGTCTTTCTCCGTCCTACACAGGCTGGGCAAGAAAGAAGCAAAGCAGACTGCAGAGCTACTACACTTCCCCTCTCAAACTCATTAGTCCTCACCCATGAAAGGCCATTCACCCAGCAATGCCAGGGATGAAGGAGTCAGAGAATGCCTTCTTCCACTAGGCCCTGACACCCACCCTCAGGCACAAAGCACTCAAAGCAGGAAATGAAATCAGTGTGGTAGAATCTGGAGCACATACTCCTGTTCTGCTGAGTAGGAAACAGGAAGGAGTTGAGAAGACTTTCCCTTCCTTGAGACCCAAAATATGAATAGAAAAAACTACCACGTGTACCTCATACTGCATCTAGACTAATTCTGGGGTCAAGCCATAGGCTCTATGAGCTGTATATGTTTTGAAATGTTCTCAGACATTACCATAATCTTGTCATGTGTATACCTTGTTAAGTATCAGTTATAATTAATACTGCGTTAGTATTTCAGACATTCGTATGCTGTGCTCTAACAAATATCTGAATGTTAAAGCCCTATATTTCTTGACATTTTTTCTCAGTTAAAAAAAATGCTGAATGGTTCCTTTGTGCCTTTTTCATATTATATCTTCTTCACTAAAATAAATACACACTGAACATCCATTATGGACTAGAAAATGTGAAGGTGCTGGAGAACAGATGCAAAGAAGCTTCCACCCTTAAGGAGCCTACAAGCAGACATGAAAATAACAGATGTTTTCCATAATCTATGTCTGGCTACTTTTGCTCCACAGTGTGCTTTCTGGGATGTGTCCATATTGTTCCATGAATATGCACTTTTTTCTTATTAACTGGTATATAGCATTCCATCCTGTGAAATATATAATGTGTTTATGTATTTCATTATTACTTAAAACTGGGGGTTTTTAAATTTTCTTTTCCCCTTCCTTTCTTACTTTCAATAGATTCTTGCCTATTAAGAACAATACTGCCATGAATAATCTAGTACATGTCTTATGGTGCATATAAGCACACATGGAATTTGGATATGTGTCCACAAGTAAAATTGCTCAACCATAACCCGATATATTCAGAAAAATCTAGTTATATGCAGAAGCATGATGCAGGTAGACACAGTGTGGCGTGGGAGAATTAGCAAGTGGTAGTGCCAGCACTGCCATTCACTAACTCTGTGACCTCAAGGTAACCATTTTAGTGCTACAGATCACAGCTTCATCATGGAGCAGGTCAAGGTTGATGGTTTTTATGACTCTTTTAGCTCTCTACATCTATAATGCAAAACTCACTCTTATAAGACACAGCTCATTTTTCTACTTTACTTCTACTCCTCTAATTGCCTAGTACATTTTTCCTGCATTTCATTTCTACCAAAGACTTGTTAGCAAGGCATTGTCATATTTTAAAATTACATTAGATTTGTTCTGAAACCAGCAGAAGACAGTATTGCTGACCTGCTCCTTCTTTCCTTCATGCATTCCTGAGAAAATCATCGTACAGCGAAGACTGTTTGGTAGAAGCATTAGGTAAACCACAGAAAGTTAAACAGACTTTTGTTCTTAACTTTGATAACCACAACAGGAAAACAAAAATCTAGCAGCTTCTAGTGGAATTGTGATAAAATGTATGAATGTTTTAGTATGTGCTTTCTGTGACATTTATCTAACTATGACCTTTAAATTCTGAAGTGCACTTATCACCTGTAAAATAAATTCGTATCCTAAAATACCTTCTTCTCAGGATTTGCTAAGAAACTTGGACAAGACATAGGTTGGATACACAGTAAAATTCAGTGTACCAGAACTAAAGGCAAGGACTGACGGGATTTATTGATCTTACACCTTTTTTTGAGAAAAGCCTAAAGTGTAGAAAGGATTTGTCTTTGAAAGTTATCAGAGAGTACAAATAAACATGAGAGTAAATACTGATAAAAAGGCATCTTATAAGAAACACAGGAGATGGAGAGAGGACACTGGAAGGAGGATGAAAAATAAGAATAAGAGGTGTTACATGCATATAACAACTCCTCGTGATGAAAGTAATCATTATGTACTGCAAATGTATTAATAAGATGCTAAAATAAACTGGGTGCATGTGCAGTTGCCCTCTTTGCTAAGACAACGTGGCCTTTTAAAATATTAGACTTAATGGTCTTTTAAAGGGAAAATAATTTTAATGAGAACTAGGTTGAATAGCGATGATTGCACATTAAGTTTTAAAGATGAATCAGTCTCTTGGTTTGATAATAGTAGGTCTATGAGAATACAAATAGTAGGTCTAAGAAGAAACTTTCACAAAAGACAAGTAATACTTTAAGAATATATTGTCATGTAACATATGTTCATTCTTTCCTATAAGGAAATAAATAGTATAGACTATTACGGAGTAAAAAGTCTAAGTTTCAGTCAGTTCCTCACATCTGTCTCCTTTCAACCCACTTTCCAGATGTATTTACATTTAACAATTTAGAACATATCTTTCCATACATGCCATTGTTATGCAACTACTTGAATAAGTTTTAACACAAATAGGCCAGGAAATGCACCTTGTTTTTACCCTTAACATCTTATGCATATCTGTCTTTGGCAATAGGGACAGTCATAGTATTCCAATATATAGAGATCATTTAATATATTTTGGAAACTTGTGTAAACATATTTGTAGGGTAAATTCCTAAAAGTCAAACTTTTAGATAACCTATAAGCTAAGCTTAAAAATACTTTTGAATATTGCCACACTATACTCCAAAAATTTCAAAGTGTTTTTACACCTTTGCTTTTCCAAGTTGCTAACAATATTAGTGTTATCAATCACTGTTTAAATATCTATTAGTTGAAAAAGTAAGAAACTGGATTATACTCTTTCATTTGTTGCTCTATTTGAGATTAAATATCTGTTTTCTTTTTTGAGGATTTGCCTATATTCATATTTTGTCCATATTTCCATTGGGCTGTTTTTCTTAAATATTTATATTATAAATATTCTTTTCCTATCAAGTGGCCTTTATGCAATATGATTTGGGTACATATGTGTGCATATATCCAAGTTAAAAAGTTGTTTCAACTTGGTAAGTTTTTATAAGTAAATTTTTTTCAATTTTTTCCATATGACAATTTAACATCATACTTTAAAAATCTCCCAAATTTTTTAAAAAAAGAAATACTTTCCTCATATTTTAATGGTTCTTTCCTCTCTCTCTCTCTCTCTCTCTTTTTTTTTTCCTCTTTACATTTCATTCTTTGAACCATCAACCATCTAGTTTTATATAAAAAGCAAGGCAGGACACTTATTTCCACATGACTTAGCAGTGGTCCTACCACCACTGAAATAAGTAACAGTCCATCTTTTCCTGGTTTGAAATACCACACTTATAAAGCTGTACTTTCACACTCTACTGCATTGCTAGGTCCAATGTTTCTTCCCCATATAAGTCAGATACTTTGAAGAAAACTAGTAATAGAAAATCATGGCCATTCTCTTAGCAGAAATGAAAATACTTTGCTATATATTATAGACCTTCACAAGACACGTCTAACATAATAATAGCATTATGAATAACAATAGTATCCTCATTAGTCTTCATCTTTCCATGAAATTTACATAACAGAGTGTTAGTGTTTGCATACTATAAAAAGCAAGCCCAGTCTTCATTTATAAGACTCGCCTACAGAAGAAGAATAAGTTAAGAGGCTGAGGGGATTACTTGGGAGTTTTTAAAAATTGATTTGAAACCCTGTCTTTTGGCAGCAGTTCAATTCTGTAAATAATTTGTTGAATGAATAAAAATATTTGTCTTTTAGAACTATCACAAAAAAGAAATAGAGCTTATGGACCAGCACTGTTTAAATGAAGCATAAAATTTTAAATGTATAATTTTAAATGTTTTAGTTGCCACAATTAAAAGAATAAAAAGAAAAAGAGTAAAATTAATTTTAATACCTTATTTTATTTAGTACAGTATATTCACAGTGTATATAGTCACTATAAAAACCTGACATAGTTATGTTTTCTTTTTTTGGCGCTAAGTCAGTATGTATTGCATGCTTGCATCACATCTCACTTTGGACTAACCACATTTCAGTTTGCTCAGCAGCAACATGTGCATTTGATTTGCTAGCTCAACTCTTAACCCCCTGGAAGTCACAAGGGGAAAGGAATTAGGGACACCCTTGTACCACAAGGTAGTTGTCCTTGTGAGGTTCATTAGGCACAAAGAATTTGCTGAACAGAGAATAAAATAGATTGGAACTCTTCCCCTGACCCCTTGTAGCCCACATTTCTCAAGCTTCCAGGGCCTGAAATAGTTGTCAGGACAACAAGGGTTACTCAAATAAGCAGCAAGACAGTGAGGAAAGGGACTCTCAACCTGTTCTCACTACTATGCCCTGCCAAGGGAAAGGGAGCTTTCAAAGTCACTGCCTCCCTGCAGAGGCTGGGAAACCATCAGTGATTTCACTCCTGGCTTATTATAGTTATCTTTACCTCTGTTGGCCTTAGATCCCTCTCTCTGTCTGTTTTTGTCTTTCTCTCTCAGTAAGAATTTACCTTTTCTAGTTTCTGATTTTTGAAAAGAACGCAAAAAAGACAAGCACAGGTACGTGACACTGAAAACCTACAAAGAATTTGAGCTTGGGGGCTAGAAAAGGTAGCATCAGAGAAAACTACAGGAAAAACCCTGAACTTGAAGTCAAAGCGTTTTTAGTTAGAATCAGGTCTCTGCCCTCAGTGGCTGAGTACTCTAGGGTCCACCATTTTAAATGTCATGCCCTCCGTTTGCGTAGTTGTATAAAATGGGCATAGTAATGTCACTCCTGCATACCCCAGGTAGAGATAAGTACAGGTTAAAATGCTTTGTAACCTATGAAGTGCTATACAAACATGAGTTATTCCTACTATTCTGAGGAATCCAACTAATCATTAGCTTTCTTTGTTGCCCTGGGCAACTTGCTTTATCTGGTACATGACTCCAATTTTTCACATGTAACATGAAGTTGGATTTAGTGGTCTGTAAAGTTTTATCTCTGGATATAGTTCCAAAACCTTTCCTTTGCCCCAAACAAAGATATCTCATTCAAGATACCCTATGGGCAGAAACCTCTGTGCAGAAAAGCAGCCTCAAGTCACTGACGACCAGGATCAAACAAATAGATTCTACTCACCCAAATGTGACCATGATAAACAAAGCACACTACTAGGTGAGAGAAACAGGGACACAGCACACTCTGACTGATGAGAAAAGAGGACCAAGGAACTGGCACAATAGATTTCCAACATTAAGGCAAGAGGAGGTGCGAATTCACCTGTCTGCTCAAGCAGTAAAATCAGTGAAGGAAGGCCAAGTAATTATCAACAGTAAGTGTGGGCATTTGCAGAACTTTTGGTGAACTGGAACGTGTTCTCTCTCTGGGGCAACTGCTTGGCATGTTTTTGTTTATTTGGGATTTTTGGTGTTGTTGTTACACTAGAAATTAGGCTTATACAAACCCTCCTGATTTTACACCTTAACTAATTAAAACGAAACCATTTTGGAAGTGCTTAAAAGTTACTCAGAGGTCATATTTTTTGGTGGTCTCTGACAGGGAGGAAAAAATAAAACAGCAAGGAGGGAAAAAGGGGGAATACTGACAATCTCAAATTACAGAAGATGCTGCTGAGTTTCCTAGGCCAGTCATCCAACCAACATCCCAGAAATGGAAAACACAAAATCTTCAGAGAGATTAAGAACATTAGTTGATGCTATTGGGAGGACAAAAGAAGAGCTAAGAAAAGGCAGTTAGTGGCAACCAGGAGGGCAATCTCATGCTCTGGAGGGACTCTGCTATTCCTTGTACCTTTGTGTACAAGAAATAACAAAGCAAAGCTTGTGAAATGCAGTAAGGGACTCTTTTTGAGAATTACACCAGGAAAAGGGAGAACCATAATTGAGGAGAGTGTAGTCAGGGAATATATTCTTGAGGACAGCAAAAGGCAGATCACTTTCCTTTATTGAGGGGTAGCCAAAACAAAAAGAATAATTGACATGCAAAATGAAAAAGGCGAAAATGATGTGACCAAGTTCCTAGAGGATGAAAGACTGAAAGGAGAAGGTAGCAACCACAGAGGAGGAGAAACACTTTATGAACACAGACAGAAGGCAGCTTCACCCTGAAGACTGAGGCTCATGAGGTACGTGTACGTTACTTCTGAAGCAAGAGATCTACAAGCTAATATGGCTCTAAGGAGAGTGACCAACTGATGATTTTAAAATCAGGCTCAGTTCATGTCTTTGCTCCATGGGATCTGACAATGCACGAGGTTCGGTATGTTTCTATTTGGTATTTGTTCACCAAAAGCACATCATAAATCAGAAATGCCGATTAACTGAAAGTATACATTCCAACAATACATTTTATTTTCCAGAACCTCATTACCAGATGTAGGAATACTACAGAGGAAACACACAAACACCCCAGGAGATAAAGAATATGGAATTCTCATTAAATTCTAAGTAAAACTTTGTCAATGTGAAACTATACAGTGACAGACATTCCATAGTAATTTGTAATCAGTTAATAAATCAATGACCAAGTTTCTCCCCTGTCCTTGATACCTAAAGTGCTTGGGGTGGGGGAGATACAGAGGATGGGCAGGAAGGGTGAACAAGAGGGAATCTGATCAAGAAGACTAAGAATACTGACGCTATTAGCCTTTGTGACTTTGCACATTTAAGTTTTCTCAGCGTATGGAGAAAGTTTTGATTGGCATGCATGTAAAACCTATAGGCACACCATTATTAAACTTAGTTATTAAACTTAGCTGATTATCAAAAACTAACATATTGTAACAGGAAAAACTTTCCTGATACATTCCTCTTCATTAAAGAAAGTTTCTCCCATTGACTTTATAGCCAAATGCTTCTGTTCAAGCCATTTATATGCTACACATGCACAATAACTGCCCAGAACAGTATATTCATTCAGTCTTCTTCATAGGATATGAAATATGAGTTAATAATTAATTAAAATGAACCTGTAGCAATATAATTAAATTGTTAAAATACTAAAAACATTACATATTACAGATTTGTATTTTTCTCCTAAAAAAGCAACCTCAGATATTTGAAACTGAGTAGTAAATCATGACTGAAAACTAGAACTTGAATTTGAAGTTAGAACATGAAGTGGTTTCATAATTTTTTAAACGAAAAACAAGATGTTTTATGCAATTATTAAGCAAAGCTGGATAATAATAGTAATAAATTTTGTGTTACTCTGAGAAACACTAGATTTTGTGTGTCTTCTGGATCTAGTGCACAGCGAGGCAGGAGCCTAGAGCAGGATAGGGACCATTCAATTAGGGGCTCTGATCACCTAAATAAGACATTTGTCTAAAAAGTGGTAAAAATGCTTAATTACATTATGGTTTAGCTACCAGAGTATTTATTATGCAGTCATAAAAACTGATAAGATAATACTACTTCACCTACAGGGAGAAAGGCAAAAGTATGTGTATCATACCATAAAGACACAAGCAAAAAGAATGGAGAGAGATTTACCAAAGGAATACAGGATGAAAGCGGGAATTATTTATGCGCTTTTCAAATTTTTTCTTTGGAATATGATTATATTATAGAAGTAAAAGATTAAAACTATTCTGTATGTGAGACATGTTCTCAAGGAATGCAAGAAAATAATATACCACCTACACATATAACTGTATGACTTTATAACTACAACGAATAACTATACTAACGTCTCAGATCCATAAGAATGGTGGAAGCTAAGTATTGTAGGAGTCTGAAGCAGGGAGCACATTGTTTTTGTTAGGATTCACAGAATTTGTTTTATTGCATAGAACTGGAAAAGAAAAGCTCTGTGAGAATTACTGTATCTATTTGGACCTTGAAGAAATGGTGAGTATTCAACAAGTATATGGGCAAAGAAATATCCCAGATGAGCTGCAAAAGCAGTAATCCTAAAATACAGTTTCCAGGAAAAATTGGTAAAGTTCTTAACTAGCGCCCTGGTCCTTATAGGCAAATATAGCCAGGCTAAAGAATCTGGGGATTCTTTTTTTTTAAAACTTTTTTTATCGGTACCAGGGATTGAACTCACGATTGCCTGCTTGCAAGGCAGGTGCTTATGCCGCTGAGCTAAATCCCCAGCCCCTGAATCTGGGGACTCTTTGGGGAATACTATGGAAGTTAGACACCATTTGTTCATTATCCTAGGGCTCTGATTAAGGCTAGGCAGGAGACCTGCATTTTTATGTCCTACAAAATTGCTTAGTGTGCTGGAAACTGTCCATTCATGCAGTGAGAACTCAATAAACATTAACCGATCTTTAGAATCTCAGCTCCCTGAATGTTTTCCTGATGGAAAACAAAAGGAAAACTCTTAAGTTAGAAAGAGGCCACTGAATAATAGATGGAGCATGAACTGCCCTACATAAAGTTACTTACCTAATCTAAGCAACTACTTTATAGATGGAGTCTCTGGCCATATATATTAAGTATCCTGTTCCTAGAGCTTACAGGAGACCTATCTTTGCATGAGAACGTTAGGAACCAGTGTCATTTCTCCCTCTATCACTGCAGCAGAAGGGAAAACTACAGTTCTTTATATCAAGATGAGAACATTCAGAAGATATGAAATCTGGACGAGGGGACGTAACCCACAGTGTTTTAAAAAAAGAAAAGTGGTGCTCAAAAGCAAATCCAATGTATTCAGTTAGTCAGGATTAAGGGGAAAAAACGGGTGCTAACAGTCATTCTCCCTTACTGATTTTTTCAACAATATCTCTAAATTCTACTTATAAAAATTAATGTACTTCCTAACTGAAGGAGAAATTGGGATATTAGGAAATACCCTAATTCTTTTTCCAACTTCCCAACAATTTCTCTAAATTTCTTTTATATATATAAACACTGATTATTATTTCTTAATTTTAAAGAAAAGAACATTCAAAAATATAAGTGATAGAATTTTTATGCAGTTCAATCAACTCTTTGATCATTATATCAAAAACTATTATTCTGCCACCGCCCCCCCATCATTATTCTCTAGAGGAAAACCTGTAAGTTAAAAAAAAAAATAAAATAAAATTAACATTGCTATTCTTAGTTCCTCCAAGAGTCACCTTGACGATTTCAAACTATACAACTCAACTTCTGCTACTTGTGTGGAACACAGAGTATCTTCCAGTTCCCTAAATGCACAGAAGAGAAAGCCAGAACCATAAATTTAAGGTCATTTGTGCTGTGCTCTGCACATTTGATTTTTCATTGTTAATTCTGATAATGTACTTTATCCCAGAGCCAGCAGAACTTATTCCTTCTAACTAAAATGGTATATCCTTGGCCAATATCTCCGCAACTCTGCTTTCCCACCAGGGAGTCTACATTACAAATAAATAGGAGCACTTGTAAGATCATTCCACATGGTATGGCTACTATTATTTTGGTCTAGAAAAATTCTAAAATTGACATAACCAAGTACTCACTCAATCTAGTTTAAAAAAAGAAAGAAAGCACTCTCACTAAGGTCACGCAGACCCAGTGACTTTGAGGAATGTAACTTCCTGATATAAAACCAAGATACACCAGTAACAAAATATATGGCTGGTAGAGAATGACAGAAATATTAGCTGAAAACTTTAGTTAAAAAACGGGGCAAAAATCTACAATCCAGTTTTTTGGTTTGAACTTTTCTTCTACAAGCTCTTAGACTGCTTTTCAGTCACTGGAGCAACATTTACTGAGAGCCCACTGTGAGCAGGCACTGTGTGAGAACCCCAGGAGACAGAGGTAGGCCAAGAAGTCAAGGCCCTCGGGGTTCCCTTCTAATGTCACCACCACAATGACCTGGAATAGTTAGTACAAAGTGCTATGGAGGAACAATGTGACACTAATCATAGCAATCACTTACAAAGCTCTTGCAGAGTGTCAGACACTATTTTTTTTGGGGGGGGGGGTCTTTTTCATTTTTATGGGTACCAGGGATCGAACTCACGACTGCCTGCTTGCAAGGCAGGTGCTTATACCAGACACTATTCTTAAGTGTCACGGAATTAATGCATCTGATACAGAAGATCTTTATTTCTAAAATAAGAAGACCAGGCCCCAAATAACACATTATCAGTGGTAGAGCCCGAACCTGCATCCTAGTCATCATCTAGCTGCAGAGTCCGTGTCTCCCCCCGCCCCCTCACCATTGAGTGTTTGAGGTAAAGCAAATGGTGAGGAGGACTTAATTCTGACAAGATAGTGAGGGAAAATCTGTCAGGAGGATGACATCTGGAGTGAGATTTAAAGAACGAGTAAACAGCCCTTCTTTCTGGCAGTAACGAGAGGAAGAACAGTTGTCTAGGAGGCACTTCCACTACACGTCATGCCAAGGAAGGCTTATCTTTATATTATTTATGTCAAAGAAGCAAGTTGCTAAATAGTATTTTTGTTGTTGAAAAACTTGGGTAAGTGATATGTCAAACAAATGACTAGGAAGCAAAATAAGATGAGAAACTTAATGAAGATGTGTAGTTCATTATAATCCTACAATATACCACATTTGAAAAACAGGCAAAATCCTTTATCTAGCACTTACCTCATTCAAACTTTTTGCCTGCTAGAAATTGTGTCATCCTTGTCTAAATGACTGCTGAAATCAAATGAGTCAGTTCCAAATTAATGGGCTTGTTAAAATCTTCCATCTCATTGTGTAAAAAACTCATTATTTTTTAACTGAGAGAAGCAGGCAACAAATTTGTTGATAAATGCACCCTTTCTGTACATATCCTCATACTATGTCTTCAAGAATTCCCCGGGCTTCCCCAGGAAACTGTTACCCCTCACTGCTTTTCAACCTGCTCAAGGCAACAAAGAGCCTATCTAAACAGAATAAATTCCACAACCTGCAAGGCCAAGGAAAAGCTTGTCTAAATAGATATAATCCACAACATCCAAGGCATGGCCAAAGAGAAGACTGCTGAGAGACTCTTTAAAGACAAAAGGTGAATCATGACATCAAAACAAAAGAAGCTTCATCATAAGAGCTAAACAAGAACTCCAAGTGACAAAACTCAGGGCCGCTTGCATAGCAATTCTTTCTGTTATTCACTAACTCCCACCAGAGACTCTCTATCTCTATTTAACCCCCGAAGAATCTTGCATTTCACTTTAATAGGAAATCCGTTTGCAAACCATGATATTACTCCTATTTTATCCCCTCATTCAATGCAGGTAGAGATCACAGACCACAGTTATGGGATGTTGAAAGAATAGAGAAAGATCACTGAAGACAGGAAGGAGGGTGTCCTATTCCAGCAGCATGTCTCACCACCTCAATTCTCCCCAGCACCAATCCTTGCATTTCTGATGTTGGCTTTTTGATCTCCCTTATCTTCTTCTCTCCCTAGTTCCACAATTCAATATCTGAATCACTAACCCAATCCAGTCTCATAATGCTACAGCCAGACTCATCCAGTTTAAAGCTTCTGCCACAACCAAGTCTCTTGGGCATTTCCACTACCAAAACCAACCAAGGGGAGTTTCAGACTTTGTTAGGGGTCTGTGTAAGCTAAGATACGGCTCTGGTGACTCAGAACCCAACTGTGAATATATTTTCCTCATTGTACATGATGGCACGGTTCTTTTATTTGAAAATTACTATACTCTGGCACAATCTGGATTATGGTCTAATCTGAGCTCCAAATCACTTTATATAAGACATACAGCTGCAAAACTGCCTGAGTGTATTATTTTATTTGATCTTCGCAAAAGCTCTGAAGATAACTATGTTTGGGCAGCAGTGTTAAACAAAACCTCCCACCCAAGTACCTAACATTGATGGAGATTTAAATGTCTGCTTATAAAATATAAGAATTATTTACCAGTGAACTCTTATCATGATTTATTTATTTATTTATTATTTATTTTTGTCTTTTTCCTTTTTCCTGGTATCAGGGATCGAACTCACGACTGCCTGCTTGCAAGGCAGGTGCTTATGCCGCTGAGCTAAATCCCCAGCCCCTTCATGATTTATTTTTATATTCCGGTCTGTCTGGGCCCTAATGTGGGCAAATTATAAATAGGGTTTATAAAACAGGAGAAAGGCCTCTTTTTTATTTCCATAGTTTGCCTTTCCATATCTGAAACTGCCTTGCAAGACACTCAACATTACTGAAATGGCTGGGTTGTGGTAGGCTGCAATGGAAATCTGCCTCTATTTCAATCCCCTCAGGGGCTGAGCCAGGTGTCACTAATCCCCAGATGCTCTGCTCCCTACCAGGAGCTCCAATCTGATGGCCTGACATCAAAGACAAGTTCACAGGCTCGTTAAGACAGATGATTTGTTTATCAAATCTTAGCTAGCAGAACTCTGATTCAAAAAAGGAAAATATTCATTTAAAAGAAAGAGGAAAAAGAATGAAAGTACTTTCCACTTGGGTAGAAGTTTACCTTTCCAATTTAAGTCAGAGTAAATAATCGTAATGACTCAAATGACTGGAAGTGATTCTGGACTTCCTGTGGGTAGATCTATTAATGCCTATCTGCACGATCTACACCTACCAAATAACAAAAATATAGCTATGCCTTTTCATGCATCACAAACTAAGTGTCAGCATGTAATATTGATAATACCTAACAAGTAAAAACAGGCTTTCATTACTGAACTTGTGATTGTGATCTTTAATGTAATTATTCAAATATTTGGAAATGCCTGTAGTTTTCCATGACCCACATTTAGACTATACAAATAATGTACAAGAAAGACCGCCTGTGAAGGACATTTTGTCTGTTGTTTACTTTCAAATAAGAAAAAATATTTCAAAAACCAGAAACATCTGAAGAGTATGGATAAAACTCAAGACTTTATGGAGTTTGAATTACTTTCCCATGAATATATGGTACACAAGCTGATTTTTTATGAAAACTTTGGCAGTCTCACTGCCTAAAGAGGAAACTGAGTATTAGCTATAATGACATAATTTGTCATTTTAGCCTTCAGAATCAGATAAAAACATGGCAAAATACAAGTGATAGTATCTTTCTTTTTACACGCTTAAGGTATATGCACTGGTATTTTAAACAACAGAATTACTCAGCTCCCCCAAATAACCTATGCACTCTCTTTCATTTTGGCTTTTTGCACATTCTGGTCACCCT
This sequence comes from Cavia porcellus, assembly GCF_034190915.1. Taxonomy (NCBI): domain Eukaryota; kingdom Metazoa; phylum Chordata; class Mammalia; order Rodentia; family Caviidae; genus Cavia; species Cavia porcellus. The sequence continues at coordinate 25,982,492 of NW_026947507.1, read as the reverse complement.
GCCTGGGTGTTCTTCCTGTCATAAAATGCCTCTTTTGCGTTTCTCGATGAACCTCTATGTATCTATCACACAGGTGTCCTTCCAGAACCTCTGTGACCTCAATAACCTTGTTTGGCCTGTGGTTGTTTTATTCTTGAAAGTGTCTTTAATTTTGTTTTCAGCAAAGAATGATTATTACTAAAGAACAATTTATGATATATGATACAATGAAGATCTAGTATATACTGTAACTTCTTAGATCACTTCTCATTTCTGCTTTTTTTTTTGGTGCCGGGGTCAAACTCATAACCTCGCATTTGCCAAGCAGGCACTTACGCCATTGAGTTAAACCCTCGGCCCTTTAATTTCTGCTTTTCTTTAAAATAACAGAACCATGATACTTTATGATACTCTTTAAAAAGACTTCGCTAAGTGAAGTTTGACGACAACTTTTCTAAGTAATATTAAGTAATTAAAAGGGGAGGGAGGGGCTAAGAAATTACTAGCATGTGGTTGAGAAAGAGTTGTTCATTTAATAAATAAACTGCTTATTATTCTATGACTCATTAGTCTAGTTCTGATGATGTGGTCATTAATGGAAGAAATAAATAAATTCATAAATCTTTCACTTGATTCAGGAACTTATTTAACTTTCTGATCCCAAAGCCAGAAAAGGAAACAGAACAACTGGAATTGGACAGATGACGGACAGTAGGAATATGTTACCTTTAACAAGACATAAAAAGGTTTCAAACATTCCATTGTCTTCAGTTACTGAAGGGCAGATGAAGGAATTCTTCCCGATCCATCCAGTGATCCTGAAGAGAACACTCCTGGGGCTTTGCGTTGTGAGCACTTCTTAATACTCCAACTACACATTTAAGATATATTTACTAAGATGAGTATTAACACAATTCAGGATTTTATAGGCTAACTTACCTCAACATATGAAATTGGAAATATTCCTATTTTGTCTGCCAGCATTCCTTCAGCCCAGTTTTCATCCACTCTGCGGATCACAGTCAGAACGTCATCCTGAAGAAATAACAAAGCATGAGTCTCCCTAAGTTTGTTATTTAATTTTCTATCTCAATAAAAGGACTCAAGTTTCAACAGTAGATAAATAAAAATGCTATAGCACAACTCTAGTACACAGATTCAGTGTTCTCATGAACTAGTCAATCTGGGTTTTTTCTTTTTTAGCTATAAAACTATGAACTTCTGCACAAGTGGCTGGCTGCTTAGATCCATAAACTGCACATTCAAGTGACACTCACCCTAGCATCTTGAATTTGTGTTTAATTGATCCTCAGATACTTCTCCCTTTCTAAGATGCCAAATGTCCATTCAAATGTATGTTCTATTGCTTTTCTTTACAAAAACAATATTCTACTTTAAACTTCCAAGCCATTTTATCAGTTCAGTAAATATCTTTCTGCTCTTAAACAAATAAATTTATGTATAAAATAATTTTATTTCATTTTTTATTCATAATTCAGTACTTTAAAATTCCTAGGTGCCACACATACCCTTTAAAGTGGCTTAGAAATAAATGTAAGCTCTGAATATAAAAACACCATCATATAGAGTATCAATCAAAATTATCTCTCATAAAAGTCTGTACAAAATTATTTTTCTTCAAGAAGACTGTTGTGAGGTATTTTTAGAAGTGCAGTTAGATGGTTCACACAAAATTATCTTGTTGTAAAAGGCAGTATCAGCAATATTTCAGGTGCAAAAGAATGGCTAAATTTCATTCTAATTCCACTTACCTTTGCAAATGGAAGGCAATCTTTGTCTGCTTCCTTGTCTTTCACTTCAAAGTCATAAAGTGCTTTGCACTGAGGTGGGGGCTGAGGTAATGGTTTAATAATCTGCACAAAATTGGTGGGGAAAAAGCCATGGATTCCATTAACTTCCCCATGGTACCAATTTTCATCCACTTGTCGTCGCAAAATGATGATGTCACCTTTGCTGAATTTAAGGTCTCCAGGTTCTTTTCCTTCATAGTTGTATAATGCTTTGGCACATGGTAATTGAGGTATACCCTTTAAAGAAAAAGACGAATTTTAATGAAAAACACAGCCTTAAAATGTCTCTCCAAAATATAACTTTACTGTCAAGGGAGAAATCCAAACATTCCCCTCTCAAGAAAATCTTACATTATAAAAAACTATTTAGATATGCTACCAATAAACGCAAAACAAGTGCCTACCAGGAATAAGAACAATAGGGGTATCCACAATGTAGCCTTCTACTCTCAACTTTAATGTAACGGGAATTTTTGCCTCATTTGTTTGAGGACATTAGTATATAAACATATGATTGCTGAGTCTGACTCCCTGGTATGCTGGTCAAACACTCATTTTTTTAAAAAGCTTAATTTCTGTATTAAGTACTCCACTCATCAGAATAAACAACAAGTGCTGAGAAGAACAGAAACCCAATTCACCAATACACTAACTGCTCTTAAATACAATTCATAAAAACCAAAGTTTGGATTTTGGACAAATCTTTTCATGATACCCCTTTTCTTGTGAGCAGGAGATCTTATTCTTTCATGAATTCAACAGGCATTTGTTTATTAAGGATCTACCCTATGCCTGAATCTGGAACATAACAGTGAGACAGTTACAGTCCTGCCCTCTCAGAGTTTACAATCTGTTAAGTGTGCATACGGCTTTTCAGTTTAAGATCAGTCAACTTTCCTTTTCCTGGTTAGAGAGCACTGGTAGCCTGAGCAGTTAAGAAAAGAGGTTTTAAATGTTACTGCACTGCATTATGCTTTAAGTAATAGGCTTAAAGTTGTATGCACCCCTAAGGCATTTTAATCATCAAATATTAAACATGATCCTCCCCAGCAGCACTGCAGGCACCCATTCTTGAGCATTTACTATCTCTGGCCTCTCTAGAGCACTGCTGCCTATCACTGATTCAGAAAATATATGGTAAATCAAACAGGTTTATACTAATTCATTGAATAAGATTACTGATTAACTTCTCATGTCCTTGTTCAATTATTCATCCAGAAAACATTTATAAACTTTTATTCTTTACCAGAGAATGTAGTAGTTCTAAGAATTTGAAAAAGAATAAAGCACAGTTCATTAAAGGAAGGCATCAGCAATAACCATGAAACAGGGTGGTAATTGTGATGATACAGATAATACACATTGGGAGAACTCTGAGGTTTGGGGATGGGAAAAGGAAATACTTCCCCCAAGTCTTAAAGGACACATTAGCCTCAGCCAAAGTTGGAGTGGATGAATAAAAAGAAAAGTTGAGGGCCTTCCAGGCAGAGGGCACACCACCAGCAAGAGCATGGAAGCAAGAATCAGCCCATGGTGTGGAAGGACTAGGGTTTATAAAGAATGCAATATGCCAGTCTGAGAATTAAGGAGTACTAAGAACAAGAGAGGCAGGCAGAGGCCAATTTATGAAGGGCCCTGAATGACACGTTCATGACATTAGGCTGGCATGTCAGGTTTGAAGCCCAGATGTGCGTGGTAAGACCATGTGTCAGGCAGATGCGTCTGGCAGTAGAACGGAAAACAGACACAAGGTAGGCAGGCAGGCAGACAGTGTACATGGCACAGGCCTATGCCACTGAATTTTAAGTTTAATTTTTCCAATAAAATAGATCAATAGGTACAGCAACTACTTCTCCATCTCCCTTCAATGTAGATCTAAGTTTTATAGCTTCCTTGATGGCAACAGAAATCCGTAATATGACTTTAAGTAAGAAGCTTGTTTTCTCATCAAAGATTTAGAGTTTGGCCTACTCATAAGCCAAACTTCATTGTTAATTTTTGTCTGGCTTAAGAAGAATAGTAATTTTTGATCTCAAAATGCTACTGGCAGTCAGCAAGCCTTGGCCTGGTTCATGTGATGCTGAGGTTAGTAAGCTAGCGGTGTTTGGAGACTAACATCCTTGGAAGACAGGAGTTGAGCCTCTCACAAGTACTGATGCCCTTAAAAGCACTCTAACTTTTGGATCCTGCCTTCAGATCTGGCTTCTAATAGCACAACTCTTCTTACTCAGCCTTGACACAATTGTCTAAGTAACCGTGCTGAGCCCTGTTCTTCCAGAAAAAAAGGCCACCCAGGAATTCTCATCCTTTATAATGTCATGAGCTGTGGTCACAGTCCATTCAGTGCCCAACTTTGTGGAAGGAAGAGTTCTGATTGTGGTCCATCCTCACCTACACTTCACTACGTTCTCTTCTATATTATGTATTTCTTGAAGTCTCATCTACACTTCACTACATTCTCTTCTGTATTGCGTATTTCTTCAAGCCTAGTTAACACAGCTTAACAATATTTCCCAAGATAAGTTTGAAAGAACAGCTGTAAATAAATACAGCAGTAAGTATTATTGTCAGGGAGAGGTAAAGAGTTGACAAGAGAACTAAACCATCTCCTGAAATGCAACTGATGAGACTGATCAGGGAGGATAGGGAGCTGGTTGGCAGCTTGAATCTCAGAAGACACTAGCTGTGTGATCTTGGGCAGGTTAACTTCTCTGTGCATTAATATAACTTGGTTGTTTGTGCAGATTTAGCAAATTAGTGTGCATAAATCTCCTCGAATGGTACAGAGGCTACACGCACAAACTACACTATAACCAGCAGCACCAGCGCCACCACACTACCACCATCGTCACCACCACCACCACCACCACCCGGCGTAAAAAGCCTGGTCATCACTGAAATGGAGCATCACTGAAATGACTGTGGTGTCTTGTCTCTACCCAGCTGAATGCTTTCATTTTGGATAGATTCATATAACAACTGCATTTTTAATACATATTCACTGTATAACAATGCAAAGAATGTTCCTCCTAGGAAGCATTCAAAATTTTGAAATGTGCATTTCTGAAGTGCACATTTGTTTTCTAAAAAGAATCTATTCATCTTCTGGTTGAACAGAAGAAATTACAAATTCACCGACACGCACCGTTTAATAGGGGATGGCATTTTAGATGTGGCAGTAGTTCATCTTGACAGGGCTAATGTAAGGCACTGGAAGCCTGCATGAATTAATTGGAAATCCTATTACAAACTCAGTGACAAATAACTCTATTCATCATTATGGCCTGTTCTCTCGATTTTTCCCCACCTCAATTAGCTCTACTTGGCCCACTCTGCCCAAAAGCATGCCAGCCAAATTCATGCACCAAGATACAGATTTAGCACTCTGAGAAACCATTCTGAACTGCTCTTTGAAGAGATCTGTAAAATTCCAAATGACCCACAGTATGGCTCTTTTGTAATATGCTGATGTGGGAAATAAGGGGATTTATTTCTTTATAGATGGCTTCCACACACACCAGTGGTCTAATGGACTTATTAACTTTTCCACAAGGCAAACCTATTAAAAATGCTTCTAAAAATCATCATTCTTAACAGAACAAGTGGGAAGGAGAAAACTTATGATAACAATGATACACATTACAGCTAGCCTAAGGTTACATCCTTGTGATGCAACCAAAACTTCATTAATTCATACTGACTTGCAAAATGTTGACTGCTATGGTTATTTCAATGATCAGTAACCACAGAGAAAGAATCACACAGCTTATGGCAATCTAACCCATGAACAGACATTTGTACATCTGGCAGTGTTTTTCTATGGTGTTCTCTTTTGATTAAATTCTAAGTCACTAAAAAGCCAGTTTGTGTCAAGTTTCTCCAAAGAACGTTTCCCACATTAAATAAAATGAATTCTACTCTGATTTCAAATCAAGCAAAGTTCAGTGATCTTTAGAAGACTTATTCCCACACAGACTGCAGATGATTAAGGATAAACGGTTAAACGACTTGGAAGAGCAATAAAAGAACACGTTTTCCTTCTGCAACATCTGAAGGATAAAGCCAAAACAATTGGTTTGAAAACCCAGGACCACTCTTCTGGATAAAATACGCGCGGAGCCCAGGGAGGTGATGCCTTCTCATTGATCTGCTTAGAAAGGTCTGCAGAGTCGTGTCATCACCCGGGCCCTCTGCCCTCTGAGCCTTCAGCAGCCTTTCCAAACTGCTGCTTTTCTTCTGGATCCTCTCATCAGGCGGAGGCTCCTGAGGATCCACAGAGCTTACATTTCACTTGGAGACTTTCACTTGGCTACACATGAAAGAGAGGCTTAAAAAGAGAGACAGCCAGAGAGAAACCAATGCTGCAGTCTAACCTTGGGTGTGTGGCTGTCATTCATGCTGCCAGCTTTATCAAAAAGCTTGGCAATGCAGACAAAGTATAACAATTTCACTTCTAAAATAATTTCAGTAAGTGAATTATTTTTCCCATAAAAAAAGCATGACAGTGGACAAGCTTTACCTCTTGAATAATTTGTTTCTAAATTATACATGCAGATTGTCATATAAGACATTAAAATCTTCATGCAGTCTGCACACAAATATTTTTGATTAAATGCCTTATACTTCCATCTCTGTGCCATGGAGTATATTCCAATATATCTGGCAAAAATGTTACTTGATGATCAGGCTGCGATTCTAACAGGTAAATAAAACATTCACTGCCAATTTATTTTATAGACTCTAAATGCCAATGCCTAGATATATACATGCAAGACAGCCTCTCTAAAATCGAATTCCTTCATGCATTTCTTATTGCTCCATAAAGTAAAAAGAATTCAATGACCTACTAAAACAAAATCTAGAAGACACTCTTAATAGTGGGAAGCACTATAAAATATGTACAACTTAATAATTGAGTTATATCTAAATTGATATAAAACCTGCCTGATTCCAAACTGACTTTCAAAAACTTTCCAAAGAGAACCATGACACAAAGAAACCATAGTAACAGAAAATACCACAAAGTATCAAGCAGCAAAATAGGTTTAAGAACTTTTAAAACTCTCTTTTGTATACAAAATACAAAGTAAAACATTGGCTCTTCACTACAAAGTAAAATTTCCATCAAGATATAGTAACAGTATTTCATAAAAACTTTCATTCTATAGGTTTTAAGTGTTGTTCTCAAGATGTCTAGGTCAAAGAACTCATTCAAATCTGATTTGGCCACAATTGAAAATGTTTTAACTTCAATACAACAAACATTCAAGAATTTTACAAGCTATTTTTCCAAAGTATTATCAGAAGAACCGAGAATCCCATAATCCCAGAGTCCATCTTTTACTTATTCTTTCCTTTATTATTTATTTGTGGAAAGCGTTGTGTCCAGAATTTTTATCTAATGATCATTTTCTTAAGGTTCCACCTCTCCTCTACCTCAAACTTGCCACATAAAATGAAGATCTAACCAGCACTTTGAGGACAGCAGTTGAAAATGATCAGTGCTTTAAGAATAAACCATGCCCCTCCCAACAAAAGAAAAAAACCTGTTTTTCATTCAAATTTATTCTTTTGGTCCACATTCTACATCCCAGTGTTCTTTTTCTTCCAAAGACATTTCCTTCCGCTCTCCTTCTAGCAATAATTTTTCCCTACCCCAGATGGGGTTCCAATTTTATCCCGATCAAGAATGCAAGCTGATCAAGGCCAACCTGCAGTGACACCTGTGAGCGCTGATTGAAAGGTAGTGCTGTGGAGGGCAAAGTAGATCATGAGGCATCATTTTGGAAATACTCACATTTAGGAAACAGAAAAAAGTAGGATCTTGTGAAGTAGGAAAAGAACCAGTAATTTATAACCACAGTAAACAGGAGTAATTCCTGACACAGTCTTGAACATATCATGGATGTCTTTGCAATCTAGAGATGGTTCCCAATTACCTCCTCAATCAAATTAATGATCTAAATCTTAACTTGAATAGTTCTCCATTTGAATGGACAGTTCCACCTCTTATTTTCCACCCTCAGCAAAGAACCAGTCTGTTACCACTTCCAACTTCAAACAAACTCCTCCACCAAACTTCACACAGAAGAATCCATCTTTCTTTCCACCTTCCCTCTCAAGGGTACTCCAGATTGTAGGTACATTTCACTCTACATTCGCAGTTGACCATTACACAGCATTTGTTTCACTTGCATTTTTGTCTAGTTTAAGGCTAGCGTAATGCTTCTGTTGTTTGCAATCAGGTTATAAATAAAGCCAAGATCAGAGTTCTGAATCTTGTTTAGGTCAAAGGACAGCTTTTCACAGGCAAGTGGGCTACTTGTACTTCAGGGACCTAGCTCAGAAACTGCCTCCTTGGGGAAGACTCTCCCAGCAAGGTATTGTTCTTATGCAAACCCAGAGCATCTTAAGCATACCCCTTATTAAGGACTCTTCTTACTCTGTTCACACCTGCTTCCCCCTGCTGGACTGCAACTTCCTGGAGAGCTGGGGCTATCCATTATTCATCTTGGTATCACCAGCACCTACTTGGTATATGAAAATACATGCTTGCTGAGTGAATAAATGGAAAAAAAATGAATGTTATCTCTAGTGGGGTGAATGCTAAAATATGGGTGGGTAAGTAAAAAATACTGTATCCCTAGGAAAGACAGTTCTATAGTTAGGTTCTCTAGGTTTGACCATGTAGCAGAATATATGCAATGACATATTCTTCATGAATAGTAAACTGCCATTCCATCATTTTTGAAACTGTCTTTAGTGCCCACTATGTGCACAGTACATTTTAGGCACTGGATTCTGTGATGTGGGAGCAATAGGAGTACTAACAGGAATTTCATTTCTATTCTCTAAAGCTTCTGGGAAACCTGGGGCTCACTAAGATGGAACAGAAACACCTCAAGAAATATGAGCAAGTACCACTAATTGGTGTCCACCTTTGTGTATCTCAGTTGCATAAATAAATGCATAATACATTCTGGAAATAGGCAGTTGAGCATTTTATGCTAAGCAAATTGCTGGCATCTGAAAAAATGTGAAACAAATTATGTAGCAAACCACAGCAAACAAATATTTTCCTTACAAACTCATTTGGTAGTTATGAGAAAATAGTCATGTAACTGATATATAGCCTTTTTCTGGATGGCCTCAAAAGGGAGTACCCAATTGACAGACAAATCATTAAAGAAGGCAAATCCTAGGAGTTTCTGTAAGGGAAGATAGCTATTGAGAATGCAGTTCACTAAAGTACAATGCAGGAAATTCATGTCACTCACTGCCCTGAATATTAGTGTTCTATTCCATTACATATTTAATAATTATGATGGTTGTTTGCAAAGAGCAGAAAATTTTATAGGGAAAATTCCCTGCAGTAACTTGAGTTGCTAGCTTGAGGACTCATGGCAGGAGGGGAAACTTTTCCTGGTAAAAGGTCAGGTTTCTACCTATTTCGAAAACAGTTTGATTCCTGGCAAAGAATCTGCCCTTTCCCGGCCCTAGCCCAGGCTGGTTTCCCAGCTACCCTTGAGGCTGGGAATGGGGGGTAGAGAAGGAGAAATAACCACGTGCTGTGAGCTCTGTAAGCAATGCAACTAATCTTTATAGGAGGCCAGCAAGCTAGGGTCAATCAGAAACACGGGAGAAAGATGGGTGTGAAACAGGAGGTCTCAACACTAAAGAGGTCTGGGAAAGCCTCAATCAAATTCAATTATCTGGTTTCTGTTTTCCAGTCCAATGTTTACATTAATAACCTCGAGAAAGTATACTCACATAATTTAAACATACTATTAAATGTGAAAGACAGTCCACAGTTTCAGAATTAAAGCGACACTGGAACAGACCCACACATAAATGGACAACTGACAAAAATGTCAAGGAAATTCAATGGGGGCAAAGACAAAATCTTTCAGAACAGGATTTTTGAACAATTAGAAATTCATAAGGGGAAAACTGAGACTTGACCACTATCTCACATCAGGAAGAAACATTAAGATGAATCTCAAAATGAAATGTAAAAGTTAAAACTAAGTTCTCTAGCATAAAAATATCTCAGTGATAGGGTAGAAGTGAGCCTAACTTTAAAAATTGATAAACTGGATCTCTCAAAAATGAAAAATTCTGTTATTCACCAAAACACATAGTGAAGAAAACAAAATGTAAACCACAGATTGGGAAAAACATTTTCAATACTTATATCTGACATGGGACTCATATTGAGAAGTGCAAAGAACTCCTCAAATCAACAATTCAATTCAAACACTGGCTAAACATTTGAACATACATTTTGAAAAGGAAGACATAAATATAGCCATGAAAAGGACCCAACATCACTAATCACTAATCACACAAAACAAAAACACATGAGATATTATTTTGTATCTATTTGAAGATTAGAATTTACAGACTGACAACAGAAAATGTGAAACTGAAGAGCTAGAAGTCACATATAGTGCTAGCTGGAATTCATAACTGTCTAACTTGTAGTCATAGATATACTCCTAGCGATTAATCCAAAAGAAAAGAAAACATTATGTCCACACACAAACATTTACGAAAATGCTCACTGCACCACTTTAATACCAAATTCTGAAAATAAATGTCCATCAACAGGACAATGGAGTCCTACTTAACAATAACAATAATAGTAAAAGAGGGCCACAGATGTAGCTCACTGGTACAGCCTAAGATGTATGAAGTCTGGGTTTAATTAATCCCCAGTACCATAAAACAACAAGAACAAGAATAAAGTACTAATGTTTGTGAGTGAAAATATTCAGAATAAATGCTACACTATGTTTATACAACACTCAAGAATAGGCAACACAAGTCAGTTGTGATGAAAATCAGAACAGTAGGTGGCCATGCTCAGTATGGAATCAGTGACAGAAGTATAAGGAAAATTTTCTGAGACTATGAATGTAATCTGAATCTTTACTAGGGTGTTGGTTACCAGATGCAGAAATGCATTAAAAGTAACTCATATATACAAACTTACCTCAGTATAAAGAATTTTAAAACTATAAACCAGTAGCAGTACTTAGAAGAAAGGGGGGGGGGACAGAAATCACCAAATACACCAGATATGCGATTGTATACGCACAATCTAGTTGTCCATATACAAGTACGAAAGTATCACAGTGAAAAACTTGCACTAGCTGGCAGTCTGCAGGATGGCCAAATAGGAAATCTGACGTGTAGAGGTCTGGAGATTACTGTCCAGAAGGATGACTACTTTTCCAACAGAGAGCCACCTGTGAACACATAGGACTGCACCTAACTAATGTAGTGTCTCTACTATAATTTGGCCCTACACTTAGTACCTGTCTGTCATCCTCTCCACTAGAGGTCCAACCTACTCTCTGAATCTCATTAACAGAAAGAACAGAGAGCTATGGTTGCAGCCACCAGTGAGGGATAAGGATGATAAAGGTGATGGAAAATATCATGACATACGAGGGGCAAAAATAGATATACTAGTGGGGCAGTGTTAAGAGTTAAGTTTTAAGTCTTATGAGACGGTCTTATGCAAAGAGAAAAGACCAGTTCATATTCACTGTAGAAAAAATAAATAAATGAAGGCTTAGACAGATGCATGCATTATTTAAGCTGGATAAAAGAATTTCCTGACTGAGAAGGTTGTTAAATATTGCAATGGATTATGATATCTCTTTTCCCTCACTGGAGACTTAAAAATAGAACCATCTCACAAAATTTGGTTCTGCCCAAAGGCAAAGGAATAAACTTGCGATCTCTAGTAGTACTACGATTTATTTAGCAATTGTACTAAAATTTTTTTTTGAAAGCTTTTTTTTGAAAAAAAAAAAAAAAAAAAAAAAACCAAACTGTTCTACATGATTTTGTCCTTTCTTTTTTAAGGACAGGATGTCAAGAGTAAGAGCACCAAGGTACAGGAGCAGGAGCAAGTGGGGGTCGTTAGAAAAGGAGAAAAAGGGAACACGACTTAGCCTAAGAAATCAAATCAAGCCAGTCTCAGTCCTCCAAAGTCCAGCATAACCTGTTACAGAGTGGTCAGCAACAAAAATAAAGTCCTCAACTGTGGCCAGGCAGCCATGCTGGTTTTATTTGGTTATGTGTTACATTAGGAAAGCAATGCATAATCCACGTATGTATTACTCCTTTCCAAAGGTCTAATCCATCAGTAATTGATGTGAATTACAGAGTAAAGATTTGAATAATTACCTCAGAATAACATCTTCTTTGAAATAAATTTATTATGAGGATATAAAAATGAATCCTATGGAATGAAGTAGAATCAAGGTCAATAGTAACATACAATGCTCTTCATAAAAAAACTATGAGTATATGCTTTAGAATTTTGGTTTTTGAAAAAGATTAACAAAAAACTAGCAATAACAGTATAATTCTTCCAGCTAAGTTCTTTCATCTTTGAGAATGATGTTTTGAATATACTTTATAAATGGTCTATGATACTAAAATGTACTTGAAGATACTAATTGCTTTTACTCTGCATTCTTTATTAAGACTGCAAGAAATCCCTACAAAAGAAAAAGAAATACCTATAGTATTTACAGTGAGTAATTTTACTAATAAATATATTACTTCAAAAAAGCTGTTTTGTTGAATTTCCCTTCTACCCAAAAGTATTCCAATTCAAGTATACCAATCATAAAAAAAAAAAAACTTAAAGCAATTCAAATGAAAAAGGTTTACTAAGTAAGATAATTCTAACAAGCCAAAATCAAACTCTCATTTTCTTCTAAAAAAAAAAAAAATCTAAGGAGTAAGACTTGAATTACAAGTACTCTCAACCAAAATGAACCATTTATATAGACATCTTATTTTTTATATTTCTGTGTGACAAAGCTTATAACAAAGAATATAAAATCACTGTGTGCATCTGAGACTTTTAAATAGTTAACATATATTGCATATGATAGTAACAGATCATGTTAGATGTGTTCACAATAAAGGAAACTTTAAGGCAATTGCAAAACTGACAATCTGAATATTTTTGACTATGGCAAAATATTGTAGTTTTTAGACATCTTATAATATATTACATCTGTGTAATATTTTTTAAAAGTCTAAATATTTTTTGGCAATACAATTGGTTTTTCACATTCACAGGTCATGACCACCTTGAAGACAGTGACTGGATCTCATTCATCTTTTTATCCTGAGAGCCAAACACATACAAAGAACCAATCTGGCAAAGAATCAACTTGTTAAATGACTACTTTTGCACTGTCTCTTACTTCATTTCATCCAGACATATTTAATAGATTAATCTTTTGAACATATAATTTCAACAGATTATCCGTCTGTCAATCCTTTCCAATTCCCTCTTTCTTAAACTCAATGCAAACCTTTCTTAAGGTTTACCTTAAGAAAACAATTCTTATTCTTTAACACAGACATATATTCTCTTTTTAAATCTCAGAAATGTTTATTTGTAGTTCTCTGCTGGCTTTAATGTACCTTTTGTCATATATTTGATATGCATTTAATTATACTCTAGTATTAACTGTAAAGCCTTTGAGGGCAAGGACGATCTCTTATGCTTTCTTGAGTCACTTAAAGGGTGATTAAATATTAAACATACTTGCTGAAACAATCGGACCAATTCCTCTCTTTAGGCAATTATTGTCACCTGCTACACAATTCTAAGAAAGTTCTCCCTTCATCTCTTGCAGTCTCTGTTCAAGTTGGAAGTTTGTGTCTAGTGTTATACTTCAAGGCCTCAGTACTTAGGTGATTAGTAAAGCAGCTGCTACCTACCTGCAGGTACCAATCATGCAGAACTCAAGGTATTGACCGGGCATCTGTTTGCACTATTGTTATTTTACTAGGACAAGGAAAACAAAGGAAGAAGTGGTTTGCAATCACAGCAGTAGTTTGTTCATTGGTAGGCTAAACATGCATTTAAATTACATGCCTACTTACCCAAGGTCATTTTGAAATATCAGAAAGGTTTGGTTTGCTTGTTTGTCTGTCTGTTTTTAATCTGTAGCAGTTCTAGATACAGGTAAAATGTTCATTTGCATGACAGAAAATTTTAGGAATTTCTAGAAGAATGAAGCTAGGTAAAATCAGAACAATTTAATGTCTATACTGAAGAATCCATAGGACAGAGCAAAAGATCAAGATGGTGACCTATTTGATACATCCCAATACAAATGGGGAAAATGGAGATTACAAAATGTTAAAAAAAAAAAAAAAGCTAAGAGACATGAAAATCTGCTCTAAAAGTGTTTAATATCTATCTAAAAGTGAGTTTTAGAAAGGGGAATAGAGATGAGAGAATTATGAAAGACATACAAATGGAAGTAAATATTCCTGGGGCTAAACACACACAAAACACCAGATAAAATAGTCACATGAAGTACCATCAGGATTACCAAAGAGGAAAAGACACCAGACACATTTCATTACAATTCAAAGGTAAGGGAAAAATTATAAAAGATTTGGGCCAGATGAGTTTACCATTGTAGAAACAGAATCCGACTTCTTGTCAGCAATGCTGCATTAGAGTAAAGCAAGGGCTAGGGATTTAGCAGCATAAGCGGCTACCTGGCAAGCATGAGGTCGTAAGTTCGATCCCCGGTACCACAAAAAAAAAAAAAAAAAAAAGAGTAAAGCAGAACAATACTGTGTTAGGCAGAGTTCTGCTGCTATGACAAAAATACCTCAGGTTAACAACATAAAAAGCAAAGGATGATTTTGGCTCATAGTTTCAGAGATCTCAGTCCACAGCCAGTCCACTGCTTTTAGGTCTGCCTTTGCAAGCGCTTAACACATGACGAGCCTTTGGGGACAAAAGGGACATTTTAGAACTAAACCATAACAAATGTGTTTACATTTCTAAGAAAACATGATTTAGAACTTAGCCTCCCTCCAATAGAAAACCACGGAGGATTCCTAGAGAGATGACACATAATACAGAAAAGATGGATAGCTGAATATGACCTAAAAGACATGGAAAAAAATGGAAAATAAATTTAAAGAAGATCCAATGAACCTAAAAGAGGGGCAAAGTATAGTGACATGGGTCACCTTTGCTTCTTCCTAGATCTAACCACATTGCAGTGAATCATGTTTATATAATCATATTGGCTTTTACAGAACTTCTATTTTTAGACTAAATCTCCACACATAACGAAACATTAACTATTGTTATACAACAGAATGTTATGAACATTGACAATATCGAAGTAACAATACACTGAACAAAAATCAGGAGTCAGGCTGAAGAGGAAGTGGAAGATAAAAGTTATCTAAAATTCACTACTTACTTAACTGAAATTGATTACTGATAAAGACCAAGAAAGTAAGAAATGGAAACACATCACTTGAGATTGGATTGATAACCAGTAAAATTAAACGACAGAAAACATAAGCACTGCCTCTGGAAAGTAGTAGAGTAAGAAAGAGGAGTGTTTATTTTTTTTAATCAATAGGTATTACTTTAAAATGAAAATGGAGCAGAAAATTGTATGCCGTGTGTAAAATTCTAATGTTCTGGGATACATTTTCATAAAATTACTTTATTAAATAATTTTACAGGGCTGGGGATTTAGCTCAGCAGCATAAGCACCTGCCTGGCAAGCGTGAGGTCATGAACTCAATTCCTGGTACCAAAAACAATAATAATAATAACTTTACAAAGATAAATAATAATAAAGGAGTACAGTATATCCTCAATCTTTAACTTAAGAAAATGTTTTAAATGCAACGAAGCTTCTTGTGGTTTTCTTTACCAACCACATAGATTACCTCTAAAAAAAGAAAACATAGAACCAACTATATTGTCCACAAATACCCTTCTAGTCCTACTCCTACTCGCTATTCAGTTACAATAAATAACTTTTAGCTCTAAAGCTTTAGCGTAAGTACATATGTAACATAAACAAAATTGTTACTCAGGCTCTCTCTCATAATAAACACAGACTTTTTAGTTTGCTATGCTAAGTTCCTTTATGGATACATTAAAAAAAAATGAGCAACAGACCACAGTACACCCAACTGTTTAAAAAACAGAGAAGAAAAACATGGCATAAATTGCCTCCACAATCATTTTTGCTTCTACAAGGCTGTGTGACTCAGTTAATTGATGAGATTTCACTCTGAGTGCTTTTGTCTAGGAACTTGCAATTCAGTGACACTGTAGATCATGGAGCCTAGAGGGATAGCTAGGGGAAGAGTAAACGTCTACCTTCCCTCAATTCAAGGGGGGTTAATTTATGCCTCCTGTGGAATATGTCAAAGTCACTTGCTATGTCACCTTCAAAACTATCTACTACATTTTATAAAAAGGTAAGCTATCAAACGGTGATACTACCAACCAGCTATCTAAACCATTTACAAGCTACTTTTGGAGACACACTAACAAGCTGACAGTGTGTAGGGAGAAGAAAGGGAAACAGAGACGATATTAGATTCACACCCAAAGCAGCTCGATCCTGGTAACAAAATAGGAACCAACACCTTTGAAACTCTAAAAGAAGAAGGACAGGGATCACTTGGGGCTCTTGTTAAACATGTATCTGGGGGGCTGGAGATTTAGCTCAGCAGCATAAGCGCCTGCCTTGCAAGCAGGCAGTCATGAGTTCGATCTCCGGTACCGATAAAAAGGAAAAAGACAAAAAAAAAAAAAAAAAAAAAAACCACGTATCTGATTCTAAAGGTCTGGATGGGGCCTGCAGTTCAGTGTTTCTCACAGCACCCAGGTCACAGAGAGGCTACTGTGGGGACCACACTTTGAACCGCAGAGTATCAAAGGTCACTCTCCTTCCTGGACTCTTTCTCAGTTGCTCCATGGCTCCATCTTTTTCTCTTTAAAGTTTCTTTTTATTAGTACCTGTTTGCAATACATAATGATTACACTTCTTGTGAGGAGTTGGTACACGTCTATAACATATCATAATCCTTTCATCATTTCGTTTCCCAGTCTTCCCTCCCTGCTCCCTCTGTCTCGATTACCTATCCATGTGAGAAAGATCTACCTCCATCTTTCTCATTATCTATCATTTATTTTGTTCTTTATATTTTGGGTTTCTCATATAAGAGAAAGCACGCGATATGTAAGCTTCTGTGTCTGGTTTATTTTGCTTATTACAGTCTCAAGGTGTATCCATTTTTGTACAAATGGCTTAAGTTTAACCTTCTTTGTAGCAAAAGAAGTGGTACTCCACTGTGCACAAATACCGTATTTTCTTTATCCATTCATCTACTGACAGACATACAGGTTACTTCCAAGATTTTAACTAATATGAATTGTGATGCTGTAAATATTGGTATGCATATATCACTGGAATATGGTTCATTCTCCCCTTGCTACCTACACTAATTCCCAAGATGACGTGGCTTGGTTTACACCATGATTATGGTCCAGTGAGATCCATGTCAATATTTTGAAAGTATTTAATTTTTATTTTTTACAGGGGTTCATTGCTAAGAATTTGCCTTAAATTTCAGAGGACATTTTGACTTCCTAGCAAGGCTAAACCTATTCAAACTCCAGGATCTCCTTTTTTTTTTTTTTTTTTTTTTTTTTTGGTGCCAGGGATCAAACTCCATGGCTTCTCTTAATGATGGATTATACACTTTGTATAATGAGATGGATATGAGTCTCCAGTGGGTCAAGGGCAAAAAGATGTGGTTTTGACCTAAACTATTTCCCCCAAAGCATCAAGTGTTCAGAGGCACAGCCTCTGAAGCTGACTGGATCATGGTGGTGCTGTTTGCTGGTGGATTAATTAATCCATTGCTGAGCTCAGAGATGACTGTGCTGTGAGGAGGTGGGCTGGAGTTTAAACAGTCAGGCTCCTGGAGGCATGACCTAGGAGAGTAATGTCCCTCCCTGGCTCCTTCTTCACTCTGCTTCCTGACTGTCACGGGCTGAGAACCTTTTCCTCTGCCATGCCCCTGTTCCATCTTTGTCTGCCTTGGAACCAATCAACCGCAAACTAAAACCACAGGCCAAAATAAATCTGTCTTCCAAGTTGTACCTGTTGGGTATTTTGTCCCAGTAACAAGAATGGGATTAAGATATCCACCTTACACATTTATGTTACCAAAAGTATTATAGCCTGATGAGAGGTCTTTTATGAGTTTATATTTCAAATAAGCTCATTTTAACTATGTTTACTGTCTGATCTACTATTTTTAATATGAACTAAGTATTTATTCAAATGCTTTTAGATATTTATACTTTTCAAATTGCATATATATGTATATGCAGGTTTACCTGAAATTTAGGGGTTAAAAGAGAAATATATCCTATATATTTAGTTAACTGATGTAGCTCCATATATATATATATATATATATATATTACATAAATGTGTGTATACTGTGAACACCCACGCATACATACACACACAGTCACAAAGCTGATAAATGTGCTAACGCCTTAGTTCTCTTCAGCAATATCCCTAAGAGATTTTTTTTTTTAAATAAAAACTTGGTAACCGTGTGCTTGACAGCTGTTTTAAGGCACAGAATCACAGGAATTTGGAAGTGAAAGAGACCTTAAGGATTATGAAGGTTAGCAGCAAAGCTAAGGTTTGGGACCAGACTCCCAACAAAAGGGCTCTAGAACATCAACACTTTTGGTTTGACATATTGTGGGCAACAGGAGTCCCAAAGCAGGTTAAGACAGAGTATGAATGAGGATTTACGGCACCAAAATTTACATGGTTTAGGCCTTTCCCGAATGTCTGGGGAAATCAATACAATGAAACCCAGATGTGTGTGATAAGCACGTCTTTGCCATTCCCTAATGTCTCAGATCTGCCTCCATTGTATTGCCCTTCCTGCTATATATACAACTAGTACAAAAAAACTTTTTTTAAGCGTGTTATATCCTTAGAATTAATTTTGTAGTATGGTAGGGTTGTGGGTAACGCTAAGTTAATTATTACTCCATGAATAGTTCCGTATTCTTGCTAAACAATGGAAGTTCTGTGGGGAAATGTATTGCAAGTAACCTCGACCTATGTTGTGTTAAGCAGAATAATGTTTCCAGAATTCCCAGCACTACCTTCCTTCCGAGCCCTTAACTGGTGAAACTGACACTTCATGTGGCATAAGGAACCGTTCATATAGAAAGACTATCCTGGATTATTTGAAATGGGCTTCAGAAAACATTCGTGACTGAGTTCAGAGTTGGGGAGAGATGTGACTCAGAAAGAATTTCCAAAGAGATGCAACTTTGCTGACTTTAATGATAGAAGAGGAGGACCAAAATGCAAAGAATCCTTCTAGGGGTTGGAAAAAGCAAGAAAACAGATTCTCTTCTAGAGCCAGTAGAAAGTAATGTGGCGTGGCTTGGTTTACACCATGATTCTGGTCCAGTGAGATCCATGTCAGATCCCTAACCTAGAGAACCGTAGGTTGATAAATGTGTTGCTTTAATGTTTGTTGTAAGTTTGCCATAATTTGTTACAACAGCAAGAGAGAACTAATACATTACGTGAACCAAGAGCCAAAAGTCTCATCTGGGTAGTTCACGAGGTCCAATTGCACACAGAGATAGAGCCTTATTTATATCATGTCTCTAGGAGCTTGCCTGCCCTTCATAGGTTATATGAGGGTAGCTTCAGCAGAATGGTGCACAGCTTAACACTAGAAAAGAAGGCTCCTCAGTGCCTTATACAAAAACAAGGCTTCATAAACTTTGTGTAAGTTAAATTTCACTGTTTACTTTAGTTCATTCTTTGACCTACACTTGCTTCCAAGTGAAACAAAATTTACTTTGAATAAATTTTATAGTGTTCTACTGGAAACAGCTGGTTGGACTTTTCAAAAAGCATCTTGTCAGAATTATGTATTTTTTTCCCCTAAGACATGTTCCACCCACTAAGTCATACCAGAAGCCTTGGTATTCATGGCGGATGACAGTGTGAACGCACATCCCTGAGATTTCCATTCTGCAGTAAGCTTCTTAGCAGAATACGTCAGACACCTTAACTGGATGGTGGAGGAACATGCAAAAGCCCAGGCCACACCGCAGCATGGAGAGGCAAGCAGAAACGAAAGACTGATGGTTCCAGAGCTGAACTATCAAAGCCAGACCAGCTGCGCCACAGCAAAGGTGAAAGGAGCAAATGCAGCGAACTGCAACTCAAGCTTTAACTGAGTTTTTCCTTTCCAAGTTCCAACACAATATGTCACAATTTGGGGAGAAATTACCCATAAAGTGGTACAGAAGAGAAAAAGAGTTAAACTAAAAACTTGGAAAGAAAAATGTACCCAAATCAGAGTCTAAAGGCTCATGTTCCTGGTCTCACTTACATAAATACTCAGCCTCCACCTCACTGAATTGTTGACATTACATAATTAGCCGGTTACAGTAATAACACTAAAGCTTCACACATCGCCACAACTGGAGGAATGTTAACTCCTCCAGTGAACTGCCTGTCACCCGCTACATCTGTGCTGGTCTTCAAAGCCAAAGAGGGGAAAGAAAGAGACGAACGTTTAGTATGCAGACTAACACAGCGAAACAATCAGAATCTGGCCATCTAGGATTGGGGTTCTTGGGGCTCTTCCCCCATTTGTTCTTTGTTTTTATTTAGTTCAGTCTTTGCTTGTTGCTTACTTAAGTAAATAAGATCCAGTAAAAGCACCTCATGTATACTAAGAAAAAGCTAAACACACACACACACACACACACACACACACACACACACACACACGTACACCAAATTATTGTGGTAAAAATGAAAGAGACATACATATGCTTTTATTTTTCAACTTCATAAACTTTAATACAACACACAGAAACACTTAACCCAACACTTTCAGACACTTATTCTTCAACTTTGTAAACTCTAACACAAGTAAACAATTTTTAAAGATACCCAGCTGGCTTGGGAGCCTATTAGCATTCCCAGCACTGGCTAGAGAAGGAGTTTCACCTGCCAGGGACCCTTTCTTGTCTCTTTATTCACACACTCGCTCTAAGGACCAGAGGATGCTGAATTCTTTTCTTGGTAAAATACATTATGTCTGAAACGCAGCCTAATCCAGGCACTCAGGGAAATCACAGAATCCTCAATGTTCTCAGACATACTGGGCAGGAAAATTCAGTCTTTCCATTGGGATGCCAGGTATTTCTTTCCAACTGTTTGAGCCCACAGTCCTCTGAGGTATTAAATTTGGAAAGAAACTTAGAAATCATCTATTCCACCATTGTTGTTTTACAAACAAGAACTACAGTATTTTTCCTCCCTTATTGCAATTAAACCACAAAACCATGTTATGTTGAACATTCCGTGGTGGGCCAGTTCTGCTGCTGCTGCTTCAGAATAAAGGCAACAAAACAAAACAGAAAAACCCACAGAGCTGTGGCTCATGTTCCAGTCAGGGAGTATACTGAAAAGAACAGCCTCTCTGTTAATTCACTGTTTCTTTTTCTCTCTCCTTTAGTACTTCAGCTTCCCTTCATCCCTGTCTTATGTCTCACATCCAAAATTCTTTGGGCAAACAACTTTAAAGAACACTTTTAAATCTTCACTCCTGAAACACGGTAAAACCTTTCAGGGTCCAAAGTAATGAAAATAATGGTGCAAGCTGAGACATGAGGATATCTGAGCACATAAAAGTCCCCAACACTTGTCCATCAGGGTGGCGAACCCATGGCACGCGTGATACAGCAGGCTATTTGTCAGCACTGAAAGCTCTAAAAGGTCCCCAATTATTGAATACAATGTGTACAATCATCTACTCTACCCACCTAATTCTGACTCCTTACCTGGTCCAGTTTTAAAATCCACCCGCCTTCTGCTTATTTTTAAGACTCTGCTACTGTCAGCCTCTTACTCTTGCTCTTTAGGATACGGTGCCAGAGAGGACAGAATGCATGGTTTGACAAAATTAGTCGGTTATTCATGTGTCCAATGCTATCTAAATTCTTTTACCTTGATTTATTTGTCTTCATAGCATTTACAATTCATTTAGTATGTATTCATAATATCATATGTATCATAAATATCTCACATTCTATTAGCCATCTATTTTTGTTAATTATCTGTCTCTACCATTTGAGTTAAGAGAGGCATCATATTTGTTTTATTTATTGTTGTATCCTTAAGTGTTTAGAACTGTGCCTGGCACACAATAGGCACTCCAACAATTTCTGTTGAATGAAGAAATGGAATTTGTGTGGCTTGGGGGTTGAATGGAATAGAATATTTGACAAACAGACTACTGCAGAAAATCCACACATATGATTGTCATATTTAACCTGAATATGCTTGACTCAATGCAATCAACTTAATGATTTTAAAGTTATTTATGGCTTACCCTATTAATGAAGATAATCTATAATTGAAATTGATTTTCTATAATTGGCTGATTTTTATATTCAAATCAGCTGAAATACAATTACAAAAGAGAATGACAAAAAGTCACTGAGTAACTGGTCATACACAAGGACAGAGATGAGAGATCTGTATAATCCAATATATGCATGAATAATTAATGATATATTTTTTTCTTTTTGGAGTATTTTTAATTTTTTAATATAACCAAGAAAACTGAAAACTTAAGAATGTTATAATGGAGACTTTGAGAGTATGGAAACAAAGGTAATATAAAACTAACAGCTACAATATAAAACAACAGAGATTTTCTTTTGGTACGGGGAATCAAACTCAGGACCCTGCACTTGGCAGGCAGGCACTTGTGCCACTGAGCTATATCCCTAGCTCAAGATATTTTATTAATCTCTATGACACACTAACTTGGATTTTAAAAGCCAGCCTTGCTCTAATATAACTTACAAAGCATTTGCATGAATTGTCTTTTCTAAATAGGAATGGCAAGTTTCACTGCTAATGATTTACCTTCCCTTTCTTGCTTCTTTATAGAACGTCCCACAAGGGGTAAAGTATTCAGGTACAAAACATAATAATACATGTTCCTGTCCATATATTAACACACTCTTCCTGTTTCTTTTAAAAGATTATACTATGAAACAGAATTGCTCTTCTTTCTCATAAAGGAGAAAGGTGGCTTTCAATAGTTTTTTAAAGACTTTTAAAAGTCCTGAAATAAAAAATGTCAACAAGAAACAAAAGAGTGAGGCCATAACTGGCTTGCAATGTTTTGCTAGAATAATAGGAATGTAGAAAGGGCCTTTTTATTTCTATAAAATCATGAAGTTTATGAGACTACAAAGATAAAGCTGACAGACTGTCTCCATTAGCATGGCTAACAGCAAGCCTAGTTTGTCTTTTTTAAAAGCAATAATAGCTTATTGCTATTTTTGCTTCAACCAGCTACCTGGGATATAGCAGTAAGGGGCCAAAGTGTATTAGCAAACAATCTTAGACAACTAATGGAAACGCACTCACGTGAGCACAAGGGCTGCACAAAAGGTACCAGACCCCAGGCACACCCATCAGCAGGCTGACTGTGATGAACCCACATCCCCTACCTCTGAAATCATTCAGTATGGCAGACCTCTTGCAGGATGTCTATACTCTCATAGCAAATTATCTATTGATGGCTATATAGCAACACTCTATTTTTTATTCTTTTCCCATTTTAAGGTGTTTCTAGCTCCATCAGCAATGCCAGAGCACATCAGTCAGGCACACATCAAACAGACCTGACCTTTCACGGTAGCAATCCTAATGGTGGAGACAGGGAGCATCACAGAACCAACTCAGGCCATGAAATCAGCCAGACCTGAGCATGAGTCCAGGCAGCTTCACTTCCCCGAGCTACTTGCTTCCTTACAAGCCATTCAAGTTTAACAGTGTTATTATGATATCCCAAAGAAGACTACACCTCATGACCTTTCCATGGGATCCACAACAACCATCATTAACTATATGCCATCGAAAACAGGCCGCCTACCACAAGGCCAGTGGTGAAAAAAAGATTCCTAGCTTCTTAATTACTTGAGGAAAAAGTGTTTTGTTATTTTGCACACTGGCTAAGTGTGGAAGATGCCAAGACAAAGCCTACTCCTTGGGGAATATAACTAAATCATACCCTGAATAACATCACCTAAAAACTAAGCTAGATGAAGCCACAGGAAACAGCAGTGGACAAGATTACACTTGTAAGCGATTATCGGTGAGATAGTTTTATTTCCTGACTCATATTCTAGGTGCCTCATCTTAGTTTTGTAGTAGTGATGTTACAGGACCACCAACCTCCTTATTCCAAATGTCTTACAAATGGGATGGGCAGTTAGCTACTTCTTACAATTTTCAACCAAAAGCGAAAAACTGTAAGTAGAATTTAAAGATGTTCTTTCCTATATGTTATAATCATCACCTAAAAAGTTTTTTCATTCTTCTCAGTCATCTCAGTCATTTATTAGGTGCCTATAACATGTCATGCACTGTGCTAAACACTGAGGATAAGATGATGCCACCTGCCTGTAATCCTAGTACTCTGAGCACCTGAGGCAGGAGGATTTCCAGTTCAAGCTCAATTTGAAACAGCCTGTTTCAAAATAAAAAATAGTAAAAGCCTGTGAATGCAGCTCAGTGTGAAGGTCCTGGGTTCAATTCCTGATTAACACATACACACACACCGGAGGGCACAGAGAATGGCAAGAACGATAACCTTTTACATACAGTCTCAGTTATTTCCTTAGCTTCACAGAAAAAATAAATATTACCCTTAGGCAGAATTATTCTTTTCTAATAGGAAAATATTTTAGTTGTTGAATGGTGATTAGCCACTGCCGACCCCTGCCTTCAAAGCAGGGGAAAGGCGAGGCTGAGCCACATCCACAGCCACAGCTCTACACCCAGAAGCTTTCAAGAATCATCAGAAACTGAAGGTGTGAAACTGTCCATCTTAGACTACTTTCTAATTCAGTTTCTTCTATTCCCTAAGCCCTCAATACTAACTGATTTTTGCTTTGTTTTGTTTTTACTTGTTTTCTGTTTTTTTTTTTTTTTTTTAATTTGAGTAAACAGTGCTTTGAGAAATGAAAAACAGAGAATTTTGCCCTGCCTGAGGCAATGAGACCAGAGAGAGAGGGCAGTAATCACGGCTGGGAGAACTGCACAGGGTAATTGGAATCCAGCCAGGAAGCAGGAGCTGAGGTTACAGAGACCAGAAAAATGCAGGACACCAGCCTCCTCCCCAGTACCTCCATCTACATTCTTGCCATGGCCCACCACCTCCCCAGAGTCCTCCAAAATATAAGACATACTTTGGACCTCCCAAAATATAAGGCATGGAGAGCCACGTCATTCAAGTTACCTAGTAAGGGAAGAGTCGTGTCACAAAGCTGAAAAGATTTTGAACCTGTAATTTATGTAGAATATTTCATGTAAGAAAGGATAATTTCTCCAACAAGAGAAATGACTGTCTTAATTTTCTGAAGAAAGAAAGAGTGTTAGGACAGTGGTAGTTCTAAAGTGCTAAGAATTTATTTAGGCAATCTAGGTACTCACTTTATAAAAATGGTATCTTTTTTCCTATAGACTGACTATAAAATGACTATCTCAAACCCTATTTTCTTTCTGATTCCATTAGAAAATGTCACGTTTCTTCAAGTGTAAGAAATAGTAAAAATGAAAGTGTTATTGAAGCAACTTTTCAATTCAGTTGGACCATAATTTTTTTAGAAAATACTAATGTTAGTAGTAAAATAAAATTTGTGCAGACACAAACATTTTGACTATCAAAATACTTTATCATATCAATAAAGGACTTTTGCTTGTATTATCATCTCCACTCAAATTCAAGAGAATTAAGATGCTCTTTAAAACGTCAAGGTCTCTATCTTATGTAAAAGGATTTACTTAGGTATCCAAAGCTACTAGGGCTACTAGTTAAAAGATTTGCATTAGCTTGCCTCTGTAGTATTTTTATGTAGATCTCTTCCTCAACTTCTTGAGCTTATTTCACTTCTCACTGGAGCAGTCTCCAGCAAGAACAAAGTCTTATTAAAATCTGATTATCTAACTAGGCGTCTGAACCTATAAATAAAAATATTACAGCAGGTGCATATCAGAAGTAATAATGGTACCAGTCAAAGAAGTAAATGTGCACTGGAACAAATAGGGAAGGATATTTGTACTAGACTGAACAGTGTCTGTCCCTCTTCCAGAATTTATAATTTATAATCACAACACTATTTGGAAATGGAGTCTGTGCAGATGTAATCAGTTAAAATGAGATCACAGTGGATCCAAGTGAGTCCTATATATCCACCAGCTGATGCCCTTATCAGAAAGCCACGTAAAAACATGAGAGCAAAGAAGGCTGTATGGCATGAAGCAGCTGCTGGAACGATGCAGTAACAAGCCAAGGAATGCCAAGGATTGAAGGCCCCACCAGAAACAAGGAAGGAAAGAAGAAAGGTTCCTTCCCAAACAGCCTTCAGAAGAAGCATGGCCCTGCCAACATTTTGATTTCAGACTTCTAGTCTCCAGAACTGTGTGAGAATAAATTTCAGTTATAAGCTACTCAGTAATTTGTTGTGGCAGCCCTAGGAAAATAATACAGTATCTATGACTGAAAGACATGATTGGAGAAAAATAGCTTAGCCATAATCCATTCATTCTGAACGTAAAATACTACTGCACCAAAAAACACACAGGAGTAGTGAAAATCCCACGAAAACACTATCTTAACATTTCCTTCATTACTCTCCTTATAAACCACAGTATCCACACATTCAAGTTCTTTGTGCCTTTAGACTCCTTCAAGGCAAATGCAAAACCTAACAACAAAAATAAAAGGCCTTGTACAGACTGTTGTTGTAATGTAGCACTCTGACCACTAAGAAATTATATACTGTTTTTCTCTAATCATTTCTGAAACCTTTTCCTTAGTCCCAGTACAAAAATAATGAAAATGTAGTTGTAATCATTATAATTCACAAAGATCTGACAGGAAAAAAGCCTACATGTAAAAACATCAACACACTGAAAATCTTTAAAGCTTTTCTGGCTTATTTAACCATTCCAATCTGCCTGCCACAGTTCAATAAATTCTAAATGAAAAGCTTTGTGTAAAAGTGGCCAAAATTGGCAAAATAATTTCTTCCATATTCCCTGTATCAATTTTGTGTGCACTACAAGCTTTCAGCAAGGAGTGTCAAACACATGCTCTTTTCTTCTACAATATTTTGGTGGCTGCGTCACTAAGGAAATACTTTATCAATGTATCACTTGTAACTGACTTTTTCAGTGGAATTATGTAGTCACCTTGACATCTTTAAATAGTCAGATGGAGTGCAAAAGTTAAAAAAAAAAACACCTCTGAGGATACAATTAAACTGTCTCACTCTAGTACAGATAAAACAGCTTTGGCTTAAACAGTTACGTATTCTGAAGAGGCTCTTACCGGTTCAAGTGGGAGGTTTTCCAGATGTCTAAGACGCAGTACATTCTACTTCCATTGATGCATCATTCAAGTGCATTGAGAAGAAACCAAATATTTATCACAAGCAAAAGCAATACCCTCTGCCGTGCCACTTCACTCAATTCAGAAGAGACTATCTGCAATTAGTCAACCATGTCATAATGCAATAATGCCATCAGCACCTCAAGCTAATGTTTTGCTGTTATTTCAGTCCCATTAAAATGCTTTCCTTTAAAGCTCTGGAATCCTGCTTTGGACAGCGCTATGTGCAAACCAGGGCAGGCATAAATCATGGAAAGTTAGTAAGTTTTTGACTCCTAGTCACAGGTCTAAATGGGGAAAAGCCAGAACAAGATAGGCAGGAAGGAAATGGGTACAAAATCTGGTACATTATTGTTTTTCTCTTCCCAGGACTCATGTAAGGATCTCTCAAGAGTCACAAATTTTGTTTCTGGATATTATGGTTTGGATCAAAAACGTCCCCCAAAAGGCTTTTGAGTTCAAAGATGTTGCATTTGAAAAGTCAATGGATTAATCCATTAGTTCAGGACTCAGTAGCCTGTTAGGAGGTGAGGCCTAGCTGGAGGAAACTGATCTGGGGGTATAATCTGGAAAGGTGTATCTGGTCCCTGGCTTCTTCCTTTGCATTTTACTTCCCACCTACCACAAGACGAGCAGCTTTATTCCACAACACTTTCATGCCATGATGTTCTACCCTACCTCAAAGTCATAGCAATGGGGCCAACCAATCATGCACTTGAAACCTCTGAAACCATGAGCCAAAATAAATTTTTGCTACTGTAAGTTGGTTTTTTTTCTTTTTCTGTAAGTTGTTTTTCTATCACACAGAGCCATCAGTGCAATATGACAGGTTAAAAAATTAAATACCTCATGCTGTAACAGAAAGTGGGGTGTATAGGAAATACACCCCATGCCTGCTCACTAATGTGTAGTTGTATACCTGCCAGTGAGCTACTGAAAGTTCCTGAAATTCAATTTCTTCCTTCAAGTGCTGTGAAGCTGAAGGGAGATAAGTCTGTATAGCATCTAACACTGTTGAGGTCTGCTACACTCAATAAATGTTAGTTTCTTTTCCTTTCTTCCCTGTCTCTCAGCTAAGTTAAGGTTTACATTTTAACTTTCAGCAGAAATGCGGCAGATGTGTCGGCTTCCAACAGACTAAGCACAGGGACATCACCCCCACAGGGTTATTTGTGGAATTTTTTTTTTCTTTTAAACATAAATAAACCGCCTGAATCTATTTCACAACTGTTATGGTCTCCTTCAGTATATACAGATATTAAGCCTCCAAGTTAAAACTGTCATTTCAAAATTGTTCCCTTTAGGACAAATAAATAGACTTTACTCTGTTACTATATGGCTTATTGTATGGCTGAGAAATCATCACAGTGTAAGCTCTGTTTGGGGACACATCACTCTTTACCTACATATAATAAGGAGACAAGGTCTTCACACAAAGCATAGTCAGTCAATCGAAGAAAAGAAAGGTCTCTTGGCCTGGGACCTGGAACAGACTATAGATTCTCTAGTAAGAAATTAACTCTTTCCATCATGCAAAAGGACAGATCTGTGAACCTTAGGAATAAATTAGCTGTTATTAGTCAAAATAAACAAAAGAGACTGTTTTTAGGTTTATGTGTGTAATTGAGACTAGTATTTTTTCCTGCATGTCTCCCTCTGGATATTTCATATAATCTTTTATTTCAGCTGTTCTAAAGTAACCTAAAGGGTAAGAATGTTGTTTGTTTGGGGACTAGACTTGTACATGGTGACTAGTCCATCCTGGTACCACACAAATTTCCAAAGTGTTTTTTAAGAGAAAACAGGCAGAGAGATAGACACAGAGAAATTCAGGAGCATGTGCTTCATGTTAACTCTAATCTCCTAACATGACAAAATTCTAAATGCAAACATTTAAAAAATCTCATCCTATCCTTTATTTTTCTTAATGAGTCTTAAAAGTTTTCTCTATTTTCTATTCTCCCTTTTCCCTCGTATTTTATTTTATATATTTTCTTTCACTTATTTTTCAGGGTGTTAATTCTCTCTTTGGTTATATCTATTGGCTATTAAATGCACACAATAAGTGGTTCCATTTTTTTTTTAACTGCAATTTGCAATTCCAGAATCCTCATTCTTTTTTTTTTTTTTTTTATACTTCCCAGGTCTCTTGAATTAATCATTCCTAAAAAAAGTAAACAATGCCTATCTATGAGGCTTCTGATGCATTTTCCAATGTCTATTTTTTCCCCTGGGGTTTTTGCTAATGTTTTCTTTCCTTCTGAAGTGTTTGTGATTGTCAGACATTGTTTTTGCAAAATTGTTAACAGAATCACTTGAGAATTAGAATGTTATATTCTTCTAATGTAGACCTGTTCCTACGGATACTAGTGGGAACAATACACTGCAATTACCTCAATCTAATTTCAGGGAATGAGAAGATCAGAAGCTGGGCTTCCATTCCTCGATTTTGACCTCACACCTCTTTTACTCTCTTAAAACATTTCCAATGCCTCCCAATAGACTTTTCTGTAATTTATCTTGCTTTCCTGGATTCTGTTGGCAGGAAAGTTAATCCAAATTACCTGATCTACCCAATGGAGAAATCCAGCACCTGTCATGTATTTCATTATGATAGGCTGTTTCTTTATTCTCTCTCTTTAAACCATACCCAATCTAGGAAATTTGTCTGCTATGTCTTACTTTTTTGTAAAAATATTTTTAAGGCCTCTCTTTTTAAGGCCTTTAGTTTTGACTTTTACTTTTAAAATAATGAATAAGAAACAGTCCAAAAAAGTAGAAGAAAAGGTGACTCTTGGTTCTATCATTTATTTTTAAATGCTTGCTGTATTGTGATTAGACAAATTACATGTGGAATAGTGTGCTACTTCTTTAAGTATTAACATACTAACATTTTATCTTAAAATCACTAATAGATCTGATACTTTTACATCTAATAAGTAATAAAATTTCCTTAGCACTGTTTGCTTACAATAATCTTATATCTTTTTAAATATATATAAAAGTAGATTCTTAATTATAAGACATTGATCAAGATAAAATATACAATGTTTCAATAATTTTCTTGGCTGCACAAGCAAATTACCTTATGGAAAGGTCCAAAACAAGGTCCTCTGTTTGCACCTTTCATTTACTTTCCATGATCAGAATTGGTATTCAGGTTACTGTACCTTTCAACACTTTAACCCACAAATGAAAGGCCTAATTGTTGGAATACTGGCACAAGGAATACTTTTAACATCCCTAGTTATATTTACATCAATATTTTGCTTGAAAACATACATCTTTTTAAATGTCAAAAAACATGTTTGTTTTTGCTCTGTGTTTCATGGTGAATATAATAACACCTTTGTAAAATTCAAATATATAGTTTTGCTCCTGGGGTTTTTGTATTAAGCATGATACATATGTACCAATACATGTATCCTAATTTACATATTTAGAAATAAATTTATTATTAGATATAATGCATTTTTCATGGAAATAAGTCAAGCAATCTTCTATTAAAATATTCAATTTGTGTAAATCTTTACAAATGTATAAGTTAAATATACTAATCAAAATACTAAAGATAAGTAAAAGCATATATTGAGCAAAGTGATATGCAGATCTAAGATAAATAAAAAACTTTAAAAGAAAAAGAAAGGCAGCTCATCTAAAAGGATAATTTGCCTGAAAACAGACTTTGAATAAAAACAATGGAGGCCAAAAGTTTGTAAACACTTTTAAAGTGCTGAAAGAAAATACATTAACCCAGACTTAAAAGAACAGAAAAATAAAGATGTAGACAGACAGATTAAGAACAGTATTACTTATTACCTGCTGCTACTGAGATACTTCATGAAGCAAAATGACCCTAGAAAGCAGACCTGAGTCACAAAGAGAAAGGGTATGCAAAGATTTGCAACACAAAGGCAAATCTAAAAGATCAACAAACCAATGAGGCTCAGACTTTGTTTTTTATTTTTTTTTGTGTGTTTTTGTTTTGTTTTGTTTTGTTTTGTTTTTTTGGAGGACAGCATATAAACTAGGAGGGAAGAAAGGGGAGTTGTTTTCTGATTCCATTATACTTAGAAGGGTTTAACATTAAACATTAGGTTTAATCTAAGACTTTAATATGTGTGGACAATTAAGAAGTACACGATTTCTTTAAGGAAACAATAACCCCAGATTTCTAATATCTGTCTGGCAAGTCCTTTTCCTCTACACAGATTCAAAGATTCGGGTTCTTCCAGAATCTATGAGGTCTCACCATTTTTTGCAACCAGAAAGGTGAAAAAGGAAGTGGATGAGGCTTAAACACGATTTAAAAGCCCTGCCCCACACATCACTTCTGTTGACATTATTAGCCAGAGCGGAGTCACATGGTAAGTTAAAATGGCAAGTGAATCTAGAAAATGTACCTTAGTATATGGTCAAGAACAAAAGAGGGCTAGTAAATTGTGGAGAGCAGCTAGGAGCTTTACCACAGCTTCCAAACCAATAGGAATAAGAAAACAAGCAAACAAAATTCAAGCAATAAAAACAGACAATATGGAGAGGAAATGGATTAAAAAAAAAATAGTGAGACAAACAATAAATAAGGTAAAATGAAGAAAGCATCAAATGTAACACTAATCATAAAAATATAAATTAATCTGTCAGCTAAATGTTAGAGATTAGCTAGCACAGTGTCACACACCTAGCTACTCAGGTGAGACAGGAGAATATCAAGTTTAAGGCTATCTTGGACAACTTAGCAAGACCATGTCTTAAAATAAAAATTAAAAGGGCTGGGTATGTAGCTCAGGACTAAATATTTGGCTAGTATGTTCAAGAATTTGGGTTTAATACCCAGTATTGCCAAAAAAAAAAAAATTGGAGATTATAATGCATAAATAAAATGTATAATAAAAATCCAGCTATATGCTGTTTACAAGAGATTCAAATAAAAGATAAAGACATGAAAGTCTAAAAACATGGGAAAAAACACTAGGCAAATATCAATCTATAAAATGTTATATACCGTCTTGGTTAGCTACTTTTCTCTTATTGCGGGGATAAAAATACCCAGCACCCAAAATGAAGCAAGGAAAGGTTTATTTAGTTCACCCAATTTATAGAGGTTTCAGTCCATAACCAGCTGGCTTTAGGGTAGGGAGGAATGGCAAAGGGACAAAAGTTAAAGGTGGTGGAAGACAGCAAAAAACAGGAGAACAAAAGGAGGGAAGTGTCTTAGTTACTTTTTACTCATTGCTGAGACAAAATACCTGAAGCCCAAAGTTGGGAAAGGAAAGGTTTATTTTTTACAGTTTTTTGGAGGTTTCAGTCCACACTCAGTTGGCTCCAAGGCAGGCGGGCATGGCTGGGCCACAGTTCATGATGGCTGCAAACAGCAAACAGGAACCAGCAAAGAGCAAGACACACCTTCTTCCTGCCATTACATCACATCCTGGCTCCACCCCTATGTGGGTGGAGCACTGACATCATCAATCCAAACACTATAATGAACCACAACCAATTAACAATGCAAACTCATGAGGCCTGGGGGCCACAGACATAAACCATGACAGGAAGCAAGCCTCTTTTCCTGCCTTATATTGGGGGGTTGGGGGAGAGAGGGATCTGCCCACACCATCTTGGTGCCCTCCTCTTGCACAGGATGAAGATGTTTACAGAGTAAGGATCTTGGCTCCCCGCTGAGTCCTTTAAATTTCTAAACTTCTCAAGTTGACCAATTATCAACCAAGACACATACCTACACCAGTATCACTTTTTAAATAAACAAGCTAAACAAATAAATAAATAAATCTGCCTGCCTGGCTTCCTAAGGCAGAAAGATTATAAATCTGAGCTTTGCCTGGTAACTTAGCAAGATAGTCTCAAAATAAAAAACTAAAAATAAAGAAAGGGCTAAGGATGTGGGTCAGTATGAAGGCCCTGAGTTGAATCCCCAGTATGGCAATAAATAAATAAATAAGCACCTACATAATGATTAAAATTTAACAAGAAAGTATAATACACACACATTAAAATATTCTCAGGTACATACAGAGTAAAACTTTAACAAAAACACCAAACATATTAATGAACCCATCAAGTAAAAGATTCTCATACAGATGTTATACAAAGAACACATGCAGTATACCAAATAATAATAACAGATAACATATACATATTGTTTCATATGCATATTTTTCAATGTTTTCTATATAGTAAACTTCAAAAAAGTCTCAATGGATTTCCAAGAGTACAGCATATAGATCCTGCTCTCTAAACACAAAGCAATTAACTTAAAAATCAATCATATAAAAATAAATTTAAAATCCCCATATGCTGATAAATTTTGAAACATTTTAAAATAACACGCAAGTCAAAGTAAAGATTGGGAAGGAAATGTATATGTTGGTAAGAATGAACTGCAGCTCACGACAACATGAATAAGCCAGAAACACAACGCTGATACAAGAAAAACTGGTACAGCTAGTGTTACCATGTTTTTAGAAACTTCTATTTATGTCATAAACTTTTTAACAAGACAAATGATAAACACAAGTAGACAGAGAAATGGGACAGTGAAAAACCATAACAGGTAACATTCCTGGTACTGGTAAATTCTGGGCTTTACATTGAGTGGTAGGTAGCCAGTGTACAGGCAAATTTTGTGTCTTATACTTACACGCTTTCATGTATATTATTACTGTAATATGATACACTGTTACATACATCTTTGGCCAGTTCAACTCTCTATGGGCTCCTTTTTAGTATTTTTTGCAGTGCTGCAGATTATACCCAGGCCCTCACACTCTAGACAAGCTCTCCACCACCCAAACAATATAGTGCATCCTCAACCCACTCTTTTTTTAACCATTTTTAAAAACCTCATTTGTTTAAAAGAAAGTTCCATTATTAGTCATCGTTTCCTTCCTAATTGCAGATTAGGAAGATAGTGTAGATTCAGTGTAGTCTGGTGAGGAAGGTACTTCAGATCTCAGAGTAATTTGTCTTACTGACAGAAATGGGCAAATCGACAAGTCCTCAGGGCTTAGTGGGTCAGGACAACTATGAGGTTCCTGTCTAGAATACTCAGTCCTTGCAAAGTAAAATGACAACAGTAAGAAAACAGAAGTCCTTAGTGTGTCCAGAAGCCAGTCAGACATAATTTCAGTTAAATCAATAAAAACACTAGCGGTTTCCAAATATAAAGAAGTTAGGATAGCACAGCACACAGCCTTACAGATTGTCACCGCTCCTGATTACTGGAGACCTGCAACATCTTTTCTCTCAATGAGAGGTTTAAAACATAGCAGCATTTTTAAAAAATAAACACTTCTGCAAGTATTAAATATCACAAAGGGAAACAGAAACAATGAAATTTGGAATTAAATTTTCTATTGGAAAAAGTACATTTTGGTCTTTACTACTTTGTCGATCTGACTGCCAAAATTGGCTTTAACAATTAACAAATACCAACACTAGCTCATTCTGCAGCAAAATGGTTGATGCAAAAACCAGGAAACAGTGTATGTCCACTGGGAATAAATTGAAGACGGGATTAGAGGGGGGCGGGGGCGGGGAGGATCCATTAAAAAAAATATTTGCTAAACTAAAAACACATAGGCACACATGGGAATTATTTTACTTTCAACAAGTTCTGAAAGTAGTAACAAAACTAGGGAGAGTTAAAAAGAATAATTTAACACTGATGTCTCAGGAATGTTGAAAGAGACCAGGCATTTATGTTGCTAAATTTGTTCATCTAAAATCTAAAAGGCATTTTCATGACAACGACTTTGTTATTCCTCAGCGTTTTGTCTCCTTCAGCAGCTTATTTCATTCTCAGAGTTATAATTCTGTATTCATAATACCATAATCATTTCCATGGTAACTTCCTCTGATGTCACAGAGAAAACACTATTGACTTCTCCCACGGCACCAATTTCCCAGCTGAAATCATATGTTGATTTTATTCTTTCCAAAGTGAATCAAAGATTTAGTATTTCAAGTGCTGGGGATGAGGTCTTAAAAAGCAAAACCTCATCTATCATCACAACAACCAAGCAGAGAAAGCTATGAGCACAGGATGCTGGCTAAAAGCGGAAGTACTAGAGGCGGTCACCTTGAGTTCATACCCAGAGCCAGGGGCCTTGAACAGAGTATTCAATGTTCTCAAGTTTTGGTATGCTCATCTCTAAAATGAAAAGGTATCTATTATGGTTGTTGTGAGAATTAAATGAGACAATGTACTACATTAGATTCTTAGCATAGCAGCTGGCCCATATCAGTTCCAAAGAGAAACAATTCCATCCCTACAATTTACACTTATCTCTGACCTCAGGATAGAGTTAAAATGCAAGCTATTTTCACATTCATTCAGAAAATGTTTATTGAGTGCTTGTTTTGTGCCACATAGTGTTCTCAGTGCTGGAAAGATAAGGACCAGTACAGTGTCCTCCCCCTAGGGAAAACTGTTTCTTTGCCTGATGCTTAACTTAATGTTTACCAACCCCTGCAGGAGGCTACTTCCTGGAATGACACTGGCCCTCTCTTATTTTTCTCCTGTGCCCACACGTCCAGGCAGATAGAGAACACATTTAACAGCTTCAAACAGTGAGCCTCTGTGTGCATGGGAACTGGAGTTTAGGCTGGGCAGCCGAAATAGTTCAGGCTACCATTTCATCTGAAAACGAGAGTGTTGTTCTTTTTAAAGGACAATTTAAAATGAATGTAAGTCTTCAGTTTGTAGCCAGCTTATAATTATTATTTGGGCTTAAAGCATAGTAACAATTGTCTGAAGCTCTGAAAACACCATGGTAGTGAACACCTACCTTCAGAAACCAAAGTGGCAGTTAATCTCAAGCCTGGGTAACTGCCTCCTGCTATAAAAATAATAATTTCACCTATCAGCTACACGACAAGTAGAGAAATTGTTTATGTTGAAAGGAAAACCTAACCCCTTTGAATTCTTTAGCTATGTTGTTGTCATCAGATACTTAAACTTTGCACCTAAAGTAAAGCTCAATACAATTTACTTTAGAAATGCTGAAGCAGTCTTTAATAAAAGGAACCTTGAAATACTGGCAATTGCATGCTTTCTGAGCAGGAAGGCAATAAAATAAATAAAAGAGGAAGACAAAGCACGCTGTCTTTAGGTAGTAATATATACTCTCCTGAACTCTAGTTGAGGAGATGGCCCCTGGGAAGAAAGGGCATATAAAATATTTAATGAATGAATAATCTCCACTTTTTCTTAATTCTAATCATGAAATCACTTTCTAAGCAGTACTACAAATTTGTGATTCTATGAAACCAAATCTTAGGTGCACACTAGGAAAGAAAGAACACAGACTTTCGTGCTAAATAGATGGGTTTAAAGACTAGATGCTTTAACTAGCTGTAGACTTTGAGCGGTTACTTTTTGCAAAATGACAATTAAAACTGTTTATCCTACAGGACTATTGGAAAGGAACTGCTTGGCATAATCTTGACACACATAAGATATTCACAAAATATAAGCCAGCTCTATTCTTCTCTACCTGATTCTAATTTATGTTACCCTAATTTAAACTATGAGGAAAAGGAACTCAAGGGAGAACTGAAACTTCAGAGTGATTATCAAATGAGATAAACCAAAACAAACAGACTTAATACCGAGTATAATAAAATAAAGAGTAAGTTTCTAAACGCTATAATATTATGTTTTCTTGGCATTTTCCCAAAAGCCTTTACTACTGTAGTTTGATCTTAAGGTGTTCATCATCCTTTAATCCAACTGATTCAACACAACTTCTAAGTACATAATTTCACTAAATCACTGTCTTTGCTGTCAAGATTTTTATCATTTTCAAAATCAAAGTCAGCAGCATATTGTTCACCAGGGACTTAGCTCAGCGGCACAAGCATCTACCTGGCAAGCACGAAGTCATGCGTTCAATCCCCAGCACAAAAAAAAAAAAAAAAGAAAAATCAGCATATTAATGACAAAATAATGCAATATCTCTTTCCTATAACAAACTTCAAACTTCCTGAAGTAAACCAAGTTTAATGTTCCATATACACTAAAACACACACTGGAGTATATTTGCATATTGCAAATAGATTACACAACAAAACTCAATCCTGTCTGGTCATCCCATTCCACTGGCGATATGCTTTATGGAGCTATGGGCTCACATTTATCTGCTCTCTGGCATCTAAACCACTTTGTGAAGAATAACAGAAACAGTGAAAAGTGGCATTTAAATTTCTATTGGAAAATTTATTTTGATTTTTACTATAATCAAAGTAATTAAAAAACTTTCTAAGAGGGCTGAAACTTTTTTGTCTATGTCAGTTAGTCAACAGTAAACTAAGGAAAGAGAGAAATCATATAGTAAAATAGAAATTTACTAGCAATGTGGAGTTACCTGACGTGCTGACAGAGTAATAAGAGAGCCCAGGGAATCAGCTTCATTAAACGCACTATTTACGTTCCAGTAAAGCCAGTGTTTTAAAATCTTGACATTTGTTTTGAAACCAGATTCAAATTTAGTACATAGAATTTTCTTTGTTGGCAAGAGCTACAAGCAAGTTAATGCCAGTAGGTCTAGCTTTTTTATACATGCTTTTTTTTGTGTTACAGTATCAGAGGAGCTATGAATCAGGTCAAAATTAACACCACATGTATGTTTTTGGAGACACAAAAATGAGTTGGCCGATTTCTATGATGAAAAACTAATTTATATTTTTGTAATCCCACTGATAATGCTGTAACAAGCATGGCAAGCTCTCTTAAGCACTATCTCTTCTTATATTTATAACAGAGTTTGTAAAACGATCAAATCATCTAAAAATGTTAGTGAATTCCCAGGCATGTCAAACACCCAGCCCTAGGCTGGAGAGTATATTGCAGTATTAAGTACATTCTTCTTGGGTTATTTTTAAGTTATTATACAGGTCATCAAAGTGTTGACAAATAGTCACCTGTCATAAAAATCTTATGGCATATTTCTTTTCTTAGTAATATAGCCAGTAACTCTGAGATATGTTCAATAACATTAACTTGGACCAGTAAATTTCCATTTATCCCTTTGTTAACATTTACCAACATTCCATTACTGATGCTGAATGAAATTTTTCTGACTCAAGAAAAGGAAAAGGAATCTAAAGAATATTTTAAAATTTCTTAACCACAAACATAAGACACACAAAAACCACATACCCTGACATAAAAAAAAGCAAACCACATCTAAAGGAGGCCTCAAATCCTTGCCAAAAAATAGCCTCTGAAAAAGTAACTCTGGTTCATTAGGAATATGTAGAATTTTGAGCTTTTTACAATCAATTCTTTTCCTACTGACATTACAAGAATAATACATTTATTTGATTGATTGATTTTCATGATACTGGGACTTGAACCCAGGGCAATCACATTAAGCTATATCCTTAGCCCATTTTTCATTTTTTATTTTGAGACAGGGTCTTATCAAGTTGCTTGAGTTATGCTCAAATGATGATCCTCCTGTCTCAAGTTCCCAAGGTGGGGATAGGGGGCAGAGATCTATAGCTGTGCGGCACAACGCCTGCCTGGCAAGCATGAGTCCTGAGTTCTATACCTTGTACCAAAAAAGAAAAAGCTACCAAGGTGCAGGGATTACAGGAATGTACCACCATGTCCCACTAATACATATTTTTAAATTGAATAAACAATGATAAAATTGAGGAACATGGAAAATGCAGTAACACTAGTTAATGATGGCATTTGAAGAAAAGTCAAGGAATTTAATTACACTAAAGAGCATCTCTTGACTATCAGACAACTTCAAGAGAACATTTGAAAACTATGACCCAAAACCTATGAAATCTTTCGATGCTGTAAATGGCAGTACTTCCAAATACCTGAAAATGGAATCTCTGCATGCCACATACTCAATTCAAGTGATGTCTACAAGTGACGTATTGAGTTCCACTGGATTCATGCCACCTGAAATAATTTTGCAACCTCTTGCCAGCCAGTGGTCTGTGGATAGGGCCCTAGAGAGCCTTGCTGATCAAATATACTCAATGAAATCAATATCTAGGCAAGTGTTTATCATGTGCAGTGTTACGAAGAAAAATGATACAGAGAATCCTTGCCCCAAGCTCACAGGATCTAAAAAGTCCAGAAAATACCAAAGCCAGGGGAGAAGCAAACACTTAGTATTGCTTTCCTTTTACCAATGGGAAATGAAGAACCAGGAGGTGAGTGACGAAGTGAACAGAGCTGAAGTCGAAGAAGTAGTAAGATCTGCTATCTTCTGGCATCTTCTAAACCATCCTCTATACCATCCTCTAAACCCAAAACTCCTGCAGTGGAAAACAATACACTAAAACCATTCAGGATTAGACTCTACCCTTGAAATCAACACACTAAAGAACTGTGAGGCCCAGGACCCCATGCACAAAGCCTCTCAGCTCCACTCTGGACTTCCTCACGCTCCAGGCTCTGGCTGCTGCGACTTTGCTATGAAGATAAAGCCAACTGGAGAAGGGATACTGGGCTCACTTGCAGACAGTCGGCCTCTCAGCACAGGACAAAACTGGGGGTTGTTTACACAGGTGCCACTTTCCAGAGGGCCCTACTAGGAGCAACCGTCTCCCGCAGAGCTGGACTGAGATCACAGGCCTGATGACACTGGGGAGCAGCACCCCCCCACCAAAAAAAGAGGCACCGGGCCTGAGGGGAAGCAAACAAAACCAGGTACAGACTCTAGGTCAACTTGCCAGGTATTCATATCCCCAGGTAAGATGCTATGCAGTAGGTAAATGAAACATATAAGGCTTCACGGAGAAATGTAAAGATTAAGCCTCAAACTGCTTATTTAAGACCTCAAATTTTAATTTTTTTCCTAAAAGGAGACTACATTCCTTCACTAACGCTCCTTCGCCCCTGCCCCCACCGCCTGACCCCAAGTAATAGCAGTTTGTCCAGAGTTTAAATGACCTCTGCCCTTCCACTCACTTTATCTTCTACAGGAATTTCATTCATCCTTTTGTTACCTCTGAAACTCATTGTGCTCTCATTTGCCCTCTCACTTTTACTCATATTCCTAAAGAAACTCAGAGTTGGCAAAAGAAACAGCACTTTGGTAGGCCAGAAAAGATGAAAATTAACTCAATACTACAGAGTTATATAGTTCTCTATAGCAGGATAAACAAATTTTATTTGAAAGCATCTGAGTGTGTGTTGATGTAAAGTTTAAGAGTTTTGCTCTTAATTATTAAATAAAGCCCAACAAACAACAATCAGCCATCTGAATCATACCATCCTATCTAGCCCAACACCACCTCCAGGAAAGAAGACAGGCCAGTAAAGTTTAAGACCTGCATCCACGAGGAGCCTACGCCGCCTTCTCTGACTTCTCCCCCTCTCTCTCTCCTTCACTCAGGTCCAGCTCCTAGATAGCCACCCAAATTCAACTCACATCCCTTGAATTCAAGGAGGAAAACCAAAAGTCAGTTGTAGGCTCTAAGCCCTGAGCATGATAAAGATTTAAGAACTTTTCTCAAAACTTTACAGTTACTGGGGCAGAAAAATAAAAACTTGAAAGGAGAAGGAAAGATAAAAAGCACACCAAACAAAATCATAAATGAGCCACTGTGTTACAGGAAGTGTGGATTTGTCTTAGTATGTCCTTCAACTCTCAAAGATCTTTACTCAAGAGTCTTCACTCCTTCACTTATTTAAAATGCATGAGATCAGAAATATTTCAGATTTTATAATATTTTTACAGACTTTATTGATTGAATATTACGGTGCTCAAATAATTTTTGGATTATAGAGATTTTCTGATTAGAGATGCTCAATCTATTTTTTCTCTTTCCATCATTTTCTTCAGTTTTTACTTTTAAATAGTTTAACCAGTTTTTACTCTTGCTGCTATATGTCATAGATTTTTCCAAACATACAGTCACATGTATCCATTATTACAGTATCATACAAAGTAGTTTCAATGCCTAAAAACCTTCTGTGTTCTATTCAACTCGGCTTCCTAATCTCTGGCAAACACTGATAATGTTACTGTCTACATTGTTTTACCTTTTCCAGAGTGTCATGTACTTTGGGTCATAACACTGTGTAGCCTTTCCATTCATTTCTTTCACTTAATACATAATATGCATTTAAGGTTTCACTATGTGTTCTCATGGTTTGATGGCTCATTTATTTACACTACTGAATACTACCATATTGTCGGGATGTTGCACAATTTATCCATTCACCTACTGAGGGATATCTTGCTTGCTTCCAACTTTTGATGTTTTCAGCTCATTTGGATAAACTCCATTAAATATAACTGTTGTATCATACAGTTTTAGTTTCATTTTCCTAAAAGACTGCCAGCTTCTTCATTGCTTCTTTCATGGATTGTGCCTTTGGTGCTTGTCTTAGTTACTCCCCTTGTCGCTGGGACAAAAACAGCACGAGGAGGAGAAGAGGTTTATTTTGGCTTGCAGTTGGTAGAGGTTTCAATCCATACAGCTGGCTCCAGGCCAGGGCGGCACGTCAGAGGGGCATGGCAGCAGGAAAGCAGAGAGACGAAGGGAGGAAAAAGGGACATCCAGGCCACAGCCCCACTGACCCACCTACTCCAACCAGGCTTTGCCTCCCAGTATCACATTTAGCTATAAATTATTCAGCAATGAGTATAATCCACTGTGAATACCATGCAGCCATGACCAATCACTTCCTCAACTATGAGCGTGCAAGACAACTATGAGCACACGAGACGACACATAACAGTGCTATATCCAAAAAACTATTGCCAAACCCAAAGTCATCTACATTTCCTCTTACAGTGCCACAGGAGTTTTACAGTTTTACATACTATACTTAACTTTGTGATACATTTTGAATTAACAACTATATGCTTTCTTTTCACATGTACATGATCAGTTGTTCCAGCATTATTTGTTAAAAACACTATCTTTTCTGGGACTATGTTGACTATTCTGGGATTTTTGCAATAATATTATGTGTATAGCAAACTAAGGAAAGAGTTATTAGTGTGTATAGCTAGGAGCTGGGAAACTAAGACACAAAACAATAAAAT
This sequence comes from Cavia porcellus, assembly GCF_034190915.1. Taxonomy (NCBI): domain Eukaryota; kingdom Metazoa; phylum Chordata; class Mammalia; order Rodentia; family Caviidae; genus Cavia; species Cavia porcellus. Next base: position 25,940,284 of record NW_026947507.1, on the reverse strand, counting down.
TTTGTTTTAAGACACCAAGTTTCTTAAAACATTAGCTTTGATGATGATTCATTATATAACAACAATACAAGACAGAAAAATAGGTTAGTAAGTTTCTTAAACATGGTCAAATTTATTACAGGAAATTATTCTCTCTTCTATTATATATTTATATCTAACTCAAAAATTGTCTTTCAAATATTAGTAAGTAATATCCATTATTTTTCCTTGCATTTATACTCTGGATAATTTGATGCTCATCTTTTAAGGTTATAAATTATAATAAAGTAAAATGTCATTTAATACTTTGTTCAGCAGACTTTTCATGGTCTTCAATTAAAAAAAGAATTTAAAGTCTTGCTTGGTACTTCTAATTATGGTCAGATGAGTCTCTGTTCACCACCCTGACCCAAGCAGGCGGGACAAGACTAGCACTGGATTAGCACTGAATCTGACCAGGAGTAAAGGCCCCAGTGGGAAGAGCAGACTGATCTGGGAAGAAATCTAGAGTGGCTCGGCAATATAAAACTCAACCAAAAGCAGTCCCTGCTGAGAATGTTTGTCACCAGATCAGAGAAAAGAAACTCAGCTGGCAAAGCCAGGGAAATTCAACTGGCAAAAGGGCCCAAACACTATCCCGGAGCTCAGCATCATCTGAAATGGTGCGCACTGGACACAGGCTAAGCCCAGACTCTGCAGGGTTGACAGGAAGGGCCAGTCCCCCAAAACAGTTAACTAAACTGCACATTTCTAACCAATGCATTTCTGTGTATGGATCATGGTAATGGTACAATGTGAATGCATTCCATGTCAAAAAAAATGAGTATTTTAAAATGATAAGATGTATGCTGTGCACATTTTACCAGTGTTTCTAGTGACGAAAAAAATGCTTTTTTAAGTTATCACTGATCAGTGTTACTGATCTCTTCAATCTTCCTGAGAACCTTCTTGTATTCTTTCAAAATATCACAACACAAAGAATTCTCTTCTACATAGAACTTCCAGCAAGAAATTAACCCAAATGTGAACCTATTAGTATGTCTAGGGAAAATAAGCAATAGAGTTTGCACCAGACTCAAGTTTGATACATGCAATTTTATCTGAAATATAATTAACACGCATGCATATATGTATATGGGATATATATACATACCTACATATACACATACTATAAATAGCATTTATAAACACAAAATATTTACCTCCAAAAGTGATACAAAACTCTGGCTTGGTATGAATCTCCTTTCTCCCATTTCCCTGGAGCTGGGAGAAACTGGTTATGGCATTCAGCCCCTTTCTTCACAAGGAGGAAGGCTACAAAGTATATACCGAAAGAGACACTATTGCCCCTAATTTAAAATGCAGGTATAGCCAAAGTCATTTATAGTTATTTAAGAATGAAAATAGGATTAACTGTCTATGGATAAGCTGACTAAAGGTAATAATGAAATGCATTTATAGGCATGCATAGCAGGTTATACGTGATTTAATTAATTAATGGAAAAAAGCATCTAAGAATTAAAAATATTAAGTAATGTTAGAAGTAAAATTTTCCTTCAGGTAATTCAACTATTCATTCAAGGTATTTTCAATGTATAGTAATTTACACTATTAACAAGTCAGACTTTTGACAGACTCTACCCTCTAAAATACAGCCTTCGGCAAAGAGGCATGAACCCCCACTTTACCGCCCCTTTCAAATTGCTTCCTCAGGAGTAAACTCCTGAGCAACCTTTCCTTACATAACAGAGAATTTATAGTAAGCTTAGTAATGTGACTTCTCAACTCATAAAAACTACATGGAGGTCCTGATAGACACTGATAGTTGAAGAGGTGACAACTAACAGTATATCTTTATAAAGACACAAAAAGAAATACTCTGGACAATATTGAGACACTGTGTAATAAGGACCATGCATAATGACAATCCCAAATCATCAAGAAAGGATTAACTAACACCATGGCATCTTTGTTCTATTAAGATAGGGAGTAACTGATGTATTTAAGAAAGATTTAATAAAAATTACCCCCAAAACTTATTGAAGTATTTAATGTAATAAACTCCTGTTAGCTAAATATTGAACCATAAGAACATCTTATTTTCTAACCAATGTCAAATAAAGGAATCATTATCTTATTTTCAGGGTTTTCTTCCTAAAACTATTTCAAAATCATCAGACACTATCTGGTTAAAAAAGAAAAAAAAACTGAGGTACTGTCCCCTGAAATCTCTAACCAAATATTTGAAGGATGTGTATGAGAGGCAGCTTGTGTTTGTTCTTCTTTGTCTACTGTTTTCTATTTCCTTTAGGCCTATTTGTAGGCAGAGGGCCAATAGACAGCTGCTCTGCTTACTCAAAGAACTAAATTCAAGAACTGTGTGTTCATGCATTCTTGTTGCTGAAATCAGGAGTTTATTTTTTTTTTAATCAGGAGTGCATAAATCACAGAGATGACAGTATTTCCTTATTTGTGCCCTTCCCATCAAGCCATCATGAGAATCAATTATTTACTCATCACCTTATAGAAAAACCATTTTATTCACTTACACATTATGCTTTCTATTTCTGGACTTTTTGGCCTAAGATGACTAAAATAATACTTGGATAGGTGGTTTGTTTCTAGCGATCAACTTCCATGCAATCAATTCAAATTAGCACATGGTTAGGAATTCAAATTAGGAGAAAGACAGAAGGAAAGAAGAAAGAGAAGGCCCTTTTAAAGGTTTCTGCTTCAAAAAAATACTAAAATTGCTTCAAATCAGTCAAAGTGAATCACGTCTTTCAACATGTCTCATCTTTTTATTGCCTATCTGTAACTAAGAGAATAGCAACTAATGCAGGAAATAGTTTTGTTATAAACTATATGATTTTGACTGGTAACACAATGAAATTGACATATTTGTCATTCTTTACTATGAACCCCTTATAACTATACTCATAACTGGAAGAAAAATGTCAGGTTGTCCACTGCTAGCTCTCTCTTCATATGAACACTGATGAGGAATAAATTTCATTTTAAAGACATGTCATTTCACAAGTTCTATGATTAAATATTTACACTAGATTCCCTCCGTCAAACATGAATGAACCAAATGAACTTCTGTTTGATCCTCTCCTCCACAGAATAAATTTGCCTTTCCTGAGTCCTTTTAAGTACATGTTTTGGCAAGGGTAGACTGAAGAATAGGGCAGGTATCCGGGGTGGGAAACACTTGCTTTGTTCTGAGAGCAGTCAGAGCCTGGCCTTTGGAGATTTGGGCAACTCACAGTTCTGCAGGCCTCCCGGCCTCCCAGTCTGGGTTTTAAGCTTTCACGAGACAAGATCCCTCTGTCAAACAACTAACCTGCAATGTACCACCACTCACGGTTATGCAACACACATTCAAACACACAACCTGTTATTATTTATTAGTATACAATATAAAAGGAAGCTGAAATTATGAGATTGCCATCTGAACTAAAAATCTAAAACTCCATACATTTTATGAATTTAATGCTTATAATTTTCAAAAACATAGTCATTAAGAGGCTTTAATTATTACAAAAATTAATGAGGCTGAAGGTCAGGAGCAGGTTAAATCTGTCCTAAAGGCAGAAGTTTAGCAGACAAACAGTTCTAGTTTTGTTAAAAATACAACTCTTTTGAATGCCATATGTTGAACAGTTGAAACACAACTTTAATCAGGACTGAGAAGTACACACTGCACTGCACACAAACTCAGTGTGCTGACGCATCGTTCTGTGCTCTCTAGTGAGCAGGAATAATCCTCAACTGCATTAAGAGGGGAGGCTAAGCATGAAACTAGGGGCAAGCCGAGCAATGATTTTATTCTTTCTGTCATTTTCCTCTCAAGTGGAAGATTCCTAACACTCTCTGCTTCTGACAGTGTTTATAAACAGAACTCTGAGAAGCATCTGAATACAAAGAAATAAGCCTTTCCAACAAACTGTGATGACAATCAACCAGCTGACACTCTATCCCGCTGACATGGATTTAGACCTGCTTTAACCCACTAAGAAAACAACTTGAAAAGCTAGAAAACATTAAAGAAAAAAGGCTCAACAAAATATATGCATTTTTAAGTTAACATATTGTTTAGTATCTTTTCATCTTAAAAGATAAACACCATACTCTTGTGACATAAAATAATCTACAATTAAATGCAATATTTACATTTTATAACTCTTAAATCCTAAGTGACATAATGCTTCATGTTTTGTCCCTTAAACTTTGCCATACATTTGAAATTCATTTTTTTGTATATCTGAATTTTACAATTCAGATAGCCTTTTATTGGTGGGAGCCAAAATGTTTATGATGTACAAAGAACAGCTAAGCTGAAGCATAACCTTACTGCCTATGCGGATGAACAGGGTACAATAAAAGCAGATTATGTAATAGACCTCTCCAAAACGAAGCCTCTTCCCTCATCCATCCAAAAAATACTGCTAGTTCTTCCTTGTAACATTATCAAATGCAGATGTCTGCTAAGTGATAACACATAATCCATCTATTTAGGGTTTTTTTTTAAAGATTTACCTGTCCCCACTCCTTCCCCCAAGGCAAAGTATACTGCTCTGGCATATCAGCTATGTGCCAATTTTTACATGCACTTAAATTATAAAACACTGGTTGTTCTGTATATTTTGACAAAGTTCTAATAGGAACTGAAGATAATGGAACTGAACTCCAAATTAACGACGTTTGATTAGTATCGTAACAAAACAATAATGTCTGCTTCAATAAAAGTGAAATAGTAACCTGAGGACAAATTTCAGTCAGTTTATTGCTTTCCTTGTTAATCTTTCACCTTCTAAAATCTATTTTACAACTAAAAGTGAGAAAGAACTTATGTTAACAACTTTCTACTTTGTGACACTTTAACTTTCATAGAACATGTTTATTCCTTTCTGCTCCCAGCCACACTTCCAATGTATGATCAGCAAAGAAACTCAGGGGCTCTTGTAAATACAGTGTCACTGTCTCCGAGAGGATTTGTCGAAGGTGTGCAGTATGGTGCTGCACATGGCTTGCCCAGTGACAGGTCTTCACGAGGTTTAGTGCTCACCCCTTACCTCCAGCTTCCTGTACCTTCACAGGTGAAGCAGGCCTCCGACATGTGGATGCTCTGGAAGGCGACGCCCTGGGCCTCTTACCGTAAAGTCTCCCACAGGCCTTTCTCCCAGGAAGACATAGAAAGGGACATTGTGTGGGAACTGATGCACTCAGCCGTAGGGACAAGGGGATGAAACCCACACTCTGCACCAGTAAGGAAGAGAGAAACGTAAACCACTCCGCAACACACACCGTTACACATACAGGTAAGGCTCTATGAAAGTTTCAAAGAACCAGCAAAATCAGAGAAGGCAGCACGAAGAGAATGGCCCCAAAGGAATGGGAAGGAATTGAAGATACAAATAAAGCACACTGTAGGTAGGTGAGGCAAGGGAAGAAGATCACGGCATGAGGCAGCCAGGTCTCAGACGTCTGTTTATGTATCCAGTCAACAAGCGTCTAGTGAGCACGATACCACCACAAGCACTCTTCTAGACGCTGGGAACAGACTGAACAACACAGGCCATTACTCCATGGAGCTTGTTCTGGCAGGGAAAATGGATGAACACATCGATGCATGAATACAGAAGTTAACTGCAAGTGGTTATAAATACATTGAAGGAAAGTAAAGCAGCACAAGGACACAGAGAATAGAGAGGGGTTTCTACAAGGGAGACCAGTGGGAAGGTGGTATGTGAGTAAAAACCTGAATCCAGTGGGGAAAGTGATCCAAAGTGATGAAGGAGTGGACATGGGCACAGGCCCTGAGGCAGAACAGTTTTACATGCTCTAAGGACAGCCAGAAGGCCAGTGTAGCGGAAGTATTTCTAATTAAGGGTACCAATGACACCTGGTACATTATCATCTAATCTTATTTCCTGGCATTGTGACCAATACTAGTATATTTGTGGTAATCAAAGAAGCTACTAACTTCTAAACACTCCTGTGGGTGACGGGAAGAAGGCAGTGTTTCCCATTGTTACAGATCTTATATGGCCTTCCTGTCATTAAGAGTTCTTATGATTTTACTGTGTAAGGAGGAAGCACGTGGAGCACTGTCAGAGGCAATGGGACAGTCCAGTCCTGTAGAGCTATGATCTAATTTTCATATGTAAAGATATCTCTGTCTACTGTACAGAAAATTGATTCTAAGAGGCAAAAGAAGCTGCAGGGTAACCAGATGCAAGGCTACTGCAGTAATCCAGGAGATTATGGTAGCTTGGACAGGGGTGGGTATAACAGAGGTGCTAAGCAGCAGAAAGATTAGGAATATTCTCAAGAGCAAGCCATTGGGATTTCCCTAACAAGGCATCACCCAGTCGGAAAAGAATATGGAAAAGAAGTTGAAGATGAGGCTGAAATGGAAAACTGGACCCATAGTAAAAAGGGCTTAGAACACCAGCCCAAGAAGTATGCTGTAGGTAGCAGGGTGCCAAAGAAGGGCTTTGTGCTTCAAGCAGAGTGATCCCGCAGCAGCTGGGAAAGGCGAGCAGAAAACAGAGAATACCAGGTGGGGGACACAATCCTTGGGGGAAGGCTCTGCAATGACGAATTCAAAGGCATCACAAAGACAAGGTCAGTGAGTGCTAATGACTAAGCAATGTAGGGGTAAACAAAGTGAGCCATCATGGAGGAAGAGGATTTAACCAGTTCCAGATACAGTGGGTCTGAATGCCAGCCAACTTCACAGCTGGGACCAGAGCTAAAGCACAAGTTAGGACTAGAGATAAGTGTCTGGAGTCATGGCTGAGGGGCGGCAGGGGGGTGCCAAAGTCATGAGACTAAAACAGGATCACCACCCAAGGAGAGGTTGAGCAGAGAGAACGCACAGACAGGAGGAAGGGACGAGCAGCACTGGGACTCAAGCTGAGTGCAAGAGGATCCAGTGCATAGATGTGCGGGGGTAAAGACCACAAAAGAGTGACTAAGAGTCTGGAAACTGTCAAGAGCACAGTTTCTGCAAGATAGAAAGGTAACTACAAAGTGTTAAAGGAAGTGAGTCAGTCTGAGAAAATGTAAATGAGTGTACACATTTTTTCAAAGCTTGGTTATAAAAGGAAATAGATAAAAGTAGTGGTAGCTTGAGGGAGGGCTGTGTGTGTGCCTTAAGAAAGAATTATTAATTGAAGAGCTTAAAGAGAATACAATAGAAAGGGAGAGACTCAAACTGCAAGAGGACATAACCCAGTAAGGAACAAGAAAACAAAAGAGAACAGAGGTGCATCATTGTGGGAAAAGAGGGACACTTCTTCCTCCTGGCAGTCACAGGAAGACAGTCAGGCATGTGACCCTCTCAGTGGCTGCCACGATGCTGACAGCCTCCTCTGAACATCACTGAGGAGATGAGGAAGAAAGCTATAGATAGCAGTGTACTTTCAACAATCACTGCCAGGAGAAACAAGGTTCTGACTAATAACGTTATTCTAGTTCATGTCGTGACATTAGAACAACCAAACACTGTGACTCACAGTTTGTCTCTTTTGTTTAGTGCATTTTTAATGTGAATGAAAGAAGTAGGTGGTTAAGTACCTTTGGTAAGTGAATGAAGAACAATCTTCCCAACAAGGCAAAACACACTATATATACAAGTATATTTTGTTTCTGAAATTTTAACTTCATTCAGTTTGTCTTTATCACTTTGACATTTACAACTCAGTTTTGAATTCACAACTCAAAAGGGTACTGTTTTTCACTGTAGTTATAGATGTATATATCAAGTCTTCCTTTTCCTGATCACGTAATACCACAGCAGTTACAAGTAAAGTAAAAGAATTCTATAAGGAAGAAAAATGTGGTGAAGCTTGACGTAGGGGGAAGAAAACACTGAATGAAATACATAAACTTCACATTTAAAGAGTTAGTCAATCACAGCCTATGCTAACCTCAACTAGTCATTGCCTACTCTCCAAACAGGGATGCACAAAAAAGCACACATCAACAGGAAAAGTGGTTAGGTCAGTAGCACTTTAAATAATTGGTCGTGATGCTCTATCAAGTTTATTAAGAGACTCTTATGGATAAGGAAAACCTATCTTTGTGCATTTGTTTTATACAGTCTGCCAAAGTTGTCAATGGAGTTAATATTTTATAATAACTATGATTCCATGATGAATTGAATGAGTTAAACTAGCATTAGTCACATTCTGATTCTATATCCAGATTATACTATCTCGGTTACCTAATTGCTTTTAAAAGTACTTTTTTGTTGTTGTTTGTTTTGTTTGTGGTACTAGGGATTGAACTCATGATCTCGCACTTGTCAGGCAGGCGCTTATGTTGCTGAGCTAAATCCCCAACTCTAAAAGTACGTTTAAAAAAAAAAAAAATCAAGTATTCAACAAATGTTAATTAGAAAATGATGAGAGGAAAGACTAAAATCTTCATAGAGTATAAAACCAACAACCTACTTCAAAAAAACTGAACTCGGAAATATTAAAATCATTTGAAATGGCAAAAAGTTACTATTCCCTATTTCACATATTTGAAAAATGTTCCTCTTAAATAAACTATGTCTGTCACCAAATAGTTTATCTCTCACTGATAGGTATATCACAAAATACTTCACGGAGACCATCCATGGACTACAAAAATATGTGCTTTTTGTAACAGGTGTCAGGTGTTGAGCTGGAATTTATGCTTTCCAACTTGTAAGCGAGCCCATAGCAACATATTTCTTTTAAAATCTGATTAGCATTTTATAATCTAAAACAACATTTGGCAGGGGTGGCTAGGCTCCCTGGGTGTACCACAACATCCATGCATTATTTATTTTACTATACTACCATACTGAGCTATAATTATTCTCTGTGTGTTTTTCTCCACCACTGGACTGGAAACAACTTGCAAGCACAGAGACTGCAGATCTCTGGCAGTAGGAAAGTCCCTATGGAAGCAAACCCAGGCCTTTTAAGAGGCATAATAAAGGGCAATGGGAGTGCTACAGCAAAATTTCTGAGGGAAACACTATCCCTGGATAGGAGCAGAATTCATTGCATCCTAGGCTTCGATTCAGGAAACTCTTAAGGGTAACTATTTTAAAAATGTCACATCATGAGGTCATGAAGTGATTCTGACTCTCAAATGCCTAATTGGAATTTTATTAAGATAGTTCTTTTACTATTTTACTTTGTAAATTATTTCTAGGAACAGTAGGTAGATCATCACCTAATATATACTCTTAATGAACACCTTCTGTAGGAGGCAAAGACCTACACCAAAAAATAAAAAATACGAGACACAGTCCATCTAAATAGGTTTCAATATATGTGCAAATTTCATGTCTTAACACAAATTTATTATCTTAGAATTTCAGAGTTCAGAAAACCAAAATGGTTCCCTCTGGATTAGAATCAAGGTCTTAGCAGACTGCATCTCTTTCTAGAGGCTTCCAGGAACAATCTGAAGGGTCGAGGTGGTGGTGCTGTGGTTGCTATTGTCTTAGCCAGGTGTGGTGGCACTTGCCTATAATCCTAGCACTCAGAGGCTGAGGGAGAAGGATCACTGCGAGTTTAAGACCAGCCTGGATTACAAAGTGAGCTCAAGGCCAGCCTGAACTTCTTAGTAAGACCATCTCAAAATGACAAAAAAGGACCAAAAAAAAAAAAGTATTCTTCAAAAAAAAAAAAAAATTCCAGATGTTTCCAAGAATGCAACAGAGCTTGATCACAATAGCTCCATAGAAAAGAACTCTTTGAGGGTCTACAGTTAGTCTGTATCTACTATAATCATATTTTAGAATTTATTAAGAAAAAGGTCGTAAAACCTCCTGCCCATAGTTAGAATTCATTCAGCTATTGCTATACTTTTGCTAACTTTACTTTCCCTCAGGAGAGTGAGTTTTTCTAGTTTTCAAGTTTTCCTTGAAACCTTTCAAGGTCTCCAACAGGTTAGCTGCAGATATCTAAATAAATCTGTCTCTAATGTCACTGTCTTCTGATGAAAAGAAATCTGACATTTTAACTCCCTCTCCAATTGTAGGAAAAAGGAGTCATCTTTAGAATTCTTCCTTTTTATTTAGAGGCTTACATAGAATAATTAAATTACTTAAATCTAATTTAAAATAGTTCTTTTGTCAAAGTCAACCCAACTCTCTTAAGTCTTTTGTTGGTCATTAAATAATGATCATCGCAACAATTTTCTCAATCTTCAAAACAGCAATCTAAAAATAATTTATTCTATTATACATGACCTTGTTTTTCAAATTGTATTCCTTAGCACACTTGGAACTATGAATTGATGTACTTCAAAACAGCAAACTACTCAGTTGGACACATAAGATTCTGAGAATCACAATGCACACTTAACTGTTACAAATCACAAAGTACTAAAACCCCTAAATTTGTTTATCATCACTGTTTTCTGAAAATTTTCCTAACATCCTCATACATATTCTGGGCTGAGGCAAGAAAATGCGAAGACAGTACTAATGTACAGCCCATTTCCGAAGAGTATCATTCCCAGCACATAACTGGACACACAGCCAGCCCCAGTTTAGCCCCTAAGAGTGCAGAGGATAAACACACAAGCACTGGCAGATACCAAATGCAGAACCAATGCCAAACTGCACTATGAGGAAGAATGTACTTGAAACAACACAAACATGAAAAGGTTCTGTGGTATTTATATGGGTGGATCATTTAAAAAACAAGGCTTAATTCAATGACTGCCAATGGTGCAAGTATATGAGAACTATACCATGTTTATAAGTAATCCAAATCTACTTTATTCAAAATATCGATCAATTAGTCATAGATATCCCACCCATTAAACATAAATAAGCACAGATTTTTTTTAATTTCAAAGAGTTTTTCATCTACTGAACAATCAAATGTAAAACAAAGAAATTAAGGTGCATCCATTTTCCCATAAGTGGCAGCTTTATCTTTCTTTATGGAGAGTATAGTTCTTCATTGTGTATAAATACTACATTTTCTTTGTGCATTCATCTGCTGATGGACATATAGGCTTGAAAAAAGGAATTAAAGTGTGTTGTGTACATGTACCAATTCCACACTTGGACTGACAATATCACATGGTGCAAATATAAGAGGGAGGGGAAAAGGACGAAAAAAATGAACTAATATATACCTGTACCGATTCCCCACATGGAATTTAACATTATGTACTACAAACATGTACTAGTTTTTAAAAAAGAAATTAAGATTAGCTTTGAAGTGTTAAGGAATCTTTTAAATGGTTTTTCCTCTATTTTATATATCAACTACTCAAATATTATTGATTCCCTCTTGTTAAAAATTCTATTAAAATGAGATATATTTCTTTTAAATTGACAGTCTTTAAGTATGAACAAGATACTAGGCTCAATAGGCTAACTGTGTTGCTTGTCCCAAATTTGCTATTCATAAATAAGAAAATAAATTTAACCTAATCTCTAAATGATCAAGATGAAGTTTTTAGTCAAATTTGCTACAGGATAATTACCTCTCCAGGCATGAACACCCAATTGCTTTCTCTAATTCCACCTGAACGATCTCTTTTTATCTATTGATTCATTCACCTAATACTCATCAAAATATCAGGTACTGTGTACCACTAGACATCAAAGATATTTATAGGTACAGTCTTGTTTTTTTTTTTTTTTAAGTCTTTTTGAGACCCAGTTTCACTATGCAGTTCAGGTGACCCACCTACTTCAGGCTCCCAAGTGCTAGGACTACAGGCGTGTGCCACCATGCCCAGCCAAGATCCTGTCTTTAAAAGACCTATGGTCTGAAACTAGATGGAGACAAAAAAATTCAATGGGGGGGGGGGGTAACGGGGGCTGAACTCATGACTACGCATGACTACACTCTTACCAGGTAGGCGCTTACACCACTCAGCTAAATCCCCAGCCCAATCTTCTTTTTTTTTTAAATCTCTAGGGTGGAGATATATCCAAGATATAACACTAATGAAAAGGAAGATGTGGCTGTCTTACTGAGAGAGTGCCAGGCAGGGCCCCTGGTCAGCTGGAGAGGCACTACATAGAGAGGACAGCTTGCAGAATGCAGGCACACAAGATCCAGCTTCAGGCATCATACACAGGATGGCCAGAGGAAAAGCAGGATAAGGACCCACCCGCAAAGCCACACAGGAAGTCATCTTGTAGATAATACTGAAATATTTTTGTATTTTATTCCGTATTCAGTAGATTGCTTTGAAAATCTTTCAAGAGAAGTTAAACATCCGGACCCACATTTGGGAAAGACACTAGCAGAATGTGAAGGAAGACGTGAGAAGGCAGAGATGAGAAGCAAGCTCTGTGTCTGACATGGTACCACCTTCAAAGTTACTTTGCCTTTCAGGAACTTCACAGGAAGCCAGGCCTGCTACTCATATATCACAGATTAGGAGACGAGCTCCTAACAAGATGAAGAGGTTAACCACAGGCCACGCGGTAACGAACACAACACTGAGGTCCTAGGATCTAGGAATTCCCATTCTGCCGGCCTGTCCTTCCAATCTGTTCAAGATTAAACATGGGTCATATCACATCCCACAGCAGTAGTTTAGCTGAAGTAAATGAACTGAAGATGATTAGTCGCATACCTGGTATTTCGCCAACGTAGTACATACATGGTAACCAAATAAAATGAATGAAAATGACTAAGTTTTTAAAACTATCCTTTAGTACTGAAAATGGGCGCTACTAGGTATTTTTCATCCTCTCTTCAGTGATACATCTCAAAGTCCCAAATAAAGTTCACACCCATCGCATAATGAAGCAGAAAATCAGCTTAATCCTTAAGCTCTGAACATGTAAACTACTAATCTGCTGATGATGGTGAAAATCCTGGCTGTAAATATTAAGCCTTCATATGGAGCAGACTACAGAAAACTCTGGTTGACCCAAAGCAGTTGGTACCTGGGATGTTCTGGTCAATGTAATAATTTGACTCTCCAGAAATTACTACATATATCATAACATGGTTAATCAACATATATATATCATAAAAGAATTATCAGTTTTCAAAGATGCAGACTAAGGAATTTAAAACTGAAACCATACTAAACATGCATATTCATGGTCTTTATTTTAACAGACAATAACTAACATTTATCGAAGGCTCATCATGGGAAAGTTTCTAAGTGTTCCAAGTTTCTCCTAACTCATTGCATTATCCTTTATTTAACTCAATGATAAACAGAAATTCTTATAAGTCATAAAACACAAATTGTTATTTTATATTGCTCTGGTTGTTTGGCTTCTGGAAAAATGAGAAGTTATATTGCACTACAATAATTCATTGGCTGATTTTCTTCATAGCCTCCAGATAATGAGCAGCTTAATCAGCAAAGCACCTCCCCCTACACCATTATTTCATAGAATTATTTCTCTTTTATACTTGTCAGCTCTGCCCTTACCAGCTGACATTTCATTAAGAGATATAATTGAAAATCTAGCTTTCAGGTAGATGTGAGCGTCTTCCTTCCCCATGATTTCTTTTACTTTACCCTTGCCCCAGAGCGGCTAGGAAACATTCTCCCTCTCCACCATGTGCTTCCCCATCTCGTAGTAGCAGATCACCTCTAACAGGTGGATTTTCCACTTACCCCTAAAGCTTAATGCACTCCTGTTTTTCCTTTCCTGTTTCATTCTAAGTTCAGTCCGTCTGGACCATGAGAAAGCAGTACCCTGAACAGAATCAGTGGAAAACAATGAATCTCTCCCAGCGGCAATTCTGCTCACCTTCACCTGCAAGGATTATTTGATAATGGCAACATTTTCTTTCATTTTCTCAATTGTGAAAACCAGAGGGTCAAGGAAGAGTGTGTTACTGGTATCTAATAGGTAGGAGACCAGGGATACTGGTAAGTATCCTACAATGGACAGGAGGAAGAATCTTTTACAAAGACAAAGAAAAGAATAATCAGAACCAACATATCGATAACACCAGACTGAAAAAAACCTCTGGTCCAGAACATGATCTCAGACCAACTACCAAATCTTCAAGTCATCACTGAATGCAAATTAAATACAACTATTCAAATTACTGCCATGGCAGTTTAAGAACACTTTCATAAAAACCATATGCTACACCTAAACAGTATGTCCTAATAGCCCTTTCACGGGTGAGACTTACACACTTCTAACAGCAAGGCTCTGTCACAAAGAATTGCCTGGCAGTGTTTGGAAACAAACTCATTCTACAGCTAACAGGTCAGTCCTACAGTAGTTACAGCAAGAATCTACCTGCATTTTGGACTCCAAGGGACCCAGTGTCAATACTATTGACACTTAGAGCAATAACTCTTTGTTAAGGAAGGTGACGTGCATTTCCAGTGCCCAGGATTTCCATGCCAACAACAAGTACTTTTCCCCTTCATCACAAAATAACTCCAAATATTTCCACATATTCTTTGCTGAGAGGCAAGATCACATCCATTACTCCACTGAGAACTCTTGCCTTCACAGGTTTTGGGGGCTTTTAAAATCAAACTGTAATTTAAAATTCACATATCTGGATCTTGATACATCAGAAGTGCTGGGTACAAGCATACAAGGTATGACTAAAAAATATGTATGTTTAAATAAAAACAAATTTACTACCATAAAAAACGTATCGCCATTAGTCTCCTCACAATATCCCTTTCTCTCCCCGAACACACTTTCCCTGTTGCTCCTGCCCCTTTCTGAAGCAGGTCTGGATGTCCTCTTCCTGGAGGATCTTCAGTGACACCATCACAGTCGCCTCAATATCCTGAACCAATTCAAATCGCCTACCTTTCATGGTCAATGTGAGCCAAACAGAACCAGAAGTTGCAAGATCCCGAAGAAAATAAGGTGATAAGGTCACACCTCAAAGAGTTTAAAGCCTGCCCTTGTACTGGATGCACTTGGCAGTAACTTTCACTGGATTTTTCTTGGGGGGGGGGGGGGCTTGTGCTTGCCAGGCCGGTGCTTATGCCGCTGAGCTAAATCCCTGGCTAGACTTTTTAGCATACCTGGTAAAGACCCTCGTGAAAGCTGACTTCCAGAACGGCTTCAGAAAGTGGCAAGAACGATGGTGTATGTGTGTTCAAAGTAAGAGTGAGTACTGTGACGAGGATAAATGGAAATGTGTCTTTCAGTGTCATGTTTTTTAATTTAAACATTCCCCATATTGTTCAGTCATCCCTCATATTTAATAACTAAACCAACAAGCTCTTTTATGTTGAGATTCTTAAAACAGGATTCCATCTATAATCCTATGCAAAGCGAGAATGAACACAAACAGAAATTTTGAAAATTAAGCAGCACTCAAACATTATAATCTGGCCCACATGCACAGTGATAATCTTAGGGCTGTCAAACATTTACAGTTAAAAGTTCTTAAAGATGTCACTCATGCCATGACATAAAATTTCATAATAAAAAACAGTAGCTAACATTTAATAGTTACGATATTCTACTACAGTACTTGAGTAGTGTTACACTCCCAAACACAATGTTTTAAGTTCCTTTCAATGATGCAATAACTTCAAAAGCTAGGCCCCTTTTAAATAGGAGGCAACAGGAGCACAGAGCGGCTGAATAACTTGCTCTCAGGAACACAGGTGCTCTGTAGCATGGCTGGCATTTCAACCGAGAAGTCTAATGTAAGAATCCATGTTCCTGGGGCTGCGAGTGCATCTCAGTGGTGAGCCCTGTCTTAGCATGTTCCAGGCCCTGGTTTGGACGAATGGAAATGGAAAGGGAAAAGAAAATTCACTGTTCTCACCTGTTAGGCTACTCAGATCCTTACATAATAATATATTAACAGCTACACATCTATATACTCTAATAACCATCTCATGGGGAAAATTTACTTAATTTCTTTTTCCTAACTTGTATTTGATTTTGTCTCACTTTCTTGAAACAAGGTATCACTACGTTGCTCGTTGGTCTTCAACTCCAGGGCCCAAGCGATCCTCCTGCGCACCTCCCAAGTGGCTGTTACTTACATTCTTTCAATGGAATTTCTTCTGTGTCCAAAATGACAAAACTGTTCCAGACACAGCCTCAGGACACTTGCCGCGGGTTTAATTCTTACAGTCGCGGCCACGGCCCAGCCTCTGCTACCTGGCCGCCTAGATTCTAGTTCTAGCTCTGCCACAACTTTCGGATCTTTCTCTCCCTACACACAGGACCAGAACACATTTTTCCATCTCTTTACCACAGAATTATGGCACGGTAACTTGTTTTAGACAAGGAAATATGAGAAATTAAATGTGATACTTCCAGGTGAGACTTCAAGCCAGGGCTCAACTTGCCAGTTCCCTTCCTGCAAGCAAGTGTTGACAGGCAGCTTTAGTAAGTGTGGGTCTCTGGGTGACTATAATGACCACACCGAGCAGGGTCCTACAGGACGTGTATCATGAGAGGAATAAGCCTTTGTTCTATTAAGTCTTTCAAATTTCAGGGTGGTCTACCAACAAGGAAAAGCCCAGGCCCTAATGAAGTCACTGCTGACTTCTATAAGAAATTTAGAGAAGATCTAATACCACCTAAACACTCTTTAATCAGATTGATAGGGAAGCAAGCATTACCCTGATACCAAATCACAGAAGGATCCAACCAAAAAAGAGAACAAGCCAATCTAACAAAATGAAGATAGACACAAAAATACTCAAGAAAATGGCAAACAGAATACAGCAAATCATCTAGAAGATAATACACCATGAACAAGTAAGATTTATCCCAGGGATATAGGGATGGTTCAACATATGCGAATCAATAAATGAAATATACGACACTAACAAGAACCAACAAAAATCACATGATTATCTCAACAGATGCAGAAAAAGCATGTGACAAAGTCCCAACACCCATTTATGACAAAAACCCTACAGAAAACTCTAATATAGGGTCAATATAAAGCCATTTATGACCCCCCCCAAAAAAAGCCCAGCCAACATCATATTGAAAACTTTCCCGGTAAAATCAGCAATAATCCAAAGATGTCTACTATCACCACCCCCACTTAGTATAGTTCTGGAAACACTGACCAGAGCAATTAGACAAGAGAAAAAGTAAAAGGAATAAAGATAGAAAAAGAAGTTATATTACCATTATTTGTAAATAACATGATACTTTATACAGAAAGATTACAAAATCACCACCAAAGACTTCCTAATCAAAATATCAACAGACTACCTCACAATTAGAGAAAGCAATCCTAAAATTTATTTGGAACCAGATGAGATCTAGAAAAGAAAAAATTCTAGAGTAGCAAAGGCAAGGCAGTAGGCATCACAATCCCTGACTTTTAAATCATACTACAAAGCTCCTATACTAAAAACAGCATGGTACTAGCAAAAAAGAAAAATGCTAAAACAACTCCAAAAACAGTCACCTTATCTTTGACAAAAGGGCCAAACACCTTCACTGTAGGAAAGGCAGCCTCTTTAATAAATGATGCTGAAAAACTAGCTTTCCATCTGTTAAAAAGTAAAACTAGACCTATATCTATCACCATGCATTAAACTAAAATTAAAATGGATCAAAGATCTAAATATTAAAACAGAAACATGTGACCTGCTGAATGACAAGATAGGAAAACTCTTAAAGACACATGTAGCCAAAGATTTTATGACTAAAACCCCAAACACAATGGAAATAAAGCCAAAAAGATCAACAACTGAGATCTCATCTTATTAAAAAATTTTTGCACAGAAAAAGAAATCAACAACAGAGTGAAGACACAACTCACAAAGTGAGAAAAAAACTTTTGGCAGCTATTTCTCAGACAAAGAACTAACATCTAGAACATGTAAGAACTCCAGAAAAAAAAAATTAGACTTCCCCCAAATTTAAACACCCAATTCAAAAATGGGTGTCTGAGATAAATACACACTTCTCATATGAATAAATACAAACAGCAAATAAATATGTGAAAAATGTTTAACATCACTGATCATTTGAGAGATGCAAATTTAAGCAATGCTGAGATTCCACCTCATTCCAGAAAGAATGCACGCTGTCAAGAAATCAACCAATAACAAATGCCGGTCAGAATATGAGGAAAAAGAAACGCTTCTTCACTGTTGGTGGAACTGTGACTGGTGCAACTACTGCGGAAATCACTGTAGAGAGTGCTCAAAGAACTAAAACTAGAGTCTCTTTTTGACCCAGCTATTCTCCTTCTTGGTATCTTCCCAAAAGAACTAAAAACATCATACCACAGTAAAGCATGCCCATGCTTACAGCAACACAGTCTGTAATAGCTAAATGTTGGAAATAGCCCAAATGCCCATCAACTAATGAATGGATAAAGAAGATGTGGGGCTTTTTTATACAATGAAGTACTACTTAGCCATAAAGAAGGAAGAACTTGACACATTTCTACCAAAATGATGTACCTTGAGACCACACTGAAGTGAAATACACTGAACATGACTGTAAAGGGAAACTTGGGAGAGGGAGGAGAGAACGAAGGGTGACAAATGAGAAAATAAAGGAAAAAATAGAAACAAAGCGTATGTAAGTAAGAAAGGGAAGAGGGATTGATGGAAAGGTATGGGAATGGGGGGGGGGGAGAATTAAGATATATCATGTACAAGTGAAAAGACCCTACGACAAACATGATCATTATGTATATTCAAAATGTACCAATAAACTTAGTTTTAAAAATAACAGATTTCAGAACTGTTACTTTACTGTGGCTATTATAAGATAGATTAGTTATTAGCTTTATGACCTTCAACAATTTACTTAACCTCCCTGCCTCTGTTCTTCATCTATAAAATGAAGGTGACAGTAGCAGCTGTCTCACAGTGCTGTGCAAGAATTAAGTAATACACCCAAAGCACCCAGAACACTGCCTGGTGCACAGGAAGAGCCCACTGTTCTCCCTAGATATTCTTATACAAGTTAACTCATGGGCAGTATCGCTGTGGTCACAGGCGTCTACAATTTGAGATAAAGATATATAAACATATTTATTGCTCCTATTTTATTATTACAATAATAAAATGATAAACATGCAGGCCCAAATGCTATCCTATATTTGACTGACTGACAAAACACACTAACAAAACGCTGCATTATCTTTGTAATAAAATGACCTGAAGGGTGGGATAGAAGAAGGAAGACTGATTCTACTGACCTTACTTTTGCTTTGCCTCATCCTTTGCCAGCAATACATACATAAACAAGCATAAATACACAAACACACACACACATGTTCCTTTCTCAATGAACAGATTTAATTTTCCAGCCAACTAGAAAGAGCTTCAGCAGAAGGAGCCAAAAATGTAGTGCCAACTGGCTGCGTGACACGCAAAGTGATGTCTACTAACAAACCAGCCCCTGACATCTAGTAACTGGAAACACAACAGCAGGGAAGGAGTGGTGTGATACAATCCGCAAAGCCAACCGGCGAAGATCCTGGAACTCAGGGAAGGTCACTGGGTGAGGACGGGGTCATGCTTTAGGAGAGCATCTTAAAGGGCGTAGCCTTCCAAAGGTGATGCTTACTGCGTTCTCTCTCTTTCTCCTAAGAATTAAAGCTGATTTTATAAGGGGGAATAGATGACATGCTCGACAGATAGTTCACCACATCAACCATAGCATGCTAAAATATTCATTTCCCAAGTTTTTATTAGACATAATTTTGGTGAAGAAAACATAGAAATACTTTCACTGACTGATTTTTGGACGGTAATGCAGACTGAAGTCAGTATCTTCATAATGAGCTATAGCCCTGGACTTTTTTTTTTTTTTAAACAAGGTCCCACTAAATCACTACCCAGGCTGAGCTCAAAATTTGCAATCTTCTTGCCTCAGTGTCCCAGAATGCCTGGGATTACAGGTGTGTGGCATAATGCTTCTTAAAGTTGAAAAGAGCTCGACTTACTCATTGAGAAAACATCCTACACATTAAAAATAACTATTCAGGTTGGTGTGCAGCAAAGTGTGTATGCAGGACTTTGTATAGTGTGGATTTGAATGTGAAGATCCTGAATGTGGCTACTCTGAAGAATGACATGTCCAGCTGGGACACACGTAATGACAATGCAGTGAGTTAAAAGACAGCTCTAGCAACCTTTTTAAGGGCACTTCTCTGAAAGCAGAATGATCAACAGCAGGATACAAGTAACAACAGGTAAGTAATACTGAAAGGAACTATGAACACACTGAAAAGGAACTACAGCCTGTGCATAGGCTTACAGTGTACATGAGCCAGCTTTCTGTTGAGGGGACAAAATACCTGACACAACTTAAAGGAAAAAAGCATTATTTTGGCTCATGATTTCAGAGATTTCAGCCCATGGGTACCTGACTCAAAGGCAGAAACATTATGGCAGAAGAGCAGAGAAACTGTTCAAGTCTAGACACCCAGGAAGCAAAGACCAGAGGAAGAGGAAGAGCCAGAGTGAGGAAGAGATCAAAGACCACCCATAATCCCCAAGGTCGTAGCCTCAAGGCCCACCCAGAAATATACTTCACCCATCTTCTTAGGTGTCTCTCAAGCCATGCAAGTGGACAAGCAAGATTAACCATCACAAACGGAAAACAAGAAATGAAGTCATTGAAGAGCTGCAGACTAAGTTTTAAAGAAGAATCAGGCTGAGTCAGTCTAGGAATAATCCCTCTGTCTTTGACATTTCTTCTTAGTAATCTCCTATCCCTCAACCCTCTCACTCTAGCTATAAATACCAGTTGTTGGTGCTATACCCAGAGCTGAGCCCCATCTTTCTGCCCTGTCACGATCCTGATAGTCTTTAGGAAACTCTTCCCTCCTCCCTTCCCCCGGCCTCCCAGTGTTGGACTCAGCACAGGACCTTGCACACGCCAGGTAAGAGCTCCGTGGCTTAGCTACACCTCCAGCCCTTAGCATGTTAACAAGTATCAGGATAACTTCTCCTTAGATGTCTCTAACCTTGGTCAGAATGGGGTGGCAGCCCGGTCCAGCTTGCACTGGTGAAACAGCACAAAGGCGAGGAAAGGAGCCACCAGGGGCCATCCGCGTGGAGATACGAGGACTCTCACACTAGCCAAATAAAGTGAGGCCTCTGAAGCCAGTCACCTTCGGGGAAAATAAGAGTGAGCTGCCATAGATACTCTGCTGCCCAGCCAATGCCAAACATCTAGTACACGTTCTTACAGTTCTGTCCTAGCAGACACTGAAGGGGGAGACAGGCCTGAGAATTGTGAACTGTAGTCTACTAGAATTACAGGACTTTTCCAAGATCAGAGCTGGCAACAGGAAAGGTGGAGAACGAGCTCTAGGCTGCTCTGATGAGTCACTGACTCCTCGAATTCAGTACAACCCAGCCAACCACACTGCCAGGGCTTAGTCCTCCACATAAGCTAACGCTAAATAAAAACTACTGCAGGCTTGTCAGCTTGGGAAAGCGTGTTGGCTGCCCCAGTGTACTGCTGTAAAAGAAACTTTTAACATCATCATCTTCCTCCTAACCACCGGCCCTGTCTCCCATCACATCAAAAGCAGCATATGCAGCTTCCCCATGCTTTTTTCTTACTTGATTTTCAGACTGTTTATCTATATCAGGCATAAAAACTAACAACTCCAAAGTAAATTTTTTTTTTGGCCCTCCCTTGCCCTTTTCTAGTCTCAAGATCAAACGTCAGTCCTCCAAGTACTGGCAAAACACCACGATGGCTTAAGTGCTCAGCACTTCCTGGGTCAATTCTTAAATCCAATGCAACTTACTAGATATACTTGGCTCATTTAAGTAATGCTTCATCAATCTGGTTTCTTTTTTATTTACTTCCCTCTTCAACTTAGAATTTTTATCTTTTCCTAACTACAATATTTTTGCCAAGATTATGCCAACAGAACTGGTTATAAATCTACCTACTTCATGTAAGGGGAATATTTTTGTTACCATCACATATCTCTACTAAAATATAAAGGATATGGAGAAGGCCAAGTGCCTAAGTGGCATACAGAAAAAAAGCTGATAATGAGAGGTTAATGAAGTGAGTTCTGAATCACAAGTGCTGTTCAAAAAACAAAAAGGGACATCTGTGAACTAGCGCTGCTATTCAGCCATATGTGTGCTTGTTCTTACTAAAATAACCATTCAAAGTTAACTTTACCCAAGAGTTCACTGAAAAATTAGAAGTTTATGTTTCCAGTATTTTGATCAATTAACCCAATATGAATGTCCACTTCATTTTCAAAAATTTTTAAAGAAAATGAGTACATTGAAGAATACTCAGAAAAACTACAATTATCTGCAAAATATAAAACAAGCTGTATCAATTAAGAAACCTTTCTCTGAAAATAACTAATCTTACCACAAGAATTACAAAGCACAAACCCTCAAAGTAGACCCTGGAACACCCAAGAGTGCAGTCAGCAGGCTATTACTTAGATCAATCAACTTTTTGAAAGTCAATTAAAACTTCTCAAGGCATTTTATAACAAACATGGTTTCATTTAGTTACTGAAATGGTTTGGAAAACTGTGTTCAAATTTAAGATGTACATGATTTATGTGGTTTTTGTTTCTGTAATTGACAAAGTGATATGCACAGTATAGTATACAACATGAGGTTTTAATACATGTATATATCATAGAATATATCAAATTAGTGGATGGATCCATCACCTCACATAGCAATAGGTAATGAACTTTCAGAGAAGAACAAACTACTTATTGTATACAGTGGGCGTCCTATAAGATTATGTCACCCAGTGATGTTGTATCTGCCTTCACTTACCAAGTATATTTCACCATATTCACATAACTACTACTCAAGGACACAGTTATCAGACCATAGCTTCATCATTAAGCAACCATGACTGCATTTATTTTCAGTCACAGGAACATTTAAAATCAACTCTCTTAGACATCTCCAGGCCACTGAAACATTATTAACTACAGTTGCAATGCTGCCCTAACCTGTTTTATTCATTACCTTACTTACACCATTTACACCTCAGCCTCTCATAGTACGGTGATCCATGTATCCACAGATCTGACAAACATCACTAAGCAGGCCCCTTACTGTGAGGAGGTCTTTTTAAACTGGGAAAGCTTTCCTTTTTAAATTATTTTTCTGGAGCTTAAGAAAAAAAAGAAAATAAATAAATGTAAACCTACACTATTTAAACCTACGCTATAGCACAGGTTTATATCAAATGATACATATAAAATGGAACAGAGTTTAAACATTCAAAATTAATACAGGAAAGACATCTCCTGTGTATCATCAGGTGGTAAAACAACACTGTATGTTTGCATGTATTTATAAGGGACTTAGATTTCCTTGAACAAATTCTCCCTTCAGCATAAGGGTAAACTTCATCCCAGATCCTGCACAGGATAGTTTGACCTGATTCTGTGGGGGCTCTGTTTGCATTTTAAATTATCATACATTCAACTAAAATCCCCAGGGCCGGATAAGCGTTGGAAGCATCTGAGCAAACAAGATGTGCTTTGGCACAGGCCCACAGGCAGCATCTGCACTCCTAAACCTCACCCAAAGAGATAGTGAGAAAGCCAATTTGTCCTAGTACAAGGGCTGGGTTCAGAGAATGTCACTCTAGAAATGCATCTAAACCAAAAACAGAGGAGCTGGCTTCCTAAAATCACAAACACAGTATGAGATCCTTCTGGAATACTATTTGGACAATCTGACCTTATAGTGTGGCTACTGGGAAAAATATTGCCCAACTTGGGAAATGGAAGCTGGCTTCCTTCATTGTATGAAACCCTCTAATGCTCAGCAGAGTAAAGCTTTCCCACTTCTCTGGTCCTTAGTGCCAGGGCCCCAAGTTTGTATAATCAGATAGTGAAACAGCAGAAAGCACAACATCAAAAACTATTCAACAGATACCAAAGTTTCAGAAGCTTTATTGTATTTTGAATAAAACTTGAAGATTATATATATGAACAATGATTATGTGTTAAAGAATGTTATAAATAGGATCCTTTGGTGGAAAAGGAAAAGTACCTATAAATTCTTATTCCAATCTTTTTCTATTTCAATTTACAACATTTTTTTACAAGAGTTAAAATTAAAATGCTAAATGATTCTCTTTCACTCTTCCACAAAGGAGAAATACTATGCCTATTCCAATCATTCATCTAATATATAACTGAATCACAAATATAAAACTATTTTCACATGAAAACCTTTTTCCCTACACAGATACTTCTCTTGTGGACGTCTCATGTCCTAGCATCTTTGTAATCTTTTTCCTGTCAAGCAACATCTTTTGGATGAAGTATCACTTCCAAAATCATAACCAGAGGAAATAGTTAAAACATTCAATTCATAATGTCCTACATAACAGCTAAGATTATTACTTATATTTTAGAAGTTTTTCTTCCTCAAATATTTATATACAACAGAATCTACTGGGAAACTTACTAGAAATGAAGATGTGTGTGTCCCTGCACATCTACTAGTGTGATACAGATGATCCATGCACCAAACATCTGAGAAATAGCGCTACATGGAAGAGAACTCATTTCCAAGACAGCTATCTGATATTCAAGCCTCCTTTCCCACTCCATGTTTCTCTTTTTATTTCATTTGACAATTTCTAAGCAATCCCTCATTGGATTACTATGTTCCAAGGAAAATCTGAAATATTATTCCCACTATGACTACAGAAAAACAATACCACCAAATGGAAAGGCATACCCGAATAAGAGAAAACTAAAAAGCTCAATAATAGCAGTAAGCAATCCTTTGCAATTAAAACTGGATGGGATCCTGATTGTTCTGGATTAATACTATCATTACAACCTTTAAATAATACTTTTAGCACTCCCCTGACTATTAATTTTGTTATCTACATTCTCCAGTTACCTCATTTACACTATGAAGTGAGATGATGCCTGAAATTTAAATCGGTTCTCAACAGCCTCTTGCACAGGGTCTTAAGGAGACTTGCTTTCTATTACTTTGTTTTCCTATTTAAACTTTAGAATCAGAACTCTCTATCAGGTCTATTCATTTCACTTTTTCTAAAAGATGACTTAAAACTTCCTGGAAATTCTCACTTAACCACAAATATAATTTGTTGCACTGACTACAATAAACATTTTAAATCACAAATTCAGATTTCTTTACTTAAATAACTGCAGACATGGCAGGCTACCCGGGAGTTGCCAAAGTCAATATGTTAAGTCTGTCTCTAGGGCAACAGACTAAAGAGTAGTAAATGAGGTTTGGAACTGCATTCCTGTTCATTTCTGATTTAGCAACAGGCATCTACATGCCCCTATTATGCTGTGACCATCCCTTTGTCTGATCTCAAAATTACACAGAGTGAGTTTTGGTGGTGGTTGTACTATTTTTTAAGACACTCCATTTCAATTTTTCTTGTTCTCCTGCATACTGTTTCTAATTTTCACTACCAAGTCATTGTCCTTGCCTGCCCTACACAAACACACAAATGTACATGCATCCCCACCACCCTTTTAAATTTTTTCCATGCGAATTGAGGACTGGAAGTATTCAGCAGCTTAATTAAAAATCTGCAAACCCCTCCACACAATGGACCTGTGCTGATTCAGTGAGTACTTCCTGCTGCTTTTGTAAAAGCTCTTCCCAGTTTTTCTTTTCATAAAGCCCCTACACAGATGATCTCTTTCTACCCAATTCTACAGTTCCACAATGCATCTTTTTTTGTAGACTTAAGAACACATTAAACTACCCATGGTAGAATGTCAATCTAAATTCTTCCATACCATAAGTTAAAAATTTAAATTCATCTAACTATAATTAGCATTACTACAAGGACACACAAAATTCAGTGTCCAGACTAACCAAAATGTATGTGGGAATGTTTAAGATAAACTGACAGGTAAAGGATGGCTAGTAATACATAGGACAAAATACAGATTTCTAAGTTGCAGTTATATAATATGACAACCCAACAGCGCTGAGTTTTTCTAAACTTTTATCAGTGGTTTCTTTTTTTTCAGCTGCTATGACCCGAAACTACCTTAATATCTTTAAATTGTATTATTCACATGCTACTAATGAGAAACTAAAAGGATGGTTTAAAAAAAACTGTGAGAAAAGAGGTAAAATTATAAAATAACCAAAAACATAAGACACTCGGTTTTTAGAAAAGGTTTGCAACATGCAGGTTACAATACTTCCACAGATAACTCAAGTGTGCAGGGGCAAATTAACCCTACACCAAACATTCCTATGTCCTGCAAGCAGATGTTCCATCACAATGATAGCATGGTAGGCATCAAACATCTGCTAAAGGAATATAATTCAGTTGTTACCTTATAAGCCCAAATCCTAAAGTGGCCTAGATTCCAAAAGAACATGCTTATTTTTGCCATAATAAAAAGTAGCTTATTTTAGAGAATAAAGGAAGAATCAACTTCTTAGATACAAGTTTAACTCTATCAACTCTGACAGGATAACCTCGAAGAAAGCCCCTCCCCCCCAAAAAGGAACTATCTCCTCCAAACAAATCTACTTAGATGCAAGGCTATGGATGAAATGTGAAGAAAAGGCCCGCATGACTGCATACAGCTGTCACACACAAACCATGCTGACCTATAATGTGCATATTCAAATGTCCACGTTTCAAGCCTCATCTCCACTATCAGACTTGACAGCACATAGATGAAGTCAGTTTATGTTCTTACACCAGGATTAGTAAAAACAGTACAAGAAAAGTCCAACTGGGTTAATATCCAGCTATCTTCAGTATCCCATTCTTGCCTACTGGGAGCAAACCATATAATACAGCTATAAATACACTAATAATTGTAAATCTCAGTTTCTACTATAATTTGGCCAGAAATACCGCAAATGCAACAGAAAGAGAAAGCAAAATCACCATGGTAGGTCGGTAATAAAGACTGTAGTCTTGTAACTGCAGGATATCCTATAAAATGAAAATGTAATTTGTAAATCATTTTAATGCTACAGAAAACCAAAGAAGGGGCAAAGGGGTGTATTTGCACAAGACCACCTTCAATAGATTCCTCCGATAAAACCCAATCTACTGAAGAGAAAAGAGGTTGCATCGATTTTTAATGAAAGGCAGGAAAAACAAACACATCTATTCACTTGTGCATACAGCAACTACAGAAGGATAAAAGAAAGGTAAAAAACAAAAATTAAGAGAAGAAAAGCAGTTTGTTAAAAATGTCACATCTACTATAAACTACAGCAACTCAAGACTTGAGGGGTGTTAAACTGCTAGAGAAGCCCAGATGACTCTCTTGGCCCCTCTGAACCTAGTGCCTGAAATCCACTGGATCTTTCAGGACATAGCATATTGTGAGGCAAGGTGTCATTCAAAACTCAAAAATTCAAATTACTTCATAATGTTCTTAATAGGATTTACCTATGATTTACTCCAAACTCAAACATGAGACAGACATTTTTCATAGAGCTGAGATATCCAAAAATAAGAATCCTTCCTTCGTCCCTACGAAAAAAGTTTAGCTACAGAATATAAATTTTCTCCTGCGCAGCTTAATGTTTTCATTTAAGTGCACTGTATGGACGACACTATCACTGAAGCATCCGGCTCTGGCTAGGAGTGTATGCAATCCTGCTCATCTGCGTTCTGTCACTTGGTTCTGCTCCACAGACACTGAAAGGGGTCATGCTTAATGGCCAAAAACTTCACTACATGCCTGAAGGAGAAAGTAGAGAAAGATAGGCAGGCCTCAGGATGTGATTATCTATTTAAGCATGCAACTGTATTTTAAACATAATTAGACTAATTGCCTCCCAATCCTAGCTGATGCATCTGCACATGCAATTAATTAGAACTGATTTTTAAAGCCCTGTTTGGAATCCTTAGTTCCCCCACTTGCTACAAATCAAATTACCAAGGAACAAATTTAATTTTTCAACTTTTATTTTAAGAGAGACACAAACTTACATTAACTGGGTCTGATCCACTAATGTAAGTCGTTTAACCAGCAATTATTTTACTCTGAAACTAAAAGCCCATTCAAATTATTTCATCTATAAAATAATTCTCATAAATATGACAATCTTGCAAGATTACTGTAGAAAAACTAGAGTAATCTCATAGCTCTACATCACAAGGAAGGTGGAAAGAAAGTTCTATTTAAGAGGAAAATTACAGAAGTATTAAATTATTAAATGCCGCCTCTTTTTTTTCCACTATGTGACTTCAATCAGCTTTTCTACCATAAAATCAAAGTAGTTAAGGAATTAAAATAAAAGATCTTGGGGTTCTATTTACCAGAGTGAGAAGACCGGAGAAAGAATGATGACTGAAGACAAAGATTCAAATGATGGAACTGGAGAAGGGCCAAGAAGGGGTAGGTGAGACACACAAGTAAGGCAAATCAAAACGGACTGCAGAGGTGTCAGTAAGAGAGGCAGATTCACTAGCTGAGAGACCTTCTCCCAAGTAGTTACAGTGTCCACAGCAACATCAGAGGTGGTACCTGCTCCCAGGGAAAGTAACTACGCATGCTGAGTGAGGGACCAAGCAGCTGCATGCAGACCTGATGCCGTGTAACAAGTGCGAAGGTGCAAGCAGGAGCTTGGAGAAGATGGAGACAGATGTACAAACTGGAGCACACCACGATGTGTGCCTCAGCGGGGAGGGCTAGAATGTAGAGGAGTGGGCAAGGTGGTGTCATTTGACAAATTAGTTAAGGTACAATCTTGAAGCAGTCAGAAAGCATGATCTCATATTAGTATTCTAAAGACTTATAAAGGGGTCTGGAGCCTTGTGATGCAAGTCTGAGGAGGTATCATGACATTCCTAAGGATGACAGAACTTTGAGCTGACAACAAGGTTAGGAACAAGAAGGGGGAAAGCACCACTACTGAGGCTTATTGTGTTCATCTGGTTTGATGTCTGTGACCACCCACAGGCAGGCAGACACTGACCAAGAGCCCTTGCAGCCTATGGCGACCTGGACGCCTGGTGCTCAACACCCTTTTTGGTGATTCTGGTGGCTTTGATCTGCATGTGGCCCTTTCAAAAGGGGACCTCTGAGGGGTGATTAAGTCATGAGGGCTGCTCCTCTCTGGATGGGCGTAAGAAGCCTGGGAAAGACCAGCCCAAGGAAAAATACCTAGGCTAGCTTGCCTTTGCACCTTCCCTGTTATCTTTCTTCTGAGGAACCATCTCAGAAGCACAGAGCGACCTTCACCTAGTAACAAAAACTCTGGCAACTTTCAGCCCCCTTGGCTTTTGGAAATTTCCACCCTCTAGAGCTGAGATACACATTGCTATTCTTTATAAATTACGCAGATATTCTCAGGTATTCTGTTAGAGTGGCAGAAATGGACTAGGATAACCAGCTGGGGAAATAAGGAAGCACCCTCCAGGTCTGTGTGGAAAGCAGTACCAGTGGTGTAAAAACACAGTCATCAGTTGGTTAAAAAAAAAAAAAAAAAAAAAAAACACAAGCATCCACTTCCTTATGGACACACAGGAGGAAACAATGGGAAGGGTAAGTTTTCAGTAAGTTGCAACTCCTTGAGTAAACAAGTTGGAGAAAGCATATGTTGACTTAAGTACAGTAATTGGTGAAATGTGTAACCACAGCCCTGTCTGTGAGGGCCTCCGTGGGGATATTTAAATGAATTTTATATATAATATGTATACAGTGATGATTGTATTAGAAAAAAAGTCATTTCTGACAATCACCATGCTCCAGACACGCAACCAAATCAACCCCACAATACAGCTATATTAGTTAGCAAAGGTGGAGGGGGGAAATCTGAAGGCTAAATTGAATCTACGCTACATCATATGAGGAAATGTGCTCAAGTCACGACACAGCCAACATTAATAGGTGTTTCCACCCACTCCTGTAACAGTTTTAGGTACAGAAAACAATGTCACTCCTCTTCCCAAGAATATGTTAAGCACAGAAGTTTGCAGAAATACATGAAAAATGTTCCTTTTCACGCTCTTATTATCCAGTGTTCTGGGGAGCTTTAAAGTATGACTACTGAAATACACCAACGCTATCAGTTATAAAGGACTTGTATTCATTTCCAAGAGCTAAAAACAGAGATGTTGCTATAGTTTGGAACTGTGTTGCTCACCTCTTGGGTTAAAAAAAAAAAAAGAAGGCTGTGGCAAGATTGTTTAAATCATTCCATAATTATCTTCATAAAACAACAATTCAAAGTGAAATGCCAAATAAGCATCTTGACACTTAGAATTACTTGTCTACAAAAACTCTCAATCCAACTTACACATGTGGATGACTAACAATCATTTTCCTATTTGCCACTTTTTTAAAACCCGAGTTTGCAGAATAGTTAACACCAAAAGACATCAAATGAAACTCATTCACTGATTTGTTAATTTAAAAATTCTTGAGAGTTGCCTATGCATCAGGCAGCATTTGAGCTGCTGAAGATACAGATAGGAATAAACTGAGTCTAAGTCCTGGCCCTCATAGAGCTTATGCTCTAAGGGAGGAGAAGAGATAAGTGTTTTTTTGTCTTTTTGTTTTATTTTGTTTTGGCGACAAGGTGTCTATGTAGTGCAGGCTGGCTTAGAACACAATTATATGGCCCAGGCTGGTCTTGAACTCACAACAATCTTCCTGCCTTAGCCTCCCAAGTGCAGGGATAACTGGCATGTGCCACCATTCTCAGCCATATAATTTTAGATAGACATAAATGCCAGGAAAAAAAAAAGCAAAGCAGCATGAAATCAGAAGATTGACAGGACTTTTAGGGGCATTTGGGGGAATGGTGGTCAGAAACTTTTCTTAGAAATTGACATTTGATTAGATACCAAACTGAAGTAAAGAAGCAGGCTATACAGATATCTGGGTAAAAGCAGACCGTCCTGTGCCTTCACGGTTTCATAAACAGCAAGAAAACTTGTATGGCAAGCTGAGGAGATAAAGTAGAGGAAAAGGCAGGGCTCAGTTGTATTGCATAACCCTAATGGGCCACTATAATATAGTTTAGTGTAAGAACGACATGTCACACCATCTGAGGTACAAGGACACAGGTGAAAATTAGCAAGTGTCACATACCTGTAGCCCCAGTTACTCAGCATGCCACCAGCAAGGGTGTGAGGATCCCTGAGGCCAGGAACTGAAGCCAGCAGGGGCAACACAGAAAGACCCTATCTCAAAAAAACAGAGACACAAGTGGGAACAAGATTAGGGAGCAAACTACTTTCCATCCACAAAACTTAATCTGGTACTCTCTAAATGTCTTCACTCTTTAGGTTTAGAGGGACTAAGATGTGGTGAATGCTTCTGAAATTTCATTCATCTAAAGAAGAAATAAATGTAAAAACATTTATACACTCCATAACATACATTATTCTCAGTGACTTTATTAGTCAGAATAACTGAAAACTATTGTTTCAAATAATCACAGTGAAGCAGCCTTATAATCTTGCACGAAACAAGATGACCATCCTCCTCCTTTTTATTATAACTACATGAAAGTCATGTAGGAGTGAATAGTTCTTTTGTCCTTAAACAGGCCATTTGAAAAACAGAAGCAATACTGTCTTTTATTGTCAATTCATGGTTCACAAAGCCTCTGAGGTTGGCTTTCGTCCTTCAAAAGCCTTTAATGGACAGGTACATTTAAGCTGTATTTTACAGACTGTGAGAAATGGAATGCGCTGGGAGCCCTCCACATTTCCCCTTTATGAAAGGGGAGAGATATCAGCAATGCAAAGTGACCTCACCTATAAGGAATGCATCAGTGACAGGGAACAAAGGTGGCTTCCTTCTTAAGGAAACACAATCTGTGTCAGAAAACTGCTTCATTACTTTTGAATGATTTAAGGTTGCACAGTCTACCAGAAACAGTTCCATTCTTTAATCTCTATCTTATGAACAAAACTTTGCCATAATTCTTTGCTCAAACATTAAAAAAAAAACCCTTGCATAACCATGAATCAGAAGTATGTATTGTTCAGATCACCTTTGATCATACGTGTTTGTGCCAAATAACTGTATTTATCAGAGCGAGACTATAAAGAATAGATTATGGTGCCAGAAGAGCAAAGACTCTGGTATGTAGTCCAGAGACCCAAGAACCACGTGAGACGTGGCAGGTAAAAGCAATTAAATCTATGTTACAGGCCCTCCTTAGGAAAGACTGTGTTTCACATTTTAGAGCATGTTGAGTTTTACAGCTTATGAGATTTATCACAGCTTCCTTTTCAAAACAATGATATCAATGCAAAACAACTTCCTGGAGAACAGAGTGAATTCATTCCTGGCTAACCTAGATGCAACCCACAGAACACAGAGTTGCTAGAATATTACTTCATTTTTTTAAGATTACAAAACAATTTTGTTCCATATTTTTCCATCAAAGTAATATGTTAACAACTTTACTTCCTGGAATCAGATATAATTATTGCATAGAATTGGCTTTTAAAATGTTTTCATGATCATTAAAAAATGATTCAGCTATCAAACTATATAACTGCTACTATTTTCATCCTAAAGCTACAGTTGCAATCTAATTACTTCCAACTGGGCAGGCTATACAATCTCATATACAGTTAATAACAATTATTCCATACAGTTGTCAAATTGAAGTGAACTACGAAAATTGATTTCAAGTATCAAATTATAAGTCAACTTTTACTTCTATTTATCTTGAATCTACCTACTCTATTCTTTGACTTAACATCTCAAGATGTCTGGTAATATTGCTAAGAAATGGTGACCTTTCCGACCATGCACGAAGAATAAATGTGTGCAGATGGATTGATGCATTCATGAGAGAAATGTAAACTCATTTTTTATACATTCTAAATTTCAACATACATCACTGAAGATAAGGCACGTTAAATAAATCTTAAAACTGGCAACAATTTAATACAACAAATCTACTGTTAGACACATCCCATCAAATCAAATTAATCCTCATCAATATGACTATCCCTCACCCACGTTCAGCCTCTTAATCTACCACCCTCCCACAGTAATAAGGCAAGATGAGAGGATTATAACACAAGAGCAGCTAAACAGGACAGACTGGACATACTGATACAAACCTAAAGCCCGAGCACTCTGGGAAGCTGAGGCAAAAGGACTGCACATTTAGGTCCCACCTGGGCAATTTAGCAAGATGCTGTCTCAAAATAAAAGAGGATGGGGATATATATTTCAGAAGTACAGTGCCCTTGGGTTCAATCCCTAGTACCATTAAAAAGTAAAAGGTAATTACTAATGATGAGTACCCTCTGGCCAAATGCTGACCTGATACCACTAAACTGGACAAAGAAAAGGCCATGAGGGGTGGAGGGAGCTGCTGAGAAATGACACATAAAGCAAATCAGTCCAAAAAATAAAAAGTTTGGATCACAAAGAAATTTTAATAAACCAAGCAACACACATAAATTTACATAATATTCACACAGAACTCCTACTCCTTACATAATATTCACACAGAACTCCACAAAGTTCTTCGTTCATAGCATACCTACAGACTACAACCTGACACATTTCTAAAGTTACCAAGCCTTTCTAACAAGTTGCTCCTAGAGATCTGCTGTTCTCTTTAATCTATAATGAAAACGTTAGATAGACCTAGTGTTACTTATTTGTAGGTATCAGCGTACTCTCCTGGGAAAACTAATATTAACTCAAGGCATTCCTGCGCATACAGCTAAATAGTTAATATGTGAACAATCACAGTCTCAGCCTTGCAGGTATCTGTACCAGAAAGCCCACGGGCTCTTGTCATGTTTCATATCATAGCTGGCTGGTTCATGATGTGAGAATTGGAAAGGATCCCTCAAGACTAATTTATTCTTCTAGCTGCCCTTTTCTTCCCTTTTTCCATTTCATTCTCAAGAATTTTAATTTAATTTTGAGTGTGCATGTTGCCTCTCATGGGATTTAAAGTGAGGAGGTGCTATTGCTAACCACATCATTACCTGTGTTTCCTGCCAACCACGGAACAACTTACCACAGGAATTATTTAGTGCATAGATGATCTGCCTGAAAACAAGGGCCTTTATTAATAAATCTTACATTCTCATCCCAAAAGCAGATTTACAAGCAAAGAAATCACAGTGTTTGGTGATGATCAGATAGCTAATTTCTAATTGGTCTATTCCATTTTCTTCTATGTCAGAATAATGTGTTTGGGGGACAAGAGATACCAGATCACATATTTTTAACTTTCATAGGCCTTTTGATTCAACTCAGCAGAACTTTTTTCCTAATCAACTAGGAATACATGATTTCTAGACCACCATGGTGGGCATAACACCAGTGTTTCAAGAGCCAATCTCAAGAGAACTGCTGTTCAGGATCCAATTACAGTCATGTATCATAAGGGTTTATGCAGCCTTTGGGTAATACTTCCACTGCTCGCTTAAACAACAGAAAAATGAATGTGATTAAGCTCACCAAAAACTCATGTGTGGTCAGGCAGCCTCACTTATAAAGATACGAATGTGTCCAAATGGACCTTGGGGTTCTAGAAAGTGAGCAGTAGTCTACCAATATGATCAAGAAGTATTTACTAAATCAAAGGCCTAAACTTTTCACAATAAAGAACAGAAAGAGGTAGAGGTATTGCCCAGGAGTAGAGGGACTGCTTAACACATGAAAATCCCTAGGTTCAACCTCAGGACCCAAAAAACAAAACAGGTATACAGCGTAAAAGATGTTGCTCCTGTTCTCAGCATTTCAAAAGCTTATAGTCTGGTATAAAACACCAAACTAAAATAAAGAACTGCATGCCAAATAAGGGCAGAGGATACTCATAAATATAACCAACAAATTATACATGTGTTTAAGATCAAGCATCCACATAATTACTAACATTTATTAAAGAAACAGTATTTGGATTGACATTTTTCAATTCTTGTTAATAGCTGCAAATTGCTGATACTACCATAAGGATTACAGAAACAGCAGGAAGCAACTTAATTGGGAAAGTGGTAAAAACTAGCCACTCAAAGAGACAGATGAAAGTTAAACATAAGAGAAAATCTGAGGTCACGGCAATATGAATCAGCAACGTGAGTTATTGCTAAAGGCACATAAAACTCAACCTAAAAAACAACCAGCATGCTCAGGAGGGTCACGTACTAACCCTTCCAAAACCCAAAGCCATATTCAGAACTTTATTACCAGGCTGAGAGCTCTTTGGGACCTGAACCCAAGCAAGACGAAAAGCAATGGAGAGCCTGGAAAAGAGTAACTAAAATGATTAAAATGTTCCAAAATGAGTCCTGAGAGGACATGTAAAACAAACAGTTATTTAGTCAAGAAAAAAAAGGATGACTAGGGAGGAGGTCAGGCTTCACAACAGACTGCAAGGTCAGGAAGAAGAGTAAACAAGGGAGCACTTCTTCCCTTTAAGATGTGGGCAGAGATTAACCAGCAGGAGCAGGGATTCATATTTGCTACAAAAAAAAAGAGAACTTCCTGACTAGGATGCCTGCGAGGCACTGGAATAATCTATCAACAAGCTTTTGAAACATTCCTTTTTAAGAGGCTTTTTAATACAGTGGATGAGCATTTTCATAAAACGCTTACTCAACATCCTACAAAATCAGTATTTTAGCTATAAATAGAAGCTCATTAAAAAATACACAAACCTATTGAAAACTGAAGCATTAAAAAACTCTTCACTGCAGCTGCCATAAAAAAAATGGATTGCTCTAGATAAGAGACACAAAAACATTCAAAACGTGGACAAACTGACCAATAATATTTAAGTAACTTAAAGCTATGGAAGTGGGGAGAAGGGTGGGAAAGGGTGGAAAAGATCAACAAAAATCACCTACAAATGAAAAAAATACACACACACACATATTCACACTCTCATATATCATGTGCAGGGACATATAAACACCCATGTAAAGGCGTAACAATCCTTCCTGACCTTAATCTTAGAAAACTAGAACAGCGGGGCTGGGGATTTAGCTCAGCGGCATAAGCGCCTGCCTTGCAAGCAGGCAGTCGTGAGTTCGATCCCTGGTACCGACAAAAAGGAAAAAGACAAAAAAAAAAAAAAAAAAAGAAAACTAGAACAGCATGGCAGAGCACAGCTAGCTTCCCTTACGAGTCTTACACACTGATGGAGATGGGATCTTCTATGTCCTCCAAAGGCCCATGTGGTGAAAGGTTGGCCTCCACCTTGTGGCATTATTATTAGAGGAACCTTTAAAAGGTGGAGCCTCCTGGAAGAGGTGGCCATTGAGGGAATATTCTAGAAGGGATGTTGGAGCCTGGAACCCTCCTCCCTCCTTCTGCTTCTCAGCTTCTGTGAGGTAACAGACCTCCTCTACCTGTGACACAACAAGGGCCAAGTGACCATGGAAACCTGTAGGATAAGAGGAAGTGATACTAGAGATAACGCTGTTTGTAATCTGTAACAGGTGAGGCCCACAGAAGCTAATGCAACCAGAGTTCCACTCCAGTGATACAACCAGTAAACTATTTGCTCAGCATCATCTCTACTCACCAAGTTACAAATTACTTGGGTACCTGACAGTACATTGATTTTAAAACAGTATGCCCTACATTAACATTGTAAATGTTGATTACTTAAATTAGCAGGACCATCCCCCACAACACACACACACACAATTTTTTCAATATAACTGTAATATGGTATAAAAAGTTCTAATTTCTAGAAAGAGAAAACAGATGCTTACTGAGCAACACTGCAGTCCTAAGCACTGAGGATTCTTCATCTCGTGGGCTTGCAAAAGTAGATCCATCATCATTTTGCAGATAAAAAATTAAATTAAGGAAGTAACTTGCCCAAGAATCACAAGGAATAGAGAACTTCTGCCTGTTATAAATCCTGTCTTCTATTTCACATTTTCTGTATTACAGAAACCATAGGTCCAGAAAAAGAAGCATTCAGAGGAGAAGTTAATTCCTCTTCATTTCCTCCAAAATTGTATGAAAAGATTCTGTGTTCCCTGGCATCGCCCTGCTCTTGAGGAAACCTTTGCCTGCTTACTCACACTGTCCTTAGCTAGGGACCACATGATCCTCTTTGACCTTATTTGGCCTACTCCTGCTGACTGCTAACTATCAGCAACATCTCTTTCTCTCAAAAGTGTCCCAGTGCAGAGGATAAATTTACAGTAATCTCCACAAAACCTTTCACTAGAACTGCCCCATCCACGCTTGTCTAACCCCAAAGAAACTCAGTGAGTTACCTTCTGCTGCGGTTTGAAGTGTCTCCAAAATGTGTGGGTTAGACACTGAATCCCCATGTCAACAGCTTGTTATGATAGATCTCATTTATGGAATTTCATACAATTTTACATGAGGACAGTATTCAAGCAGAAAAGAG
Source organism: Cavia porcellus (assembly GCF_034190915.1). Classification (NCBI taxonomy): domain Eukaryota; kingdom Metazoa; phylum Chordata; class Mammalia; order Rodentia; family Caviidae; genus Cavia; species Cavia porcellus. The sequence continues at coordinate 25,903,051 of NW_026947507.1, read as the reverse complement.
TTCGATCACGATCGACATATTACCCAGAGTTTGGTCCTAAGACAAGCTCCTTTAACTATTCCAACTTCTGGTTCCATCTGCCTCTAAACACAGATTATCTAAAGGTTCATCAGAAAGTCCCTAGAAGCATGGCAGCTTCTTAAAGGGGACAGCAGAGACACACTCGCTGTCCTTGGGTGACCACCGTAAGAAGCACACATTATATTATACCAAGATGGTAACAAAATACTAATCTCAGTTTGTCTAAATGCTCAGTATCCATGTTGACCTCTGGTACCTAGGGTTATTAAGCTTAAAATTTCAGGGCTGCAAAGCAACTCAGGAGAGCCTCACTTTATAAAAATAGGTAACTGGTCTAAAGAGAAAATACTCGCCTAACTTCACAAAGCCGCGACTAGAAAACGTCTTCACATTCTTTCAATCGTAGAGTACCTCAACTTAAAACATTTTCACGCCTCCTGCAATGAGACCAGTAGTTTTCTGATGCCAGATCTGCACTTTCTTGAAACATTTCAAGCTGTCACATGACAGTGCCATTCAACCAAAGTCTCAGGTCTGACAACATCCTAATGTTTGAAAGTTGAACATTAAATATGTTATAAGGAGGTTTAATTTTTAGAGAGCTAAAAATACTCTCATATTTTTATTGTTTGGTTTTTAAAGATCTTTATTATTTTAAAAATTCTTTACAACCATTAAATAAATAGATTAAACATTAGGGCTTACACATATTCCCAGGAACACTATACAAATAAAAGAGCTGTTGGTACTCTACGTACTGATGGTCTTACTCTACTGCTACTGTATGACTCTGGAGACTGCTCACCTAAATTAAAGCTAGATATGCAACTTTAACAGGGCAAACTTTAATTTCACGTCTGTATAATTCTTCATTGCTTAGGAACAGTCATTACATTTTAAAATATTGAAAGTTTACTCTATTTCATTCACTCCTGAACTATAAATAATGCAAATGCAGTGTTTCAAAAGAAAATTTTTCTTGCAAAAAAATAATAAGGAATTTATTTCCTTAGGCTAACAGAAGACTGTTCAAACTTGACAGCCACTGCTCTTCTGCACTGCATTTAATATAACTTGAAAATTCATTTGTACATCTTCCTACTGCTCACTTCTCCCATGCTGCGCAACGCCAATAACCTACTACTTAACGGCTACTGTCAGCATCTGAAACGGCACCTCCTTTCCCTTCCCAGCCACCCCTCAAGAGCCCACTCACACATCTATCTTTAAAATGGCTGTGTTTACAGCTACCCATATGTCACCATTCACACAGCAACTGCTACTGTCCTCTTGACTAGCACTGGCAGGCATATATGCTGGGAAGGACCGAGGACCACAGACATGGGGGCTGGGGCTCAGAGCTTTTCTTTTTAAAGTTGCCACTGAAAGAAGTGTAAAAGGAGGTACAGGAGATACACATACTCTTTATGTGAAAAGCTTGGAGAGAGGGTTCTGAGTCCCAAAGAGGCGCCTAAATGCCATACAGTATTGAACTGTAAGAACACCTGACTATACTAGGCTGCTACGTAAGTAAGAGCTGCCTGGGGAGCTCCTCACTCTACTACGTGCATTAGGCTGCTATACTATTATATTATAGATCCTTATGAAGAAGCCTGCTGCAGAATTACAAAGTCACTTGCCTTCTGACTTTGAAATTTAAAAAAACATTTTCACACGCTGTCCTGCGTTTGCTTAAACCACATCAAGCAGTAGCCTGGAGAGGGGATGGACTAATTAAAGGAGTGACTGTCTGACGAGAGTGGGGGAAAGCAAGCATTCTTCTGGTAGAAGTTAGAGCTGAGGTGCGGAGCTGTGCAAAGAGCTCTGGGTACTGCCTCTACTCCAAGGCCTCTTGAGTGCCTCTGAGTTGATTCTCTCCCTCCACTGAAGCCATTAACTAACTATGGGGCAAAAGTGCAATCCGGGAAAGCAACCTGGAAAAGCAGAGGAACACAGGAGTTCTGTTCCTTCCCTTTTCTGTCACAACTTCCCTGCTCCCCTTTTAGCCACTAGGACAGTGCAGGCCACAGGCACAGGTTAAGGCGGTTCATTCTGAGAGACAGGGAAGGGAACAAACTATCAAGGTGCCACACCTGGGGATGCAGAAGCCAAGGTGGGGCTGCAGAGGGCTGCCATCAGGGGTGAGGCACTGTTTAAAAGAAGGCTGAGTAGGGATGTGCCATGATGACTCACTCAGTTAAGGTCAGGCTGCACACAGGACGGCAGTAAAGAGTACAAAGGAATGAAAACCCTTATGTCTGTGACTTCAAGACTGTCACAGTATCAAAATACAAACATGACTCATGTGTTTGTGGTACCACTGGCACAAACCAAACACTCACACTATTTTGTACAATGCATAAAGCTTGATAATGATAATGATTTATGACTGGCTTATATATTTACTTTTATCATTACTGTAGTATTTTCCTACTCATTTTTTTTAAGTTTAGTACAGAACAGTGTAGCCATGCTACAGTGGGAGCAGTCTCAGCCGTCCCACGTTTACCATTTTTGTTTATTTCACTTACTTATTTTGTACCAGAGATGGAACCCAGGGTCTTCAGCTACACTCGCTTTAAAAAAAAAGGGGGGGGGGGGCTGGGGATTTAGCTCAGTGGTGTAAGTGCCTGCCTGGCAAGCACAAGTTTGTGAGTTTGATTTCCGGTACAAACAAACAAACAAAAAAAAAAATGCTTTTTAAAAACTTTTTAGTTTAAGACAAGGTCTCAGTAAGTCAGTATGCTGCCCCAGCTGGATCAAAGTTGTGAACCCCTGCCTTGACCTCCCAGAGGGATAGAATTCTGTAATGCAACATCTCATTTAGCTGACTTCAAGAAACAAGACAATCCATTAACAGGCTAAATAAGTGTTAATCCTACATTTACAGATTGTGAAGAGCAGAAGTTCACTTTTTCACTCGTCTACTCAGTAAGACTTCTCTGAGTGCTAAAACCTATGTGGACACTACAGATTCTATTAAATCAAAGATGAACCTCACTGGGCCACCCCACCCCCAGCCCCAAGCAACAGAGGTCAGGCGCCTCAGGGCTCCAGTCTGCCTTATGCTGGAGATAAGAGGCCCAGCTGATGGCCCTTCTTAGTGTCAGAAGCAGGTGGACTTCTGACCTCTAAATTGCTCCCAGTCACCAAGCCAAGGCAGTTCTATTTTTCAGGGCGGTTATCACTGTAAAGTTCTAAGTGGCTTCTTTTGGTCTACAAACAAACAAAAAACACCCCAGGTAGTAAGGGCAGTGAGAAGAATAACTGAGAAAACTAGCCCCTGCAGAAAGCAGCCTGAGGACTCAGGGGCAATCTTTGCTGCTGAAAGACAGCGTGCTCACAGGAAGGAAGCAATTAGGATAGTCCAGGGGAGAATCCCAGCTCCATCTTGTACTAGCTAGAAGAGCCTGGACCTGGTCTTTAGTCTTCTGGCCATCCTTCCTATAGCCATAAATGAGAAGAATGCACAGTGCCTTCACATGAATCAATGTGAGTAGACATGGAAAGCCATTCAAATTATATCATTCAGCAGAAAACCTCAAACTGCAGAACAGCATGATGATATGACTCCATTTCTAGTAAATGTTTTTGCTGGGCATGGTGGTGATGCCTGCAATCCCAGTACTCAGGAGGCTGAGGCAGAGGACTGCCATCAGTTCAAGGCCAGCCTGAGCTACATAAAGTGAGTTCAAGGCCAGTCTGCACAACATAGCAAGACCTTGTCTCAAAACAACAAAACAAAAAATTTTTTCAAGAAGTACAAAACACATTTTCCCAGTAGTCATCCCTAGGATTAGAAATAGAGACTAGAGGCTGGGATTTAGCTCAGTGGCACAAGCACCTACCGGGCAAGCTCCAAGTCGTGAGTTGGATCCCCGGTACCCAAAAATAAAGAAATAGAGATAGAAGACTTGATTCTCTCCTTTATATCTATATATATTTTATGTTTTTAAATTTCTTACCATGGCTTGTATTACTTTTTAAATATAATGTAGAAAGAAAAATTTATAGTCATTTTGGAAATAATGAAGCATGATCCATCGAGGGTGGCACATATAACCTCTGCATTTTTTAAATGTGTATTATACATGAACAGGAAGGATTTTTTTAATGAGGCACATATGCTCTGACATAAAAAGATTTCATTTTACATCTCCAGCCCTTTTTATTTATTTTTTTATTCTAAGACAGAATCCCATACTGATATAGAAGAATAAAACTCCCAACCTACTAGATGTCCGGTAGGAGCTTGTATTCTCTAAAATCAAAGAATGAATTCTAGGAACAATGAAGGTTAACATCAGAATATATTTATTGAGAGAAAGAAAGCTTCCGTCTGGGAGAGAGAAACACAAGGCGTCCCAAGTGGATTGTCAAAGATTCTTTTTTCTAGGGACTTTTGTAGAGTAAAACCACAAAGTGAGATGGGTCCAAGGTAGGGCATAAAGCAGGACAGAACTGTGGTCAACTATAAGATTAATAGCTCAGATTAAGTTGATTAAGTGGGGAACGAATGGAGAAGCAAGCCAGTCACATAGCAAGTGGGCATGCTTAAAAAGTAGTGACTCGTCCTGTAGGGCACTGGGATGGTGACTCCTAGCTTTCTCAGGGTTTCTATAACTATATTTAGACTATCAATCCTTAGAATGTGGGTGTATCTGCTTGACCTTTTGTCTTGAGATCCCGCCGACAGCAGGAAGTGTTTGTCTCCAAAGTCATAAGCTATTTGGTCCTCTGTGTCAGGTCTCCAGGGCCTGGTCCCATCTGCCTTCTAACTTGGCTGCCTATAACAATACTAAGTTGCCCAGGCTAACCTCAAACTTGTGATTCTCCTGCTTCAGCCTCCCCAGTAGCTGGGATTATAAGCATGTGCCATCAGCTAACATTTCTCTTTTTAAATGACCAGTATACTACCTCTTTCCCCATCCCTGCCTTCTACCTCATTCAAGATCCCAGAGCCTAGGGCTGGTAAGATGTAGCACAGTGGTACAGCCTAGCATCTGAGGACAGGATTTCATTCCCAGCACCAGAAAAAAAAAAAAACAGAAAAGGAGGGGACAGATCCCAGAGCCTCACATTGGGCCTGATTTAGTAACAATTTAAAGGTTAGGGATGCAGCAAACATGAGATCTGGGACAAGGGTCAAGGATAAAATGATGAATAAAATACAAGATCAAGAATATCTACGACAGTTGTCCCCCCCCCCCAAAAAAAGTCCAAACCTTTTCTGTTACAATTCAGTCACTTTGAAACACTGAAACACTCTCTCATCCAAACCACAATAATGTCATACTTAGGCCCAGAATGAGAGACCCTCGACCCCTTCTATGAGGACATCAGTGCCTCGGACAGTTACTGCCCTGAGCCTTCCACACACCCAAGCTATCCGCCCACTCCCACGGCCTTATTCTCTATCTGATCACCCCTCTTGAGTTCACGATATGCCGCCACTGCTTGTGCATGCTATCTCCCCAGTCGGTCAGCTTTTTAACAGAAACAGGCACTAATGCCACCTTTGTCCTAGCATAGTGAAGGCACAGCACAGAGCTGAGTCTGAAAAAGAGATCTCCAAGGATACCTGTCCGCTGAGTGGATGTCAAAGACGTCCAGAGGTACAATTCACAGCTGGCAGCAGCTTTCCGAGGTCTACCTGGAGCAACTCAGTTGTCCTGTTTACTCCCTGACACTCCTTCAATTCCTTCTCTGTTACCTTTCCTTTGAGTAATGCCAGACACCAATAAGTCCTGCCAAGCACCTCTGCAGACTCCAGTTACAGAAGAGTCGATGTGTTAAGGATAAGAAAGTAATAAGAGTTCGCCCCTCCTGTGTATTTGGGATATTGTCACATAAACCTCACTGTTCTTGCAACATCCTTGTCTATTTTATGAAATTACAGCCGACAGTTCAAGCAGTTGAGGGGGTGGGGTTGAGCCCGAACAATTCGAAAGCATTCCATTCCACCTGAGAAGTAGGGCCACAGTGCACTGGACCACTCCAGGTCTGGGGGGACTGGCAGTGAACTGAAAGGTCCCTGCAGGGCTGGCCTTTAGAAGTCACATGCCATAACCACAGACTGGAATCCATTTCTTAGTTCTAAAAGCCAGAAGAGTCCAAGCGAAGGAGTTGGCAGGTTTTGTTTCTCGAACACATCTTTCATTGCTTTGTACATAACCATCTTCTCCACACGGTCTTTCCTTTGTATCTCTTCTTGTAAGGACAACCAGTCATTGGATTAGGCCCTTGTTTTATCTAACCCACTCTATAAAGGCCCTAACTCCAAAGAGAGCCATATTCTGAGTTACTAGGGGTTAATGCTTCCCAAAGAGCATTTTGAAAGACACAAATCCGCCCATAAAAGCAATAGGAGGAGGGAGAGTAAGTAGGAAGCTATGAGGAAATGGAGACACACTGGCAGCTGCAAGGAAAAGAGAATGTCACCTGTGTTCCCCTTTCCTACCTTTCCCTGTTCTAAAGACCAAGCTAACGGTCTCCATCCCAGTGAGCCCCATCTCTCCAATCCCAAGAGTGGAGTCCTCACTGTCAGACCCCAAACCTCACATGACTTTTGTTGGTATTCTTAACAACCTGTGTATTATCCTTCCTTTAGCCTCATCTTGTGTCACCAGCCTGTGGTTACTGACACTCACCCTCCTCTCTGGTTGTAGGGTAGGGTCACTGGAATGCATTTCCTTCTGCCTCTTCCTGGCCCCACCCCTATTCATCCAGTAACTATCATTTCACTCTTAGGATATCAGTTCCAGCGCCTCAAGGAAGACTTTTAAGGACTTCCAACATGTGCACATTAAACAGTTCCTTCTCGTATGCTCTCCCCTACTCTGTCACAGAACTGGTCGTATTTAATGACACACCTGCCCTGCTATTCTGTTAGTAATGTTTCTCCCATGATACTGACCATATGCTCAAATAGTTCCTGAGCAGAATTTTTATCCAATCTGCCCAACATCATCTATCCAACAGCTAGAGAGGAGTCATGCATAAAGTAAGTGCCTAATAAATACTTGTTAAAGGAAAGATTGAGCTGACAATTAGTAGTCTGATGATACATCTTTACTGAATATATTCATTTTGAGGTGGAGGCAATAATGATATCTAGATGGACAGATACATGTACAGACATTAGTACATTTTAAGACAATGAAACTACACATAGCAAAACTGAACTAGTCTATGAGATCACGATTCTATAGGAACTAAACATGTTTTCCAACTTATTAACATATATTCATGTATTACATAAAATATATCTTTTAGATATATATAATCCTCTGCAGATACGTTTTCTAATCCATTGAAGATTAGCTACCGTTTCTCTTGGCCTGTGGCTCTTTCTACTGTTAGAAATCAATAGGAATTCTTCATTTGAGAACTGGCAGATACCATGCAGACTCCAACCCAACACTTACTCTTTCCATTCTCCTTCATATTAGGCAGGAAACGCTAAAACTCTGGGAACAAGATGTGTGTCACACATTGGAAATGTTCAGATCTGCTGATAACATCCAATCTCCCTCAGCTATCTGCATGAGGAAGCCACATGGTCAACAACCTAACGTAAGACAGAACATAACCAGTAAACTCAAGCAACATTCCACATGTTATCACTTTCAGCTCTGCACAACATGTGGAAACAGGCTCGCCATGCCACTCGCTTGTGTCAGAACATCTAAGGGAGAAGGATGTATGTTTGGGATTCATTACAGTCACCTCAGGGAAGTGTCCAGAGGAGCACATCATGACCGCCATGTGGCCACATGTAACATTCTTACTTTTAAAAGGAGAATGTTCTAGAGACGTTTTTATCTTTCAGGCACTTGCACTATATGTATAGCCTCAGTTATTGTGAGCACTTGAAAGCAAAGTGTACTGGTCAATGCTAATGAGAAACTAGGGGGAAAAAGCTGTTCTTTTCCAGGTAATTGCATCATTTGCTTCGCCTTAGACTACTGAGTTGCTTTACTGCTTTGATGTTTTCATCCCCACCTCCACTCTCTGCTAAGGAACAGCCATATCTCCTGTTTGATCCACCTCAACTATTTCAGCCAAGCTATTAAGGCTCAAGTTCGTTGAGCCTCTTGGCAAGTAATTTTTCTCATGCCAAAGAAGAAATAGGAAGCAAATTAGGAAAATCAGGTACACCAGAAAAATAATACTAACAAGATCAAAATGTAAATAACTTTCAAAAGGCCAGTGAAGTTCAATTTTAGGAGCTTAGCTGTTCAGATAAAAAATGCAGCATCAAACAGTCCCTTTCTAAGTCAGAAAGAAAATAAGCCAGGCATGGTGGCACATGCCTGTAACCCCAGCACTCTGGAGTGTAAGGCTGGAAGATCACCAAATTCAAGCACAGCTTGGGCGAGTTAGCACCACAGATCTTGTCTCAAAATAAAAATGAAAAAGGGCTAGAGATACAGCACAGTGAGAAGGTTCTGGGTTTAATCCCCAGAAAAGAAAGGGAAGTAGGAAGGAAGGAAGGGGATGGACATTAAAACGCAAGTTGAATGCTTGAGCCTCTCCTTATCAGTGATCAAACATTCAACACATTCCTCACAGCAGGTAAGGCACTGCATCAACAACTAAGACACTTTTTTGCATAGCCAGAAGCTATGCTTTCCCTAGTCAAAGTAACAGGGAAAAAAAACCTCCCCAGAGATACAAATCTACCCCTTTATTAAGGTGTAGACCTGGGTCCAGTGACCTAGAATTTATCAACTTGATTACTGGTTCCAGGGGTTAAAATATTAATGAATCCACATATACTAATCAAGGAACCAGCAAATGCTGTAAAAGAAATCTAAGGAAAGCCATAAGCAGATCAATTTCACAAGTGAGCTTCAAATAATGAAAGAAAATGTCTCTAATCCAAAATTCTATCCTTAAAAAAATTTAATAAGGATCCATAGAAACTGGAGAGCCTAGTGATTAAACTGTTTTCTACTAATACAGTTTTCTAGCTACTAGAATGTCTTATATACTTTACATCTCATGATGTAAATACTTTATATCAAAAGCCAGGTGTGGTGGCACACTCCTGTAATTCCAACACTTGGGAGACTAAGGCAAGAGAATCCTTTGCAAGTTTGAGATCAGCCTGGGCTACAAAGTGAGCCCAAGACCAGCCTGAACTACATAGGAGGGCCTGTCTCAAAAAGAAAAAATAAAAATTTTATCACTTGCAAAAGATGGGCTTAACAAGGATTTAAGAGAACTAACACTCTATTACTGCTGTCTAAAATCCACATCTGTGTATTCATACCAATTGGCAATTCCAGTAGGTAGTTCTTTATTAGGTTCTATACTAAGTTCTGTATCAATTGCGTTTGGACTTATGAATATTTGAAAAACATTCTCAAAGCTTCATCATTTGGCTAATTATCAAAATTGCTTCTTCCAACAAAAAGGAAATATTTTCATTATCTGATACCCATGACTTTTTTACAAAAAAAAAAAAATTTCATCTTATCAGGAAGCCAGCATCTGCAAATTAATTTATATTTATTTGGAACATTCTCCCTTTAGAAATACAAGTTGTAGTCACTGTGCAAATATTTAAGCTCATCTAAAATTATTTTAGCCCAAATCCTAAGAAAAATCATTTTGATGGAAATATTTCATTTCATTCCCTATGCAGCTCAACATAAAGCCAGACATTTTAGCGTAGTCCTAAGTGACATTCTGTTGCTACAGCAACGAAACTCTGCTACCTGTGGCCATGATTTGTTAAGAATTCCTCCAACCAGTAAATTCTGTGCTGTGCATTCATAAAACCAATAGAATGACTCTAAGCAAAGCGAAGATTAAGGCTTGATTTCCTGTGTATGATTTACCCACACACATATTTTTAACATATATTCACATATGTACCCATACATACATAATTATGACTGCAAACTCCATCAAAAGGGTAAAACCATATTAAATTTTCATTTTAAAATAGGTCAAACTGCTATTTTACATTTCATTGAATGCTTTCTGTTCCTTAAAATGTCTTTAAAGTAATAGACTGAGAAAATTTAAAAATCAAGACATTAAAAATAAGTTTATCATTTATAGCCATCTCATTCCAAAATAGAAAACAAAAACTGTGAAGTATAATCTGTTTCAGTAGGCATGGCTTCTTAAGCAGTGAGCTGATTTAGAAAATATGAAATTAAAGAATAGAGATAAAAAATGTGATCATCACCATGTTCATCCACCCAGCTGCCTCTGCAGGCTACTCACCCTCACTGGGGGGCTCCAGGCTTGCACCCGAGGTTGCTGTCCACCCTGGGAGCTCTGCAGATCTTTTGCACTACAGTTAGCTACAGCGCTGCCCTGGGCCCTTAATGCGTTTGTGCAGTTGGTCCCACTGCCCCCACCAGGGCCAGGTTTCCAAGGCCTCTGCTTGATGCCATCCAGAAGTCTGACCAGCAGGATGTTACTGGGAAGCTCTTCAACCCCTGAGCCGACGAGAGTCCTGCACTCCGGGCATCTGAGTTCATTCCGTGAACCTACAATCCCCAGCAAACATCGTTTGCAGAACGTATGCTGGCAAGGCAAGACTTTTGCAGAGGCATCGAGGCGTTCTAGACACACAGGACACTCCAAAAGATCCAACAAGGCAGATTCATCCATCTTGATCTACTTTACTGAGAAAAGAGCTTCAGAAATGGTCATAGTTATGTGCAGTCCTTAAAATGATTCATGTAACATCCATCTCAGACTGTCCTGGAGACAAGGGGAGAGAGAAGGAAGAAGAGAAAATCAGTGTTAGTTATCTGAGGGGAAAGTTCACAGAGAAGTGAGGAACCAAAAAGTACACGTAAGTGCTTCCTCTGCATACTGTAGCTTTGCTGTGGAATGTGGTTTCTAAACTCCAAAGTCAACAATTAAAAAACAAAACAGCCTTTTAAAATAGCTCATAAGTAATCCCCGAAGATATCCAGAAGCTCAGGGCAGATAAATAGCTATCAAATACTATAAAAGATTCCTGCAATACATTAAAAAAATATTTTTTTCAAAATGCTATTAGTTGCCTTTTAAAAATATTCTCAACTCATAAAAGAAGCTGAACAGAAGCAACTGAAAGTTTCCTCCACCTGAAATTACTCTTAAATCCAACCACGTTCTCAATTTTTAAACTACTTTAGCGTTTAGAAAACCATGCTTTGGGTGATCCTTGTGGTAAATGATCCAATATTAAACACATATGTTTCTCCTCTGTCTTCAAAATACAACTGTTTAATCTTGCCCAACCAAAAAGATTGACAATTCTGAAGGCTACAACTAAGGTTTGCTCGAAAAGGGCTAAAACAGAACAGCACTGTTCACAGCAGCGGCTGACAAACTCTGAAATGGATTTCTGAACGGCCTGCCCGGATCTCATTCAGAAAATCCTGCGAAATGATCACCAAAAGAATTCGACAATGGAATGCTGGACTGAAAATTGTAAGCATAACATGAAAACAAGGCCATTCAAGAAAAACCATTTAAACTAGTTACTGCAACGCTCCCCACCTACCCACCTATCATTACCACCACCAAAATAAATGGAAATGTAAATGCCCAGCTAAAAACGACAAGACTGAGGTGGCAGCATTAACAGCTGTTCTTGACCAAGTCGGGGCGGGGGAACTCCAGGGCAGCGCCCAGCTCGCACGCAGCTAAGCTCAGGTACTCCCAGCCCCGCAGGGGGCGCGGCGGCCGCTCGCCGCAGACACACCCCGAAGCCAGGTGTTGCTGCCGCGGGCGCAGCACGGTCCTGAGCTGGGACAGCGACTGGATGGGTCCCGGAATGGGGAGCTCATCCAACAGCCTCAGCGTCGCCCGCCTTTAGGTCAGGCCGAGGACAAAAATTCCCCTACACCACTACTGGAAGTTTTTAAGGACTTAAAAAATAAACACGCAGGCTTAAGTTGCGAAACTCAGCCCCACAAAGTGCACGGGAAACCGAGCTATCACCCCGCTGAGACTAGAGGAGCGTCCCCAGAGACTGAGCCACCCCGGTGCACTGCGCGGGGCTGCGCCCCAGGGGACGCCGGCGCGGGGTCCAAGCAAAGCCCTCGAGAGGCCGCGGGCGCAGTCCCCGCAGGTCCGGGAGGCCGGCCCACGGGGACCCGAGGGTGACGGACAGACACTGACCGACGCGGGGGCTGGGGGCAAAGGCGACCACCGCCTCCGCCGCGACGAGGGTCCCCGACCCCGCGTCCCCGCCGCGCGCCCTACCTCGCGTCCCGGCTCCTCCTCTTTGTTCGCGGCCGCTGCAGATGCGGCCCCGCCGCGCCCGCCGCTCGCTGTGCCTCTGACGCCGCGGTGGCACCGGGAGACTCCGCTCCGCCGCCCCCTCGCGCGCGCACACACAGCACGCCGCCGCCGCCGCCGCCTCCCACTTTCCCAGCCGCGGAGGGCGGAGGAAGAGGAGGAGAAGGAGGCCGGGCCGCAGCCGGCGCCCCGGGCGCGAGGGGGCGGCCCGCGCCGCAGCGCCTCCCCCAGGAGCGGGCGCCACCTCGGGGCGGCGCTGTCCCGCGGCGCGGGGCCACCTTCGCGGACCCCGGTGCCGGGAGGGCGGCGGCCACGGCGGCCGAGGGCCCGCGGCGAGCGAGAGACCCTGCGAGTCTGGGGCGCGGTCCCGGGGGCGCGGGCGGCGAGGCGGAGGTTTGGGGACCGGCTTCTTCTCCCTGAGGAGAACACGCCTGGAAAATGGAGCTGCCGGGGACGGCGGTGGGAGTGGCGGCCGAGTGGGAGAAGGAGCCCGGGGCGTGGGCCCGCGCGTCCTCCTCCCGCGGGGGCAGCGCGGCGGTGCCCGGCGGCCCGAGACAACCCCTGCGGGCGGGTGGGCCGGGGCGGGGCGGCGGGAGCGGCCCTGGCGGGAATCGACCTCCCGCCCGGCTCGCTGCGCCCGCCCCCTGGGCCCTGCTCGGTGCAGTCCGAGCCAAGTGCTGTCTCTAGCCGACAGACTCGCTGCATCGCTGGGCGCCAGCTGCTCGCCAGCCGGACCTCGGGGACCACAGCAGACCCGAGCAAGTTGGAGAATGCTGACCCAAAATCTCAAAACGAGAGAGGAGAAGGACTAGGAAACCCAGCCATGGCTTGGCGTTCCGTACCTGCCCTCCAGGGGGAGGATTCAAAGTCTGACTTGGGGAGGAGCGGGGGCCTGGCGCCACGGAGCTATCTGGAGGGCACCTCTTTTATCTGAGCCAGGGAGGCAGCCCTCGTGACACTAAAGCTTTGTTTTGGTTGCCCCAGGCGCACACCTGTAAGCTCTGAAGTGTAGTCTTGAAAAACAAGGTGCCAGTAGGTTTGATTTCCGGACTCAGTTTAGAGGGAGAGCAAATTTTTTTGTGGTTGATCTCAAAGTTGACATCGTTTTATTTGCACTTGCCATCAGTTTACAGACATAATCCCAAATACTGTTCTGCAAAACTGAGCAGAAACTAGGCAGAAATCGGGAAGAAAGGGTCATAAAGATTATGCAACATATCCGTGCCAGGCTACCCACCACGCTGCCAAATGTTAAGAGGAGTCTCAGATTATCCTGTAGTCTCCAGCCAAGGCCACAGCTAAACCATTCGAGACAAATGAGGATCAGTTGGGAAAGAAGAAATGAAACTAGTAACAGTGATCCTCAATGTAATCCGGGCAGCGGGCAGCATGCTAACCACTCTAACACGCATTCATTCCAGTGTCACAGCAACCTTTCCTTAACTCACATGTCACCTTTCCTTAACTTTAAGTAGATCGACATGCTGAGAGTGATACTGTATGGACACCAGCTACCACTTCTCCGTTAGCAGGAAGACAGGGAATGGATAGGATGGAGAATTACGCAAACAAGGCATTTTGAGTGACTGTTTAACCCATAAGAGTCTGTGCAGATAAAGGTGAGGCTGGCTGGGAAAGCACAGCCAGGAAACCAACCGATAAGGGTTGTTAGACCCAGCTTAAGTTATTAACTTCCTTCCGCTGCGCTCACAGTAAGGAATGTTGAACCAAGACTCAGCCTCAGGTCTCCTGAGGCAGAATCCAGCTTTCTCTCCACCACGCTAAGGCCCTCTCTTTTACACATCATCATCGTGTCCCCTACTCCAGGTAAAAATGTGACTCTTCCCAAGAAAAAGGAGCAACTGTTAGGAGAGCAAAGGACAAGTTTTGTTTTGTGCCTCCCCTCCTACCCCAATAATGTAGCACTGAACTACATCTCCAGCTACCCCCTCCCCACACCACACGTTCTTGCTAACTTGTCTCAGAATTTACCTGCTTCAGCCTTCCTCAGTGCTGGGATTGCAAGGTGCACCACCACACCCAGCTTGTTTTGTTCTTATTTCTAGTTTTGTTGTTTGTTTGCGTGTTTCATTTTAGAGAAACAACACCCAAATTCAGCTGGTCCAGCTCTTAACACTATAGGCAAAAAATTAGTAATCACCCCCATTTTCAGAGAACTGAAATCAGTATGTCCCAAGACTGCAGTGAGCAAAGGAACCAGCACATAAATTCCATGGATATTGTGTGGGAGTATGGCTGCATTTCTTTGAATACCTCTGGTGCATATTCATTGAATTTTGTTTTGTTTTGTTTTGGAATGCAACCCTTTTATTAGCTCTAGTTACTGTAGCTGTGAAATGAAGTCTTAGGCAAAATACTTTAACCTCTTGAGCTGTTTTCAATCTGTCAAACAGATAAAATTCCTTTCTTAGAGTGATGTTGGACTAGATGAGACTATATATTTGCTCTTTGTAATCCTCACATCTACTTGTGTAAGATATTATTATTATCAACCAAAAATCACTCAGGCAGAGTTATACTGGTTATCCTTCCCTTGCATAGTTTTGAACTACTAATAATTGCAAATTCCTTTCAGAGAATATATAGGGTAAGGAACTCTGGGGAAAGACAAGCACTTTTGTCTTCTCATTTCTTCTCATTATCTTCTCATGTTCCGACTGAACATGATGGAAAGAATTTGAGTGAGTTATGCTTATGACCCCTATGACTTCGAGGAGATACATAAAAAATATAAACTCTGTGCCATCATAATGACAGCTTGGATATAGACAGTTCTTACCCTCCCAAGACTTCAAAGTGTTTTCCTACAAGCACTCATGTATATTATTTCATTTATCACGTCTGCATCTCTCTGGAACAATAAAGACAGATATAATTATGCCCAAGTTGCAGATGGGAAAAAACAAGGAATAAGAAAAGTTACTGATCTTAGTGGTAACACAAATTAAGCTTTTAAAATCTCAGTCCCAAGTATTCTTTGATAAGCTTGGATACTCTTGTTGACACATGCATATGTGTGTGTGTGATTATCCTTTTCCTTCAAAATGTGTTTCTCTTCCTATTTTTCATGTTTTTGACAGCAATCATTACCCAGTTGTTCAAACTGAAAATCTAGTCATCAATTCTTTTCTCCTTTTTTCCTCTCTTTCTCCACCAAGTCTACCAGCATCTCCTAAAATATATTTCAATTTCTACTTCCTTCCTTTTGCCTCCTGCTATGATTTGGGTGTGATTTGTCTTCTCCAAAAATCCTTTGCAATTTGGGATCCAGTGTAACAGTGTTAAGAGATAGTAGGAACTCTAAGAGGTATCTGGGTCCTGAGAGTTCTGCCCTCATAAAGGGATTAATGCTTTTCTAATGGCACTGAGTTAATAATTCTTGAAAAATTGAGTTTCCCCTCTTATAATGTTAGATTAGTTTCTGTGAGAGATGATTGTTATCAGGTGAAGCCACCACTCGTGATTTGTCTCTTTATGTGCTCTCTTGTCTTACAATTCTGTCATATTATAATGCAGTGCAGGGCACCCACTAGAAGCCAAGTAGACACCAGTACATACTCTTTGTCTTCCCATTGTCAAGAACCGTAAACCCAAATAAATCTGTCTTTATAAATCATCCAGTCTCTGGTAATCTGTTCTAGCAACAGAAATTGACCTTTCTTGACCTTTTCCACTGCACCTTTCTTTAAGCCACCATTACCTTTTACTTCTGGCTGTCCTAACCAGCCCCTCTGCTGCTACTCTTGTGCCCCTAATCTTGCCCTGAAGGCAGTGCCATGCAGAGCAAGCTACAAAGAATGGATAACATATGATGTCACTCCCTTGCTCAAAGCTAATTTCTTCCCATCACCTTGAATAAATCTGAACATCCTCTGTCACCTGGATCGCATACCATCATCTTCTACAGAACCCCATGTATCTTCCTTATAGCATTTTTTTTTAATCAGAAGTGCTCTGTGAATCTCTCCATTCTTCCCAATTCTTACGTCAGACCTGGGTATCTCCTACTGGGATAGGAGACACCAGGGTACCACCTACTAGTGAGTACTGGCTGGCCCCAAGAAAGTTTCTAATTTTTCGTACCTGAATTTCCCCTGTAAAATGAAAGTAGTAATACTTAATTCAGGGTTTCATGGCTATCTTACATAAACTAATAAAAATAAAATGCTTGGGGCTATGTCTAACACACAGTGTATGGTTAACAACTGATAATATTCTTTTTTATTAGAACTTAGATTCAATCTGCCTGTTACCTGTTACCTGCAGTTACCTTGCAGATTTCTTTAATTTTCTGAGTTTTATTTCCTTATCTGTACAAATGGATATAATATTATCTACCTGGGAAGCTTGTTGAAAGACCTAGCTCTGCACCTTGCTGGCATGTACTAGGGAACTCAATAAAATATTTGCATTCTGTCTTCTTTTCTATATAGAGTATTTGCATCTATTTGCATATATTGAGAGAGTGGCTTGGATCATGTCTGAGGTTCTTTCCAGCATAAGGGTTTATTTCCATCCCAATTGCATAAGGAAGAACTAAGGGCAGTGGAATCACCCTTGATGAAAGCCAAGTAAATGGTCATGAGGCAGCTGGATGTCAGGAACAGGGCTGTTTAGAGTTAGGCAGGCAAGCTCAGCAGGGCTATTTCGGTCTGCAGTAGTGGGAAGGTGGTGCCGACTCCACTGTCTGGCAAAAAATCTGAGCAGATGGAGTATTTATAGGCACTTCCCGAAGATTTCAGTTCAGTCAGAAAGGAGGCTAGGGAGAAAGGCTGATGAGTAGGAGGCAAATGAACTGCATCTTCTGCCAGCCTTCTTGAAACAGGTCCGAGCATTTGAGGAGCTGTGTTTGATGGCAGAGTACCCAGGGCGAGCTGCTGTTCTCCAGACTAATTCTAACCCATCTTTCAGGAGGCATTCAATGAAAGCCACCTGCAGGGCCGAGGATACAGCTCAGTGGTACAGTACCTGCCCAGCATTGCAAGGCCTTGGGTTCAATCCCCAACACCAGGAGAAAAAAAAAAAAAAAAGCAAACAAGCAGGAATCACCCACAAATGCAGAGGCTTTAGCTTCCCCCCAGAGATTCTGGTCTGAAACTCAGTAGGTCGAGCCTGGGTTCAAAAACCAGATAAGTGAAATGTAAGTGATACTTTGACTACAGCTTGAGAAACAATAATCTAGAGCCACCCAGGGGCATATTACAAGGGAAAGTAACCTGGTGTTGACCAGAGAAGCAATCTCATAAAGAACACTCTAAAGCCAGATGTAGCAGCACACTCTGGTAGTCTTAGCACTCGAGAGGCTGAGGCAGGGCGGTCACGGTGAGTTTAGGGCCAGCCTGAACTACTTTGTGACACCCTGACTCAAAAAACAACCCAAAACATAAGGGGCACTCTAGAGCTGTGGTTTGGTAGAGACAGAGATAGACTTTAGGAACCAGAGCCAGCTTGCTGAGGACAAGAGAGGGGCATTTGCATGTTGCCACCTGCGTTTGTGCCAGTCTTCCCTGCCCACCCATGATGCCGTGCTCAGCCTCTCCCCCTAATCAATAAGGCTGGACAAAGTTAAAGGAAATTGGTTTTAAAGGAAACCAGAGTACCAACTTTGTCAGAATCATATAGGATCAGCCCTAAACTAATCCCAGGACCCCAAAAGTGTCAAGAGTCATCCACTTCAAACCTCAGAAGGTTCTTTTACTTAGTACTATTAAATTCCAAGGAACGCCTGTCTGAAAATTAGTTGCCTTTAATGTATATTTTGATCCAAATTCAAAGATAAATTTAACATATGTGAAAGACAAAAATAATGGAATTTCTTCCTTTCTTTTAAAAATACTTTATCCTATCAAATTCCATTCTTATTTTAAAAGTTTAAACTTTGAAGTGGTCTTGTGTTCCCCAGCAAATTTTACCTAATCCAAATTGCTAGCTAGAAAGTAGATGAATATCCATCACTTTATCTAACCACCTTTGGGAAATGAAATTTCATAATCTTTCTAAGTAACCCATCTTTATATATTAAAGATTATTCATCAATTTTGACACTCCTTTCTGATCAAATTTAAAGATGGAGGTAGATTTTTTTTTTTTTTAAATGTTGCTGAATAGGCCAGTTTAGAAGAGGCACACAAGCTGGG
Organism: Cavia porcellus; assembly: GCF_034190915.1. NCBI lineage: Eukaryota > Metazoa > Chordata > Mammalia > Rodentia > Caviidae > Cavia > Cavia porcellus. Next base: position 25,884,611 of record NW_026947507.1, on the reverse strand, counting down.
TGATGTGGCATGCTCCTGTAATCCTCCCTACTTGGGAGGATCTGGAGTAAGTTCAAGGCCAGCCTCAGCAATTTAGCAAGACCCTGTCTCAAAGTAAAATACAAAAAATACAGGGGACATACTTCAGTGGTAGACACCCCTGGGTGCCATAGCCAATATCAGAAACATGTATGAATTCAGTACAGACTCAGAACTATGACCCAGCTTCCTTTTCTAATGATAGTGCAAGGTAAAGACATGGGCCTGTATCAGTTTACCCCTTCTAATTTATGTGTATACACAGAACCCTTCACTCTGTGATATGAGTGGAAATGACCCTGTCATAACATTTTCTTTTGTCTGTGACTAACTCTTCACCTTATTTTTTTCTTGTTCTTAAATGTGTATTTATTCAGGTTTGAAAAAGCATAGTAATGATTACAGCAGGTACACTTTAACCTTGTTTTTCTGAGCATCTGCCTGAATTCATTGAGTTTTCTATTTCATTGAAATTACTTTCCTCACTATTCCTGTCTCTCACAAACCTGTATCACAAAAATTTGCATCCAACACACATAGTATTTTTGTCTTTACAGCATTTGTGGATTTTTTTTTTCATTTTCTAAAGTTTCACACGAATCAGGCAAGCATATCAAATTTAAAGGGGCATTTTAAAATCATGTTTTTAAAGTAATAAACACAATTTTAAATTAAAACATTATATTTTATGCCATATAGTTAATCTGATAAAATATCTAATAAATTTATTATAAAGCATTACCTAGGTAAAGTATGTAACGTGTAATAAAAGCACTAACTCATCAAAATATGTGGTAAAGTTTAATGCTACTGAATTAAACCTAAGTGTAGCAATATAGGAAATGTTTTTAATAATTTTACACATTCTCTTTCCCCTGTAATTCAAATGAGTAGCTAAAGGGTTCTGTTTAAAAAATAAAAATCCAAGATAATTTCAGTCCAGTTGACAGTCTTTCTCTTTGACAAGATTGTGGAAGACTAAAGATTAAGATAATTTCCTTGTTTTCCACGATGCTTTTATGCAAAAAAATACGATTTGCATAATTTCTTTTCAGTCTCAATTGAATTTCTAAAGCTATTTTTCAAACGAACTTCCACATGTCTCCAGTGTACACCATCTGTCTCATCTCTCTTTCTCTCATTTTTTCAAGTATTACAATTATCTTGTAACAGGAGCTGTCAAATCTTTATTCCCCAAGGATTCTTTCTTTTGATAAATGAAAAGGAACTGTATACACTGTTACATGTAGTTGTATGAATGTGGGGGGAGGGCTTAAGGAAAGGTTAGGTGTTCAAAGCAGTCAGTTATGTCTAAATTGACATACTGGAAGAAATGTGATCAGGCGAGAGGGCTAGTTTCAACTCAGATTCTTTACTCTGGGAAAATAAAAGGATGCTTAGCCAAATGGTTTGGGAGAGTGGGGTACAGCAAGCAAGAAATGGCAAGTAGTTTTAATCCAGTTTCTGTAGCCCAAAGAAGAAAGCAGCAGAGGACATAAGGACACAAAGAGGAAAGCTTTCCTTGCAGGCTGCAAATTGCTTCTAAGCCTATAGGCATTTGCAAATGGTTGCTGCTTTTATTGGGGAATCAAGTTTTATGTTTACATAGTAAGTGTACACTCAGCAGGAACTTCCAGGAAATAACTGGAGTTGCCAAGAAAAAACCCATATTGAAATATTATTTGTAAAAAAAAATCCTGCCAAAAAACACTAAAGAGCCTTTTTAAAATTGAAGTTCTCAAGGAAATGCAATAGATACAATTTAAGTAGTATTCACAACTTACAGCCCATATATTTTACAGCATTTCATAAAAATTTACTTGCAATTTAATTCAACCGATTCATAGTGTTCCAAGTACTCAGATCTACTAAGAAGCTACAAAATACAGTTAAAGCTTCACTTATCCAGAATCCTTAAGAAATGGGTCACTCTGGAAAATCAATTTTTAGATGAAAACATCTGAAATATAATTGTGTAGACTTTCAAAATAGAGGACAGTCAAGAAAATTAACATTTATAGACAATGCTGGGCCAACATTACAGTTATTGTACAAAGAAAGTAGTTCAAAGTGTGGAGTCAGGTCTACCTCGGTTTGAGTCCTAGATTTTTTTACTTAAGTGACTTTAAGAAAGTTATCTTAGCCAGGCATGGTGGTACACATCTGTAATCCCAGCACAGTGGGAGGCTAAAACGGGAAGACCACAAATTCGAGCCCACCCTGGACAATTTGGAAACTTCAGCAAGACTTTGTCAGAGAAAATAAAAAAGGATTGGAAATGTAGTCTAGCACAAGAGCTCTGAGTTGAATCCCCATACCAAAGAAAAAAGAAAAGAAAGCTATTTTAACTTCTGTGAGCCTTTGTTTCTTATCTGTAAAACTAATATGAACAGAATTGCTGGCAAGTGCTTAGTATATTATGGCACTTAGAACTCAGTAAAGCTTAACTGGCCTTAGCGTGTTCCTATTAGTAGTATTAATATTAGTGACTGTTAGAATTGGCATGGTTATTGCACATTGAAGTATTTAGTCTCTCTTTTTTTACTGATACCAGAATTTCACATTTTTAGTTCTTACCATCTTTGGTGATTTTCTCCTTTTTCTCTTTGTAGAGGCACCAGAAGCTGCCCGGATCTTTCTATGGCAAGAGTGGTCAAGAGGAGGAAGAGTCATTAGGCCCACGCAGCCACACCGGCGTGCACATCAGCGCCTTCCCCTCTCTGCCTTACTCCTGACTCCACAGCCACCTTCCATCTGCCTCATCCCCACACAAGAATTCGATCCTGAGGTTCTTGTTTTTTTTTTTTTTTTTGGCAGCACTGCGGGGAGCATCAGGACCTTGGCACTGAGCTGCATCCCCGCCCAGCAGCCCTTTTTTAATCTAAGACAGAGTCTCACTAAATCACCAGGTCGCCCAGGCTGGCCTCACATCTGCAGTCCTCCTTTGGCACAGTACTGGGATAGAAACCAGCGGCCCTTTGCCACTTAGCCACATTCCCGGAGCTTTTTTATTTTGAGACAGGGTCTTACAGAGTTGTCCAGGCAGGCCTCAGCTTCCTGGGTAGCTGGGATTACAGAATGGTGCCTCTGTGCCTGGCTGACCCAAAGTCATGCATGTTCTTGGCCCGCAATACTCTCCTGCATCTGGGATCTTCTCAGCCACTTAATCATCACCTTTATGTTTTATCTGTAGTCTTTCTTGATATATACATATATAATATTATATATATATATATATATATATATATATATATATATATATCGTTTATTTTTGTTTTCCCTGATCATGTTACTTACTTCTGTGTCTAGCTGCTAGTTTTCTCAAGTCCCATGTTCTTGGGTGGGGTTTGGAAGTAGACTATAATTTAAAACTTTTCACAGTAGCAGTCTTTCTCATTCTGTTTATTCAAATTGGAGGCATCTCTGCAATCAGCTAAACCAGATCATAAGACAGAGAGACTGGTCAAGATGGAACAGCACTATCGAAGTTTTTTGTTTTTTAATTTTTATCGGTACCGGGGATCGAACTGACGACCACCTGCTTGCAAGGCAGGCACTTTTGCCGCTGAGCTAAATCCTCAGCCCCACTATCGAAGTTTTTCATCCTGTTTTTGTATCCACATTTTCCCTCCTGACCAATGTGATAGCTATGAGTGGCTTCTATAATTTTCTCTATGTTCAGTTCACCATATGTAAAAGCTGTTAGGGAGGTGACTTTGTTTAAAAAATTGGTTTTTAAAATTCCCCATGAATTACATATATATATAGTTGCAGTTCTTTTAGTCAACTGACAGAATTAATGTACTTTAATGATTGCATAGTTTTCTATAGAATGATTAGATACCAATTATTTTTCTCTTAGTACTCTTTCAAATATTTAGTTTTTGTTACCAAAAACAAAGAAGCAAGAAACATTCTTTTTAAAAATTATTTATTTATTTATATGTTGCATTTTTTGAGACAGGGTCTCACTATGCAGTTCAAGCTGGCCTTGAGCTCACTTTGTAGTCCAAGCTGGTCTTGAACTTGCAACGATCCACCTGCCTCAGCCTCCCAAGTGCTGGGAATACAGGAATCCACCATGCCCAGCAATAAGAAATATTCTTATTTCTTTATCTCTATGCAGAGACAAAATTCCCCAGAATAAAATATCTGGATTGAAGAGAATGCAGACTTTTCATGGATTATGCCCAATTTTATACCACAAAAACTAAGCAACTTAAATATGGATCATCAAAGTTTGAAAATGCTCACTCCATAATCACCAAAGCAACCTGCCTGGCTGTCACTTTTTAAAAGATTTTGTCATTTTGATAGTGTCTTTAAATATTAACAAATACTTTAAATTGCATTTTCCTAAGTAATAGTGAAGTAATCTCTATTAGTGAGATTTTTCTCTTATTTGAATGTTAGACTTTACCTTTAAAAAAAACTCCTCCTGCTGGGGATTTAGCTCAGCAGCACGGCGCCAGCACAAGGTCGTGAGTTCAATCTCTAGTACAAAAAAAAAAAAAAAAAAAAAAAAAAACCTCCTCATATGTTAAAAAGTGACCACTTATCTGATTCTGGCATTACTAATATTTCTGTAAATAATAACTAGTCATTTTACTTTCTCTGTAACTTTTTAATTTTTTAAATTTTTGAAACAATGTTACAAAAGAACTCTCATTTTCCTGAACTATTTGAGATTAATTTGTCAACATGAATTATCATAAATTCACATTCTCCTACATAAGCACAATATCACCATCAAAATTTGGACCTAAGTTATCACCGGTGAATTTTGCCAATAATAGCAGTAGTTCCCATTAATATTCTTCAGAGCAAAAACCATCCTGTTCAGATCCTGCACTGCACTTAGGCGCCTTTCATCTTCAACTTGGAAGTCATTCCTTATTCTTGAATTTTTTTTTTTGAGGTTTCTAGGCCAGACATGATATTGAATTTGGATTTGAAAATATTCTTCATTTCTGGATGCAGGTTCTACATCAGTAGGGGAAAAATACGCAGAAGAGATGTTGTGGTCCTCTTGTGGCATCCTGTCAGGTAGCACAGGACTTAGATTTGATGTCATCCAATTCGATAATTTAGAATGGTAGCTTCTGATCTTCTCCACTGTGAAGTTATATTTCTGTGTATCATTTTTTTCCATGGGAAGTACTTTGAGACTAAGTAAATATTCTCATAGCAAACTTTAAATTCCTAAGCATCAGTGTATACTCAGGTTTTTTCATTCACTCACTGAATTTCACATGTATCACTACTATTAGTTATGTCGGTGCTTAGTTTCTCCCAGGCTGATGGAAGAGATGCAGAGAACTAATGAACACCAGAGCAACAATAGACTTACTACATCGGACAGGCTCACTAAGGTTCAGTCAGGGAAGGGCTGGGTTGTCTCCAGCACTCGCCTCAAACACTTTCTGTCAGAAACATTTCCTTGCTCTTGATGATACTGCCGGTAGGACCCATGGCTTTTCAGCCACTTTTGATTCTAAGAAGTGTCTCGTTTTTAGATATTATGTAGTTTAAGCCAATCCAAATTGAACTTCAGTACTCAGCTGGCTCAAATCTTTTCCCTTCTTCCCAGTGCAGGCCTGCCTAGACAAGCAATGAGGAGGGTATGATTGCCCAGGTCACCTGGTCAGCCCTTAGGAATCCTCTAGCGCTAGAGTGGGAAGATGTGAACATAGAATGCAATATGCTTAACCAGACTTGGTGGCACACATCTATAATCCTAGCACTGTGGGGGGCTGAATCAGGAGGATCGCAAATTCAAGGACAACCTGGTTTGAGAGATCCTGGTGCCAAAAATAAAAAATAGAGGGCTGGAGATGTAGCTCAGAGCAAAAGCCCTGTGTTCAATATCTGTTACTGAAGAGAGAGGAGAGAGAGAAAGAGAGAGAGAGAGAGAGAGAGAGAGAGAGAGAGAGAGAGATTATTCTAGTCTACAATATTTGTGTTTTGTGGATTGTCATATACCCTCTCTCAAGTCATATTTTCAAACTGTTTCTTTCTTTCTGTGCAGCAGTTGGGCCTTCGATTTCCCTAAGACTTTATCTATGTGATGGAGTCTTTCATAAGAACTAATTTTAGGAGCCAGGAGTGATGGCACATGCCTGTAGTACCAGTACTTGGAGGCAGAGGCAGATGGAGGACAGCCTGGGCTACATGGTGAGTTCAACAGATTAGAGTGAAAGCCTGTTTAAAAAAAAAAAAAGAAATTAGATTTATTTATCCTTTTGGCTTTTATTTTCCTTTAAATTTCTATCTTTATTCTTTCTAACTTTTGTTAATTTAGTGTTTTAATTTCTTAAATCAAACTTAATTTTATTTTTCTCTTTTTCTTTAATAATAAATAATTTGAAAGCTGGGGATTAGTTCAGTGGCAGGGCACTTGCCTAGCATGTGTGAAGCTCAGGTTCGATTCCCAGCTTTCCAAAATATAAAAATAAAATAAAATAAGTAAAGTATTGAAGGCTATGAGTTCACAGTAGGAATAACTTGAACAGAATTATATATATTTTGACATGAAGCTTCCTCTGTTGTTGCTTTGTATGTGGATGGAAATTTCAGATTTATCTATATTTTAATGTAATTACAATATATTTAACGTAGTATTCACAAAATTTATTAGAGTATTATATTAATCTCTAAGTAATTAAAAGATTAGATGTTCCCTTTTTTATTATTTACTCTATTTTTTCTTTTTTTGGGATTATAATCAAGAACATGGCCTATAAAATTTATACTTTCACTTATGACCCCTTTGGAACCCAAGACAGGATTAACTTTTTTCTTGTTTTTTTGAGACAAGGTCTTGCTATGCAGTTCAGGACAGCTTTGAGTTCACTTTGTAGCCCAGGCTGGCCTAGCAACAGTCTCCTGCCTCAGCCTCCTGAGTAATGAGATTACAGGCATATGCTGCTATAATGAGCTAGGATTAACTTTTTAAGTGTTTCATTAAAATACAAAAGAAATATAACCATGAAATGTAATTATAGGTCAAATTTATTGGTTATTTTATTCATCTATTGCTACAAATTTAATTTGTCTGAGTCTGAAAAATCTGTATTAAAATATCCTATTATGACTGTATGTTTACTACATTCTCCTAGTAGATTTTGTCTTATATATTTAGCTAACTTACTAAATACTGAACACAGTTGATACCTAGACCTATGAATTTGCCTTTAACCATTACACAACTCTAACATTTACTCTGTTTGGTCTGATATTAATGTTGGCAGGCTTACCTTCTTTTGGTTTATATTTACTTGGTGGAATCTCTTTACACATCCTCTAAATTTCAGCCTTTCCATCATAATTTGTTTAAAGTAAGTTTCTTAAGTAAATGTGTTGGGTTTTGAGTTTTAAACCACACTGACAGTTGTCAGTAGACACTGTTCTGTTTTCTGACTTCAGAGCTAGAGACAGCGATCTGCGTCGGGCTGATTCCCAGGCTGCGTCAGTAACTAACCCTTCTGTCTAGGAGACAGAGAACCTTGCTGGCTACTTTTGGAATTAGAACACCGTACCGAAATCTCTGGTGGGCTCCTTTTATGTCCCTATGTCCTTGGATTCAAAGAGTCCTTTCATTCAAAGATAGAAGTCTTTCGTTGGCTCTGCAAGATTATTTTTTTCTTCTGTTTGTTTAAATATTGCCTCTGCTCCTTCTATTTTTTTTAAACATTGAATTCCTATTTATTTGCATATTACAACTTATGGTCCTCTTATATTTACTCTTATCATTTGTCTTTGAATTTTCACTGTTTTGAGAGATTTCGTTTATTTCTTCCAGACCACTGTTCAAGTCTCACTTCTTGTCATACTCTTAATACTTAAAATAAACTTTAAAAATCATGTTTTTAGTTGGGAGTGGTGGTGTATGCCTGTAATCCCAGCACTCCAGGAGGCTGAGGTGGGAGGATTATGAATGAGCTCCCAGACTAGGCAATTTAGCAATCTAGTGAGACCGTATGTTAAAAACAAAACAAACAAAAAACCCATCATGTTCTTGAGTTTAATTTAAAATAATTTGATGCTCTACTTACGTTGGAGCCCTTTGATTGCCTATGTATGAATTCACTATATGCAGCCCAAGCTGGTCTCAAACTTGCATCGATCCTCCTGCCTCAGCCTCCTAACTGCTGGAATTACAGGTGCGCACCACCACTGCCTACTTGCAATTATCATCATCATCATTATTGTTGTTGTTTATTTTGTTTAACTTGCCATGTAGTCGTGAACAGGTCTAATTGGGTAGCAGCTGCCTGTTCTGGGCACTGTGGTCATTCTTCCTCTTTCTAGCTTTGTTATTCCTTTGCCTACCTGAAGTCCTGTTCCCCTTGGGCATGTTGTAACCAACAGCCACCCCACAGAAAAGCAGGCTCAGCCATCTCTAAGCCTGTGGATACACAAGGTAACAGCTGGACAATTCTTATCCCAGCTTCTCTGCTCCACAATTCCCTTAGCCACAAAGGTTAATTTTCCCCAGCTTCCAAACCACAAAAGCTTCAGTTCATGTATTAACCTCATGTATCACTCCTGGAGGCTGGAAGGACCAATGAGTCCTTTCGGGGAGGCTGAGTCAACTCTAGGGTTGGTATATAAAATGTGTTACATAGGCCAGACTTATACGAACAGAATTATTCACTGCTGATATAAAACTAAATTTAACTGGGTGTTTGATATTCCGCTTGGCTAAATGCAGTGTCCTAGTCAGCAGGGCTGCTCCCTTTTTATCTTTCCTTATGGACATGGATTTATCTCTCCCCAGTAACCTCAGAGGCCTGGCTCTTACCTGAAGGAAGCTCGCTCAGGCCCTGAGCTCTCTAGCATGCAGGAGGGCAAGGTCTAGGGGTCTCCACAGCACCCAGGTCCTTTACAGACCCACTTCCCACCCTCCAGTGCTCCACTGGAGAAACAGTTCCACTGCCTTGGGAGAGGAGAGACAGCTCCTGAGGCACACATGAGGCAGATGCAGTAAAGATCTGAGAAACACGAGGACTATCCTGGAGTCCTGTACCTGCTAATTATCAATTAAACAGCATATCGGATAAAAATATTTTCAGACCTGTAAGCACTCAGAGAGTAGTCAAGCAGTTGTCTAAGGAGTCACGTGAGGAGGGACTGGAGCAAACAAGACAGTGACGCAGGAGAGGAGACACAGTGGGACCTGAGAAAGACAGGTCATACCGAGAGTGCAGGGACGGGAAGTTTCAGGGAAAGAGCTGTGCAGCTGCCCTGAACAGCAATCAGGGCAATTTGGGAAACAAGGACAGAACCATGAAAGGGAGCTGTCCATAGATTAATTAGTATATAGTGGGGGAGGTGGGGGCAGAACATATGGATATGAGAAAAGACAGGCAACCAAGTCTTTCCAGCCAACTTTTATTAGAGATGTAATTGGATCATTCAGGGCTATTCACAACAGGGACCTCACTCTGAATGCGCCCTAGTCAGATTCATACCCTCAGGGTCAAATTGAAATCAAACCAATCTCTGAAAAATGAGATAGGATATACGTAATAGGCCAATCAAGGCAGTAAGTTCTGTTCAAATTCAGGCTTCTCACGTTTCAAAATAAAAAACTGTGCTTTAAAACTTGCATTTCTACTTTTGTACTGCCTCTACTCAGTCCAGCTAAAGAAAACTAAACCTAAAGTTTCAAATTGCCGCGGTCCTCACAAGTGAAAAGCTGAGTGTTATAGCCGTATCAAGATGTCTCCCCCCCCCACCCCAAGCCTCATGCAGTCATGGTGGGGTTTTTTCGGGGCTGTCTGGACCTAGGGTGTGTGCTGCTGGGACCAGGATGTGATGCTGGAATTGATTCTTTGGTGTTAGGATTAAGGCCACCAGACTTAATGGAGTGAGTGCTTCCTGCCCTAAGAGAGCACAGCCTGGATAAGATTAAAGGGACAGAAAGAGGCTTGTCACTTTTCACTTACTTGCTTTTGCTATCTTCCACCTTCCAAGAACTGTTTCTCTGCCATGATGCCCTTCATTCATGCCACCCTGCCTTAGAGTCAACTACCTACATATTGAGACATCTATAAACTGTGAGCTAAACAAACCTTTTCTTCCTCAACTTGTGGGTGTTGAGTATTTTGTCTCAGCAATGAGTGTAAAGTAGCTAAGATACTGAGCAAACTAAAAACTCGACAACTCTTTTTAGATCCATTGGAAATGTGATATCAAAGGGCAAAAAACTGCGATCTCCCCCAAACTGCAGACACTAAACAGAAACCTGCAAGTGGAGAGCTCTGAAGGAACCAGGCTTAGGACAGGGAAACCTGAATGGAAACTGATGAATTGAGACAGGCTCAGAGTGAACAAGTTAGAGAGAGGAAAACTAGGGGATCAAACTGGTTTCCTGAAGCTCAACTAGAATATATCAAAGAAAACTCTCCTTCTGCCTTTGGGTGTGGGGAGTAAATTTTAACATTTAGCTGAACATAAGATTTACTCTTTGTGAAACTATTTAACTTAATCATTTGGTTTTATTGGAGTTCAGCTAAATAGAGGAAAAGAAATACCCGACTTCAAAACATTCTGACTATCCTGTTCCACTTGTTGAAGAGAAGGACTCAAAAGCATGTGTGACATTCACAGTTTTGAGGCATAGGCTAACAACAAGATTGACCATAGTTCTAACCGTATTACCATAGAACATTTCCCCATTCCCACACAATACCATTGTAGTACTAACGGCCTATTAACAGGAGTTCCTTCTACCTACAACATCATATACAACTTCTAGGAAAAAAATCAAAAGACATATTAAATGGCAACAACAACAAACAATATGAAGAGACAAAGCAAGCCTGAGAACTGGACTTAAATATGGCAGGAATGATGGAATTATCAGACAGGAACTTAAAACAACAATTACTCATATGCTAAGGAATGTGAGGGGTGAAGTAGACAAGTATGCAAGAATAGGGGGGCAAGGTAAGCAAGGGGATGAAAATCCTAAGAAATAACCAAAATAAATACTAAAGACTAAAGCAAAAGTGAAAAATGCATGTGATGGACTCTTTATAAACTATATGTTATGGTTTAAATAGAGCTGTCCCTCTAAAGTGTCATGTCCTCAAGGCAGGGCTTTGAAATGGTGTTTGGATTATGGAGGTAGTATAGCTGACTTGCTATTAGTCGATACATTTTGATCACAAGAAGTGAGTCACTGTGGACATGACCCAGTAGGGTATATCTCCCTTCTCGTTTTCTCACTTGACTCTGCTTCCTGTCTACCATGCCATGAGGGCCTCTCCTCTGCCATGCTCCTCTATCATCCCACCTTGGTTTGGAGCAGTGATGAGAAAGGTGACCAAGATAGAGTTTGGTACTGGGAGTGGGATTGTTGCTAGGACTTTACCCGACCATGTGGTTCAGAAGCCTTTGGAACTGGTTTATGGGAAGAATGTGGAAACTGGCTGAAGAAGCAGCCCTGGAACTCTGTAAATCAAGTTTCGTGAATATTCTGAGTGAGCTCAGAAGACTAGAATGCTGATAAAAGTGAAGATGGTAAAGACCAGGTTCAGGAAGTTTCAGTTTGGAACAAGTAATTCATTGGCATTGGACTCCAGGCCTTGTGTTTTATGCTCTGGTAGAGAATTTATCTCATGTTGTTCATGTCCTGAGATGTTACAAGAAGCTGAAATTAAGGAGAATGGACTAATTAACCTGACAGAGGAAATTTCAAGACAGCTTAACATTCAGGTTTTGGTAAGGGTAACACTGGAGGTTTTTAGCTAGCCCCTGAGTGATTTTTAGTTTTGAGTTTCACTAGAAAGAAAACTCTGGTAAAGTTGGAACAGAGCAGAGAGCTTGGCTACTGAAAAGACAAGAATTAAAGAGAAGCCAAATACTTTGTATTGGGACAATATAAAAGATGCCTTGAACCAGCACCATTTGAAAGTTCAAAATTGCAAAAATAAAAGACATTGCTTTGAGAGAAGAACTCCAGAGGACAGTGCTGTAGAATGACCGCTTGGAGAATTTGTTCTCTGAGATTCAGTTCACAGTGCTCAGCCATCCAGGTGAGCTCAGAGGCCTCTGCAGCTGCAATTCAAGGGGGCCTGACTGTTGCTGAAGCTGACAGCAGGCCTTGCTATTACCAATGTGGTGCTGGCTTTATAGGCATACAGAAGGCAAGTCTTGTGGGGTCAGTGAGGCTTTCATCCAAATTTCAAAAGAAGGCCAGTGAGACCAGGCAGTGTGCCCCTAAGAGGGAAGTATACGAAAATGTGAGAGTGAAAGTGCAGTAGAGACCCCAGGAAGTTGGAACTGTTAGGAATGTGGAACATCTTAGGAAAGCCTAAAGAAATGAGCAAATCCACCACAAGAGACCATGAGGGCTATAACCTCTGGAATGCTGTAGGGGAGGGACTACCCAAGTTTTCTGGAATTTATATCTTGCCTCAGTGCTGGACACGGAGATATAGGCATAAAAGTTTGCCCTACTGGATTTTGGTCTTGTTTTGATTCTACTGATTTATATCCTCTCTTTCTTCCTTTCGAAATGGGGTTGTTTATCTTATGCCAGCAGTATGTAACTTCTTGATATTTACAGAGCTAACAGTAGTCTTAGAGGAAACTTTGAACTTGGACTTTTCAGCAATGCTGGAACTGTTAAGACTTTGGCAACCTTTAGAGATGAGTTAAGTGCATTTTGTGTGAAGAGATACACATGAGTCTTTTGGGAACCAGCATAGAATGTTATGGTATATATCTGCATTCTATCTCACCCTAAATCTCATGCCCTCTCAAGTAGGGCTTTAGAAGAGTGATTGCTTTATGGCAGAGTAAGGTTGCCTTGCTGTTAGGTGGTGGGATCTGGTCAGAAGAAGGAATTCACTGTCAGTGTGACCCAGATGGGTTTATCTGTCTTCTCAGCTCCTTCCTTGATGCTTTGTTTCCTCTTTATTTCCTGTCGTTAGAAGCAATCCTCTGCCATGTCATTCCTGCCTCGGAGTCAGCCTGGGACTTAATGGGAACCAAAATAAACTTCTCCTTTTAGTTGCAGGTGTTGGATATTTTGTGCCAGTGTTGAGACAAGTGATTAAGACACTAGACACAACTAAAGAAAGAAACTCTGGGCTTACAAATATTCTACTTTCAGAAGAAATATGAATAATTATGACTAAGAATTTCCCAAATTGATGTCAGACACCAAACCACAGATTCAGGAAGCTCAGAGAGCACAAAGTGGAAACATGCAAATGAGTAAACAAAAAATCATAACTAGGTATAACATTTTCAGAATTTAGAAAATCAGAAATGGGTGGGCAGCACATGATTGTAATCCTAGCACAGCAGAGGCTAAGGCAGGATGATTGCCCTAGGTTTAGGACCAGCCTGGATTACATACTGAGTTCAAGGCCAGTCTGCATGACATACAGAGACCCTGCCTAAAAAAAAAAAAAAAATCAAAGACAAAGGAAAAATCCTGAAAGAAGTCATGGGGAAAAGCACCACATCTATAGAGGAACTAAGATAAGAATTACATCTGACTCCCATGCAGCAAGAAGAATGGAATGAAATATTTATAAAGTATTGGCAGGAGAAAAAACACTGGGTGATAAAGTTCTGTGCCCTATGAACTTATTCTTCAAAAGTAAAAGAGGAATAAAGACTTTCTCAAATAAACACTTGAGAGAATTTGTTGCCAGTGTACCTACATTGCAGGAATTTTAAAAGAAGTTCTTCAAAGAGAAGGAAAGTTATTTCAGAAACTTGGGCCTACATAAAGAAAGGGCATAGAAGAAAGACTCTATCAAGATAACAATATTTATTTTTTTCTCTTTAGTTGATCTAGAAGAACTTGTTAAAAGTCATATTCACAATGTATTTTACTTATCCGTATTTGCTAATGGATAGGCGAAATTAATGATACCAATGATATGAAAGAAAAGAAATAGGAATTAGTATCATTTTGTTACTGTAAGATACTTGCACTATGAATTAGTATAGTGTTATCTGAAAGTTCACTTAGATTATTTTAAAATGTATCTACTTTTCTCTCATTGCTGAGACAAAATACCAGATGCCTCATATGAGGGAAGGAAAGGTTTATTTCTTACAGTTGGCCATACTCAGCAGGCTCCATTGCAGGGTGGCATTGCGGGACAACCATTCATGACCCCCACAAACAACAAGGCTCCAGCAGGCAAAGCAGAGACAGACACACCTCCCCTCCACCTTACATCTTATGCTGGCTCCACCCCTAACTGGGTGTAACACTTATACCACCAATCAGAGTGCTAGACAATGGATCAATCACAACCACTAGATTTGGTCAGGTCCATGATCGCATGAGGCTTGGGGATGGACCACAGGAACACAAAACATAACAGCAATCAAAGAAAAAAGTTTAAAAAATAGAAAGAATAATATGTGCTAATGAAAGAGATGAAATAGAATCATATAAAGTGCTAAGTTAAATGTTTTGTTTTGTTTATTTGCTTTTTGGTATTGAACTTATGACCTTGCACTTGCCAGGCAGGCGCATACACCACTGAGCTAAATCTCCAGCTATCATGGTCAGTTAAAGTTATGAAAGTCAGAAAAATAATGAAACATAAAATAAGTGAATAAATACAAAACAGAAACATATGGTAGATATTAATTGAATGTTGTCAATAAAATTTGAGCATCAGTGGTTTAAATACACTATTTAAAAGAGATTATTAAAATGGATAAAAATAAAAGATCCACATACTCATATATGTTGTGTATAACAAAATCACTTTAAATATTATGACATATACAAATTAAAAGTAAATGAATGAAGAAAGTTATACTATCCTAATACTAATCCAAAAAAACAGGAGTAGCTACATTAATTTCAGATAGCAAAGACTTCCAAGCAAGACAAGTTATCAGGTATAAATAGTGGAATTACATAATGACACAAGTGTCAGTTCTCCAAGAAGACTAACATCCTTATGTGTGTGTTTGTAACAGGAGAGCATTAAAAAGCATTAGGCAAAACCTAATAAAAGTGTATAGAGAAATAGATGAACCCATTATTATAACTAAAGACCTCATCATCTCTCTGTTAGAATACTTTTGTTTGTAAATTGAATTATTAGCAAACAGAAGCATTCATGAATTGAAGTATTACATAATACTTGTATTAGATAGTTCATAAAACCAATACATCTCATGTTACATCGTAGAGAAATGAGGAAAAAGCCATGATTGTGTACACACACAGTCGTAGTAACAGAAGGAACAAATAATCATGAAATAATCAATTCCAATTTCTGTTTCTATAATCAGTCATATAGTCACAGCCCGTAGGCAGTATTTATAATTATCTTTTTGTAATATACATTCTGTATTCCATTTGCCTTCAGAGAGCACCTTAGCTGGTCAGCGTTTTCTTTTGGTGTGATAACCCAAATCTTCATTCCAGGGTTGCCTTGTTAGTGGTTCTGAGTGGATTGGGCTGTTGTAGTTTTCCATTGACCTTAATAACAAGAATCAAAATACTGAGAGAAGTCCTAAGATATCTCCTCCATACCAGACATACATACATACAGGGGTCAATCACTTTGGCCACCACCATTACATGAGGAGATGCAGCAAGGAGCGCACTGATCTGTTAAAACTGCCATCAGGAGCCCTCATTCATTCCTGGTAAACAGTGCAGCTACTCTGGAAAATACTTAGGCAGTTTCTTACAAAACTCTTGCCATTTAACACAGCAATAGTGATCCTCCATTATTATTTCAAAGAAAGTGAAATCATTTTCACAAAAAAGCCTACACAAAGATATTTACAGCAATTTTATCTATAATTGCCAAAAATTAGAAGAAACTAAGACATGCTACAGCAGTTAGATGGACAAATGAACTACAGTATATCCAGATAATTGAATAACATTTACTTATAAAAAATGAGCTATCAAACCACAAGAAAATGTGGAAAAGACTTAAATGTATATTATTAATGGGAAAAAAACTGGCCTGGAAACCATATGCTTTGAAGCACATTCTGAAAAAAGAAAACCCATGGAGTTAGTGAAAATAAAAAATCAATGGTTACCAAGGGTTGGGGAAAGAAGCAGATGAGCAGGTGGAGCTCACGGGATTGCTGAGCAATGAGCTCCTCTATATGATGCTGTAATCATGCACATGTGTTATTCCAGACTTCCCCTAGCTCTTACAGTGTACACTGTCAAAAGTGAACCCAACGTGAACTGTGGACATTGGAGGATAAGAACATATCACTGTAGCTTCATCATTTTAACAAACTACCTTTCTGATGGGGGAATGTTGATGGGGGCGGAATACAAGAGGGACATATGGGGAATTTCTATGCCTCTCAAATTTGGTGTTTGGTGAAGTTGTTTCGAAAATAAAGTCTATTAAGATCTATTTAGGGCTAGTGAAAAAAAAACCCTAGGTATGTGTTGTGGAATGTATCCCTATTTTGTGGTATAAAAGCAAAATAGCTTTCAAAATTTTCACTAGCATCTGTTTCTTCATCTATTAAGTGAAGCTATTAATGGCAAATGCCTTCAAGGATTGCAAGGAGGATTAAAGCAGTTAAGAGTATGGTCTCAACATGCATCCATTTACCTAGAAGTGTGTAAAGCTTATCTTTTATTTTGGCTAAGAGATACTCTAATGTATAAAACCCCCCACATCTTTATCCATTCATTGGTTGATGGGCGTTGGGCTGTTTCCAAGGTTTAGCTATTAAAAACTGTTCCTCTAGAAACGTGGGTGTGCATATATCACTGTGGTCTGATATTTTTAATTCTTTCAAGCAGATGCCAAGAAGGAAAATGCCAAGAAAGGAAATGGAACCTCTAATCCTAGCTTTTTGAGGACCCTCCACACTGATTTTCACAGTGGTTGTGCCAATCTACACTCCCACCAATAGTGGAGAAGATTCCTTTTCCCCCACAGGTCTCTCTTGCATTTGTTATTGATCGAATTTTTGATAACAGCCATTCTTTCTAGAGTAAGATAAAATCTCACCATTGTTTTAAACTCATATCTCCCAAATGACGAGTGATGCTGAACATTTTTGTGTATATTTAGAATGTTCAAGTGGCAAGAGGAACTAGGAAGAGGGGAGGGGGGAAGAAAGGAAGAGAAAAGAAAAATTGAGAAAAGAAAGCAAAAATGGGAACAAAGCTTTTGTAAGTAAGAAAGGGAAGAGGGACTGAAGGGAAGAGAGGGGAATAGGAAAAACAGGAATCAAAGTCTATCATATATAGGTACAAATTCCCTATGATGAACGCAATTGATCATTATGTATATCTGAAATGTATCAATAAACTTAATTAATTAAAGAAAAACAGTTAAATTATTCTTTGTTCAGAATGATTTTAGCCTGCTTTAGTTTGTTTAATCTCACCATAAATGAAGATATGGATTACTGCATGTATGTTTAAGTGTATAGGATTGACAACCATGTTACTAAGTTTTTGTTGGATAGTTGAACAGAACTGTTTGCAGTCTCACTGTTTGAATTCCCACTTTTGTGTCTTGAACAATTATTTGTAAGAGGACAGTATGTAAACATCAACTAGTGATTTCTTACTGTTTATTTTTTTTCTTTGAACGTATATATTTTCTATCCATTTTCTGTTTTTTTAGTCTTTCTTTAAATAAAATTTAAAAAAAAGAAAAGCAGTTAAGTACAGAGAATAATGTCTAATACATGGTAAGTATCATTTCAGTGTCACCAATTGAAATTAATGGAGGTCAGGTACACTTTGTACAGTGGAAAAGTAAACTTGACCATCAAGCTGGTCATAGGACAGTCTAATTGTGTACTTCCCATAGAACATCATATCACTATGCAGATAAAGTTCAAAAAGTAGAAAATCCGCTTAGCTACTATAACTTTATAGTAACTACAACCTCAGTGCTTTCTGTGTTGACATTCATTTGCAGATTGTGCAAAATTAGTGCACATTAAAGAGTAAAACAATGGATTTGGGACCTTTTGTTCAAAATAGGGCAGTACTTTACTGTGCTGTGTTGCACTGAAGAAAATGAGGACCTGTGATTGCAGCTACTTGAGAGGCTGAGGCACAGGGATCACAAGTTGGAGGCCACTCTGAGGATCTTGGTAAGATCTTTTCTCCTACTATGGAGAGCTAGAGATGTAGCTAAGTGGTACAATGCTTGCCTAGTATGCATGAGCCCCCTGATAATAATACCAACTACCAGCACCACCAAAAAAAACTTAATGATAAACCACATACAGACTTTCACAAAACACAAACTAGAGAAATTTAGTGCTCCAGAACATGGTGCCATCAAGGCCCTGAAATTCTATGGGCATGAAATTTGTGTGGCTATCAAGATTGTCCCTGTGACCGTGTCTTGGCTTAAAGCCTCTTGTTTATTTCTAGTTTTTAGTCATACCCTTGGCATAACTCACATGCTTGAGAATATTTATCCTCCTTGTTCATGTTTCCAAAAAGGACAGGATTTGCTGTTCTTGCCATAAGAGGAAATATGGAATGAGGACACCTGCTGTCTTTCTTGTGCCAGGGATGGGGCACCTGGCATTGCCTGGGCTGTGCCTCACTGCACAATGCATCTTGGGTCTCAGATGGCCAGCCTGGGGCTCTGTTAGGCCTGCTGGCTGTCAGCAGCCTGGGAGCTCCCTTTCAGGTCCCGCGTGCTCTAGGTGGAGGACTAAAAGGTCTTCCTCTCCTTCTCCCCCTGGCAATTGGGAGGAGAGGGCGGCGTGCAGCTCTGTGTGGCTGCTATGTGAATAGGCAAGTGGCCCAGAGACGAGAGTCTATGAGGAAGCACAATACTCCAACGGGCTTCAGGTCTAGGTCTCATCCTCCAAACACAGTTTTCTAGAAGCCCTGCTCGTCTATCAGCAAAGTATGTGCTTTGCTCCATAGTTGATCAGCAAGTCTTAGGTCTAGCATTTCTGTTTATGAAAGCTCTGGATGAAAAGAAGAATAAATAGTAGAAGGTAGAGCCTAAATTCTTTAATATACCTAACATTTCATATGTTATAAAAATATTTGGAAGGAGTAAGGAGGGATGAGGAGTTAATGGTATGTAAACATCGAATTTTACCTGGGAAAGATCAAAGAATTCTGAGGATTGGCTGGTGGTAATAGTTGCCAACAATGCAAATGTACTTAAATGCGACCAAATGGTACATTTTAAAATGGTCCTAATAGCAATTTTTATGTTGTATATACTTTATTTTACCATAATAAAAACTTTATCTCAAAGCAACCGCAGCATTGTACAGCGATCAATAAACATTCATGCAGCCATACATACAGATAAAGGAAAGTACTTCTATTTTTTCTTATCAAAACCACCAAAATTCCCAATATGACAGGCTGGTGTGATTCTATGGAGTCAGATAGTCCTAGATCTGAATTCTGGCTCTGCCACCTTGCAGGTATATGACCTCAGCCAAGTTACAAATCTGTGGTGCATCAGTTTGCTAATCTTTCAAAGGGATAGAATCTTCCACGTGTCACTGATTTCAAAGACCTGTCACTGAAAGACCTCATGGTAGATATGGCAGAGAAAACAGCATCCAAGAGTTCCACCTTACAGGTGGAGTGCAGGTGGGTGACAGACATCCCCAGCTCTGAGGCTACTGCAACATATCCAGGTAGCTCAGGAGCACTGCCTGCTCTCCAATCCAACTTGGCATCTCTAGACTTATCAAAGATCACTCCATGACATTTGTGGACAATTTACAACATCCTATTGACAACATCCTTGAAATAAATGACTTGTTAGAAAAATGTTTATAGCTTAGAACCACTGCACATTGTCCTTAATGGGACCTGCTTCTGCTAGAATGGGCTGATATTATACCAAGACAGACTCTACCTTGAAACCAGCGAGAAGGAGTCTTGTCAGTCAAGAATCAAGGACAATCTCAAAGCAAATATCCTAGAAATTTAAACCTGTAGGTGGGCCCACCAACTTGACTTCAAAGAAACAACCTCTGCATATCTTAAGCATGGTAAAAACACAAAAGCCTGAAAGCAAACTGAGCCAGTTTCCTTAAATTAAATAATAATACAAACCTCTTATATGAGCTAAATTATGATTGACAGCTGCTGGTTTTTGTCAGAGTAAGATAATGTTGCATGTGGAAGTGTGTATTAAGAAGCCCTGAAAGTAACAAATTGTTCTGTAATAGTTTCAAGTATTTTGGAGCCTTACATTCTATAATTCTAGTCTGTCTGTGACTACGCTATCTTGGAATTCCATTCATACATGATTAGGTTTAAAGGACCTAGCCTGTCTTCACTGTTGAGCAAAGTGAAGTCACTATGAGCTGTCAACACTGAGGCGGAAGGACCTTCACAAATGGGTTGCTGAGGTTCAGGTGTCGGGAGGGTGTGGACTGGAGGCTAGAATCTCGCCACGCAATGAAATCCAGCTGCATCAGATGCCGAAGCCATTTCATAACTAACTAGTTTGATGGGCCATATCAGATACTCTATGCTGCTCACTACCAGACAAGTCACTAGGAAGGTTTTAATGCCCAAGATGGCATCTGTTTTGAATTTAAAAGGAAAAATCTGAAAGGATGTCTCCCCAAGTGTTCTGACCCTGCCCCACATTCTCTTGGCCTTGTAACAACACCAATTCTGCCTAATTAACTGGCTTGGCCTAAGTCCTGTTTCTAGAACACACCATGCCAGACCAAGAGATCCTCAGCTCCAAAAGAATAATGAATCTTATGTGAACACAAAACGGAACAGTAACTCTGGACCAAGAAAGATGACCTGATCCTGGAAGAGTTTCTTTCTAGCTTCCGCTTCCTCCACTCTAGCTACCCTGTACAAACCCCTTGTTTTAGGAGAGCTGCTGTTCTAGCAGGTCAGAGTCTGCAGCTGCAGTCCCTGTCAGGTCTTTATCACAAATAAAGTTGTCCTTGCTGTAAGTTTTTCTCTCCTCTTATTTCTTACACAATTTTTTTTCCCCAAAAATAAGGGCAGTGTTTCTGCCCTTACTTTTTGATGAGGAATTCAGGGTCTCTGAATAACATCTATTTAAATACCAAGGTGAGTCCAAAGCTCTTCCTGAAGTACATCTATTTTTTCTGTAGTCACTCTGTAAATGTAGGATATCCTTCTACTCTGCAAGAAACACAGAATTTGCGTATTTGCACATCTGTGTTTCTTTAAGAGGCTGATCTGAACTAGAAATGCAGAAGACCAACACCACAGTCCTTACTAAAGAACAAACGGCTAATACCCTTGCCAGCCAGCTCTCCCAGAGCCCACAGAGGGACAATGATGGGGATGTCATGGTGTGAGGTATGTCCAATTCAGCCATCTAGGCTTTCTAAATTCTTCCTTCATTCAGGTTACACTATATTGTAGACTAACTCCATGCTTTGCTCTAGAATCATCTTGACTGGCTTATACATCAATGTGTAATGATTTGATTTTACTGAAGAGGAATGGAAGTACTACTCCTGTGAAATCTGTTTTTATTTTTGTTGTCAAAAAAAAAAAAAGGAAAAAATATAAAGAAAGAAAGGAAAAAGAAAAATTCCAGGATGAATATTATCTATTTCAGTGTTGTCTCATCATATATGCTTCTAACTTATATGAAGCAACTATTTATACTTGGATGGTGGGTAAGGAGAAGAAAATAATGTCAATGATACAATTTACATTAATAGAAAACTGTATTTTGCATACATTCTAGGCACTATTTGCTGCCTTGTTCTTATTGTTTTATACCTATATGTGTATACTTAATTTTTATGGGCAATATAAGAAAATTCGCAAGGATAATTTTAATTAAATACAATTTTTTTCTTAGACCCTAATCTGGATCCTAATTCATGCGGAAAACCAATCAACATCATTGGACGCTGTCACTTAAGGTGTCCTCTCTGCCGGGATGTCTCCCTTGCCAGGCCAGGTCCCTGATTCTGTGAGCTAAGACCCACATAAAATCTCAGCCGACAGAACGATGTGGCTTCCTGCCTCCGCCTAACGTCTCAGCATTTCCCACTCAGGCGCTAGGCAGTTCCCATCCACGGCCCCCTTCCTAGACTGCAGCTTGTTAACGCAGCTGCCTGCTCAGCTCTACCTCTGGCGTTTCCTGTCAGCGCCTGTGTCACCTAACCGTCAGTTTCTCAGGAGCAGGACCTGCCTTACACTCTGTATGATCCACATTTAGTAGAGTACTGGGTACATCACAAACGGCGAGCAAATATTGTGGAATGAGACTTTATCTGTGTGTGGTTCAGCATCCTCCCTGCTGCACCGTCCTGGAGGACAGAGCCACTGGTGACAACCTGCCGTCCAGTCAACACCCCTTTCTCCGCCAGGCTTGAAAACAACCCAAGACTAACCAAGGCTCCTCATCTGTAAAATCTCCTCACAGGAAATATGTTTTACTCTCCCAGTTATAAATGTCTCCCAGTTGAAATGTCATAAAACATGTCTCCCTCTGGGGAATAAGTTACCTGTATATATAGCCCTTTTATAACAATTGTGGAAATCTCAATCTCTCCCTCTCCCGCCTCTAAAAAAGCAAAGAAATCTCTTTCTCTTTTTCTCTCTCTGCTCCCCACTGAGTTGCCAAGACTCTCAAAATAAATAACCTTAAGTTCACTTCTGTCCACTGTATTGACTCTTCCAGGTCCCATTTTTGGAGGCTTTCTTCTCTTTATTCCCGATGTTCAGTTCAGGGACCCTGGCACTTTCTCCAAGTGCAACCTGGGAGCCATGTCCAGCAGGAAAACTGTGGGTGTGTATTCACGGTGTTCATCCTCGGCCTCTTCAATGGACATGCCCGTGGGACGTAAAGGTGAGACTCAGTGATTTCCACATTACACAAGCATCCCAAGTATTGTCATGCTTATTTATGTTTGTGCATCTCTGGGTGATTTTTGTATGTTATTTGTCACAAATATTCATATTCTTCCTGAAAGAAAGGCAATTTAAACCAGATGTGGCGGTGCACTCCTGTAACCTTAGCACTTAGGAGGCTGAGGCAGGAGGAGTGCCCCAAGTTTGAGACCAGCCTGGGTTACAAAATGAGCCCAAGGCCAGTCTGAACTGCATAGCAAGATCCTGTTTCAAAAAGGCCAAAAAAAGACAATTTAGATAAGTACTATAATATAAGAAAATATCCTATGCAATATAAGATGATGGCCTTCAGGCTTAACAACATTAGTTAAAAAATAATTATTAATGAGTTGTCTTCAGTTTTACCCGACCTTTGTACTATGTGAAATTACTCTCAAGTGTTATGTTCACAAAGTTTAACAAATGTCCAATACTTTTTTTCAGAAATTATGACAGATTAACTGAGTGTATTAAGTGAAACAAGGCATCAGTGCCTAAGTGCTAGATGTAAATTGCAATACGTGCACTCAGTAAAATGTTTAGTGAGGGCTGCTATGTCCCAGAAGCTGTGCCTTTTCAGGGAGACATGCAGTTCTGTTCTTAGGTTGCTTGTGGCCTAGTGGGCAATGTAGACTGGTATGCAGGTGAACCCCTGTGGTCATAGCAACAAGCAGAGACAGGCCACTGCCAGGAAGAAAATCATCTTGCTATTAATCTCACTGCATTCAGGAAACGATACAAACCAACCCATTACACTCCCAGTGGAAAGAATACATCTCGGTCCATGGATTAGCAATCAGAGAGTCCTCCAGGGATCACATGGCCCTGGGCTCCTTGAGGTCTTCTCCTCTCCCCACTGCACACTGAGTCCTGGCTATTGGCAGGGAATGAGTCCTGACTGTCTTTAAAGATGTTTGCAGAAAGGATCCCTGTCTGTCTGATTCTTCCCGTGGGGGTGTCTAAAAGAGCAGCAAACCCTTCTCTTCTCTTCTCTGGATCGGTGGGCTCAGCTGAAGTCTCTGTTTAGCAAAACCCAGATCTGCACCAGCCCTGAGAGGTGAGGAAAGACTGGGGAGCTGAGGATAGTGCACCCTGCCCTGCCCACCAGCCAGGCAATTGCAACACTTCCCAGTGAGGGGCAGATTCTAGCCAGCGGTAGGATGTCTCCAGGGCCTGCGACCTAGCACAGGAACCAGAGGTGGCCCAGGAATCAAGGCGTGGGAGGAGCATTCAGAGCAGGGGAAGCAGGGAGACAAAAGGAACAGCAGTGTGGAGGGACTTTCTAAGCCATTTCACATCCCTAGAAAAGTAATTTTATTTCAACTTTTGTTTTTTATAAGTGCATGTTTGCAAAGTGTAATGATTACATTCTTCATGGGGAGCTGATACACGTACACAGCATCTTAATTCTTTTTCATACCTTCCCCTCCCTTTCCTCCCCTCTCCTTCCAAGTCTTGGTCATCTTCCATTTTTGCAAAAGATCTACTTCTCTGATTCCTACTTTTTATTTTGTTATTTACTTATATTGTGAGTTTCTCTTGTAAGAGAAACCATATGATGCTTAAGGCTTGTGTGTCTGATCTTATTTCACTTAACACTATGGATTCAACGTGTATCTTCTTTCTTACAAATGAATCCAGTTCTTGTTCTCTATGGCAGAGAAGTACTTATTGTGCATAAATATCACATTTCCCAGAAAAACAATTTAAGATTGAACTTACCTTTCAAGATTCCATTTTAATCACATTTAATCTGTGGAGCTTTTTGGAAGCATGCCGCTCTCAACCATTTCCTTCCTTTCTAAGCATTTATAAACATTTTGCACAACTTGGCATTTCATTTCATATTCACTCATTCTTGAACTATTGACATGAGCACTTTTCACTGATCTAATATGAGCAGACACTTTCCTTAACTGGACTATAAACCACAGAAGGACAGAGACCATATTTCGTAGTTCATTTTTAGTAACAGTATTATTGAGATGTAATTTATATGTCATACAAGTCATTCACTTGAAGGGATAATGCATTTTTTTAGAGAATTAGAAAACCAATTTTTAAATTTTAGAACATTTCTCTCATCCCCCCAAAACACATAAGTACTAGCAATCACTCCCCATTTGTTCGTGTCAGAGATTAAATAGGGGTCCCTAGAAAGATGTTCAATCCTAATGCTCAGAACCTATGACTGTGACTCAGTTTTGAAATAGGGTCTTTGCAGATGTAGTTGAGTTACAAAGAGGATTAGGTGAGTCTTAAATCCACCCTGAACCATTAGGGTTAAGGTTAGGGTTAGAGTTAGGGTTAGGGTTATGTTAGGGTAGAGAAGGATATGTGAAGATGGAAACAGAGACTAGAGAGATGCATCTCTAAGCCAAGAGATGCTGGAATTGTGGGTCGTTACCTGAAGCAGAATACGTGAAGAAAGAAATCTCTGGGTCTTTCAGACGAAGCATGGCCTTGCTAACGTTTCAAGTTCAGACTTCCAGCTTTCAGATCTAAGAATAAATTTCTGTAGTTCTGGGACACCCTGTTTATGGCTCCTCACTGAGGCAGCCTAGAACCTAAGACACACATCAGAAACCCGACTTATTCCTGGCCCTAGTATACTATTAACTTACTCCATACGTTAATCCATTCTATTTATAGACATTTTCTATAAATAGAATTGTATAGTATTTGGTATTTTGTTATTTCTTTCACTGACTATAATATTTTCAAGGTTTATCTATGTTGTTGCTTGTATTAATAATACTTATTACTGAATAATACCCCATTAAATGGGCATACTGCATTTTATTCATTTACTCATCAATTAATGGACATCTGTATTATTTCCACTTTTGGATAGTGTGAGTAATGTCACTATGAAGATTCATTGTTCTCTTCAAAGTAGTTGTTCAGATTACAAATATAGACGTGCATGATTCATCAAACAAGAAGAATCATGTATAAGTTTTTGTGTGAATATGTTTTATTTCTTTTAGGTATATATCTAAGAGTGCAATTGCTAGGTCAAATGGCAAGCCTACATTAACCTTTTGAGAAATATTACACTGTTTTTCAAAGTGGTTGTAGCATTTTTACATTCTCATAATAATGTATGAGGGTATATTCTTCTTATCAACCCATTATTATGTTTTTAAAATTACAGTCATTTTGTGGATGTGTGGTGGTATCTTACTGTGATTTTGTTTTGAATTTCCTTGATGAGCTTGAACATATTTTCAATGTGCTTCTGGCCTTCCTCTTTGGAGAAATACTCACATCATTTGCTCATCTCTTCATTGGGTTATTGGTCTTTCTGTTGTTGAGCTGAACTTCTTTATACAGTCTGCATAATTAGATTGTGTGTATTGTTGTGTTGTTTTTGTATTTCATAGTTTCAAACTATTTCTCAGCACACCTAACACTATTGACTACACAAGCAGGCTTCAAAATCTACCAGGCCTTTTCAGGCAGTCCCAAGTGTAAATGGTTTGTGCACTCAGGATTCTGGCTCCAGGCCAGCAACATGCTTGCTTGAACTGCTGCCAAGTGCCCCAGACTCAGTGCCCGAGCACATGACTGGCACACACATGTCCGCCATGTCCCATGCTCTCCTGAACCCACTGACATAGAATTCTCAAGAATCCCATTTCCTTTTTATAGACAGGTGTCTTCACCCTTGTTACTCTAAAAATAGAAGTAAAAGGAATAAATAGTTTGGAGTGTCTTGAAAGTTCTCCATAAAGTCTTCCAAACAGTAAAAATTCTCAGATTCATCTCTGAGAAATAGCACATTTGATTATCTTAATTTACAGCCTAGACTGGAACATTTTTCCTCTAGTAAAAGAGCTCTTCGCAAACCAATCCTGTTTGTAAATAAATTACTTTCTTAACTGTCAAAGGAGGACATTAGAAAGTATAAAAAGAAGTAGAAAGTAATTTCTTAAAATGACTGAAGTGGATTATAAACAAGAAAATTTTTAGCCCTCAGGAAAAAAATGAGAATAAGATTAATATTGCCACGTCAACAGTTTGACTTAGTTTCATAGTGCTGTCCAAACAGCAATAAAGAAAGGAATTATTTTGTCACAAGATAAAATTAAATCACCCCTGGGAAAGGCAGTTCGCAGGAAGGTTTTTGTGTGTGCAAGAAAGATCATGCTATGCTGGGTGTTTCTCTGGCATTTTTCTCATATCACATGTGCCCATGTATGTGCCCGTGTAGTTCTGTTCTATTTGTAGGCCTGCATCTGGGTGCCCCAATAAATCAGAATCCACAAAACTCTGCAGCAAATTTTTTCTTCAAAAGTCCTAGTGAAGACAGGCAATGGAATTTTGCTTCCCTGGTTTGGGAAAAGAACAAAGGAATTTCTGCTTCTCCCACCGGCCATTTGAAGAAGATGTCATGTTACCCCAGGAGCTGAGTCTTCAACCTTCTTCACTGAGAATCTGAGAATCTATCAGCACGTGCACGTCCTTGGGCTTCCCTGATGACAGACTGGTGCCCTTTGAGCCATCTTTGGGCCTTATCTCTACCCTAGCTTTTGAAGCACTTGACAGCTGCTGTTACTGACACTTTCTTATCCCTCTGCAGAGGAAGCAGCTTCCTAAGGTGGTGAAGCAGTTAGTTCACAGTCCGCGTGATAGAAAGGGTAAACATTAATAATGACATGACTTTTTAGTATGCAATGCTTAGCTTTCTTTATTCGACAAGATGTGATTGAAAAATACAGTGAATGTTAAAATTTTAAAAATATATTACAGTAAAAGACACATTGCCCCCTCAAAACATTCCCCCTCACTTCAAATACACTTACTGGGTAATTTCTGCTACTCTGTGAAGCTGTTTAGGAAGTCTTCTTTCATGAATGTTGTGATGGATTAACAGTCCATTTGTAACACTCAGCTGAACTAAATCAGCATGGTTCTGGGTGTGGAAGGCCCACCTGAGGGTTGTTGCCTACAGTATAAAGCAGAACTGGAAGATGAGGTGTCGTTGATTCTTCTGGAGAATCTTGTCATGCTGGTTTTCCTGATACCTTAGCTGTTCTCATCAACAGAAGATCTTGGGTCCTCACTGTCGCTGACCATGGCTGCAGTTCTTCAGAAGAGCCACAGTGTCCACCTTTAGCTTGGATGTCATCTCCTGGCTTCTATCACAGACTCCTTGACTTCTGCGTCCAGCCTTTCAGCCTTTCTGTGTAGACTCTCCAGTCTTCCATCACAGACCCATCAGCTTCCTGACTCAGACTGTGTGGAGTCCTGCAGTGAACTCCAGACCTTGGGTTGAGATACTCTCCACGCGCTTCCTTCTCCAATTCCATGGGTGGCCATCATAACCCAATCTAGTGATTTCTTCTACATTTGCACATGTTGTGTTACATCTATTTCTCCACTAAAACACTGACTGTTAAAAGTGTCTTTAGTGGGGTGTCATGGCTGCCTTGATGCTCTGAATTAGTTTAAAATGTTTTACTTTAAGGAAGAGCAAGAAGTTGCACAGTTCCAGTTCTGATGAATAAGGAGATGAGGACCCATTGTAATATTTTTAATAGGCTGAATTTCCATTGGCTGGCACTTGGCAGCAGCATTCATCAAATATTTTTACTATATTTCATGAAAAAAAGCTTCAGAAATGATTTCAGGAAGTGACAAGAATGATGAGATAAATGTGTTCAAATGTGAGGGAGAGTAAACGACTGTGTCTTTTACTATAATAATTTTTAAAAATATGAACATTCATTGTTAATTTTGATCACACTTTGTATACTTCCCAGGGGGCATACTAATTGAATTTTTTGGCTAACCTATGGCAGGCATGGATGAGTCAATTATTCTCTGACTGTTAACCTTCTGTCTGCTATGATTTAGATCTAAATGTCCCCAAAGTCTTATGTGTTATCGAGGGCCTGGTCAGAAGATATGGATCTCTACAGATGAGACCTCTAAGAGTATATTCTTTCCTCAATCCTTCCCTGACTCTCCTTCCTGGTTGCTGTGGGATGAGCAACTTTCCTCCACCATCCCCTTCTACTATGTGGACCAGCCAATCATGGACTGAACCCCCAAAACCATGAGCCAAAATAAACCTCTCTACCTTTAAGTTTGGGGTGTTGGGTATTTTATTCCTGAGACCAGAAAATGACCAATATGCCACCTTTCCTTTCCCACCCAAAGCTTCACCAAATTTTGCCTGTCACATCTCAAAATCTAGTCTGAAATTCAAAATGAGTTTAGAGGAACAACAGATGGAAGGATATGTGTAGTTTTCTCTTAATTTATTCAGTGAATGTTAACGATTTGAAGGACTTATTTTGATTGATTAACTTTTAATATGTATATGAATTCTTATAAAAATGATGTAGCTGAACACAGAAAAGTATGTATAACAAAAATTTACAAAAATGGTATTTTAAACATAATTCATTCTAGTCATCAAAAATTTGATATTGATAACAAATGTTTATTTTCAGAAAATAAAAAATTACTAAATTAATTACAACAGCTAGAGGATGATACTGATATATTGAGCACCTATTATGTACCAGTAATTCTTTGAATGTTATTTCTCGGCACCGTATGGTAGATATTATTCCCTCTAGTTTACAGATGAGGAAATTGTAGTTGAAGAGAGACAGACAGAGAGAGAGAGAGAGAGAGAGAGAGAGAGAGAGAGATTTTGCTGAATATCTGATTCCTTTGGAATTGAAACCAGTGTCTATTGGACTTTACTGAATCAAGGAGTGTGAATTTCTTAAAGTGGAAGACAACAAATGACATTAAGGATGAATGTGAAATGCACAAGCTGCCGGGGTGTCAGGCAAACCAGCCATATGATCACACACAGCAGAAGGCATCGCTGTAGTGCCACCACCTCTCCCCCACCCTAGTCTTTGCAAATAATGACAGCTATGAGGGGGCTGGGAAAGTGAAGTACAGTTATAGGGAGTATTTAATAGAACAATGAAGTGTGAGAAGTTGGATTTAGAGGCACTGAACGAACTAAATGTCAAGAAAGTAATTCAAGCTTTACCTATTGTCAATACAACATCTGGATGGTGTTTGACGACTGCCTTCATACATGTTACTACACCCAGCGCTGACATTTCTCATATTCCCACAGAGATAAAGTGACTTTCCCAAGACTTCTAAAGTGACAAGCAATAGATAGAGATCCCTGTTTCTATAAAATCCAGGCTTTTACAACTTCTTCATATTAATTATAAGCATCTGAAGCATGCAATCTTTAGGATTACAAATTGCCACCAGAAACCACTATTTAAAAACAAAGTATTTTACACAAAAGATCAGGTCATGTCCAGTTCATTATTTTTCTTAGCATGGGTTATAACAATTTTGCTAGATGATAGCTACGTTGCAAGGAATAGACGTCAGGAACAAGAAAATAGTTATTTATATTCTTATCTTGATAATGAAGGTACTAAATCACTTGTATAAAACTTTAAGATAAAAAGAAACAAATGAAAATCATTTTTAATTTTATAACTAAGGATACTTTTAACATTTTTGCCCATTTCCTGCCAATCATGCATTCACTGCATCCAGCCAGTCCCAGTCCTGTGACCCCTCTTCTGACCCTGTCCCAGACCCACCTGAGTGCCCCCAGCCTCCACCCTTGCGTAGACCACCCCCATCTCACACTGGATCACACCACCTTCCTCCTAGCAGTAATTTAGCTACGGGCTGGCTCACCTTTCCATATTCAGTCTATGATGCAGCCAGAGCTGTTTTCTAAAATGCGAATCCCTGGACCGCCTTCCCAGAGCCCTTGGGAAAATCCTCTCAGTATCTCTTTCTCAGCCCTCGTCACCCATGGCTCCCTGCTCACCTCTCTCCACTCAGGCCTTCTGCCCTTCCCACCTCCGCGACACAACCTAAGCCATCTCTGCCTCTTACACTCTGCATGGCCCGCACTCTGCCCCAGGCTCTTTGTCTACCTGATTCCAGGTCATATTTCATTTCCTTAAAGGGAGATTTATTGGACATCCTGCCTCTCTCAGCACAAGAACCCTGGTATCCTCTCGAGCCCCCACGCCTTTATAACACTTGTCTCCGTGTTATTTTCTTTTTGTTGAGCTGCCTGTCTTCACCACATTGTGCAGTTGAAGGCAGGGGCCCCTTTCTCCAGCTCATCACCCCATAGCCTGTGTGCAGCGCAGTGCGTGGCCTGGGGTAGGCGGTTAGTATTATTCACTGCCCCTCTGCCTGTGGTATACACAAACTCACATGTCAAGTATTTTTTTTTTTTGCATGTCAAGTATTTAACAAACGATCATTCTTTAGAGCCTCTTGTATTGTCTATGTGGAAATTAACTTACCCACACAGTTTAGTTTCTTTATAATCTTTAAGCTATTTTATTTTATTTTTTGGTGCTGGGGATCAAATCCAGGACCTTGTACATGCTGGGCAAGGGCTCTGCTGTGAGCTACATTCTCAGCTCTTCCCTTTAATTTGTCTTTCAGTGCCTGACTTGTTTGTTTTGGTTTGGTTTTTTGAGACAGCTGGAGTTGACTCCTTTATATAGGCTCAGGCTGGCCTCTACCTCATGATGCATTCACCTGTCTCAGCCTCTTGAGTGCTAGGATTACCAGCATGTGCCACTATGCCTGACTGTGCCTGACTTTTTAAGAGGAAGATGTACCATTTCAACATTAAGTACCATGTATAAGGTCAGATTTTCTTACTGTTATTGTTCATCATTTTTTTTTTCTTTTTGAGGCAGTGTCTCATTATGCAACCTAGGCTGGTCTTTGAACTCACAGCAACTCTCCTGCCTCAGCCTCCTGAGTGCTGGGATTACAGGTGTGTGCCACCACCCCCGGCTATTCTTCATCATTTTAAGAAAATTATCTTCTAATCTTAGTTTACTAAGATCCCTTTTTATGAGTTTTCTTTTTATAAATTATGAATGATGGATCTTATCTAGTATTTTTGCTGTATTGATGGTTTACTGAGATGTGCTGAGTTACATTATATTGTAAGATGTTGAAACATCTTTAGATCCTTAGAACTGGGCATATTATTGTTCTACATATTGCCGAACTTAATGCACTAATATTTTATTCAGTGCTATAAGGTCTATGTATATTAGTAAAATTGGTCTGTATTTTCCTTTCTGTTGCTATTCTTACATGGTTTTGATAGAGAAAAGACTTAGAGTTTCATAAAATGAGTTGGAGAACTTTCTGTTCTTTAAAACAATGTGTACATGATCAAGATGATATGTCCCCTAAATGTTTGGTAGAATTCATTTATAAAACTATCCATCGTAGAGGTCAGGGATTTAGCTCAGTGATGTAAGCATCTGCCTGACCAGCACAAGGTTGTGAGTTTGATCCCTGGTACCAAAACAAACAAATACAAAACGTTCCATCTGACTACCACACCTATATCTGGATCACCCATGTCTGTATCTTTATTGTCTATATCTACCTTTGAATCTATGCTTGTTAATTTGTTTTGTCCAAATGATGTGTGACCTTATGCTTTTGTGTTTTCATGGTTCTTAAATTTGTCTTTTACATTTGAAATTCAATTTTCCACCATGTCAGTTCTTCCTCTACAGTGCCTTCAAAAGGATTTTGATTATGTTTTACCCTTCTCATCCAATTTTATTTTTATTTTAACATGTATCCTTATCTGTTGGTTTATTGTACCCTGTGTATCATTTTAGACTTACTATGTTTTTTATAATGGATATTAGAATGAAATTGCTTTCCAAGTTTCACCTGTCCTGCATCTTCAGGACCATCCTTTTTTACTCTGTTGAATTTTGGTGGTTGCTATGTTGTTGCTCATTTTACTCCTTCTTAAGGAGACCTGCAAGGATCATTTGTATACTGTCAGCTGACAAACACCTGGGCATCTACCAAATACCTATTATTTTCAAAATGATAGGAAAATATCTGAAAGATTAATATCTTAAAGATTACCATTACTGTAACAATAATAGTGACTTAGCAAGACTGTCTCTTGAAGAAAAATATTTTAAAAGGATTTGGCAGGTAGTCTAGTACTATTACAACCATCACTGCTAAAACAAACAAACAAAAACAACAACAAAAAGTGATAAACTTTATTTTGGTTGCTGATTGGCTCCTGATTGGAGTCTTTGGTTGGTAGGACCCATTGATTGCAGGCCTGTGAAGAAGAAGAATATCATGGCAAGCACATGGTAGAGCCAACTGCTCACCTCCTGACAGCCAGGGATTGTGTGTGTGTGTGTGTGTGTGTGTGTGAGAGAGAGAGAGAGAGAGAGAGAGAGAGAGAGAGAGAGAGAGAGAGACAGAGACAGAGACAGAGGAGGGGGATAAGAGAGGGATAGAGACAGAGAGGCAGAGACAGAGTCAGACAGTCTATTGTTTTGTGATACTATAAGATAAATAGATCTCATCTCACATAACCTACTTCAGCTGGTTGGGAGTGGCTGCTTGGAAAACATTGTTTAGAATGATACTAATGCCCTTTTGGGTTCCTGGGGAATAGTATTTTGATGTATTAGTTCTCTGTGCCCTTAGGCGCATGGGAGAATAGAATGTCTGAATGAATACCACATATTTACTGCCCTGTCAACTGTTGTGAATGAATGGTAAGCAATGTTTAAGAACCCAGATTCCACAAAGCACTAAGGGGCCCAGTTCCCCTGACCTAGAGCTCAATGAGAGTGGACTTGGCTTATGAAGTACTTGCCCTAAACACTAATGATCTGAAACTGACCCCAGTTCCAGAGATTGGCAGATTAAACCCAGGATGAGTGTGTGATGACTAAGTGATGAGCAGCTGAAAACCTGATCAGTTCAGATGTGAACACAACTCACTTCACCACTGTGTCAGAGCTGCATCTCCAGAAGCCTCGGAGGCAGATCTTTTGTCCACTCTGGCTTGTATCTTCATTGCCCAGGCTCCCACCTCCCACCACTCAACATCTTTTGGAGAAACTCATGGCAGTGGTGAGGCTATCGCTGTACAGGACTGTGCATGTGACACAGGCCTGCCCATCATTAGTTTCGGTGTCCCTCAGATGTTGTGTGACCTCAGCTGGAGCACTTTCTCTTATCTAGAGTTACAGGCTGGGATGATACATACCTGGAGCTCTCTGATGCTTCCATCAAAAGACACCTATGTGCAGGAAAAAGGAAGGTGACAGAGAGATACAGAGGTGAAAGAGAAGCGGAGCTGTAGAAAGGGAAGGGGGCACCTGCTGACCCCTTTGAGTTCCTTGACCTTTTGATACGTACTCTAACTCTGGGCAGGGAATGAACGAGGTTGATTTCAGTTTGAGCCCCTTATCACTGAAATGGTCTTGATACATGCAATTGTTAGTCTTTTCATTAATTGCCCATTTGGGTGAGACTGGTTAGTTCATCTCATCATTGTAAAAGGGACCGATGAACAAAGGCTCCATTGCATTGTTGTCATTGTCTTTAAAGCTTTGCAGCTGCCTGAAACAGCCACCCTCTCCATCCTCAATCATGTGGACTACAGGGAATAGAAGTCACAGGACAAATATGTCACGAAGAGTCCTGCAGGCAGGTGGTACGGTTTTGTGGCTAAGAAGAAAGTTCAGTAGAGTGGAGCAGCCAATTGTCTTTCTTGTTATTGCTTCTTCTTTACCCCAAAGCTAGGGAATATTATAGCAAAATCTTAACTTTTCTTTATTCTTCATTGGCTTCCCTTTTCCTTCAACTAGAAAAGCCAAAGTGTACATAACACAAACATTTATTTCTTCATTCAAACCATCAAAGATGTAGTTTCTAGGATTTAGCATATGACTTTCAGTCTCTAATGTTGCCAGTTGGCTTCTAGGACTCTCTATAGGTGATATCATAAAAAAAGCAAGAAAGGGTGAAAAGGATGAATTGCAACCAACTGTTGGTTTGCAAATAACAATTTGGACATTCTGAGTCAGGGATGTTGTGATGGTGTTGTGGGGACTTGCGGAGGACCAGAGCCTCAGGACTGCAGATAACTGCTGGAGGCAGCTGGGAGGTGGCCTGAAGATCCGGGTGAAAGTTGCTAAAATAAGAAAAGGAGTGGGTGGTGCTGGAGACAAACTTCAACAGCTTCACAGCTTTGCCTATAGCCTGCCCCGGTTTAGGCTTGTTAGCTAAAACATTCTTCCTATCCCTTTCTCCTGCCTAGTTTTGAATGATGACAGCATTGCTGATATGATGCATTTACAACATTTAACCACAAATGGCACCAATTAGTTATTTTGCAAAGTTCAGTACGCACCACTACAACCTCTTATCTCAGCTATCTGGGGCTGGTAGGGGGAGATCCGAGCGGAGTATGTCTCCAGCCTGAAGAAAAGTTGTCAGCAAGTCAGCTCTTCATCTAATTTGAGGTGACAAGTAGGGATGATATATTCTAACTAAAGCATTCTTGGCTCCATATAACTTTGTAAAGATAATAAAATTTGTTCATGTTCATATGTTCATCAATGTCTCCGCTCCTGGAATTGGCTTCTTTTCAGATGCAAAAATTTTCCTCCTCTTTATCCTCTTGCCTAACTGATGGAAACACAGAGTGTTCTAAGAGATCATGCTCTTTATAATTCATCTGCTTTCAATGGAATTTTAGGGAATTATAGGAGACAGAATGAAATTAGCCCTTTACACAATGTAAGGAGGGAGCTAAAATAGTACTTGTTGCCAAATTACAGAAGATTTTAGAATAATATCTGTGAGTGATTTAAGAGTGTGAGATTTAATGTACATTCAGTGTAACAAATTGACTTGCCACAATTTCATGGATGCTGATAGGAAATGTGAGACTCTTCAGTTTAGAGAGGAAAGATTCGTTACTCACAGAAAACACAGTGGTCAGAGAACTGGTGTTTTTTATACCAGTTTCACAAGGTCCAGTTCCCACAGGATGGTGCGTGAGGTCCAGTGGGAGTCAAATATGTAGTGGATGTTTTGCAAGAGAAAAACCTGGAGCCAAGGGAACCTAAATCTTTTTAAAGGGAGAGTGGACTTAACCTCCCTTTAGTCTGAAACACTGCATGTTTTAAGGAGGTCCACTAAACAAACACACTTAAAACAAAAATAGTCCACAACAAAGTGCAGTTAGCATTTGTAAGATGTTCAGGAACATGAGACACCTGTGAGAAAATTTCCCCCCTACAGCATTCGACCCTCATCTCACTGGTTCCCACCACAGACTGGATGGTGAAAACACAGGAACTTCCTCAGATGCAGTTTCAAAGCTGAGCAGTCTGTGGGCTTTCCATGCACCCTCCTGAGGCTCTAGGGCAGAAGCCTTCCCTTCCTCTTCCAGATGCTGCTGGCTCCAAGTGTGCAGAGAACACTCACCTTGGGGGTGCACACTCTAGTGTCTGCCTCTATCTTTGCAGGGCCTTGCTTCTCCTCCCCTTTCCTGTGCCTGTCCTCTGCACGTTTCTTATGAGGACCCTTTTAGTTGTACATAGAGCTGACTCAATGAGTCAGATGATCCCATCATGAGCTCTTTGATTAAATTAATCTGAAAGGTCACATTCACAGTTTCTAGAGGTTAAAACATGGATACAGTGCTTTTTTTATTAGTGCATGTTGGTAATACAAAATGGTGGGGCTTATTTTTGTAAGTTGTACAACCATTGGATACATCTTCATCTGTTCTTGTCTGTAACCTCTCTCTCCCTTTCTCATCCCTTATGTGTGATTCCCTTCACCATCTCGAAAAGACTTCCTGTTAATGTCCTATCATTTCTTCTTTTATTTTATTTTTATTTTTTGGTACTTGGGATCAAACTCATGACCTTTTGCTTGCCAGGCAGGCGCTTATGACACAGAGCTAAATCCCCAACTTCTCCTTTTATTTTAAAACTAGTTTTATTGGTACACTTTAAATATGCCTGATGATCACATTCACCACAGGGAATCTGTACCTGTACACGATGAATCTTAGTTCCTCTCTTTTTTCCATCCCCCTCCCCTCCCTCCAACCCTTCTTCTCCTACTTAGTTCCACAGTTTTCTTCCCATTTTATCCTTTGAAAATTTTTTTCTTTTCCCTTCCTTTGCTCCATGCTTTCCTTGACTTAAGGGTTTGCGTTGAGAAGTCTGCTGTGATTCTGATGGGCTTTCCTTTATAGGTGACTTATTTCTTTTTCTCTAACTGATTTTATACTCTGTTTTTGTCCTGAATTTCTGGAATTTTGATTATTATATACCTTTGTATAGATTTGTTTTGGTCACAACTAATTGGAGTCCTGCATGCCTGCTTATCTTTATGTCAACTTATTTTTCTGTCCTTGGGAAATTTTCTGTTACTTCTGTGAATATGTTTTTGTGTCATTTGTGCTGCTGCTTTTTCATTGATTCCGACCAATCTAATGTTGTTCTTCTTTGCATCATCTTGCAGTTGTTGGATTTTTTTTTAAGAGATCTTTCTTTTTCTGATTACTAACTGAAATCCTGTATTCTAGGGTTAATATTCTATCTTCATTTTTTTTCATTTGGCTTTGCATATTTTCAATGGATTTTAATTTCCTGGGTATCTGTTTCATGAATTCCATTTCTTTCCTATATTGGACATTCACAGTTTCCATGATTCTCATGCTTCTCTATTTTTTTTTATCAGTGTCTACTCTAGACTTGCTGAAAAGCCTTGAATTATAATAATCATCTTTTTTACTTGAGAAATAATTTCTGTTCTGATTTTCTTTATAGCATCATAGCTATATATGTGTATATATATATATATATATAATTTCTGCTGTCATTCTAGAAAATTCAGGTGAGCGACTTCTGATTTCCTCTATCTTCTTGTCCCCTGGGTTTGTCCTGGGTGGGCTGGAAGTCTGGGGTTGCATTTTCTTGTGTATCTCGTCATTTTCTTCTTTTTAAAAATTTTAAAATTAGTTTTCGGTGTTGTTGCTTGTATATTTCTAATGTTAGGGAGCTTCATCACTGGTATCAAGGCTTCCCTAGGAAATGTCTATTCCTGTGAGTTGTCATCTAGGAGTAGTTAGCTATTACTGGTTTTTGTGTCTGCCCCAAGACCCTATTGTTCCACTTTCTTAGGGATGAAGAGTTGCCATCTATTTCACTCTGTACCCAGTCCTTTGGTACTGGACTCTGGGAATGGTATGACCCCAGATTATCACGGTATTGTCATACAATGGTGAACAATTGATTACAACATATATGGCATCCTGGCTAAAGTTCAGTTAGCAAGAACAATATCATCAAGCACAGCCCAGAAACTGATAATCTGTGATAACTGTTAATTTGGTATCTTTAATCATAGGAGCAAGATCTCTAGTTATATAAACAATATCCAACATAACCCAGGAAGTTGTATGCAGTGAGTTTCCCTTTGGCAGAGTGATTTTTAATCCTGTGGAGAAGAGAATTTGAGAAGGATAGGGGACAAAACAGACCTGTATCTGAAGAAAAATACAGGAGAAGCAAGGCTGAAGGGCAAAAGATGATCATCCCAACTTTGGGAAGCTGGAGAAGAGCACAGAAGAGAAAGAATAAGAAGACAGCAAAAGATATCAAGGTGAATCAGAAAGACTAGAGACAATTTTCATTCATATGAAAATATCAAAAACCCAAGACAGACCATTGAGGGAAGAGACAGAGAGGACAACGGAAGCAGAATCAAACAATAAAGGTCAAAACCTAACAGCCATCCCCTCAAAGAAAAGAAAAATAAAAAAAGGAAAGTAAAACAAAAATAAAACAAACATTCCTTTGGTGCCCAAGTTCTGAGTTAGTTCCCTAGTTAGAGACAGAATTTGTACTCAGTTACGTCACCAAGTCTGCAGTGGGATTACTGCTGGGTGTGGGGCTGACCTTGGCCACACCACTAACTCCTCTCACACGTTGGTTCTGTGATGGAGGAGTGGGGAATGCTCTTGTCCCATGGCCAGCCAAGTCTGCTTGCACCACTGCTCACAGAGCAGGGGACTGCGTCTAGTCCTTTGTAGGTATGGCTAAGGCTGGCTTTTTGTGGTCACCAAAACAGAGTCTGGGTGGTCTCATGCTCCTGCCGCTCAGCAGAATTACTCCCAGTCTGCTGTCCTACTGCTGGCTGTCTACTGTGACTGGACAGCCCCTCCCTCATTTTACTCTTGTCATTGGCAGTGAAGTGACCCTGGAGCTGTTTTGTTGCTGGAGTTGAGCCCTGAGTCCTTGAGAATAAAATGATGATCCCGCCCACCTGCTCCTGGTCCTCTGCACGACTGTGCACTGGGGGCCACTCCAGTCCACTCCCACCACGGGGTGGCGGATCTTGTGAGACAGTGTCTCGTGTTCTCACTGCTGCCTCCTAATGCACAAGACTCTTCTGGTCCAGATCAGTCTCAGTCTCCCAGTGAGGAGCGAAGTTGCTTTTGGTGCCTCCCTCACCTGCCAGGATGACTACACAGCCACTGTCACCACACCTCTTGGTCTCTAGTCTGTAGCAGTAAGCTGTTTTTTCTATAGCAAAGAATCCTATTTTTTTCTCTGTTGGTTACCTCTTCATTTCTCCTTTAATTCATTCATTCAGTTTCTCATATAAGAGAAAACTTGTAGAACTTTATTTTCTGAGTTTGGATGATTTCACTTAACATGATAGTCTCTAGGTTCATTCATTTTCCTATAAATGACATTTCATTCTTCTTTATGGCTGAATAACATTCCATTGTACTTTTTCTTTATCCATGGCTCTGTTGACATGCACCATTCTAGGCTGTTCCTACAGCTTGGCTATTATGAATTGTTCCACTATATCCATGTATGCATGTATCATTATAATATGCTGACTCTAAGTCTTTCAAAGATATACCTAGGAGTGGTACAGCTAGATTAAACGGTATTTCTATGTTTTCTTTTTTTTTCTTTTGAGAGATCTCCATATTGTTTTCTATAGTGGTTCTACTGGCTTCCATTCCCAGTGCCTTGCCCTCTCTCCTCCTTGTCAGACTCATTGTCTTTTGTATTCTTGATGATAACTGTTCTTACTTAGATGAGATACAATCTTAATAGAGTTTTGATTTGCATTTCTCTAGTGTCTAAAGTGGTGAACATTTTCTTGAATGTATACTTCCTGGAAATTTGCACTGTTTCTTTTGAGAAGGGTCTATTCAGTTCATTTGCCCATTTTTGTTTTTTCCACTGCACTGTTTGCTTTGGGAGTGATTAATGCTTTTGAGCTCTTTGTATATGCTGGATAATAATTTTTTTTATCTGAAGATTAGCTAAAAGATATTACCTCTTCCTATGGGTGGTTTTTTCACTTTGTTAATTGTTGTCTCTATGATGTGGGAGATTTTTAATTTGCCATCATCCCATTTTTAAATTTTCGGTGTTAATTCCTGTGACTTTGGAGACATTTAAAAGTCCTTGAGTGTGCCTATGGCCTCAAGAGTTTTCTCTGAATTATCTTCCAATGGTTTCATAGTTTCTGGATTTATATTTAGGTTTTTGATCCATTTTTGTTTTTAGTATAGTGTGAAAGATGGGAATCTATTTTCAATCTTCTGCATGTGAACATTCAGCTTTTCCAGCACCATTTGTTAAAGAGACTAGATTTTCTCCAGTGTATGTTTTAGGCCCCTTTGTAAAAATTCAGATGGTCGGGGCTGGGGGGTTTAGTTCAGCGGCATAAGCGCCTGCCTTGAAAGCAGGCAGTTGTGAGTTTGATCCCCGGTACCGATAAAAATGAAAAAGACAAAAAAAAAAAATTCAGATGGTTGTGGCCATGTGGTTTGGTTTTTGTGTTTCTGTCCTATTGAATTGGTCTACATATCTTTTACTATCCCCACAACATATTATTTTTGTTATGATAGCTTCATAGTATAACTCAAAATCTGATATTGTGATGCCTCATATGTTGTTCTTTTTTCTCAGGTTTGCTTTATCTATTTTACTGGTTCCATATAAACTGCAGTACTTTCTTTTCAGGTTCTGAAAAATATGATATTGGTATTTTTAATAGAGCTTGCACTGAA
Organism: Cavia porcellus; assembly: GCF_034190915.1. Taxonomy (NCBI): domain Eukaryota; kingdom Metazoa; phylum Chordata; class Mammalia; order Rodentia; family Caviidae; genus Cavia; species Cavia porcellus. The sequence continues at coordinate 25,843,788 of NW_026947507.1, read as the reverse complement.
TCTATCAATCACTTTTAGTAATGTGGCCATTTTCAAAATATTGATTCTTCCAATGCATGAACAACTGTGGGGGGAAGCCTTTCCATTTTGTAATATATCCCTAAATTTCTTTCTTTAGTGTTCTATAAATGTCATCATAGATGTCTCCTGCTTGGTTAGAGTAATTCCTAGGTTTTTGTTTTTTGTTGTTTTGAAGCTATTATGAATGGAATTGATTTTTGGATTTCTTTCTTGGTGGGGTCATTATCCAGTTACAGGAACAGTACTGATTCTTGTATGACTTTCCATGATGTGGATATATATTTCTGATGGTGTTCAGTTAATCTAGTTATCTCAGATTCTATAAAATTGGCCTGAACACTCCATCAGCCATGGTGACTAATCTGACACAGGCTAAGACTTAATCTATTCAACTTATCTCAAAAAGATTTTAATTTAAATTAGTATTAACAAGACTCTAAGAATAAGGTTTACAGTCAAACATACTGTAAACATAGGGTCAAACTTTGCCCTTTGAGTTTTAGGATTGAGTAGCAACCAATCCTATAAACCCTCAGGATTCACTTTGGAAATCCAAGTGGCTTGCTTTTCTGTTTTGAATTTTGACTGGATGAATTGCTCCAGACATTGGAAGCATATGAGAAGGAAGTCTTGGGCAATTCTATCATCCATAATAATCATAATCCTGGCCAGTGAGGTGAAGTTATGTGAGTGTTTTCCAGAGCTGAAGCTTGGTCCCCTGGAACACCAGGAACTTTTATGACTAGGCCTAATATTTTCAGAAGGGACCCAACTTAATGTCTGGCTTCTGCATGAGAATTACAGTCCCTGAGATACACAAAATACTGTATATGAAAAAGGTTGTTTGTAAGTTTTGGTGTCCAGGCAGGACCTCTATCATTTGGGGACCATAGATTGATGGTGCCTCAAATAGGTTCTCCTGGTTGGAAGGCATTAAGATTTCCAGAGAAATATAAAAGCAAACTAATTATCTTAGTCACTTTCCAATTTCTGAGAAATAATACCTGATACCCACAGTTTAAAGGAAGAAAGATTTATTTTGCTGTAATGTCTCTTATTCTCTTCAAAATAGCTGTCCATAACTTCACACATATTGAAATTAAATATACAAAACAGACTAAAACCAATCAAGACAAAGGTTAAAAGCATTACTGAAATTCACAACAAGATGATAGAGTGGGCCAAGGATTTAGTTCAGTGGTATAAGCACCTACCTGACAATGTAAGTCTGTGAGTTTGATCCCTGGTACAAAAAAAAAGAAGAAAAAAAAAAAAAAAAGAGTGGCTTGCCACAAGAGACATTATGGTAACCACTGTTGATTTTCTGCTGTCTTTTTCTGAAATCCTGTGTTACTTGCATTGCTTTACCTTGTTCTATTTTGTTTTGTTTTGCTTTATTCTCTTTAAAATAAAAAAAAAATGATAGGAAATCATCAATGGCTGCCATAATGTCTTGTTTTCTTCAAAGTAGCTGTTCATACCATCCCACATAACAAAATCAGTTTTTGTAAACTCTTTAGGAGAAGTTCTAGGCAAGTATAAGTCTATACTTATACATCTGTTCTTTCTGTATTAGAAGGGAGAAACAAAAACAAAACAAATTACTCAAAAAACAAGAAACAAAAGAGACAAACAAATAACGACTAAGAGCTAAAACAATAATATAAGCCCTCAAAACAAGGTGGTAGGAACATAACTAAGGTGGTTATTTTGCATAATTATCTTCAAAAGAGTTAGTCAGATTACCAGATATAAACAGGCAAAACTGATCCAGTCCTATGAATGAATGTTAACTGTTTTGTTCACAGAACTAACAGAATTAGTAGCACAATCATCTTAGCTATCTGAAGTGTGTATATAAGAATTTGTATCTTGTTTTTTTTCTTTTCCTCTTTGAAAGATTTATTTTGGTCCGCTGGCCCCGAAGCAGAAATGGCATGGTGAGAGGGCCTCCTGACAAGGAGAGCTGCTCACGTCCTGGAGTCGTCGTGGCTGTGATACCCATATCCTATGGAGTTGAAAGATTCATGTCTCTTTCCCCTCTCTCCAACTCCAGTATATTTGCATAGGTCAGTGTAGTCTTTGATGCTCCTGTGGACAGGGAGACCTTAGCTTCACATTTAACTGGTTTTTTATTTTCCTTAAAGTGGTTGTGCTCAAGGTAGAGAAACAGGAAGGAATCAGAGCACAAAGGGAGAGAGTGGCCCTGCCTAGTAAAGAAACCTTTGCATTACTTCCAGTTTCAAACTGCCTGGCTCAGGCTCATTGTTTATTGGTTTTGGCCTTCACAGTGCTTTATATTAGCTGGGAATGTCCTCATGCTGTTACCACTTCCTGAAAAAGGAAAAAAAAAAATCAACTTCTACATATCCAGAATGAATCTTGGTATTAGTTATTAAGTGAGGTAGACCTGAGGCTCTGCCAGATTTGTAAATACGTCCTCCGTCTGCAGGATGGTTAGCACCAACCAGGGCCTTGGTAATGCAGCTTCCTTGGAATACACCTACTAGAATTCAACCTGCAACCACCTTTCCAACTTCTCCTGATAAATGTGCAATAAAGTGAATGACCATTTGCTGCCCTGTTGACTATAAAATTTAGTTGATGTGTTTCCTGTCATCATTTATGAATTTCCTGGGTCAGAAGTAAAAGCCAATTTATTTACTTACAGTAATAGAGCTAGCTCAAGTATCCCCCCATTCCCACTGATTCCCCAAACTCCAATTTCTACAGGATGACAGAGTTCCAGAAGACACTGTGTATATCATTGCTTATGCTACAGGAGAGGAAGCCTGAGCTTAGGGGACCTATTTATCTCCCAGTGCACAAACTTGAGCACAACACCTTAGCTCCCACAGTTATTCATCAAACAAACACCCTTGAAGAGTTAGTTTAGAACAAAGGGCATCTAGGCCTCACTCTCAAGATGTGTAGGCACACAGAGATGCATGAAGACATGCCTTTCCAAAATGCATCTGACACGGTGCCAAACACTTGCGGTTACTTTGAAATGCATTTCTGTGGCATAAAATATTTGCAGCTACGATACAATTTTTACATCAAAAATATTAGGGAAAATATTATATACTTTCCTCCAGAATGACTCTGAGATGGATAATAATGATGAATTTTCCATGCCAATTATGCACCTAAGAAATGGCAGAGAACTAGCTTTTATAGTTATTTTTTTAAATTGACCTTTTTAAGGAGGGAATGTAGCTCAATGGTAGAGCATCTGTCTAGCATGCATGAGACCCTGGATTTAATTCCTACCCCAAAAATAAACTAACCCACCCACACAAAAACAAAAACCTCAAACAAAACAATAAAATCTTTTAATTTTGAAGTAGTTGTAGTTTCACATATACTTTTCAAAACTAATACACCCTTTAACCAATTTCCCCTAATGGTAACATCTTGAAAAACCATGGTGCAATATAATCAGGATATTGACACAGATACAGTCACGATACAGAACATTTCCACCACCAGGATCCTGCATGTTACCTTTTTATAGCCTGCAATATCTTTTAAACCTTCTCAGCTTTGTCTAAATATACTTTCTCAGCTAATCCAAACCTTCATTCAATCTGCAAAGAAATGGAGTCAGAAGCAAAACCCATCTGTCTGGTTTTAAGGTAAATCAGCATGTAGCTAATTAGACTGTTTGCCACAGACTAAAAAGATAGGATCATTTATGCCTGTAATGTGAAAAGATTTAATATATTATTTTGTAAATATAAATAAAGCAGCCAATTATAGAATATTTAAAATGTGCAGTAAGAAGAGGAGACAAATAATCCATTACTACCACTGTTTATCAGCTTGGTATATTTTGTTTCGATTATTTTATTGAGAAAAAGAACTATTATAATATACTTACAATCTATCTATCTGTTTGGTTACTGCTATTATTTGAATGCTCCCATCGAAACGCATATTGAAGTTTAATGTCTACTGGATAGAAACAATCTGACTGTGGGATTTTATGGCAAGAGTTTTGGAAGTTACTCAAAGTAAAATGAGCCCACAAGTGTGGGGCCCCAATCCAATGGGACTTTGGTTTTCTATAAAGAAAAGAGCTGGGTGCAGGGGTGCATATGTGTATTCCCAGCAGCCCAGAAGGGGGGGCAGGAGGGCTGCAAGTTTGAAACCCTGTTGGACAATTCAGCAAGACCCTGTCTCAAAACTTTAAAAATGGCGGGGGACGTAGTTCCATGTGAAGAGCGTAGGTTTGATATCTAGTACTAGGCAGGGGGGAAAAGGTGAAGAAAAGGATGAGAGACCCAATGTAGAATGGTTTTTCGTGCCATGCCCTGTTCTTGCTTTCAAACTCAATGGAGAGTCTCCACCAGGTACAGCTGCTAGATCTCAAACTTCATCCTTCAAAATCATGGGCAAAATAAAAGTTCATTCATTATAACCAGACTGTGCTCTTCAGTTTTAGCAACAGAAAATAGAGTTATGTCAGTGAAAAGGACAGAAAATTCTTACTTTTTTCTCATCTTTACTGTAGAAATAATGGATGAGTGTCTCAGTTACTTTCTCCTTGCTGAGATACAATACCCAGCAGACGCAATTTAAAACAGGAGAGGCTTGTTGATATAGAGCTTTCAGTCCACAGTAACTGGCTCCAAGGCAGGGTGGGATGGCAGAAGCACATGGCAGAGGAAAAATACCTTCATGGCCCGGCAGGCAGGAAGCCAGCAGAAAAATCAAAGGAGGAAGGAGGGAGCTGGACCCTTCCAGGCCATGGCACAGTGGCCTACCTCCGCCAAGCACACTTTATTTTTAACATCATATTTAGCTATATACTCATCAGTGGACTAACGCATTGAGCATGTCCCCATGGTCCAGTCACTTCCCAAAGCCCTACCTACGAGTGCATGATGCTTTTGGGGACATCTAGATATAAACCATAACTTGAGGCAGCAAGGTTTATAAGCGATTAATCAGATACTCCTAACTATAACAAATCACACTGACCTTCAGGACAAGCATAGGAAGGCAAATGACCTGGGGTTTCTTGGAGCTGGACAAGCCCACTGGCTTCTGGATTTGGCCTGCAGCTAGAAAGAAACTGGAGAGATAAAGGAGTGGTTGCCCTGCAGAGAGGCACATCTTTAGTCACCATTAGGTTTAAACACAAAGATGTTAGAAGCAATGGTATGAAATATGTGATTCTCTTCTCTGAGGTCACAGTATGAGTCACTGTGAGTTAGGCAGTCACAGGGTGGTGCTTTCTTGGGCAGTCACCCGCCATCAGCAGAAGACATCATTCTACCATTCACTGCCTGGCCTCGTATGAAGCCCTGACCACAGATTTAGTGGTGCTGGGGAATTTCTGCCAACACTGTTCCAAATGCCTGTAGGCTGCTGGGTCAATGCTTCCTCAAACAAGCCTTCCCAGTGAAACCCTAATTACATCCCACTCCCAGAATAGGATTTACAAATGCAGTTATTTATGTATGATCCTCTTACACATGATCTCATGCATTTTACTTCTTCTAATGAATATTTCCCATGAGATTTTATGTTTCTTAGGAGACTTTAAGAAAAATTCTCTTATATGAGTGCCACTATAAATAACTTACTGGCATGAAAAAGAGCCTTGTTAACCACAGATTGCCACAAGGGTGTTTATCCTTTCATGCAATAATACATTTCTCTTTTTTATTTGAGGAGTGCCTTCTTTCACTTAATTCATGAGAAAGGCTGGGAATCAATTAAATTTTAAGTGCTACAAAGGATATGATTTCTAAGATAAAACAAAAATAATTTAGATGTACTTTAGAGGTAATTATAATAGGATTGTACTGAAAATCTCCCAACTATAACTATGTGACCTTTAAAAACCTATCTGGACACCAATTTCATTATCTATAAAGCAGAGGAAATTCATGCCAACCTGAGAGATGCTTCAATTCAATAATGAGGCTGGTCTTCCTAGAAGTACTCAGGACAGAGGCTTCCCAGGGCTCTGATTTAGCAGAGAGCAGCCTTACTGGTGAAAATCTCAAGTTCACTTGTGGTCCTGGTCTTTATCTGGAAAAAGTGGCTAAAATGCTGGATTGAACTAAATGGTATTAACCAGTTGATGATTATGAGGAGGGCACAATCTCACTATATCTACAAAATAAATGTGGAGGAGAGCAGGAAAGTAGCTGTACCAGATAGGAGGCACTTAACTTTGACAGCACATTAGAATCATCTGGGGATATTTTTAACCTCCTACAGCTCAGACCACACCTGACACCAATTAAATCAGAATCTGTGAAGTTAAACCACATCAATGATTTTTAAATCTTCCCAGGTGTGCTTACACTACGCAGGCAAAATTGAGAACCAGCAGGCACTATTCAACTCAAAAGTTCAATAATTCTAAAGTATTTTATCACAACATGAAAACTATGACAATATTGTTGTTGTAGTCTTTGGGCCATAATATTCCAGCCCAAGGACCACAGTACTGTCTAGAGGATGAGTGTGTTAGAGATAGACATGGAGAGCTATGAAAGGATGAAAGCCTTCAGGGGGGACTGTGCCTCTATAGAGGTCAGGGTGTCAAAGGGGTGTTTTTGTGGGTAAGGTCACCAGAGAAAAAAAGCATGCAGAACAGACATCAGCGACAACAGCAAGGAGTGTCTTCACTGTCCGGCTTGTACATATCAGCCTTTGTCAGGGTTCATGTTGTTGTATACTATCATAACCATGTAGTGCATGAGTGGGTGTCTATGTTAAGTCATGTTCCTGCTGTGTATCTGTACCAATCGGGGTATCATCTCCTTAGGTGTCCTCAGACACCCTGGCCTTTGAGGCAATCTGCTGTGGTTCCCTATAGCCCACCCCACAAAGGTCAGGGGAATGTCATATCTTATGAGCAACCCATAACACTGATCCCCGTGCACAAAGACCACAAAAGCAATAAAGGGATCAGCACATTACCACCAAACCCATTGCCACCATGACGCAGCCTAGGGCACCCAGTGCCAGGCAGAGCCCAAGGATTCCCACTACAGGGTGAGCAGATCCTGCTGCAACCTCTGAATGGAAGACACCCCCGCATCCATTTCTTGCAAGGCTTCTTGTACCTGTGTCTGATGGTCAGGGACATAAGTGTAACATTCTATTTGCAAGAAGGTGCAAGTACTTCCTTGTGATGTGGTTAGACAATCAAGAACCATGTGGTTTTGTAAAATCACCTTCCTTATTTGAGCATTCATCCATTACTCATCCATTAACAACATCAAAGCCTGGCACATGACATTCAACCTGGAGGGCTTGATCTATAGTTCCTGCCCTGGTATCACTAAAGCCATCAGTTAGAAGCACTGTTTTACCAGGCTGCTGTTGAGTTCAGTGCCACCTGTGGTACACAGCACCCCAACTGTGGGTTTGCCTGCAGTGGTGGGTCTGATGGTGTCCTTAACATATGGGTGCCATTTATCCTAGCACGAAGAGTGGATGCTGCTGGGTTTGGCTGGGGCCTATGGCAAAAGCAAGGGAAGCAGACGCAGCCTGTTGGATTTTGGTTACAGTTGTAAAAAAGAGCTGGAAGCTAGTATTCTCTGATTGAGAAACAGCAGCAGTATATGCTCCTTTGCATGCCCACGGAAGTATCATGGGGCAGCAGTGTGAGCTCAGGCTAGACAGCCAACTGAAGGCAGGGTCCACACATGGACATCCCATCCTAGCAGTGTAGTGGCCCAGGCGTCCACCCTCATGTGTTGAGGGCTGCACCTGCAGCAGAGCCCCACTTTTTCATCCAGCTGGTCGGCAGCCAAACTGACAATAGTATTGGGACCAGTGATGTATACGGACAGGAAACGACACAGGATGGTGGGCCAGGTCATGACACCTGGCACCTATGCAGAGGGGAAGGAGGAACCTCTGGCTGATACCTGGCATACTGATGGGTCCAGCCATGGCACAACCCCACAGTGGACTGCAGTTATTGTCCAGCTCTGAACGGAAATCTTGTAGAGCAGGCAGTTGAAGCCAATGGCAAAGTTTCAGGCAACGTGGCTATTTGTGAAGCATGAGGAAAGTCCCCTGCATGTTTGCATGGACAGCTGGGCCATCTTTAGATTTGGTTACCGGCTCGGGCAGGTCAAGATTGGTAGATAAGGCACCCACCCTGTGGGGTGCTGACCTATGGTGAGACTTATGGGAGCGGGGCCACATGACTAACCACATGGTGTATCGTGTTTCAGGACACAAACCCTCCTCTGGCTGCTCGGAGTCAGCCGTGCCCACAGACTTCTTGTGCTTCTTGGATTTCTTCTCATCAGGGTCAGCCTTCCAAGCTGCCAGAAAGGCAGCTATAGGTAACCAAGGCAAGGCCAGGGGACATATGTGGGCATCACATCAGAGCTCTCCTTCACCATCAGGTGCTGTTTCCACAGACCACAAGATGGGGGTGCTCACTTCACCTATGACTACGCTACTTGTTGGGGTGGAGGGCTGATAGGCTATTTTCATGGGTCAGGTCCCCAGAGAAAAGAAAGCCACATAGAGCAGACATTAGCAACAATAGCAAGTAGCATCTTTACTGTCCAGTATACATTAGCTGTTATCAAGGCTTGGATTCTTGTTGCTGCCATAAGCATGTAGCACATATGCGATTGTCATGCTCGCACAAGTGCACCCCAGCCTTGAAGCAATCTTCTGTGACTCCCCACAGCCTCATATAGTCCTCAAACTTGCTTCCACCACTGTCACTGCTGACCATGATTTCAAGTTATCTGTCATAAGATCTGTAAGTGACAAAGGTTGTTTATGCCACCAGTGTTCCCACACCCTCTTAATACAAGTCTCATGTTGCCCAGTGTATTACCCACTTGTTCATCGCTGAGACAAAATCTGTGGCACTGACTATTTAACAGGGTTTTAGAAGGTTCAGTCCATGATTGGCTGGCTGCAAGGCAAGAATATTATGGCAGAAGGGCCTGGTGGAGGAATGCTGCCTACCCTGCAGCAGCAGTCACAAAACAGAGAGAGGAGGAAGGTTCGGAGAGCAGGGGAGGCAGGAGGGGAGAGGGAGGGAAGGAGGGAGGGAGGGAGGGAAGGAGACTGAAGCCATGTTTCCAGCGACCCACCTCCTATAATCAGGCCCCACCTTCTAACAGCACAACAGCAGATGAACTCATCAGTGGTCTGCACTTTTGGGGAGAATTTTCAAGAAGAAATTTTAAGTTGCACATTTAGAGAAAGATATTTCTTACTTTATTCAAAGTAGGCAGATATCTTAGAGTTAGGTGTGAGATATATGGCCTTTATACTCCAAAAAGTTATTATCTCTGTAACCATAATTCTATGCTGCATTTTGAACTCTTAAAGTGGAAGATTTGCTTATTGGAACTGTGTGCAAAACTTGGGGAAGACTGTATAATTAAGTTACCTATAGGAATAATGAGTTCATAAGTCCCAGTAAAACATAACATTCTATCAAGAGCTAACTGCAGGCTATAGTTTGTAGAATTACTGCAGAATTGTAAAATTATAGCCCTATTTGCATTGTTACTAGAACATGAACCAGAAAATGAACAGTTTTACAGTCTGTTTTTATGTACACATTTTAAAAGGACACAAAGGTTCAATATTGATCAAAATGTCTCCAGTTTGATGGATCACATTTCTGTAGAATGTATACAATGCATCCTGCTCACTTCTTTTCCTTTTAGCTGCATATATATATATATATATATATACACACACGTACCAGGGATCAAAGTCATGACTTTGCACTTGCCAGGCAGGTGCTTGTGTCGCGGAGCTAAATCCCTGGCCATGTTCATACATTTCAGTTACAAATTTCTCTTTCTCTTTTGTTCATTATTTCATATAAGATGAGTTGACTACAAAATATAAACAGGTTGTAGCTACTGGTTAAAGTTTTACCTAGAGGGTAAATGAAAGTGAGTATGGCAACTGAGAAGGCTTTGAGTTATATCCCATTAGTTGGAGATTAAATAAAGCAGTTTGCAGATTTTGATTAAACATCCTTTGCTAACATTAGATATGAATAAAAGAGGGTGTGTGTGTGTATTTTGTGTGTTGGAACCTGACTGAATCTTCTTTTCGTGTTTTGGAAATTTTCCACTGGATGCATGTGGAAGGGAGCAGAGCTTATTTTTACTATAAAAGTTTGAAGAGATTAGATCAGAAAAAAGATTAGACAGTGTCAGGACTGTATTCATTTTCCGGTCTCCCTTGCAAGGTCCCTGTGTGACCTAAGCAGGGTCAGCGAGGATCTCAGCAGTGACAGAAAGGCTAGGGGAAGCCAAGCTGTGTGTTGAGAGCTTAGCAGCCGGGCCGGTTCTCCAGGGCGGTAGGGAAGCAGGGCCCTGGGGGACGTGTCCGCAGTTCCGGGCAGCAGCACCCTCCAGCACCGGCCCTTTGCTGCGATTTCCACTGTGGGTCCAGCTGCTTGACGGTTCCTGAATAGTTCTCAAGTCTAGTTCTTCAGAATGAGGGGTGACTTTGTAAGCTAATCAGTATCCTTTAACTAAATTCATTCTGTACTTGTATTAAAAACCCAGAATAGTAAGGCTATGTAATGGTAAGTGTGCTTTTGGGGTAGAAAATAACACAGAACAAGGGAATTCCACATCATTAGGTTTTTCAAAGGAAATGGGCAAGGTGCTTTGTCCTGTGTTAAACAAAAAGTTTAAAACTTTGTAACTGATGTCTAAAAATTTAGTAACTTTCTTTTTCAAGTGCTATATAAATACGTATTTCTGTTCTCATCCAGAAGATTTAAGACAGTTTATAAAGAAACACGTAATATACCAAGATAGTATTAAATGTAGGTAAAAATATATTACAAAGGGAAAAAAATGATAGAGATTTAATATACCTAGGAGTGAAGTTAACGCTAGAACATTATACAATGAAATCCTGTTGGGAAACATTAAGCAACAAGTTTGATTCTAAGTTTTCTACCAGTCAATATAGAGATACAAATGTAATCAATCACACCTAGTTGCCGGTAAGAAATACATATTTTCTAACTTATCCACGATTTGCTTTTCTCGGTTTTAGTCACCCGCAATCAGCCAGTTTAAGAATATTAAATTGAGAAATTGCAGAAATTAAGTTTGTAAGTTTTAAATGCCAGCCATCCTTAGTAGCCCGGTGGAAGCCCACACCGTCCCGCTCCCCTCTGCCTGGGACGCGAACCTTCCCTTTGCAGAGCGATCCGTGCTCCACGCGGCACCCGCCTCTTAGGGCCGCCGTGGGAGCATCCTGGTCCCCAGACCGCTGTCGGTCAGGTCAGGCGTGCCGGGCCCGCGGGAGGCAAGGCTGACTCGCTGCGTCCCCACTCACCTCTCTCCATCCTGTCAGGAGCCGCGGGGTTATTTCACATCACCACAAGAGGGAGCACCGTTGGAGCTCTTAGTGCCTTGTAGTACAATTGTGCTGTTTTATTATTTTTAGTTGTGTCTTTGATCTTTTGCTGTGCCTATTTTACTTATTTTGGTAGTGGGAATCGAACCCAGGGCCTCCTATCTGGATGGTAGGTATGTGTCCTGCCCCTGAGCTGCCCTCCCAGTCAAGGCCGTTCTTTGTTTTTCAAGCGAGTGTCTTGGGCTGCTGTACCTCATGTATACACGAATTTTATCATAGGTATGTAAGTGCAGGGAAAATTCTGTTATATATATATATATATGATTTGGTACTATCTGCAGTTTGAAGCAGCCAGTGGGCCTGGGTCATTCCCAGTGAATAAGGAGAGCTAGGGTGCATTAAGACTGGGTAATAATTTTTCCCAAAGGTCTTAACTAATTGAATATTGTGTAGGACAATGAACATAAATTTCACCAACAAGGAGTTATGAGGTGGTTTTTTTTTGTTGTTGTTGTTTTTTTTTTTTTTTTTTTTTTTGTCTTTTTCCTTTTTATCGGTACCAGGGATCGAACTCACGACCACCTGCTTGCAAGGCAGGTGCTTATGCCGCTGAGCTAAATCCCCAGCCCCTATGAGGTGGTTTTTAATGCAACAAGTAACGATGTTCTGAGTGTCTGAGTCAGGGAATACCTTTTACTATTTTGCTTGTATATTTATAAACATGTCACATATATACTGGGACAATTCAAGGTTGGAAAAGAGCAACAAGGAAACTTCAATTTATTGGGTATTCACCATAGGCCAGACAATGAGAAAAGTGCTGTATGAGTTCTCATTTAACTTCAGAAATATTTGAAAGAAGTCCCATTTTACAGATGTGCATACTGAGAGGCAACTTGTGCTAGAGAACCAGGCTGACATTTAATTCTCTCAAGAGCAATTTTTGTCAGTCTAAAGCATTTTCTTTTTGTTCTATACAGAAATTGGCAACTCCAGAGGCCCCTTATTTATTTTAACTATCTAGAGAGTATTAATACAACTTGAAGAAATTTCTGAATCTTCATGCTGGATACTCTAGGGAAACAAACGGAACCAAATATAGCAAATATAGTCACTGCCCCACCATCGCACCACGTAATGTGCTACCCTGTGCTTATGTAAGTATACATTCCAAATAAGTATGAAATTTTTCTGTGCCCATGATTCAAGTCTTTATGTCTTTTTTTACTTATTTTAAAGACTGTATTATATTTTGTTGCTTAAAGACTATATTATGTTTTGTTGTGCCTTTGTCCTGAACAGTGAATTACTTGATTCTTTTATTTATTTTTTATTTTATTTTATTTTATTTGTCTTTTTCGGTACCAGGGATTGAACTCACGACTGCCTGCTTGCAAGGCAGGCACTTATGCCGCTGAGCTAAATCCCCAGCTCCTAGTTGATTCTTTTAAAAGTTTAAATCTCCAAAGTTAAAACAAAACAAAAAGTCCCCTGCATTGGAAATTCACTATCAGGTGGAGGAATGGAGACATAGGACTGGATATACTTTTCCTAAAATTCAGCAGTCTTTCAAAATTAACCTCCATCTTCTGTGACTCCGCCTTGGTCTGCAAAGGAACAAGAAACCCATGGATGTAAATGACAGATTCCAGACAGACTAACATCACTTTGAGGAACAACCATGCTTTTTAGAAATAGAAAACAACACACAAAGGGCTGGAGATACAGTTCTGGAGTCTGGCGCTTGCTTCGTGTGTGGAAGGCCCTGGAGTTGATCCTCAGCACAGGGGAAAAAATCTTTTTTTTAAAAGATAACAGACATTCAAGCCACTGTCTTGAGGGTGGAGGTGGGCAAAAGTGAAAGCCGAGTCTAGGAGCCTGAAAACAGAGGCCACTTGTGTGAGAAGCAGTAGTACATGGCAGCACACCCTGCAGACACCTGCAGGGAGATCAGAGCTGGGGAGGAAGAAACTGGAATCTGAGGAACAGAAACTTTTTTCTTGTCTTATCTAGAGAAAACGCCAAAAGCATTCATCCTATCCAACCAAGTTTTTTCCGCTTTCCTGGATATCTATAGGTCACTTAATCAGGTACATTCTATGATAATTGCCCCAAGTTTCAGTGTTCCAAGAAGCATTTTGGTGCCAGCGATGAAAAAGAAACCATCGGTTTTTAAAGTCACTGTGATTCCATCGGACTGCACTGCTCAGAGCTTGGAAATGATCGCGGCGATCAGTCTGTGCGGCTAATTAGCTGATGACCGCTTTCAGAGTGACGTCAGGGAAGGACACGACCGGAGTCACGGATACTGCGTTTGGCAGCTCGAGGAGCCGTGACTGCCAAAAAGGTGCTGTTTGCTGAAGCGTGAAACGAAACCAGGGCAAGATAAAAGAAGCTCAGTCCTTATAAAAATAGTATTGTTTTTCATTAATGAGCTCTTTTTAATCAAGTGCTCTTAATCAAGAAAGCTCTCGCAAGCAAAGTTTTAGATTTCCATTTTCAGGTGAGAACCTTTCTGTGCCAAATATAAAAGTTATCTGATGAGGCTCAGTAATTTTATTGGCAAGCTAGAGGGAGTTTATAATGTTAATTGATTTTGACTAATTAATGAAAAATAGAAAATTTATACTGAAGATGGCATTTGTTACAGAATTTTCACAAGCTGTAAGAGATTTTTTTATTCATCTAGTCAATAAACGTGTACTGAGTACCTCCCATTAATAAAGCATTTTGTCAGACTCTAAAAATGCAAAGATGAGTGAAAACTTAAACTAAAGGCTTCTCCAAGTCATTAGAGAAAGATTATCAAATCAAAAAATTTATATAATGTAAAAGTGTAAAAAATCTGCAGAATGCATAAAAATATTGAAAGGTTTGCAGAGGTAGGAAGAATTATAACTGTCTTGGCATCGTAGGAAGACATTGAGAGCATCAAAAACCAAATTATTGGTCATTACCGAACCATTACCAAGTGATAGGGTAAACTGAAAATAAAGATCCAAATCAATATGTACCAAACACCAGCCATTCTTACATAAATGCAATAATTTATAACATGTGTATGTCATTCATGCCACTATTGATATTATTCTTTAAAATGACTCAAAAGTTAAATTTAGTCTTGATGTGCTAATTACATTTTTAAAGTATTATTTGCAGGAGGCAATGCTTCATTTTTTAAAAAAACCTTTTAAGAAGATAACTTCTTAACATTGTTAGGTGCTCCAACAGCTGATACTTGTGACTTTTCTTTGATCAAGTGCCCTCAAGCTACTGGAACTACTTTGCCTGGGGGTACCCAGGTTCAGTGCCTGGGAGCCTGAGTCTGGGGATGACACCTAACCAGCATCTGACCCGTATGGTCAGTTTCCTTACCTTGGCTTTGGTCAGTTCATCAGAGTTCCCCTGGAAGGTCTGGCTAAAGCTGCCCTTGGCAAAATTTTGCCTTGGATTACAACTGTCCCTTGCCTTCCCCTGTGCCCTCCTCCCCTGCAGCACCTCCTTAATACAATTGTTTCAGTATCTGCTTTTGAGAAACTTGATTAAAGACGTAAGAACTTCCCACCACCATCCTTCTTAAAAGAAAAGCATTCAGCATTCATCCCGGTACTCACAAAATATCTTGCTTACCTGCCTCAGATTGGGAAACACTAATCTGATATGAATACATGTAATTTCATAGAAAAGAAAATTCTTATATTCAGTGAAAGATACTTTATAGTCCATTCCTAGACTGGGCTATTTAATGAGACTGATCTGTTGGGAAGCAGTCTTACTTCTTAGCTATATTATCTTTTTTAATATACTTATCATCAGTCCTTTAGCTACTGTCCAGATCTCTGCTAGTCTTCATTCTGAAAGCTTGCCTGCCTCAGGACAAATCTGTTTGATTCTCTTTTCTCCACGTTGACTCTCATTTTCTTTTGCAAAGCTTCAAAGTGTAGGGGCTTGGGTTATCTCATTTATGCTGCATCCCAGTTCCTAAAATAGGGACGAGTACATAATAACATTCAAGGACAGCATTTGCTGAATGAATTGTGTGGAATTTTTAAAAGGTATAATTCTTTTTGTTGTTGTTGTTCCAGGGATTGAATTCACAACCTTGTACTTGGCAGGCAGGTGCTGTGCCGCTGAGCTATATCTCTACCCCTAAAAGATATAATTGTAATCCAGTTCTCTATTAGAATTTTCTTGTGATTATTGTATATATCTATGTATGTTTATTGTGCTTGTGGAGGTATCCTGTGACTTGTTTGATAAAAATATCTGAGGAGATGGAGTAGTCCTAATCTGTCTTGGCCATTTAAGGTTCTAGCAGATATGTTCTGTTGTAGTCAAGGGTTGCAGAGACAACAATTACATACAGAACACAGAATTTATAATGTCATTTTATGATGGTCACGCAGAGTTAAATAAAAGAAACGGCAGGAAATCTGTCTACAACACTAAAGACCCAGACTACTCAGCTAAGGGCCTGGATCCCACAGCAATGTCCTGCCTGAGTGCAGTACATTACAGTGCATCCCACAAGTCCAACTGGTGGTCTAGAGCCCATGACAAGGACTCATGCCACTCTATTTTATGGATCTGCACTTGGAAGGCTCAAAGGTCAGTGGCGCAAGCTAGAAAGTCTATGGGGTGAAGGAGCTGTGCCAGTAATTTGAGGGTTTTATACTGGAGCTGAGAAGTCATGCTCAAAATAAGGATCAGGGATGCCCTGAAAAGTACTACACCCAGCCTCAGTGATAATGAAATCCTGAGCTCCTCTGATGATAATAGTCAAGTATATGCTGGGAAGCCAGCGAGACAGATTTCTCCTGGAGATTAAATATCACACATCTTCCCCTCTGGAGTCAGGAAGCGATGCTCAATGTAAGGAGCAAAGCTCCCCCAAGGTGAACCACAGCCATTCTCAGTGACAAGGTATCAAGCTCCTCCAGTGATAATGGCTGAATTCATATTGGGGAAACCAGCCATGACAAGCTCCTCCAGGAGAACAAACAGCTCTAAACAGCAATAGTTAGGAGAACCTACAACACCTAGCTCTTCTCCACATCTCCATTTATGCTGACAACTTTCCTCAGGTCATCTACACTCAGCACTATGCTGATTTAATTCAGCTGGTGTTAAGTTGACCACCAGTTTTTAATCCATAACATGTCCAAACACATGTTCACCTTTCTCACTTTTGAAAAAATGTTTAAAAGGCACGCTGCAGGTATACATGGATGAAAGTTGTTGACAAAGTCATCTTTCTATATCCTACCCCGAATATTTATGTGTAAAGATTTATGTAAATATTTATGATACAATTACATTTTACTGTCAGCCATAGAGCCAATAGAAGAATAAAGATTGCATGCACTATTAGCACAAATGATTGTTCTTGAGCTCATTAGTATGAATAGACAGGAAGTGGAAAGCCCACACGAAGACCTCTCAGAAGATCTATGTTTTAGACATATCAAAGATACTCCACTGAGGTTCCTGTTTCGTAGGAGAATAATAATGAGTTCTTCTAACTCATACGATAGTCATAAAAATTAAACATTGCTTTATGTTTTAAAAGCTGATAGTGGAAAATGTATTATACAACTATTAATAATTATAATTTTTCCTTGAATCTCATACACAGACTATCTTCAGTTTCTGTATATATTTCAACTTTCAAACATATCTGAAACAAATGTAAATTGTATCAGTAAAGACTATCATAGTAAATGAAAATAAAAATAAATTGCAACTACATATTAGTGAGAATGAGGAGTAATGAGAACACTCATTCATTATTGCAGGAGTATGAACTTGGTACAACCACTGTTTTTTTTTTAATTTTTTAAAAATTTTATTTAAAGAAAGACTAAACAAAACAGAAAATGGGTAGAAATAATACATACTTTCAAAGAAAAAATAAACAGTAAGAAATCACCAGTTGATCATTACATATTGTCCTATTACAAATAGTTGTTCAATATACAAAAGTGAAACATACAAAGTGGAGATTCAAACAGTCAGACTGCAACCAGTTCTGTTCAACTATCCAACAAAAACTTAGTAATACGATTATCAATCCTATACACTTAAACATACATGCAGTTATCCATATCTTCATTTATGTTGAGATTGAACAAACCAAAGCAGGCTAAAATCATTCTGAACAAAGAATAAAAGAATTGCTAGATTTCACACCATGGCACTATGGGATCAGCACTGGGCATTTTAGTGTCTCTTTTTCTTCAAAGTATTTGTTCATTTCATTATGCGTTATAAGATCAGTTCTCATGAACTGTTTATAGGTTTTATGCATGCATGAGTCCTAACATGTATTTCTATGCTTTCTATATTAGAGGGAGAAACAAAACAAAGCAAGACAAAACAAAACATATTCCTATAAACACATGAAATGAAAAAGACATATAAAACCACTGTACAGGTTCTACCATGGTTACTGTGCTGTCTCTTGTTATCTTCAATAGAATTGTCTATATCATCAGACATAGTATTTTAATTGAATATAGCAGTACATAACAATATTAATAAAAACACAACTTTATAGATAGTGTAAAACTTCAAAAACAGGTAGCAATCAAACCAGAATGGGTATCATAGCGAATCTTGTCATCGTCAGTGTAGTTGCTTATACTTTCAGACTTGACACTATCAATCATAACAGTTTTGAATAACATCTGTCGATACCAAACAGCAATCAAACAAACCAGATTTAACTAAAATCAGTCATGATAAAACAGTATAAGTTGTAAAGGGCTCCGGATTAAGCTAATAGGAAATTAAAGGTGATTACTGTACTATATCCTGTTATTTTGTCTGTGCCCTCAGATCTAATGCAAGTAGACAAACTGGGACAGAATAAAATCTATCTAAGCAGAGCAGTGTGAGTAATATGGGTTTTAAATCCTAATACACTATTAACAATATCTTCTGCCATCTTTTTAAAGACTATTCCACCCCTTTCACTCCCCCAGGGTGCACTGTGCATTTTTGGGTCTCACCAACACCCTCAGATTTTAGACTGGGAGGGGCAACCTACTACTTACCTAAGTGGTTCTGACCTTCTCCTTCCTGGACTTAATCTCTAGTAGTATTCCTTTACCTATTAAAGCCTGTCTTTTCAACCTATCCACAAATACTGGTCTAGTTGCCCCTATTACTCTCTGGTTCTCTGTCACATAGAGCATTGTTTTCTCATATTTGGTTTTTGATCCAAAAACCCTTTTTCAAGTTAATTATATTTCCTATAAAGAGTATCTTGGTGGACCCTGCCTCCTGATCTACTCTGCCTGTATTTCTCTCTCTTTTTTTTAGTGTATCAAGGCCAGCTATATTAGAGGTTACAGCCAATCTTCTCTGCCTCAATTTTTTTCTGTTCTTTTTCTGCCATTAGTTGTCTGCTTTTCTTATTTACTCCACTTTCTGCTCCATTCACTGAGGCCTCTCTGCCACTGTTTCTGGAATCCTGGTACTTTTCTCATTCTCTAGAATGTTCTTCAGTATTCTCTGTAGAGTTGGATTGGTGGTTGCAAATTCCTTCAGTTCCTCTTTGTCTTGGAAGCATCTTGTTTCTCCATTAATTTCTAGAGATGGTTTTTCAGGGTACATCAATCTGGGCTGGAGGTTATTTTCTTTCAGGGCTTGGAATACTTCGCTCCAAGCTCTTCTTAATTTGATGGTCTGTGTTGAGAAGTCTGCAGTGATTCTGATGGATTTTCCTTTATAGGTGATCTGTTTCTTTTCTCTGACAGCTTTTAATATTCTGTTCTTATATTGAATTTGTGGATCTTTATTATATACATGGGTGTAGCTCTGTTTTGGTAGTAGGTGGCTGGAGTTCTATATGCCTCATACCTCTGAATATCATTTCTTTTTCCTATGCTTGGGAAGCTTTCCTTAATTATTTCTGTGAATCAACTTTGTAGTTCCTTTGTTTGTACCCCTGCTTCTTCATTCACATTCTTTATTCTTAAGTTATAGATCCCCTTGTCATCTTCTAATCTTTGTATTTTACTGCCTGTATCCTCGTTATTTTTAAGAAATTTTTCCTTTCATGATCCCACATTGCAAACCTGTATTCCACTTTGGATAATCTATCCTTAGTTTCTTTCAAGCAGCTTTGCCAGCTTTCAATGGAATTTTTTATTTCCTGGTAATCTCTTTGAGCCTGCTTCATGTATTCTATATTTTCTTTATATTCTTAATCAGTTTCCCTCCCTTTTTTTGTGCTTCTCCATTCTTCTATGTCTTCTTGAGAGGCACTTAGCATTTCTTTTATTAATCTACTTATATTTTGCTTTACTTGATTAAATATTTCACTTTTGAGCTCGTCTATAAGGCACTAAAGATATTTCTTTATACCCCCTGATGCTGTGTCTGGTATTGCAAGTTTGCTGGCCTCAGTCTCTTTTGTATTTACCTCTCCTGGATCAATGTTCTCAGGGTTGGGGGCTGGGGACTTTTTCTTGTTGCTTCCTCTTCTCATATTTTTTGTTTCTTCCATACAGGTGCATGGAGGAGGTCCCAGTCCCTTTCCTTGTTGGTTATGGTTCTTCTGAAACATGCTGGCTAGGTATTTCTACCCACTCTAGTGTGCTATTGAGGTGCTATTGAGGCAGTCAACCTGCTGAGGCCTTCACTATGTTAGTGTGTGCAATGCATAGGGAATTGGTTTGGGACAACTTATTGGGTCTCATCCAGGGCCATGACCCAGGCCAAGCATATCCCACCAATCTCATCTGGGAAGGGAACAACTGACTGAAGTCACTGCTGTTCCTTGTTCTTGCCAGTGCTGCCGATTCCAAAATGTTGTCCCGTTGTTGCCCCTTTCCCACGGAATGGTTTTATTCCTGGCACTCACCCCAGGTTGATGCAGGTCCCATGCTGGCTCTGTTCTCCAATGGGCTCGCCGACCTCTGACTTCAGTGTGACTGCGGTTCCAGTGAGTTGAAGTGGTGGGAATCCGAGCATGCGAGAGCACAGAATCTTAGCTGCCTCAATGGTAGCCCCAGGACTGCATATTTGACTGGTTCTTTTCGCTTTAGTTTCTTCCTGGGTCGAGAGGATCCATCTCCCTCTGTTGAGGACTCCCCATACTGTGTTATTTCGGCATCTGAGTTGTCTGCCTCAGGGAGCCTCTGTATTCTGCTCTTATCTATCCACCATCTTTACCAGAAGCCTAGTACAACCACTTTGGAAAACCATTTAGCACTACTAAAACTGACAATACACAGATCTTCAAACTAAAGTTTAATCTCTAGGAGAGAGGGTGTAGAGAGCACTTCCCTAGCATACATGAGGCTCTAGTTTCTAATCTTAGCACTATAGGGAAAAGAAAAGTTTAAAGATTATATTTATAGATATATACTCAACAGAATTTCATACATATGTTCATCAAAAATAAGAAGGAAAACATTTACCATGGTTGGATTCAAAACATCCAAAAGTTAGAAGTAGCCCAACTGTCTTTCAATAATACAATAAATAAATTGAGATCTTTTAAATGAACCAACTAAACAAATTACAGTAAGTGCAAAAACATGGATGAATCTCACAAACAGAGTATCAGGCAAAGGTGCCAAATGCAAAAGACTTCATGCAATTCCTTTTATATGTAGCTCAAAATATATCTATAGTGTTAGAAGAAAAAACAGAGGTTATATGATAGGATGAGTTTTTCTGGAGTGTTAATCATGTTTTTTTCTCTATCTACACACTAGCTACATGAATATATTATGATTTTGAAATGTAATTGAGCTGAACAGTTATAGTGTATCTGTATAATGTATAATGTATTCTGTATCTATGTTCATACATTAATAACATTTTAAATTTAAAGAGAAAAATTAAATAGAAGGTTTGAAAGGTAGATTAGGTTCCATAAAATGAGTTTTAGAATGGGAAAAAAAAGAAAGCCTCGATCTGTAATATCTGCAAAATTCTCTGATATTAATTCTCTAATTGTTAGGGTTTTCAGTGCGATGAAAGGGAAAAAGTATAAAATAAAAATAGCCTTTATCCCAAGGATGTGGAGAGGAGTCATGGCCACAGGTGGCCTGACACCCTCTGACCGGAAGTGGAGTGTGGGATATACATATAACCTCTGACCAGGGGTGGTGCTTAGGGTGAGCATTGATGATGCGTGAGCAGCTAATTGGGACCTCTTTTCATGTCACTGGGAAAGGAAAAAGGAAGTTGTCATAGGGGAAGGAGGAAGCGACCTTAAGGTAAACATCCCTTGGTTCCACTTCCTGCCACAGTAATATCGTGTAACTTATTCTAGGGAAAAAATCTTTCACTAATCATGTTTCACTTTAGGTTATCAATGAGTTGATAACCATTTCATTAAAGTCTTGAATACTCAACAATCCGATCTACATGGAATGAACCAGCTCTAAACCTCTGAGACTATACTGATAAGAATTATCTCTTGGAATGGCTTTTACCTTAAGGTTAGCTAATGTTCTTGACTCTAGATATGCTCTTGCCTCAAAGTCCTCAAAAGAAAATTATCATAATATAAAAAATTTAATTTATAAGAATTGTATGTACCTAATAAGAGCAAATCAAAATATAAAGCAAATATCAAAGTAAAAATGGATAAAATTACAAGAAAAATGTACAAGTATATTGGGGACTGCAAATTCACAATGACTGATTTTGCATATTTCCCTATAGGATAAAAGGGAAGTTTGGGATTATTGATTTCACCCATGTGAGATTTCCTATCACTCTTCTAATCATAAAACTATCTATGCCTGTTTGAGTCACCCCAGGATTCTACTCCAGGAGAATATCCTTGTTAGCCTTCTTGAGTCATCCCAGGATTATATTCCAGGACAAGATCCCTTTTCGCTTATGACCATTTACACCCCTTTGAGTCTGAGTCTTCTGATGAATTTGATCCTTTACTAGCCCCACCTATCACTGTATACATGTAATAAAGTGTGGCTGATTTGGGAGTGGACAGAGTCTGATCAGGAACATTGACTTCCCAGCCTTGATGGACACTATACTTGTCTCTGTTTTTTATTTTTTTCACTGTATTCTTAAGACTGACAATTGGGACTCTTGGCTGGGTTCCTGATACAGGTTTTTACATATCTTCCTCAGTAATTAATGGAAAGAGTGTAAAAATTAGTAGATAAGAAATTTAATGATACCAAATAAAAGATTACCAGTAGGTATATAATACCTGGATCCCACTTCTGCAGGATGCATATTGTTTTAAGAAAGAACATATCTTAAAAAATTTCAATTAAGTGGTATCATTTAGAAAAAAAGGTTTAGCAAACTATGATATTTAAGCCAAATCTAGCCTGCTATTTCTTTTTGTAAATAAAGATTTATTGGAAGAAGCCATGCTCATTTACTTCTGTCTATGGCTACTTTGCACTGCCAATGGCAGAAATGAATAGTAGCTACAGAAAATTATATCCTGATGACAGAAAATCTTACCAACTTGAACAGCAACACAAATAATATATACAGCTTTTAGAAACCAATTTAAGGAATATGTCCTTGGAAATGTATAACTTCATAGGATTTTAGTAGAAAACAGAAAAGACAAAGATTAATAAAATAAGCATACAAATGTAAAAGGTAGTACAGTACCAGTTTCAGTCAAGATGTGGCAACAAGGATTGGTTATTTTAAGGATAAAATAACTAAAAAACTTGGAGAAAACATAGATGAATGGTTTTTAGATATGGACACAAGGCAACAGAGGATGGTGAGATCCAACAGACAGGAAACAAAAAGAGCCCTCCCTGCGCTGCCTCAGCTTCCTGGCTGGAAGGCAGATCAGGATGAAGCACGGGGAAGGCAACCCGGGGGGGCCGGCAGCCTCTCAGAAGTGACATGGACCTGACCGCTCGGAGAGCAGAGGCTAGATTTCACAGGACTAAGTATCAGAGAGGAGAGAACATCACAGAAAGACGGATCTAATAACACTGAGCTGCTTAATCTGTGTCCTGTTAGAGACCCAGAAAGAGAAGAGACAAGGGGTGAGAAAGAAAATATTTCAAGCAACCACGGCCAATTCACACAAACAGAATGACGCCTGCTGGGGGCTGAGGAGAGGAAGGAATGGGAAGTTACTGTTTAATGATATGGAGTTTCAGATTGGGAGGATGAAAACTCTTCTGGAGATGGGTGGTGGCGATGGATGGCTATGCAATATGAATTCAACAAATGTTCCTGAACTTTACTCTTCAAAATGGCTAAAAGGGTATATTTTATCATATGAATATTTTGCTACCATAAGAAATGAAATGGTGAGCCAGGCGTGGTGGTGCATGCCTATAATCCCAGCACTTGGTAGGCTGAGGCATGAGTTTTTATCACTATGAGTTCAAGGCCAGCCTGGGCTTGAACCTGGGAAAGAGACCGTGTCTCAAAAAACAAAACAAAACATAAACATAATAGTGGCCACAAACTTTCCAAATTTGATGAAAAAACTATGAACTCACAGATTCAAACTGAACAAATCCTAAGTACCTGGAACCTGAAAAAAACAACACCAAGGCAAACTGTAATAAATTTGAAAAACCAATGATACAATTCTTATAAGCAGCCAGGAGAAAAAGACACATTTACAGGTCGTCTGATAGGAGGCTTCTTATCTGAAGCAGCAGCAGCCAGAAGATAACTGAACAACATTTTTAAAGTACTACAGAAAAACTCCAGCAACTAGAATTCAATAACCATGACAAACATCTTTTTAAAAAAGACAGTATAAACATATTCTCAGATGTGCACAGAGTTGCACAGCAGGGGAAACATCTAAAAGGAATCTCTTTTACATAGAAAGATGCTGAAATGAAAAGGTTGGAGAAATCTGGAGTAACTTTTAGCCTTATTAATTTTAGACAAAGTAGATACCAAAGCCAAAAATACTATGCATTAAAAGAGTCATTTTGTAATGACCCTGGCTCTTAATTGAAAAAGCTATTAAGATTTATCAAAAGAATATAACAACACTTTCATATTTTTGCACCTAATAAAATAACTTGAAAACATATGAAACAAAAACAATACAATGGCAAGGAGAATTACACAGTTTTAGTATATTAGTTTTTATTGCCTCATAGCAAATTATCACAAATTTGCCCCTTAAAAATTCCCGCTTATTGTCTCACAATTGTGTAGATCGGAAGTCTGGCACTGTGTGACTGGGTTCTCTGCTTAGGGCCTCCTGAGACTGAAATCAAAGTCTTGGCTCCTATCTATGGGGCTGCTATCTGGAGGCCCTAGGAAAGAATTCATTTCCGAGATCACTCAGGTTATTGGCAGAAATCAGCTCTGTGTAGTCATAGGTCTGAGGTCCCTGTCTCACTGGCCGTCAGTCAGGAGCTCCTTTCACTTAGGCTCCTCATAACCTGTCGACCTCTATCTTCAAGCACACCGAAACAGTCTCATACTCTGATTTCCCTTTCTGTGACCAAAGAAACTCCTCCCCTTTTGAAAGGCTTGTGTGATTAGATTAGGTCCTTCTGGATTCTTTCTATTTTTTCTGTATAATGTAACATAATCACCAGAGTGCTATGTTTTCATATTTATGTTTTATCCATGCTTAAGAGGGGAGTGTGCAAGAACGCATGTCATGAGGCTCATTCTAGAAGAATGTCTATAATAGTCTGCCCTCCAGTTCCCGGTGACTCTGTCCTTCTACGTCAGGGTTTACTATCAAAACAGATATAACACAAGATACACAAATGTATAAGAAATTATAAGATTGACTTACAATGGTCAGCCACAAAGGTGGAGGAGGAAGTGTGCAGAGGGTGTCCACACACTGGAAGCTGAGGGTCCTTCCCCAGGGCTGGAGCTTACTGCAGTGTCTGCGCAAGTCTTTTTCAGGAGGCCGATGGTTCTACAACGGAACACTTAAGCATCTATGATGGAAGGCTGAAGAGTCTCCCGCAAAGGCTGAAGAGTCTCAGGAGAAGCTGGAACAGTCTGTGCCAGAAGCCAGGAGATGATGTGCAAGCTGAAGGCAGAGACTGGTACTCCTCTTGGGAAGAACCAGCAGTCAGTCCCTCCTCATTTGCCTTTTATTGTATGTAGGCTGCTCCCCTGGGGTGGGGGTAGCATTCACCCCCTCTGCCTGCCCTCTTCTTGCACAGGCTGAGGATGTCACCAACTAGGGACCCTCGCCCCCTGCTGGATCAGTTAAAATTCTGACCTTCTCAAATAGACACAATGAACAATATCCCCAGAACAGTAACTGCTTGTGGAATCACTTAGTTAAGCTTCTAGACACAATGTATAAACCATAACACCATCCTATATTCAAATTATATTTAACAGTCAAAAGTCTGACTGCACTATAGAGCTGAACCAAATCTAGATTCTTACCATCTAAAAACTAGATGAGGAAATTGATATAATTTGTTTTTCACAGTTCTTAGAGCATAATCTTTTATCTGTAGACTCACGTGATTTGTATGTCTGATTTATTTCACTTAACATTATGGTCTCAAGGTACACCCATGTTCCTACAAATGACTATATTGTGTATAAATATTACCTTTTATTCATCAATTCATCTGCCTCAGCATCGAGTGCTGGGATTATAGGTATGTGACAGCACACTACGCTCTTGATTTCTTGATGACTGCCATTTGTTCGAGAGTATGGTAGAATCTTAGTGCTGTTCTAACTTGCATTTCTCTAATGGTTAGGGACTTTGAAGTTTTTCATGTATTTATTGGCCATTAGTACTTCTTCCTAAGAAGTATATTCATTTTTGTTGCTCATTTTTTAAAGTAGGTCTTCTATTTTGGAGTATATTTTGGGGGGGTTCTTTATATATCTAGAAACTCTAAGTTATAGTGGTGAGTTTCTCCCCCCTTTTCATAGGATGTCTCTTCTCTATTTGTTGTTTCCTTTGAGATGAATAAGAATTTTAATTTGATGTGATTCAATCTGCTGATTCTTGATGTTATTTATTGTGCCATTGAAGTTCTGTTGAGAAAGTCCTTACCTGTGCCCATGTGTTTAATAACTGAACCATTTTATCTTCTAGATCAAGTATTAGTGTTTTAACATTTAAATCTTTAACTCATTTTGATATTTAGTACATGGTGAGATATATGGGTCTGGATTCAATCATCTGCATGTGTACACCCAGTTTTTCCATTTGTTAAAGAGGTTATCTTTTCTCCAGCATATGCACTTAGCCTCTTTGTCAAAGATTAGATAGCTGAATGTGCCTGGGGTTGTTTCTGCATCCTGTGTTCCACTGAACTACATGCTTATTTTTCTGTATCATGCTGTTTGTATAACTGTAGCTTTGTAATATACTATGAAATCTGGGATTGTGATGCCTCCTGCTTTGCTCTTATTGCCCAGGATTGCTTTTGCTATTCTGAGTCTCTTTCAGTTCCATATGAATTTTAGGATTATTTCTCTAGTTCTGTGAGAAGTGCTGGTGGCATTTTGACTGGGATTGCTTTAAATCTCTGTATCATTTTTAGAAGTTTTCCATTTTGACTTATTTGGTTCTGCCTATCCAGGAACAGGAGGAAATTATAGAAATTAAAGCACAAAAAGTAAAAAGAGTAAAAAAATTTAAAAATCAATGAATTAAAGAGCTGGTTATTTGAATGAACAAAGTAGACAAACTTCAGCCAATCTTACCAAATAAAAGGGGGAAAAGGACCCAAATTAATGCAATTTAAAAATTAAAAAGGTAAAAATTCACAATAGTCCCTACCAAAATTCAGAAGATTATTAGCAATTACTTTGAAAAACTGTACTCCATAAATTAGAGAATTCAGAACAGACGATTCCAAGGTACATATGAATTACCAAAACTGAACCAAGGACATGTTAGAAACTCTGAATAATCCAGTAACAGGCACTGAAATTGAAGCAATTAAAAAAAAAGAGATCAAAACAAAACAAAAAAACCCATACAACTAACAAAAGCCTGGCTCCTGATGTATTCGCTACTGAATTCTATAACAACTTCAGAGAAGATATAATACCAATACTCTTAAATTATTTAATGAAATTAATAAATTTTAAAAATTGAGATTAAGGAACTACTACTGTGTTGCACTACTGTAGTGTCATTTCAGAAGCTTGACATTCATCATCTTTAAGCATATATTCAAATATTTGGCCCATTTTCATACTGGGTTGTTTGACTTATTATTGACTTATATGTGCCCTTTATATATTATATATATATTTTCAGATATATGTTCTACAAACATTTCCCAGGGTATGGCTTGCTGTTTCATTTTTAAAACAGTATCTTATTTTACTTCCTGGTATGGGGATTTGAGCAGGGCCTACACATGAGCTACATCTGCAGCTCTTTTTAAAAATGTTTTCATGCTGAGTTGCTGAATTGCCTAAGCCAGCTCTAATTTGTGATCCTCCTGCTTCAGCTTCCCAGAGTGCTGGGACTCAGGCACATACCACCATGCCTAGCTAAAAAGTATCTTTTGAAAAGTAAGTTTACAATTTTAATAAAGTCAAATTAATTTTTTTCTTACTTTGCACTTTTTAGCTGCTTAAGGAACTTTTTCCAAGCTAAGATTTCTCCTGTGTTTTCTTGGAAATTGTATCTTTTGATTCGTTAATAGGGCATATATAGTCACTTAGATCTTAAATTTCTCTCAGCCTTCTTTTGGAATTTTCAGTATACTAATCTTACACATATTTTGTCAAACTTCCCTATTTTATATTTTGATGTTAACATTAATGATACTTATAAATTTTGCATTTCTGATTGTTAGTATACAGAAATTCATTTTTAATATTTACCTTCTAGCCTAAAATCATGCTTCATTTTAGTTTTTATACCATTTGTGTGAATTCCTTAGGATTTTCCATGTTATGACCACCAAGTGAACAAAGTTATTTCTTTTCAATTTGTTGGCACTGATCTAATCATTATTTTTTTTATTATTAAAAGGTGAGAATTCCCATCAAACTAGACTATAAGTGCTTTTTCCATTAGGGAGAAAAATTTTGTTTTTATTTGTAAGCATGTCAGCTGTACATTTGTTATTGTTAGTTTATCTTTTAGATGACATTTATCAGACTAAAGCTTTTCCTTCTATTCCATCTGCAGAGATTTTATGAAAAATAGAAGTTGGATTTCTCAAACGGCTTTTTCTGCATCTACTGAGACGATCATAGGGGTTTTTTCCCCCCCTAGTTTGGCAATGCAATAAATTACATTAGGTAGTTTTCCAATGTTAAACTAATCTTGCTTTCCTGGAATATATTCTACTTGGGTACGGTGCATTATTTTATATATATTGCTAAATAAGTTTTTCATCAATCTG
The DNA here is from genome assembly GCF_034190915.1 of Cavia porcellus. Lineage (NCBI taxonomy): Eukaryota > Metazoa > Chordata > Mammalia > Rodentia > Caviidae > Cavia > Cavia porcellus. The sequence continues at coordinate 25,815,103 of NW_026947507.1, read as the reverse complement.
TGTAGGCCAAGGCTGTAGTTCATGGTTTAAAACAGTTACTATGTTGTTTGCTTTTTGTTCTGGCAATCTGTGCTATTAGAACAGGAGGGGAAATGTTCCCTAAGTCAAACTTGGGTGGAATTGGTGCCATTTCTTCCAGAAATGTTTGATAGAATTCATCAATGAAACCATCTGAACCCAAAGAATTTTTTGTGGAAGGCTTTGTAAAATTGTTTTATAATTTTTTAAAGTCATGTTTTATAATTGAATATAGGGCTAATCTGGTTTTTTATCTTCTTGGCTGAGTTTTGGTAGTGTTATGGATTAAATGCTTGTGACCCGCCCTAAATTCATGTTGGATCCCTTATTCCCAGTGTGGCTCCATTTGGAGGTGGTAAAAGTGAGATTATGAGTGGGGTCTTGATCGTACAGGATAGTGTATCCTTATAAGGAGGAGCATCAGAGAATGTACCTCCACCTCCTCCAGCACCACTAAGAGGAGTCATGGAGAACACAGTGAGAACGCAGTCACTGACAAGCCAGAAAGAGAATCTTCACCAGCAACCAGATCAGCCAAAAATTGATTGTTCTTCTACCTCCTAGAATGATCAGAAAACAGATTTCTGTGGTTTAGGTCACTCAGTCTGATGAGTTGTTATGGAAGCCAAGAAAAACACATTTTCACTACATTTTCAAATATATTGGTATTAACTGCTCATATTTCCTTATTGTCTATTAGCTCACAGACTTGCAGTGATGTACTATCTACCATTCCTGTAATTTCTGATTTACAACTTTGTAGTATAGTTGGACTTATGAGTTTTATTGATGTTTTAAATTGCTAGCTTTGGCTTCCATTTACATGCCATTGTTCTGTGACCTTAATAATTATCTATTTTCAGAAAAGCCTATTTTTGGATTTTTATTCTCTTCTGTTTTTAAGATAGAAACTTAAGTATTGAATTGTATTATTTTACTAGTTTTTGTACTATTTCACTTTAACCTCTGTTTTGGAAACATCTGGGCACAGTGACACATGCCGTAATCTCAGCACTTGGGGGGAGGCTGATAAAAGAGAACTGCAAGCCTGAGTGAGGGCCAGCGTGGTCCACTTTGAGCCCAGTGCAAACACTTGACTCCCAAAGGTTAAACCCCCAGATGTGCTGTCACTGAGCCAGTCCCACTGTATGAAAAGCACAACTAGAGTCCAGAGACGCATGGTCACAGTGAAGTGGGGGGTTGGCAAGCCTGAAGGCCTTGGCAGGAAGTCATGGTTGAGGAGGGGAGCAGTAGAGAGGAGAACTGCACCAGCTTACAGTGAGTGTGGGGGGACTCAGTCCTCCCAAGGGAGTGAGTGATTGGCAGGGTGCCATTTGGTACTCAGGCAGGATAAGCTCAGAACCAGAACTGCAGCCAGCTTCATCCAGCCACTCCTAGTGCAGAGCAGATTGGTGAAAATTCCTTGCATTGAGACCCGCCCCATGTGTGATCCAATAGCCAAGGCTGAGGTCTCCCTAACGCTATCCCTCACCAACCTCTTCACCTGGTACAAACTAACATAGTGAAGGCTCCCACTGGTTAACTAGCTTAGAAGGGAGGGATCAGCCTGACCCAACCCTGCTTATATTCCAGTATAAGATTGGGCAAAGCAGCAATCTCTAGCTACCATGCTTCAGAGTAATTATAACCAATACAGGAAGTGCTGGGGGCCCCATTTGTCTGGAAGAAACCAGGTACATGACAAGAGGAAGGAACAAAAGGCAGTCTCCTGGGGAGGAACAAGGATAGCAGATAGAAAACAACAGGCTACAGAAAGCACAACTGGCTACAGAAAGCTCCTTGAGACAGTCAACTTAGAATTCAACATAATACAGAGTGGGGAGCCCCAAACAGAGGGAGATGAATTCTCTCATCCCAAGGAGAAATTAAGGTGACTTGCCAACCATCCAAGGTCCTGCCGCAACTTGCCAAGGTCCCACTGCGACTTGATGAGCTATCCGAGGTCCCGCTGCTTTGACATTGAGTTCAGGGGTTGGAGAGCCAAAAGGAGAGTTGAGTTGGCAGGGTGCCTACATTGACCTTTGGTGAGTGATGGGAGTGGAGCCCTTCCATGATAGGGGGGTTCCAGTGGACGATATTCTGGGACTGGGCAGGACTGGCAAGTACAAGAGGCAGCAGTGACTTCAGTCAATTGCTCCCTTCCTGAATGGGATTGGTGGAGGGAGCTAGGCCTGGGTCATGTGACCTGGCTGAGACCCAATAGGTTATCTGAAATCAAGTCCCTACAGTGGTGGCTAACTACAATAACCCAGTGAAACCTCAGAAGTTTGACCAATAGTGCAGGCCACAGAAGCTTGACTGACCCAGAGGGGAGGCAGTGCAAAGAAATACAGTGCACCCCACAGCAACTTGACTGATCCACGTGCCGCTGTGCTCTAGCCACCACCTCTGGCACCTCTGGGCTGCTGGTGAGACCTGTTGTTGTGGTCCCGGGAGCACCCACTGGCTGCCCCCACCCCTGTCCCTGCTGCTGCTGCACTGCTGCCAACCAGTGCAAAGTCTGCTGCCACCCTCATGCTCCAGCCACCACCACCTGGAGGGGAGGTGGTGCAAAGTAATACAGTGCAGGCCACAGCACTTGACTGATCTGGAGGGGAGGGGTCAGCATATGCTGTCCCTGTCCGCAACTCACTGGCACATGGCAGAGTGAAGGGTCATCTAGCCGGCACACTTCAGAAGAATTGTAACCAACGAAGAAAGAAACTGGGGCCTCCTGGAAGAAGAAAAAAAGATGGGAAGAGGAAGCAACAACAAAAAATCCTCAGGCCTCAACCCTGTGAACATTGACCCAGGACTGGTAAATACAAAGGAGAGTGAGAACAGCAAACATGCAATATCAGATACAGCACCAGTGGACATAAAGAGATATATTCGGAACCTCATAGATGAGTTCAAAAGTGAAACATTTAGCCAAATAAAGCAAGATATAAGAAAACTAATAAAAGAGATACTAAGCATCCTTCAAGCAGACACAGATGGAAGAAGGAACTCAAACAAAAAAGAGAACCATTTGATGAAGAATATTTAAAAAATATAGAATACATGAAGCAGATTCAAAGAGATCACCAGGAAATTAAAAACTCTATGGAAAGATGGCAAATCAGCTTGAAAGAAACTAAGGATAGATTATCCAAACTGAAAGACAATTTTGCAATATGGGAGTATGAAAGGGAAAACTTTTTAAAAATAACAAGGAAACAAGCAGTAACAACACAAAGGCTAGAAGATGACAAAAGGATCTATAATTTGAGAATAAAGAATGTGAATGAAGAAGCAGGGGTACAAAAAAAGGAACTACAAAGGTTATTCACAGAAATAATTAAGGAAAACTTTCAAACATAGGAAAAGGAAATGATATTCTGATATATGAGGCATACAGAACTCCAGCCACCTACAACCAAAACAGAGCTATACTGCAGGCATATAATAATCAAGACCCCAGAAATTCAATATAAGAACAGAATATTACAAGCTGTTAGAGGCAAGTAACAGATAACATATAGAGTAAGGCCCATCAGAATGGCAGACTTCTCAACACAAACCATCAAGTCAAGAAGAGCCTGGAGCGAAATATTCCAAGCCCTGAAAGAAAATAACCTCGATCCCAGATTGATATACTCTGCTAAACTGTTTCTAGAAATTAATGGAGAAACAAGATGCTTCCAAGACAAAGAGGAACCTGGGAAATTTGCAACCACCAATCCAACTCTACAGAGAATACTGCAGGGCATTCTAGAGAGAGAGAGAGAGAGAGAGAGAGAGAGAGAGAGAGAGAGAGAGAGAAAAGTACTAGGATTCCAGGAACAGTGGCAGAGAGGCATCAATGAATGGAGCAGAAAACAAAATGAAGAAGATAGGCAGACAACTGGTGGCCAAAAAGAGCATAACAGAAATGAAGCAGAGAAGATTTTATTCAAAACTGATATGATTGATAGTATCAAGTCTGAGAGTACAGGCAACTACACTGAAGATGACAAGACTCTACGATAGCATCCTGGTTTGATAACTGCCAGTTTTTGAAGTTCTATACTATATACAAAGTTGTGTTTTTATTAATACTGTTATGTACTAATATATACAATTATACTATGTCTGATGATATAGCCAATTCTATTGGAGATAACAAGAGACAACACAGGAACCATGGTAGAACTCTTTGTACAATGGTCTTATATGTTTATTTCATTTCATGTGTTTATAGGAATATGTTTTGTTTTTCCTTGCTTTGTTTTGTTTCTCTAATATACAATAGAGAAATAGTAATACATGTTAAGACTCATGCATGTGTAGAATCTATAAACAGTTTATTAGAACTGATCTTATGACACATAATGAAATGAACAGATACTTTGAAGAAAAAGAGACACTAAAATACCAGTGCTGATCCTGGAGCATCATAATGTGAAACCCAGCAATAGTATTATTCTTTGTTCAGAGTGATATTAGCCTGCTTGGCTTTATTCAATCTCAATTGAAGATATGGATAATTGAAGATATGGATAACTGCATGTATGTTTAAGTATATAGGATTGATAACCCTATTTCTAAGTTTTTGTTGGATAGTTGAACAGAACTAGGTGCAATCTCACTGTTTGAATCCCTACTTTATATGCTCCACTTTAGTATCTTGAATAACTATTTTTAAGCAGACAATCTGTAATCATCAACTAGTGATTTCTTACTGTTTATTTTTTCTTTGAAATTATGTATTATTTCTACCTATTTTCTGTTTTGTTTAGTCTTTCTTTAAATTAAATAAAAAGACACTTCAGTACCCAGTGCTGAGCACAGAGTCATGATGTGAAATCCAACAATACTATTACTTTTTGTTCAGAATTATTTTAACCAGCTTTAGTTTGTTTAATCTAAATATAAATGAAGATATGGATAACTGCATGTATGTTTAAGTGTATAGGATTGACAACCATGTTACTAAGTTTTTTGTTGGACAGTTGAACAGAACTGTTTGCAGTTTCACTGTTTGAATTCCTACTTTACATGTTTCATTTTTGTATCTTGAACAACTATTTGTAAAATGACAATATCTAAACATCATCTAGTGATTTCTTAGTCTTTATTTTTTTCTCCAAATGTATGTATTATTTCTACCTATTTTCTGTTTTGTTTAGTCTTTTTTAAAATAAATTTTTTTTAAAAAGGCAGTCTCTAGCCTCCAACCCAAGCAGTACTCACCCAGGAGAGGTTAAACACACAAAAGATTGGGAGTTGCACAACTGCAGTTTCTGAAGCAACAGCATCTGATACAAGAAACAACTTCATGAAACTATAAAAGAACTTAAAAACAGAAATATTAATAAAGAACTTAAAGCAGAAATATTAAGTAAAGGAAGATTTAAGAAAAATAGTGACAGAAATGCTAAGCACCTCTCAAGAAAACATAGATGGAAGAACAGAGGAGGATAGAAAAAGGAGAGAAACCTTAGATGAAGAGTATAAAAAATTTAGAAAACATGAAACAGAGTCAAAGACATTACCAGGAAATTAAAAACTCCAAGGATAGACTATCAAACTTGAAGACAGGTTTGCAACTTGTTTTTTTTTTTTTTTTTTTTTAGTTTATTTGTTAATATTAAGGAGAAGAGGTAAAACAAATTTTCACAACAAAATAATAAAAAAGTAACAATTGTTGATAAATTACACATCATAATCTTTAGTCACTCAAGTACAAAATATGGGCATAAAAATTTCTTCAATCAATATTAGCACAACCTTTCCTATTCAGTGAACTAAGTGACACTAATGGTATAACTAACTTGCATTTTTTTCTTTTCCCTTCTATCCTTTCTCTTTAAGGGACAGGATGAGATAAAAGGGGGCATAACAACATAACAATACAGGTTAAAGCATGACACTTTCAGCAACCTAGTGCTTCACCACCAAATAACCCGACTTAATAGTAATTACCATAGTGTCTTTTTCTTTGAAATATTTGAATATAACTTCCTATGCTATAGCATCAAACATATCAAGACTGTATAACACCATTCAAGTGGATGAAAGCATTGTAGAGTATTTAGAACCAGCTAACAGAAAAAATGGTCAATGGTTTCTATATTGTCTCTTTGTCTATAACAATTTTTGTTTGTACTACCACATACGATAAAATCCAGCAAGCTACAACATGATAAAATTAATGGAGACAGAAGAGCCATAGTTTGGTGCAGCTTTAAGACAAGATGGTATTAAATCAGCACTAGCTATTATTATGCCTTGTTTTCTTCAAAGTAGCAGTTCATTGCATCACAGGCCATAATATCAAACAGCCCAGAATAAAGCCATTCCAATTAATGAGTGAAAATTTTATAAGGCTTCAAGGCTATATAATGGGGAATCATGGTTATCACATACTTTTATATATTGGAATCATTTCCTACACTAGGGAAACTATTCGGTGTTCACAGATGCGAGTTTGATTTAGTTCAATTATGAGTATGGTTTCAAGCTGTGCCCATTTATTGATAAATACCTCAATGTGATCCTTCTTTATAGCTGAGTAGTACTCCATTATATAGAAATACCACAGCTTTTTTGTCCATTCCTCAGTTGATGGACATTTGGGTTGTTTTCAAGATCTGGCAATTACAAATTGTGCTGCTATAAACATAGGTGCGCATATATCACTGTGGTATGATGCTTTCAGTTCTTCTGGGAAGATTCCTAGAAGTGGAATAGCTGGATAAATGGGACTTCCAATCCCAGCTTTTTGAGAAATCTCCAGACTGACCTCCACAAAGGTTGTACCAGTCTACACTCCCACCAACAGTGTAGGAGAGTTCCTTTTTCCCCACAGCCTCTCCAGCACTTGTTGTCGTTCGTTTTCTTGATCCTGGCCATTCTTTCAGGAGTGAGATGGAATCTCAGTGTGGTTTTAATTTGCGTTTCCCTAATAACCAATGATGATGAACATTTTTTCATGTATTTATTTGCCATTTGTATTTCTTCCTCTGAGAAGTATGTATTCATCTCAGATGCCCAGTTTTGGATTGGGTCTTTGAATTTTGGGAGTCTGATTTTTTAAAATTCTTTATGTTACACAAAAGTCCTTTTAGACAAAAGTTCTTTGTCTGAGGGGGAGTTCACTAAGATCTTTTCCCAATTTGTGGGTTTTCTTTTCACTATGCTGGAGATTTTTTTTTCACTTACAGAAACTTTTTAATAAGAGGTGATCCCAGTTATTGATTCTGGGAAGTATTTCCTGTGCAGTTTGAGTCCTGTTCATGAATTCTCTTCCTATCCCTATGTCTTCAAGGTTTCTACCCAATTTGTCTTCCAATAGATTTAGTGTTTCTGTTTTAATATTCAGATCTTTGACCCATTTAGATTTTAGTTTAGTACATGGTGATAGGCTTGGGTCGAGTTTTAGTTTTCGGCAAATGTAGAGCCAGTTTTTCCAACACCATTTATTAAAAAGACTGTCATTTTTCCAGTGAACCTGCTTGGCTCCTTTATCGAAGATAAAGTGGTTGAGTGTGTTTGTAGTTGTGGTTGTATCTTCTAATCTATTCCATTGATTCTCTGCTCTGTTTTGATTCCAGTACCATGTTGATTTTACTACTGTTGCTTTGTAGCATAACTTCAAGTCAGGGATTGTGATGCCTCCTGCCTTGCCTTTGCTGCTTAGAATTGCCTTTGATATTGTAGGTCTCTTTTGGTTCCAGATGAACCTTAGGAGTGATTTCTCTAGATCTATAAGGTATGTTGATGGTATTTTTATTGGGATTGCATTGAATCTGTATAACAGTTTTGGGAGAATGGCCATTTTCACAATGTTTATTCTTCCTATCCATTAACATGGGATGTCTTTCCATTTTCTGAGATCATCTTCAGTTTCTTCCTTCAGTGTATTGTAATTTTCCCTGTATAGGTCTTTCACTTCTTTCCTAAGAGTAATTCCTAAATATTTCATTTTTTTTGCTTGCTAGTGTGAAGAGTGTGGCTTCTCCTATTTCTCTCTGATTTTGTTGTTAGTGTATAAAAATGCTATTGATTTCTGAGTGCTGATTTTGTACCCAGCTACATTACTGAATTTATTTATTATATCTAAGAGTCTTTCAATGGAGTTTAGGGGGTCTTCTATGTAGAGTATCATGTCATCTGCAAATAATGACGATTTAACTTCTTCTTTTCCTAATTTTACCCCCCCCCCTTTATTTTCTCTCTTGTCTAATTGCTCTGGCTAGTACTTCCAGTACTATATTAAATAGGAGAGGTGATAAAGGACATTCTTGTCTTGTGCCTGATTTTAAAGTAAAGGCTTTCAATTTTTGGTCATTTAGTATGATACTGGCTGTTGGTTTGTTGTAGACAGCCTTTATTATATTGAGGTAAAGACCATCTATTCCAATTTTCTGTAAAGTTCTTATCATGAATGAATGTTGGACCTTATCGAAGGCTTTTTCTGAATCTATGGAAATGATCATGTGATTCTTACTTTTGGCTTTATTAATATGGTGGATTACATTTATTGATTTACGTATGTTGAACCATCCCTGCATGCCTGGGATGAATCCCACTTGGTCATGGTGTATAATCTTCTTGATGATTTGCTGCATCCTATTTGCCAATATTTTATTGATGATTTTTGTGTCTCTGTTCATTAGGGAGATGGGTCTGTAGTTCTCTTTTTCGGTTGGATCTTTCCCAGGTTTTGGTACTAGAGTAATATTTGCTTCCAGGAATGACTTAGGAAGGATTGCTTCCCTTTCAATTTCATTGAAGAGTTTGAGGAGTGTCGGTATTAGGTCTTGTTTGTATTTCTTGTAGAATTTTGCAGTGAATCCGTCTGGGCCTGGGCTCTTCTTTGTAGGTAAGGAATTAATTACATGTTCAATTTCATTGATAGAGATTGGGTTATTCAGCAGTTTTACATCCTCTTGATCTAGCTTTGGTACTTCATATGTTTCTAAGAATCTGTCTATTTCTTTTGTGTTATCATACCTTTGAGAATAGAGTTTTTCGAAATAGGTGTTGATGATCTTCTGTATTCCTATTGAGTCTGTAGTGACTTCACCTTTTTCATTTCTTATTGCATGGATTTGAGCTCTTTCTTCCCTTTTTTTAAATAAGGTTGGCTAGGGGGCGTATCGATTTTATTTATTCTTTCAAAGAACCAACTTTTTGATTCATTGATTCTTTGGATTGTTTTCTTAGTCTCTATTGCGTTGATTTCTGCTCTGATTTTTATAATTCCCTCTCTTCTTTTGGCTTTGGGCTTGACTTACTCTTCTTTTTCTAGCTGTTTGATATGTAGCATCATGTTGTTTATTTGTATTCGTTCTGTTTCCCTGATGTGGGAGCTCAGTGCAATAAATTTTCCTCTGAGGACGGCTTTCATTGCATCCCATAGATTCCAGTAAGTTGTACCTATATTTTAATTTGTTTGTAGGTATTGCTTAATTTCTTTTTTAATTTCCTCTGTGACCCACTGATTACTCAGGAGTGTGTTATTCAGTTTCCATGTGGTGGGATTTTTGCAGTGTCTTTTATCGTTAATTACTAATTTCATGGCGCTATGGTCCGATAGCATGCAAAGGATAATTTCAACTCTTTTTGCATTTATTTAAATATGTTCTGTGAGTTAATATATGGTCTATTTTAGAGAATGACCCATGTACTGCTGAGAAGAATGTGTATTCTGTTGTTGTTGGGTGGAATACTCTGTATATGTCTATTAAGTCCATTTGTTCACAGGTGCAATTCAGTTCTTTTATTTCTGTGTTGATTTTTTGTTTGGTTGATCTGTCCATTGGTGTCAATGTTGTGTTAAGATCTCCTGTCAGAATTGTGTTACTGCTGATTTGGTTTTTCAGTTCTGTTAGTACTTGTTTTATATAACTGGGTGCTCTGGAGTTTGGTGCATATACATCGAAGATAGTTATCTCTTCCTCTTGGAGTTTTCCCCTAACCAGTATGTAGTGACCTTCTTTATCCTTTCTAATCATTATTGGCTTGAAGTTGACTTTGTCTGCAAAGAGAATAGCTAGCCCCGCTTTTTTTTTGGGTTTCTGTTGCATGGAATGTTGTTTTCCATCCTTTGACTTTGAGTCTGTGAGTATCCTTTTGAGTTAGGTGGGTTTCTTGTAGACAGCATATGGTTGGATTTTGTTTCTTGATCCATTCTGCCAGTCTGTTTCTTTTAATTGGTGTATTGAGACCATTTACATTAATAGTAAGAACTGTTATAAATTGGTTTATTGTTGACATATTATCTTTCTGCTGTTGCATGTTTATCTATCTTCTCTGTTCAACTGTCTGCTTTTAGTGTTTTTTTTTTTCCTAAATGTATCTAGGCTGTCTTTCAGTATTCTTTGCAGGGTTGGCTTGGTGATCATGAAGTTTTTCAGCTGATATTTGTCATGGAAGTATCTTATTTCTCCATCAAATTTGAAGACAGTTTTGCAGGATACATCAGCCTAGGTTGAAAATCATTTTCCTTTAGGATCTGAAATACATCACTCCATGCTCTTCTTGACTTTATTGTCTGTGCTGAGAAGTCTGCTGTAATTCTGATAGGTTTTCCTTTATAGGTGATCTGTCTTTTGTCTCTGACAGCCTTTAATATTCTATTCTTTTGTTCAGTTTCTGAGATGGTCATTATTATATGTCTGGGTGTAGATTTATTTTGGTTGTGACTATTTGGAGATCTATATGCTTCATTGATCTTGATATCAGTTTCCAATCTCATGTTTGGGAAATTTTCAGCTATTACTTCTCTAAATATCCTCTTGACATCCTTTATGTTGTCCCCTTCTTTTTCATTTATCCCTATCAATCTTATGTTGTTTCTCTTTGCGTCATCCTGTAGGTGTTGAATTGTTATTTACTGATTTCTTGTTATTTTTAAAACATCTTTTCTTTCCTGTTCACTTGTTGCAATCTTGTCTTTGAGGTTTGAGATTCTATCTTCACATTCATTGAGGCGGTTTTTACAACTTTCAATGGAGTTTTTGATTTCCTGTATATCTCTTTGCATCTGTTTTATGTATTCTGTTTGTTTCTGTATTGTTCATCCAGGGATTCTATCTTTTTGTTTAGTTCCTCTAATTTTTTAACTGCCTCTTCTTTAGCTATGTTTAGCATCTGCTTCATTTCTTTTATCAATTCTTCTTTCATCTGAGAGAATATTTCTAGTTTGAATTCCTTTAAAGCTTCCCATACTTGCTTCTTTATTTTGGTTACCATTATTTCACGTATTTCAGTCATGTGGCCTGTGTTTTCTTCTATGCACATGGCTCCTGGGCTTTCTTGGGATGGGCTGGATGTTTGAGATTGCATTTTGGACTTTTGTTTTGTTATTTTCCTGTATTTGGAAGCTTCAAGTGTTGTTCCAGGTGTGGGAGAGAGATCCACCAGCCTGGGATGGGGTACACTGGACCCAGCAGGCAAGTATGGCCTGCTCCTCAGGCCAGGAAGAATGTCTCCTCAGGCTGGGTGGAGCTCCCAGCCGCCACTGCCACAGTCTCTGATCTGGCCTGGTCCCCGGGTCCGGTGTGGAGCTGGTCTGGTCCCCCAAGTCAGGGAGAAAGTTCCAGCAGGCTGGGCGGAGCTCCCAGCCACAGCTGCTACAGTCTCTGAACTGGCCTGGTCCCCGGGTCTGGTGGGGAACGGGCCTGGGTCCCCAGGTCAGGGCAAAAGTTCCCGCAGGCTCGGAAAAAGGACCCTTTCAAATACAAGGGTTTGGGGACAAGGGTTTAAGTGACTTCCTTGCAAGTGTGTGGTCATGAGTTCAATCTCTTCTTTCCTGAAGGGAAAATCATCTCCTGCCGCAACTTGTGATTTTGAAAGGAAAGATCTCTTAAAAGTACAAGGAACCAGGAAGTAACAATACAAAAGCTAGAAGATGATAAGAGGTTCTATAATTTAAGAACAAAAAATGTGAGTGAAGAAGCAGGGGTAAACACAAATGAAACACAAAGTCTATTTACAGAAATAATAAAAGAAAACTTCCCAAGCATAGAAAAGGAAATGATATTCAGATATATGAGGCATGTAGAACTCCAGTCAGCTATAGCCAAAATAGATTTACACCCAGACATATGATAATCAAGATCCCAGAAATCCAACACAAGAACACAGTATTAAAAGTGTCAGAGAAAAGAAACAGATCTCTTATAAAGGAAAACCCGTCAGAATCAACACAAACCATCAAATCAAGAGCTTGGAGTGAAGTACTTCAAGCCCTGGAAGAAAATAACCTCCACCCAGATTGATATAACCTGAAAAACTATCTCTCAAAATTAATGGAGAAACAAGATGCTTCCATGATAAAGAGGTACAGGAGGAGTTCATGACCACCAATCCAACCCTACAAAAAAATACTGAAGTACATTCTAGAGAGAAGAAAAAAAAACATGGTTTCAGGAACAGTGGCAGAGAGGGCTCACTGAATGAGGCAGATAGTGGAACGAAGGGGAAAAGTAGACAACCAATGGCAGAAAAATAGCATGGCAGAGATGAGGCAGGCCATAATCACTAACATGGATGGCCTTGATACACTAATAAAAAGAAATACAGGCAGAGTGGATCAGGAGATAGGGTCCATCAAGATGTTCTATATAAGAAATACAATTAACCTGAAAGAAGGTTTATGGACTGAAAGTTAAAGATGAGAAAATAATGCTCTATGTGACAGGGAACCGGAAAAAAGTAGGGGTAGCTCGCCCATCAGCTGCAGGTTGGTTGGAAAGACATAACCCTATTATACAATGGAGAACTACTCAGGTATAAGGAAGGAAAACCTTGAGGCTCCTGTAGGTAAATGGATATGACTTAGACCAAGCTCAGGGGTAAAAAGGTTCAGAACCACTAAGGTAAATAGTGGATCCCCTCCCCAATCTTTAGAGGAGTTAGTGGGATGCAAAATGCACAATGCAACCTGTGAAAGGGAAAGGGGAGGAATTGTTTTAAAAGGGAAGGCAGAAGACATTGTTAATCTTGTATCATAATTTGAAACCCACATTGTTCTCATTGCTCTGTTTAGTTTGGTTATATTCTGTTATAGTTTGTCTCCTTGTACTAGATTTGAGGGCACAGACAGATATTCCAAAGATAGCAGGATATATTACGGTAACCATTTTAAATTTCATATTAACTTAATTTGAAGCCCTGTGTTGCTTTCACTGTCTGGTTTTGACTGATTTTATTTGAATCTGTTTTGTTTGAAAGTATCAAGTCTGAGGGTATAGGCAACTACTTTGAAGACAATAAGATGCACTATGATATCCATTCTGCTTTGAGTATTATCTTCTTTTGAAGTCCTAAACTGTCTCCTATGTTTTATTATTACTGATTTTGTTTTGTACTGTTATGTTCAATTATCTTATGCCTGATCATATGGGCAATTCTATTGAAGATAACAAGAGACATTATGGTGACCATTGTTGATCACCTTGTATTGTGGTTTTAAATCATGTACTATATCCATCCTTTTGTTTTGACTGACCTCATTTTGTTTTCTCTCATTTGGTTTTATTCTCTTGAAAATGAATGGAACAGCCAAGCATGGTAGCCCACTTGGGAGGCTGAGGCAGGTAGACTGCTGCAAATTCAGACCAGTCTGGGCTACAAAGTGAGCCCAAGGCCAGCCTGAACTGCATAGTGATCCTGTCTCAAAAAGACTAAATAAATAAAAGCGGAGAGATAGAAGGGGTCCCCTATTAGGTTGCCCAGGACTCTGTCTTTTCCAGGGACTTTTATAGAGCAAAATCATGAGATTAGATGGCTTAAATGTGCGGAAAAATGGGAATTTGCAAATGGGCATAAAGTAGGGCAGAATTGTCGTCAACCTGTAAGATTAATTTCTCAGGTAAAATTGATCAAATTAAGAACAAATGGGGAAGTGAGTCACGTAAGCAATTCTTCCTATAGGGAGCTGGGATGGTGACTCTTGGCTTCTCAAGGTGATCCAGATTATACTTAAGGGTGTGGTTACATTTGTTTCTTCTTTTGTCCTGAGATCTGACCCACAGAGGTCTGTGTCCTCCAAGGTCATCAGACATCTGGTCTTGTGCCGGCTTCTTCAAGGGCCTAGCCCTGTCTGCCTGTAATATTTCTAACTAGCTCAGCTGCTTGTAACAATACAAGCCACAGACTTAAAGATTACATTTTAAATTTCATTCATTTCAAAATATTCCTGATTTTGGCTGTAATTTCTCCTTTGATCCATGAATTATTTATAAGTATATTTGATTTCCAAGTATTTGGACATTTTTCTAGAAACTTTTAAAAATAGATTTAACTTCATTGTGTTTAGAAAACATACCTCACTTAAACTAGTTTAAAATTTGTCCACGTATTTTTTTAGGTCCAAAATATGATTGCTGTGGTAAATGTACTCTGCCCTGCAGATTCTGGTTGCTTTCATCTTTCTAAATTCTAACTTCTGTCTCCTTAATTTAGGGAAACCCCTGGCTTTGTTCTGACCCAGTCTCCACCGCATACAATGCTATTTCTGTGCAGTAAACTCGAGGAGTCAGAGCCCATCTTGTTTGGTGGCACTGACCTTTGCTGTGTGGGGACCACTGTTAGAACGTTTCTGGTTCATGTATTTTGTCTACTGTTTCACCACAGTCAGAAGTGTAGTCAGAATTCTTTTTTATTTATCCTTAAAAATATTTTAAACAAGAATTTTATATGTATTTTTAATTAATTAATTTTTATAGTTTGGATATGGTTTGAGTTTCCCCAAAGGTTCGCGTGTGGACCTTCGTGAGGTCTGTGAGTCACTGTGGGCCCTCAGAATGCTTCAAGGTACAGCTCCAGAGAGGGTTATTACAGCAGCCTGAGACAAGAAGTACTTTTTTGGGGTTTCAGCCTTCAAAACTATGAGCTAAGTAACTCTTTTCTTGATGTTTCTGCCTCAAGTGTTTTATTATAATAAAAAGTCTAATATATTATTAATTCTGCAATGACATATTTTTGTGTCCATTAAAGGTTATCACTTCAGCTTCATTTCTCTTTGAAAAACTGTCAGCTTTATCATTTCTTTGAAGGTTGCATTTTTTACCCTTGACTTTTTTTTATAATTTCAGGTGAAGAAGACTAGGTGTATTTCTTTATCTTGCCTGAAATTCACTGAGCTTCTTTAACCATAGATCAATGTCTTGCAGCAGTTTTGAAGAACTCTCAGTTTTTACCTATTTAATAAATTACTTTACACCATTTTTCTTTGCTCTGGGGCACCCCTCAAACCCACATTAGACCTTCTCATTCAACTGGTAACTCTTCTGCATTTTTTCTGCCACATTATAGATAACACATTCTAATTTTAAGATTATCTTTCCTGCCATGGGGTCAATCATGTTCACTGATTTTCAATTTCAATTATTATGTTTTTCACACATATCAATTCTACTTGGCTTTTCAAACGTATATCACCTGTAATGTTTTCTTTCCTTATAATATTTTCCAGTTTGCTGATCATTTTAAAAACATAAACATAGTTGTTTTAAATCTAGTATCTAAAGCCTGTGACAATTCTAACCCTGCTAGTTTCTATTTCCTGTCTTGATTTCTTGTATACTGTTTTATCTTTGCTACCATGTTAGCTATTGGTAGTGAAAATTTACTTATGGTGCTTTTCAAGTCACAAAGTAAGTGTGCCTTCTTTCTGAGCAGCACTGGAATGGCTTTTGTTAGGTTCTGGGGGTTCTGCTAGTGAGTGATCATCTCAAATTATGTTAGAACCTAAAGTTCCCTGACCTAGTCACGTTCTGGTGCTCAAGGATCAAAATCTTTTGAAGGTTGGTCTGTATTTACAAGTTTGATCCTTTTGTGTCTTATTTTCTTTTTAAAGTCCCTATATCTGGGACTCAAAGTAACACCTTCACACACAATCATAAAAGCTCTATTTAGTAATAAGAGCTCAAATATGTGTTAATTTATGAGGAAGAAATTTAATTTTACTATTTCAAAGCTGCTGGGCATTGGTGGTACATGACTGTAATTCCAGCATTTGGGAGGCTGAGGCAGAAAGACTGCTGTGAGTTCAAGGTCATCCTGGGCTAATGATCACGGCTCAAAAAACAGAAACAAAACAACAACCCCCAAAACAACAACAACTTACACCAAAAACAAAACAAAACAAAATGAAATCAAAATCTGTTTTCCAAAATAAGCAGCAAAATATACCATGTATAGGTACAAATTCCCTATAGTGAATGTTATCATTATGTGTATCTAAAATGTACAAATAAAATTTTTTAAAAATTTGTTTCCAGTAAGAAAGTTACTATGCTTTTCTCAGAATAGGACATATCTATAAAAATTGTTGAGCATTAATGCTAAATGTACTTTTTATCAAATTTATTCTTGTGGTAATTAACTGTTGTGTCAGCTTGAGTAGGAAACTCCCAGCTGATTGGTGCAACACAATTCTGGGTGTGTCTGGACAATGGTCTTCATGAAGAGAGGAAATCCAGCCTGGGTGTGGGGGCACCAACCAGAAAGCCTCTCTGGGCTGGATGGAATACAAAGAGAAAGAAGAAGAAAGTCTTGCTTCAGTTTCTTGAAAGCTACTCCAGTCTTCACCATCACCTTTGGACATCAGTCTCTGGGTTTCCAGCACAGACTCTCCAGCCTTGCAACACACACATTCAGCCTTCCCATGTAGGCCCTTGGGCTTTCCAGTATAGACTCCAATGGGGCTGAAGGGAGCTCTAGATCTTCCACTTGGAGTTGACTGTATTGTTCGGCTCTTCAGTGTGCAGATGGCCCTTCTGTGTTCTCTCACACATGGCTCTGCAGGCAGCCACTGTAAGCCTACTTTCTAAATTGTACATACATAGAATGTGCCACACACACACACACACACACACACACACACACACACTCTTCAGGAAAAGAAAAACATGTATAACTATTTTAATACACATCAACATTGACTCACAGTAAATTGACTGCTTTGTCATGTGTACGTTAGGATTTTCATGATGTCTCAATGAATTTGGTATTAAACATTTATACAAGTTTTTCTCTTTCTAAAATGCATATGTTTTCTGGGTGAACTCATTTATATGATTACATATATGAGATTTATATTTTATATATTCCATATATGAGACATTTTTTTTTCACTCTGTAGAGGAGATAAACTTCAAAAGAATGTGCAACTAATAGTTTCATATAAGATCTACTGGCTTAACCTTGACCTTTATGTAAGGTGGCTTAATTTCACATCACAACTCAAAGTTCTTGCTTGTGAACTGGAGATAATACCAAAGTATCCTGATGGTTCCTTTTTAGAGCTAACATTCTATGAACTACAGATGCATCCACATTTTACAAGTGACATCCACAATAGACTTTACTGAACAATGACAGTTCTCTTGCCCATTGGTACAACCTTTCCATAATAACATTACAGTCACTCACCTTCAATGGACTACAGATGGCATAAATCCTATTTGTAATCCCTATTTGTATATATGGTATCTTTTGAAATACTGGATAATACAGCTTATTTTGTACTGTATTAAACCACTATTTGCTTTTCTGATAGTTTAAATTAACAAATAATGCCTCCAATAATTCTCACCTTTCAGGATTATAGAGAATTAAAGTATACAACTCAAATGTTCCTCTATTAAAAAGGCGATAATTAGGACAAAACCAATTATTCTCAGCTCTGTACAAAAGCATCTTATTGAGAAAAGTGCTAATAAATAAAGACAACCAGTGATTTACTTCAGGTAGATAATAAAAATTTAATAGTAATCTGCAATAAACATATAAAATCAACTGTTTAGAGTTTTAAATGTTAAAAAATAATATACATAACAAAGTCAACATAGTATTGATAGTGCTGCAAGTTAAGATTTTTTCAAATTATAGACTATGCCAATCAGGCTGCTTTTTACTCAGAGGTTCAAAAATTCTGCTTTTATTCCTAAAAACATCTGGACAGTAGGCATCTCTAATGAAACCAAGTAATACTTGCTGCAGTGTAATGGAAGCTGTGTCACCATCATCTCAATAATCTAAGGAAACCCACTCATAATGAAAATAAAAATGGTAAACATTTACTCATGTTACCAAAAATGTCACTGTCAAAATAAAAATGATTCCTTTTTCTTTCTTAATGTCACTGAAGCACATGCATGAGAAGAAGTGAAAAACCAAAGGGTAACTTTATGCTATATGCTAGGTCAGTATTATAATTCACAGCCTAATTTTTAAGACATAATATTTCTGGTTCTCAAAAAGAAGTAGAATTATACAACTTTTTTAAATATCAGGAAATATAATTTTGTGAGTCATTTATAATCAAACCTTTCAGTGATTTCTAAAACTGTTTCTACAGACTGTTTCCACTCAGCTACTTCAGGAGATACATTGGCTGAAAAATGACTTGAGAATATAAACTTCAAAGCTAAAAATTCCACTTCAAAATGTAAAGACTTAAATAGAGCCTTTGACAAGGTTAATTAGTGCAGAATTGCTGGTCAGGATGAAGACAAGTGTTACACTGGGAACAAAAACCAAACAGCAAAACAAAACAGTGATGCTGAACTACTAAAACAAAAGAGCAGGTCTCTCATAACAGAGGTAATTCCTTCAATCTAAAGACATTTACTGAGTCAAAGCTACCTTATTGTATGGTAAGTCTTCAAAATCATTAAGTCCAGTTCTAGGTCAATGCTGCTTATGCTTTGGTTGGTGATCTGATCACTATACAGTATTTAACTACAAAATTAAAAAACAAAATAAAATAGATAAAATGCTAGATTCTTAACTGACAAATCATGTTTGTCTATCTTTTCTTATGCAATAAACATGCCCATCTTAAATCTGTTATTTCTTATAAATAATCTCTATTTTCCCACTGAAGTTTGTTATTCTGATGAGCCAAATTCAAATGCTTCCATATAGTTGAGGATTAAAGAAAGTCCTGAGGATTATTCATCATTATCTGTAGAAAACAGAAAATAATAATTCACTTCATTTCTAATCAAATTGTATCTGCTAGTTTAAACACTCATTCTTTTTTATAATAAAGGAAAAGAGATTTAATGCAGTTTTCATTATAATAGTAGATACTGATAAGATATTCATATGCTGTAAGAAAGAATAAAATGGGAAACAAAAAATCATCAGACAACTAATGCTAATAATTATATACAACTTTTTCCAGATTTCTTTACTGTATTTATCTTTGCAAAAATTACACCGAAACACAGTTTTGAGACTTGAGTTTTTCTATTTCAAATATATTATGAATGGAAAGGATAAATAAGAGCAAGCAAGATGATAAAGAAATATTAAAAAATGTTAATGGTAGGATCCACAAGGTAGGTATATGTGATCTCCATAGTTTTCAATCATGGATATTTCACATCAACTTGAGTATCTGCATATTGCTATGGTGTAATATAATTAACTGTTCATCATATTTATGTTTGGCTCGCTCCCTTCCTTTCTCCTTGTTTCCCTTTTCCTTCCTTCCTTCCTCCTTTTCTTTTTCCCTCTCTTCCTTCTTACCTCACCTCTTCTTCCCCAATTTTCTTCCCTTTCCTCTCCTTTTCCTTTCTCTTTCCTTCTTCCTCTCCCTCCCTCCACTCCCTTTCCTTCCTCTGTGCGCCTGCCTGCCTCCTTTCCTTTCAGCTCAAATCCAGGGCCTTGCATATGCTAGGCAAGTGCTACACCACCGAGTCACATCCCAAACCCAGTAGCCTGAAATTCATGTGCATTCTTTCTTCTTACGGTTTCTACTTTTATTATATATTCAACTAAACAAAATTATTTTAAAATATTATACAAGTGTAACATATACTTATTTGACTTAATAGAAATTATTGTTTAACTGCTTTATCAATCATTTTGATATGTGGAATCATTACATAAACACAGCATAAAGTTCCATCTAAAATGAATGTGGACGGAAGGTATATGTTTCTCTTTAAGAATCTGTGAGCTGGGCTGGGGATTTAGCTCAGTGGCTTAAACACCTGCCTGGCAAGTATGAGGTCATGAGTTCGATCTCAGTACAAAAAAAAAAAAATTCTATGAGCTTGGCTGTTAGTGCTACTATTCTATGTGAGGACTCCCATCAGTCTACCATTGATCACTGTTATACTCCTCTCCTTATGGAGGAACCTATTAAGAAAAGTGTTAATTTATAAATTGTAATAATTGTTTTTCACTTCTGACATTGGAGAGTACCCTGCTATGGACTAATCAGTATTAGCCTTATTAAAGGTATAGTTTTCAAGCTAAGCCTTTTGAATAATACAATACACATTTTACAACTAGCTTATGCAGTGGCTATATTAGTAAGTTATACCATTTTATGAGCTATACTAAGATTTTTTTTTTTAAAAGGCTACCAGAGTTCTTTTTTCTTTACCTACTAAGATAGCCATTTGGCTTTAATTGATTTATACTCTTTTTTTTTCCTAGGTTAAAGAACTCTGGAGTCCTTATTTCCTTTCTATCTTCATTTTAGGGAAAAATCTGATACTGCTTCTGGAGGGATCCATCAGCCTGGTCTGATGCTTGGGCCTTTCAGGGGGGTTAACCTATGTAGGCATGTATCCTGTTGAAGCCACTCAGCTGTCTAAAAGAGGATGTCAAATTTACCTTGTGGCTAAGTTGATTATTTACAGATCTCCATTTAAGAGGCAAAGCAAAATAAAAGCTCTCCAGATACATGATAAATGAAGCAAAAGCCTAAGCACACTGCTGCTGATTAGTGTGAAAAGCTCCATGGAAAATACTGTGGAGAACTGCCTGAAGGATGAATAGTCTGAATACAAACAGAACTGGTATGATATTCTCTGCAGATTTACTTACTTGGAATCATCCTCAGGCCTCATGCCAGCAACTTACACTACAATGTATTATGAGAAACAGACCCATGAAATCCAAATATTATAAGAATTACTGAGGATATTTTTCATTGTAGTATTGTTTTTAGAAGATGAAGCCTAAGATCTTTTTTTTTTTTTTTTTTTTTTTTTGTCTTTTTCCTTTTTATCGGTACCAGGGATCAAACTCACGACTGCCTGCTTGCAAGGCAGGCACTTATGCCGCTGAGCTAAATCCCCAGCCGAGCTTAAGATCTTAATAAAATCAGAAATCCATATTCTAGATAATACTTGCCTGGGGATGTAGCTCAGCACAGTGGGTTCAACCCCCTGCACCACACACAAATAGATTTTTATTTTGATGGTAATCTTTTACTATCTAGAAAAATAAAACATCTGTATTATAGCTGTAATTTACAACTGACAGAAATTTGCAAAGACTAACACTTGAGTTTGTGCTGGGGGGTGGATCTTTGCTCCTTGCTTGGATTTTTTGCTCCTAGAAAAAATTTTTTTCTCCTTATGTTATTTAAACTCGAAGAACACTATATGGTAGCTGCTTCTTGTTAAGCATCATGGGAAATTATTACATTGGTTTCAATACCAAAAATATCTGTCCTCTGAGCAACTAATATGTTTTGTCCCATGAACACCATGGCTCATTTAATTCCTTGAGTTTCCTGCTTTGCTAGAAAGATCAAAACCAAATCTGTGCTTTGCCTTTAGAGAATGTAGAGACATTAGGAGCATATACTTTGAATTCTGACTTCATTCTTGGCTTCATATTATATTGCTTGTACTCATCTGCCAGATATGCTTTTTCAAAATACTTTTTAAAATTTAATTTTATCTTGTAAATTTTATGAAAATTTATATGCTAACATTTGACATCAACATTCAAAACCATTAAGTTTAGTCTGTGCATAAAATATTTCATTAATAGGATTAATTCTTTTGAAAATATTTTAAAAATAAATTCTTGCTCAAAACTATATACATTTATGTGTATAAATGCTTCTTATCACATCCTTGATAAGAATTATTCTGATTTGTAGAGCTATCCAGTTAGATCTTAAAATTTTTTAAAATTTAAATGCTACTTATAAATTAAAAGATACTGACAACCTAAGACAATAAAACTATATGACACATCAGGAAAAATACATAACAGTTAACTTTATAGTTGTTTAAAAGTAGTATGTATGAGTTTGATATTGATTTTGGTAAAATACAAGTGATGTAAACTCATCAATTTGCATACCATGTTCTTTTTTTTCATATTTATTTAAAATATAAAGCTATGTAAGAAAAATCTTACCTTCTTGGTAGGCTCCATCCGCCATTACTAAATGAAGAATCTTGGCGTAAAGATGCTGATGCTCATTTCCCAAAATATTCTGAACTACTGTTGAACAAATCTCAATATTTTCATCTTCATCTTCATGAATGGCCTAAAAATTTCCAAATGCAAATTAACATTGTAATACTAACTTTCTAATTGGAGATTTTACTTATTATTTATTGATGATAAATGTCATGACCAATAAAGATCATCAATATTTCTCAAGTATTCAAACAGAGCATACTTCAAAAGTAATTATTTTAATTGACATTTTACTTACTTTTATTTTCTCATAAACCTTGAGAAACTTTTCAAAGCCCATTTCTTGCTCCAGGTGAAGTCTCAGTTCCTCTAAATGGTTAAAGACACTATCATATTCACATTCACTAGTAGCCTCACCATCACTATTATCTAAAAAACAAAAAATAAAATAAAATGATATTTTATGATTTCAAAAAATAATACATTCTAACCCTAGACTATGATTCTATGACATATGAATGATGTCACTAATGTAGATGACTTATTCCTTTAATATAAACAATTGTGGACATGATATAAATAGTAAATCAGTTAGAGTAAAACATTTCTAGTGATTTCCACCAAGGTAAAAAAGAAATCCAAGATGCATCATTTAATTTAGTAAAAAAAAAAAGGAGAAAAATATATTTCTGTGCTCTACATTGAATCAGTCTGTTCTAAGAACTGTGTTTTAAAAGCTGATGATACACATAGTCCATAACATAACAAAGCATACAGGAGTCAAATGACCTGAGATACATAACACAACATTTTGGGAAAACACTGGAAAATTATGAATACCCAGTATTTTTGGTATGTATATACCATATATATTTTGAAAACAATGACTGAACAATGTTTTTCTGCATTAATTCTGCATTCCAAATAGTTACTGAAATGCATGAACTTTATATACATATTAAGGGTAATATTCTGAACAAAGAATGGTTTCAAAATGAAACAAAACAGTGTTAAAAATTAAATTACCTTTATTACTGGAGAAATAAGTAAAAAAATGGAGAGCAAGCAATAATAAAAGTCTATTAAAAGTCACTGCTGGGATTTTTAATGGGAAAGAAATGGATTAGCTACCTTTACACATTTGTGTAAAAAGAAAAAAGGCAGGAACACAAAACCATGCTTCAGTTTTAAAGCTGACAATGGCTCATATTAGATATTGGAGAATACGCTCTACTTAAAATGTTTATTCACACTGAAACAGAAAAAGACCCTCAACCATGATCATGCACCTGAGTGCCATTCTTCGTTTAGGGCACTTTCGCTGCTGGGATTGTCCTCTTCATCTGCCAGATCTGTACCATTTGCAGTTTGCTCTGCATCACTGTTCTTTAAGACCGACTCTTCCTCCTCACTGTATTCTTCACCAGGCTGCTCCCTAAGTAATTGCTCCATTGAGGCCTGAAGCTCTTGCAAATCTGGGTCAGCTTCTTCAAACACACTGTAATTTAGAAAATTAAACATCACTAAAACTTTACTGATTTAAAAAATGTTACTTCAACTGAATATGTGTGTACTCCTTTCTATTTAAAAATATGACTCATAGATAAAAAGTAGTCTGAAAAAACCCTACGTAATTTTTTTTTTTTTTTTGGTACAAGGGATTGAACTCATAACCAGGCAGGCACTTACGCTGCTAAGCTAAATCCCAAGGCCCCTATGTAGTTTTTAACAAAACAATGAGAATGAATATAAATGATAAATATGATAAATAGCACATGACACATATTCTGGAATACATAAGCCAGGAGGTGACTTGTTTACAATGGTCTTGATTTGCCAAAGAGAATCACATAACCATCAATATTATTCATCCCTTAAAAACTTTGAAACAATGATGCTATTTTAAGGAGTCAGACTAATGTTTTTCACTTCTAAAACAAATATTTAGTATTCAAATATTTCTGTTATATAATTTGAAAGGTCAAAGTCTTCCTGTGAATATGTAACAGTTGTACACTGCCTGAAAGACTTTCCATATAAATGTTCGTGGATATTTGAACTTTTAAACTTTTTAATGGTGCCAAGGATCAAACCCAGGACTTCTCCCATTAGGCAGGTACTCTATTACTGATCTAAAGCCCCAACCCTGCTCTTACAGAAATGGAAGCGACTGTTCAAATTAACTCTATGGTGTAGGAATCTGACTTTTAGGCATGTACTCTCAAAGATGTTTCTAAAATACATAATAAATACTTTCTGTGTAATTAGAATATACTACCATAATACTAAAAATCTTCTTTTTAAATAATGATCAGTGTATTATTACTATTTTTAATGGGATTATAAATACAGAAATAATTTATACAGATAAAATAGGATCAAATTGCTTAATAAACTAAAACACTGTATATTATAGTTTACATTTATATAGTATTTACTTATATTTTACAAGTGTTTATTATATCTATATAGTATCCTAGCTTATTAAGCAATTTCATCTTATTATTTAAACAAAACTAATATTAGGGACATGGAAATTGTAAATCAAAGTCATCACATTAAAAAAAAATTTTTTTGGCGGTACCAGGGATCAAACTCACAACCTTGTGCTTGCCAGGCAAGTGCTTATGACACTGAACTAAATCCCCAGCCCACTTTTTTTTTTTGTACTGAGGACAGAACTCACAACTTTGCACTTGCCAAGCAGGCACTTGTGCCACTGAGCTAAACCTCCGGCCCCTCATTAAATATTTTTTATTAGTATATGTTTGTGATATATAATTAAATTCATTTTGGGGAATTAACGTACACACATACTCAGCATCTTGAGCATACTGAATTCCCTCCTTCCCCTTCCAGATGTCCATGCTATCTCCAACACTGCTCCTCTTGCCCTGTTCCTTAACATCACTCCTTTATATTTCTCTTGAAATTATTTATTGAGTTTGAGTCCCTCATGTAAGAGAAACCATGTGCATGTGATATTTAATCTGTGTTTGGTTTATTTCATTTAACATCGCAGTCTTAAGATCCATCCATTTCTTAGACAATTCAATTTATTTTTATTTATGGTTGAGTAATACTCTATGGTATGTACACACACACACACACACACACACACACCTTCTTTATCCGTCATCTGCTGATGGACATATAAGCTGTTTCCATAATCCAGTTACTGTGGATTAGGCTGCTATAAACACGAGTATGTATATATCATTGTAATATGATGACTTTAACTGCTTCAGGAAGATACCAACTAGATTAAATGGCATTGCTATTTTTAGTTTTTGAAGAATGTTGATATTGATTTGCACTGTGGTTATACCAGTTCACATTCCCGTAAACAACGCAAGAGGGTTCCCTTATTCTCACATCTTTGCCAGTATTTGTGGTTGTTAAGTCTTTGATAGCTATTCCTCCTGAAATGTTGTTTTAATAATTTGCATTTCCCTAATGGCTAAGATGCTGAGCATCTTTTTATACTTATTGGTTATGTGTAGTTTTTCTTTTGAGAAGTGCCTATTCATTTCAATTGCTCTTTTTATTACTGTAGCTTTATAATGTAACTTGAAATTCAAGTTTATAATGCCTCTCATTTTTCTCTTTTTGCTCAAGATGTTTTGGCTTTTCTGGGGCTCTTCTGGTTTCTATAAATCTTAGAATTTTTTCCAGTTCTGTAAAGAATACTGTTGGTATTTTTGACTAGAGATGCACTATATCTATGTATCATTTTTGGTAATAAGGCCACTTTGACAATATTGATTCTTCCTATCCAGAAAAGAGATGTCAATTTTTTAATGTACTCTTCAATCTCTATTCAGAGTACTGTTGTGTTTATTATATAGGCCTTTCACCTCCTTGGTTAGGTTGATCGCCTACATATGAACATTTTTCTTTGAGATACCATGGTTATAAATATTTTCCTGATTTATTTTATGGTTCATTACTGGTTCATAGGATGTTACTGAGTTCTGTGTGCTGATTTTGTATTATGACACATTTCTGAATTTGTTAATTAGTACTATGAGTCTTATGGCCAAGCTGTTTTTTTTTGGGGGGGGGGGCGGCGAGGGGATCTTCTGTGTAAAGGATCATACTATTTTCAAATAGAGATAGTTAAATTCTTTTCATACTTGTATCTCTTTCTTTCTCTGGTTAAAGTTTAGAGTATTGAATAGGAGTGGTAAGAATGGAAATGCATGTTTCATTGCTGGTTTTAGAAGTAATACTTTCAGTTTTTCTTAGAATTGGCTTATTATACTTGGCTTTGTCACAATTGGCTTTTGTAAGTTTGAGAGAAGGCCCTTATATACCTATTTTCATTAGGTTTTTTTAAAAATCATGAATGGGTGTTAAAGATTGTCAAAGGCTTTTTCTGCATTTATTGAGATGATCATGTGGTTTTTACTCTTACTTCTATGTATATGGTGTTATTACATTTACTGATTTATGCATTTTATACTATCCTTGCTGCTTTGGAATGGCGCCAACTTGGTCATAATGTGTGATCTCTATAATGGTTTGTTGTATTCTGCTTGCAAGTATCTTGTTGAGGGTTTTTACACTTATGTTCATTAAAGGTTTAATAGCTTGCAGTTTTCTTACTTTTTTTGTTGAAACTTTGGTTTTGGTATCAGGGTAAGGTTGGCTTAAAGGAATGAGTTTGGCAGCGTTCCTTCTCTTTCAATTTTATAAAAGAGTTTGGGAAATATTGACATTAGTCCCTCCCTGAAGTTATGATAAAATTCAGTAGTGACTCCATCAGGTCAGTTACTTCAATTTCATTGTAATTAGCCTATTTGGGATTTTTATATTTTCTTCAATTTTGGTAAATTATATTGTCTAGGAACGTATTTACTTCCAGATTCTCCAATTTATAGGAACGCGCTTTTTTGAAATAGTTTCTTTAACTCCTCTGGGTTGGAATGGTGTCCACAGTGATTTTACCTTTTCTATTTATAATTGCATTGATATGAATCTTTTCTTCTTTTGGTCAGTTTGGCTAAGTGTTCACCAATCTTATTTATCCTTTTAAAATTACTTGATGCTTTTTTGTTCTTTTCAAAATCTCTTCAAATGTTTGTTTTTTAGTTCTTTATCTGAAATTTCTTCTACTGTAATGCCCTTGAGATTAGCTTTGAGGGATTATGAATTTTTAAAGGCATTTTACTGCATTTTCTCCTCATCATTCATAGTGTGTGTGTGTGTGTGTGTGTGTGTGTGTGTGTGTGTGTGTTGAATGTTATAGATCAGTTGGGCTAGAGGGCTCTGCCATTTTAATAGAGATTCCTAATTGTGCTTTTACAAATACTTTACTCAAGGGTATTTTCATTTTTTTACTCCAAAAACTTATAACATTTGACTGAGGTGTTGAGAGGGCTGATTACTATTGAAGAAGTTAAAGGCGGATTTTTATCTAAGGGGCCCCCACTCCCCACAGTTCTCAAAAGCTTTTT
The DNA here is from genome assembly GCF_034190915.1 of Cavia porcellus. Taxonomy (NCBI): domain Eukaryota; kingdom Metazoa; phylum Chordata; class Mammalia; order Rodentia; family Caviidae; genus Cavia; species Cavia porcellus. The sequence goes on along the minus strand of NW_026947507.1, from coordinate 25,787,459 downwards.
GGTTACATTTCTCTCCTGAAATCTAGGTTTCCTATGAATCATAAAGAAATAAATTTTATAAAGGTAATCAAATTATATGCAAAACACACACACAGACACACACACACACATACACACATACACACAGTAATCCCTTTTCCTACCCTACACAAACAAAACCACTACTCTGCACGCCAGCTCCCCCATTGACATGGCCATGAAATCATGGAAAAGACACAGGTGTTGAGCTTTCTGGTCATTTTCCTGGGGAAGTGTAGAGTATTAATTACTCATAATTTCCACTATAATCTCGGCATTATATTGTATTCCACTATTAAACTGCCTCCTAACATTCATTCACTTAACAAGAATTTACTGAGTACTTACTCTATGCAAACCAGTGTATACAGTGCATAATAAGATAGTGAGCAACAACAGAAACCATTTTTTTCTCATATCCTTCAAATGAGATTTACTATATAATTTAGAAGCAGATGTACATTATCAAAATTTGTACAACTATACTTTAAATTGTAAAAAAGTTATAGTGAAAAGTCAGATACAGATCATTTTCAAAAAAGTGTGTAGATGAGTTACTTTTTGGAATGTTTTAAACAATTATCAATTCAGCAGTTACATTAATGCCAGTGTTTATGAATGACATTATGCTTACATGTCTTCAGAATCAGAAGGCCCTTCTTTAATGTGCTCATCTTCAATTTCGTCTATTTCAAGATTGTCTTGATGAACATCTCCTACAGTGGGGACATCCATTAGGGTTCTGAACAGCTTTGAGAGATCTGGAAGTGAGCATGTCCTCAACATCTAAAAAGAGTCAACAGATTACTTATTAGGAGAATTAAAAATAAGGAAGACAATTAGAGCTAATAAGTTATATATAAATCATATTTTAAGAACTAGAACAAGAGGATTCAAAGGTAAGTTGCCAAAGATTGTAACCTAATTCTTTTTAATTTCAGCTAATAAACTAAATTTGTGAGGTATGATTTGGTTTTAACATACAGAAGTTCGTCTAAATGATGGGGAGAGGTGTTTACCTAGGTATATATCTGCCCTGGAATTGGAAATCTGTCAGGAATCAGGCAGTGCTAGAAAATTCCCATTCTGTGTTTTGCACCCATGGCCCATGTTTTTCTTCTTTTGTGGTATTTCTGAGTAGCTCTCTCATCTTCTTATGCTTAGCTTTCCCTACACAGTCTTACTGAAACACTGCAGTGCATTCTTTGAAGTGAAGCAAAGCACAATCACACAACTCACAATCTTTGGTACTGTTTAATCAATGAAGTTACTGGCTTGTTATCAGTGGTTAAATTAGGGGCTCAAGTCAGTTACAGGAAAGCCTAGCACTGTCTCCCTGGGCTTGGGACTGTGAGTGAAAGGCTGGAGCACAAAGCACTCTAATGGCAATGCTAAGAATCACTCATAACAGCAGAGGAACTCAGCTAATTGTGTTGGAAAATAAAAAACAGCACATAGTTGAGGTGTTGAAAATTTGAATTTGTGTTGGATAAGAACACAGATAATAGTAATAGATTATTTGCCAACCTTTCAACAATTAGAATGTGATGACTGGCAGGCATATGAAACAGATAGCTAGTTTTATGGGTGGGTTAACCCTAAAGGAATTTGTGAGTTTCGAAACATGATGACTAAGGTCCTGATAAGAACTCTACACCAGATGGAAGACTTTTAAGAAAACACAATGTTTAGCATATTAATAAAAATTTGTATTTGTGGCCAATTTTAGTAGTACAATCTATTTTTTGAGAAAAATAAAGGACACATTCTCATTATTTAAGCACATTTACATATTATAGCACTTAAGGGAAAAACGGTCACAAGTTACAAGTTGGTGAAGTTGGTAAAGATATATTTTCCATTGTTAGAATATGCACATCTTTTTATGCCTCCAATCATATATATTGTAAGTTAACAATATATAAAATAGGCTCTTAGGCCTAAGGATATAGCTCAGTGGCATAAGATCCTGCCTGGCAAGCACAAGGTCATGAGTTTGATTTCTGGTACAAATAAAATAAAACAAAATAAACTTCTAGCAATAGATTCTTTAGGTAATTACTCATCAAGAAAAATAAATCCCATACATGTACTATAAATTTATGGAGCTACTTGAAAGGGTAATATTTTTTTCTAGGCTGAGAAGAATTTTAGCTAGCCCTGATTAAATATTCTCAATTCTAGCTTATTCTTTTTATCAATTAAAATAGCTTTCACATCATAACATTAAAAGATACAGTTAGAAAAAATTTCAGGTGGGCATGGAATTTAACAGCTTACCTCTTGCAACAGTTTTTACCCAACTACCTGTGTGACAGCTACCAAAAGGAGAAACTCTTATTTATGTTTTATTTTAAAGAGAAAAACAAAAGAAGCAAACACACAATTAAAAAACAGCAAAAGCAAAAAGATAACAACAACAAAACCAGTGGCGATATAGGACTTCAAAACAAGATGATCAGAATGGAACAATGGTTGTTACATTACACAGTGTTATCCCTAAATAATTGCTTAGGCTACCAAAGACAGGCATGCAAGATTAATCAAATAACATAATTTCCCAAAGGAGAAACTCTTTGAATACCTTACTCATTGATAAGACTTGTGTGGTTCTTAAATAGAATCTTTACCTTCAGTCAAAAAGTTAGCCACCATGCCCAGCTAGCAGTCTACTGTTTTAATATCTACAGAAATAAATTCTGTAAATATCAGCTCATCAATAACACTATCTGAGATCTTACTTCATTTACATTTTTTTTTTTTTGAGATTCTTCACACGATGAACATCTACATAGTGTTTGGTATCATTATAAAGTCAAACAAGACAGTAATGTTTTCTAGAACCCTAAAAAATTTTTAAAAATGCATGTTGTCTTTATATTTATAGTTTTCTTCTCAAAAATAAAGGGAACCATCATATAGTATCATTATCAAGTATTAGCTTCATTAATAAAATTATATATAAAATTCAAGTTTAAAGAATTCTGTTAACTTTTTTCAACTTCAGAATTTTTCATATAAATTATGAATTGGTAATGCTCAGGTGTATTATAAAGCTGTTTATAATGGGCACATTTGTTGAGCCCATGTTTACTGCAATTAAATTATACCACTGTTCTCTTTCTTTTCTTTTCTTTTCTTTTCTTTTTTTTTGTCTTTTTGAGACAGGGTCTCATTGCAGTTCAGGCTGGCCTTGAGCTCACTTTGTAGCCCAGGCTAGTCTTGAACTCGCAATGATCCTCCTGCCTCAGCCTCCCGAGTGCTGGGATTACAGGTGTGAGCCACCACGTCTGGCATCACTGTTCTCTTAAAATAGCTTCTACAAGCATTTTTTTCTTCAATGCATAAACTTCATTAAAATGAGTTTAAAACAAAATTGTGAATACTATCAGTAGCAAAAATTATATAAAATAGATACTTTAGCACATCAAGACAGTTGACTCTTCAGGCATATGTTCTCCTTATAAATTATTGGTTAATCTTTTTTCCCATCTTGTAATTGTCAGAACAAGAAAAGGAATGCTCAAATTTTCACACTGTTCAGTTTTTCCACTCTACTCTCAAGGTAAGAAAAATACCAGCAGAACACATCTGGTGTCTTTGCATCCCTTATTTACTATCCTGCAGAGTGAAGAAGAACAGACTAAAATACAAACTTGAGAGAGGATGATGGTAAAGCACACATCTTTCCTACTGTCTGGGCACAGAGTGTGGGTATCCTGCTTCTCTGCTACCTTGTGCTGAGCACGCATAGGTCCTATCAGGCCAATGCCTGCCTGCTGGGAGCAAAATACGGCTAATTTTCAAAGTCTCTTTGAAACCAGGTCTTAAAAGAGTATAAAGCTCATTGTGGGTAAACGAGATTTATTCTGTAGACTCTAAGGGTCTCAAGGATGAGTAACTGAAGAAAAACATCAACCAGCACAATTTTGGGTAAAAGTAGGCCAAATTTTTTGGTTACTTTATCACAAATAAAACTCGAATTATGACTGACTCTTAGGTCATCATCTTAACTACAAATTTGAAGTGCAGTTAAGAGGTAACTAACTCAACTTTCTTCAGTTCTCATGTGATTATAAATCATAGGATTCCAAATATTACTACTGTATTTTGAGGGAGAAGTTTTCTCTTAGAAAGTCAAGAATGCAAAATGTGGGTTTAATCTTTGGGAGTACATATTGGCCTTCGCTACATTAGGAAAGCATGTGTCCTAGCCAGGAGCAATCTCTGAGGAGTACCTCTATACCTAATGAATAGTTCCTTCCGATAAGAGGAAAAAAATATATTTATTTATTTTTTTGAGACGGAGTCTTGCTGTGTAGTTCAGGCTGCCCTTGAACTCAGTGATCCTCCTGCCTCAGCCTACCAAATTCTGGGATATTAGAGGTGAGTGTGTGGCACCATGCCTGCCCAAACTATTTTTTATCAAATTATTTATCAATGCTTAATATGTAGTATGTTTTATTATCTATATTTCCAAATTATAAGTTTCATAAGCACAGAATTTTTGTGTTTTATTTAACACTGTAATCTAAGCATTTAGAAAGGTACAGTACTTGGCATGTAGTATTTATCAGTATTTGTTGATCAGATGAATCTGCTAACAGCAGCCTGCCAGACAATGAGAAAGGGAGGGTGGGAATTTCTACAAATTCATCCTGCAGCCACTTGTGAGGATAACCTAACACCCTTAAACAGTTTACACTGAAAAATAACAGTGAACTTTAGAGCAGAAGAAACCACTGGCTTTAAACCAAATATCACCTCTTTACTAGTTTTGTTTTTTCTGGAGGTGGAATACAGCTCTCCCACACTGATTTCTGTTTTGAGTATTTTTATTAGTCAATATTTGCAGTACATAACATTTATATTCCTTGTGTGGAATTGGTACATGAACCTAATAAATTTGAATATTTTTTCAGTCCTTTTCCCTCCCCTTGTTCTCTTTATCACTTTCCTATTTAAGAAACATCTATCCCTTTGCTTATCAATCATTTATTTTATTCTTTATTTATAATTTGAGTTTCTCTTATGAGAAAAATCATAAGCTTATATGTCTGATTTATTTCACTTAACAGTATCATATCAAGGTGTACTCATTTTCCTACAAATGATGCAAGTTTATCTTTCTGTGTGGCACACTAGTACTTCATTGTGTGAAAATATCACATTTTCTTTCTTCATTCATTTGCAGATGGTCAAATCTGCTGCTTCCAAGATTTAGTTGTTATGAATTCTGCTGCTAATAGCATGGGTATAGCAATAACACTATAATATGAAGTCTTTAATTCTTTTGGGAAGATACATAGAAAAGGAATAGCTGAGTCCAATGGAATTTCTAGTTTTAATTTTTTGAGGACTCTCCATATTAATTTCCAACATGGAATAAAGGTATCTCTTCAATAAATGGTATGGGGAAAACTGGCTATCCATATGCAAAGATTGAATCTAGACCAGTTTCATTCACCATGTATTAAACTAAAATCAAAATGGATCAAACAATTAAACATTAAAACAGAAACACTGAAAACATTTGGAAGATTAAATCGGTAACAACTCTTGAATTTCTACACATAAGAGCATATCAAATTAAAACCTGCACAGCAAAACAACCAGCCAACAGTGTAAGAAGAAAAACTACAGAATGGGAAAAAATTTTTGCCAGCTATTCCTGAGACAGAGGACTGATACCCAGACTATATAAAGAACTAGAAAAAAATTAAAACCCCCAAACAAAAAACCTAGTCAAAAAAAATGGGGACATGAACCTAAGAGACTTCACAGAAGTATGAATAGCCAATAAACACATGAAGAAATGCTCAACATCACAAGCCATTAAGGAAATGCAAATTAAAACAACACTGAGTTCCCATCTTACTCCAGAAAGAATGGCTAACATCAAGAAATCAAATGATAACAAATGCTGGTGAAGCTTCGGGGGAAAAGGAACCCTTCTACATTGTTGGTGGGAATTTAAACAGATTTTTACTTTTAAAAGTCTCCTTCTAAAAGATATTCAATCAAGATTTATTACTGGTGAATTTCCCTAATGAGGCAAAGAAAAGAAAAGGATTTGGCAGAGAATAAACTATAAGTAATGCTTCCCCTTTACCTTCTTCTGTTGGGCTTTTTTTTTTGGCCTATACCTTTATAAAAATAAAGTCAAACTTAGTATGGTATAAACCAGTAATACATAAGAGGATTGTAATGAACACACTCTATCCATCGATTTTTCATAAAATATTGAGCACTACAATGTGTTACATACAAAACATACCCATGGTGAGAGAAAATAGATCCAGTTCTTGCTTTATGAAACTTTCAGGGTAGAAAAATATCGTAATTGGGAATTCTGAACCTACAGAAGCTGTCATCCCCAGTTCAGCAAACAGCTGTGGCAACAAAAAAAAGAGAAAAGCTTTATCTAAATTCTATAAACCACAGATCTCTGCTGGAATGACACTGAGGAATGGGGGGCGGGGGGCTGGAGGCAAGTAAGGGGGAAGGAGGGAGATAGTAAGAGAGTAGTAGTAAACACAGAGAGGGAGACACCCAGAGAGAGAGAGACAGAGAGAGAGAGAGAGAGTCAAGGAGAGAGGGAGGGAGAGACACAGAGATTGATCAGTCAATCGGGATTGAGATGAGACTTTGAATGCCTTTTCAATGCAGTACATTGAATAAATAGAAGAACCTAAACATTCTAAAAACTCTTCTGGCCTATGAGCTGTAAGACTTTGAGAATCTGTTTACTCAAAAGCAACCAACTCTATTCCTTCAAACTACAATGATTTTTGAACATTATGCCCAAATCTTACAGCATTTTCCTTTATAATACATTCCAAGGTTTCTCTAGCAAATTTTCCTATAAGACAATCATAGCAAAAAATTAATCACCAGTATTATTTTCTGGGGAGTGGGTTAAACAGAAAGAAAATATAATTTTTAGAAAAGTAAGTCTTTTCTCCATGTAAATAAACTGGATTAATCTAAGTCTGTATTCGTGGTGCTCACATGTTCCCCCAAATTTATGTTCACCTACTGTGTGACCTTGGGGAAAAGTCCTTCATCTTTCTACACTTTAATTTCTTCATGTATACAAAAGGGATAATTTCATTGATTATAGGGTATTTGAAAGATTTAAATTATTACATGTAAAGTAGTTAAAACAATTTAGCATACAATAAATGTTCAATAAAGTTATCCAGCTATAGTTACAGTAATAATCAGTACTATATTTTTATGTGAAAAATCAAAGTACATGAGAATGCTTCCCAAAAGATATATGGTCTGATTTTTAAAAACTGGGCATGGGAAAAAAAACCAACAACAACTGGGTATGGATATGATTGAAATTTCATACTTTTTGTTTATAGTCAGAGAACAAAATACATATATTAGCAGACTCTTTCCACAATTTAATTAGTTATCTAATAACCCTAGAAATAAATTAACTTGTTAAGATTTATGAATGTATTTGACAGATGCTCATAATGACAGTTCATTTAGAAAGGCAGAACTGGGAGTGCATTGTTTTCCATATCCATGGAAGGTGACATATAACATGCTTTAAACATTTTAGGCCCCAGTGAGATCAACTGTGCTCTGTCGCAATGTTTCTTATGGGGATTGCAGACTACCACCAGCAGAATCATTGACAGTCCCTGTCACAAACGTATATTCTTAATACTCTGCTTCAGCTATATTAAGACAGACACCCTTATGTGTGGGGTATAGTGCTCAGTGTCTGAGACAGATGATGTTCACATTAAACTTTTAGAACTGCCAGAACTGTTTATGGTTCAAAACAAATTGATCATTAATCAAGGCAGAACGGACAAAAAAATTTTCATGAATTAATTGCAGTTATGAAAAAGAGTTAAGATGTATAAAGTACATGAACCAACCCCCCACAAGGGATGAAATCATTAAGTACCACAAACATTACTAATAAGAAATTTAAAAAACAAAACTAAAAAAATCTAAGTTAATACCTTTGACTGGAAATTCCCCTAAAATCTACCTTCAATAAAAGTGTCTTGCTACCTTTCCAGGCCAGTGTCTTACTGAAATTTGTCATTTTCCATTACAAGTTATAAACCTTAACCTTATAATTTCCTCATTTGATTTCCAACTCATACTGACCTTTTGCCAGTGGACAATACACACGCTACTGCACCTCATACACCAAGTAACCGTTGTTAAAAGTCACACTGTGCAACGGGACTATTTGAAATGCAAGCAGTGATAAACTGAAAAACTCATTTGATAAACTGGAACTTGTCCTTATGCAAATAAGATCATGAGGAAACCATAACTTTAAAAGATTTTATTTTGACCTTTTACAAGTTTACTCATGAAGATACTTAATGTGACGCCCTTGTTTTTACTGCCACTCTCCTATAACTGTCTTATGTAATCTACCATTGTATTTCTACCTGAGAGGTACTGAAGTTGTCATCTATTGCAGAACTACATATGTAAGACGAGATCGGGCGCGCTCAGGGTGCTATGGCCGTAGACTATGTATATAGGAACCACACATTACACATTACATCCATTTACCTTTAAATGGCTCCAGTCTATCCTTCTTTATGTCAGAGCAGTACTTAGTGTATAAAAGCACCACATCTTTTTTATCCATTCCTCAGTCAGTGAGCATTTAGATTGTGTCCAAGTTCTGGCTATTATAAATTGTGCTGCTATAAACATGGGTGCACATGTCAATGTGATATGATGTTTTTAATTCTCTTGGGAAGATACTCAGAAGGGGAATAGCTGGGTCGAATGGGAACTGTAGTTCTAATTTTTTGAGGATTCTCCACACATTTCTTAGAGAAGTTGCAAGAACAACTCTTCCTATGAACAATTCATATTTTCTCTCCTGTGAGGAATATGGCAAAATTTATGATTCTCTTTTTATTTTAATTACCACATAGATAAATCTTATATTCAGTGTTAAAAGGTATGTCTAATAGCTGCTAATGGCTTGATTTATAATGCACATTTTTCCAAACAATGTATTTATTTGAATACAATCCTCCCTGTCTGAAGCACAATATAAATAAATATTGTAAAAGGAAGAGCAGACTCCTGGACACTGCTTTTTCCAAAGTCATGACTTACAGCCCCGCTAAAGGGTGGTGGAAATCAAGGCATTATTCTGATTGCCGGTCATAAAGTGATCAACTAAACCACTAATTGCTACTGGTCTGAGTATTAAAACATGCAATTCAGTTTACTATCATTAAGTTCTGGTTTCCGCAAAAACAAGTATTTAAAGTACATTAAAAGAATGACTGTGTATCATGATTCAAAGCACATTTCCAGATCTGAGGAAGGTGTCTAAAGAGGCCCTTGAAGAGAATTAGGGATACAGACAAGAGGACAGGAAGGACTTAAGTGACAACAGATTCCAATTTCAGCTCTTCAAGATGTATTCTTTCATTTGGGGAAAATGCTTCTGAAAAGGGGAGAAAGGGCACCACAAATCTGGAAAGTACTGCTTAGAAACAAGAATGACGGGGCCCCCGTTTCTTTCACATTTCACAAAACTAGCTGCAGTTCCTCAATCACAGCGCTGGTTCTGCATTAGTTTATTTTGTTTTAAATATTTTCTGTGCTCCATTCACTCTGTAAACGTCTTAAAAAACCTCTTTAATTGTTCTAAGATAAACTAAATTATTTCTTTTTCAGTGATCCCACCATCTCATGCTCATCTATTCAATGCAAATTGTTTTTCACTAATTGTTCCCTTTCATGGCTGTAAGTACTTTATCATTACTGTAAATCCAGGAACTCGCATGTGGAAGAGCTCAATGAATACTAATTAATGCCTAATGATTCCTTTACACCACCTTAACTGCCATAGATAGCACTGAAGCATCACTCACAAGGTAAATACAAAAAGTTTCCTCAAATAATATAGGGGTGAAAAGCACAGTAACATACATTTTATTTAAGACAAATATTTTTGTGTACTGATTGATAATCCTCCTGTTAAATATCACAGATAAATTTCTAGATGCAAAACCTTTTAGTCTAAATAGTCATATATACATTGATTATATAAATATATATTGATTATATATATGTATACATATATTTTTTTTCGAGACAGAGTTTCAGGCTGTTCTTAACTCACTTTGTAGGCCAGGCTGGTCTTGAACACCCAGAAATCCTCTTGTCTTAGCCAAGAGCTGGGATTGTAGGTATTTGTTACCATGCCTGGTAAATAGTTTTGTTTTTGATAATAATTCCTTTCAGAAACCAAATTTTCATTTACGTACTAAAAGATTAACCATTCAAGAATATACTTTTACCTTATTTTTTTCAGTTTTTTGTAACCAGTTTACTTATAAATGATAGAATCATAAAAATTGCACGTATTAATAGGGTACCATGTGATGTTTTAATGCATACATAGTATGTAATGCTTAAATCAGGTTAAACATACCTATTTCCTCAAATATTTATCTTTTCTTTTGGCAAAAACTTTCAAAATCCTTTCTTCTAGTTTTCTGAAATATGCACTAGAATATTATTGTTAAAGTCACTACAAGGGCAGCTGAAGAGCTAATAGTCTCTTGTGCCTATTAAATAAAGTAGTGTGTACTGAATTGTAATTTTCCAACCTGATGACATGATGATGTCATTGAGCATTTATCAAGTGCTTCCTTTGTGCCAAGCATGATCTAAGTGCTGTACTTTTATCATTTCATTTTATTATTTCACTAATTCTATGAGCAAAAGTTTATTTTCCTTACTTTACATATGAGAAACTAATGAAGTTTTTTTAGAATCGAGTTTAGCAGCCTGCTTCCCTACTTTTAAAATTATATATATTTAATATTCATCTATTATTTATTCAACAAATATTTATCAGCCACTGTATTCTAATCCCTGGGCTATACATAGAATAAAGTTGTGAATAATAAGATTCTTAACTGAAGAGGATTACCTTCCAGCAGAGGAGATAAATGAGTAAACAAGATAAATTACAGTTGGAAAAGCTACTATAAAATACAAATAAGATAATTAATGGATGGAAATTACCACAATAAAAATGGAATTAAGGTCTCCCTGAGAAAGACAGATTTGAGAGGTAAGACTTGAAAGGCAAGAATGAGTCAGAATTTAAAAGAACAAAGAGAAGCTTATTCCCATCCAAGGTCATATAAAGTATAAAGTCCCCAGAGCGGGAAAGGGCTTCGGGAAAGAGGAAAAGAATGACAGAGGTTTTGAGATGAGACGGAGAGGTAGCCATAATGTTATTATGGACCATAATAAAAAACCTGAATATAAATCTAAGAACACCAGAAAAACTCTGTCTTAAGCATGGCAGTGACTAGATATAATTTATAATGTTTTTTTTCTTTTTCTTTTTCGGTACTGTGGATCGAACTCACAACCTTGGGCTTGCCAGGCAGGTGCTTATGCCACTGAGCTAAATCCCCAGCCCTATAATTTATAATATTAAGTAATACAGTAAGTCCCTGACTCACCAACATTTCGTTGCAAACTTTTACAGATATGAACAGATCTTGCATCACATTCATAATATGAACAATTATTGAAGTAGCTCATGTGTCTGTGGGACACTGTCACAGCTGTGTTGCTGTGTGCTTACTGTACCGTGCCACAGTGTACAGTAGTGTAGTGCTTAGAGACCAGGATGTCTGGAAGCGAAAAGAAAGTGGTGGTGATGTGTAAGCGTCTGCTGCAAAGTGCAAAGCAATATGCATTGTACATTTGTGCCAAAAATGTCTAATGCTCACTTTGTTGGACTTACCAACAACTGTGACTTATAAATATTTTCCCAGAATGGAACTCATTCCTAACTCAGTGGCTTACTGTAATTCTAGTAATTCTAGTTTGTAAATGGCCAATGAATTTCAGATGGGCATGAACTGAGGGAAAGCAGTTAGGAAACAGGTTGGCTGGCTGTAGCAGTGGCACATGTCTGCAATCCCAGCACTTGAGGAGAAGCTGAGGCAAGAGGATCACCATAAGTTCAAGGCCAGCCTGGGATACACAGTGAGTTCAAGGTCAGGCTAAGGGCCGGGTATTTAGCTCTGCAGCATAAGCACCTGCCTTGCAAGTGTCTGGTCATGAGTTCAATTCTCAGTACCAAAAAAAAAAAAAAAAAAAAAAAAAAAAAGCCAGGCTAAACTACATGTAGGCTAAACTACATAGCAAGACCTTGCTTATCAAATAAAATAAAACAAAAACAAACAATAGGTTGATAAGATTAATGAATTGATGAAACAGATGAGCGATCTGTTAGAAAAGGCTACAGAAATGAATCTTTTGCATTTAATTACTTAAGGTCACAAATTACTATGTACTTAGAAAGTAAATGCAACCAGAGAAGGCTTAGGATATAGCCTTTAAGTATCACATTTCTTTTTATTGTAACTTCCAGTTCTGTCTATAGAGTAACAAGAATCAGATTCACTCTTCCCCTCAAACAACTTAGAAACTAGACAGAATAAAAGAAACTGTTTAGATAATTATCTATAGCCTCTCAAGACTAGGATCTCTCAGAGAAGGGAAATAAATGAGGTGAAATCCACCACTACCCTGGCCCTTTCATCTGTTGATAAGCACTTGACTGACGATTATAGAACACCTCTCTCAATTAAATGCATATGCTTTGTAAGAGATTTATTAGTGTACGAGTCACCAGCAAAAGAGACTGGAGAGTAAACTGGTCAGTCCTGAGAAGAACTAGGAACTATAGAATCAAGGAAGCCAAGAGACAATTTCAAAAGTGAGGTGTATATCAATTCTGTTGAAAGAACAAAAGTCAAGAAATATGAGAGAAAAGGATACAGGAATTTGGCACTGTATTTGTAATGGAGGATCTTGACAAGAACAGCTGCAGTGGAGAGTGGCCCCAAAGCCACACTGGAGCGGACTGTGGACACTGCAAAGAGATAGCGATATCTAAGACATCTGGACATAAAGGGGAGCAGAGAAATTGCGAAGTAACTACAGAAGGACATGTATTTGTGATGAGATTTATTAGACATCTGTACAGAGGAAAAGATCATTTATAGAGGAGATAATGATCAGTTTGGAGTAGCCAAAGTGATGCAATACATTCCTTGAGAAGATGAGAGGGACTGGGATCCAAATCATGAGGAAAAGGGTTTCCTGCACTAGGGAAACAAACAAACAAACAGACCCACAAGTACTATAACAACATAAAAAATTCTCTGAAAGAGGCTAAATTATCCCACCTTACAAACAGATTATATAAATACTTGTAATTTTGAATCCTCATGATTTTAGGCCTTCATTATGAACACTGCTTTGGTGTGGTAATGAACACTCTTAATCTTGGCAGATTATAGGCTAGGCAGTGATAGCTTTTTAATCCTTCTTTTAACTGGCCAAAAATTGCTTTGACTTTTTTTCTTGCCGTTTCCTCAAAGGAATCTACATGAAATCTGCATTACTCTTTCCAATTCGTTGTTTATTTTCAGAGATAAGTACTTTAGAGAAATCCTAAGGTTGAATTAATGTCATGAGAAGACATCAAATAATTGAACGTATTATATGAAGAATAGTAATTTTATAGACAGCAATAAGGTATTAAAAAGCCTTGGGCTTTTTATGATAGCTATATACCTTTACCGCATAAGCAAATACATGAGTTATGACAGTCCTTGTCTGTCTCATGATAGAACTTTGTCTCCAACTCTGAAGGTCATGAATTTGTTTTGATTGTTAATATATTCAGAAGCCTTACTGCGATTAGATTAAGTGAAGCAATTTAACATTTACTAAATTAAGAGAAGCATAATAAAATAGTCCACAAATGAAAGTATGTCTAGTTAAAAACTTACACTAAAAGTCAAAATGACATATTTGAAAAAAATCAAGGGCTGAAAGAATTCTGGCAATTCAATTATATATAGATACAAATAGCCAAGTGTGGTGGTAGATTCCTATAATTCTAGCAGTGGGATGCTGAGATGAGAGGACTGCAAGTTTGAGCCCAGCTCAGGCAACTTAGCAACTGGGTGAGACCATGGATCCAAAACATGGGGCTAAAGAAGTAGCTCAGCATGAAGGTCAGGGGTTTAATCACGAATGCCACAAACAATGAAAATGTCCAACTTCACAGGTAAACGAGAAAACACAAATTTAAATCAATTGAAACTTAATTATCACTAAATAGATTATTTTAAGTAAATAATAATGTTAGTACTATTTAAGGAATGGAGAAATGGACATTCTCTCACACACCATTGAAAATGCTAAAAACCATTTCTAAAAGGCAAATCAGATGATAACATAATTTTTTAAGTTCACTTGCAGAAACTTATTTTACAAAAATAACTATGGATATGTACAACGGAGGTATACATAGTTATAACAAAAATTGAAACCTAAAGACTCAGTAACAGAAATGAATTTGTTATAAAACTGTGATTCAGCAACTCAACATTATACATAATTAAAGATGATAGAAGGAAATTAATTATATGATGAAGTACCACATTTCTAATAATGTAATAATATCTGTAATACTGTGATAAATTAAATAGAAAAGGTTCCAAAAGGATATACAAATATCACATTTTACTAAAAGTTCACATATTTGCAAAAGTTATACATCTGAAAGCAAAATAACATATTTTATTTTTTATTTTTATCTAAATACCAAAATTTCTCCCCAAATTGGTTCCATATATTTAAAAGTAGCAAGGGAGAAAAGGCAAGAGGTCTAAAAAAATTTTAACATAAAGTATATATGAACTTTAATTAATATTCTACATATGAATTAGGCTATAAGGCACTTTTGTCCATTTAAGATATATTACCTAAGCTTAGTCTAACACTCAAAAGGAAAGTCAAGTTGGTCAGTAGGAAAAAGACAGTGTATAAGTGTATCACAGGACCTCTTGATTTAATAAAAGTAAGCCCCATAAAATCCTTGCTGATTGTGGTGATGCATACCTATAAGTCCAGCTACTGGGGAGCTGAGACAGGAGGATTGCAAGTTTGAGTCCAGCCTGGAGAACTTAGGGAGATCTCCAAAACAACAAAAAAAGGAGTCATAACCAATGAAACAGTCTTTATGATAGCTGTATTCTCAATGGTAATTTCTTTCTTTCTTTGTTTCTTTCTTTCTCTCTCTCTTTTCTTTTTTTTGTACCAGGGATTAAACTCATGACCCTATGTTTGCCAGGCAGGTGCTTATACCCAGTCTAAACCCCTGGTCCAGAGTACAAATGGGTAATGAAATTGCCTTCTTCTTCCTTTTTTTTTGATAGTGGGGATGATACTCATGACCTTGTGCTTATCAGGCAGGTGCTTACACTACTGAGTTAAATCCCTAGCCCTCAATGGCAATTTCTTTTCATCATCTCAGAATAAAAGATGGAGGTTCTTTGTTGCACTGTTTCAATGTGTTCACTTTCATGTATTTGTATTTGTGTTTTTAAGAGACTAAAACTCAGTATTATGACTTACCAAATAAAAGCAATCAAAAGAAATGTTATGAAGTGGAGAAACATTTTCCATTTTAAAGACTATACTTGCCTTTGGATTGTTTGCATCAAACAGTCCAGTCGAAAGTCCAATCAACAAGGAGTTCTTGTTTTTATTTTGTGGTGGTGATTCAGAGTGACATCGAAGTGGAATAGATTCTTCCGGGAAACAATGAATTGACTGAACTTGAGAGACTATATTCAAGTGTTCATAACAAACCACCTTATGGAAAAATGGTTCTGGTTGTACAGACTTATCAACATCATATTTAGAATGGTGAGAATCATCTAGTCCTGGTTCTGTGGTACAAAAGAGAAATTATGTTATAAGCATATATAGTAAATAAAGTTCTTTTTTTTTGGTACCAGGGATCGAACTCACTACCTCGTGCTTGCCAGGTGGGTGCTTATGCCACTGAGCTACATTCCCAGCCCCATAAAGTTCCAAATAACATTGACAAGGCATAATATTTAACATAAATTTTATCAAAAAGCCTCACATCTATCAGAAAAACAAAATATAAAAATGTATGTGAATATATGAACTTATAAATAATCTTTATGAGGACATAATGTTTCATTTTCAGAAAGGTTTGATATATACTTCCATTATATTGAAAGTATTAAAACAGACACGAATCCAAAGAAATAACTAGACATTATTTTCCAGTTTCCTTTGTTCCCATACATAGAAAAAAGTGCATTTCTTATGTCGCAGCTAATACTACAGAGACGACTACAGTGATGCCTCTGTTCATAAACTTAATTTGTTCCATGACTCTGGAAAAGATGGCCACATTCATGTTCTCACAGGAAAGATGGCTATAGTCATGTTCATCACCCAATGCAGGGTTTGCAAACAAAAACAAAATTTTGTCAAGAACTGATGTTTGTGAATTAAACTGTTGCAAGTAAAAGCATTTGCGAACCACGGTACCACTGTAATTTAAAAAGAGGATGATATATTTAATAAGCTTAGTATATGGTTTTAGCTTGGCAAGTAATCCTTTTCATCTTAAACATGCAATAAAATAACTGATCAAAAATTTTAATATCCAGGTGTATAACCCAAGCTTATTAATTCAGATTGTAGTGCTCTATGCCTATTTTATTTTAAAAATCATTGTGATGACTGATAAGAAATGTACTATTTATATGTTTCTCAAATAAAACAGGTGGTATTAACTATAACCCAGGAACAAATCAGATTAATGCAATGATATTTACCTATAATAACCTCACTAAGCTGGTCAACATTCTGCAAGATTTCATCTTCAGAAACTTCATTATGCTGAATGGCAACTTTGTCTTCCAACCTGTCATAGATAGACACATCAGTTAAAAAGGCACAGTTTACCAAAAATCAAAGCATTTACAACACAGAAACAAGTTCACTAGCATTCTATGATTTCTCTTGCAAGGCCTTTTCTCTTTTATATATACTTTCTCTTATAAGCAAACAATTTTTCACTTTGTTGAAAATTTACTAATCAGCAATCATTCATACATTCTGACAGTCTAAATTGTTACAATCCCTGGAAAGAATAACTGAATTGCTAATGAAATTTATAAAATACAATTGTATTTTACATCCATTATATTTCTATGTTTTTATCTTACCAATATCCATGCAAACATCACTCTATATAAAATGCTATTAATTGCATCATCGTTTGTGATTTACTGGCAAAGTGTTTTACTGGCTATCTACATATACTTTATTTACTCATTGATTTCTGAACATGTGAACATCTACTAGTCTTATAAAATTATTTTATAGCGTATTATAATATTAGGATATTAAATTATAATACTACATTACTATGGCATTATTTCTAAGAAGGTATTACAAAAGGGATCTGGGCTTTGAAATGTAAGGAAAAACACAAAACCTACTCAGTTTGCTTTGTTTCTTCTTCCTCACTAACCCACACATTATTAATAATACATGGCAAACTCCCATCTTTGTTTTTCCTACTTGGCTCTTGAAGAACTTCTGTTTCCAAATCATCAGGTTCTGCAAAGTAAAAAAGAAACAAAAAAGGTGTCAAAAATTTTTTTTGCAAAACAATTGAATTAACTTGGTCTTCAATTTTGACTTGGAGGGTTGCCACAGCCTGGTGTATTGAACAGAGGGCCTCTGGAGTGCAGCAGGGTGGGGGTGAGGAGGGAGGCACCTCACAAACCCACAGGCTGTATAAAGCCAGGTAAAGAAACAAGTGACTTGGGGTCACAGACAAACATGAAAACTGGGAGCAGCTGGAGTGAATATAGCCACAGGGCCACGTACTACTGACCAACCAGGCACAGCAGGCACGGTGAGGCAGGACTTGGCATGCACACCCAAAAAGTAAGCCTGGAAACAAAATAGGAAAGTAGTGACTCATTATCCTGCTCATAGATCTGATTCCAAGACTACAGGCTGGAGAAGAAACCACTCACTCAAATACACTGAGGAATTTTTGGGAGTCATTTCCATTTTTCTTTTTTGTTTTTTCTATTTTCTTTTCTTTTGCCCTTTGTCTACTTTTCTTCTTTTTCATGTTTTTTCTTTTCTGTTACTTTTACCTGATTTCCTTAATTTTCATTTACTCTTTTACTCTTTCATTGAATGCTTTAGTTCTCTCTCTTCTTCACATTGTCCTTTTCAAATTTTACTTCTTTCATTTTCCCTAACCCCTCCAAAGTTATCAGTATTACTTTGTTTGTTTGAGACAGGGTCTGGCTGTAACCCAATATCTGGTTTGACTTTGCATAATTAACATTGTTGTAGTCTGTTCTTGGAGAAAGTTAGATGAATTATACAAAACTCACCCCTCCCCAAATTAATGGAGGCAGCTGGATCATGGGATACAGGCAAAGGCCAACCATTAGCCATCCTTAGCACTACACTGGGAAAACAGACACTTATTAAAGGGAACTCCAGACCTGTAACAGTCTTTCCACTTTAACTAATCCTTAGTACCCAGCACAACAGCACACAGTAGAAACATAACAAGACAAAGCAACAAAATGCTTCCAGAAACTCCCACCTTCCCAAGATATATCAATGGGGAGGAACTCAAAAGCCAAACAGCTGAATTAGGGATATTTCAATTGTTGAACCTCTCCAACCTCCAACTTTCCACTACTCCAACAGAGGAGTTGTAAAAAAAAAAAAAAATCCATTCAGTGTTCCTAACATTGCTGGGCAATCAAACCAAAAATGTGACGGTAAAAACCAGTATTGGCTGAGAGTTAAGTCATGCCATGGACATAAAGGGGTGATGCTTCAGTCTAAGCACAGCTTTCACCTGGACAACATACAATGCTTATATTAGTGCATTAAAACAGTCATTTTCCCCCATTTTATTTGGATAAAATATTGTAATCTTGGATCCAAAGAAAGTGACACCAACAGTGAAGCTAAGAAGAAAACTGTGAGAACCATAATAGAGTTAAAGAAAGAAATCATTGCAAAATTTAATAAAGTCCTAAAAAATGAATTAATAGTATAATTTCTGGTCTCAGGAGTAATTATTTGGTTTCCCATTATTTCTTATGGGAAAAAATATGCACAGTTCTTGAACTTTTAAGTGTTTAGACATGAATTTAGAACAAACTGAGTTTTGACAACGTAGGTATCACTGTATATGATATGAACAAAAAACAGATCAATAAAGTGTTTGGTAAGCTAAAGATGCCATAACTGAATTTAATAAATGAAACGATCAGTAAGCTTAAAGAAGACATTAATAAAAAGCAAGCTGAAATAAATAAAATGATTCAAAGGTGAGTGCTCCAAAGAATTAGAGCCCATGAAAAGGTATTACAATACACAAATCCAAGAGGAAAAATTGTATTGAAAGTATGGGTAGCAGATTCCATCCTAGAGGGCAGCCTGGCTGGAGGACAGTGAGTCTGTAATCTGTGCCTTTCCATTCTAGCCTAGAGGGTGGACTCAACTGAAGTCAGTGAGTTCTCGATCTGGGTCCACCCATTTTATCGTGGAGGGTGGGTTGGCTGTAAGAATGTAAGACTGAAGGGAACTTCAAGACCCAAAACACATATGGGTGCACAGATGCACACTGATGTTAAGATCAGATCCATACCCAATATATCTCTGGGGTGCTACACAGAGATTAGCAAAGAAATGTAAACATCAGAAAAAGAAACTGAACACAGACACTCCTATGAGCCTGTCAGTAGCCATTAGGCACTGGTATCCAGCTCTAGTAGGGAGAACCAGCCAGCTAAGCTACTGTGTACCTGCCACGATTGGGGGAGCCTCAGAGTAGCTACACATGTCTGGAGAAGCCAGCCCTATACCCAACACCACCCTGGGAACCCAGGATAGGAGAAACCCAGGTGCCTGACCCATTTCCCTACACTGTGGACTGACAGCCAGCATGGGAAGTAAATGGGACCCCACAACCTGCTTGTCTAGAAGAACTCAGAAAATGTCAAGACAAAGAAGCAAAAGGCAGTCTCTGGTCTCCAACACATACAAAGCCATGTCCAAGATATAAATTTGGAAGAGATTGTAAGTTGTACACATGAAGTTTCTAAAGTGATGGTAACCACAGTAAAATAACAACTTCATAAGGCGATTAAAGACATTAAATTAGGTGACGGGAAGATGGCGGATCATTAAGCAGCAAAATAGGGAGCCTCTCTGAGAGAAACAGCTCAGATGCTAGAATAAAACATCCCAGAGAAGACCAGATAGACAGAGACAGATCCTCTAAATCCAGGAAGAAACTAAAGAGAAAGGAAAAAAAAAAAAAAAAAAAAAAAAAAAAAAAGAAAATCATGGACGGACGGCTGTAACCAAACTTGCTCTCACCAGCGCTTGTCCCATTGTGTATGAAAAGCCGCTAGAATCCAGACACATATGGGTGTGGTGAAGTTGGAGGTTGGTGAGCCCATGGGCCTCAGTGGGAGGAAGTGGTCACAGAGGGGAGCGGTGGAGCAGAGAGCAGCACTCAGCTCGGAGATCTGTACTGGCTTGCAGTGAGTGCAAGGAACTTGGTCCTTGGGTGGGTATGGGCGACTGCCCCATGACATTTTGGAGTTCAGCAGGACAAGCCTAGAACCAGAACAGCAGTGGCTTCAGTCAGCCACTCCTAGTACTGAGCAGATGGTGAGAACTGCTTGGACTGAGTCCTGCCTCTATGTATGGTCCAGTAGCAAAGGACGAGGTCTCTCTGAAACTATACCTAATTGGTCTTGTCTGTGTGGCACATACTAATATGGTGAAGACTCTCGGAGCTTGACCAACTCAGAAGGGAGGGGGCAGCCCGCCCTGCCCCTGCTGGTACTTCAGTGATCATCAGCAGACTGGGGAGGGCAGCAATCCCTAGCCAGCATGCTTCAGAGTAATAGTGGCTAATACAGGAAGTGCTGAGGACTCACATTGTCCACTGTCTGGAGGAAACCAGAAACATGACAAGAGGAAGAAACAAAAGGAAATCTTTAGTCCCTAATACAAACACTAATGGCCTGGGGAAGATAAACACAAAAGAGATCAGAGGTTGCACACCTATAGTGTTGGAAAAAGCAGCATTAGACATAAAGAATTATCATTGTGACATTATAGAAGAATTAAAAACAGAAATTCTAACACAAGTAAAGAAAGATAATAACAGAAATGCTAAGTACCTCTCAAGAAGACACAGATGGGAGAATGGAGGGACATAGAAAAAGGAGAGGAACCTTTGATGAAGAATATAGAAAAATCTAGAATACATGAAACAGATTCAAAGAGACTACCAGGAAATTAAAAACTCCATTGAAAGCTGGCAAAACTGCTTGAAAGAAACTAAAGACTATCAAACCTTGAAGACAGGTTTGCAATGTGCGATCATGAAAGGAAAGATCTCTTAAAAAAAAAAAAAAAAAACAAAACAAAAAAACCAAAAACTAAACAAACAAACAAAAAAAAAACCCAAGGAACCAAAAAGTAACAATATGAAGGCTAGAAGATAAGAAGACGATCTATAACTTAAGAATAAAAAATGTGAGTGAAGAAGCAGGGGTAAACACAAATGAAATACAGAGGCTACTTACAGAAATAATTAAAGGAAATTTCCCAAGCATAGGAAAAGGAAATGATATTCAGTTATGTGAGGCATACAGAACTCCAGCCAGCTATAACTAAAATAGATCTATGCCCAGACATATAATAATCAACATCCCAGAAATTCAACACAAGAACAGAATATTAAAAGTTGTCAGAGAAAAGAAACAGTGTTTATCATCTATAAAGGAAAACCCATCAGAATCACAACAGACTTTTCAACACAAACCATCAAATCAAGAAGAGCTTGGAGAGAAGTACTTCAAGCTTTGAAAGAAAATAACCTCCAACTCAGTACGAAACTATCTCTCAAAATTAATGGAGAAACAAGACGCTTCCATTACAAAGAGGAACTGGGGGAGTTTGTGACCATCAATCTTACCCTACAAAAAGTACTGCAGGACATTATAGAGAGAGAAAGAAAAAAAAAAAAAGACCATGGTTTCAAGAATAGCAACAGGGAGACACACTGAATGGGGCAGACAGTGGAATAAAGGGGAAAAGTAGAAAACCAATGGCAAAAAAATAGCATGGCAGAGATGAGCCAGATAAGATTGGCCATAATCACTAACGTGGATGGCCTCGATACACTAATAAAAAGAAACACAGACAGAGTGGATCAGGAGATAGAATCCATCAAGATGCTCTATATAAGGAACATACTTAACCTGAAAGAAGGTTTATGGACTGAAAGTCAAAGATGAGAAAATAATGGTCTATGGGACAGAGAACCAGAAAAAGTGGAGGTAGCTCACCCATCAGCTGCAGATTGATTGGAAAGACATAACCCTATTATACAATGGAGAACTACTCAGCTATAAGGAAAGAAAATCTTGAGGTTTTTGTAAGTAAATGGATCAACTTGAGATCAAGCTCAGGGGTAAAAAGGATCAGAATCACTTAGCTAAAGAACGGGTTGCCTCCTTAGTCTAAAAACTAAAGGAGTTAGCGGGATACAAAATGTACAACGAACCCTGTGAAAGTGAAGGGGAAGAACTGTCTAAATAGGCAAGGTAGAGGACATTGGTAATCTTGTATCATGATTTGAAACCCATATTGTTTTCATCACTCTGGTTTGGTTATATTCTGTTATAGTTTGTCTCCTTGTACTAGATTTGAAGGCAGAGACAGGTATTCCAAAGATGGCAGGCTATCATCTTTAATTTCCTATTAACTTAATCTAAAACCTATATTGCTTTTACTGTCTTGTTTTGACTGATTTTATTTTAATCTTTCTTGTTTGACTGCCATCTTATCTCGACTGATTTTATTTGAATCTGTTAATGTTTGATAGTATCAAGTATGAGAGTATAGGCAACTACTCTGAAGAAAGTAAGATTTACTATGATACTCATTCTGATTTGACTATTATCATCTTTTGAAGACTTATAATGTCTCCAATGTTTTGTTTTTATTGATTTTGTTCTGTACTGCTATATTCAATTGTATTATACCTGATGATATGGGCAATTCTATTGAAGATATCAAGAGACATCATGGTAATCATTGTAGATCACCTTGTATTGTGGTTTTAAATTATATACTATGTCCATCCTTTTGTTTTGAATGACTGCATTTTTTTCTGCTCATTTGGTTTTTCTTTTCAAAATAAAAAAAAGAAATTAGATCAGAAATGCTATCTCAGGTAAAAGAAGAAATGAAAACATAATAAAAGAATTGTTGAGTATATCTAAAGAAGACATCAATAAAAAAGCAAAGCATAGGAAAATGAAGGAAATTGTGAATGAACAATATAAGAAAGATATAGAATGCATGAAACAGATTCAAAGAGACATTCAGCAAATTAAAAACTCCATTGAAAGCTGGCAAAGTCACTTGAAAGAAACTGAAGATAAACTTTCATACCTTGAAGACAGGTTTGCAACTAGTGACTACAAAAGGAAAGATCTCTTAAAATAACAAGAAACCAGGAAATAATAATTCAATGGCTACAAGATGATACAAAGAAAAATAATTTAAGAGTGATAGATGTCAGTAAAAAGCAGGAATAAACACAAATGAAATAAAACTATTTATAGAAGCAATGGCAAAAAACTTCCCAAGTATGGGAAAAAGATCTGACATACAGTAAATGAGGCATATAGAACTCCAGCTAGACATAGCCAAAATAAATCTATACTCAGACATATAATAATCAAGGTCCCAGAAATTCAGCACAAAAACAGAATATTAAAGGCTGTTAGAGAAAAGAAACAGATCACCTATAAAGGAAAACCCATCAGAATCATGACAGACTTCTCGACATAAACCATCGAGTCAAGAAGAGGTTGGAAAGAAGTATTTCAAGTCCTGAAAGAAAACAACTTCCAGCCTAGATTGATGTACTCTGCAAAACTATCTTTCAAAATTAATGGAGAAACAAGATATGTCCTTGACAAACAACAACTAAGCAATTCAAGACTACCAAACCAACTCTACAAAGTATATTAAAGGATATTCTAGAGAGAGATAAAAATGACCATGGTTCCAGGAACAGAGGGGGATTGCTAAGCACGGCAAGCAGTTGAATGGAGGGGAAAAGTAGGGGCCAATGGCAGGAAAATAGCAAGGCAGAGATGAGCCAGTACATGTAGGATGTAACTATTAACATAGATAGCTTCAATTCACCAATTAAAAAAAACCAGGCAGAGTGAGTCTGGAGACAGGATCTATCAATATGCTTTATACAATAAACACATTTAACTCAAAAAGGAATTCCTAGACTGAAAGTCAAAGAAGAGAAAGCAATGCTCCATGTTACAGGGAATTAGGAAAAGGTAGGGGTATCTTGCCAATCAACTGCAGAATGGATAAGAAAGATATGGCATTTTTATACAATGGAAAGCTACTTGGCTATAAAGAAAGATAACCTTGAGGCTCTTGTAGGTAAATAGATGCAACTTGAGATCATAATAAGGGATAAAATGGTTTGGAGTCACATGAGTGAACATTGTGTTGTCTCCCTAGTATAACAGACTAGGGGAGTTAGTGGAATCCAAAATGCACAGTGGATATTGAGAAAGTGAAAGGAGGGGGAGTAGCCACTGTTAATTTCCTATTATCTTGTTTGAAGCCATGTATTGTTTTTCATTGTTCTGTTTTGTTTGGTTTTATTCTGTTTTGTTTGATTTTATTATATCGGATGGCATGGGCAGCTATTTCAAAGATAACCAAATATATTATGGTAGCCATTGTTGATTTTCTGTTATCTAGTTTTGAAGCCCTATATTGCTTTGCTTTGTTTTGATTGATTTTATTCTATTTTTTTGGTTTGATTTTATTATGTTTGATGAGATAGGCAGCTACTTTGAAGATAACAAGAGGCATTATGGTAGCCATTGTTGACTTCCTGTTGTCTTGTTTTGAGGTTCTGTATCCTGTTCACTGTTTTGTTTTGATTGGCTCTGTTTTATTTATTTGTTCTTATTTTCTTCAAAATAAAAAAAAATGAAGGTATGGGCAGCAGAAATGAATAGTGTGAGAAGAGTGTCAAAACTACAGGATAGGGTTGATGCAGATGTATGTTCAGAGATATTTTAAAAACAGTAAAAGATTGCTGGATACAGTGGTGAAAGTCTGCAATCTCAGCATTCAAGAGGCTGAGGCAGGTGGACTGCTCCACGTTTGAGGTGAGTCTGTGCTACATAGTGACTTCAAGGCCAGCCTGAACTCACTACTATAGTGAGACTCTGTCTCAAAAAGCCAAACAACAAGGCAAAACAAAGAAAAACAAGAGATCATGGAAAGTGAATATAGCAGCTTCCAGATGATACAAAGAAGATTAAACTATGATTAACTGGAATTAGTGAAAAATCAGAAGCATAAGAAACCCATAAGAAACTGCCTATACCTTCATAAGAAATTAGAATAGCATAAGAAACCTGTTCATAGAAATAAATCTTTCTAAGCATGGTTAAGAAAGTTGGTATAAAGCCAGGTGTGGTAGCACACACCAGTAATCTAAGCACTCAGGAGGCTGAAGCAAGAGAATCACTAAGAGTTTAAGGCCAGCTTGGGCTGCATAGAGAGTTCAAGCCAGCCTGAATTACATAGTGAGACTCATATATATATATATAAAAAAAGATCAAAATTGGCATATAGATAAGAAAGGCAAGAATGAAAGAAAAGACCCATGATAATGCAATTGGAAATGAAAAAGGTGAAATCACAGTGGACACCACGGAAATTCAGAAAATTATTTGCAATTACTTCAAACATTTGTACTTCCAAATTAGAGAATTCAGAAGCAATGGATAAATTCCTAGGTACTTATGAATTACAAAACTGAACCATAAAATCCCCAAACAACCCAGTAACAGGCAGTGAAACTGAGGTAGTACTAAAAAACTTACCAACTCAGAAAAAATGCCCAGGATCTGATGGGTTCAATACTAAATCCTACAAGAACTTTAGGAAATAAGATATCTAATGGCAATACTCCCCAAACTTGAAATGTAAAAAGTACTGTCAGACTCATTTCTGGAAACTATTTCTGGAAACTATTTTTTCTGGAAACTATTCTCACTATCTTGATTCTAAAATCAGACAAAGACACAACTAAAAATGAAAAGTACAGGCCAGTCTCTTTAACCAACACAGATATAAAGATTCTCAATAAGATATTGGCAAACTGAATGCAACTCATCATTAAAAAGATCACTGATCATGACCCGACTGGCTTTAACCCAGGCATGCAAGGATCATGTGAATCACTAAATGTATCAAATCCTACAAAAAGAAGCAAGGGCAAAAATCACATGATTATCTCAATAGAGCAAAAAAAGCTTTGACAAAAACCAACATCCATTTAAGGTTAAAAACCCTTAAGAAAACGGGTAAAACGAACCTACCACAATCTGATAAAAAAGCCATTTATGACAACCTACTGCCAACCAGTAAAAAATTAATCCAGTAACAAAGTAAAAATAAAAAATAAAGGTATCTGTGATTACTGAAATGGTGAATAAACTGTAATATTATTATTACAGTTAATATATAGTTACAAT
This sequence comes from Cavia porcellus, assembly GCF_034190915.1. NCBI lineage: Eukaryota > Metazoa > Chordata > Mammalia > Rodentia > Caviidae > Cavia > Cavia porcellus. The sequence goes on along the minus strand of NW_026947507.1, from coordinate 25,760,877 downwards.
TAATATGTAAAGTAAATTTTAATCCTAAAACTCTGTCTCTCAACCTCTCTCAGCCCCAATTACCTGGAATTATATAACAGTAAGTAAGGAGCTTCTTCTGTTTTTACAGCAGCTACTCATTTTTTATCTAGCTATTTTCTGAAAGTAGTAAGTGATGAGAGTTTCCATTTTCATTTATTAACTTTTTATTCTTTTAAGGTAACATTATATGGTTTATCATTGAAGCAAATGCTATCACCTCTCTTTTTTTTTTTGGGCCTAGAACCTAGACACTCTCTTTTTCCATTTTTAAAATTTCATGTTATCTGTCTTACTTTGAATGACAACTATTATTTGTTAAATCCTTAGTTTTTACCCTTGCATGAAGTTTTGATTATTCATACAAGGTAAGTACTTGAGAGTAAAATCCTTTTCTATTTTATTTTTTAATATATATTCTCTAGTACCTTGAGCTATATTAGTATTAACTTATTCTATAAACTTGATTTGTGACTATTTTGCCAAGAAAACCCAAAACATCTACTATCAGGCTCTTTGTAGAGAAAGCTGCCAACCCTAACACTCAGCTAGAGTCTCCATTATATGCCTGTTTATTTCTTTTCATTTTATCTATTTCTTATTTTTAAAAAGTGCTTAAAATACTGTTTTACCTCAGTCTGCTATAATAGAATATTATAGGCTAGGTTCTTTAAATACAAGATTTATTTCTCATAGTTCCAGAGGCTGGAGAGTAGGACCAGGAAGAGCCATGGTCAGTTTGGAGAATCTTCCTCCTGGCTTGTAATCAGCCTTTCCCTCCTTATATTCTCTCACATGGCAGATAGCAGAGAACTGGCTCTCTGGTTTCTTCTTATCAGGACACCAATGTTATTCAGGTGGCCGCACCTTCTTGACCTAATTATCTTCCAAAGCTAAAACTCCAAATGTCACATTTAAGATAAGATTCCATATTTGTGATGAAAATACATGATGAAAGTTTAAATTAAAAAAATTATAGAAGATTCACTGTATTAATCCTCCCACATTTGTCATTCAAACACACCATTTTTGCCACTTCATAAAGCAGTTCCTTTCATCAGTGTCTATACAATGTTTGGTCAAAACTATGGTGAATACAACTGTCAGGTCTTTTCATCAGTGTCTTTACAATGTCTGATCAAAACTATGGTGAATATAACTGTCAAGTGCCATCCAGTGGAAAGTCAGGGTCATGAAAACATTACAGTGTGTCCTCTCCCCTCTATTCATTGAGTCTGGTATCATGCAACCTCAGGTTCTTTTTTGTTTGTTTGTTTGCTTGTTTTTTGGTACCATGGATTGAATTCACAACCTTGCACTCGCCAGGCTAGTGCTTATGCCGCTGAGCTAAATCCCTGGCCTGCAACCTCAGATTCTCCAGCATGAATCTGAATCAAAATGACCATGAAAGCAAACATCTTTTTTTTTTTTTTTAAATTCAGGAGATTAATATAGACACAAAAGCATAATTACAGATGTTCACAAAAGAGAATTTCCAGAAGTGCTTCAGAAAATAGCAAGAATAATGGCATAAAAGGGTGTTCCATGAAAATGGTAATATTGTAAGTAGGATTAATGGCAATGTGTCTTTCTCTGTAATAATTTTTTAATTTAAATACTTACTGTATTTTTCAACCACATCTTGTATGAATTTCTGAGGAGCACAAACATTCATTCCATAGGTACTAGTAAACATAATTCTAATGAATAGGATTATGCTGTTTTGTTTTTTTGACACAGGGTTTCACTATGCAATTTAGGTTGGCCTTGAACTCACTTTGTAGCCCAAAATGGTCTTGAACTCCCAGTGATCCTTCTGATCAGCTCCCAAATGCTGAGATAACAGACCTGTGCCACCGTGCCCAGCCTATAAATAGGATTATTTAAATTACTCTGGTGAATTATCTTCATATATTGCATGGTCTCTGATACTCTTCTTCACTAGGTGAAGTTGTTTCTTTTCCCCATTATTTCTGGTGGCACTATGATTCCCTGGACTAATGGAAAACAGTTATGCTATCCCAACTCCATCCAGACTGAAACTTTAAGAGAGCTGGCAGCTTCTGCTTGGCATTTAAAGTCCAAGAACCATCATGAAAGGCTTTAACCTGTCCTGGAAAAACTATACAGCAAAGAGGGGTATCCAGGTGAACCTGCCAAGAGGACAATTATGAGAGAGATGTCGTCTTGGACTCTGTGGATAAGATTAGCTGATAGATGAATACCACTGAATGATACCAGTTGATGCCACATGGAACAGAAAAATTTTCTCAATTCTTGATTCATGAAATTACTAAATAAAATAAAATAATTTTATTAAACTATGTAGTTTTAGTGTGGAAGCAATAGATAACAACAGGTAACTAAAACAGAATTTTGTATCTGAAAGTGTGCTAACACAAAAGTTTTAAAGCATATACTGAGCAGCAGCAGATGTAAGTCTAAGGAAATTGCTGCCAGGAAACTAGCTCCTGAAAAATGGTTACTAAAGGCTGAAGAAATGGGGATTTGGAGGCACGATATTTGATACCTGTAATAATGTGGAAAATAGAATGCACTCCACAGATTCAGTCACCTGGTGCTAGAGTACATATCTAGATGTCCACCCAAAGCCTCATGCACTCCTAAACTGGATCATGAGTGTGTGATACTGGGCCAGATTAGTGCATTGATGGGTGTGATGTTTGGAGGTAAAGCCTGATGGATGAAGCATGTCTATACATCCCCTCCCTTGAGTGCTTGATGCTTCCTGCCTGCCTTGTCATGAGCTCTTTCTCCTCTGCCATGCCTCTCTGCCATGCTGCCTTACCTTGGAGGTAGCTGACTAGGACTGAAACTCTACAAACTGTGAGCTAAACTAAGCCTCTCCTTCTCTAACTTGTGGATGTCGGGCATTCTGTCCCAGCAAAGAGAAAGTAACTAAGATGGCTAGTAAAGGAGCTATCAAAAGAGCACATTAGAAGTTCCAGTTAGCTTCTAGTAGGTTCTCAGAAAGTAAAACAATGAGACTGATTGATTGAAGAAGGGACTCTTTAGATTATGAGCAGAATTTAGAAGAGATATAGAGGTTCTAGGATCATTCCTTCTAAGCAGCAACAGCTTCTCAAAGGAAGATAGGTTCTCAAGACAAAGATAAATTTAGGGCATTAAAATGTGGCTTCAGGGCAAAGATGAAGTCAAGAGTAAGACCCTTAAGATCTTCTCTTATGGCATGAAAGATTTAAAGGCATGCCCTACACACCACTTCTGTCAGATGAAAAGATTTCTAAGGAGTTTAGAGCACTGTTCCAGAACATCCTCACAGGCAAGGCAAGGAAGAGCCTGCCACAAAACAAAACATGAAACAACAAAACAAAACAGCAGGATGTTAATAACATTCATAAAAAACACAAAATGTTTCAGAAGTTTTACTTGCAGAAGTACTACCAGAAGAAAGTGTTCCAAAGAGAAGAACCCACATTTGGTGCAAAGAAATCAGACAATGCTACTCTAGTCTAGATGTCAGAGTCTCTGTGAACTGATGACAGCCATGTGCTTCTCATCTTCCTTGTTTTTGGAAAGGAGTTTCTGGGCCTTCCTTTCCATTGTATGGTTGCCATGTGGAGGGAAAAATCACTTATTTTTTTTTCATTCAAAGATCTTTGGAGAGACAGTAGTTAAAGAACTCATCTGAAGAAACCTCAGCATGCAGGCCTGATTTTGACATCAACTTAGACTCTGAGTTAATGTTATAATGAGGTCAAGAATATAGACAGTGGCACAGCACCTGCCTGGCAAGCACAAGGTCACAAGTATGATTCCTCGTTAAAAAAAAAAAAAGAGTGAATGTATTTTGTATGTAGGAGGAATTAAACATTTTTGGTCACAGAGCAGAGCAGACTATGGCAGATTAAAGATAGATGCAAAATTTTCAACAGTTTCCCTTTCCTTTGAATCTAGGCTGGTCATGACTACATGAAGAGGGAGAGAGGTCCATCATAAATCAGCTTTTAGTTATACCCTTCAAGACAGCAGTAAAACTATCCTGAATCCTTCAGATGGCTTTATCACTAGCTGAATATCAATCATTAAGTGAACTCTGGAACAAAGGCACATGAATTAGGAAAACCACATTCATTGAACCTTGACTCAATCTCTGACACTTCCATTTAAGTATTATTAAATCTTTTCTTTTCCCCCAGCCTTTGGAACTAAACCGAGGGCTTTTACACTGAACTAAATCCCTAGTACTTTTATTTTTTGAGACAGGCTCTTACTAAAGTCCTTATGGTTTCTAGGCTGGGCTCACGCTTGTGATCTTCTAGTCTCAGTGTCTGGTGTGCATCACCATGCCTGGTCAAATTAAGATATTCTGACCCATTACAACATACCTTCCGTGTTTCCATTTGGTTCTAATAATGTCTGTGGAGATGCCTCGCTATTTGGAGTTCTTGTCTCAGCAGAAGAATCAACAATAATGGATGAGTTTATTTCTTGTGAAACACATTGTAGCTTTTCATTGATGATTAACGGTTTGTAGTTATCTCCTTCAGGAGAAATCTCTAAAAAAAATGAAAAATTATGCTAATTCTCAAAATGACTTGAATTTTACTTGCAATCATATTCAGTGTAAACTTGAAATAACTGCATTCTTTTTTTTTGGTACCAGGGATTGAACTCATGACCTCGCACTTGCCAGGCAGGTGCTTTTGCCCCTGAGCTAAATGCCCAGTCTCCAGAACTGCATTCTTATGACAGGATTATTAAACTCTGTTATTAGAAATTAATAAATTATTAAGTCAAATTTCATTTCAAATACATATAATTCCTAGAGTGGTTAAAATATATGTATATCAGAATAGCATTTTTAAAAATTATTAACTAATTGCTTGGTTTACCTGTAGTTAACTGATACTGTAATTACTTCTAACAGCTCTGAAATTCTCCAAACTTCTAACTGGGGCCAGGAAAGATTTACCACATAAAAATCTATCTCTATGCTTAGGTCATTCCCTTGTTTGCTGAAGATTTTAATTTATACCTTATAAACTCCCTAATATTAATTCTGTCATAATTAATTATACTATTTCTAAATTTATATCAATAACCTTCAATACCTAGCCCTCTCAGTACACTGAATCTCACCCTATCTTAGTCTTTACTCTAGCTTGGTCACTTCAGTGGTCATGTCTTCAAGACTTCATCATAGATTATAGCTCCTCAACATTTATACTATAAAGTATTTCGTCGTCCAACTTTTTTTTTTTTAAACTTACGTCCCTATACTACTCCAACCCTGCCAGTATTTACAATGCAATGATCCTGCTATGGGTTTTTTTCTCCAACATCTCGATTAAAATTTATCTAAATTCAATATCATCATCTTTCTTTTGTACAAATTCTCAATCTATGGCACTCACTTCATTGTACTTAAATGGCAAAACCTCAACACTGCATAAATTCAGTTCTCTGACTGCCATATCTACATCACATGGCTGAAAAGGCTGGAGGAAAACTTAAGTCTTTGCTCATTGGTTTCAATTATAATTCAATATTTCTTGCTGTGGCTTAGAGATGGTCTGAGTGCACCCTTCAAAGGTTCATCTGTTGAAAACTTAGTTCCAAGTGTGACAATGTTAAGAGGTGATGGGATGTTAAGAGGTGAAGGCTAATAGGTGGTCATGGGGGGCTGCTGCCTCTGGAAGGAACTGATCTGGTTCATCTGAAACCCAGGTTAGTTCTCACAGCAGTGTCATTATAAAATAAGCTTTCAACACTCTCATTTCTTAGAGATCATATAGTGATCTCTCTTTCCAAACTGTTCTGCCACCACACCATCCTCCATGAGGTGATGAAGCTGGAGGGCCCTTGCCAGAGCCTCCAACATGCTGTTTAGACTTACAATTACTGTGAACTAAAAAGATTCTATTTCTCTGTAAGTTGTCTAGTAACAAGTATTTTGCTTTAGTAATGAAAATGAATAAATACAATGTATTCCCAATGCAAGAGGGCCCTTTGTGTTGCCTTTGGTCCTATCAGAACACTGAGGTTATAGGAATTTTCCTTGGTTTTGTTAATTTTCCTTAGGTGGAAAAAAAATTGTACATAAGTGCTTGTGAGCTGTTTTATCTAAAGGGCACTGGGAACTGAGGAAACTAATGATGTCTATGGAAACTGTCTCTCTGCCTATATACTAAGTCACATGTTCCTTGAAATGCTGATCACACAGTAGAATAAAGCAAGCTAATGATGCAACTGCTCTAGTTTACTCTAAAAAGCCCCTCCCAACAATAGCTAGAGAAAAAAAACCTGTGGAGTGCTTTAGTTCATACGGTTGCTACTGGGCACTTCAAGTTGTCTCTGTGACTTCTCAACTAGAAACTAATGATATTGCCCCTAGAATTTCTGGTGATTTTCTATCCAATCTGATACCCCTAGATGTTGGCAGTTTTATCTCTGGTCCATAGACACTAGGCTGTATCCTTTCCTTTTAGGTATTTTTTCCCGTCTCTTGGTAACCTACTCTGTTGCCCCTGCATGCCTGGACTGTGGATGGGACAAGCTGACATGTACCCTTGCAAACTTAAAGACACATGTGGGTGAGGGCAAGCCATAGACAGCCATCAGACACATACAGTAAGAACATCTACTTTAGTTGGCTCTTTCAAAAGAACTTTAATTCAAATCACTCTCTCTGTGGCTTTTCCTGACCCAAAAGGGCCATACATATTTGTATTATCATTAGTGAAACTGTACCTATAAAGTTACCTCATCCATGGCCCCAGAACATTTCACATGACATCTCTAACACAAATGTTGCCACATGTTATTCCCATGATGATAAGAATGATCACTTCTTCATCCTAAAATGCTTGTACAAAGTGTATTCTTCCAAGTAAAGGAGTTGGAGAAAGAAAATTAAAAATAGGGCAGATAATAACTCTCTATCCATCATAAAGCTAATTATTAAAACATCTCTGGATTACCTCTGTATGTCACACATACTCTTTATTATTGACCTTTCCATGCAGTGATCATTCTTTTTTATTTCCACTTATATCTTTCCTTGTAAATGCAAGGATGATCTTTTTCTCTTTGTAAATGCACCATATTGAGGACAGAGATCATCAAGGAGACAAAGGATAAACTCCTGGGTCCTTATCCTGTTACTCATTAAAACCATGATTTATATTTTCTTTGGAGGCTGCCAGGACTTAAAAGTTTGTCTTTGCTAAAAACAAAAAGCAATGATTAAACCAGTGACTCTACTTTCTCCACAAATGCCCAATAAGTTACTAAAATAGAACAAAGCTTGATCTTCGTTTAGTAACTGTCTCCTCGGTTATGTGAAATCTTTGGGTCACATCCCTTCTCAGCTCTCCATATGGGCATGTTAATTTTTTGAGGACTGTCTTTCTGAAAGCTGGCAATACATATTCAAGGTTGAGTAGCTCTAAATTTAAATAACCTATTTTATTCCCCTTCAAAACTGAGGACACTGAGATAAGAGATTGTGTGGACACTCTACTACCAATGCAGGCCCAGGAGTTTCTAGTAATTGCCTGTCACCTATGATTTCAGTACAGCCTCCCCAAAACTGCACCTGTCCCCAACAAAAACAGGCATCTCATGGAGACTGGATTAAGTGATAAAGGCTTCTCCAAAGACACCGTGCAAAACCAGAACTGAGTTAATGCTCGAGTAGATCCTAGTCCATCCCAAACCCTTAAAGCTTCTCCTGTTTCTTTGTTAACTTCCTCTGTAATGGCCAGTGTGATCTTCATCTGAGCTGTGTGCCAGTTGGCTTAAGCTGGACTCTTTCCTCTTTCTCTTCCTATTCTTCTTCCTTCCCTCCTCCCCCCTTTTCTCTCTCTCTCCCCATCCCTCTCCTCCTCTCCCTTTCTAATTTTGCCAAACAAATCAGTCTACTGACATATCCTGAAATGCTTTTCTACAATAACGTCAAGAACTGATGGGGGCAAGGTGAGATTTGCAACACCTCTTTGGGGATCTTCTTAGATCCTGTCTGGTGACAGTATCACATATAATAGTGTGCTCACCTAATATGTATTCAATAAATAGTTGGGGAACCGAATTGTACAAAGTTAGACAAGTGAATTCTCAGTTTCAATTCAATGTAGATAGAGTTTGTTGAATATGGAGAACGAAAACCCTATTTTACAGATTAAGCACTACTGAATACCAAGTTACATATATTTAAGCACTAAAAATTTTATATTAGAGAAATCAGAATCTGATGATTTTAAAGTAAGAGTTTTAATAGGCATGTATATACATAAAACTTTCAAAATATAAAACAACCTAAATTTTTCAAAATGTTAATTCAAAAAATGTTTTAGAGACTAGAGACATTTTTGTCCTGAATAAAGCATTAGGCATTTCAAAACACAGGTCCAGACTAAGGTGTAATATTACTATTACTGTTAGTATTATTCTTACACTCTTGTAACCCCAACATGGAAGGCTGAGGCATGAGGAATGATGTAAGTTTAAGGTCTGCCAGGGTTATACAGTGAGTTCAAGGTCAGCCTCAACTACATAGCAAGATTTTGTCTCAAAACATAAACAAAACACTATTCTTGTTTTTGATAGTGTTTTTTATGCAGTTGCACAATTTTCTGACAAAAGAGTGCAAAAAGTTGCAAATCTGTATCTTTTATATTTTTGCCTCTTTTAAAAACACTTGATTAAATATACTTTACTAAAACTGTTTTTTTCCTTTATTATTAAAAAAATAAGGCTGGGCATGATAGTGTATCCTTGTAATCCCAGCATTCGAGAGGCTGAGGCAGGATGACTGCTGAGAGTTCTAGGCCATTCTGGATCACATAGTGAGACACTGACTCAAAAAACCAAGAAAGGGAAGAAGAAAAAGGTGGGGAAAAAAAGAAGTAGGAAGAATGGAGGAGGAAAAGGAGGAGGAAAAGGAGGAGAAGAAGGAGAAGAGGAGGAAGAAAAGAAAAAAGAGGAGAAGAGGAAGAAGAGGAAAAAGGAAGAGAAAAAATGAGATCAATGTCTAGGAGATTGACCCTTGATAAGACAGTGGCAATCTACTTTTGCCCCTTCAGTAATTTGCACAGCAGCTTGTTTCACTGTCTCAGCATCTGGCCAATTCCATTAAAGAACATGCCAACAACACACATTTCTCCACAGAGGGAAACTATCTTCAATTTTCTTACCATAATGAACAAGTTGTTTAATCTGAAAATTTCTGTTTTATGCATAGACACTCTTCCTTCTTCATAGCTATAATCTTAAAACCTACATGACTCATGGAAATGAGTGTTTTCTTATGCCTCAGGACAACTGTCCTGAGTCCTAGGATAATGTGTTATAACTACTAGAGGTATCTGTTAGTTTAATTCCTGAATCTAGACAAAAATATACACTATTCCTTTTAATACAATACTCCTATATTTTTTTTTTCATGGAAAACATTGTTCTGACTTTTCTAGTTCCCCCATGCATATTTCCTATTCCTTTTTATTTAGATCCAATCCAGATCATATTAGATCAAAATTCAAGACTAATTAGGTTGACTAATAGCTCAGTGGCACAGTGCTTGCTTGGCAAGTGTGGGGTCCTGAGTTCAATTCCCTGTACCCACAATAAAACAAAAAACAAAACAAAACAAAAAATCATAGGGCCCCAGATATTTTGGGTCATGGAGAGCAGTGGCACAAGCACCTGCTTGGCAAGTGCAAGATCCTGAGTTTCACTCCCAGTACAAAACAAAACAAAAACAAAAATACTTACAATGAAGACAATTCCCCAGAAAATAAAAAACATTTTTATATTATTAGGAAATAATGATAATAAAAAGATGATCTATTTCAAATAATTCACTTAAAGTTGAAACACCTTAAACATTCAACTTTTTAAGTGATATTACTTCTTTTTTTTTTAAATTTTTTTTTTTTTTTTGTCTTTTTTTCATTTTTATTGGTACTGGGGATCGAATTCACAACTGTCTGCTTGCAAGGCAGATACTTATGCCGCTGAGCTAAATCCCCAGCCCCATAAGTGATATTACTTCTAATGAGAAAAACAACTAATTTCTGCTTACCACTTTTCATAGTTGTATTTTCCAATCGTTCTGTCTGAAGTTGAAGTTCAGCTTCTCCAAGTATCTTTAGAACTGAATCTGTAGGGCTTTTTCCCCAGACTTTTCTTGGAGATCCACTAGGATCTAATTTAATAACCTCTCCTACTGTATGTTCTACAAAACAAAACAAACAAAAATATACAAATAAGTTTTGATGATAGAACATACTAATAATGACAGTTTGGGGGCTTTTTATTCAAATGAGGACCTCATGAAAAAGCAAATACGTCAAAAAGACATTAAATAGAAAACAAATCCTAAGATAAATACATAGTTAAGTTAAAAAGTAGAAAAAGGTATGTCTAAGAAAATTTGTTTTACTTTATGTCTGAGTATGATGGTATATGCTAGCACTCTAGGAGGCCGAGGGAGGAGGACCACAAGTTTGAATTGAGCATACACAATTTAGTGACTTAGTGAGATCCTGTCTCCAAATAACATAAAAATAAAACGAAATAGCTTGTATTGTGACTTGTATCTAGGTATCCCCACACAGCCTCATTTTTCAGAGCTGGCTGGGTCTAGGATATGTGATACCAGGACTAAGATGCATGGAACTGAATTAGTTCACCAATTAGGATTAGTATTGGTCTGGGTGTAGCTGAATGGATTTACTGAAAACAAAGTCTCACCTGGCTGTGGGTGACACCACCTAAAAGGCTTGTGGCCTGGCTGAGATGACGGGAAAGTCAGGCTCCCTGCCCCTGCTGCTGTTTTCTGCTTGCTCCCTTCTGCTTGCCACAGAGGACTGTTTTTCCTCTATAATGCCCCTCTGCCATGCCCATGCGCCTTGGAACCAGTCAACTATGGACAAAAACCTCTGCAAACTTTGAGCTAAATAAACTTTTTCTTCTTTTGCTTTGATGTCAGGTATTTTGTCCTAGTAATGAGAAAAGTAACTAAGATAGCTGGGACTGTAACAATGGTGCTGGGTCACACACACACACACACACACACACACACACACACACACACACAATTTATCTTATATTTCATAAGTAGGCAACTGATATTTCCCAGTAAAAAAATTTTGGGTATACGATTCTAATAAAATTTGGCAGAGTATAAAATAGAAAATTAGCTGGGCATACTGGTGCACGCCTGTAATCCTAGCACTTAGGAGGCTGAGGCAGGAGGATCCTTGCAACCTTGAGACCAGTCTGGGCTACAAAGTGGGCTCAAGGCCAACCTGACCTGCCTAAAGAGACTGTGTTTCAAAAAAGGCCAAAGAAAAAAAAAGAAAAGAAAAAGAAAGGCAAAAAAAAAAAAAAGAAAATTATGTATTGAAGTTTGAGTCATAAGAACACTTAATAGTAAAACATGAAGCATGTATGTATTTATGAGTAATATACAAGATACAATAATAAGAATATAGATGACAGGATATAAGAATGTAGATTTTTCTTTTTTAATGCAGAGGTCTCAATATTTTGGCTAGGCTGGTCTTGGACTTGTGAGCTAAAATGATCCTCCCGTCTCACACTACTAAGAGGCTGGGGGTTAAAGGTGTGTACTACAACAACTACCTTCAGTTATTTAGATTTTCAATGGCACTCTATACAAGTTGATATAGCCTAACATATCAGTTTCATGAAATAAGTAGGCACAAATAAGCAATTAATATTGTGTTTTTTTATAAATAATTGCAAATATAGAAGTAATTTTTAAAAGGATAAAAGCAGGGGAGAAAAGCCAATAATAAACACATAATTTAAATTCATTTCTGTTTGAGGAAGGTGTCAAAGCAATACAATAGGAAACAAATGCTCTCTTTTATCCCTGTGGTACTCAGGATTGACCCAGGGCCTTTGCACTGTTACCTTCTTGTGTTTATTTTGAAACAAAGTCTCTAATTTGCCTGGGCTGGGCTGCAATTGATGCAATTCTGCATCAATTTCTGGAGTAGCTGGCATTACAGGCCTGCATCCTGAGCCTGGCTAAGTAAAATCTCTTTAACAAACAAAATATCTGCATATTCACAAGCAAAAATAAAGTCCAACCTCTTTGATGCAGGGAGAGAAACCCTGGAGGAACTCAGTTTCTAAAGTGAAGCGATAGAACAGGGAATTCAGGGAGTCCAAAGTGGTTCATGTTTGCAATTTAGAGACTACCTGAAAGCAGTAGTGGAATAATAGTTGAAACTTACATAGGGGCAAAAATAGATCCATTTCCATCAGTCAGGAAAGAACTATGTATAAATCACAAGGTATCAGATGGATTGTTCAGAAAGGTTGTGACTCAGTAAAGAGGAAAGATTAGCTGTAGACTAAACACTATTAAGCTTTACTTAACAAAGTTTAAAAGCAAGACCTAAAATGGGTCAACCTATTCACAAGTAACTAAATTATGTCCCAGAATGAAGGTTAAGACTATTTATAAGAACACAAAAATACAGAGAATCCACAAATTAAAATTCATAATGTTTGTTCTCTCTAAAGAACATGAGCACACACAGAAGAATGAGAATGCAACCTAAAAACAAACGGGAGAAAAGTCAACCAATTAAAACAAATTCCCCAATAACTGTGATTAGAATAACAGAGAGGGAACATTTATAGCTGTTATTATAGTTGAGTTCCATTCATTCAACAAGCTAGAGAAAGACTGGTTATGGTAATTAGAAGAAAAATACTAACAATACTGAACTTGTAGAATTTTTTAAATTTGAAAACTATATATCCACAAATCTAAGAAGTTCAATAAAATCTAAGCAAAAAAAGCATGACGAAAATGACAGTAAGGCATATCACAATCAAATTCCCTAAAAGCAAGGTTACAGGGAAAAATCTGAAAAGCAGCTAGAGAATACCAAGACATTACATACAGAAGAACAAAGCCAAGAGTAAGAATTGCATAAGATTTCCTATCACAAGTAATGTGGATAGTAATGTCATTAAAGCGATAAAAGAGAGAATATATCAGAGCCCAGTGTGGTGGCACACAACTATGATCCAGTACTCTGGGAGGCTGAAGCAGGAAGATCACTGTGAATTCAAGGCCAGCCTGGGTTACATAAGCAAGTTCAAGGCCAGTCTGAACTACAAAGTGAGACCCTGTCTCAGGGCAGGGCAGAAGAGCATGTCAACTGCACTTTATAAAATATTTGCAAAAGTCAGGCAAAAATCTTTTACAGAGCTAAAAGAACTCACCACTATGTGAGCCAAAATAAACCTATTCTTTCTGTTAGGAAAACAAAGAATTCATCACCAGCAGGACTGTACTACAAGAATTCTTAAAGCTCGCCTTAGAGGCAGAAGAAAAATGACATCATTGGGAATTTGTTCTACACAAAAGCATCAAGGGCACTAGACACGCTAAGTACATGGGAAATACAAATAATTTATCTCATATTGTTTAGATCTTTTTAAAACTGAGATATGACAAAATAAAATAGCAAAACAAGACCTCAAAAGCTGAGAGGGAACAACTGCAAGAATATTTTTGTAATGTTCTTATATTTCAAGTGTAATAAATCACTTGAAAGTGGATTATAAGTTAATGATACAAATCATGACCTCTAAAGAAAATACCAAATAACAGAACAATAAACTACAGCTAATAAGGCAGAGATAAAAATGAATCATAAATAATACTTCAATTTTCCAAAAGAGAGAAGTGACTATATCAATATCAAAGTAAAATTTAAAGAAAAATAACTTTAAAAAGAAATGTAATAGTTAGAATACAGATGAATTTCAAAATTCCTTACGTTGAGTAAAAGAAACCAGAGACAAAAGAACACAAGGACCTATTTAAAGAAAAAAAGGTAATCTATGAAGGAAAAAAAAAACACCTCTGGAGACAAGGGGCAAACACTGATTGGATAGGGACATGGAACCTCTTGGGGTGATCTTAATGTTCTATATTTTGGTAGGGATTTAGATTACGTAGGGCCAAGTAGTTGCTGAAATTCAGAAAATGTCCATGTATGATGTATTTATACACTTAAAAAATAAAAGCTTTTAAATAAATACTGAACTCTAATAATTATCTTCAGGAAAAAGCATATCAATATCCGCAATTTACTCTGAACTGTACTAAAAAGTAAGATGGCTTGATGGACAGAAAGATAACACTGATCATGTAAGCACAGTTAAGTGTTAATGACAGAATATAAATGGAAGCTATGTGGTACTATTCACTGTGAAGTTGTAACAGTTATGCTATGCATTTGAAATTTTTTACAGTGAAATATTTAGGAGAGTAAATGATTTTTGGCAATACAATGAACTATTACATGAGTACGAAATATAGTATTTTTTTGAGGCAGGGTCTTGCTATGTACCTTGAACTCTTCACAATCCTTCTGCCTCAGCCTCCCAAATTCTAGGATTACTGACATGTGCCAATATACCTGGCTTGAAAAATTATTTTTTATGTAGTAATATAAATATAAGATACAAGTAAAAATATATGATACAAGTACAAGTAGGATCCAGAAAAGTACAAGTGATGTAAGTAATATAAATATTATATAGGATAATATAAAATAAATGGAGAAATATGTTCTCATATATACATATCTATGTACCTACACACACATATGTGAATGAGTCCTGGAACTATAAACTAGTATCAGTAATTACCTAGCAACAGGGAATGATAGATCCACATGTTTCTCTGGGATAGTCCAATATCATTCAAAATTCGAGGTAATTACTGTTTCATTTCTAAGGAACAAATATAATTGATTATCCAGTTCTCATGGTTTTCATTTACTTGTGACTGTTCCCACTTTGTCAAGAAAATTAAGAAGTGATTTTTCTCAGCTCCTGTAAAACATACTTGCATTTTCCTAGCCTTTCTTCTCTGTCTTGCCCCAGAGATGCTCTAAATCATATCCAGTGCCACTATCTCAGAGATCTCACAAAAGCAGCAGTATCTCTTTTTATTTATTGACTACTTTTCATGTATAAAAGCTAGGCTACATGTTAGCTCAAAGCTTAACATTGCAAATCAGACAAGCTTAGTCAAACATTTATATTCTAAAAGGAAATATAAAAGAAATATACTATACACAGGAGGAAAATATCCACAGTATATTATTAGGTTCTTTAAATGCAGCAAATAGCTTAAAAAATAAAAGAGGTCTACTATTAATAGAGAGCAGACGAGAATGTAGGGGAAGGGGTGGAAAGATCCAATATGTTAAATGCAGCAAACACATAACATAAAGGCTTCACACGAAGGAGAATTAGAATTACAAACAGGTAACTTTATTTTATATTTTTAGTTAACACTTTTGAAGAATTCTGCTATGAAGGAGACTTTCGTAAATGGAATGATAGCCAAAGAACAGGGGCAGAAAAAAAGGACAAAAGCAGCTACATAAAGCATTTGAAAAAAAAAGGCAAGAGCATTGGGCGGGGGGTGGTATGTTTTAAGAGCAGAAATGAGAGGAGCAGTTCACAGAGACAAATAAAAGGAAATGGAGAGACAGCAGGCAAGGCACAAACAATCGTGAAAAGGATTTTTATTCTAATTGGAATGGAAATCAATTAGGTTTTAAAATGGGCAAGTGACATAATGCACTTTTCTTTTCTAATTAGTGTAAAATAATTTCAAGTCTTTTTTCATATGATTACAATGACCCTACATTCCTTCTAAGTAACTTATCTTGTCTTTCTCTTCACTTTCATAGTTCAGTTTACCTAAAAGGTTCTAAACTTTCCTTTTTTACTTTTTCCTTCCATTAACTTCTTAATTGGATTTTATTTCTGCCTTCTAGCACTCTAAACAGTATAAATTTTCAGCCTTCAATTTGTCATCTCTCTTCCTGAAGTGCTCTTTTTCCTTATAAATCAAACCACAGTCTTCTAATTTTTCTAACTCTGCCTGTTCTTTAGCATGAAAACTCTTCCTCTGATGAATTCTTAGAAGAGTTTCACATGAAGCCTCACAAGTCTGCCTTCTAGTATCTCTTAAATATGTTTTCTTTTTTTCATTATCCTCCAGTAACTTAGTTAAGGTTATATTAACTATTGTGTAGATTAGTGTAATATCCTCTAAAAACTGCTGCTGTAAGATGGCATAGGTTAACTATAGATATACTATTCTGTAAATAACCAAAACTAGAAAAAAATATAAAGCCGTAGCTTTAAGACATTAGACAACAGGTAATGAAGAATATGGGTCCCTGAGAGAAAATAAACAAATGCTGATACCTATGATTGCCCCAGATTACTGCTTTGAGAGTTTTTAGCTGAAGCTAAAGAACAGGGAACCACAGCTGAGTTCAGCAAACTCCCTGAGGTCAGAGAATAGAGCTGGGATTCTTGAGAGATCAGGGAAAGCAGACAGAAAATTTCAGAAATCTGCAGAGGATAGCTTTATTAGTGGGGTGGTGATCAGAACGAATGAAGAAAGCTACCAAAGGTAGGAAAAGAATGCTAAAAGGATTTCAGGGAATAAAAAGATTTCAGGGAACATACAAAAAAAAGAACATATAAAAAAAGTGAAAGAACATCTCTGAGGTGCAAGGCAGCAAATGAAATTTGAGGTCCCAAAGGACAGAAGGGGTATGAAGCACAGAAAAATATTTTAACAAATAATACCTATAATTTCCAGATCCAACAATAATTATAAGGCCAAGTTCTAAGAAACTCAGTGAATCCCAAGGAAAGAAAACAAAACCAAACAAAGACATTTCATAATCATATTGCTCAAAACCAGTGATAAAGGCAAGTCTTAAGTCATGTTATACACAGAAAAACAAAGTCATATTTCACACAGAGAAACAAAGATAGGGAGAAAATTTTCAGTCAGAAACAATGCACATAGAGAGGGCCCAGAGTGTGCCCAGGTTGAAACAAGGCACACAGGGAAGCCTTGGTGGTACCACTCCCAGATGGTAAGACCACGCTCTGTGTCTGAAATCAACTGAGACTGCATAGGAGGTCCAAGTGGGAATAACTGGATCATACCCAGAGAACTCCAAGCGGCAAGTTGTTGGCTGCTGTCTTCCTTGGAAGCCAAAAGTGGGCCAGATGATTCTCAGGCCACAGGAGGAAGCCTTGGAACATCACTCGAAACCCAGAAATACAGGAAAATGACAAAACGAAAGAGCAAAGAATCCAAGCAAGCTTAGGAGACATGGACACAGAAGAAAATATAAGCCATACACATGAAATTCATGAAATGATAATAACTGAAGTAAAGAAACAACTCTGGGAAGCTATAAAACATTTCAGAAATAGTCTCCCAGGTAAAAGAAGAAATAATAAATGTAATGAAAGAAATGCTGAACACATCTAAAGAAGACATAGTTAAAAAACTAGGGGAACAATGTAAAAAGATGGAAACTCTGAATGAACAATATAAGAAAACAAAAAATGCATGAAGCAGGTTAAAAGAGACAGGAAATCAAAAATTCCTCAAAAGTTGGCAAAACTGCCTCAATGAAAGTGAAGATAGAATTTCAGACCTCGAAGACAAGATTACAGCCAGTGAGCAGGAAAGGAAAGATACTTTATTTTTTTTGTCTTTTTTGTTTTTATCGGTACCAGGGATCCAACTCACGACTGCCTGCATGCAAGGCAGGCGCTTATGCCACTGAGCTAAATCCCCAGCCCCAGGAAAGATCTTTTTAAAATAACAAGGAACCAGGAAATAACAATTCAACAACTGCAAAATGATGCAAAGAAAAACAACGTAAGATTGATAAAAAGAAAGTAATAACTCAAACAATATTAAGAGGTTATTCACAAAAGTAATAGCTGAAAATTTCCCAAACATGAGAATGGAAACTGACATACAGATGAATGAAGCAGATAGAACTCTAAATAACCAAAACCAAAATAAAGCTACACCCAGACATATAATAATCAACATCCCAGAAATCTAACATAAGAACAGAATATTAAAAGCTGCTAGAGAGAAGAGACAGATCACCTATAAAGGAAAGCCTATCAGAACTACAGCAGACTTCTCACCACTAACAATGAAATCAAGAAGAGCATGGAGTGAAGTATTTCAGATCCTAAAAGAAAATGACTTCCAACACAGACTGATGTACCCCGAAAAACTGTCCTTCAAAATGGATGGAGAAATAAGGTATTTCCCTGACAAAGAACAGCTGAAGAACTTCATGACCACCAAAACAACCCTGCAAAGAATGCTGAAAGACATTCTAGACAGACAGAAAAAAACCACTAAGCAAGGCAAACAATTAAACAGAGTGGAAAGGTAAAAAATCAACAACAGAAAGTTAACATGTCAAAAGTATATCTATATATCAATTATAACCATTAATGTAAATGGCCTCAATTCACCAATTAAAAGAAACAGACTGGCAGAATGGATCAAGAAAAAACATCCAACCATATGCTGTATACAGGAATCCATCTAACTCAAAAGGAAACTCACAGACTGAAAATCAAAGGATGGAAAACAATGCAATAGGATCCCCCCAAAAAAACAGGGGTAGGTGTTGTTTGCAGACAATATGAATTTCAAACCAAGAATGATCCAAAGAGATAAAGAAGGCCACTGCATACTAGTTAGGTGAAAACTTCAAGAGGAAGAAGTAACAATCTTAAATATATATGCACCAAATTCCAGAGCACCCAGCTACACAAATCAAGTATTAACAGAAATGAAAGATCAAATAAGCAATAACACAATTATAACAGGAGACCTTAACAAGCCATTGACACAAAGGGACAGATTAACTAGACAGAAAATCAGCGAAGAAATAACAGAACTGAATCACACCTGTGAACAAATGGACTTAGTAGATGTATATAGTGTTCCCCCAACAACATCAGAATATACATTCTTCTCAGCAGCACACGGAATGTTCTCTAAAATAGACCATATACTAGCCCACAGAACATGCTTAAGTAAATGCAAAAGAATTGAAATTATCCCACGCATGTTGTCGGATCATAGTGTCATAAAATTGGAAATTAAGGACAAAAGAAACTTCAAACACCCTACAAACACATCAAAGTAGAATAATATACTCGTGAGTAATCAGTGGGTCACAGAGGAAATTAAAGAAGAAATTAATATTTTCAGGCAAACAAAAATACAAATATATCTTACTGGAACCTGTGGGATGCAATGAAAACAGTTCACAGAGGAAAATTTATTGTGGTGACTCCCACATCAGGAAAACAGAATGAACACAAATAAACAACCTGATGCTATACCTCAAACATCTAGAAAAAGAAGAGCATGTTAAGTCCAAAGCCAAAAGAAGGGAGGAAATTATAAAGATCAGAGCAGAAATCAATGTAATGGAGACTAAGAGAACAATACAAAGAATCAATGAATCAAAAAGTTGGTTCTTTAAAAGAAGAAATAAAGTTGACAGGCCTCTAGCCAACCTTATTTAAAAAAGGAAAGAAAAACTCAAATTCATCCAATAAGGAATGAAAAGGGTGAAATCACTATAGATCCTGTGGAAATACAGAAGATCACCAGTATCTATTTCGAAAACCTCTACTCTCATAGGTTTGATAACACAGAAGAAATGGACAGATTCCTAAGAAACACATGAATTACCAAATCTGGGTCAAGAAGATGTAAAACTGCTGAATAACCAAATTTCAATTAACAAAATTGAAAATGTAATTAAATCCCTGCCAACATAAAATAGCCCAGGTCCAGATGGATTCATTGTGGAATTCTACAAGAAATTCAAAGATTTAATACCAACACTCCTCAAACACTTCAAAGAAATTGAAAGGGAAACGACTCTCCCTAATTCATTCCTGAAAGAAACATTACTCTAATACTAAAACCTGAGAAAGACCCAACCTTTAAGAACTATAGGCCAATCTCCCTAGTGAACATAGATGCAAAAATTCTGAATAAAATTTTGGCAAACAAAATGCAGCAAATCATCAAGAAGATTATACACCGTGACCAACTGGGATTCATCTCAGAAATGCAAGGATGGTTCAACATACACAAATTAATAAATGTAACCCACTGTATAAACAGAGTCAAAAGACAGAACCACATGATCATTTCTACAGATGCAGAAAAAGCTTTTGATAAGGTTCAATACTTATGATAAAAACCTTACAGAAAATTGGAATAGACGGTCTTTACCTCAATATGATAAAGGCCATCTAGGACAAACGAACAGCCAGCATCATATTAAATGGCCAAAAACTAAAGGCCTTTACCTTAAAATCAGAAACAAGTCACGGATGTCCATTATCACCCCTCCTATTCAATATAGTGCTGGAAATACAGAGCAATTAGACGAGAGAGAAATAAAAGGAGTAAGGATAGGAAAATAAGAAGTTAAATTACCATTATTTGCAGATGACATGATACTCTGCATAGAAGACCCCCAAAACTCCATTGAAAGACTCCTAGGTATAATAAATAAATTCAGTAATGTAGCTGGATACAAAGTCAACACTCAAAAATAATAGCATTCCTATACACTAATAACACACTGCAAGAGAGATAAGAGAAGCCATGCCCTTTATAATAGCATCCAACAAAATGAAATACTTAGGAATTAATCTAACAAAAGAAGCAAAAGATCTATTCAGAGAAAAAAGAAATCAAAGAGGACCTCAGAAAATGGAAACACATCCCTTGTTCATGGATAAGAAGAATAAACATTGTGAAAATGGCCATTCTTGTAAGATAGATGACCATATTACTAATTTGTTGGATCCATTTTTGTTGGATCATTGAACATAACTGTTTGAATGTCCACTTTGTATGCTTTAACTATAATAGTTGTAACTTGAACAACTATTTCTAAGATGACAATATGTAATCTATTAATTAGTGATTTCTTACTGTTTATTTTTTTAAAATTCTGTATTACTTGTACCCTTTTACTGTTTGTTTTTTTTTCTTTAAACAAAATTAAAAAAAAAAGAAAATGGCCATTCTACCAAAATTGTTATACAGATTTAATGCAATTCCAATCAAAATGCCACTAGCATACCTCACAGATATAGAGAAATCACTACTGAAATTCATCTGGAACCAGAAGAGAACTAGCATAGCAAAGGGAATTCTAAGTAACAAAGTAAAGGCAGGAGGAATCACAATCCCTGACTTGAAGTTATACTACAAAGCTACTGTAATAAAATCAGCATGGTACTGGAATAAAAACATACCTGAAGATCAATAGAATAGATTAGAAGATACAACTACAACTACAAACACATTGAGCCACCTTTTCTTTGATGAAGGGCCAAACAGGTCCACTGGAAGAAAGATAGTCTCTTCAATAAATGGTGCTGGAAAAATTGGCTCTCCATATGCTGAAAACTAAAACTAGACTCATGCCTATCACCATGTACTAAACTTGTCGTGATGTGAAATCCAACAATACTATTACTCTTTGTTCAGAGTGATTTTAGTCTTTTTTTTTTTTAAATTTCAACATACATGAACATATGGACAGCTATTTTGAAGAGAATGAGAGACATTATGGCAGTGATTGTTGACTTCCTTATTGTCTGGTCTTGAAGACCTAAAATGCCTTCATCATGCTGTTCTGATCAGTTGTATACTATTTTGTTTTGTATGAATTCATTGTATGTGAAGATTTGGACAATGATTTGGAAGAAAACAAGAGACAATATGATAAGACAGTGAAGATCTCCAGTGTCTTGTTTTGAAATCTGTGTCTCTTACATTGTTATCTTATGATGTATTTTGTTCTGTTTTGTTCTGTTTAATTTTACCCTCTTTAAAAATAAAAAAATAATTCTTATCAAGGTAACATTACATGTCAGTAACATGGAAATACATGTCTAAACAAAGAAATTAAGAGTATTAGAAATGGTAACTGAATGGATAAAAGACAAAAAGACATTTAAAAATTTACATGTCTTTAAAAGACAGCTCTGCTGCTACCAAGAGGAAATAAGCACACATTGAACTGTTTTTCCCATTAAATATAGCTACAAAGACCAGGATATGCCAAGTGCAGTGGTGTATATCTGTGATTCCAACACTATGGGAAGCTGAGAGAGGAAGATCCCAAGTATGAGTCTGCCCCGGGTAACTTGGTGAGATTCTTTCTCTAAAGAAAGAAAAGTGCTTGGTTTAGGAGAACACATACACACACACACACACACACACACACACACACACACACACACACACATAGAAAGAAAGAAAGACAGACAGAAAAAGAAAAGAAAGAAAGAAAGAAAGACAAGAGGAGAGAAAAATGTGAGAAAGAAAAAGAGAAGGAGGAAAGGGAGAGGGAAGGAAGGAAAGAAAGAAGGAAAAATGGATGGACAGACATGCAGAGCAGGGGATGTAGCTCAGTGGAAAAGCCCTGAGTTCAATTCCCAGTACTGGAAAAAACAAACAAACAACTAGTAACAAACCACCAGACCCCCCCACCAAACCCCTCCAAATTTAAACGAACAAAAAACAGGACAAAATGTATAAAGTAGCTATTTTAAAACTCTGAAAAGCACAAAGGTGCTGCACTGGGGAAGAAGACAGAAACTGAAATACAGCAAAGTGATGTAGCCAGTGTTCCTGGGTTTCAGGATTCAAATAGCAAACTCCAGAAGCAAACACAGAGAGATCGAGGAGCAGCTCTCTTGTTCCAGCCTGAGCAATAGGGAATGGAAAGCCTAAGGCTCAGACAGAAAGCAAAATCTCCCAATATTTTTCTTTAATCTCTTTATTTTTTCCTTGGTCCTATACAATCCCATGATGGTGAGAGGAACAGGTGAAAATGGGAACCCACACGAGAGAAAAACAGGTTAAAAAAAAAAAACCTCTTTTCTGCTAGGTGGAGTCATAGTACCAAAAGGGCAGGGCCAACCTTGTTGCTGTTAACTTCCGGCCACACAGGTCCAAGAATACAAGCAGAGACAAATAACTTAAGTCTCAGTTTTTTGATCAGATGATGAAAGAGAGGAGTCCCAGGGAGCTGGAGAATATCAGGAGATAGAGGAGAAACCAACATCCAAGAAAGTGAGTCCATAAGGCTGTTTACGATTTCTTCTGCATACCCTCCAAACATGCATCCATGTATCTATTCAGCGTATCAAAGGCTCCGGAAACTGAACTAACAGACTACTCGCCAGATCTTCGATCAGTCAGGGTGACATACCAAGTACATCCAAACAGACTAACAAGCTTTGAAAAATGAACTGACACTGAAATCACGAACCAAGAAGGCATTATAGGGTTACAGTGTCCCTGTTGGGCTCAAACTGGTGATCTTTCCAGCCTCAGCCTCCCCGTGTGCTGGGATAACATGTACTACCATGCCCAGCTCATAAATAAATTTTTATTGAAAATAAAACTGTGGCTATGCTTACTGCTGCTTTGTTCTATAGTTGTTAGACTTGAGAAGTTGTAACACATACCTGAAGGCTTGCAAAGCCTAAAATAATTACCATGCTATCATTTAGAGAAAACATTTGCTGACCTTTGTTTCAAAGTCTCCCCATACACTCAGATACTCCTGCACTGTTCATTAGACTCAACATACAGGTGCCTTTATGACTGGCTCTGCTTAGCCTTTCCAAGGCTTCATGGTTGCCAGTCTTTGTCAGGTGTTCTGAACATCGGCCATCCATGCTGAGCGGTATCCAGCACCCTGACCTTCATGTGTTTGCCATAGTCCTGTGTCTTGGTGATTTTCTGCTTGTCTTTGGATTAGCTCACTACTTCTTTCCCTCTGCACATCACATTTTCCAGAAATCATTTCCTTGGCTTCCCAAGACTGATTTATACCCTTGCATGTATTTACTATGGTTTAGATCAAGAATGTCCCTCAAAGACTCCAAACACTCACGACTTTTGTATAGTGACTGGATCATGGGGGTGGCACAGCTGACTGCTTTTAGGAGGCAGGGACCTGGAAGGGTGCATCACCTTTGCACTGTTCTTCTCTTCCCTCTCTGTTTCCTAGTTGCCTTAACATGATCTGTTTTTCTCCGAGACTCCTCCCACCATGCTTTTTCTACCTTGGAGCTGGCTTACTATGGACTGAACCATGAGCTAAAGCAGTGGTGAAGTAGCCAGTATTCCTAGCTTCTCCTTTAAACTGTGGGTGGCCGGTATTTTATCCAAGAGACGACAATAGCTGCTTTACTTGCTACCTTTTCCACTAGATTCTACCCTCCTTCAGGGGAGGTCTCTGTCAGCTGGGAAGGAAGCAAGGAAGCCGTGCAGCCTCCCTGGGTGCTGGTAAGGGCCCTGCTGGCTGGGGAGAAGCAGGAAGGAAGCCGTGCAGCCTCCCTGGGTGCTGGTAAGGGCCCTGCTGGCTGGGGAGAAGCAGGAAGGAAGCCGAGCAGCCTCCTCGTATGCTGGAAGAGGCCCCGTTGGCCAGGGAGAAATAGTGAAGAAGCCGCCTGTGTCCTTCCCCACCCCCACTGGTAAGCAACCAGACACGGCACAGGCTGAGATGGTAATTCCAAAGTAACTGAAATAGAGAAGTAACCTGACATTTATGTTGTCCGATTGACTTTTGCAGGCCTAGGGCCAGCAGTCTGGGTAACTATTTAGAGTACAACAACATGTAATATAGTAATGATTGTGAATTTCTTACTATCCTATGACTTTTGTTTCATTTTACTGTTCTGTATTACTCCCTCTAAAATAAAAAAAAATCGTTATGTCTTAACGATTATCATGATACTGCTTAAAAACAGGTGGCATACAATAGATAATAATCATTAAGCAAAATAAATATTATCAAGTCTTAGGCTTTTCTTGAGTGCAAGATAAAATTCAACAAAAATTACTTAAAATTAAACCTGCTCACAGTCAGACTTGCCTTTATTTTAGCTCTACAAGACCACATAAGTTTCTGTTTTACTGATTGCTGTATCCCTGGTGCATAGGACAATGTAAGTAAGTAATGGGTACTCAGGAGCTATTGCTAGATAAATGAATCATTAAGTTAGATGTTTTCAATATCCTAGCTATGTGCTTAAGGGACCTTGCTCAGATTCTATTAAAGTTCATTCTCTGGTTCTTAAGAATCATTTCTCACTATGCAAGGAGGTAACATGCTTGTAATCCTAGCTTCTCGGGAAGCTGAAACAGGAAGATCAGAAACACAAGGCCAGGGTGGGCAATTTAGTGAGAATTGTCTCAATAAATTAAATGAATGAATGAATAAAAAACAAATATAAGCAAGTGAAGTGGGTGTCTGGCTCAGTGGTAGAGCAGCTACCGAGCACATGTGAGGCACAGGGTTCACACTCTAGTATAAAAAATAAAATAAGAGTTATTCCTAGTAACAGACTAATATAAAATGCATAAAAGTTAAAGTAAAACAATTAGTTAATATATTTAGCACAATTTAAATATGTAACATTAATTTCCTCTCTTACACTGTACAATTCTGCATAAAATCTTTGCTATTCTTCAGACTGAATCACTTTGTACATTTTTCACATTTTTCTAGGAAAGGGTAGTACTTTTCTACTAGTAGAAAGAAAAACCAAAATTAAATTCTTCCTGGTTCTCTTAAGCCATGTGTCAGTTCCTTCAAATGGCCAGTCTACAATTTACAAGTAGGTTAAAATACCACTTTAACATGTTTATACATACTTTCAGTTGCTGAGAACGACGTATCCAGTGCTAACTCATCCAGGGGAATCACAAGTTGACCTCCTATCTCCCACTTCTTTCTATCAGATGGAATTGATTTTTCCTTTTCATTATCTTTGGTGTCTTTAGGAATAATCATTTCACAAGTATCCAAGTGATGCTGCGTTCCTTTGTCATCTTCTTGAGCTTTAAGGTTTTCATTTAACCTACGTAGTATTTCTCGCTTACTCTGAAACAATTATGCTATATTTTAGTATCTACATGATTAAGTTAAATGACTGACAGAGAAGCTTTGAAAGCTGCACTTACTGAAATAGCACTGTTGGTTTTCTGCATTTCTTCTGAAGTTTCCTGGGAATCAATTAAACTTTTGTCCTAAAGCACAGATAGTTACAGAGTAAGAAACAATGTTATTTAAAAAGTCTACCTTTGTCATTGCTTTGACAGAACATATACTGGAAGTTTACCTTAAAAAAAAAAAAGCTAGTAGTTTTGCTACATTTGTTTGTACATCAAACTGTTTGCTGTGAACTTTTTTATCCCTGTAAATTGTTAATACAGCTTCCTTTATTGCTAGTAATGATAAATATTTAAATATTATCAATTAATAGACAATATACAGAAGGGCCAATTCTCAATTATTTTTCATATATTTGAAATCCTGCTCACATGTTTAACTATATCCTCCTCTTCTTTGGCATTTAATTTTTGATAAGATAAAGTCAATGGGAAAAAAACAAAAAACCTAATTCAAGACAGGCTGTGTTACTCTGAAACTGTGTTTATGTTTATATATATATTTTTTTCATGTCTTATTAAAGCTGTAGAATTAATCTTTTTTTTTTTTTTTTTGGTGCTGGGGATTGAACTCATGACCTCGTGTTCACCGAGCAGGCACTTGCACCACTGAACTAAACCCCCAGCCCAGAATGAAACATTTCAACCAAAGCATCAAACACAATTGAGGACTGGCTTCTTCTCTAAGATGATAACAGTGAGTTCTGTGTCATTACCAATACATATTTTGTTTTCTGATTAGTGTAGAAGCAATCTAGACCACCTAGAATTTTAAAATATTTGAAAAGGAGAAATTAGTTGTTATGAAAACCAAAGGTATCCTCAAGACTTACAGTAACTAACTTTCAAAGCTGTAAATAAGCAATGTTTATCAATATAACACAGTAAGAAAAAATTTAGTTATACAGATTACCTCAAGTTTTTAATATTTGAAAACAGCTATAATGGTCAATTTTAAAATAATACATGTAAATGAGACAAGGAACATTTTACCCAGTAAAGTGGTCAGGAATTACCAGTCGCTACAACCAGAGGGATGAACAGCTACTTGAGATGTAAGACTGGGTACCAGGAAGGAAACCATACAGTGGTATCTAAAGTTGAAGTGAACAATGCAGCACGTGCAGAGTCGTTATGAGAAAGAAATACAGACAAAACCTACTTGAAGAACAATAGTTTGTTATATGAAGTTCTGGAGTGTAATCGAGAAACAGATTTTCCTACTAGGTCTTATTCTCAAGATAAATACAAAGGCTGTAAAGATTAGTGCACCAACCAATAAATTCTGTAGTCTATAAAAACTTAAAGAAATTAAACAAATAAAAGGGATTAACATGATCAACAGGAAAGGAGAAAAAGGAGTTAATATATTATATGATTCTATACACTATTTTCCTTTATTTCTTTTGAAATATAAGTAGAAATTTTACATCAGAAGCCCATTTGTGTGAATCCCAGAACTCTTACCAGTATCTTTACTTTAGAAACCTGGCAAGATACTTCTAAGTTTAAACTTTTTACTTGTCTATGTTTCTCTATTTTACAACCTCTATGGCATATAGAGATTTAAAAGTAGAAGGCAGTAATTGATGAATTAAGTGCAATTCTGCTGAATCCGCTACCATTTACTGCGTCACAAAATTTCAAGAAAATGTAAACATGTGGACTCAAGTCCAAGAGTTAGTTTATTTCAGTAACAAAGAACTAGGGGAGGGCACTAGGGACTGAACCCAGGGCCGGCACACTGAACTACATCTCTAGCCCTTTTATTTTTTACTCTGAGTCAGGATCTCACTAAGTTGCTCAGGCCGGACTTGAACGTGCAATGTTCCTGTCTTAGTCTCCTGCTGCTGGGATTACAGATGTGTGCCAATAGGCCTGGCAAGAAATATTTTTAAATGTAAAGATTTATTAATGATGAGGGTTGTAATATAAAAATGTTTGCTTCTTTACTTTCAGTACATTACTGTATATATTTTATTCATTTAATATTCTTTTAATGTAGAAAAGAATCATTTTAATACACAATCCTCTTTAAGTATCTCAAAGGATGAGTTCCAAAACATCCTCACTCTTGCAAAGACCAAAATGTACAGATGTTCATCTTATAGAAAATGGCATATTATTTGCAAAGAATCTATATACTGACTGTAAGTAATCCCTATATTACTTATAACATTTAGGAAAATGTAAATAGGCATTATATATACTGTTGGGGGAATAATGACAAGAATAAAAGTCTATGTTCAGTACAGACGTGATCATGGTAGGCCCAAGAACATAGTGCATACCAGTAACAATATTACTTTTTTTCAAATATTTTTGACATTGCAGATGTGGAATTCTCAGAAACAGAGGGCTGATTATATAAATATTTCCCATATAATCTTGGACATAAAATTTGAGTAGAAAGGCTCAGATTCTGAGGAAATTGAATAAATGTTAAGAAGTAATTCTTTCTCCAGGTACTACCAAAGGTAACATTAGAAATTAATACAATTTGTTAAATTTATTTTAAAATAACTTTTAACTTTGGAGACTTCTAAATGTTAGAACACTTACCATACCAACTTCTTTCAAAGCTGACGTTACAGAAATAACAGATCTCATCTGTTGCTTTGATGGAGAGCCACCTGTTTCATAGTGTCCCAAAGGTGGAGAAACATCAGAAATCTTTACTCCTTTAGCCACCAACTATACAAAAGAATGTATCAATATATGTTGGAATTTTATGTTTGCATGAAGAAATAAAAAGCTACAAGATCACTTTATGCACTCTATGCACAAGTAGTTTTTTTCCTTTCTCAATTAATTACTGAGCAAAGCATTATGATAAGTGCTGGTGATAAAACTCTGAATACAAAAAACCAAGCCCTTTGGCTTCATATGTAAACATCATCATGGGTTATATAGTCCTAAATAACTCGCTTCCATTCCATTATCAATGTTTTATAAAATGATCTAAAGAGTAGTCTTCTAAAATATTCACACTCAGTCCTCTCATTTTAATTTTAATCAATTATAACATTTGGTGACAAGAGAAATATTAATCTAACACTTAAAAAATGCAACCCAATCTATAATTCCTGAAAGTTTTGGCAAAATTTTCTAAAAATATGAATATAAATTACCCAATATAAGAACCCTAATTATAAAAAACATCAACATAAATGTGGATGGAAAGAATAAAAGGCACAGATAATAAGATTTGCTGTACTCCCTGCATGACTGGCGCTGGTCCTGGGGAATGCACACTGCCCCTTAGACCTTGACCCACATAGCCGCATGCTTCCTGAGGACTCCAGCCACTAGTGAGGAACACCATGCCACCCTGGGACCTTGGATCGGGCCACCATGCACTCCTTGTGCAACTTGTGCCGGCCTTGGGGAATGCCTGCTGCCCTCAGACTTTGGCCTGCACAGCTGTGCACTTCCTGTGCAACTCCAGCCACCAGTGAGGAACACCAGGCCACCCTGGAACCTTCGGCTGTGCCCAGCAGACATCTGGACCCAAGACATCTACTGGTACCTCAGGGATACTCCCTACCTCCTGGACCTAATACTGCTGTTGATCTTCAGTTCCAACCTTTCTCCCAGAACCTTGGACAACAGTGGATTAACTGTGCTACCCTGAAGGGAGATTCAGTAACTGCCTCACCCAAATAGATCTCAGCAGGATCCAGTCAGTGTGGTTGAGTATGCCACTAAAATAGAGGTGTACAGTGGGTAAATAGGGCCAGTAATAAGGCTCCCTCCAACTAACTATAAGACCTTGGAGTGTCTGACAATAGTATGGGTGACCCCTTCCTGCACACAGAAAACATCAGGCAGGGTGAGGAGTGTGCCAATAAGGAACTTCCCCAACTTGGAGAAAATTAAAGGGCTTATGAGATACACAGGAACACAACAGGGACACAGTAGGGACTCAGCTGACACAAACACTATAGACAGGGAGATTTGGTGTCCTGGAAACGAAAAGTTGACCTACATCAATACTACTAGGTTTGTCAGCCCAAGAAGAACATAGGACTCACCCAACAGGCCCTGCAGGGGGAAGTCAGGTGGTTGGCCCACCTATTCATTGAGGGACCCAGCAATTAGACAAACATCAACCCTCACATTAGGACCCCAAGACACACACTACCAACAGTTGACACTAGTGGGATTGAAGGACCAAATACTAACTTGAAAGGTGAAAATGGTAAAACAAAAGAGCAAAATGCAATCTCAAATGTCTAGTCCACCAGGAACAAGTACAGGAGACACTGAAATAAAGGACTTCAAAAGTAACACACCAGAAATCTCTGAAAAGATAGCGAGTGAAATGAAAAAACAATTCCACAAGGCTGCAGAGCAAATCAAATTAGAAGTGCTCTCCCATGGAAAGATAGAAATAACAACCTTAGTAAAGGAGTTGCTGAGCACAGCTAAAAAAGAAATAGAGAAAAAAGTACAGGAGCATGGGAAACTGATTGAAACCTTAAATGAACAATATAGAAAATAAGCATAATTCATGACACAAACTCAAGAGAGACATCCAAGAAACAAAATTTCTATTCAAAGCTGGCAAAACTGTTTAAATGAAGTTGAGGATAGGATTTTGGACCTTAAGGACAGGATCGCAATTAGCAATCATCAAAGGATAGAACTTTTAAAAATAACAAAGCAGCATGAAATGGCAATCCAGCAGCTTCAAGATGATGTCAAG
This sequence comes from Cavia porcellus, assembly GCF_034190915.1. NCBI lineage: Eukaryota > Metazoa > Chordata > Mammalia > Rodentia > Caviidae > Cavia > Cavia porcellus. The sequence goes on along the minus strand of NW_026947507.1, from coordinate 25,730,230 downwards.
AGCAACAATATAAGATTAATAGGCATCAATGAAGATGCAGGAGTCAATGCAAATGACATAACTAAAATACTCATATAAGTAATAGCAGAAAATTTTCCAAACATGGGGAAAAATCTGATATGCAGAAAAGTGAGGCATATAGAATGCCCAACAATCACAACCAACATAAATCTGTACCCAGACATATAATAATAAAGATCTCAGACATATAGCATAAAAACAGAATACTAAAAGCTGTTAGAGAAAAGACACAACTCACGTCTCAAGAAAAGCCCATTAGAATCACAGCAGATTTTTCAGTACGAACTCTCAAGTCAAGACGGGCTTGGAGTGAGGTATTTCAAGCCCTGAAAGAAAACAATTTTAAACCTAGACTGATGTATCCAGAAAAACTTTCATTCAGATTTAATGGAGAAACACGATACTGCCATGACAAAGAACAACTGAAGAAATTCATGTCTACCAAAGCAACCCTAGAAAGAATATTGAAAGACATAAGAGACAGAGATAAAAATGACCACAATCCCCAGAACAACAACAGAAAGAAACCACCAGGTAGGACAAGCAATTAAACAAGGGTGAAAAGCAGAAAGTAAACAACTGAAACATAATATGGCAAAGTCGAGCCAGTACATATTAGTGATATTCATAAATGTAAATAGCAATTCATCTATCACAAGAAAAAGGTTGACAGAATGGATCAAGAAACATGATCCCACAATATGCTGTATACAAGAAACACATCTGACCCCAAAGGAAACTCAGATTAAAAGACAAAAGATGGAAAACAGTATTCCATTCAATGGGAACTCAGAAAAAAGCAGGGGTAAGTATTCTATTTGCAGACAATGTGAATTTCAAACCTAAAATGATTAAAAAGAGATAAAGAAGGTCACCACACACTCATTAGTGGAAAAATTCAGAGGAAGAACTAACAATTATAAATATATATGCACCAAATATGGGAGCACCGAACTATATAAAGCAAATACTAATGGACATGAAAAACCAAATACACAAAAACACAATTATAACAGGGAACCTTAACAGCCCATTGTCACAAAGAGATAGATCAACTAGACACAAAGTCAGCAAAGAAATAATAGAACTGAATCATACCTGCAAGCAAATGGACTTGGTAGATGTTTAAAGAGTGCATCACTCAACCACATCAGAATACACATTCTTTAGCTACGCATGGGACATTCTCCAAAATAGACCATAAATTACCCTATAAAACATTCTTAAGTAACTGCAAACCTATTGAAATTATCCCATGCATAATATTTGACCATACCACATCGAAATTGGAAATTAATGGCAAAAAAAATGGCAAGACCTACATAAATACATGGAAATTAAATAACAACCTCCAGAACAACCATGGGCTACAGATGAAATTAAAAAGAAATAAAGCAATAACTAAAATTCAATGAAAATGCGGAAATAACATACTATAATCTGTGGGATGCAATGAAAGCAGTCTTAAGAGGGAAATATATAGCAATAAATTATCATATCTAGAAAACAGAATGAGCACAAATAAACAACCTAATGCTTCATCTCAAGCTTCTAGAAAAAGAAGAGCAAGTTAAACCCAAAGCTCATAGAAGAGGAAATTGTAAAGATTAGAGCAGAAATCAATGCAGTTGGAACTAAAAAAAAAAAAAATACAAAGAATTAATGAATCAAAAAGCTGGTTTTTTGAGACAATAAACAAAATTGACAAACCTGTAGCTAACCTTATAAAGAAAAACCCAAATTCACGCAATGAAGACTGAAAAGGGGGAAATTACTATAGATCCAACGGAAATTCAAAAGGCCAAGAATACCTGCTTTGAAAATCTCTACTCACATAGAGTGGAAAACACAGAGGAAATGGACAGATTTCTAGAAACATATGAACTACCAAAGCTCAACCAAGAAGATATAGAAATTCTGAATAACCCAATATCAACTATTAAAATTGAAAACATAATTAAAACCTTACCAACAAAGAAAAGCCCAGGTCCTGAAGGAATCACAGCTGAATTCTACAAGAAATTTAGAGATGATTTGATGCTAATACTCCTTAAACTCTTCAGTAAAATTGAAAAGGAAGCAATCCTCCCTAAATCATTCCTGGAGATAAGTATTACTCTCATACCAAAACCAGAGAAAGAACCGAACAAAAAAGGAGAATTATAGGCCAATATCACTAATGAACATTGATGCAAAGATTTTCAATAAAAAACTGGCAAATAGAATGTAGCAAATCATCAACAAGATTGCACATCATGCCCAAGTGGGATTCATTCCAGGAATGCAGGGATGGTTTAACACACCCAAATCAATAAATGTAATACACCACATCAACTGAGTCAAAAACAAAAACCACTTAGTCATCTCAACAGATGCAGAAAAAGCTTTTATTAAAGTCCAACACCTGTTCACGATAAAAAAAAAAACTCTTCAGAAACTCGGAATACACAGTGTCTACCTCAATCTTATAAAGGCCATTGATGACAAACCAACAGCCAACATTACACCAAATAGACAAAAACTGAATGCTTTCTCTTTAAAATTAGGAACAAGACAAAGATGTCCACTATCACCACTCCCCTTCAATATAGCTCTGGAAACAGAAGCCAGGGCAGTCAGACAATAGAGAGAAATAAAAGGAATAAAGATAGGAAAGGAAGAAGTTAAATTATCACTATTTGCAGATGACATGATACTCTATATAGAAGACCTCAAAAATTGAATTAAAATACTACTAGAGGTAATAAATTCAGCAATGTAGCTGAATATAAAGTCAATGCTCAAAAATCAATAGCATTCCTGTACACAAACAAAAAACTCCATGAGAGAGAAATTATAGAAATTTTGCCCTTCACAATAGCATTTTAAAAAATGAAATACTTAGGAATCAACCTAACTAAGAATATAAAAGACCTATATGCTGAAAATTATGTTACACTAAAAAAGGAGATTGAAGAGGATATTAGAAAATGGAAGGATATTTCTTGCTCTCAGCTAGGAAGAACCAGCATTGTGAAAATGGCAATACTCCCCAAATGGTTATAGAGATTTAAGCAATCCCAATCAAAATACCATTAACATACCTCACAGATCTAGAGAAAACATTCCTAATGTTCATTTGGAAACAGAAGAAACCTAGAAGAGCAAAGACAATTCTGGGCAACAAAGGCAAGGCAGGAGGCAACTCAATTCCTGACTTGAAACTATACTACAAAACCATAATGATAAAATCAGCATGGTAAATGGCAAAGAAATAGACCTGAGGACCAATGGAACAGAGTAGAAGATGCAAACACAACGACAAAGACACTCAGCCACTTAATATTTGCAAAAGGGGCTAAACATGTTCATTGGAAGAAGGATAGCCTCTTTAATAAATGGTGTGGGAAAAATTGGCTTTCCACATGCCAAAGAGTGAAACTACATCCATGCCTATCATCATGAACAAAACTAAAGTGTAAGTGGATCAAAGACCTAAGTATTAAAACATAAACACTAAATCTACTGGAAGACAAGGTAGGCAGAAGTCTTGGAGACATAGGGGTAGGCAGAAAATTCATGAACAAAACACAAACTGCACAGGAAACACTGGGATCTCATATTATTGAAAAGTTTCTGCACTTCAAATCACCAACAAAGTGAGAAGAAAACCCATAAAATGGGAAAGAATTTTAGCCAGCAACCCCTCAGACAAAGGACTTATATCAAGAACATATAAGGAATTGAAAAACATCAGCCCACTAAACTCAAAGACCCTCTCCAAAAATGCGCATCTGAGATGAACACACAGTTATCAGATGAAGACATACAAATGGCAAATAAATACATGAAGAAATGTTCACCATCATTGGTCATTCGAGAAATGCAAATTAAAACAGCATTGAGATTTCATTTGATTCTGGAAAGCATAGCTGCCATCAAGAAATCAATGGATAACAAATGTTGGCTGTGAGGAAAAAGGAACACTGTTCTACTGTTGGTGGGAGTGTAAACTGGTGCAACTGCTATGGAAATCAGTATGGAGAATTTACAGAAGACTGGGATTGGAAGTTCCATTCAATCCAGCTATTCACCTCCTGGGTATTTTCCCAGAAAAACTGAAAGGGTCATATCATAGTGATATATGTGCACCCATGTTCATAGCAGCACAATTTTTAATAGCTACATCTTGGAAACAACCAAAATGCCCATCAACCTCAGAGTGGATGAAAAAGATGTATCTTTATACAATGGAATATTACTCAGTTATCAAAAGGATGATCTTGAGGCCTTCACAACTAAATGGAGACAACTTGAGACTGTCTTCATTAGTGAAATAAATAAGAATCATATTTATAAATATCACATTATGTCTATAGTATAAAAAATAATAAGAAATCTAGGAGTAATAAAACCCAAAATGTGTAATTGCTATTGTAAAAAAAGAGAGGAAAAGAAAGTGCTCTAAAAGATATAATTGCATGTATGTTTAAGTGTGTAGGACTGATAACCATTACTATGTTTTTATTGGATTGAACAGAACTGTTTGCAGTCTCGCTGTTTGAATATCCACTTTATATGCTTTACCCTTGTATTTTTTTTACCCTTTTTCTGTTTTGTTTTTCCTTCTTTAAATAAAATTTTTAAAAAAGATTTGCTTCACTGAAAATATATACATTCATATATGTTTTTAATCCTCAATTTAAATTCTAAACAATCTGAAGATTCTAAAATTTTAATAAATATAAGGAAGTGGTATTTATATGTATGCTAATTGTAACACAGCAAGAAGCAGGAAGTAGGAGGATTTTTTTGAAATGTAAAGGAAATTAAGAGATGGAGGGAGAGTAGCAGGAGGGGAGAGAATGGGGAAGAAAAAGAACTGAAATCTGTTATGTACATGCACTGGCTTCCCAATAAAATTAATCATTATGTAATGTAAACATATACTAATAAAAACTAAGAACTGAAAAAAAACCAAATGAGAATTTCTGAGGAACATACATTACAAACATAAGAATAAAGTGGTAATGCAGGTGTATCATTTAGGCATTTAGCCTTTATATCTACACCAACAGCTATTTTGTTCAAAATAAACAGAAACACTGGTTTAATCCTACAACTTAAAATGATTGAAAAAGTATACTGATGTTTATATATGATTATTAAAAACTTCTTAAAATTTCTAGAGCTTACACAAATATTCCCAATATTACACTGAGATATTTTGATAATCTCCTGATCCTTGTACTATTAAGTATACATCCAAAGGATTCATAAATTCTGAATAAAAATAAATTCTAAAGTTCAACAGCATCTATTTTTAGAACCTGTTAAAATTATTTCTAAAACTACAATAAGTTATTTCTAAAAATATCTGACCGACACTTATAGGAACATTAATGAAACTCAGTAATGTATTACTCTAAAATGAGTAGCATTTTATAGAATCAAATTCTTTATGCTATCTTGTTAAAGAGATAATTTCTGCAATTTTTATGAGAAAACTCATAATATTTAATAAAATTAATTTACCAACAAATTAAAATATATATTAAGTGCCCACTAATGTCAAACATAATTCTGTATGTCAAATATCCAAACACTCAAAATTTCTTTTCATAGGATTATAGACTAGATAAGAAAGGGGAGACCTAAATTCCATCAATATGTTAAAGAGAAATAAAAGAAATCTATGCTAAATGAAGTGAGATAGAATGAAACAATACAAAAACCAGAGGAATGACTGGGGAAAACAAGGAGGGAGACCAGTAAGAACGGCCTTCATAAAGTAGTCAGTGTTTCTGTAAAATAGAGTGGTACTTTAGTTCTCAAACCCTTTTGTGGACTACATACATCCAGTGTGGTTCTCAAACAGGATGTGGCAAAATTTTATTTTTGTTTGAGCACTTGGATCAGGTAATGAATACCAAAAAGGCCATCTTCCCACACAAGTGGCCATCTTTTCCAGAATCATGGAAGGAATTAAGTTTGTGAACTAAGGTACCACTGTAGACTGGAAGCAGGACATTTCTACATTCAAATTGCAAAATTATCACATACTAGTCCTATGATATTTCATTATTTAATATCTTCTATGAACTTCAATTTTTTTTCTCTCTAAAAGGGATGCTATACTCATTATCTCCTTAAATGAAAGATTTTGCATAAAGTATTCAGCAGTGGATCAAATAAATGGTAGCTATTATTTCTTATTTAGTTTGTGTTTTAAAAAGTTATTTTGGGTGGACTGGGGGACGCGTGTCCAGTTAGGGTCACAATGCCTGTCTCCAGGGGGAGCTCCGCCCCTCGAGTTGGTGGTGTCCCTGCATCTACTCCTGTGAACCGTCCTGGACAGGGCTGGTCTATGCACACAGAGGTAGTGGCCGTGATGCGGCTGGAGCACAGGTGGCAGACATCACAGTGACTTCCGCGTGGTCTCCTCAAGTGTCTAGTTAGGCCAGTGCCCTTCTCTCCAGGAACAAGCAGCCACAGCCCAACAGGAGCTAGCAGAAGGCCCTTCCTCGCCAGCACTCAACCTGTTTGTCAGCAGAGGCATTAGTGTCAGCAGGGACACAGCTCAGTACTGAGGAGGCTGTCATGGCAAACACAGGATGTCATAAGAGAGATAAACTAGGACAGGGAATCTTGCAGGTCCCCAGACATCTAGAATCACCTGAAAATTTAGACACCTCAAGGACTTTGCTACTGAGGTGCAAGACTGCCTGAGAACTCTGATCGCTGATGTTTAGTAACACTTTCTCACCTAATGTCCCTTGCCTTCTTTCAGTCCTATAAAAAGGCCTGTTTCTCTGTGTTCTCTGTAGTTGGCCTTATTGCCCTGTCTGTCGGCAGTATGCCTTGTTGCTTTCAGAAAAGCGTGTCAAGTGGTGTGTGCCTTGTCTCTCATTCCTTATAGGCTGTAATTAGTGGCGGTACACTTGAGCATAAGCAAAGCCCTGGGTTTGATCCAAAGAACAGGAAAATCTTTTTTCTTTTCCAAATGCAAATAGAATTCTTTGTTTGTCTGTTTGTTTGTTTTGTTTTCAGTACTCATAACCTCATGCTTGCCAGGCAGGAGCTGTGCCACTTGAGCTATAACGTGGCCCACGTACAGAATTCTTACACAACTTACACATAAGACTGTCACAACTCTCTGAAGCTACAGACATATTGGCATAGAAAAAAATTCTGAAAACCTTAAGAGATTTTTTTTAAAGAATGGTAAAAGTTGCAGAGAATTAAAAATGGGCAGTAGAGACTGATAGCAAAATATAGCCTTTGTGAGACCTCAAATTGAGACACCTGGAAAACTGAAGTAGCCATCTGAGAATCGAGAGGAAGCTGATAAGAAAATTAGCGAAGTTTTAGAAACACAACACAACATAAAGAAAAGTACAAAGCAATCTGGAAAGCTGACCCGGGCTCACTCTGAGGAGAACCTGTCTCTGCTGACACAAGAGTACAGAAACAAAATAGAATTCAACAAAATAAGAATCACTATCCCTCCCCCAGAGCTGCTGGATTCCTACATTGCAAACCCAGGAAAGAAATCCTTCTTTCACAAATGCAGAGGAATTTTTTGAGACTCATTCCTTTTTACATTTTTAATCACATTCTGTAGGAAGAGGCTGGGTATTTTTCTTTTTTGTTCTTTTATGCTTTTATCTAGTTATATTAATTTTTTAAACTCTTTAATAGAATCCTTTACCTTACTTTTCTCTCCTTCT